>NC_065887.2:18300000-20800000 GCF_932274485.2 Patella vulgata
AAATTGTGACAACTGAAAATGGAATGATGAAGGTGAAGCTAAAACAAATGCGCACTGTTAAAATGTCAAGGTCAACATAAAAAACATCCTTGAAGCTGAATTAGAAATGAAATGAAATGGGGATTAACGTCCTACTGTTCTGCTCCGACTGGGCTAATGAAGACGGGTGAAACGGAATGAGTATTATATGGAAGTCATATTTTAAAAGATTGTGAACCAAGAAATTGCGATTTAGGTATGTGATCTCTCCAAATAAAAAAATATGGCGTACAACAACATCTAATTAGATTTGCGTTAAATATAAACGAAATGAAATGGGTTAAACACTATAACTTTTTGCACAGATTGGGCTGATGAATATGAGCGACATTTTGCACGGACAGTGGCACTACGGCCTACTCTTATTTCGAATTCTAACTGTCGAGGGTTCTTTTAAGTGCACATCAATATGTACAAGGGACCTAGGTTTTTCGTACCATCCGACCATTTTCTTTGCCAGGCCCTCCGTCCTGCACCGCTGACTAGGGGGAACCACGCCGGAAAATCCCGAGTGACTTTCTCGGTCAACACCGGGAGCGAACCAGATAAATATAAAGGCCCAGTAAAACATTATTTGTTAGATGATTAAAATTTGTAAAAAAGCAAAAACAGATTTAAAACCGAATTCTCTGTTTAACATGGGTATTGAATCTCTCAAAATGACCCACTACCCACCCTCATGAACTTCTGCTCTAAGCCGCTAAAAGATTTTGGCGTTCGTATATGCATTTGAGAAGGTTTTTGCGTCATCGGCGACCAGACAAAAAAGTGAATATACGTGTTTGACTAAAGGCCTTCGATTGGAAAATAAAGTCGTTCCATTATTGGAAGATTGAAAACGACCAGACACATGGATATATTCAATCGAAATATCCTTGGTTCTGCAACTAATCAATGTCAGTACCATGTGTAATTCGAATGTCGGGACAATGCATGTTAGAGCACTTATTATAGGGCATTAAGGTGTTATTAAATAGTGTTTTAGCTAGTGAAGGGGTCCATCATGTATATAATATTCAATCAATACTAGAGAACTCTTTAAATTCTAATGCTCAAATATGATAGAGCTTGTAACGGTGGTCTTTATTGAGATTGTACATGTAGAGAAAATACTTTCCATGGATCTTAGGTTCTAGTTGTGGTGGGTGTTGTACACTAGACAGAGCGTGCTTCATCTTTTCAATACACCCGATATCATTTGCCACTGGGATGATTAGTAGCTCCCAGCTTTCAGTTCGACACTTGTCATAAACAGTGCATTTACCGATAACGTTAGTTACTAAGCATAAGTTAGCTGTAAAATAGAAATAAAAAAATATTAAGAAGCTATAGGAAATAAATAAATTAAAGGGGCTATTAAAATGAAATAAACTAAACGTCCTACTTTTTTGCACCAACCGGGATTAATAAAAACGAGCATCCGGGTGACTAGACGCTATTTTTTTGTATGGCCCTCCGCCTTGTGCTACTGACAAGGGTAAACCACACTGGAAAATTCGGAGTAACTTTCTTGGTCAACACCGGGGTTGAACCAGACACCACCTGGTTCATGAACTAGTATCTTCTCGTTAAGTCACCGCGCCCCCTTAAAACAAATATTGAATTAATCTGATGCATCAATCGGTGGCTAAGTGAATATGACGCTGGCTCGTTACCCTGGAGGTCGCGGGTTCGCTTCCGGTGTTGGCCGAGAAAGTTGAATACATTTTCTCAGGAACCTAGCAAACCCACTCCTGCAAAAATTCCTGGATCAGCCCCTGCATCTGGATTTTCCAGCGTGGTTTCCGGTTTCCCCTTGTCAGTGGTGCAGGATGGAGGACCTGACAAGGACAGTTGTCTAGTCGTTCGGATGGGACAAAAAACCAAAGTCCTGTGTACACATTGGCGTGCACGTAAAAGATCCCTTGGTAGTTGGAATTCGATGTAAGAATAGGCCGTAGCGTCTCTGTCCGGACAAAATTTACCCCATAGCACACTGCATCTTTATGCCTGACTTCATTAGCCCAGTAGGAGCAGAACAGTAGGACGTTAAACCTCATTTCATTTCATTTCGATGCATCAATCATATTAGTGACAGGACATGACCTAACTATTATTTGTGTAAAGGTCTGGTAGAACTAACTCGTGTTATATTGTTAGACCCAAACACTGCCTTTATTTATAAACGTAATATTTTCAAGAACGATAGACTGGCATCTAATCAACAAATAAAATCAAATGAAATCATCAATTTCACTTTCGATCCAAATCAAAGAAGTCTAGCCATTTTAAGGTAAACCAAATTTTATAAACAAAGATCGTCTGGTTTGTAGTTGACGAGAAAGAATTGAAATGAGATTTGTAATCCATGGCACGAAGACAGAAGTTAACACATTTGGGTTGTAACGGAATCTGACATCTTGAGACTATAAAGAAGAGTTAATAGAGATAATTTCACATGAATGAGCTTCCCATATTTAATTTGCCTACAGCCTCTAATGAAATTTATAACACACGAAGGTTGACTTTGAAAGCGATAAACTGTGTCTATGTTTATTGTTGGTAAGGGCTTACAATTGGATTTAAAGCATGAAACGTGACAACATTTGACTTTCAATTCAAGTGGTATGGCCACAGATCACTAAAGATTTCCCCATTGACTTTAATGTTAATTCTCGTATCTTAGACCGACTCTAACATTTTTTTGCAACATATTGCAACCTCTTGCCCAAAAGCACGTATGAGGTTCTTCATGAAAAACTTGAGATACACAAGCTGGAAGTAGAGACTGGTAAACATGCAATTTTAGGCCCTACATTTCAACCTAACCAACCTCTCAACTCTTGTATCCTTCCGCATCAAAATTATGAATATTCACCAAAACCTGCTAGAAAATGTATTTTCAAACCCTTTTCTTCGATTCTACACCAAAAAGTCAACAAAAATCGCCATGCAAAAGGGGGGAAAAGGAAAAGGGAGAGGAAGACTAAAAATAGCTTTGGCCCACGTTTGATGGGTGACGGCGGCGTAGGAATATTTGGTGATCTGTGTCCGTATATTTAGTGAGTTTAATATGTTAATGATTTAAAATGAAATGAAATGAAATGGGTTTAACGTCCTACTGTTCTGCTCCGACCGGGTTAATGAAGACGGGCATGCGCCGGAAAATCCCGTTGAACATTATCAGCCATCATCGGGATCGAACCCCCGACCTCCAGGCTAGCGAGCCAGTGTCTTACTCACTTAACCACCGTGGCTCCCTGATTTAAAAAGACAAACGCGTTAGAAAAACTGGTCAGTGCTTGAATTTGGTCTTTGTGATTTCCACTCGGAGCGGGAATCACGGGTGTTCGATCCCTGCCATTGGCCGAGAAAGTTTATCCAGATTTTCCGGCGTGGTTCTCCCTTGTCAGTGATGCAGGACGGAGGGGCTGACAAGGAAAGCTGTCTAGTCGTTCGGATGAGACGAAAAACCGAGGTCCCGTGTACACATTGGCGTGCACTTAAAAGACCCCTTGACAATTGGAATTCGATATAAGAGTAGGCCGTAGTGCCGCTGTCCGGGCAAAATTTTCTTCATAGCACACTGTAATGGCGTATGCCCGTCTTCATTAGCCCAGTTCGGAGCAAAATAGTAAGACATTAAACCTCATTTCATTTCCACTTGGGGCAAAATAAATGAAAAGAAATGAAATGGGGTTTAACGCTCTACTTTTCTGCTCCGGCTGGCCAGGTTATTAAAGATGGACATAAGCCATGCAGTGGGCTATGAGGGAATTTTACCCGGATCGCAGCGCTAAGACCTCCTCTAATATCGAATTCCAACTGTCAAAGGCTCTTTTGTGTGCACTCCAACGTGTACTCGGTACCTCGGGTCTTGGCAGGCCCTTCATGCTGCACTACTGACAAAGGGAAACCACCCTTGAAAATCCCAGTGGTGTTGATTACCACCCATCAGTCTTTTTGATCTGTTCCGGTAACGGAATGATTGTCTGTCATTAGGGGAGCCACGCTGGCTCAGTGCGTTAGACGGTGGCTTGCTAACCTGGAGGTCCCATGTTCGATCTCTGTTTTGGCCGAGTAAGTTCAGTGGTGCAGGACAGGGTACCTGGCAAGAAACAACGTACATTCGTTCGGATGGAACGAAAAGCCAAAGTCCCGTGTACACATTGGCGGGCACGTAAAAGATCCCCTGGCAGTTGGAATTCGACAAAATTTCCCCCATGGTTCATTGTATGGCGTCCGTCTGTCTTCATTAGTACATTTAGAGCAAAACACCATTTCATTTCTGTTTGTCAATCATGAACTACGTTAATCAGGAGTTCACAATGCATTTCAAACATATTAATGAGTGTAAACCGACATTGAAGCAGTTCATATGGTAGGAATAGATACCATGTGCTAATCTGTTCTTCCGGGTCCTCCGGTTTCCTCCCACTACTAAAGACCCTAAGCGCAAGCGAATTATTGAAATAAAATTAAACCATATGTTAGTTTGAGTGAACGTTAAACCCCATCTCTCTCCCCCCCCCCTCTCTCTCTCTCTCTAATCTGTTCTGATTACAACTCCCAACCATTTAGAGATTAGCGCAGATTTTTAATCGTAGTCTCAGCTGAATTAATCTCCTATGAGTAATTAATAGTGACTGGTGAACAATGATTTTCAATCGCGGACTAGTCATATCCGGTCTGAGATGATATTCATTGCAGACATCCATTCATATAATATTGTCAACAGTGAGCATAATGTTAAACGCGGATTAATGAGTGATGAGTTCTGATTCCAACACATGTATTATCAGTGGTGAGCACACATTTTCAAATAAGACTGATCTGATCAGTGTTCATATATGATCAATTTTACGTTCACATTCGCAAACATTCTATTGTCGGGACATATTTCTAAACAAGTGGCCGCAGAAAGCCCTCTCTAGAATGGGTCTAATCAAAGGAAACCCTGCTAGCAGGATGCGGTAGGAATGACGATTGGTTTCCGCTTATATTTCACTGAAGCCCAGTTGTCAAAAGTTCATTTACGATGACGCTCATGTGACATGGTTGGACCTAGGGTTTCTATTCCATCAGAATGATATTCAGTAGTGTCACCCCCTCTGACAAGTTGGAACAAGGCTTAAGTTATTCCCAGGTTTCTTCTCGACATCGCCAAGATTCAAACCTCGACGGCGGACATTACACATAGTTTACTGGCGGATGGAGAAATACTACTCCATTTTCTCAACAGATCTCTTTAGACTTCCTTTAAAATTTACCATAGCCTTTAGCCACACTGATCAGAAGTGAATATTCGCTAGGCCGCTACAATCACTGATAAGGATGCGACTTAATGAGTCTCAAATATTAACTTTTTTCCACCGACAAATTAAATTGATGTATTAGAAAAACAAATAAAGACGTTTGACGTATTTGTAGGTAAAAATTATTTCGTATTTAGTGTAAATGGGTATTAAAATGACTACAAGGCAGCATTCTGCCCGAAGCAGTAACGTCTTATGTAAACAATGCAGGCGCCATTCAGCCAATGATTGGCGCCACGTGCTGGGACGGCACGTGTTAAAGGCAGTCATCTTTTACAGAGATATTAGAGGACTCGTAATTCTCTGTGAAACAGATTGGCCATTAGCAGTATACTTTGTTGGAGAAGACCACTTAATTAGACTAAACTAACCACTTGCACTTTATCCTTGTGAGGAGTTGGTCATGATCCGCACAGAGAACACACGGAATTTCTTTTGGTCAGTAAATTATAAACATTTTATAGTTTTATCAACTTTGTGGTTCAAACTCGATAGTCGTTATACTGAATTTGGAGTTTCCTACGAGTCTGCACCGACTGGGTTAATGTAGACAGGCATACATCATACAGGGTGCTATGAGGGAAATTTTTCCCGGACAGCGGCACTACGGCCTAGTCTTATTTCGAGGGTTGTGTAACGTGCACGGCAATGTGTACACGGGACCTCGGTTTGTCGTCTCATCCGAACGACTATACGTTGTCCTTTGATAGGCACTCCGTCGTACACTGGGATCAAACACGGGACCCCCAGGTTAACGAGCAAACGGCTTACTCACTGCAGTAGGACGTTAAACCCCATTTCATTTCTTACTCAATGAGCCACTGTGGCTCCCATGTGACAGAGAACGCACGAGTTTATCACAACGTCTAAAGCTGGGTTTACACCAATCATTTTTTGTCGGGTTTCCCATCGTTTTGGTAAATTTTGAGTTTCCAAGTGATTAGATTATCAACATTTAGTCAGCTAATCGGACGACTTCAAAGTATTAACGATTTATTAACAAAATGTCGACTATGCAAACCTACCATCCAAAAACACCTTCTCTGGCCAACCATGATACGAAAACAGTTCGAGGTCAATTTAGCAATTACTTTCTTTATTTGATGAACATATCAAACAAACACTGGTGAATCAAGTGAGATATGCTTGCACATTAAAATGTGAAATATCATTTTTACTGAAACATGACTCTATAAGTCAATCCCCCACCCCATTGTACCCTCCCCCCCCCCACACACACACACACAGACACGCTCATTCGTACGGACTTAAAATATCAAACGTGTCTTCTTTTCACGCAACGCTATCCATATGGAAATTCCATGAATCTATTTTCCACTTTTCTGATCTGTTCTGCACGATTGTGATCTTTATCCCGGACATGTATATTCATTTTTATTACATGTTTTATTGAATTGTGATGTAAAGCGCACCTGGGCAGTGGGCACGTTTTGTGGAAGATAGCACTCTATAAATATTAATAATAATAAAAAAATAAAATGATAAGAATACTCCAAATTGGATATTTTTCATGGAGTTTTTTCAAATTAAATTTTATTGAGGAGCATCACCGACAACCACCCTGAAAAATACTCGGCGCCACTGAAATGCTAACTTTATTATACCGTTGACTCTTACTAAGCCGACAAGCAAGAGTAAAACACTGCTGTTAATGGAGTGTTACTACAACAATTTGTTACATGCATTATTATCGATTACAAACAATCTAAAGAAACTGATAACTGACAACTAATGAAAAGGATTCCGACATTCTGACATTTTAATTACCACCCCCTACCCATACCTGCAGGTTTCAGTTATTATTAAGTTCGCATTTGGATTGAAATTATGGTAATTGATTTCCACAACGACATGAAAGCCAGGCGTTAAATGCTATTAGACTCCGGTTAAAGCTACGTTCCCAGAAAAGTATTTAGCGGGTGGTTATTTCCAATAAAAGTATGGCAATTTTGGTATATATGGAAAGTAGAAATATCCAATCTTACTAGAAAAATACTGGATTCCCTGAAAAACACTCATGGAGCGCATACAGGACAAAAATGTAAGGGTTTCCCTAATCGACAGCCCGACGATTAGGAGTGTCTACACGCGTGACGTCGAAGGTTGCACACGGAGATTGGGCGCTTGATGTACATTTTTATAAACTTTATGAAGAATTAGACGTACAACACTTTCTGAGACAAAAATCACGGAAAAAGACGCGGGCAGTGGATAATCCAAAAATTTAATTAGGCTTCGATATTTGTAATAAATAGTCAGCGATTAAAGACAACATCGTCTTGTGTATGCAATGAAGTCGCCTCCGACTTCGCTTACGTTACTAGGTATCGAGAGAGGTAAGTCACGTGACACAAACATGACCTCTTTTGATCGATTTTTTTTATTGCCATGGTATTCCCCGACAATTGCAATGTTTTGAGAAGGATTTGAAATATGTTTTTAGTCCAAATATATCATCAAATCACTCAGTTTGTACCCGGGAATGTATCTTTAACTACATCCATCTAACAAGGTTTTAGAGTGTAGTTTGAATAAACACAGACGATCCATAATTTAAAACAATTAAACATACATTATGCAAGAGCAAAATCGGCCTATTGTAGGTCTTTCTTTAGGCCTGAAATGTTATAAAAACTATTAATTAGACATTAATTAACATATCCAGACCATAATCAGCTCTCGATGTCAAGGGTTGCCTGCGATATTTGTTGGATTACAGTCCGATTTGCTGCAAAACTTTCCTTCGTGATTACCGATTAACTGGATAATCAAGACTATTAGTTTTGTCTTATCGACTTCAGTAATGATGATCAAGGCTAAGCGGAACTTGCATCCGCTTAGTTCTCGGTTCATAGTGGATCAATTTGACTGAAATTTTCAGCAAGTTGCCTTTACATTATGTAGTTTTTAACTATTATAGTGAGAACTGCCAACTCGTTATCTAATCTCCCATAATGTATCTTTAATTTAAGCTCGAACTATTATCTGATAGACTTAAACTATAAGGGGGGGGGGTCTAATTGTTTAACGCGTGCGCGCAAAATCATAAGGTCTGTCGTTGAGTCAGGTTGGGTGGTTTCGATTCGCCGCTTGTACGTGTAAAGAAGTAGGATCGCCTGTCCAACCTCATGGGTTTGCTCCGGGTCCTCCGATTTCTTCCCACTGGAAGCGAATTATTGAAATAAAATTGAACCATATGTCAAGAAATGACCTAGTATGTGTCGAGTGGGCGTTAAACCTTTACTCTGTCTCTATAATAATATTTAGTTTCACTTTGTTACAAAATTAAAATTAAAACGAAACGTAATTGATGGCTGGTTTGAATCCGATTGTGGATTAGTAAATGAAAATAACAACATGTTAGTCTCTATATTACCTAGGACAACTGTCTCTATTTATCTAGACGACAGCAACACTAACAATAATATACAAGTATGATTGTCAAACATGTGATGTGCTGAACTAACACTGTTTGATAGTTATTGTCTAGAGAACGGACTTTCCTAAAGATACTTTATGGGAGATTTTAATAGAGAGTTGGCCATTCTTGCTATAACAGTTCAAAAATGGATGATGAAAGAAGAATATATTGAAAATTTCAGTCAAATTACTTTATTCTGAACAAAGTTATCACCATTGTAAATTTTGACTAGAAATAGGAGTCAACTCTCTCTTCACCGTCTCCGAGAATGGCCGATCGTTTGATCGACAGGCGTTAACTCCCTACATAATCTCAATCAAATTGACTGATATGCGGCCTCGCTCAACAGCGGCCTCGCTTCGTACACTCTATCATTTAGCCTCGATCTAAAATTTCCGGGAGTAGGACGTCAACGTAACGGTTAATCTCCGCTTACGACGCCATTTAAAAATTTAATCAATCAATGAAATCCTGTTTAAATCCAAGTCGAATCCAAGCCATCCGTTGGTCTACAGAGTTGATTTTGTGCTTGTTGTGTAAATAAAGATCTAATTTATAATATCTATGACATCTGAAGCCTAAATAAAGACTTGCAATAATCAGATTTAGCTCTTGCATAATGTATGTTTAAGGGTAATGTGTGGACTTTTGTCACAAATGTAAGAATTTACACGAAATTATTTAACTATTCCATGATGATATTATAAGATTTTACTTGGATGTTATTTAACCATTCCATACATGAATGCTATTTACCATCCCATGGTAGTGTTGGTGGTAGGGGTGGGCTTGGGGTGGGCTTGGGGTGGGGTGATGACTGAATTGTTAAGCGCGTGTGCGTTATATCATAAGGTCTGTCAGTGAGTCAACGGGCGTGGTTTCCTTTTTCCTGGTTGTACGTGACAAGGATTAGGGTCGCCCGTACAACCTCGTGGGTGTTCTCCGGGACCTCCGGTTTCCTCCCACTACTAAAGACCCTAACGCGCAAGCGAATAATTGAAATAAAACTGAACCATGTGTTGGTCCCGAAATGACCTGGTTTGTGTCGAGTGGACGTTAAACCACATTTCTCTCTCTCTCCCCGTCCCATGATGATATTATAAGATTTTACCTGAATGTTTTCTAATAATTCCATGTGTATCATTCAGAATAACATAATTTAAAATGAGGACGTAAATTGCATGGCAACCACTTGTTCGTTTATTTAGGAAGTTCCGATTGCTAACAAGTTCTACGATTTGTGTGTACAAAACTGCTGTTCTTAGAGTCGGTGGATATACTGTCTTCTGATGGATTAGAAATGTTTTATTCGTATATTGAGAGATAAAATGAATGACATTAAGCACCATCTGACAATCGAAATAGAAACCACGGACAAATTATTCTGAGGTGTACTTGTAAAAAAATTAATATTCCGGAGTTCTGTCGCATATTACACGACGGAGCAAGTCATTGATTAGGTTTACAAGAGCACCCCATATAGAATACTAAACTCTGGACACGTGTCGTTGACAAAGTGACTTTCACAGAATATATGATGGCCCCAATCCAGTAAAATTCTACTATAATCAACACTTTTATATACGCTAGTTGTTTTGCCAAAGTTCAAGTGGGGGCTTTGATACTGAAACAAAAGTTCATCCTGCAAGTCGAGTTAAGAATATATAGCTGTTTTATAGTAACTCAATCATTGGATCATTTCAAAAGTCTCTCTCTCTCTCTCTCTCTCTCTCTCTCTCTTTTATATGAGGATAGGGGGGGTTGGATGGCTGATTGGTTAGCGTGTGCATGCTGTATCATTAAGTCTGTCATTGAGTCAACTGGTGTGGTTTCGAATCCCCGGTTGTACGTGACAAGGAGTAGGGTCGTCTGTCTAACCTCGTGGGTTTTCTCCGGGTCCTCCGGTTTCCTCCCACTGCTAAAGACCCCTACGCGCAAGCGAATTATGTAAATAAAACTAAACCTTATGTTAGTCCCGAAATGACCTAGTTTGTGTCGAGTGAACGTTAAACCCCATTTCTCTCTCTCTCTCTTATATGAGGATAATAGGGCAGATAACTAACCAAGTAGTTAGTTTTTAAATAAACAGTAAGAATTGCAATGAAGTTATTTAAATAGTTCTTATTAAGAGGTACTTAATTACTGCTAGCCATCTTAAAAGTAAGGTTTATTCCCACGAAGGCGCAGTTATTGACCGTAACAGATTAAAGGAGGTCGTTTTCGACGCCTTCGTGGGAATCCAGCTTTTAATATTTTTCTGTTCTGCGATTATTTCAAAAACATTCAGATGAGCTTTAAAGCTACGTTCCCAGAAAAGTATTTATCGGGTGGTTATTTCCAATAAAAGTATGGCAATTTTGGTATATATGGAAAGTAGAAATATCCAATCTTACTAAAAAAAATACTGGATTCCCTGAAAAACACTCATGGAGCGCAAACAGGACAAAAATGTACGGGTTTCCCTAATCGACAGCCCGACGATTAGGAGTGTCTGCACGCGTGATGTCGAAGGATGCACGCGGAGATTGAGCGCTTGATGTACATGTTGATAAACTTTATGAAGAATTAGACGTACAACACTTTCTGAGATTAAAATCACGGAAAACGACGTGGGCAGTGGATAACCCGAGAATTTAATTAGGCTTCGATATTTGTAATAAATAGTCAGCGATAAAGGTAACATCGTCTTTTGTATGCAATGAATTCTCCTCCGACACCGCACCCATTGTGTGACGTGACACAAACATGACCTCTTTTGATCGAGTTTTTACAGCCGGGTATTCTCTGACAATTGCAATGTTTTGAGAAGGATTTGAAGCAAAATTATGATAAATTAATTAGTTTGAATATGTTTTTAGTCCAAATATATCATCAAATCACCCTGTTTGTACCCGGGAATGTATCTTTAACTACATCCATGTAACAAGGTTTTAGAGCGCAGTTTGAATAAACACAGACGATCCATAATTTAAAACAATTAATTTAAACTCGAACTATTATCTGATAGACTTAAATTATAAGGGGGGGGGGGTCAGGTGGGGTGGTTTCGATTCGCCGCTTGTGCGTGTCAGGAAGTAGGGTAGCCTGTCCAACCTCGTGGGTTTGCTCCGGGTCCTTCAGAGTGTTGTTGGTTCGGTGTTCCCCTGTGTGGTAGTGGTTCCACTGATATGTAGCCTATTCACCCTCGCCCATTGATTTGTTACGTACCAACCAATTCAGTTATTTTTGGATCTGATTGAGAGTGAGCGAATATGTGAACACTACTTGAATGATATGATGATATTTATCATTAGTTGCTAGATCAGCGTTTTGGGATAATTTAGTTTTTTCAAACATTGCTGAGAGTAAAAGGAAGAATTCTTCAGCAATTCAGGGCACCGAAACCTTGTATGTATGTGGGCGGGGGGTTACACTTCATACCAGTCTATTTCGTTTTGTAATTCAAATAATAAACTATTTTTGAATGTTGCGAGAGAGGGAACGTAAAGGTATTTGCATGGATATACTGAGGAGAAATTTCGCCGATCTATTAGTTCGATCGTTAATGTAAATCCATCGGCTTTTTGGGTAGAAATCGTGGAATAAGCTTTATTTTGTAGGTTTTGATTACAAAAAAACAATGTTGACATTTTTTTTGAGTAGGTCGTCATAGTATGGGAGGCTATTATTTGAGGGTAGCCATTTTGCGATAATATTAACAAATTATTTTTTATTTTCATCTTATTTATAATGTTAGCGACATATCAACTGTGATTTGGCAATGTATTAATATTAGCGACATTCATGACTATATTTCAGATTGTTTTCCATCATTTCATGATATTTCCAAGATGGCGCCAATTTTTAGCGGGGAAAATCGGTCGATGCGCTGATTTCGATTATGTAATAGTGTTTGGTGTCAGTATATATTTTCGAGGTCACAGATTCCATTCCTGACATTTACAACCTTGTTAAATGATCACATGTTCACATATTTAGTATATTTCCAATAATCGGACGATGGGTTGATTTCGATTAAGTAGTTGTCTTTGGTGACAATATATGTTTTCGGGGAGGCAGATTCGATTTCTGTCATATACAACTACGTAAATTTAGCATATTTCCAAGACGATGGAACGTTTTCTAAACACATTATTATCATTTTCCTGAACAATGAATATTTAGGTCGTTCGAAAATACAAAATAACGCTCCGATACTTTAACCTTTAACAACTTTGATTACATCCCAAATCAAAAGTTCAGATGACCTATATTTTTGGTTATTTATGTGGCATTGATGTTTGAATTATGAATAGTCTAAGTAAAATGATTGCTATTTATTATGTAAAAATGATTGCTATTATGTAAAACTGATTGCTATTTATTATGTAAAAATTTAACTTTATTCTACAAATATAGTTTAATCTTCTAGTTGTGACATTTAATCAAAAAACTTACCACTTAAACATTATTTTTGATATCAGAATGTTATCATGTTGGCCATTGGAATTGAAAGCGAATTATTTATGGCATTTATATTTAAAATCGTGTCTAATGTTTAATTGAAGTTTAGTTTCTATTAAAGATAATGATCAATAGGCAGGCACAAACGTACCTAAAGGCGATAACAAATCGGTTAATCTTCTTCGGCTATTGTTTTATATTTGCAATTTTAAAGGGACACAGAGAGAGAGAGAGAGAGAGAGAGGAAAGAGAGAGCGAGAGAGAGAGAGCTGGGGTTTAACGTCCACTCGACACAAACTAAGCCATTTCAGGACTAACATATGGTTCAATTTTATTTCCATAATTTGCTTGCGCGTAGGGGTCTTTAGCAGTGGGAGGAAGAGGACCCGGAAAATACCCACGAGGCTGGACAGGCGACCCTACTCCTTGTCACGTACAACCGGGGATTCGAAACCACGCCAGTTGACTCAATGACAGAATTTATGATACAGCGCGCACGTGCTAACCATTCAGTCATCCGACCCACCAAAGGGATACAGACACAAGAAAAGTAAGTTTACTGATTCCGGATTAGGACAGCAAACCAAATAAAATGAGCATATTCTCAAAATGAGAAAATTTCACTTTAAATTTTATCTTTGAATCTGGCAGTAATGCATTGTTTCATTGTATATTAAGTTTGTTTTTTACATGAAATAGTAATATATGCATGGAGGTTAATGTCGCAATAATGGCCTCTAATGAGGTCACATGGGGTTTAATATACAAAATAAGGATCAAAGAGATAGTTATGATCGCACCAGCAGGCGAGCGATTTTATTTTGTTGTGTTTTTTCGGCCTCTCTTGAATTTTGTAATCACCCGTTGGGTCCATCGGTCCATCCGAGCTTTCTTGCCAAAGCCCTAGGGGCTAATTTTTATCGGAAGCTTGAATTATGACAAGACGATGGTCCCCACCTCTTTCCGTCAAAACTGGATTGATATCTTTAGGAGGTATTTTAGTAATTTTATGTTATCATAAATCGAGGATCCCTATTTCTTTTCGTTGAAATAGGATGAACATTTTTAGAGTTATCCTCCCTTTTGCTGAAATCTGTCCACACTGCTTTTTAATGTTTTTCATCATGATAGAAGCCAGAGTTTTAATCTGATTTTTAGTAATCTTGTATTATAATAAGTCGAGGATCCATATTTCGTTTCGTCAAAATCGGATTAATACTTTTAGAGTCATTCCCCTTTTTGCTGAAACCCGTCCATACCGCTTATAATATTTTCCAGCATAATAGAAGCCATAGTTTGATAGTTTTAATCAGATTTTTAGTAAGCTTGTATTATAATAAGTCGAGGATCCCTGTTTCGTTAAAATCGGATTAATACTTTTAAAGTTATGCCCCTTTGTTGCGGAAACCTGTACATGCTTCTTGCAATACTTGTCAGCACAATACAGGCTGTACATTTGGTCAGATTATTCTAAAACTTTCAGGAAACTTATATTATGATAAGACGAGGATCCGTATTTATTTTTGTCAAACCTTTCCAAAACCCTTGTCAACGTGATAGAGCCTACAGTTTTGGATTGGTTTTTAAAAGTTTGGTCTGAAGCATTGAGGTGGTGATAGGTCTAACCCGTGATATTCATCGTTGCAGCCCTTCTTTTACAGATTCGTGTCTCCTTCTCGGAATAGCCTGTGATATATCTACGCAACCGTTCAGAGGCAAAACAAGTTATCAATTCGGCACCCGGTCCATTTTAAATCTAAAAATATCAGTAGTCTTTCATAGCTCAAACTCTACTCTCTGCATACCCTAAAGCAGTCGACCACTCACAAGCTATCTACTCGTTGTGAGCTTTAAGTCATCTACGAAACTAGTATGGCCTTCTTTCATATTTTATTTATTTCAGATTTACTATCTACTTTCCGTCTATAATTTTATTTTTCTAGGCCATAGTTTTATTTTTCTAGGCCATTAGAATTAATATACTTTAAGTTCAAATATGTTTTCAGGGTGCCATCTTCATTATCCCGGTCGGAACAGAACAGTAGGTCGTTAAACCCCATTTCATTTCGTTTTCAGGATGCCCTAACTGACCTACAGAACCTAGAGGGAATATTATCTTTGATGCTTGTTTCCCAGAGCACGATTTCCACTGGCAACAATCGTTTGGCATTTCGATATAATAGAATAGTATCTGTTATTGACTTTTATTTCGTTTGAAGAAAGTCCCAGCCGCTAAGTAAGCTTCATATTAGTTCTTTTTGGTGTTCCCACACAGATCGATCTATTGAAACGACAATTACCTATTTGTATTGAAATGAGCATTCAAATTTCGCCTGGATCTATCTAGATCCATTTAACACAGCTCTGACAAGTTCTATAAGCCGTGACAAGATTATTTTTAAATACTTTCGTAAACAACTCACACCAAAATAATCGACACTTTAAACTATCCACATGAAGTAATTACACTGGATTTTTGTACTCTTAAAATAATTATAGTAAGAAAAAAAGATTTATCTAAAGTGTACAAATTGTGGAGATTTTTCCGGTTATTAGAAGCAAGTGATAGTAGTTAATGTCAAATATATCACTTATTCCGCTACATGGACTGTCAACGAGTCAGCGACAAAAATCAATGATGCCAAGTTATTGAAGACAATATTGTCAGTGATTTTATAGTGTACTCAATAACAGTAAACATTTCACCTTAAAGCAATAAACCAGCTAAGAATTCGTCGTTTTTCCTGTTCATAACACTATTTCTTTTGTATAAATGGTATTGAACAACTTCTGTTAAAATCTCATCACTGAATTACAGACGTCATCGGTTTCTCCGTGTAAGTTTCTTGTATTTGGAATAGTGGCGTGCTTTCTGTAAGTCCTATTCGTATGCTTTCCAAATATCGAATTCCTATTGCTCAATAATATTTCTTCAAACAGGCCCGACGAAGTGGGGGAGGGGGAATAGGGGGCTACCGTCCTAGGACTTTAGGCGAGGGTCCAGGCTCCGCCTAGATGTTCGGATACGCTTTCTGGGCGATTTCGGTCTTAAAAATTACTCAGCACTGAAGTAAAGTTTTAATTCTTTTCTAAATCCCTTACCATGAAAACACAGTCTATGTTGGTTTCCTGTGATGCTGAACTTGACAAAAATATGCATAATAATACCAAGGTTGAGGAGTCTAGAGGTCACAATTTTTATCCGATTTTGATAAAACTTACAATGTATGTTTAACCCGAAGATCTAGGACCGTCAGTTACTAGATCATGGCCTTTGATTGTACGAAAAATCACATATTTAACCAGTGGACCCTTTAGAAGTCACACTTATTTCTGCCGGCCCTGTCAAACGTATCATACATACTGACATCCGTCTCGCGAGTTTATATATAGGTGCAATAAGACCATTTTCAGAAATATTATACGTCTTGATTATATATGATGAATACAAACATTTGTTATTCGTTACAATCCCATTGCGCCACTCTAGCTCTTTAGAATCCCTGGTTGAAGTCAGTTCAACATTTACAAAGATGTTGAATTTAAATTTCATCTATCTACGCTGCTCGCTCTGTGATAAGCTCGCCATCATTGTGTTGTGGGGGAAAGAGAAATGATGGACCTGTTTCAAACCCGAAAGAATCCAAGCCGGTCGGGTGGGGGGAGGGTTATAACGTTCATATTATGATTTTGTCTTCCTAATTAAATATTCAATCCGAATACATATTACCGTGGATTAAGCCGTGAGAGATTTTACATTTAGTGATAAATGAAAATGACGCACCGTTACTTTAAGTGATGCGAAATGAGGATCTAGCAAATTCATCACTGGAACTACAGTTTCCAAAAACTAACTTTAATGTCAATTCTGTGGTAGAATTTTTTAATGCCTAAGAAATAGCCCCAATTGCATTCGAGTTCGTCTGCACCGACTGGGCTAATAAAGATGGGCATACGCCATGCATTGTGCTATGAAATGAAATGGGGTTTAACGTCCCACTGTTCTGCTTCAACTAGGCTAATGAAGACGGACATACGCCATGCAGAGTGTGCTATGGGCGAAATTTTGCCCTGAAAGTGGCGCTACGACCTACTCTTATTTCGAATTCTAACTGTCAGTGGTTCTTTTATGTGCCCTTCAATGTGTACGTGAGACCTCGGCATTTCTTCCCTTCGACTAGACACCTGGCCCCGGTAGCGAGCCGGAGACCTCCTCGTTGGCAAGCCAGCACCAACTGACTTATCAGAGGGAAGGAAGCTGGTTGATATTTGAACACGTACCAAGTTAACATCCCTGTCAAAGATGAGACCCAAATCAGCTGCGCTTTAGACCATTATCAACTACCAAATCATCACACGGGACATGTGCAGTGTCCATAATACTATGTAATATGATCTCCCTTCACAACAATCTGACTAAAACACAGATCCTATTTCGTTTCGTTTTTTATAGTTTAAAATTTCTTTTAACTTGTCTTCACAACAAAAGGATCTATTTGGGTTTTTATATAAATCGCCTTCTTGTTGAAGTGGGGGATTAGCCAATTTTATAGTGTACTCAATAACAGTAAACATTTCACCTTAAAGCAATAAACCAGCTAAGAATTCGTCGTTTTTCCTATTCATAACACTATTTCTTTTGTATAAATGGTATTGAACAACTTCTGTTAAAATCTCATCACTGAATTACAGACGTCATCGGTTTCTCCGTGTAAGTTTCTTGTATTTGGAATAGTGGCGTGCTTTCTGTAAGTCCTATTCGTATGCTTTCCAAATATCGAATTCCTATTGCTCAATAATATTTGTTCAAACAGGCCCGACGAAGTGGGGGAGGGGGGATAGGGGGCTACCGTCCTAGGACTTTAGGCGAGGGTCCAGGCTCCGCCTAGATGTTCGGATACGCTTTCTGGGCGATTTCGGTCTTAAAAATTACTCAGCACTGAAGTAAAGTTTTAATTCTTTTCTAAATCCCTTACCATGAAAACACAGTCTATGTTGGTTTCCTGTGATGCTGAACTTGACAAAAATATGCATAATAATACCAAGGTTGAGGAGTCTAGAGGTCACAATTTTTATCCGATTTTGATAAAACTTACAATGTATGTTTAACCCGAAGATCTAGGACCGTCAGTTACTAGATCATGGCCTTTGATTGTACGAAAAATCACATTTTTAACCAGTGGACCCTTTAGAAGTCACACTTATTTCTGCCGGCCCTGTCAAACGTATCATACATACTGACATCCGTCTCGCGAGTTTATATATAGGTGCAATAAGACCATTTTCAGAAATATTATACGTCTTGATTATATATGATGAATACAAACATTTGTTATTCGTTACAATCCCATTGCGCCACTCTAGCTCTTTAGAATCCCTGGTTGAAGTCAGTTCAACATTTACAAAGATGTTGAATTTAAATTTCATCTATCTACGCTGCTCGCTCTGTGATAAGCTCGCCATCATTGTGTTGTGGGGGAAAGAGAAATGATGGACCTGTTTCAAACCCGAAAGAATCCAAGCCGGTCGGGTGGGGGGAGGGTTATAACGTTCATATTATGATTTTGTCTTCCTAATTAAATATTCAATCCGAATACATATTACCGTGGATTAAGCCGTGAGAGATTTTACATTTAGTGATAAATGAAAATGACGCACCGTTACTTTAAGTGATGCGAAATGAGGATCTAGCAAATTCATCACTGGAACTACAGTTTCCAAAAACTAACTTTAATGTCAATTCTGTGGTAGAATTTTTTAATGCCTAAGAAATAGCCCCAATTGCATTCGAGTTCGTCTGCACCGACTGGGCTAATAAAGATGGGCATACGCCATGCATTGTGCTATGAAATGAAATGGGGTTTAACGTCCCACTGTTCTGCTTCAACTAGGCTAATGAAGACGGACATACGCCATGCAGAGTGTGCTATGGGCGAAATTTTGCCCTGAAAGTGGCGCTACGACCTACTCTTATTTCGAATTCTAACTGTCAGTGGTTCTTTTATGTGCCCTTCAATGTGTACGTGAGACCTCGGCATTTCTTCCCTTCGACTAGACACCTGGCCCCGGTAGCGAGCCGGAGACCTCCTCGTTGGCAAGCCAGCACCAACTGACTTATCAGAGGGAAGGAAGCTGGTTGATATTTGAACACGTACCAAGTTAACATCCCTGTCAAAGATGAGACCCAAATCAGCTGCGCTTTAGACCATTATCAACTACCAAATCATCACACGGGACATGTGCAGTGTCCATAATACTATGTAATATGATCTCCCTTCACAACAATCTGACTAAAACACAGATCCTATTTCGTTTCGTTTTTTATAGTTTAAAATTTCTTTTAACTTGTCTTCACAACAAAAGGATCTATTTGGGTTTTTATATAAATCGCCTTCTTGTTGAAGTGGGGGATTAGCCAATGAAACGGTCTGTTACGGCGAGTTCTTGGCGTGCGATGCACGGTACTGTGGGTAAACCGCTAGAAACTTCAAAATGAAATGAAATGAAATGGAGTTTAACGTCCTACTGTTCTGCTCCTAACCTGGGCTAATGAAGACGGGCATACGCCATACAGTGTGCTATGAGGGAAATTTTGCCCGGACAGCGGCACTACGGCCTACTCTTTTACGTGCACGCCAATGTGTACACGGGACCTCGGTTTTTCGTCCCATCCGAACGACTAGACAGCTTTCCTTGTCAGCCCCTCCGTCCTGCATCACTGACAAGGGAGAACCACGCCGGAAAATCTGGATGAACTTTCTCGGCCAATGTAGGGATCGAACACCCGACTTCCAGGCTAGCGAGCTAGCGTCTTACCCACTTAGCCACGTGATCCCCTAGAAACTTCAACGCAGATTGATTAATCAATATCTGACGTCATAGGTTCAAAAGTCCCTCCTACGACCCCTGCCGCGACCTTTCACTAGAACCGGCCAGATCTTTATGTAGTGTAGGCCATCGAAAGTATAAAAAACGAAACCAAATATAGATCTGTATTTTAATTAGATTGCCTTCACAGCTACAACATTACGCTAGAGCTTCCTCATTCAATCTTTAAATTTAACCTGAAGTTTGGAGATGTCATTAATCTGATGTAATTACTCACTTACATATAAGTTTATAAAGCTGAAATTTGTCAAGCCACAACGCATGTGCCGGTACCATTAGGGAAAATTTATTATCATTGAAATATAATTCTTGGTCGTTTATTTGCTTATCTTTCAATTTAACCGGAAGTTAATCTAATTAACACACAGTTTATACATCTGAAGTTTGTCAAGCCATAATCGCAAGGATAAGTAACCTTTGAGGAGAAATTGAGTATCACTAAAATAGAATTCTTGGTGTTTTTTGTTGTTGTTTTTTTTTTGTTTTTTTTTTAAATCTTAGTTATTCTCGACTGTTTAATGGAGGAATTGCGATCATGTAATTGTCATTGCACTGAAAAGATCATATGGTAGCCGAGGTTTTAAAGCACTTTCATTATCAAATATAACGCATTCAATAATGAAGAGTCCCCTTTTGCTTCTTTGGTTTATTAAAGATATGTTATATAAGATTTAGATAAAGAGCTGGTCCTTCTTGCTATAATAGTTTTCTCAAAGATAATGAATATATTGAAAATGTCAACCAAATTACTTTATTCTGAGCGAAGATAGGAATGTTTGAAGTTTTGACAAAAAATAGCGTAATTTATCGATTATCAAGTATCATTGCTGCGATAACAAAGTCTCGATTTTCCATTTTAACGTATATCAAAGATAAGAGAGAGAGAGAGAGAAATGGGGTTTAACGTCCACTCGACACAAACTAGGTCATTTCGGGACTAACATATGGTTTAATTTTATTTACATAATTGGCTTGCGCGTAGGGGTCTTTAGCAGTGGGAGGAAACTGGAGGACCCGGAGAAAACCCACGAGGTTGGACAGGCGACCTTACTCCTTGTCACGTACACCCGGGGAATCGAAACCACGCCAGTTGACTCAATGACAGACTTTATGATACAGCGCGCGCACGCTAACCATTCAGCCACCCCCCACCCCCCACCCCCCAACAAAGATAAGACAAATACTGTTAAATCCACTGAATATCTCAGCTATCCGATGATCTAGAGAGTTGACTATGAGCTTGTCAAGTGAATAAATGTCTAAATAGTAATAACATTTGAGTCCAGAATGCATCTTTAAGTATGGGAAATATATGATATCTGTTTCTTTTTTCAATGAATAGGTTGCATCTAACACTGAGGTGATTTGACAAAATGTGTATATATATGGTGCCAAGGGGCCCAGCCGTCATTACAATTTACATAATCACAAGCTTTTGATTACCTAGTTCCCATTAAATGAACGTCAACCCACTTTCTAAGACCAGAAGAAAGACGACCTATTTAATTTACCAAGGAAGCAGTGATCAGAGACTTCTTTATCTAGAAGTATAAGAATAATAAAACAATAATTAAGTTCTTGAATTCCGCAGTACTTGTTTTCTGTTCTTGAATTTGTAAGTAGGCGTAATAGTTTCTGTTTCCTGTTAACATTATCGATTGTGACTTTCTTTTCCACTAGTTTCTATAATTGTTTACCCCATACCCCGAAAAAAAATATTATTGGCATTATTAGTTTTGTCTAATCTGCTTTTTCTGTTCTTTAAAATAACCATTCTCATAAATTAAGTATTAGGATTTGCATTGCTATGCCCTGTAAATAATGTATACACATAACATATTATTTCTTTTATACCCCGGCCTCCACACCAACACGCATACATCTTAAAGATGCATTATGTAAGATTTAGATAAAGAACTGACAGATCTCGCTATAATAGTTTAAAACAGATAATGAAAAGGGAATATACTTAAAATTTCAGTCAAATTACTTTATTCTGAGAGCAGTTATGAATGTTTGAAGTTTTGATAAGAATAGCGTTGTCTCTATTTTCATTGCTACCATTGTTAAGATAATAATAGTTCAAAATAGATAATAAAAAATGAATATATTGAAAATTTCATTCAACCGCGTAGATTGTTTATTATCGTAACAGCGGTACTTGACAATCGTGACTATTCTCCATTTTAAAATGAAGTTATTAAATGGCGATCGTATTTCAATCCATTAAATATCACGCCCATTCGATGGTCTTGAGAGTTGATTATGGGCATGTCATATGAATAAATGTCTAATTAATAATTTATATAACATTTTATTAAAAAGAAAACTTGCAATTGGCAGATTTAGCTCTTACATTTGGTATCTTTAATCTCAAATTACCTTTCAGACGTGGTTTCCCCTTGTCAGTTGTGCAGGACGGAGGGCCTGACAAGGACAGTCGTCTAGTCGTTCGGATGTGACGAAAAACTGAGTTCCCGTGTACACATTGGCGTGCACGTAAAAGATCCCTTGGCAGTTGGAATTCGATATAAGAGTAGGCCATAGTGCCACTGCCCGGGAACTGCATGGCGTATGCCCTTCTTCATTAGCCCAGTCGGAGCAGAACAGTAGGACTTTTAACCTCATTTTATTTCATTTCACTAATATACTAATACTGATAACATATTCTATTTCTACATTGCAGAAATTAAAATAACATATTCTATTTTCAAATTATACAAACTAAACTAACATTCTATTTCTACATTACACGATAACATGTTGTATCTCTACGTTCCACAAACTATAATAACGTGTTGTATTTCTACGTTACACAAATTATGATAACATATTATATTTCTACCATACACAAATATGTAACATGTTATATTTCTACATTATAAAAACTACGATGTAGTTTATACACAAAATATAGCATATTTAATTTCTTCCATACACAAACTACGATAACATATATACACAAAATATAGCATATTCTAGTTCTAATATACACAAAATATAGTATATGCTATTTTCCAATTACACAAACTACGATAACAAACTATTTCTATATTACACAAACTATATTACACAAACTACTATAACATGTTCTATTTCTACTATAACATGTTCTTTTTCTACATTACACAAACCGCAATGACATATTATATTTCTCCAACCAGTTAAGGAAACGGTTTGTTATTTTTTTTTGATATATGACTCTTGGAAGCATTGATTTAATGTCGCTAGCATAATCTCATATATTTTGTTTTATGTAAGTGTTTCAACCTTAGCTTTTATTAAAATAGATAGAATGAATACGATATCTTAAGAATTACCAGTTCTAATTCTATAAACAGCATATTTATTTTATACCCTTTGCATCAAATTACTGTAGTTCATGGGAGTGTTTGTTATATGCAGAGATCGTAAGGATGTTTTAAGATATGGTAAGCTCTAATATCATAAAAGACATATTTATTCTATAAGCGATGGATTTATCTGTATTAAATTACTATTCATCACGGGGATGTATTTTAAGCAAAATGACAGTAAAGATTGAATTGCATATAAAGGAATCTATTGACAGAAATATAAAATTAATAAGCCAAAGCTTTTAGAGAAAAGGGGTAAAATTTATTATTTGTAATTTACTGATTAAAGATGCAGTATGTAAGAGCTAAATCTGCCTATTAAAGGGTTTATTTTGGCTTGAAATGTTATATAATTTATTATTTAGACATGTGTTCACATGCCATGCCCATAATCAACTCTCTAGATCATCGGATGGCGCAGATGTAAACGGGGGTTAAAATACGATCGCAATTTTATGAGTCTCGATTAACAATTAACGTTGTTACGATAATAAACAATATATGTCAAAACTTCCAACAATGATGACGTCGCTCAGAATAAAGTAATTTGAATAAAGTTTCAATATATTAATTTTGAATTATCTATTTTTGAACTATTATAGCAAGAACGACCAGCTCTTTATCTAAATCTTACATAATGCATCTTTAACAATAAGGCGCGAGGGGATTTAGAGTAAATTAACTGGGCACAGGTCACCAATCATTCCTTCCCCGTCACCCACAAAGTAAAGGCCAAAGTTACTTTTAGTCTTTCTTTTTATCTGACCCCCCCCCCTCTCGATTTTTTGGTGTAGAATCGAAGAAAAGAGTTTTAATATACATTTTCGGTCAGATTCTGATGAATATTCATGATTTTGAGGCGGAAGGATAAGAGAGTGAAGAGGATGGTTAAGTTGAAATGCAAGGCGGACAGTTGCATGTTTAGTTTGTGTATCTCAAGTTTTCCACATTGAACCTCATACCCGCTTTTGAGCAAGAAGCTGCCACATGTTGCTCTATCCGTGGCAGAAAGCTTTCAATCCCAGGACAATTCGGGAAAAAGTTAGTGTCGGTCAAAGAGACGAGAAAGTCAATGGGGAAATAATTGGTGATCTGTGGCCAACTGACATGAGCATGTATAGGGTTCTCTGTAGACCCATCTTCGATAACTAGTTGATCATTTATACGACAGTCTATTTAGGAGTTACCATTAATAGTTGCTAATGCGACAAAGTACGCGGTAGACGGTCGCCTCAGTTGGAAGTAACGATTTTTTTTGTTAATTTAAATTAACATTAATGTTGTGATCTTACTAGGCTGTGATTTAGCCCCGAAAATCGTTTCATCTCGTCCCAGCAAATTCCGGGTGAAAATCTGACACTTTGTTACATAATTTAACCAGTAGGCCGTCACTGTCGCATACTTTTCTGTTCCGATGCATTGCACAATACGTCTTGCACTCGAATTACGTCTCGAACTATATTTGTCAAGTGTAGCCATAATCGGGTGAAAAAATCAAATTCTAAGGCAATCAGAAACCATAAAAGCAAAGATCGTCATAGGTCAAGGGTCAATTGCCATAAATAGACCAGTGAATACCTTTTATGAGACGGAACACGTTGGATTGTTTACATTTGTCTGAGAGAATTTCTCTGCAAATATGCCGGGATTACTGGATAATATCACCTGTTAAATGTTGCATTGACACGGTAAAGACGACTTACCCCTGATCTGTGGCATAAATATGGCCAATAATTAGGAAATAGCACCAATGATCGAATGAATCTTTTATTTTCTGGAAACAAGTAGTTTTTCAAAACTATTTCAGTGAAACAATATCCAAGAGAAATATATACTTTATACAGATGAAAACGATTTTGGCATGCTTGAAATACTGGTTCGGTCTTTTAATTATATATAATGCTAAGAAAAAACAAAAATAATAATACCATATGTGATCTGATCGATACAATTAATAATAATTCACCTTCATCAATTTTACTATTTTTTAAAACGAGAAAACAATAGACTTATTATAAGAGTATATATAGAGAGAAATGGGGTTTAACTTCCACTCGACACAAACTAGGTAATTTTGGTTCAATTTTATTCCAATAATTCGCTTGCGTGCAGTAGGAGGAAACCGGAGGACCCGGAGAAAACCCATGAGGTTGGACAGGCCACCCTTCTCCTTGTCAAGTACAACCGTGGAATCTAAACCACGCCAGTGGACTAAATGACAGACCTTATGATATGCTACCCATTCGGCTACCTAACCCCCTATAAGAGAGTATAAGATTACATTTATTTAAAGAAAGAAATTAAAAAAAAATAAACAAATGCAATTATATAAATTTCCTCGTACACAATAATACCATACGCCACTAGTATTAATGAAAAATGTATATAATAAGAATAATAACATCATCATTTTTTAAAGTGTTTTAATACTGGAGAACGGTTTCTAATGTGCTGTTCAGGTTCTTATATTCACAGAATACATGTATTTACACAGAGATCAGGTCTTGTGCCCATATACACTGTACAAAATTGAAAGATATATACCAACCAGTAAATAAAAGTACATATAAGAGAAAAACAAACAGTAATTACCTAAGTAAAATGGTTCTAGTAAAATGAATTAGAAATAAAATGGTCTAATGAAGATGGGCATATACGCCATACTGTGTGCTATAAAGCAAATTTTCCTGCACAGCACTGTGGCCTACGTGTATATCAAATTACAACTGCCAAGGGATCTTTTTACGTGCACACCAATGTATACACAGGACCTCGACTAGACTGCTGTCCTTGTGCCTTGTCAGCCCTCCGCCTGCACCACTGACAAGGGGAAACCGTCGGAAATGAATTAGAATAAAAAAGTAAAATAAAAACATATAGTAAGCATAAAGTGACAAAATATAATATGAAAATTTATTGACATGTACAGTACATTTAAGTAAAACATATTTAAAATATGTAATATTAAAAAACCGCTTACAAAAATACATGTATACAGGTGTAGGCCTACTCACATAATTTCATCAATATCATCATCACTATTAAAATCAATGTCACTGTCAGCATATGTTTGGCTGTCACTTTTATATTCGAAAAATATACACAAAACCATACAAGAAAGTTTTCACTTGTAACAAGTACATCTATTACTGATCTATCTGTAAAAGTGTAATGCAGCTTGATTTACATTCACATTGAAAATTTTGTTTGGTGCTTGATCTCTAGTCACCCTAACCCTGTCATTTGTTCAATAGAGTTTAACAAGAGGGGTTTAAATTTTCACAGCTACAGTCAGGCAACCTGGGAGGAATGCGCCAGAATATGCCCCCTTTTTGACTGGTGATGCAAAGGCAGAAATAATTCTTCATACATATTTTTTTCAAAAAAAGTAAGTGCACTTGTACCAACTCATCTATTTCGGTTCTAATTTTCTCCATAACATGGGGGTTGGATGGCCGAATTGTTAGCACGTGCGCACTGTATCATAAAGCCTTTCATTGAGTCAACAGGCGTGGTTTCGAATCCCCGGTTGTACGTGAGAATATCTTCATCAGCTTGCATTTGCAAGAAATATGATCCGATCCCCTTAAACAAATTAACCAAACCTATTATTTTATTCTCATTCTCTTTTTTTTTTTTTGGCTGCTTGTTTCTAAACATCACTTTCTTCAACAATTTAGGAATCGTGATAATGTTTCATACACAGTTTGGTAACGTGGAATGTGGTAAGTAGGCCTTGTAGCCGAGTCCGAAATGTCGAGGACATATTTTTTGGAGTCCGAAATGACGTAAGTCCGAAATGACGCGGGACCGAAATGACATGTAATCTTTCATACCCCAGTCCAGTGAGAGTTTTGTCTGCACATCCCTGACTGGAGTTCTGATTCAGCTTTGTCCAGAAAATCGGCATTTGTCTCCGGCACATTTCCATCTAATTTGATCCACTGGTTAGCACATACCTTAAATTTTTCCCAGCTTGTCGCAGAGAACGGTTTTAGCTCAGTGTTTTAACAAAATGTACTCGAGCTATGCAGTTTTACTTTAGCTATCCTTTCGCCATGTACCGTTAATAACAAAAATAAACAAAGAGCAGGTGACCTTTCACCACATGACCTGTTGAACTTTTCGTCTTGTATGTTTGATTGGCCAATTATGTCACGTGAACTGTTTAAACCAAGTCACCGCGAAATTCAAATACAATTGCACATTGACAAGTAAGCCCATATTTAATTTACGTTTTCTATCAAACGTCAAAGAATTGATAAAAGAAAAGTTGTGTGACAATACAAAGTCATACTAGAAGAATTAGATGATGTAGTTTTTTTTTCACCCGAAAATGGTCGGGACGGAGAAACAGAAGCAAGCTAGCTAGAAATTTCACACCACGGCCTATCTGGGAAAAGATGAGCTTCTGATGTCCAATATTTAAGACAAAATAAAAATCGTGTACCATAATGCGTTTCAGCGCCATTTGTAACAATACATACTATCGGTGTAGACTGGAATAACGAGACGCTAGAGATTGTCGTTCGATTCAGACTTCTGGCGTACTTCGCCGAACATAACTGATTTGAAATTAGAGTAAAAACGGAAATATTGAATTATATTACATTATTATATATGTTGCGACCCATTTCTGTATAATTCTAGGTCCCAAATATTAGAGATGTAGCCCCTAATACCCCCACCGCCACCCCCCAAAAAAACCCCCAAAACATGAAAATAGCAGCTATTTAAATTACTTAGCTGTATAGGATGTGACGGAAAACCGAGGTCCCGTGTATACATTGGCAGTTGGAATTCGATATAAGAGTAGGCCATAGTGCCGCTGCCTGGACAAAAATTTCCCTCATGGCACACATATGGCGTATGCCCGCCTCCATTAGCCCAGTTGGAGCAGAACAGTAGGATGTTAAACCCCATTTCATTTCATTTTGTCGTGATATAGCTGTCTGAACTGAAAATAACTCGACGTCGTTCTTAAAAGAGAAAGCAAGATTGGTGCGTTTTCATTGCGTCAATGTATATATTTTTCATCATATAAAGAGTGAGATTAATTTGCTCTTACAATAATAGTGTATTGGTATTTATGATTCGTGAAACAGTCGTTAAACTGGGTGGTAAAATTTAAAACTATACGAAATCATACGTATTGCTACATAACGTAGCAATTATCTAACAATTGATAAACTAGCTAGACCCGTAGAGATAAATACACACTATACATATCACAAGCCACTCAATATTTCGCAACAAGCGTTTCAGACAACCAAAAGAACATTTAATGCACAATGAGAGCTCCATAGAAAGCTATTAAGGCAATGAAGGACTACAAATCGGCAGGACGATTTACCCAATACTATCTAAATACTACCAAATTTCTCCACATGCTACCTCATTATTACGAAAAAATTAGCACTCTTCAAGTTAGCTCTATTTATGAAAATGTTAAAGGCTAAAAACAATGAGCTTCTTTACGTTATATTTATTAGTTTATTTCGGTTCGGTGCAATTAGTTGTATGAATTTAGACGGTGCTGCACCATATTTCATAGTAGCCTGTGAAGGAAGAGGTGACTGACGTCCACCCGTGATACACGGGCCTATTTTAAGGTTTTATTGACGAAGCACGGTTTCCGGAGATTGTTTTTTTTTTATGGCTTACCCCCACCCCCCCCCCCCTTGGGTTCCGAATTAATTTCCAAACCTCGACTAACGACTTCCCACACATACCTTTAGCTTCTTCTATCACTTTTATCAGCTCTACTATGCCAGAATAACCCTTTTGAAATCGTGACCAATTAGTCGTGGCCAAATAAAGGCAGGGGGTTGGAAGGCCAAATGGTTAGCACGTGCGCGCTGTATCATAAGGCCTGTCATTGAGACAACTGTCGCGGTTCTGATTCCCTGGTTGTACGTGACAAGAAGTAGGGTCGCCTGTCCAACCTTGTGGGTTTTCTCCGGGTCCTCCCACTGCTAAAGACCCCGACGCGCAAACGAATTATTGAAATAAAATTGAACCATGTCTTAGTCCAGAAATGACCTAGTTTGTGTCGAGTGGACGTTAAACCCCATTTCAATACGCTGAGAATTTGTAAGAGAACTGGGAAAATCGATAAGCTCACCCTCTCATTGGAAATTTTGGTAACGCGAGAACGGAAGGTCACGAACGCTGAATATCTATGACCCAAATGCTTCACACCATGTTTGAAAAAAACAAACACCCACAGTTAAAACGGTAAACCCTGTCGGTTCCATGAGGTTTTCGGGAGGGGGGGGGTGCTTAACGTGAACTGAAGGTCGCGGAATGCTGATTATCGATAGGATTTTACCTCCAATGTTCCCAATTCATCATACCAGAAAGCTCACCACTTTTGTTACGCCATAACCCAAGCAGTTACACCAAAATCGAATTCAACCAAGGTCTTTTGATCCTCAACATCTAAAACGGGCAAACATTGAGGCACAAATTAATGTGAAACTGTGGCCATATAAAAATTTACAGAATAGTATTTATAGCTGCATATCGGTGTCATTGGCAGTCCAAAGAAACGTCCAAAAGCAGACGAGCCGTTACTGTAACCTGCAGCTGACTACTTGCGGCATCAACAGCTTTATTTTTAGACATTTACATACAAAACATGAAATTTAAACGAAATCAAACGCAGTGACTGGTGATCACAATGGTTGCTAATGGCAAACTTGCTAAAATTTTCTCATCCAATCTTTTCAGATTCACAAGGATACATACAATCTTTTCAAAGCATGGATTTAGGACTCTCGAAGCACGGATTTTTCATTTCGAGGCAAGTTAAAACAGGCCCCTGGTGATACACATTGACAGCTGTCTAGTCGTTCGGATTTGACGAAAAAAACGAGGTCCCGTGTACACATTGCCGTGCACGTAAAAGATCCCTTGGCAGTTGGAATTTGATAAAAGAGCAGTACAGGGTGATCATAAAACAGATTTGATAAGTTTAACTGACCTAACCTCTCATCTTGCCAATGAGAGATGTTTTGTTTCTATGTCTTGGATAAGAATGGTTTTAGTCAATCGCTATGAAGAAAACTGATAAAAAGTATCCAGATTTCGATGTAGTCTAGATTAAACACATATGCAATCTACTAAGAAATGTTAATCTAGATTTAAATTAGATTGTACCAAATGCAGTCCGCTAAGAAATATATTAATATACTGTATCAAATATTGATATAGTTTTAAATTAGATTGTACCAAATGCAATCCGCTAAGAAATATATTGATATACTGTTTCACAAAAACTTAAACAAAAATCACTAAAATAGATTTTAACCAAAATCAAAATGAAATTTTAAATTTTTTGCAATTCACGAAGAACGATTGTAACTTAAAATTCAATTTTGATAGATTTTATTTAAAACTGTCTGCGCAGTGAACACTTCCGGTGAGGGCACTTAGAGTGTAAGCATACACGCTTCTGAACTGAAAACGATTTCCAGGTTGTTATAAAATTGGGACATGCCATCTTTGACATGTCAGTTGTCACTTATGACAAGATAGTTGATTCATGTAATGTCTGTTGTCTTGTAAAGTAATTTGTACAGAAAACCTAACTATAACATTATCTATAGCCTATCTATAGCCAGCTGTGTAATCAGATTGACATCTGACACGGGTCAAGAGTATAAACAAGAGATCAGGAAGTTGGTTAGCATGTTAACTTGGGACCAGGCAGGTCTCCAGTTAAGACCGGGGTCGAGTGGTCATGTAAGTTAGTCGGGAGTTGGCACCCAAGGGTGCCAAGCCAAGCTAGGACCATAGCTCCGTCAACACAAACTAATTACGGAGTTTTTAATTAAAAGAAGTTTTGTACATGATATGTCTAAAGAAAAAAAAAGAATTATTTTATTATGAAGTTAAACCAGTGTTTAACCACCAAGACCCTGACTTAATGATTTTTCCCCAATATAAAATACCCTTATCTCCTATATAAAACTTCTCTGATTTACGCCGAGTTATAAACGGAAGCCTTCATTAAGAAATAATAATACATTTTTGATATTAAAATTTAATTTTAAATAGGCCTATAACATTTTTCAATAAACACATTTGAGATTATTGATTGATTTTTTTTACAGATCATCATAACCTTAAAACCATATGAGTAAATACTTTGCATATGGCTTCCCGTCTTAATTAGCCCAGTTCGGAGCAAAACAGTAGGACGTTAAACCCCATTTCATTTCATTGCATTTCATTGCATATGGCATGTCTAGTTTTATAGGCCAGGGCCCTTATTCACGAAAACTTAAACTAAGTTACAACCGAAATTTTAAGAAATACTGCAACTTCATTGGATATATGCAAATTGATTTTACTGGTCACCCAATCGAATTGCAGTATTTCTTAAAATTTCAATTGTATCTTAGTTTAAGTTTTCGTGAATAAGGGCCCCGGATGCTTACTAACTTACTAATACCAAGAGATTGTCCATTTTAACCCATTATAGGCCATTTTTATAGATAAGAGTGCCGTTCATTCCATGGCATTAGATATGAAGTGAGTTCAGATTTTCTTTTAAGTTGTTTTATTGTTGTTAGGAGAGGGTGACGGCTGTCCTAAATTAAAATTGATTTTAGTTAAAATTGTCCCTAAAATAGTTTTATGCAAGGCCACTATTTAAAGTCAAGATAAAATTTTAACTTAAAATATTATTTTAGTGTATTTTATGTAAAATGCTTACAATCGTTTTGTGAAACGCTCCTGTCTTAACTTGGGATGAAATTTTAGATTAAGACGGTTTTTAAGGAGATTTAAACTGCCAAATGCTAAAATTTTGCATTGGATCTAGAAACACCGGGATATACTCTAGAAAGCATCATTTACCGTTCCTGGACACGCACACCTTAAAAGTCGGGCGCTTCACTGGCTCATGCTCAGGAGCCCTCGGTCAACCTCTGAATTAAGCAGATATTCATCTAATCGTATAGATCAGCCCAATTCAGCTCCTTTAATTTAATTGATATTCATTGTCTTATAATTAACATTTTATGCAACACGTATAAATTACCTTTGATATTCGAACTTTGTCCTTTTAACTACATGTATTAAATTTTCGATCAAAGCTGTCATTAAGTAATCATCTACATCAGCTATATTGCACGGCCAAACTGCCTTAAAGGTATGAGCAAAATCTATTGTTCTATATCTGTTACGAATATTAAAAAGACTGCTATGTAATGAACTGGATCTCGGGATAGAGCGGATTACTGTGGTAGAGGTATGGGAGTAGCCAACGAAGCAGCTGGCTCAGAAAGACTGACATCAGATTAACCAACAAATCTTTATTACTCTTTCAATTCAACAATATATCACTTCGTCCAACGCTCGTCGGGCTCTCGGATTAAATGTTCAGTTTCACGAATAATCACCAACGTTTATCCACTATTAGAGTTTCATCAGTAACGTACATGAATAACACAAATCACACGACAAACACAAAGTCTCTGTCAGCAACAGGATGAACTAAAGATGTCTTAACACCTAATTAATGAGCCCCGTTGTTCTATTAACAAACATAATTCTGTAAATAATTGGGACGTCGTGAGAGTCGAACGGTACGGGAGCGAAAACCTAGCCTCAAAGGATAGTCGTCGCCAGTGTCTTCGTCATTAGCAATAATGCAGTCATCAGAGACGCTCTGGTCAGACTCCTGCTGTTTGTTGATCTTTAATCCTTGTGTTTTCAACTTCTATCACGTTCACTGCTTCAGATGGCTTCGCTGATCCAAGTGTTCAGCAAAAGTCCTTGAGAAAATAATCACATCGTCTAGATATACTAAGCAGATGTCCCACTATGTCCAGCGAGCACTGACTCCATACATCTTTCGAAAGTACACGGAGCGTCGCACAATCCAAGGGGCATGATTCGGAACTGGAACAGACCATGCATCGTTGTAAATGCTGTCTTGGGTTTATCCTCTGGCTTAAGATCCACCTGCCAGTATCTCGACAACAGATCTACAGTTGAAAACCACTTGACGCCCAAAGACAGTCCAGAGTTTGGTCAGTCCGTATGCATCTTTCTCAGTAACCTTATTTAGTTCTCTGTAATCCACACGGGATCCACCCTTCTTCTTCACTAGTACAATCGGGCTCTATCTCATCTCTCTTGGACACGCCTTGCAGTAGAGTTTCCATATCTTTTCGATGGTGGATAGGGACTCGTCGTATCCTTTGTTTTATTGGTTTCGCAGAGCCTGTCTTTATCTCGTGTTCCACTTTATTGGATCGCCCCATGTCATCAGATGAAGCAGCAAATAAAGTCTGGTGGCGCGCTAAATGTTTTCCAATATCCTGCGCTTGCTCTGTCGTTAATCCTTCAATTGAACGGCTCTATAAGTCTAGTAGATGCCTTGAGAGATCATTATGTTTCTGCTCGGCTCCACAATTAATTACATTTTCAGGTCTTTCCACAATATCAACGTGATCAAATCTCCCAACTGTCACATCTTTATGCAAAGCCTTTGCACTATCTGAGGGATTCATGACTGATGGTGATGGTAAATTCACGTGTCTGCCTTCGCCCCAACTAAAGTACGGGCAGGTATTACATTATTTATATTTATGAAATCTTCGACAGGCCCAATTATTCCAGGGGTAGACATAAAGTGCTTTGACTGGTTTCCCACAAATAAGCTTTGACCAATTGTTAATGTTTCGGGGGGGGGGGGGGGGTACTGTAACTGTTTCAGCCAATTAGATTCTGCAAATACCAATAGATGCTCTACATCTTCGACCGTCAATGATTTTCCAATAATATTTAACGTACATCAGGAGCTTGCATGAAATCAAGTCCAATGATACATTGGGATCCAACCTCGGCAACTTCCGCTTCCTGTTAGGTCGTGTCCAACTGGTGATAACTCTGGTCGATTTGAGATGTACTCGTGCACTTAGTTCGCGGAACAGGGCAGAAGATATTCGGCTTTTTTATCCTACGCCTTCTTGAAATTCCCCTAATTTAGACTCCCATGGCGCTGCAATGACGAGCAACGTGTCCTTTTCCTCCACATTGAAAGCATGCTCGCTCGTTAAGCCTCGTCTCGTTAAATTGGTGTCTGCTGCCTTCTGCGTGACGTTCTTTGGGTTCTGTTTTACCATTCAGTATAAATATGAATGGAAATATACATGATAACATAATAGTTCTTGAAAATGTACAGTTAAAAAAAGTAAATAACTATTAATTACAAACGGAAAACAATAATTAAACTAAGTCGTGATTCGGGCTATGAACATGCGCTTTAGATCACAACACCAATAACCGCAACTGACTTCAACCTTTCGCACCAGGAATATTTTTTGTAACCAATTAGCCCACGTTATTTCAACCCGACTAACAGATATGTGCCGCCTCTCTTACAGATCTATGTGGTCCAACCTAACTATTCTGTTTAAAGGGCGTAAATTTGTAACTCAATGTTACCTAGAGTCTTCGACATTACAAACGCGTATCATTGGTCCATTCCAACCAATAATGATAAAAATGGGCTGCTAGTATCCAGTATCTGTTTTATCGGGCATGGGGCTAAACGTCAGTGCGTAACTGAAATCTCATATTGTACTTCTGACGTAGACTGGACGAACAAGACGCGAGCGACTTCCATTCAGTTTGCTCTGCTCTGATGTACATTCACATTATATTAATATGTGCCATTTGACCAATTTTAAATTCCAAATATTAGAGACTAGCCGGTTACCCGGCTTCGCTCGGGGGTTATAACTCCGAAACCGGAAGTGGTAGACTAACGCCACCTGGCCTATGTTACTCCCCGGTCCGAGCTACCCCTATACCCCAAATTTCAGACTCGGGGCAGACCTAGTGTAGCCGCCAACCCCGAACAGACAAACAAACGACAGTCACAAATATATATATATAGAAGATAGATAGATGTAGCCTCCATAACTAAGCGTGGGTTTTCACTTATCCCAATGACAGGTATGTCCACCCTATCAAGAACATCCACTTTTCGATTTTTCTGATTGTTATTGAAAAATCACGTGCATGGATAGGCCTATCTTTATTCTATCATGATCAGTATCACGTGCATGGATAGGCCTATCTTTATTCTATGACGATCCCCTTTTCCAGCTTATCATGTATATGTATAGGGCCCGAAGTGATAGTCAGTATACCATATTCTGGTCCAATAATGACCAGGTTTAGTTTAGTGAAGGCTACCAGCCTGCATAGTAAAAGTACTCAAAATTGAACTGTTCAGCGCTATGATGGACTACTGTTTTGAACATACAAAAGAAAAACATTTGTTAGATTGCAATTCGCCATGCGACTAAGTTGCAGTTCTAGTAATACATGCGGTAACGGCAGCAATTATTTGTTATAAATTTTTTTTAAAAATATGGTAATTCCATATTACATATATTCCTTATTCCATGACTTCCTTAAAGCAGCACTGTTAAGTATTAAAGAGACCTTGAAGGTCAGGTTAACTGTGGCATTTAACAAAAGAAATAGCATCACTTAATAGAACATTTATGACATTTGAAACTATTAATAGGTGTTAGTTAATTCTATCAATCGGAAGGTATTGTGATAAAGGCGTTATTTAATTCTATCAGACGAAGGGTATTGTGTCAAAAGCGTTAGTTAATTCGATCAAACGAACATTTTGTGTAAAAAAAAAAAAATAACTGACACTTCAAATTAGCCCCGGGGCATATAAAAAAAAATTGCCGAAAGCTAAATTAACTCGGAAAGAATCAAAGATATTTATACGCTTGTTGGGTTTGATAAAATACTTCAGCACTTTATTGATTTCATAACACTCATCTCTACATGAAAACATTTTTATCAAAGATGTACAAATTGTGGAAAGTTCCTAGCTTGTTAGAATCAAGTGGCAGAGTAAATGTCGTTTTTATCACTTATTTCGCTACACAGACTGTCTATCAAGCCAAATTATACAAGACCAATAACAGTCAGCGTTCATAATTGTAAATGACGTAGCTAAAAGCAATAGTCCTGCTTTTTTATTTTTATTATGCCAATGCACCATTCGGTTGGTTGAATGCGCCGTTGACCTAGGGAGGAACAACTGTGCATATAGTAATTGTAATATTTTCTATTGCAATGGCTGTAATAAAAACTTTATTTGAAGTAATGTAACGGCTTCATTTGTAATAGCTACACAAATTTCGAATTTGGTGAACAGACTATGTGTGCTTCTGTACTGTTGCATACCAAAAAAAATCTTAATAAATCGAGAATTACTTATTGATATTTGCTCAGACTTCGGGTTATAAATTGTTCCATATTGACATAATCATTTCTAAGATTTTAAAATTAATCAGATCGGGAATATCTGTCTAATGGTTGAGCAACAAAGACAGAGCCCGTAAATGATGTAGGTGCGTATTTGTGGGTGTTCAAAAAGCATTGAGATAGAGTAATTCTAATAGACCTCTTTCGCTTTTATATAGCGAATACAATCTCCAAATGAAAACAATAGAGATTCTAAAACGAATATAATAGCTTACGAATAGCGTTGTTCATATCCGTCTGCTATTTTAAGCTTTACGAAATATAATTAGTTGCGCAACAAAACAGAACCACACACAAAAGATGGCTATCGTCCGTACAAGGGAGACCTTTTACGACCCTGCTTGGCTTCTATATTTCGGTAGCCGGCTAATGCCATCGTTAATCAGAAAATGAAGCACAGTTAACGTCAGGCAAGTTAACGTCATGTTCAAGTTAACGGGGCTTCCAGCAACAGGCTTTCTCAGCATGGGGTTAACGGAGCTTTGAACAACTAGCCCCAGATTGGTATCACATCTAAGTTTAACTTTCGGATAAGCTGCTGTTGAGACATAGCATATCTTTTGTTTAGTTTTAGACAGCTTTCGGCAACTTCTTTTTTTCAATCTATGAAAGAAATGTGCTAATATGTATTAGATATTTTAAGCTTTTCAGAAAATACACGAATAGTTAACAATAGAGTTTTAAACACGACGCACCAAGGAAAAGTTCAGTCATCAATACGTCTCCATAAATAGCTACTTTGATTCATATTTCAACACTTAAATTCCCCCATAATTATCCTAAGTTATTGTATTCTACGTCAGTATCCTTGGTAAGATCGTTTGTTTTTAAATGTCATACCATGGCTTGTTCAATTGAAATAAATCCAAATAAAATACAAACGCTAACCATTTGTCTGGGTTAGAATATTATTATACCAAAAGTTCTATTTTGAAATGTTTTGAATGTTGTTTTAAAGGAAATCCTCTTAGATTAAGGTCAATAATTAAAACTTTTATTTTTAAAGATTGGGGGAACATCTCTTTAGTTTCATTTCTTGTTTACCGAGACAAGAGCACACATATCTTGATCCCACCAACCCCATAAGTGTAGGCCTTAGTGCTGCTGTCGGGACAAATTCTACCCGATAGCACACTGCATGGCGTATGTCCGTGTTTATCAGCCTAATCGGTACCGAAAAGTGGGACGTTAAACTTGATTTCATTCCATTCAGGGATTGTCAGATAGAAGAGCTTTCGGAACATCTTCTTTGGGTTTGACATTTGCTTGGACCCATCTTGAAATGTGTCTTCTTGAATTCAAATTATTGATATTTATTTGAATTGGATTGAATACATGTCTTCAGCGAGACACTATTCTCCAGACTAAAGTTATATAAGCACATGAATTTGAATTGTGTTCTTCCCAAGAGCCCCTTTATCTGTTTTATTAGCTATTGGAAATGTAGCGGCGTCTGCTTTCTGTCAATAAATCAGTACTCTTAACGCCAAGACAATTTGACACAACATCTATACACAGCGCAATGGTGACCTCTGACATATCGACCTTAAAACATAGTTATATACCCACTACCTTTGGATTCCTTCGTTCTTATTAATATCATCAACATCTAACGACAAAGAGATATAACAAAATTTACATACGAACAATGAATAAAGACACAAATAGCTAAAGACGCCTTTTTATAGAAAAAATATGCAAACCGAATAACTTTTATGGTGACGCTACATGGTGGCGAAACCCACATTGGAGCTGTTTATTTAAAGACACAAAGTTCTGCATTATATAATTTGTACTTTGTTCCATTCATTCTACAAATCCGCTCTTCGAGTTTGCTTTGTCTCAATGTTGAGCAGTTATTTGAAGTTGAGGAACCCCTAGCTTCTACATGTATGTTCAAGAACAACGGTGGCTCTGTGAGTATTGCCCTGTCCCATTAAGCCGAAGGTCCAGGGTTTGATTCTGGTGTTGAAGGAGGAAGTGCTACGTGATTATCCAGCCTGGTTCCCCTACGCATGTATAAGAGTTATATTCTACTATACAAAGACTAATAACTTATTCTATTTCTCCTAACATATGATAAATCACCGTTTGTTATTTTTTGATATGTTATCTGACTCTTGGGAGTATTTAGTCTCGCTAGCATGTATCTTTTTAAATAAAGAGCTTCAACGTTAGCTTTGGTTGAAATAAATAGTTCTGTGTAATAATATTATAAAGTGTATTTATACGCTTGGAAATTAAATTGCATCAAATGGGGATTTGTTTGTTTTTTTTATAAAAATCGTGAAGATATCTTGGGAGTCTCTCGTTAAATTTTATAAGCGATGAATTAAATGCTGTAAAATTATTAGGCTTCTTCGCGATTTATTTAATAACGAGATTGTATGTTAGCAGAGGCGGACCAATGCTCCGATGGGAGGTAGACAGCTCGACCAGGCCGTTTGCAAAGCTAGACCGCTGTGAAAAACATTTCCTGTAGATGTAGAAATACAGAAATACATTACCATATTAGTCGACCTGTCACAATCAATTGATGCTTAGAGCCAAGTATAAAATGAAAATCAAAACGTAAACAATTTAACTCTTAGAGAAATAATGTAGTATGTGACCATGTCATCTTTAGCCGTCTGAATTGAGAAGTCAAGGTAATTTCAAATCCTGACAGTTGTATAGAAGATGTCTGTCAGTTCATCAAAGTCTATTTTGCGAACATCAGCGTTCATTGCCATTCTCAAACAGACAATTCAGTCTCGTGTGCAATTTCGACATTCTTGTGAGGCATGTCACCCTTGGCCAATCTATTGGAGACCGTCATAACGAGACAAATCCTTAGAGCTACTTCTACATTAGGTATATTTGTAGGTAGATTTATATTAACCTGTTTTTTTTTGTGCGTTAGTGTGAACATTTTCATACAACCCTTGACCAAATATAATACGCATTGAAAGAAAGGCACTTTTCGAGGAGAAATCGCCAAAAAACTTTTTAAAAATGAAAGTGAAAGTCACTTGACCGGATGCCAGCGAGTGACAAGTCTGCCATGTTGAAGTCGAGTGAACAATCTGGGAAATTTTGCCTACGGCCTACTCTTATATCGAATTTCAACTGTCAAGAGTTCTTGGCGTACACGGGACCTCGGTTTTTGCCCCATCCGAACGACTATACGCTGTTTTTTGCGAACGGTTGCGGTCTGTTTACTCTTCGCGATTGGCTTATGTAACTTGTCGTAGGGTTCCGATTTGGCCCATTTAGGAAATCCCTTGACTATATTTAGAATCGTGTACCATAGGATGTATTACGTATAATATTATCTGTAGTTTAATTCTTCAAACCTTGATGGATCATAATTCATATAAAGGAATACTGAAATAGGTTTTAACGTCTCGTGTGGGTCATTTTGAGATTTCTGTGGTTATTTTTAAAAGGAAAGAGTGGGAGGGGTTGTTTTACCGACATAAGTTTTTCCGTCAACTCGTCTTAGAATATCTAAAGCCAAGCCCAAGGACTTTTACTTGAACTAACAATTTGTATAATGGGCCTATCTCATCCTAACAAGAGATATTTTCCTTGTCATCCTCGCAGGCGCGATCTCTGACGAGAGAACCTGGTTTAAATAATCTCGAAGGTTCTATTCCGTGACGTTCTGGTTGTGAGTCCAGTGTTCTAACCGGACTCGCCCTTTCGAAGTACCACCAAAACAAAAACCCTCGTCCGCCAATAAGTCATATTTACGGAAACTTAAGATATACGCTCGTGTAACAAATTGTCCAGGCTTCTTCAAAGCATTTTTGAAGCTCATGCATACTTTTTACTTAAAGTAGCTAAGTCTCTTACTCAATATCATCCAAAATCTTCAACATTCAAAACACGAATCATTTGTCAGTTTAAATCAACATTGATCTTGTGATCTTACCGGGAAAAGATGGGTTTCTGATATCCAATATTTAAGACAAAATAAACATTTTACCATTGGTACACCATAATGCGTTTCAGCGCCATTTGTAACAAGTAACTCGAAGAACGAGGCTATCGCACAAGTAATATCAAACGGTGACGCGCAATAAATACTATCTGAGTAGACTGGAATAACTAGACGCTGGAGATTGCCATTCGATTGGCACTTCGAGCGTATTTCGCCGAACATACACTGTACTGATCAGTAAAAACTAAACAATTTAATGTAAATCAGTTTATATACATTCAGTATATGCGTTCCGACCCATTTGTGTCAATTTCAAGGTCCCAAATTTTAGCGACTTAGCTCCTTTAAGTATACTGAAATATTTTACTTGGTTATGGTTTATGAATGGGACAATATAAGGACATTTTGTTTCGACTTTGTGACATAACGTATATAATTCTGATCTTACCCTGCAACATCTATGTTTTCTGCACAATGCTCATGCTACATACATTTTACCCTGCACTATCCTACCGGTACTCGATTACAGCTGGGTCGCGGTTCCCCTTGTCAATGGTGCAGGGCGAATGGTACGACACGAGACATGTCTAGTCGTTCGGATGATACGAAAAACCCAGGGCCCTTGTATACATTGGCGTGCACGTAAATTAAATCTTAATGGTGCAGAAAAGTAGGACGTTAAACCCCACTCCATTACAGTTGGGTCGATATGAATACAGAGACACACACATCCTTGGTATCCCCAGTGATCTCATTCCATTCCACTCAACTAATCCCTTGGTTCATCAATGGCGGAGTGGGGGGGGGGGGCGTATTCAAATTATCTGCCCTTGATGATCGTGCTATTTTCATCGACCAATCAAAAAAATCGTTTAATACATTAAAAAAACTGAAAATGAAAAGCCCAGTATACTGAACTTAGGCGCTCGATTCCATTATGTCACCATTCTTCCACTCCGCAGTGATCTTGTAATATCTCATCATTATCATCATATTCACGGTTATAGTGAACCGCCTAGTTAGTAGTGCCCCTAGTGCGTGGGGCGACAGACTGTACAACAGTTAATTTCTGATCCTCTCGTTCACAAGAATTTGCTCTCAGCAATGACTTCAAATGCCAGGAAATAGACTCAGATTTTCGAAATTTTCAAGGGCATCGCATCTCCCCGTTACATAAATCCTGGCTACGCCACTGCCTCCATATAAAGGGCCATTCAGTTTATTATATAGCTTATCTAGTTCTAATTCCCCAGTATGTGTTCGAATTACCAAGGCCCCGCTGGACTGACGGTCTCATATTACTCAAGTCTTGATGTAATATGGCACGCACACTTGGAGACTTAGCAATGCCATTTCTATTCCAAAGTTTAAATTAAATATGTATATATTCTAAGGATGGTGGAGAATACGGATAAATATATTTTTACAAATAACCCAATTATTATTATTATTTTTTTTTTTTTTTTAGTTTTATAGTTTTTATTGCGAAAACATACACTTTGTTTGTGAAATTTTGACGTTGAGCATAATGAATAATTTGCAAGAGTTATTATATCAATTTGTACAATCAAGAATTTTAGCAGTTAACAAAAAGACAAAGAACTGGTCACCTTAAAGAACTGACTAAACGGGGCTTATAGTTACAGTGAATGCAATTCTTGTGAATAACGACATAGAGGGGGTGGGGGTATCTATACCCTCATCAATAAAATAATATTTAGAGCAAAGAAATAAAACAGTACAGTATACTTAGAAATGAAATTAAACAACTGCATAGTGCAATGAAATTAAACAACTACATAGAGAATGAAATTAAAACCACTGCATTAAATAGAGTTATTAAATAAATACCGGAAACCAATTGATGTATATAAAGTGACATATCGTATCACCCAATGTCCAAAATGCCTACAATGTCTATTTTCGTGTTTTGGTCGCCCCCTGTCTTTTTGATCCAGTGAAAGCACGCCTCCAATCCTGTAGCCCATTGCTGAAATAACCGCCATAACTCCCAAAGCGATCTGGTGAAACGCTCAACTGCCTCTTAGATATTCCATTTTTTAACATATTCTCCCAGTCCAAAAATTTTCCATTCTCCTGTACGCCGAATCCCTTATTCATTCCACCGAAATTTCTTTTAACTAGCCACTCATACCAGTCCTGATATTTTCGATCTGCCGGAGCATCACCAAAACTGGCTTGTTTCGAATCACCCATGCCAACAGCGCAATGGATGAAAACTACGGCGACAAGGAGAAGGCATAATGACGTTACAACTGATTTTTCCATTTCAGATGTTTCTTTTATGCCTGCAAAATACAAAATATAGACAAATTATAATAGGAGGATATAGACAAAATGGAATACATCACAGTAACTATTAAGGCCAAAGAGGAACCCAATGGGTTTCTTCATCTCCAGAATTGGCTAGCATTTATCTTATCCCAGCAACTGAATGAATATCCCTTTCTGGTAGAAAAGGGCAACCCAAAAATAAATTTTGTTTTCTAATGTACACGTGAGGTTTTCAAAAATTAGATGTAAGAAGATTTTTGCTTTCGGTGCCTGTTCGTTTGGTCAGGCATTTTCATAGACCCCTCGTGAATGTGGCGTCGGGAATTCTCAAATATGTTCTTTGGGTTGAATACCCCCTTCAGTCCCAAGAGCCCCTCTGTAGCTGTTTTATTTTTAGGACATACAGCTATAGGACATACAGTGGCATCTGCATTATCAATGAATGCTTATCCGCTAACGACGAGGCGATTTGACAAAACGTATCAACACGGCGCGATGGGGATCAGCCGACCTTATAACATACATACCTAAATACCGTTGGATTATTTAGTGCCTATTAATACACCATCTACATCGTGCGAGAAAATGTCTAAATTACTTAAACGGATATTCAAGAGTGGTACAGTCCCCCGCAAAAATTAATTAAAAACAAGTTTCGGGTTGAATCTGGTAAACAAAGAAACATGACGCACAATGCCCTGCGCCCCCTCTTCCATCCTAATCTCTCTTTTAAATGCGCCACTGACACGGTCGTTTTATCGTCTAGTAAGTTAGAGTGATTGTTTACAACGTTCTGTTTCCAGTATATGATTTACTAATTAATAAGCAATCTGATTAAAAGATCTATATATCGTTTCATTTTTTTATACTTTCGATGGCCTCTACTAAATGAAGATCTGACCAGTTGTAGTGGGAGGTCGTGTCAGGGTCAGGTTTTGATCCTATGACGTCAAACATTTGATTGACCAATCGGCGTTGATATTTCTAGTAAGATACCCACAGTTCCGTGCATCGCACGCCAAGAACTCGCTGCAACAGACCGTTTCATTGGTTAATCCCTCACATAAACCAGAACGGGGGATACAGCTCTTTCAGATCCTAGTGTAGTAAAGATAAGTAAAACAAAATTTTGAACGATACGAAACGAAACGAAATAGGATTTGTGTTTTAACCAGAATAAATTAATATTGTAATCCGTTGCCTTCGGCTTCCAGAAAGTATTACTAGACTCCATCGAGTCCACTTGTGTCGGTTCCTTATATGTTTATTTTAATACCCATCGATCGTGCACTTAAGAGAAAATTATAGTTGAATAAATTCCCAAGACTCATGGAACATTGATTTTGTTTAGAGCACGACGGGTGACTCTTTCTCTTTCCTATAAAATAAATAATGTTAAATTGTACTTAATTTAAAAAGCAACAGGGGTCGTGTCTTTCAAGCCAAAACAATAGATCAACTAGGAATAACATGACAATCCATTTCATCTTTATTTAGCTGTAACTAAAACTTCGTGATCTGATTCAATTTGTCCTATACAGACTATGGATATATAGAAGGCCTCGTGTAATGAATGTGTTTGTCCAGAGATAGTTGGGTCTTCTAATTAACACTTTAATCAAAATAAAGAACAACAAATGTTAGCTCCTATTTTAGAAAAAAAGGTGGGATTGGGGATGAGATTTGTGATTGTTTATTTTTCTAGGTATAGCTTGGGCGTTTTAATCAACATTTTAATCAAAATAAAGAAACGAAAATTGTAGCCAGGAGAGTCGTATATTTTAATAAGCGGTGGTATTTATGGAGATATTCAAATATACAATGTGTGTTCTTAAATTCCGATTGTGCATTACGATGTTTATGTTCATAGATACAGAGTAGTCTATATCATTAGCCAGCGTTATGTTACATTCACAGATCCAGATTGAAAGTTATGTTACGTTCATAGATTCAGATTGAAAGTTGTGCTACGTTCATAGATTCAGAATGAACGTTATATTATGTTCATAGATTCAGATTGAAAGTTGTGCTACGTTCATAGATTCAGAATGAACGTTATATTATGTTCATAGATTCAGATTGAAAGTTGTGCTACGTTCATAGATTCAGAATGAACGTTATATTATGTTCATAGATTCGGATTGAATTTTATGTTACGTTCATAGATTCAGAATGAACGTTATATTATGTTCATAGATTCGGATTGAATTTTATGTTACGTTCATAGATTAGGATTGAAAATTATATTACGTTCATAGATTCAGATTGCACGTTAAGTTACAGTCATAGATTCAAATCCAACGCAATGTAAAGTCCCGGTCCAGGTACGGTTTGCTACACTGTTCGTCATTATTTGCCACGGCTTTCCAAGGTAGCCCAGTGTTTTCAAAGCTTGCCGACACGCAGTAAACCGTACCGCCGATGGTAAACGTGCTGTAGCGATTTTTCTCATGTATCAACATAATTTAAATTAGTGGATATTCTCGCCCATTCGTGGGCTGTCGTGACTAAATCGTGGCCGGTGAGACCGGGGATTTACATCCATAGATACAGAGTTTGTTACGTTTTAACAAGTACGTTTAGCATTACTCATGTTGGACCTACTATAAAATTGTGGTCTCAATACACCTGCATTAGACTACACCCAGCGTGATATTGCAGACAAAAGTCGTTGATTCAGCGGAAGCCGCGGTGGTTCGCTAACCTGTAGTTCCAGGGTTCGACTAGGTGTTGACCGAGAATGTTCATCGGGAATTTCCGGTGTGGTTTCCCATTGCCACTGATGCAAGGCGGAGGGCATAGCATGAAGCAGTGTCCAGCAATTCGAATGGTACGGTTAATTTCATTTCATTTTTTTTCTGATTCAGATGAATGTCTACATTGACATTATGTAATATACTGTAGTATTTTTGGACCAGGAACTGATCGCTAACCGCTACTCATCCGTCACATTGCTTTGCATATAAACATGTCGGCAGCTAAATAAAATCTATCTAAAAAAAATGACCATCCTATCATATCCCTTAAATTTTCGGTTTATCTTTAACTGGCCCATAATATATCTCTTCAAATGGCTTTCTACTGTAATACGTTGTTTTAATTTTATTTGTAAATCAATAAAAGGATACAGATTTGCCATTAACATTTACAGCTATCACCGAGAAGATTGAACACTAATACCACAGCTCCGAGGTCTTTAAGTTACATTTATACTTTTAAGTATAAAAATGTACATTAAAATGTCAATAAATTGTATAGCATCTGCGTCGGCTAAATATCAAGTTAACCCTTTAAGCACCCTACCAGACTCAAAATTTGTAGATGACGTTAAATTATCGAAGCTGCTTCAGTATACATCAAATCACTATGACATATATTTGGAACTTATGATTTTAAAACTTATTTCCATATTTTACAGTGTTTCCTTTGTAGACTTTTAATTGATATAAAAATTGTTGGTGACTTAGTTAAATTTACTTCATTTATGAAAGCTTAAATCCCCCAAAATAATTTGCTTGGAAATAGTCACTATTTGGCTCGGTGGGTTAATAGAACATTTAAGATGTGGTTGGCTCTGTTTAATAGATTTTTGTTTCTATAAATGTCTAAATTATAGTTTCCTAAAACGTCCCTGCTCTCTCTCCCAATGCCGACAATAGTTAAATTTGCCTTTATCGTGTCAGCGTTTTCTGTATCTTTCTCAGAGCTTTCCCACCAAATTATGATCGAAGGCGAATGGTGGGGGCACGGGTGTTTTATGGCGGCGACTTATTATTAAATTTTCTACATTACTAGATATATTTAATATCCTATAGTTCTTGTGTCTACCTAGGGCCCTCAATGAAATCAAGTAAAAAAAAGAAAGCAATGACTGACACCCACTCCTTCTATTTACCTATAGTACTAATGTCTACCTAGAGACCAAATAAAATTTAATAAAAAGAAAGTCAAAGAAATGTAATACGGTCCAAGATCTCTGTAGATTAAATAACATTAGTTATAACCTTTACATAGTACAGATTATCTACATATTGACATTTCAAGCATCGTAACATCTTTTAAGAATTATATGCTAAAACATCATCAGACCTTGTTAGTAAGAAAAGATCTATTATTTAATCAGCACTATGTTTCTTTCCTGCTTTATTGACTCTGGTTTTGGTTCGATTCCGGTAATTACCATTTTCGTTGCTAATTAATTACTTGCCAATCATGATTTCATTAATAAAAATAAATGTTAGCAAATATTTGTTCGGTTTTGTAACTGATTACTGTATTTCTGTTTTCAACGATATTTATTCATCTGGATCAAATAATCTTTTTCTCAAGCGTTTGGAAATAATCGATTAGCAATAATGCGGCAAACATCCCCCGCAAAAATATATAATTGATAATTGGGCATCTTAACTTTTATGTTGTCTTATAGTGATGTAGTCTGTCATCAAGAAAAATATTCTACGAATATTAGTCTGGATGCGTTGTCAACATTTGAGAATAATAGGTTATTGGCTAGATTATCCGGTCTTTTACGTTGTCATAAACTAAGTCCAAGGGAGATAACTAGTCCTAAACCAAGATGTTGACGCCCTTGAAATTAATTTAAGAATACCATTACAGAAAATTGACTGCAATGCTAGTTCAATATCCAACACTCTTAATTTTTTTCTCTCTTCATGGGCCATATCTATGGGTTTTTTTTTTAAAAATTAATCCAATTCGTCGTCAGGATTCATGTATGTTTATATTAATGCAAGATTTATGGGATGTATTGCGGGAAGGGGCACAACTCTTACTTGACTTGGTCAAAGATACTGGATACTCAACCACATAAAATAAAAAAAAACTCCCCGGTTACGTATGAGCAATGGAACTTTTCGACAAATATTGACAACGGTCCCAGGCCCTTCGTACGTTAAAAACTAGGAGGTTCTGGGTGACCGAGACTTATAGTGCTGTCTTAGCCGGTGGCGGTGGATCGTTTATATAATCTTCGATATTATAACTTGAATTAGAATTCGATATTGGTCCATTTTCATTAACATTGGTGTTGTTATCTAACCGTGAAAATATGGGCCCCTGATATCCAATATTTATGTCGTTTTCTCTATGGTCTCGATTTCCATTTGTAATGAGGGATCTTGATATGATAAACGAGTCAAAAAATCGTTACTGAAGTAATATATGTTAAACGGTAGGGCCTGCTATCGATGTAGTCTGGACTAGCCAACAGCAAACGTCTGCCATCCAATTTGGATTGCTCGCGCATTTCGACAAACATAACTGATTAGAAATTACAATAAAATTTTATAAAACTGAATGTAAATAAGTTTTTATATATTCATATTAATTAATATAATATACTAGAAGAATGCCCGGCTTCGCTCGGGGGTCATAACCCCGAAACCGGAAGTGGTAGACTAACGCCACCTGGTCTATGTTTCTCCCCGGTCCGAGCTACCCCTATTCTCCAAATTTCAGACTCGGGGCAGACCTAGTGTAGCCGCCAACCCCGAACAGACAGACAAACAGACAGACAAACGACAGTCACAAATATTAGAATAGATGTGTTTCGACCAATTTTCGTCCATTATAGATTCGAACGAATAGAGGTTTAATTAGCGCCTTTAAATGAACGTTTGCCTCACAGTGTTCGTTTACCGATATATCGACCAAGAACATATCAATTTGTTCTTTAATAATCGAGGAAATTGTCATTTATATATGTATCAAATAAAACAGACGTGCTTAATTAATAAATATAACAGTGTTTTAAATTAAAGATACATTATGGGAAATTCGATAACGAGTTGGCAGTTCTCACTATAATAGTTAAAAACTAGATAATGTAAAGGCAATTTGCTGAAAATTTCATTCAAATTGATCCACTTTGAACCGAGAACCAAGCGATTGAAATTTCCGCCTAGCCTCCATCATCATTACTAAAGTCAGTACGATAAGCAGCATAGTCACGATTATCCATTTAATCGTTAAATCGTGAAGGAAAGTTTTGCAGTAAATCGGCTCATAATCCACTAAAGATCGCAGGCTAGCGATGCCATCTAGAGTTGATTATGGTCTGGATAGGTTAATTAATGTCTAATAAGTAATTTAGATAACATGTCAGGCCTAAAGAAAGACCCACAATAAACAGATTTAGCTCTTGCATAATGTATGTTTAAGGTATTAGAGCACTTAATACTTCGGTACAACAAATATTGGCACGCCTGTTTCGCGCCACTGTCAAAAACCCCAATGCACCTGCGAATCATTGAAATAACAAAACCCCAATATACCAGACGTTGGTCACGACCTGGAGTAAATAATGTCGAGAGGACAAAACAAGTCGCAATTTATTGACGATATTTATCGTGATTGTTTTGTCTAAATGGATGTTAAAGACAAGTCAGTTAGACTATTGTTATTGAGAAACATAACAATGGTAACAGTTAGTTACTGATACACCAATATAAAATAATTACGTCCATCATTTTCCATACGGAATGGTTGACTTTTGTTTGACATTTGACAATACGTATGAAAAACAAGGATTGTTGTGCGTAATCTTCGGAAAATGATCGAACTGTTTCGCTTAGTTTTTCGCGGAGAATCATATAAACACCATTAGCACCAATGTACTTAAATGGAAATTATTTTGTTCCTTATATAATTCTTTAGTCGCATCACCTTTAAACTTTTCTCTTGTAAACAATGATAGTCTTACGTACTAGGATGGTAGGACGCAAATTATTTATTTTTTCAAAATGTAGTTCGGTATATTTCTAAGTGCTAAACATGTACAAATCCAATATTTTGCGTGGGTTCCTGTTAGAATACATGATTATCTAGTCTCAGTTTAATGTAATTTGTTTGTTAGTTATATTTAAGTCTTGATAATCGGGGCTGTTCTGTTGTTTGGAAAGACGCTCATGATCTAGAATTTGTCAGCCTATAATCAGCGTACAAAATGTCAATGCGAATACGGATTATCACTTCAATATAAAACCACCTGTTAAGAACGGGGTCTTTATTATTCATAGGTTTCATTTAATTACTCTCCCAGCTTTTTAATACTTAACATTGGAATTATACAGATACATATGAAATTATCTATGTTATAGACACATGCCATGCTTTAATCTATACAGTATTTCCATCTTTGTCATGAATAATTCAATGTTTTATTCACGTTTGTGAATATCTGTTTTGTATCGATAATACGAAACAGACAGTTGACGTTTCCCATTGTACATACACGTAAGGTGCAGCGAATTATTTTTAAAAAATTGCACCATATGTTAAATCAAAATAAATTTACGACAACGCCATCCGTTTTAAACGGAAATTGAATTTCCATTGCATCCAAAGGCCACAAATTTCTACTTTTTGCTAGACCCAAGTTTTAATTCAACTTGTCATGTACAAGGTTTGTTTTTCTCTTGGAGGGGAGGGGGTGGGTGGATGGCCGAATGGTTAGCACGTGCGCGCTGTATCATAAGGCCTGTCATTGAGTCAACTGGCGTGGCTTCGAATCCTCGGTTTTCTCCGGGTCCTCCGATTTCCTCCCACTGCTAAAGACCCCTACGCGCAAGCGAATTATTGAAATAAAATTAAACCATATGTTAGTCCCAAAATGACCTAGTTTGTGTCGAGTGGACGTTAAACCCCATTTCTCTCTCTCTTTTTCAAGACAATAATCAAGGCTTAAGCCCACTTATAAATGGTAATGTCTGCTAAGTGGACGATAAAGTGTCTCTGGTCTTTACGTTTGTAAAAAACGGCCCGAGGATTTATACACGTAAATGACCCGTTGATAGTTTACATTCGAAGAAAAATAACAGCGAAAATAACTTTGGTTGGTCATCATATTGTCCTAGATAACATTATATCTTCTGACCACAAAAATGGCCTAAGCTCAAACTGACATGGGTTCAGACTGATATGGTGTCATGGTAATATGGAATTTGTCACGGTAAACCATGAGCTCTGTTATCTTTGTGGACTTTCCCCGGGTACCCTAGTTTCCTGACACTTCTAAAGGTGAATTATGTGAAATCCTCAAATCAGAAGTGATGTCGGGTTTTTCGAAACGCAACCCCTACACACTACACTTGTCACTATAGTTTGGACGTGAATTTATGTTGTTGATGATCCCATAATTCATGCATTATTATAAACAAACATGAATCGTGACGACGAATTAAAATTGATAAAAAAAAACCAGACGTGGTCCATGAAGAGAGAAATTTTACATTAAAAAATTAAGAATGTTGGATATTGAACTGGTAATACAAATTGGTTTTTTGAAATGGCTATTCTTTAAAAAATAATCTTGTTTTAGGGCTAGTTACTTCCCTTGGATTTTGTTCGTGATAATGTAAAAGACCGGATAATCTAGCCAATGACCTAGTTATTCTCAAATGTTGACAATCCATCCAGAATATTCGTAGAATATTTGTTTGAATGATAGAGACTAGCCTTTTTGAGTTAGTGTTCAAAGGTGGTGTTAACAAACATGTATAGGCTACACCCAACGGCGTTGCACCTGTGTAAAAGTAGTGTATGTGTAATATGTTTATTAAATTAAGTATTCTAGATCTTGGGGGTACAAGTAGTATAGGATAGTGTGTAATCTTGACCGTTGATGAGATGGCGTGCGTGCGCAGTCTTGCCGATGTTGCCATGCCACCAGCACCATGTTCGCCGTCGTATATACTCATCTTAACCACCAGTTTGTGATATTTTTGAGTGCCACGTTTATTTTAAACTAGACATATCTTAAGACAGATTAATACAAGCCTTGACTTATTTCTTAATCCTGGGGATCACGTTACTAAGTGGGTAAGACGCTGGCTCGCTAGCCTGAAGGTCGGGTGTTCGATCCCTGCATTGGCCGAGAAAGTTCATTCAGATTTTCCGGCGTGGTTTCCCCTTGTCAGTGATGCAGGATGGAGGGCCTGACAAGGACAGCTGTCTAGTCGTTCGGGTGGGACGAAAAACCGAGGTCCCGTGTACACATTGGCGTGCACGTAAAAAATCCCCTGGCAGTTGGAATTCGATATAAGAGTAGGCTGTAGCGCCGCTGCCCGGGCAAAATTTCCCTCATAGCACACTGTATGGCGTATGCCCGTCTTCATTAGCCCAGGTTAGGAGCAGAACAGCAGGACGTTAAACCCCATTTCATTTCATTTATTTCTTAATCCATGACTATTTTTGTACTTCAAATTCTATACATGGTGCTAAATAAAATATTGTTTCTAAAAACAACAAAGGATTTTTATAAAAAATAAACTTCTTGGGTTGTTGGAAAACTTCCTATAGCGCCGAGTTACATAAATAGAATGAAAACAAGTGAAGCAAAGGGAGAAATCCATTTTCAAATGTTATAAAGAGATCTTGTATGAAAACGAGGAATAAGACATACGTACTCTGTGCAGATTGGCAAGGGCTTGTAAAATCTTAACTGTAAATATTGATGTAAATGTTAAAAATATATAATGGTCAAATATTAATATCAATATTAACATGGATTGAACAGATCATAGCCATCTAAAAGTGACAACCACAATAAAGAGTACTTTTTACCAAACAGTTCCAACATCTTGGTCAAACATTATTCAAAATAGCCATTTGAATTTATTGTTGATTTCTAATGGTTTCACGCCGCCATCTTTAATTCCTCTTAGCCATTTTCAAATGTACTTGTATTGTAGCCACAGGCTACATGAGGCCAATATACATGTATTATCTAACCTGTATTTTTTGTTTCAATGGAGCATTTCTGTATAATTTAAATCATGACTGACATTTTATATTGGTCTTCTATAAGACTGCTTCATTTTTAAAGAATACGAACTAGCTTAGGGCCTACACGTTTCTAATTTTCTCACTCATCGCACAACATCCATAGTAAATTATTTTATTTATTGTTGTTGAAGTGAAGTTTTTTGAGACCGGGTGTTAAGAGCTACACATTCGATCACACGGCCCCTCGAACAATCAATCGAAGATATGTGATGATTAAATAAACTCACGGAATGACTTCTGGTGATTTGATTCCACTCTTCCTGATTTTACACCACTTTGCTTTTTATTGCCTGATAGTATCACCGTTGCCAAGAGGGCTGTTGGAGAAACTTGACGTTAACTACGCAAAGTAGATTAGATGTTCTCGGTGTATTATGGGAAGTGTAAGCCCTGTGGCCATATTCACACTCAAACAACGACCTCCCGGTTCGTATTTACTTTTTCAAATTGAAATGAGTGTTGCTTTCCTCGAATCATTAGAATGATAACAGTACTGAGATTAGAATCAGTCTCCCCGACCTCGTGTATTACTAGTTACTTGTTTAATCATGGTTGGGCACACAAAACGAAAACAATATTAATCCATTATCGGGAGAATTCAGTTGTACCCTTTAAACACGTTGAATAAAAACAAATAAAAACAAACGTTCGTTGGTGGATGTTTTGGTAGCCACCCATGTCATTTAATGATATGGTAACAATCCCACGATATGTATACTTATCTGGTCATGGGAACAATATGTAGTGTTCTGTCTGGACATGGTAACAATATGTACTAATCTGGACATGGTAACGACATGTGAAAATCTGGTCATGGTAACAATCCCACGATATTTACTAATCTGTCTCGACATGGTGGCAATCCCATGACATGTGCTAATCTGGACATAGTAATGTACTAATCTGTCTGAAAATGGTAGCTATCCCATGGCATGTACTAATCTGGACATAGTTATGTACTAATCAGTCTGGTCATGGTAACAATCCCATGACATATACTAATCTGAACATAATATATCACGATCTTGGAATATACTAATCAGAATGTATTTACCACGATCTTGGAATATACTATGTGATAATCAGAAAATGTGTACCACGATCTCGGAACATACTAATCTGACCATATTTGCCACTTTTGGTCCCGATGTTGTATTCATAATTTCCCCAGGTCTTCATCACATGATAATTTCTCATCTGGTCAAGTTAACCATGATTTGAAAGGGTTTATTTTGAGCTTACTGTTACAATATCGTCTTCCGACATTGGCGGGTTGGCGTTCCAGAATTGCCAATTATATCTCACTCAGATCTTAAACATAGACTTCTAGTATTATGAAAATGTCTTTAATCTTTCCGTTTCCGACAGTTTTCTTGTGGGTCTTATGTATAAAGTAAACCACCTATTATGCAGTTTGCGTAGAAACCTCCTGAATGAATGAGAGTTTGAGGATTCCCCACGGAGGAGAGCGGGTATAAGGGGAAATAACTATCAAGTACCCTCAAAGAGAAATAAATGAAGCAAATGTGTGGCAATAACACTAGACACTTCGATTGCTAATTATTATATACTTAGTCTAATTGCTTTGTTGTTAATTTATTTGGTCGGAGAGGTTATCACGGTGTCTGTAGGGCGCAATCAGGGACTTGAATTATCTGACTGAAGCGGCACGTCTGAATGAAACCTTTCAATCGCATCAATTTCATACTGAAGCCCCAATGCATCAGGCGAAATGAAATGAAATGGACTTTAACGTCCTACTATTCTGCTCTGACTGGGCTACTGAAGACAGGCATAGGCTATACAGTATACTCTCATCATATACATGCGTGCATTTAATTGAGCGTAAATATTGTCTCATAGCTTCTTGTCCCGGTTTCACTCAAAATTGTTCCCCTTGTGTTAACTAAAATATAACCATTTATATAAACTGATTTACATTCAATGGTTTCGGTTTTTACTCTAACTGCCAATCAGTTATGGTCGGCGAAATACGCGAGAAGTCTCAATCGAATGGCAACCTCTAGCGTCTGGTTATTCCAGTTTACCCCGGTAGTATTTATTGCGCTTGCTCTCCAGATAAGAATATGACGTCACAATTTGACATGACTTGTGGAATATATCTAGCCTCGTTCTTCGAGTGCCTTGTTGCAAATGGCGCTGAAACGCATGTTGGTACACAAAATGTTTATTTTGTTTTAAATATTGGATATCGGAAGTCCATCTTTTCCCGGTTAAATCACAACATCATTGTTGATTTAAATTGACAAATAATTTGTGTTTTCAATGTCGATGATTGTTGATTATATTGAGTTAAGAGACTTTACTACACAACCGGTGCCCGATTTTATAAAATTCGCGGTTAATCCCCCAGACATCACTCCAAACTTCACGTTGTCTTCACCTTGTAACCCCCACTGCTCAAATTCTTGGACACCCGCTGATTCTATACTGGGCCCCAGTATCGGTAGAATATGATACAACGTGGACCGTTTAACGTTAATAGGAAAATTTAATAGGAAATCGTGACTAGCTTCCTATGAATAGTTTTAATGTACTTAACGTGTTATATATTTAAAGACCCCCTCTCAGTTCTTTCTGCGATTTACATAACATTAAAGATACTCTAATTTCATTTTAGATTTTGGATATGTCCGATAAAGACGTTGAGATGTTGGAAACCCATTTAGGCCATGGCGTCAAAACACAAAGAAGTCTATAAGCTAAACAATTCTACAATTGAATTATCTAAAGTGCGATTATATAATAGATATAGATGCGGTTACTGAATCAGAATATCTTGGATTTATATTAAAGGAGCTAAACCTCTAACTCAATATTTTCCATAAAATTCGAAATTATAAACACGAATTAAAATTCAATATTGGTCCAGTTGATGTTGTTATCTGGTCGTGAAAATATGGGATCCTAATATCCAATATTTAGGACATAATTAACACTTTAAAATCTGTATACGAGTCGTGCATTTATATGGTTTTGAGCGCTATTTGTAGTGAACAATGAAAAACACATACTAAAAGACAACGCAGAAGTAATTAGTAATGGCTGATTCACAAAGGACAAAAAAAAAATTGTAGAATGGACCCAGCAGGCGTAAACGACTGCCATTCAATTTGGATTGTTCGCGTATTTCACAGAACATAATTGATTTAAAATTACCATAAACATAAATAGTTGCTTTTAGACCCATTTTCATCCCTTTAAGGTTCCAAAGAATAGAGCCATACGCCCTTTAATATTGAAATATATTAGAAACTTATTTATAATCACAGAAATAGGATGTAATATTTCTGACTACTACAAGCTGGTGCTGTTGATATTATTAATGAATGTTATTTTAACACTTTAAACATCATATTCAATTAAATGGGATTAACGCTATTGAAATCATATAAGTATCTTTATTCATCAAACATTTTATATTTTAATATATAATACTTGTCGGGTATCTTTACCTATAAAAAACGTTATGTTTTCTGTACGTTTTGCTTGTGTTTGAAGGTTTCGCACATGCTACCAGCCGTGGAAATGAGACAACATAATAAAATTAAATGATACAAATTGGACATAAACATACATGGTATGTCAAACATTTTCTTCTTAGGGAGATACATAGAATAAGTCTATATTTAGAACCAAACTAATGTATTTTTGTATATCTTTAACAAGACTACGCGTATGTTTATTTTTGGGAAGGAGAGGATTCCATCTGGACTAATTATTTGTAACACTAATCTACAATAACTGTACATCAGTTCGCAATGATGTCTTGGGACATAGCAATTTAGTCATTCATTTGTCATTCACTATAATTTTATGCCATGTGGTTTATTAGATACCTCGTCCTCATTAGCCCCGTTTGTGTGGAAATGGGTAAAACGTCACAAACACCATTTTCATTTCATTTGACTTTTAGGACCCGAAATGACCTGGTTTGTGTCGAGTGGACATTCAACCTCTCCTCTCTGCCCACCCCACCTCTCTCTTACTCTCTCTCTCTCTCTGACATGAGACTTGCGAAGTTAGCACCGAAGTAAACCTAATAGAGATTTGTCATTGCCTTTCAAGTTTTATGTCAAGGACTGCACATTCTCTACATTATAACGTTTGATGTTTAGCATATACTTAATATAATATTGTCTTTGTTTTATTCGTATTAATAGAACTCAAGCGGCGGTGCTCTTAGTACAAAATTGACCGACAATACTCTTGACTCGTTAAGATGAGACTATGATTCTTCAAATAGATGTCAAGATCGGTTCATCAGGCAATTTATCTTGTCAATTGTCTATATGAGAGACTGTACTTGAAACTTATTTTTTGTTCGATTTCAGAATCCTTTGTTAGCACTGAATGTACGTTATGGTGTTTTGAATATGTACACGACAATAACATAATATTGAATATACTTATTTCATGCAGGCTATGTTGTACAAAGTCTGTATATATTTGATTAAGTTTCAGAATATATCGATTAGTGTTTGCCATAGACACTGTGTGTGATTTTACAATTCCCCGATTGTGTATGTAATCCCCCCTGCGCTTTAGTCCACTCGACACAAACTATATCATTTCGGGATTAAGACATGGTTCAATTTGCGCGTATGGGGTCTTTAACAGTTGGAAAAAAACCGGAGAAACCTCACGCGGTTGGCCAGGTAATACTACTCCCTGTCATATACAGTCTGGTAGCCGAAACCATATCAGTTGACTCAATGGCAGACCTTATCATCTAAAGCGCACACATTAAACCATTCGGCCACCCAGTCTCCCTTTCCAGTTTTTTCCAAATCTATTAAGTTAAAATACGCAAAAAATCGGCTGCCATGCGGTGGCTACATGACTACTAACCAGTAGGTTCCGAATTCAATGCCGGGATTCACTTGCTCTTTGGTGCGCTTAGTCGTTCAGAAGGGGTCAAAAACCGATGTGCACCCCTTTCTGTGGGTGTTTTCGTAAAAAAGAACCTTTGGCAGTTAGAATTCGATAAACAGTAGGCGAAAATGCGACTGTTTGAGAAAAAATGTCCATTGCCGCATATTGCATGACGTATGTCCATCTTCATTAGAACGTTTGAGGCAGAAAACTAGGACGTTAAACTCCATTTCATTTCTTCAAGCCACAGACTTGTGTATTGGAATATATAATTATTTCCATCTATAAAAGCCTATATTGGATGATATAAACATACTTATTATAACATTTCCTCATATAATATGTGTGTTTTCTGGACATTTTAATTATCAGTGTCTGGAAGTTGATTCATTGTCAATCTTATTTATTAAAGGTGTTAAAGCTCTAACTCAGTATTATCCATAATACATAAATTGGATTCAATACTGATCAATGTCAATCAATAGTAATGTTGTTATACCTTATCTCATTTAGTACACAATGAACATTTTAAAATCAGTACACGCCGTCGTGTACTCTATGGTTTATAATGAATAAATATTATCATACCCCACAAGACAATGTGGAAGTAATTAAAAATGGACGATTCACAAACAAGAAATATAATGTATTAACAGAACTGATTAGAAGTTACAATAAAACAAATTCAAAATTGAATGTGGCCTAAATAAGTTTATGTACACATTAAAGGTGCATTATGTAAGATTTAGATAAATATCTGACCGTTGTGCCTATAACAGTTCCAAAATAAAAGTTCTAAAATAGATAATGCGAAATGAATATGTTTTATTGAAAATTTCATTCAAATTACTTTATTCTGAGCGAAGTTATCACTGTTTGAAGTTCTGACAAGATGTGCCATAGATTGTTTATTATCCTAGCCACGGTTCTTTTTAATCGGGACTTGCTTCACAATTTTTTAATTAAATGTTTTGTGTAATTTGTTTTGATTGGTATAATCGATCTGGTTATTAGTAAATGAAACGTTGTAGTCTGTAGTTCCTTTAGGAAGGGTCTCTGATCGGACGATGTCCGCTGACTATTCCTATCCGCCTATATAGCTGCAATATGGAAATACCACTCTTTCCCACCTCTTCTAGGGCTATTTCTGAATCCTTCTATTTTTCACCGTGATTCTTTATTTTCCGCCAAAAGAAATCATTTCTCGCCATACCTGACATAAATTTATGATAATTCAAGACTATTTTCAAGTAGAATTTTGCGATTAAAAAGAACATGCGGTCTGCACATGTTAGTTTCGTAATGGCTGATCGGTGTTTGTGGATATTTTTAATCGTAAAATTCTACTTGAAAATAGTGTTGAATTATTATAAATTTGTGTCAAATGTGGCGCGAAATTATTAATGTCGGCGAACAAAGATGAATCCCGGTGAAAACTAGTCCGTAAGGAATCCAAAATAGCCTTAGAAGAAAGGTATTTTAATATTGAAGCTAAATAGGGACGAATAGGAACGGTCAGTGGATCCGTTCCGATCAGAGAGAGAGAGAGAGAGAGAGAGAGAGAGGGGATGGGGTTTAACGTCCACTCGACGCAAACTAGGTCATTTCGGAACTAACACATAGATCAATTTTATTTCAATATTTCGCTTGCGCGTAGGGATCTTTAGCTGTGAAGGGGGGGTGGAGGACCCGGAGAAAACCCACGAGGTTGGACAGGCGACCCTACTCCTTGTCACGTAGTACAACCGGGGAATTGAAACCACGCCAGCTGACTCAGTGACAGACCTTAAGATACAGCTCGCACGTGCTAACCATTCTGCCATCCAACCCCCCGGTCCGATCAGAGACCGTTCCTAAAGGAACTACTTGTGAAGTCTTGTTGAAAAGTCGCTGTGTAATATACTATAGTAATTATTTGATTATGTTGCAATTACTAAAATTTAATGCCATCCAAGGAATCTATTAATAAGTGATCTTTTAAATGCATTCATTATATTATATAATTTGCTATTCTTTGAAGTTCAAGTTAAACCAGGAAATACTCATATCACATATTAATTTGTAATAGCTAATTAATTGTTTGATATTACGGCTTATTATTTTATGCCGTATTTCTATATTATTGATTTATTTAATAAAAGCTTATAGATTTTTAATCAAATTTTTCGAAAGATTTTTGAAATGAATTGAAATGGGGTTTAACGTCCTACTGTTCATCTCCATCAGGGCTAATGAAGACGGGCATTCGCAATGCAGTGTGCTATGAGGGAAATTATGCCCGAACAGCGGCACTACGACCTGCTCTTATATCGAATACCAGCTGCCAAGGGCTCTTTTACATCCACACCAATTTGTAATGGGACCTCGGTTTTTCGTCCCATCCGAATGACGATACGTTGTCCCTTGCCAGGTCCTCCGTCCTGCAACACTCGTAAGGGGGGAATCCCGATGAACTTTCTCGGTCAACTTAGGAATCTAATACGGAGCCTCCAGGTTAGCGAGCCAACGTAGTGTATATTCAATGCATGTAATATAGCTTATTTGCCGGGGTGGCACGGTGGGGAGTTCCCCTCTTTCTCCCCCCCCCCCTTCAACCCACCAACCCCGTCTTAGATGCTTTACAGGCCCCAAGGTATAGCGCTGTGCGTCCTTAGTTTCTTATCAGTGCGACCATAAACATAATCCAGCTGAAGTTTGCATAAATTTGTTTAATGAATGTAAAATTTCACAATTTAATACCATGCCTTGCACATCGCCCTAAAACATTTTGTTTAATCGCGCACAAAACTGTTTTAAATGAATTATATGATTCAAACACCATTACACTATTGCCACCGAGCTAAACCTCAAACCAGTAATTTATCCGCCGATTGCGTGTAACCTAAAGTATATTCTACTGCTAATTCGTTACACCGACACTAATTTTGCTTGAGAAATTAGCAACGTTTAAATTCTGACATGTCAATCAATTACATATGTAATGTATATCTTGGTGCATATCTCGTATAAATCACAGAGAGAAATGGAGTTTAATGTCCACTCGACACAAACTAGGTCATTTCGGGACTAACATATGGTTCAATTTTATTTCATTAATTCGCTTGCGCGCATGGGTCTTTAGCAGTGGGCGGAAACCGGAGGACCTGGAGAAAACCCACGAAGTTGGAAAGGCGATCCTTCTCCTTGTCACGTACAAGCGGGGAATTGAAACCACGCCGCTTGACTAAATGACAGACCTTATGATGCAACGCGCACGCGTTAACCATTCGGTCCCCCAACAACCCGTACAATAAAGCCCACGCAATAAACCATTCGGTCATCCACCCCTCTAGTTTAGAAGCATACAGTAATGTAATATGGGTGTATATAAATTGATTAACATTCAATTTGTTTAGCCCATTCTACACGGGTTATTTTTTATTATTAATATTTTGTCGTTTGTGAATTAGCTATTTTTAATTACTTCCGCGTTGTCTTCTGGGGTATGTTTTTCTTTACTGATATTAAAATGTTCACTTATAGTGTCTTAAATATTTGATATTGAATTATAATTGGTGTTTTTAATTTCGAATATTATGGAAGATATTGGGTTAGCGGTTTGGCCCCTTTTACAGAAAATACAACTATTTTATTCCGCTTTCAGTTCAGAAAAATAGGATGTTAAAACCTAGTGTTTGCAAAGTACCGGTAATGACTGAAACTAACCGAGACAAAAGACAAGCTCGAAGAAACGCTCACAGCAACAACGACAACGAATTTAACAGATCATCACAGACTTGGTTTATTGTATATCCGATTTACGTTTTAGGGTTTATAACATACTCGTAAGCTAAACCTTGGAATCCCAAGTGAGCTTTGGTGGGAGGTTGGGGCATTGCAGAACCCGAACGAAAATACAACCGGGGAGGAGATAGGAACATCTCAGAACCTGGGCGAGAGGGCATATTTTTGGTCTAGATTTCTGCCAGGGAGATCAGACGGTAGCAGAATGACAATACTGGTGTAAACTCTAGTTAAATCACATGGGGTTTCATTTCATTTTACAACTACTATACCCTCCTGTACATTCGTGGATTTAATAACACAATGTGTGGATATCTTAAATTTTATTTATTGTGAGGAATGTCGTAGTAGAATATAATGATCTAAAGTATATTAGGAGTCGTAATATTCAGGGGTAACTTTGACCGTGTTTTCCCAATTTTTTTACCGTTTCTTGGATAAACAAGTTTTTTTTTACTTAAAAGCTAACCCTTAGTGTAACATACAGCAGTTTTTTCAACCTTTCGTTCGTTCGTTTCTAGAGTTTTACGTCCACTTCCACCTAGGGTGATATCGCAGACAAGTTCTGTCCGTAGCAGGTATTAAATGCGAACACTTGTATCGCATCGTGGTCCCTGGCGGCATAGTACAAAACAGTATCGTCATTATGCATGCATGTACAAAAAAATGTTATTCTCAGAAGTGGGGTTATTATTATTTCATATACACGTATTTGCATAAATTATGTCATGGTAAAATTGAGTGTCGTATACATTATCTAAAACAGATTGAGAATAACCCTTTTTAAAGATACATTTCCATAAAAGTATACATCGGGTAGTTATTTCCAATAAAAGTATGGCAATTTTGGTATTTATAGAGACGCCCAATTTTGGTATATATGGAAAGTAGAGACACGCAATCCTACTGGAAAAATACTATATTCCCTGATAAAACACCCATGGGGTGCACACAAGATGAAAGGGTTTGGAAATTTGGTATATATGTATATGGAAAGTAGAGAAACCCTACCTTAAAGGAAAAATACTGGATTCCCCGAAAACACACCCGTAGGGTGCGGTCAAGATGAAAATGTGACCATTTCTCTAAATGGCATCATGTCTCTTTAAGTGGCGTAATGGACGCTTCTTATGTGTTAATCTAATGGCTAACGATTATGAGAACATTGAGAGAATTAATCATCTAGTAGACTCTCTGATTAAACGGCGGAAAAAGGAAGTTGACAGGCTAATCCAGGAATTTACTGAAGCTTCGATATTTATGGTAAATAGACAACGAGAGTAAGACGAGGGCTCGCTAGCCTGGAGGTCGAGAAAGTTCATCGGGTTTTTCCGGCGTGGTTTCCCCTTGGCAGTAGGGCCTGACAAGTACAGCTGTCTAGTCGTTCGGATGGTACGAAAACCTGAGGTCCCGTGTACACATTTTCGTGCACGTAAAAAATCCCTTGGCAGTTGGACTTCGATATAACAGTGGGCCGTAGCACACTGTATGGCGTAATGTATCAGCTAAACTTTATTTTGTGTTTTTCTTAATCATACTCTGCCATTTATATAAAAAAAAATCGCAAAAAGCATTACACACAATATATTCGAAAAAACAGAAATGAATAAATGAAATTTATTCATATCCGTATATCAGATGGCAGGTATTTGAGGTGCGAAGTATTTGCTTGGAATTAAATTAATTCAAAGTATATCAACAGAAATTTGAATTGATCTGTGTTTTTTTTTTGTTTTTGTTTTTTTTTTTTGTCTTACAAAACAATTAAAAAATATATAAATGATAAAAATATTTTTTAAATACGTTCATATTAAAATCATTGAGAATAAAACATCTTTATGAAAGAAAAATGAAGTCCGTTTCACCAGCTGTTGAATACCCTTGCATAACCCTTCAACTTTCCGTGGAAATAGCTATATGACAAAAGATTCGGAAAAGGTACTTTCACGGAACCCACTTTTTTCGTTCTCGCACTGCCGCCAGATGACTTGGATCTAAAAAAAAATTAATAAAAGTTTATACCTTACCTTTAAGGCGAAGTTCTCGTTACGTTTCGTATCAAACAGGAGTTGTGGAATCCCGGGAAGAGTTTTAACTGCAAGAATCAAAGTTTGCAGGACGCGTCATTTTATAGACGCTCGTTGTTGATAAGTCTATGTGACGTCATCAATTCATGCTTATTATGTTGACCCGCCTAGTGTAAGAATCGGGGTTGTGAACAACGAATCGATCGTCTGCTTTGATTACTGGAAATAAGTGAAATGTTATTGTCTGCGAGGCATCACTCAAACAAGCGGTAATGAAATAGGCTAAATGTAATGGTAAGGCTCTTAATGGCACGATCGCGTATCATCTAAGGCATTAAAAATGCTAACAAGCTAACCAATGGTGTAGACGCGAAACTAAATGATTCAAAATTGATTGAATCAAAGAAACACTCAAAGTTATCACTCTTGCGTGTCATTGTTAGATGTAGTATGGCCCTTTTGGATATTTTAGTTTCTTCCTTGTTTCTGATAAAAAAGACAAAGATAGAGCAAGTTGTAATATTTCACCAGAAACTGGTATCAGGAGTGTTTTGATAAACTAGGTTTCCTTTTTTTTCTCGCCCATTTATTAAATGAATAATTGCTAGTGATAATAATAAAGTGACAGTTTCAATTACATATCTATTACCTTTTTAAAGTAAAAGAAGATTGAATTATTGGAAATGTGGAAATTCCAAATGAATAATATAAAACATAAGTGAAAACTATAAGGCATCTAATGCATCGTACCCGCCTCATCGTGTAGCTAAATGAGGTTTTAATTTGGTAGAAAGTAACCTTGGGTCGATATATTAGCTGACAGTTGATCAAATTTTAAATAAACTTACTAAATAATGGAAAACTGGTATTCTATAAAGTCTACCTACGTTTAACCTGTCGATATAAGAAGTGTTATTAAGTGTTCTAGAACTCTACGTATAACCAACCGGTAGAAGAAGTGGTATCTACGTACAACCTGCATGTATCACCAGGTCTAGAAACCTGTATTATTATACAAGGAGTGGTATCCTGTGTTCTAGAGACCATACGTAAAACCCGCTTTATAAGAAGTATTACATGTTTTAGCGAATCTACGTATAGCCTTCCTATAGCAGAAGTGGTATCATGTGTTCTAGATAACCAACCTATAATCTATATGTATCAGAAGTGGTATCAGGTTGTTCTAGGGTGTCTATACAAAAACTATATAGGCCATTTTTAGAAAAAATAAGTACTTCCACAAACTTATCAGGATACCCGATGACACATCGCATTTGATATATCAGCTGTAATGAAACAGGCATTACATAAGAGCTAAATTTGTTTATTGCAGATCCTTCTTTAGGACTAAAATGTTATCTAAATTATTAATTAGACATTAATTAACTTACCAATACCATAATCAACTCTCGATGTCATTGGATCCTGTGATATTTAGTGGATTCAAATACGTTTTCTGGTGGATGCGCTTACGTAAAAATGGATAATCCAGACTTTGTTTATTATCGTAACAAGGGTTGTAATTCTCTCACTAATATCTAGGCTCAGAAATACATTGTCTGCGGAGTGTACTTTTTGAACATAATGGTTTAGAGAACCATTTGTAATGAACAAAGAAACCATATCCCAGAAGACAATGCGGAGGTAATTAAAAATGAGGACTGATCGCGTATGAACATTTTAAATCAGTACACGACGTCTTGTACTCTAAGTTTCGAGGGCCATTTGTAATGAACAAAGAAAAACATATCCCAAAAGACAATGTCGAGATAATGCAAAATGATCGATGGAAAACGACAAGATAAAATACCCCCCCCCCCCCCCGCCAAAAAACGTGTAGAATAATCTACTAAGCAGCGCAAACGATTGGCGTTCGTGTGTTTCACGGGACATTAGGAATTATTTTTTTTAAAACAATTTTCGTCTTTTTTAAGGTTCCAAAGAATAGAGCCATACGCCAGTTAATGATTCGTGTGTAAAACAAAATATTGGCAACATTAGATATCAGTTCAAATCGATGTTCTAATCGATTTCTCTCGCATAATGTTATTTTCCAAATTATGACGTAATTAACCCACCTCCACAAAAAAGAAATTCGCTTCTCAAAATCGCCACACGTTAACCCATCCCATTCCATCCACGTATGCACATTAATTGTAGGACTGGGCAAGCCACTGTAGTCTTTAAACTATACCTGGTATGGTTACTGATCATATTTTGCGAGTTGCATCTTCGTCATTAAATAGCATTTGTTATACCCGATGATATTATCATATTATTTAGTAATCAAGTTAATCGACAAATGTTTTTATTTTAGAACATAACTCGAGGGATTATAAACTATTATTAATGAGAGAATGAGGAATTAATCGAAAAACACTCTTAGTTCTAGATATCACCGCGAAAGACAACAATAACCCAATAAAAGGCGTATATTTGACTTCGGAAAGGTGATTTACTAGAACATAAAGTATCTCGTACTGGATAACAAATTCTCTCGGGGAAAAAAATAACTACCACGCCATCGCTCGTAAAATATCATTAATATATTATGAGAAAATTTATTCCAGCAAAATAATATAATTATATTATAAATGACCATAAATAAATAATCAATACTATTTTAGCACCAGAAATAGGGGCGGGGGATGGGGGTTTAACGTTCACTCGACACAAAGCGCGTCATTTATGGTCCTAAGTATGAAATGAAAATGGTGTTTATGACGTTTTACTTTTTTCCGCGCCAACCGCGCTGATGAGGACGTGGTATCTAGTAAACCTACATGGTGTAACATTAAAGTAGCTAAGTCTCTAACTCAATATCATCCAAAATCTTCAACATTGAAAGCACGATTTATTTGTCAAATTAAATCAACATTGATGTTGTGATCTTACCGGAAAAAGATGAGATTTTGATATCCAATATTTAAGACAAAATAAAAATTTTACCATTGGTACACGAATCGTGTACCATAATGCGCTTCAGCCCCAGATATATCAAGAGACTCGAGGGACGAGGTTAGACACATTGCATCAAATCAAACGGCGTATGTAGACAGGAATAACCAGACGCTAGAAATTTGAGGCTGCTGGCTTATTTCGCCGAACATAACTGATTTGAAATTGGAGTAAAAACGGAAACCATTGAATGTAAATCAGTTTATATACATTCATATTACAGTATTATATGCGTTGCGACCCACTTTTGTCAATTTCTAGGTCCCAAATGTTAGCGATTTAGCTCCTTTAAGGTGAATAACAAATGATTGACTAAATTACTACTATGTCCCAAGAAATCATTCCATACTGATATACAGTTATAGTAGATTAATATTTTAATTAATACATTGTACAGTTTTTTTTAATAATGAGTCCAGATGAAGTTCTCTCCTTCCAGAGAGAGAGGGGGGGGAGAGAAGGGGGGGGGGGCGAGAGATGCTCACTATACACAAACTAGGTTTTTTCGTGAATAACATGGTACAACTCATTTTAATAATTCGCTCAAAAAAGTCCCAAAATAAGTAGATGACTGACACATCTTTCTGAAAAGTATCGAGCAATCAAGCTGATTATCTATATACATAGTCTGAGCAGAAAATGCCCACAATCGAACTCAGTCAAGGTTTTGAAGTATCTGGTAGAGAAAGTATACTCTCCATTATTTAGAATCAAAAGTTATCTTGTTCCAAAGTATCGACCAATGAAATTGCTCAGTTCTGCTTAGTCTTTGCGGAAAATGTTAATCATTGAATTCAGTCACGACATTCACCTAATAAATTGTTATGTTCCAAAGTCTTGGCCAATCAAATTGTTTATCGCTACTTAGCCTAATCAGAAAATGCTCACCTTCGAAGTTCATCAAGCCATTAACCTATGCAACACCTACACAGAGTTTAAACATTCTAGCTCAATTAGAAGGGGAGTTATTGTGTCCCAAAAAGTAGGACAGAGACAGACGGGCGGACGGACCCATTTTAATAGTCCCCTGCTTTCTTTTGAAGGCGGGAAGAAAAATGATATTGAGAACCTTAATGTTTTCGGTAATTCGATGGTCATTCAGAAGATCACAATCCTAGTCCATAGTTTTATAGCTTCTATTTGTTTCTTTCAAAAAATGATTTAAAGGAATGTCGGCTTAGGCGCTGAAAACGAATACTTGTCGGATGTAGCCTAATTGTGTTTCGTTTGTTTAGGGGGTTAATGCGTATGCGCTTACAGGCGCGGGGTCTGACCACGAGATGTTTATAATTACCATTTGGCGTTTACGCGGAGTCTTCGGATTTCTAAATAGCATTTTAACGTCCCACTGTTCTGCCCCGGCTGGGCTAACGAAGAAGGGGATTTCAGATGTAAATATCTCGCTAAGTAATTTAAAATTTCAAAATCTACAAGTTTCCCAGTATGTCATTTCAAAGGTATCTTCAACTACAAAAAGGAATTGGCCTTATGCTATCACCCCACGTCCCTGGAAAGGTGAACTAATGACGCGTCTTGTAGGTTATCAAAAATTCGATATTAATAAGTTAGTTTCTCTGTTAAACAGTTGTCTCATTTACAACAGCTGGAATCCAGCGAAGGCACGGATAATAAAGACGCTTGAAATTGGCGTTTGAAATAATTATTGTTGTTCGCTGGCAATGATTGTCGCAGTAAGAATTCTAAGTAGAATATTCGGCATTATCCCCAGTAAATCCGACTCATATTGACAATGAGTGAAATATTAATAGGAATTAGTGGTTTCCAGGTGTGCGTTTTGTCTTGTATATATTACAGATATGTAAATCGCCTTTGAAATAACTGAAAAGCATCCTTGTCGTCAATTGTGTCGTCAAACGTGTTTTGTTGAAGACGATGCGATTATAAACCATACTAGCTGTATTGTTGACAGCATGGAACTGTTACAGCCAGTAGACCGCACAAGTACACAGATAGGACGCATGTAGACCGCACAAGTACATAGATAGGACGTTGTCTAAACTATAATCCTCGTGGGTTTTCTCCGGGTCCTCCGGTTTCCTCCCACTGCTAATTATAAAAATAAAATTGAACCATATGTTAGTCCCGAAATGACCTAGTTTGTGTAGAGTGGACGTTAAACCCCATTTCTTTCTCTCTCTCTAAACTATAATGATTTGTAGAAATGAAATGAAATGAAATGGGGTTTAACGTCTTACTGTTCTGCTCCGAACTGGGCTAATGCAGACGGGCATACGTCACGTCATACAGTGTTCTATGGGAAGAAATTTTGTCCGAACAGCGGCACTACGGCCTACTTTTATATCGAATTCCAACTGACAAGGGATCGTTTACGTGCACGCCAATGTGTACACGGGACCTCGGTTTTTCGTTCCATCCGAACGACTAGACAGCTGTCCATGTCAGGCCTTCCACCTTGCATCACTGACAAGGGGGAACCACGTCGGAATATGTGGGTGAACTTTCTCGGCCAATACAGGGTTCGAAGACCATACCTCCAGGCTAGCGAGCCAGCGTCTTACCCACTTAACCACCGTGGCCCCCGATTTGTAGAGACATAATAATAATTTTAATAGTATATAATAATTTGGGTTTCAAAATTAGAAATTGAGAGTAGTAAGAGTTAATCATTTTATTATTATGTCTTGTATATATGTATAGCTGTATTATTATGTCTTGTATAAATGTATAGCTGTACTATTATGTCTTGTATATGTGTGTAGTTGTATTATTATGTTTTGTATATGTGTGAAGTTGTATTATTTTATCTTGTATAAATGTCTAGTAAATAGGTTGTTTGAAAAGGTACTTTATATATAATTTTAATTTTTACAGATGTTCTAAGAATGTTGTATAAGAATATCTAACATTTTTTTCAGAAAATTTCTGAAGCATTCTGGCACTCAACGGATAATTAGAAAATCAATTGATGAACTAGTATAGGTGTATGTAAGTTACAGACGCAGGGAGATCAAAACAAGATGGAACGATGTCATTAGCATGCCAAACACGATCAGCCCTATATGACGTACTGCTGGATTCGAAATAATATCAGACAACGCGTAAAAACCAAAATGTTAACCGATATTCGTAGACCATAAAAGCTGATATACAAATCTATCATTGATTACCTAGCTAAAATATATATCACAGAGATAGTTTTCGTGTGTATAGAGAGAGAGAGAGAGAGAGAGGGGGGGGGGGAGAAGGCGATGTGTGCGCGTGTCTGTGTGTATGCGGTGGGGTGCGGTGGGTTTGGTTGGGTTGGGGTGGGTGGGGTGAGTATATCTCATCCCACACCTCTACCCCTTCTTGACATGCAAGTTGTCTCCTGTTTTTCTTACGGTATTGTCCGAGAAAGTTCTTCGGGAATTTCCGGTGTGTTTCCGCCTTGTCAGTGGTGCAGGACGGATGGTCTGGAAGGACAGCCTAGTCATTCAGGTCGGACGAGAAATCGAGTTCCCGTGTACACATTGGCGTGCGCGTAAATAAAAGATCCTTTTCCGTGCAAAATGTCCCTTATAACCCACTGTATGACGTAACCCCGTCTTCATTTGTCTCCTGTTTGTTTATGTGATACCATAACTGCAATTTAATCGGTTCAAGTTATCTCCCCTTGTAAACAAGAATTTCATCATCAGAACTAGCGGGTTGCTATTCTGAGAGCCAGCAATGTTTTTGTATCACCCGACTCCGGGCACAATTTCTCTCACAGCACACTGTAGGGCGTACACACATCTTCATTAGCCAAGTCGGTGCAGAACAGTATCACGTTAAACCAGGGCCGTAACTAGCTCAGAGCAACGAGGGGGGGGGGGGAGCGGGAAGTGTTCTCAGGGGTGCTATAAAACTGAAGTACAATGTATATCTATTGTTTTCATGGTTACGGGCCTGCGGTAAACCCCATTTCATTTAATTTCTTTTCCCTATTAGGGGATAGAACCAGCTGTTTCCAGTTCAAGACATACAAATACAAATCGAGGAATAGCTCATTAATCAATGTTTTATTGTTCGATTCTCGTTTGGCATTTCCTTTAAGCCTTTTAAAGTTGACTTCCTTCCTCTTTCTATATTTCATTGCACGCATATATACAAACACCGCGTTCCGGAACAGAAAGATAAATGAACACTTCTCGCAAAAGAGGAAACGGTTATGTTCTTTTGAACAAGGGACTGGTCGTCGCCAAACGCTACTCATCTTGATGACGCCATGCTCAGTTTCTGATACATGTATTTTTTTACGTCAACATTTCTTAACGTATCAGCTTGAAACTTTGCATACTCAGTGCCGGACTTGGCCCATCTGTCCACCTGTCCGTGACAGGTGGGCCTAAACTCATTTAAAAAAGTGGGCCTAAGCCTATAAAGAAAAAAGAAAAAAGAAAAAAAACAGAAAGAGAAAGAAAAAAGAAAAAAACAGAAAGAGAAAGAAAAGAGAGGGGGAGGAAAGAAAAGAAAAAAGGAAGGTGGGGACAGGACACGGGACAGGAGAAAGAAAAGATAGGATAAAAATGACTGACAAACAACACAAAAAAAGAAGTGTACTAGAATTATCAAATCCATCTAATGATAGTGCTCTTAGGTCATTCTGTTATCTAATTGTATCAGGAAATCAAAAATTTGCCTTCTTCTGCTTTGGTCTGAAATGCTTGGAAAATGGGTTTTCGGTCGTCAATTATCACAATTTTCCTGGGAGGAGACCCCCTCCCCCCTCGGACGCTCGCACGCCTTCGGCGCGTACTTGTGTGGGCCTTGGTCAATGACCTGACAGGTGGGCCTTCTGCCCACCCGTCCGACACTGATAATAAGATAACATCTGGGGTGATCATTTATGGATGCATAAATTTCCATTTGTCTTCTTTGTTTCGTCTGTGCATACTTATTCCTTATGCCCAAAGGGACACCTCTATTGTTTGTGGTGTATGCCTAACCACCAGGGGCAGTCACGCCCATTTTCTTTTTGTGTGTCTGTGTGTCGCCGTCAAGCCGCAATTCTTAATCGATTGTCTTGAAAACTGTTCATACTTATTCCTTATGCCCTAAGGAATTCTTAACAGGTCCTTTTGAAACTTTGCATACATATTCCTTATACCCTAAGGATGATCCCTATTGTTTTTTTTTTGGTGAATGCTTGAACCCCAAGAACAGAGCCACGCCCATGTTTTCTTTGTGTGTCTGTGTATTGCAATCTGATTAAAACACAGATCATATTTCGTTTCGTTTTTTTTTATAGTTCAAAATTTCGTTTTACTTGCCTTTACTACATTAGGATCTGGAAGAGTTGTTTTATAACACGCGTTTCGGTTGAAGTGAGGTATTAGCAACCAATGAAACGGTCTGTTACGGCGAGTTCTTGGCGTGCCATGTATGGAACTGTGGGTAAACCACTAGAAACGTCAACGCTGATTGATTAATCAATGCCTGGCGTCAAAAGGTTAAAAGCCGCTCGTACGACCCCTGACATGACCTTCCAATAACAACTGGTCGGATCTTCATGTAGTGTAGTCCATCGAAAGTATACAAAACAAAACGAAATATAGATCTGTATTTTAATCAGATTGTGGGTATAGCCTACATGCCACAATTCTTAATGGATCGTCTTGGAACTTGGCATATATATTCCTTGTAGCCTGAGGACAGCAACTATTGATTTTTGGTGCATGTCCCGAGCCCCAGGGGCAGAGCTACGCCCAATTTTCGTATTTATCATCTATAGGCTGCAATTCTGAATGGATCATCTTGGAACTTTGCATATTTATACCTTATATCGAAAGAGAGCAACTATTTATTTTGGTGCATGCCACGACCTCCTGGGGCGGTGTCACACCCACTTTTTTGTTAATATTTAGTCTCTAAATTTGGCAAAACAAACCCAACGCCTAGCATTCTTTGTCTCTTGTCATATTACAGTCATTGCAGCTGTTTCATATTTCATGCTCTTCATTTTAAAAAGTACCATATCAATCAAAGCAGGAATGTGATCGTATATTGCAGCTGTAGCGATGCTCTAGTTAAAGATACATTATGGGAGATTAGATAAAGAGCTGACAGTTCTCGCTATAATAGTTAAAAACTAGATAATGTAAAGGTAATTTGTTGAAAATTTCAGTCAAATTGGTCCACTATGAACCGAGATATCAGCTTTGTAAACTTCCGCCTAGCCTCGTTCATCATTACTAAAGTTAGTACGTTAAAAAGCATAGTCTCGATTATCCATTGTTTTGATTTAATTATCAATGAGCGTTTGCAGCATATAGGATTCTAATCCAGTCGATATTGAAGGCTAGCCTTGACATCGAGAGTTGATTATGGTCTGGATAAGTTAATTAATGCCTAATTAATAATTTAGATAAGATTTCAGGCCTAAAGAAAGACCTGCGATAGGCAGATGTAGCTCTTGCATAATGCATGTTTAAAATAACGCCCAGTGAGATGTCTAGGCAATAATTAAAGCAAAAAAAACACAAAAAAAATTGCCCGCCTTTAAATGAAGGACCTTTCGCAATTTATTGTTAACCGATTTTTAAAACTTCCTTGATTTTCATAACTGAATACACATAAATAGACAATTAAAAAAGCCAGTTTAATGAACTATTAAAATAAAACACCGCACGAACAAGCATGTCTTGTTCCCGCTCATCAAACGTCTCCATCAGGACATCACAAAATGACACGTCAAATCGTGGTGTAATTGCAAATGGAGCACCCATGCGATGCTAGCCATTAATAGTCATTTTGTAACATATGTAGAATAAAGGATATCATAGAGAGAATATAATGTAGAGATGATTATCAAATAAAATACATAATTACACTGCCGGTCGTGTGGGTTGCTTTGTAGATCCGCGTTGTGGGGGGTGGTGGTGAATCTCGGCGGCAGGGTTTGATCACACTGATCCGCAGTGAATATTTGCTTGGCCGCGACAATCACTGATAAGGATGACATTGATGCGGCTTAATGAGCTAGAAATATTAACTTTTTTCCTGTGACAAATTAAATTCTAAAACATTTTTTGTATATATTGGAAAAATAAATAAAGGCGTTTGACGTATTTGTAGGTAAAAATTATTTCCGATTTAGTGTAAATGGGTATTAAAATGACTAAAATGCAGCATTCTCTTCGAAGCAGTTATGTCTTATGTAAACAATGCACGCGCCATTCAGCCAATGATTCACACCGCGTGCTGTGACAGCACGTGTTAAGGCAGTCATCTATGACAGAGATATTATACGAGACTCGTAATTCTCTGTGAAACAGACTGGGGTTTGATGTGTATAAACGCAAGGACGGTGGTGGGGTTTGATATGTTCAAAGCACATGTCGTCGTTATGCGGTGGGGTGAGGATAACATTTCCTTTCAACCACGCTGCAATGACGACGGCGAAGTTGGATTTTTAAAAAGAAATGTGTAGATGGTAGTTGTGGGGCAATGGTTGGGCTAACATTTTCTTTTAGACACGCTACAAGGTCGGCGGCGGAATTCGATTTATACGAACGTGTAGGTTGCGATAACATTGCTATTTAACCACGCTGCGATGACGGCAGTGAGGTAGAATTGGTAAAGTTTTGTTGATAGTCGAGCTGCAAGGTCGGTGGTGGGGTTAGATTTATACAAACGTGGATCGTCGTTGTGGGGTGGGGCTGGGAATAACATTTTCTTTTAACCACGCTGCAATGGCGACTGGTGAGGTTTGACTCCTCACCTTAAACGAGGAGATCAAGAGTTCCAGGTAGTTGGTCGGTGGTGCAGGACAGAGGGCTACTATAAACCGAGGTGCCGTGTATACGTTGACCTACACGTAAAAGAAGCCTTGGCAGTTGGAAATCAAAATAAAGAGTAGGCGGGTAAAATTTCGCCATAGCACACTGCTATAGCACACTGCTTGCCCTATGCCCCATTTCATTAACCCAAATGGCATAGACACGTATGACATTAAACTCCATTTCATGTCATTCCATTTTACAACGAAAGAAATAATAATAATATGTATGTCTCCCAATAGCCTAAATAATGTTTCAAACTATGATCTCATTCAAAAATTATAAGCAAAATATTCGCCATCAGTTTTCAAATATAATGGTGGGTTAATTCGCGTCCAAAATTATTCTTCGGAAATGGACTTCCGACAGAAAGGCTAACAACACAATCTTCTGTCTCCATGTTAAATTGCATCATTAAAGGATCTAAATCGCTTATATTTGGAACCTAGAAATTGACACAATTGGGTCACAACACATAATAATGTAATATGAATGTATATAAACTGATTTACTTTCAAACGTTTCCGTTTTTACTGTAATTTCTAATCAGTTATGTTCGGCGAAATACGCCAGAACTTTCAGTCTAATGGCAATCTCTAGCGTCTGGTTATTTCAGTCTACACCGATAGTATTTATTGCGCATACTCTCCAGATAAGAATATGTCGCCAACGTTTGACATGACTTATGGAATATTTCTAGCCTCGTATACCAATGATAAAATGTTTATTTTGTCTTATTTATTGGATTTCGTGTTTTCAATGTCGAAGACATTGGATAATATTGAGTTAGAGACTTTGCTACTTTTTAAAAAAGCTGTAATATCTAGCAATATCCTTTCAACAACGGTCATTTTATGTGAAATGAAATAAAATGGGGTTTAACGTCCTACTGTTCTGCTCCTATACTGGGCTAATGAAGACGGACAAACGCATACAGTGTACTATGGCCTACTATCATATCGAATTCCAACTGTCAAGGGATCTTTTACGTGCACGCCAATGTATACACGGGACCTCGGTTTTTCGTCCCACCCGAACGACTAGACAGCTGTCCTTGTCACCCCCCCTCCCGTCCTGCAGCACTGACAAGGGGAAACCACGTGGAAAAATCCCGTCATTTTATGTCCTAATGACGTAACAAAGAAAACAAATGGAAATTTATGCATCCATAAATGATCACCCCAGATGTTATCTTATTATCAGTGTCGGACGGGTGGGCAGAAGGCCCACCTGTCAGGTCATTGACCAAGGCCCACACAAGTACCCGCCGAAGGCGCGCGAGCGTCCGAGGGGGGGTCTGGGGAAAATTTTGAAAATTGACAACCGCAAACCCATTTTCCAAGCATTTCAGACCAAAGCAGAAGGAGGCAAATTTTTGATTTCCTGATACAATTAGATAACAGAATGACCTAAGAGCACTATCATTAGATGAATTCGAGAATCTACACTTCTTCTTTTTGTGTTGTTTGTCAGTCATTTTTGTCCTATCTTTTCTTTCTCCTGTCCTGTGCCCTGTCCTCTCCTTCCTTCTTTCTTTTCTCCCCCCCCCTCTCCTTTCTTCGTCTTTTCTTTTTTCTTTCTCTTTTTTCTTTTTTCTTTTTAGGCCCACTTTTTTTAATGAGCTTAGGCCCACCTGTCACGGACAGGTGGACAGGTGGGTCCAGTCCGGCACTGCTTATAATTGTATGATCAACTTTTGTCTAAACTGTAAATTGTGTAAGCTGTCCTTGCTGGATGTAATGATACAATGTTATCTTATATTATATTACCAAAAATTAGTGTATATGATTGAAACGTGTTTCAGAATCCATGATCTATATTGATGTTATATCGTGACACAAAATTGGATCTCTTGTACTTTCAACAAATATAATGACGTGTGAAATATCCAATATCAAATAAATTGAAAACAATATTTTTCAGTTTGATGTTAGTTTAGTATCGTAAGTCCTAGAAAAAACAAATGGCGTTTTCTTTTATTCGTGATTGTTAACTACCATTATGACGTTTGTAGTATCTAATGCCGGCGTTTGAAGTGAGAGAACTAAAGTATTTGGTGTCTTTTATTGTGTGGAATAAGCAACCAGGTCTTGTATTAGGCACGTTTTAACACGTATTGGTGAACACGATCGCCTCGTCAATAAGAACAATGGATTATCGTAATAGCAATAACTAGCCGCTTTTTATTGGTTCTGGGATTGGTACCATGCAAGAAACCTTTTCTGTTAACACTTCTGATTTAATTTATTCAAATGGCTACTAATTAATGGGTGGGGCAGATGCTCTAACGCGTGCGTTTTTAAGATCAAACGGTCTGTCATTGAGTCAAATGGTGTGGTTTCGATTTCGTGCTTGGACATGACAAGGAGTGGGGTCGCCTGAACAACCTGGTGGGTTTTCTCCAGGTCCTCTGGTTTTCCCCCACTGCTAAAGGCCTCTTACTACAAGCGTAATATTGAAATGAAATTAAACTATATTTTAGTCCCGAAATGACGTAGTTTGTATCGAGTGGACGTTAAAGCCCCTCTCTTTGTAGTTCGATTTCGAAGAAGCTACGGGCAAATGTCACAATCCGATGAAAATCCCCACCCTATCGATTGTTGCACACATAACCACAATATCTCCCCTTTTTTGTCTGCACTACTAGCGGAGGCAATGCAAAATATTAAAAACAATAACGAAACGAAATATAGATTTGTATTTTCATTATCCAGGTTCGTGCAGTAAAGCAGGAAGTTTAACCTCACTACATTCATTCATTAAATCATTTAAGATTCTTTCTCATCAGATGCTAAAATAAAAACACCTGTTTAAAATTAAACCGTTAACTTTCTTCTACCTCATAATTTCCTGCTAATTTATAAAATTGTGTTCCCACCCTGAACCAATAATAGTGTTTATTAATTAGTGTGAAAAAATAGAAGTTACAATAATACGCTGTAGCAATGAAAGCGGGGAAAACCCACAAGGTTGGACAGGCGACCCTAGTCCTTGTCACGTACAAGATTGGAATCGATACCGCGACACTTGACTCAATGACAGATCTTCTATAATCTAAAACGCACTTGTTAAACCATTCGGCCACCCAACCCCCTACCCGGCAGAACACAGAAGGACGTTAAACCCTATTTTATTTCAAAGGTTACTACATACTGAAGGCGTGAATATTAACATGTCTGCAGCGATGTCTTGCTATATTTACACTGCTTAAATGAAATGAGATTTAAAACCGATACTTAGACTGGCGAGAAAAAGGTTTATTAACTGGCATCTTAGTAATTTACCATCAAATGTTGACTCAAGAGAAGAAAAAAATGATCGCAGTTTTGATTAGCCCATACAGTTGCTGGTTTATTTCGGTACAACGAATTCCTTCTACTTTTCCCTTAAGGAACATTTATTTGAGTGACTAATATAGATGGATTCGTGGGTATTAGTGGAGAGAGATCAGTATGAAACCGGATTAGGAGAGCGCACGATTCAATGAGTTGCCATTAGCGCGGATGACAAATGACTTGGATATATCTTCAACAATTGATTAAGTAAATTGGACATCCCTGGTCGAAGTCTTGACATGAAAGACGTATTGACTGCTTCAAACGGCTCATTGTATCTAACTGTTCGTCCCGGCGGTACGGTAATAACACACGCTTTATTGCACATCGTGGGGGGCAATTTACAAAAAAATAATAAATTGTACAAATAAACTACACATGATTGTTAAAATTCTTACTTAAAATAACGATTTGTCATTTGGACTTTTCACTATAAAAAACAAATTCCCCACGGCTTATTCCACGCTTATCTACACACATTGTTTATTTAACATTTAATTAAAGGGCCAATCACGATAATATTTTGGAGAATAAAACTGCTTAATTTTGGGTTAAAATCCCGTAACTCAATATATGTTATACGTTTTCAAACAACTTAAACCCGTCAATCTTCATATGGAAATGGAAATCAGCGTCCCAAGCTGTATTATGCGGTGTCTGGATAAAACGAAGACATTTATTTTATAAAAATAATGTGACAGTGAAATTTACCTTTCGTTATCAAGTATAGCACATGGGTCATTCACTGTATAAACCTCAAAAGGAACGGGAATCGTTTATCAGGTCACCCGTCGAAAAATTGACCCGAAATCTTAAAAGGGTTACGTGTCCGGATAAGCAGTTTTGAAGTTCACGTCCAAACGACTCAATATTTTGAGCTAAAATTTTGAGAAGGGGTATATACAACATTCCTCTATATTTTGGCGTTTAAATTTCATACGTAATCGGACTTTTATTTTGTAAACTCTGTTCAAATCGGGATAGTCCCTTTAAGAAAACTAAATCAAAACACCAACGCTAAATAACCTCGGAGCTTGGATGCAATGGGATTTATAATAGGCCTAATTCTGTTCGCCCACAAAACATAGCGACGGGCTTATTACATATCAAGCAGCATAGATCCATGAAATTTCAATTCGTCATATCATTGTAAATACTGAACAGAACTGAACCATTTCGAACCGTTTATTAGAGATTCATCTTTCACAATATTGAAGTTTCCGAGGTTTTCCTATTGCGCTAAAAGGACGCAATGAGACTTTAAACTTTACTAGATATTGAATAGTCCCAGGCAATGTTTACCAGCACAAACATTCAGATAGAGTACTGAAGAGGGTTAGAATATCGAAATTACCCTTATTGCACTTAATACCAATGTCATTGCCCATGGCAAGTTCTTCTTTCTTATTGTGACGTGTCCGTTCCCAGTGCCTACATGCGTGGCTGTCCTGTTAGATATTCTGTCCGCCGGCATTATCAATTATTTATCAATTATTTGCCTTTTTAATGGCAATTTCCTGTTAATATAATTATTTTCTTTCTTTTTTTTTACACCAGAGTTTATAAAAACGTAATTAAATTTATTTTTCTGTGATTAATCAGTGGATGTATTCAAGAGGGAGTTACCCACGCGACGTTTTAATAAAAAAAAACAAAAAAAAACAAAACAAAAAAAAAACCCTAACGACTTTAATAATTACTTGCCGGGAAAACAGATTACGAAACAATTATTTCCAATATTTTGTGGTTATATTTTTTATTGATTGTCCAGGCGTAGTTTCCACGAAGTCCCAGTCCATACTTTATATTCCATTTAGCTGCACCAGTCTCGAATCGGAAGGATAAGTCTAGATTTTCTAGACCTAAGAACTATTGATGGGTCTACTTTGTGCACCGACTGGGCTAATGAAGACGGGCATACGCCATGTAGAGTGCTACGTGGGAAATTTTACCATGGCATCGGCGCGACGGACTACTCTTATTTCGAATTCTTATATCTCGATATTCAAAACTTTAAAAAAAAATGGCGGAAATTTTGTTTGGCTACTTTTGATCGGAACGTTGCAATGGAGACGACCAATCACAATCTGAACATTACTGTAGCGGAGTAAACGGAAAAAAACCCGATTTACCCTGATGTGTAGCGTCGGTTCTTGAACCAAACTCTGATAGTCGCTTCCTTTGCATGTAGTGACGGATATGGTGCGAGCTCTTTCGGGAACACCGAATACCACTTATCATTTATACGGAAGTTCACGTGGTTATTTTGTATGTACTTCTGTGATCTTGAATGTATCGGAATAATATCCCCGCCTTCGTAATAATTAGAACTGAAACTCCGAAAAAAATCGTGAGGGTTTATTTTAGATCAGTGTAAGTGATAAATGTATCACAGGTAAAGTTAGGACTGTGACGTTTCGACATACTAAACCTCTAACCAGTGCCGCCGGACTTGCCGTTGTGCTTAGGTGTCCTGAAGCACAGTGCCCCGTTGGCCAGATGGCCCAATCGTCCTTCCAAATAATTTAAAAATTTGCCTAAAACTTGTTGAAAATAATGATTGGTCAGCTAACATGTAATATTTTAACTATGCCGGACTGCCTGTATAGGCATGTCGAGCATACCTCCTTCAGTTCCAAATTAAGGGGCCTCATACCATAAACTTAACAAACACAGGGTCTAAGTTGTCCTAAATCCGACAATGCCTCTAACTTCATATTATCAATGAAATTTGAAATTAAAATCACGAATGAGAATTCAATGTTGGTCCATTTCAACGAATATTGATGTTGTTATCGTGCCGTGAACATATTATGAGATCCTAATATCCAATATTTAAATTCAAGACACGATGGACATTTTAAAATCAGCACATGGCGTCGCGTACTCTGTGGTTTTGAGGCCCCATTTGTAATGAACAAAGAAACATTTCCATGGCGGATTCACAAAAAATAAAATAAGAAATAAAAATATCGGGTAAAATGAATGAAGCAGGAGCAAACGATGTCAGTGGTGCAGGACGGATGGCCCGACAAATACAGCTGTCTAGGCGTTCAGATGGGACGAAAAACCAAAGTTGTAATTCGATAGGCCGTAACGCCGCTGTCCGTGCAAAATGTCCCTCATAGCACACTGTATGGCGTATGCCCGTCTTCATTAGCCCAGTCAGAAGCAGAAAAGTAGGACGTTAAACTCAATTTCATTTCATTTCCTTTAACTGGGTTTATATTTTTTGAGCGTTGTGTCTTAGACAAAACAAAGTAAAAAATAATTCTGCTATCTTTTTCGTACAAGGCAGTCCGTTCCATGTGAAGCTCTTTAAATGCATGCTTATTTTTACAATAATAACACTTTTTATGGATGTAGCACACATTATTCACGATATGGATGACCTTGCTTGTTTTGCCTTTAACTGCATTACCGGGGAGGTTAGGGTTGTTTCTTTTCGACATTCATTTGAATAATGTCCTATGAGATATCTTGTTTCTCAATCAGAGTATGACCAATCACTTGAAAAACTACAATAACAGAAAAGTCATTATAAACACAAGTAGCTTGAAGAACGTTCAGCTCTTCTGAAAACAAAGTTCTGGTTTAAAGAAAGAAAAAAAACCCAGATATGTTTTCATTTGAAAGGATTTCTCCAAGCTGATCGTTAACTAAACATCAGAGAAATAGTTTACTTGGAATGAGTCGAATAGAACATTATTGGCGGTGGAATAGCGATAATTACGGTTTAATATGGTATTATTGACAACTAGCAGGACTTACCCCATTGGGTCATTCTTGAAGACAAACCTTGGTAAACTGATTTGCTGTCATCATCGTCAATCAGTAGTTACTCTTGGAATGTGGTCAGTTGGGTCATCGATTTGGCATTCGAGATTCATTCAAGTTCCAGTGTAATAACAGTTAAAACGAAGTTCATTCCTTCTACTCCTTATTGGGGTGATGATGATTTCGTACCTACCCAATAATGTATAGATAGCGGGAAAATTCAAGATCACAACTGGGCAAGACTATTAGCGATTCGCTGTATATTCTAATCAATCGGTTTTGAATTCTTCTATTTTACATGAGTAGAAACTTTGTTTTCGGCAGAATTGTCTGTAACAATTGACACCCCAAACGCCTCGCCTACATTTGGCTTACTTTTTTAACCTCGGCGGGTCGTCTGACAGTAAAGTCTACCACTAGGGAGACTTCATGGTCATGTCGTTAAAGACACACCAAAATAAATTTCTCACATATATCGGCAAACATCGTCTAATCCTGTTCGTTTTATTTTTGGGGTGTGATGGGTTAGGTTATCGATTCCAGATAGATTCAAGCATTTAGAATGCCTCTGTATATCTCAATTCATTCGGAAATGTGCCGATAGACAGAGACATCTTTAAAGGCAGCACTACACAACAGATTGTTCACATTTCTACTATTCTAATAGGAAGACTGTTGTCGTTTTTAAGAACATACGAGTATCAAGAAAAAAACTTCATAGAGAATGTGTTTGCTTGTGTCAAAAATATAACAGAATTATCATTACTCTATTAGTTTAAGACACATACTTATGGTGGAATCAACAGAAAGCTATGTAAACTTTAAATGGCAATGTAGTTATAATTGGTTGATTTGAATAATATTTAGACCAACGTGAATTCAAATAAACGTACTACTAACTGTGATAATTATGACTCTTATTTAAGTTTTATTCTGGCATCTTTGGTCTTTAATTTGTCAAAAACTGAAAGGTTTCAGACTGTTGGTTATTATGGAAGAATGTCGACGATACTGACTTGATGTCGGGCTTAACTCCCGCTTCCACCTAGGGTTATATCGCCGACAAATCTCCACCATCTCTAATTGCCCACTTTTATATAAACCTGAGACTAGCAGCGCGCTAGGAAAGGAGATCCTGCTTTTGAACGAATTGCGTCATACACAGTACCGGATATGCAGTGAATGTAGGCGTGATCTGAGGAGTTCCGAACGAATCCGATTGTAGCCGATGAGCCCATGTCACGTTTTCTACTTGTATACGAATATCAGTCTAAATCACAACAAAACACCAGGGGAAAACATATCTTACTCGTACCATCACGTTTTCCACTTGTACGTGACGTTCTGGCTAAATCATAGCACATCTCCCTGGAAAACATACCTTACTCGTGCCAACAAAGAGGTGGATGACCGTTCAGTATGTTATAAAACTGCTGTACTTCCGGATATAAGCATTTATTACAATCCCCTCGATGTTTTTTTTCATTCATCAGTTAGGGACAGACTGCATCCGTGAATGCTTCAGGGCCCTTCCACGTTTATCCGACCCTGCTCATACATTATAAAATGTCGGTCTGTGCTTATCTTGACTAGCAAGAGTAGCGACGTTAACATGTTTATGCAATATGTTAGTGATTACAAAGACAATTGCGGAAATTGGTGATAAATCCCGTTGGTAGATTCGCTACCTTTCTAATCGCGCCCATAAAGGGATTTCGGTCTGTTTCTCTGATATGATTTTGATAGTCATACGTAACGACCGATGTGTTATCGACGATGATATGTCATAAGAATTGTTTTTTCGTTCAGTTTTATACCTCGAGAGGCTGATAGAGGCAATAAAGAGCGAATCACGGAGTTTAACCAAACATAAATTAGATAACGACCAGAACGGAAATAAAAACCAGACTATAACAATAATTTAAAGGGAGGTTGGATAAACCAACTTAAAGGGATGTACACACCAAGACGGGGGTGTATTAAATGGGAATTTATTTAACATGGAAAGATTTTAATAGTCTTGTGATAATCAATATGGACGTCTAATACATTAGTCTGGTAAGACTCACAAAAATGGTTGAAAACCGCTAGATATGTGTAAGCTAAGCTATATAGACGATGTAATTTTTGTGACGTTTCCTACTTTTGTCCACCCAATATGGCGGAAATTCTAGATAGTAGACACAAACATGACCGCCATTTTGTACAAACTCTTTACATAATGAAATATAATATGACTTTTCATATGATGACAACATCAACAAGTTGAAAATGTTTAAAATGCTAATATGATGTCATGTAATGGTAATGTCTGTAATGTCTGTGTCTCTAACTGTCTATTGTGTACTAAAATTAACCCAGATGTACACACAATCTGATTAAAATACAGATCTATATTTCGTTTTGTTTTTTTTTATACTTTCGATGGCCTACATTACAAGAAGATCTGACCGGTAGTAGTGATAGGTTGCGTCAGGGGTTATACGAGCGGCTTTTGACTCTATGACGTCAGACATTTGATCAACCAATCAGCATTGATGTTTCTAGTGGATTACCCACAGTTCCGTGCACCACACGCCAAAAGCTCGCTGTAACAGACCATTTCATTGGCTAAACCGTCACATCACGCAGAGCGCGTCAATGATAACAACTCTTCCAGATCCTCTTTATAACGAATCTTATTCCCGGGACATTTTTTAGTCCATTTCAATTAACTTCATAAATTTAACCAATCTTTCTTTTTATGTCATTTTCGCCTAGGGTATCATTAAAACTGGGTTTATATCTTTGATTTCTTCGCTCTTCTGCATATTGAAGGTTAATTTCAATAAGGCGAAAACAACTTGATTATTTGTTCTTCGAGAACACCTATAAAAATTTCATTCTTATTTCTTTTGGAAAAAGACTTATTGAAGAACGCAAAGTACTTGGTTGTACTGTTCAAAATGTTTTAGTTCCAGATGTTTAAGTTTTGAAATGATTCAAGTGGTTATTTGTTTATTAAGATTCGAACATGAAATCAAATTAGTATCGCTTAAACCCTTGGTGTTCTTTTTACTAGTTTGTTTTTGTGTGCAGTGTATTGGCGAGTTTCCTCAATTACGTTGCAATAATCACTCCTCGTGCAATTGAATTTGTTTTTGGACAACCACACTCCACACTGCCTACAACCCCTCCTCATTTGAAACCCCAACATTTTAGAATGCAGGTTAAATACACAGATTAACCCCATGCACTACCCAATCGTATTTTTTTTTTATTAAAAATGACTACATTGCATTGCTTTCTATTGTGTCTTAAACAGTCCATTCTCGTTGAAGCTTTTTTTAATGCATGCTTATTTATACATTAATAACAGTTATTATATTGATGTAGAACACATTATTCACCATATATCTATGACCTCGATTGTTGTTGTGCCTTTAAAGATGTCTGTATTTATCAGTCTATGTACAACTGGAGTTTGAGTGACCCACCCCACCCTCAAAATAAAATATATAGCATTAGACCCTGATTGCTGATATATGTAAACAGTTTGGGTAGTTGTACATCATCAAAAAGACTGTCTTTGTCGTAGTGCTGGGTTTGGTTGCTAATTAAAATCCGTTCATAGCGAAAATATATTCTCGTTTCACGAACTTTAGGGGTGGGTCTAACTTGGCTCTGCTCTGTCTGAATGTTCGACTACATGCGGTTGTGGAACCCCTTCACGTTGTTGTTGGTCTTTGGGACATAGCGGGTATAGTCTTGTGGCGACAACCAAAACTAATCTACCAAATTCGCGAACACTGTTGAAGTAAAAATTTATAAAAAAAAAACCACCTCTCTTTAACACTATTTATTGGCTTGTTCATCAAAGAAAGTCGACAGATTTCACCCTACGCCCTTTTGTGGATGTTGTGCCTTTAAAACAACGTCGATATGAGAATACATCATACCTACATAGTTAACATTTTCGAGATTTAGAGAAAACGCTGGTGGTTGTGAGTACAATAGATAATGAAAAATAAATATATTAAAAATGTCAGTCAAATCACTTGAAGTTATGAATATTTGAAGTTATGACAATCACCGTATAATAATTACCTTGATTTCCAGGCCTTTTCAAGAGTGACGTTAAACTATTCGATTCAATATCCCAGCCACCTGGTGGTCTGGGGAGCTGCAATTGGTAGATTAAGCTCTTGCATAATGCATCTTTAATTTTATCGCGATAATTTCGTATGGAGTGAATTTCGTTATTCTATATACCAACAAAAAAGTCAAGGATAATAGGCTCTATCAAAATTCAAATTCTTTCCAATTTGAAAATTATAACGATGTCATCCCTCTCTTTAAAAGCGACCTTATTGGTGTAAAACAACTTTATCTTCAATTATTGGCTGGATTAATGATGCACTGCTGTAGCGTCTGAGAGAATTAGGAGACGACAATCTATTTATTTACCATCTATTTAATTCAATTTTCAGCAATATTAAAGAATACTGACAACATAAAGGTTAACCAAAAATCGTTAAAGCAAACACGACAATGCTTTCTCAAGCTTTTCCGTGTAGAGACGAAGGAAAACCTGATATCCGTATCCTTCAGATCTTCAGATATTTCATGAAGATCATAGCAAATAAAATATATACGGCAAAAGTGAGTCCAAATTGAGAATTATAAATCGTTTTTTTGTTCTTTGTTTCTGCTTTCGCTGTTTTGAGGGTGTATATAAAAGTATTTATAATTTACGTCATGACCAATTTGAATCTGAAGTGTAATGAAAACCAGTTCGCAAAAACTATACAATAAAATATTTGTATTATCTGACTTTCTACTACACATTTTCCAAAATCGTTTGTTGCAATTCAGAATATTCGCATACCAATAAATTTTTGTATATAGGGTGTATATAAAAGTATTTATAATTTACGTCATGACCAATTTGAATCTGAAGTGTAATGAAAACCAGTTCGCAAAAACTATACAATAAAATATTTGTATTATCTGAATTTCTACTACACATTTTCCAAAATCGTTTGTTGCAATTCAGAATATTCGCATACCAATAAATTTTTGTATATAGCCAAATGTAGTAATTTCTTTCAGAATGGGGGGGGGGGGGGTCACAGTGGCTAAGTGAGCAGGACGCTGGCTCGCTAGCCTGGAGATCGGGTGTTCGATCCCTGCATTGGCCGAGAAAGTTCATCCTAATTTTCCGGCGTGGTTCCCCCTTGTCAGTGTTGCAGGAAGGAGGGCCTGACAAGGACAGCTGTCTAGTCGTTCGGATGGAACGAAAAACCGAGATCCCGTGTACATATTGGCGTGCACGTAAAAGATCCCTTGATAGTTGGAATTCGATATAAGAGTAGGCCATAGTGCCGCTGTCCGGGCAAAATTTCCCTCATATGGCGTATGCGTATGCCCGTCTTCATTAGCCCAGTTCGGAGCAGAACAGTAGGACGTTAAACCCCATTTCATTTCATTTCATTTCCTTTCAGAATGAACGAAGTCCTCTGATCTTCCTGCCCGTCCTTATTAAAGGACAATATTGGTGTCAGCCATTATCACATAAGTGGATAAAACTGGTCAAACTTTTGGTCTTCGAAAGAATTTTTAGTGAGCAGAAATTCGCCAATGTATCAGTTATCGCTCGTTACTTCAGTCAGTTATATGGAATGAAAACTCGTGTTTTCCTTTAGCTTGAAATCTTCGTTACGCATCTATCGTAGCAATGATCCCTGTGTTAAAGGACAATATTGGTGTCGGATATTATCACATATGTGATAGAACTCGTTAAACACGTTCCAAATATAATTTTAACACATAGACCATTGCTACGATAGATGCGTAATCCAGGTCTCAACAAACGGTAGTGACGAACGCAATAGGAAAACATGAGCTATCCTTCTATATAACTGACTGAAGTGGCGAGTGGTAACAGATACACGGGCGAATTTCTGCTCACTAACAATTCCTTCTAAGACGAAAAGTTGTTATGTAAGGCTGTGAGGGGATATCTGACAATTAAAAAAAGTAATTGAATGTCACTAGATAAGAGAACACGAGAAGAATAGAAATAGTCCGTACATTCACTTGTGTTTATTCATTCTATACTTAATATAGACTCGGTACCTTGTTTCACTCAAGTAAAAGCGTAAGTTATGTATCTATTTGGTTCCCTGTTTCATATAACCCATCGAACCCCTGTTCCACTCCACTAACGGTACAATACAACTGGGGATACCGAGAATGATAGAACCTATTTTTGAATTATTTAGCATGTTTGCTTCATTGTCTTTATGAAAGACTCTGCTACTGATTTTATGACAACCTAACCGCCTATCATTAGTATAAATCTTTTATTTGGTATTCTATTTATTGTAGTTTTATTATTCTGGTGTAATCGTGAACAGTCATACGTGTTGAGGGGATGGTAGGGCCATTTAATTTAACGTTATTTCAGTCATGAAACTGAAATGTTACAGATATAGACTATTTATAGAGTTGTTTGCCTGGAATCACACTTTAATAAAATCCTCTTCTTAATTTTACACTCAGACCAAGCAGTGAGAAAATAAGTGGCGTGCGTCTGATACCGAAGTGATCATTTAAACAGATATATGGAGCTAGTAGTGGTCAAAGAAATTAGATTCACTTTCATCAATTCAATGCTAAATGATTCTCCTTTTGGAGTTAAGCACAAACATTTAGTTGGCAATCAAGTTTTATATGGTCCTAACTGCTACCCACTTCAAATTAACACGATGCCATCTTGCTTTCTTAAGGGTTAAAGGGACAATTAAAGCACGAATTTAATCGACATTGGTAACTTTAAGTCTAAAACATCAAACAATTATCTATTTGAATGGGTTTTTTGTTTTTTAAAATTCTCATTTCCTGTCTGGAACTGACTAGAAATGTGTTCTTTGGTGTTATTTTTTAACATCCCATTTCCTGTCTAGAAATTAAAAAAAGAAATGACTAGAAATGATTAATTTGAAAATAAAACACAAATATGGAAGACCAAACAGCTCTTTATTCAGTGTTCTTAGTCCTTATTTCTTAATTCATAGTCTTTAATTCTTATTTCTTCATTTGTTGTCGTATTTCGACATTTGTACACCAAAATTAATATTTGTATCTTAAAATCAATATTTGTTTTACAAATCAAACAATGGTCATATCAGATTTATAAAACGTATTTTAATTGTATTTTAAACATACATTATGCAAAGGCTAAATCCTCCTATTGCAGGTCTTGCATTAGGCCTGAAATGTTATAAAAATTATTAATTAGACATTAATTAACTTGTCCAGACAATAATCAACTCTCGATGGCATCGCAAGCCTACGATGTTTATTGGTTAAGTTCCGATTTGCTGTTCGACTTCCATTCATAATTAAATAAATGTTTTTTTATCCTACCGACTTTAGTGATGATGATCGAGGCTAGCCCCAATATTCAATGGCTAAATTCACGGTTAACTATTATAGTGAGAATTGCCAGCTCTTTAACTAATCTCCCATAATGTATCTTTAATATAAAGATAAAATTTATTTTAGAAAATCAAAATTAGCCTACATTTACATTTCATCAGAGAAGTACAGCGAAAAACAAATCTGGAACAACAAATTTCTAAATACAAATCTCCAAATACAAATCTTACAAAACATTTCTCCTAAAACATTTCTTCAATAACATTTCTCCAAAAACATTTTTCGAAATCCATCGAACCGTTATATTATGACCAAGTCAGAAAACCAAAAATATCACTTAAGAGCAACAAACAAAAGTTGAACAAACCATGCTTAAGAGTGGTTCAAAGGTGACAAAGGTGACAAAGGTCAAATTTTGGGCCACACAATGACGTTTGAGTGGATTTGATTAAATTGTCTTGTCCGGATTATTTTTCTTTCTAACATCATTTCTATGAGCTTCACTGCATAAAATGCTGTACTAATGCTACTAAGAGCAAATTAATTAGCACTAATTTATGACCATAATTACAATTTTGAATCAATGGCTGAAACAAAGCCTAAAAGTTAGCTAACCAAGTCAGGAAGTCAAAAATATCATTTAAGAGCGACGAAAGTTGAACAAACCTGGCTTAAGACTGGTGACAAAGGCCATATTTTGGGCCACATTATGACCAATTTCAACCAATCAAATTGCTTATCTCTGCTGATCCTAAACATAAAATGCTCATCTTCGAACTCAATCAAGCCATTCACCTAATCAACACCAACACCACGTTTGAACATTCTACCTCAATTAGAAGAAGAGTTATTATGTCCCAAAAAGCTTGACGAACAGACAGATGGACAGGCCCATTTTAATAGTCCGCTGCCTTCTTCGAAAGGCGGGTGACAATAATGTTGATGTCACCAATAATTATGCACTTGAAAGGATGGCAAAGCTATCAGTGCAACAAAGAATTGTAAAATTGAAGACGACTAAACTTCCGGCATTATTCGATTTAAAGGAGTAGTTCCAGATATACATTTGTAGTTCTGTAAGTGAACTGTTTAAAGGGTGGTTAGCTCTATTATTAATATGAGTGTAAAATAATATGCCCAATTTTGAATTTATTTTATTGTATATTCTAATCAATTATTAAGCGTCATTGTGAAAGAATAGATAAAGAGCTGACACTTCTCGCTATAATAGTTAAAAAATAGATAATGTAAAGAGAATATGCTGAAAAGTTCAGTAAAGTTGCTTAACTCTGAGCCGAGAAAAAACTCATTTCAATAACACTGTAGCCTCAGTTATCATTGTTACTGTTGCAACGATAATAGACAAGACTGCTTATCCATTTCTACGGTTAATCACCATGCATTGTCGAACAGCAGATCAGATTTAAATTTGTGTAAAATCGGACCCATCAGATGGCATCGAGAGTTAATTATGGTCTTGTCATGTTAATAAATGTCTAATTAATAGATTATATAACATATAACTAATGAAATACCTGCAACTGACAGATTTAGCTCTTGCATAATGTATGTATATTATGTTCGGTGAAATACGCGAACAATCCAAATTGAACAGAAGTCATTTGCGCCTGCCATAGTATATTCTACACGGTTTGTTTTGTTCTGTTTTTGACGGGGGTGGGGTGTGTGAAATTATTTCCGCATTGTCGATAATGTCTCAGGTGTTTGCGCTGCTAAAATTAAAGTATTTATTTATTGTGGACTTATCAATTAGTTTGCGAACAAATTTTCTTATCAACACCCTTTAATTTAACAGAACACATTTTTTATGGGAAACAATAACAGGTTACTTTAGGCTGCATCAAGTTTGACAGTACAAGATCCATATTTACAATCGTTAACAATATAATATTGTTACGAACAGATACATGGCATACAGTTAATGGGGAAACAAAAATGTATGAAACACAATGATGACAATACAAATATTATTTTGTAATTAATCACATAGACTGCTCTAAACTACTTTTAATACCTAGAAATTGTCATGGGTCGGCCGCAGGGATTGCATGCCTCCTTTAAAGGGACAATAACACTCTTGCTGGCTTGACAGCTCCAGTAAATAAATATTAGCCTTATTCTAAGTATTAGATGTTTAAGTGTCCTACCTGTTGTGTAAATTATCCATTACATCCTATTTTACTTGTCCAGAGGGTTCGGAAATATTTTAAAATCTAAGTCACATTTGAAAAGGTTTACGTTAGGCTTTTCAAATCATTTAGTTGAATTTTTCTATTTTTTAAATTAGGTGTGTTAAGATGAAATTTGTATCATCAATTAATTGGAATACTGTCAAATAGTACAATTTGTTGACCAGAATAAATATTGGGACATATTATTCGGTTACAACAAGAGTGGTATTGAGCCTTTAAGAAGCATCTCTAGTGTTGAAATCTCCCAAAACAGCATCACATTCCGAAATCTGTGCTTCACTCCACAGTCAATCTAATTTACAATTGGAAATATTCAGGAGTGATAAGCCATAATAGAATGAAAATTGATGAAACAAGATTATCAGCCAACAAGAGTATCGCATGTCTGTATGAGTGTATTACTAACTGTGTGTACATGTATGTGTTTTCTATGTTAAATGTATTATTAAATGTATACGACTAATATGTCTAAATAGATATGTATGCTTGTTGTCCTGAACATTTTGATGCAATTATCATCTTATCTTATCTTATCTAGCACAAACATCTTGTAAGTAAACAGTATATAAGGCAGTCTTGATAGCATTATACCGAAAACAACCTTCCGATTTCGACCCCTTTTTCACCAAGGTGGCATTAATCTTAACTCAGAATGATTTTCGACCGATTTTCGAAGACATTCCCGTAAATATCCATGTTAAGGAGAACACATAAATGTTTCGAATAATATATATCTTATATGGACTAATTTATTATTCAATCATCTGCATTTTTTAAAACCAGAGAATTATCCAGTTCTATATTTCCATTCTCAATATTTAGAATAATTGGAAAAACTTTACAGTTTTTGCTTTTCATTTGCTATAAGGAAAGCATGATTCGTCGCATAGTTTTTCGTCGTCTCTTTAGGGCAAGCAGAGATAAGCAATTTAACTGGTTGATTGGTCATAATGTGGCCCAAAATATGACCTTTGTCACCAGTCTTAAGCCAAGTTTGTTCAACTTTTGTCGCTCTTAAGTGATGTTTTTGGCTTCCTGACTTGGTTTTCTAGCTTTTAGGCTTTGTTTCAGCTATGAACTCTAAATTTTAATTATGGTCACAAATTAGTGCTAATTAATTAGCTCTTAAGTAACATTAGTACGGCATTTTATCCTCTAAAGTAGTCATTTTGTGCAATGAAACTCATAGAAATGATGTTAGAAAGAAAAATAATCGGGACAAGACAATTTAATCAAATCCACTCAAACGTCATTATGTGACACAAAATTTGACCTTTGACCTTTGTCACCTTTGAACCATTCTTAAGCATGGTTTGTTCAACTTTTGTTTATTGCTCTTAAGTGATATTTTTGGTTTTCTGACTTGGTTAGCTAGTTTTTAGGCTTTGTTTCAGTTATGGACTTTAAATTTTAATTACAGTCACTAATTAGTGACATTTGACCTTTGTCGCCTTTGAACCGCTCTTAAGCAAGGTTTGTTCAACTTTTGTCGCTCTTAAGTGATATTTTTGGTTTCATGACTTGGTTAGCTAGCTTTTAGGCTTTGTTTCAGTTGTTTCAGTTATTACTAATTAATTAAGCTCTTGGGTAGCTCTTAAGTCATGCATTCTGTTTCTTAGTGTTAAGTATGAAATGTTTGCAAGAAAATTGTGGATGGACATTGAATTTTAACTCCCATTAAATTTGGGAGAGTTAGGGGGAGCGCTCCCAGGTATATGCACAGGTTACAAAACTTAAGACTTGCCATTCCAAAATGATATAGGGGTAAAATATGTGTTGTAGACCTCAAATATTTTGGACTCAATATTTTTTTTAAATCTCACTGGGCTCCCGGACTAATTCTACTACAATATTGTTAAAATTGAATTCTCATAGAAATATCAGTCCAAACATGTGTAACACTACCGATAACAGAAGATCAGCATAATGGAAAAGACCTTTATTAAGAACATGAAATAGACATAAATCTTTGTGGAAAGCGCCGAAACGCCCGAAGACGGAGGACCTCCACCTGATGACGGAACCAGTTCGGCAGTGGAAACACTGTATTCAATATATCCAAGTAAATATTATGCCGTGAGAAATTTGATTTTCTTTTTTTTTCTCGAAAAAATGCCAATTATTACCCACCGTTAATCTAAAGGGAAATGGGTAAGATTTGATAAAGGACTGACAGTTCTCGCTATAATAGTTAAAAAAAAAAAATAATAGATAATGTCAAATTGCTTCACCGAGATATTAGCGATTCAATTTTATTCTAGCCTCGAATGTCATTACTAACTTTGGTGCGATAAATATCCAAGTCTCGATTATCCTTATTTTATTAAAGTATTCATCCCAAAATACATTCAAATCCACTAGAATCGCAGGCTAACGATGGCATCGAGAGTTGATTATGGTCTGGATAAGTTAATTAATGTCTAATTGATAATTTAGATAACATGTTAGGCCTAAAGAAAGACCTGCAATAGGCAGATTTAGCTCTTGCATAATGCATGTTTAATTGTAGGCTACATCATTTTCAATACTTAATAGTAAGTGCAGGGGGACCGGACTACAGGCAAGACAAAATCTACAAGATAAACCTGCGGACAAGACCGAATATAGACATTGCAAAAAATAAACCCAAAACAAATATCAAATAAAGTGAATATACGCTTGGCCGCTAATATCACTGATGAATGAAATCGAGGCGGGTTAATTAGTCCTCGATATTTACTTTTATTTCTTCTTCAAATTAAATTATAAAACATTTTTTTTTAAATTATTAAGAAAGAAAAATCAAGGGTTTTGAAGTATATCTGGGTAAAAATATTTCCTATACGAATACATAAAAAAAGTACGCATTGATGTAAAATAGGTAAGGGGCGCCAATTCTGAACGTAACAATTATGTGTTATTGACGCCATACAGGATGTGACGTGACGTCACACGTGGAAATATGCCAGCTGGACGTGATATTAAATGTCATTCATCTTGTACAATGGTAAGTTAGGCTTTGGCATTACTGAAGGCTAAATACCCTTGCAAAGTATACATTTATTTTAACAAACATCATTTATTGAAACAGAAACGACAATTGTATACATTCACAAAATATAAGAAAACGTTGCATTAAATATTTAATATTTATTGTTTTCCCTTGAATACATAGGGAGCAGAAAAGTGGGATGTTGAACCCCGTTTCAAGCCATTTCCTACTTGGATATATATTTACGTTAATTTACGGATATCGATGGTGCTGCTATCGTCATCTTTTACTTAAAATTATCCAGGGAAATTAATCATAAAGTAAACCAATTAATTTTTGAAAAAAATACCCAAAAGGAAAAAAAAAAGAATAAAGAACACTAGTAATGCGGTTCTTTATTATTGTGTAAGAAGTAAATCAGGTAGAACCAAGCAGGGAATTAAATGTAATGTACCGTGCAATAAACCGATTATACGACTGGAATTAATTAAAATGACTACTACAGTTTTATCTTGTACAACTGTGGACAACCCTTGACAGTTGGCATTTGGAATAAAAAAAAGGCCATAGCGCCGTTGTCCGAATAAAAGTTCCCTCATAGCACACTGTATGGCAGATGCCCGTCTTCATTTCATTTCATTTCTAACTAACTTGTGTCGTACTTTATCTTCTACCCTGTGACTTCTGGGTGTCAAATCCAGGTCCCAACGAGAAGTATAAAGAGAGGGAGAGAGAAATGGGGTTTAACGTCCACTCGACACAAACTAGGTGATTCGGGACTAACACACTAACACGTTGTTCAATTTTATTTCATTAATTCGCTTGCGCGTAGGGTTTTCTAGCAGTGGAAGGATACCGGAGGATCCCGGAGCAAATCCACGAGGTTGGACAGGCGGCCCTACTCCTTGTCACGTACAACCGGGGAATCGAAACCACGCCAGTTGACTCAATGACAGACCTTATGACACAGCGCGCACGTGCTAACCATTCGGTCGTCCAAGCCCCCACCCCACCCCCGATAAGGCCCAATCATCCCCGGTATCCTCAGCGGTACCGTTCCAATTTACTTCTACTGTACACAGGGCTCAGTGCAGTAGAACGGGATGGGCCAACTGGGAAACTAAATTATCATCGATTGGGATTAACGGCGACAAAAACATATGGTTCAATTTCAGTTCAATAATTCGCTTGCGCGTAGAGGTCTTTAGCAGTAGGAGGACCCGGAGAAAACCGACGAGGTAGGACAGGCGATGCGACTCCTTGTCACGTTCAAGCGGAAAATAGTACCAAGCCACATGACTCAATGACACTTACCCCCCCCCCCCCTCCTCTCTTCAGTTTACGACCACACCTTCGCCATAGATGAATACATTTATCTTAAAGTGCAAATTGTAAAAAGTGAGTTACTCGTAGAGTAATCAGTTCTATGTGGTCCTAATCCACCAAATTTTTGGAAAATTTTAATGCTTGCCAGAAATGGGTATACGCTCTTCGTCCTTTCGTAAACTGCCAAAGGAGCGGGTGACCTACTACTAAATAATCTCATCCTGTATTATTGCAACACGAATATGTATATATTTTGTCTTGGTTATTACTACCGTGTCTGTATGGTTATTAGCCATCCACTACATTGATTCGTAACTGCAGTCGTTAGGGTTAGGGTTAGGGTTAGGCAAACTTGGTACACTATAGGCTTGGTAGATTGAATGATTCAGGGTTGGGTTAAGAGTTAGGTCACCAATGTTGCACAAGTAGGCCTATTTGCAAGATAATCCTTGTTCTTAAATACAATATTTACTGGGTAATCTATTAGAAATTCATCTTTCACAATATTGTAGTTTGCATGGGATTTATATAGCGCTAAAATGACGCATTGAGGCTTTAATAATCCCTTTGACTGTATACATTTAACAGTTTTCGTCGTCTTTCAAGTAAGTATTATGTCTGTAGACTGTTTGTTATTGTTGAGATTTATATAAATTACCAATAAATCGTGTCGTCTTTCTACAAACAAAATTTTCTGTCCTTCATAAGAAATATAACTTTTACGATAATTAGATTTCTTTGTGGGGATAACCGTGTGCTAGGAATATATACAATCAGATTGAATTGCAGATTAAATTATGTAAGAAATACTTTTGAAATCTATACATATTAATAATTGTATTGAAATGTATAATTAACATGGAGATGAATTTATATAAGCATCGGCTTGTTTTCAAATTAATTATATCAGTATTGTAAGTACTCGTGTCTTACTTGAAATAATATATTGTTTAAACCAAATTTCAGATTGTCGCAGATCGTAAATTAAGCGATTTTGAATCTCTTGCAGACTCAGCTTATATCGAGAGTGATAAATCTAAACAGGAATATCAGTCCAAAATAGCGGGGGGGGGGGGTGGCTGAATGGTTAGCGGGGTTTATATAGGCTTTGCCTGTTCCCCAATCCCCTCAGTTTTCTGAATAAATATTGTTTATATAAAAAAAAATGGTAAGCGTGCGCGCGCTGTATCATAAAGTCTGTCATTGAGTCGACTGGCGTGGTTTCGAATCCCAGGTTGTACGTGGCAAGGAGTAGGGTCGCCTGTCCAACCTCGTGGGTTTTCTCCGGGTCCTCCGGTTTCCTCCCACTGCTAGAGACCCCTACGCGCAAGCGAATTATGTAAATAAAATTAAACCATATGTTAGTCCCGAAATGACCTAGTTTGTTTCGAGTGGACGTTAAACCCCATTTCTCTCTCTCCCTCTCCAAAATAGCAGTGAGTAAGACGTTGGCTCGTTAACCTAGAGGTTCCGTGTTCGATCCCTGCATTCACTGAGAAAGTTGATCGGGATTTTCGGGCGTTATTCCTCCTTTAGAGGTGCAGGACCCAGGGCCTGGCAAGGAACAACTTACAGTCATTCGGATGGGACGGAAAATCTAGTTCCCGTGTACGCATTGAAGTGCACGTAAACGATCCCTTGGCAGTTGGAATTCGATATAAGAGTAGGCGGTAGCGCCGCTGTCCCGCCAGAATTTCTATGATAGCACACTGTATGGTGTATGCCTGTCTTAATTAGCCCAGTCGGAGCAGAACAGTAGGACGTTAAACCCCATTTCATTCTATCGTTGGTATATTGATTAAATGTTAAAGATGCATTTAGTAAGATGTAGGTAAAGAGCTGGCCGTTCTTGTTATAATAGCTCAAAAATAGACAATGAAAAAATAATATATTGAACAGTTACTTTACAATTACTTTATTCTGAGCGAAGTTATGAGTCTTTGAAGTTTTCGAAATATAATATTCAAAGTACCACTGTTACGAAAATAAACAACGATCCGATTGACCAATTTGAATTATTAAATGGCGAGTTTGTTTTAATCCATTCAAAGTCACGGTCATCCGATGTTCTAGAGGGTTGATTGTCGGCTCGCTATGTGAAGAAATGTTTAATTAATAATTTGAAGGCAAAGAAAGACCCGCAAACGGCAGATTTAGCTCGTACATGATGCATCTTTAAATAATCATAATTTGGTGACATTTTAGCTTGACATTTGATCCCGTTACCCTTTTTATTCGTTTATCAATATTCTATTTATAACGTCCTTCATTCTGTAAGGCCAGTATTCCATGAACTTATTTCGCGGTGTTTCCGCGCGCGTTTTCGCCGGTGAAAAGGTCAGTCTAATACAATTTTAATGGGACCGTTTCCATGTAACAGGCGTAAACGCGCGCGGAAATACTTGAATGGAAAACGGGCTTACAGCTTTTTTCAGAACACTTATGATTAAATTACTATCGCTACTAAATAATTTTGTTTGACCAACACATAATTGTTCGCCATCACTTAAACTGTCACCCATTAACTAATTAACATGCTTTATCTTGTTTCAGTAAAAGTGTTTTTGTATTAGTTTGACCAATTACTATCGCCGCCATGTTTGTTATCTCAAATGTTTGGCATTACTATAATTAACTTTGGTCATTCTTTATTACAGGTTGTTCATAAGTCACTTCTAAGGTGAAATGAAATCAGATGTGATTAACCACCCTATTTTTCTGCACCGTACCGACCGGGACAGTAAAGGCGGACATACGCCAATGTGTACACTAGACCTCAGCAGGGGCGGATCCAGAAATTTTTGCAGGAGGGGGTTTGCCAGGTTCCTGAGAAAATGTATCTCCCTCCCTACCCCCCTCGGCTTGAAATTTTTTGAGAAATAAATGGTCTCTATTGTCATTTTGGCGTATCTACATACACATTGAGCTTTTTAAACAGAGAAATCCAACATCCTGTTTGACGTCAATTTTTATTATGAATTAATACGATGACATTTTGATTCAATTCAATTATTGATGCAAAGCATTAATTTTGATATCACATATATCATTATCTCGCGCTTTGAGTGCCCATCCTGTCGCATCATCTGACGATAAATGATAAAGCACAATTATGACACTTTTCTCACAAAAAAAGTTGTTTTACAAAATATTGTTTTACAAAAAAAATTTTTTATGTAGCTGAGTAGGGGGGGGGGGACCCCCCCCCCTCTGGATCCGCCCCTGCTCAATTGTTCGTTCGATTAGACGCTCTTCCATGCCAGGCCCTTCGTCCTGCACCGCGAGGGAACAGCACACTTAAAAATCCCGGGGAACTTTCTCGGCAAACAACGGGAAGACACCTGTGACCTGGCCAGGCCTAAATATTAAGGCCACCTGCCGAGTTCGTCAAGGGATGTGCGCATGTGATTGTTGACGAGGCTGTGGGTTAGGGCTAGGTCTGGGGTTAGGGTTAGGGTTAGGAATAGCGCTAGCCCTTTTTACATCCCGTGACCTTTGACCAAGTCTGCAGTTGGCCTTAATATTTAGACCTAACCACTGGGGATCTACTGTTTAATGAGCCAGCGCCATACTCAGTGTAATCAGGGGTTTATGTAATATTATTCCATTGTTTTTAAACATAAAAATATTGTATTATTTGCTTGATAAAGATAGTCTTAGTCGAAACGTCGCCCAGTAGTAAACAGTAATCGTTTTATAAAGAATTATGCCCTGTGTAATTCCGGTTTAATAACTAAATAAAAACTCCAAATAATCTATATTGGCGTCATAATCACGCTCAAAATTAGTTATGTATTACGCTGAGCTTAAAGGCTCAATACCACTCTTGTTGTAACTGAATAATATGTCTCAATCTTTATTCTGGTCAACAAATTGTACTATTTTACAATATTCCAATTAATTGATGATACAAATTTCATCTTAACACGCCTTATTTAAAAATTTTGAAAAATTCAACATAATGGTTTGAAACGTCTAACGTATACCTTTTCAAATGAAACTTCGATTTAAAAATATTTTCGAACCCTCTGGACAAGTAAAATAGGATGTAATGGATAATTTACACAACAGGTAGTACACTTAAACATCTAGTACTTAGATAGAGATATTATTTATTTTCTGGAGCTTTCAAGCCAGCAAGAGTGTTATTGTCCCTTTAATATCTTAGTGACTACATCATGTTCACCTATACAATCGTGTAACCAATTCAATAGAAGAGGGGTATTAAGGATCCTACCTGGGCGAAAGTAGAAATGGTTCCACTACTGATATCTTCCGTCTTGCGCACGCTCCACCCACTCTAATGGATCGTTCTAACTAAGGACTTACTGTGAGCAAGTTTTGTAACCATTTGATTACAAAAACGTTACTTGACCATAACTCCCTTAATTTCCAAATAAACTGACCCCAATCCGTACTGCACATAGCGTAACATATAATAAACTAATTCCAATTGAAATAACATTACCACATGCATTCGTGATTTAATAAAATCCAACGGCTACGCGATATTTCTGTCGTTTTTAAAATGGCCGCCAAACCATAACACATTACTCATAACACATTACTTAAAGATGCATTATGTAAGATTTAGATGAAGAGCTGACAGGTCTCGCTCTAATAGTTTAAAAATAGATAATGAAAAATGAATAGGCCTATATTGAAAATTTGATGATGGTCTTGTCATGTCAATAAATGTCTAATTAATAATTTACATAACATTTAAAGCCAAAAGAAAAACCTGCAATAGACAGATTTAGATCTTATATAATGCACTTTTAACATTTAATTCCTAAAGCACATTATTTAATATTTAATTAAGTCAAAATACCAACGCTAGATAATGTCACTGCTTGGTTTCGTTTGGATTTAAAACAGACCTACCAAAAGATTTTCACGGACAACAAAATGTCGGGCTTATTACATAGCGTGCAGCATTGATCGATGAAATTTGAAATGTCTTTCTCGGGACTTCATAGTACCTGTAGCCCAGGCGTCTATAAAATCTTAATTTGAAAATTCCGAAGAGCTAGTACAACTCGAGAACCAAGAGCTACAAAGCTTTGAGTGGGCGGATTAATCGGAATTTGACGCAATCATGGAATAGAATATTATGTTGACGATTCCTTTAATGAATTATTTATTGTTGGTACAGACTAATATTGGCATTATTATAGCAGAAATCAGTGTGTTGGACTTCTCTTTTTAGGATGCTGTGGTATATCTTTATTAACACGATTGCCGGAACAACGACATTGCGTATTTATTCATTGTCTTGCAAGTGTATTTCATAATGGCGGCGATTTATGGCCAGGCAAAATAGTATCTGTAAAACAATTATCGGAGGAAATATTATCCTTGCATGAACAAAATTATACATCTTAGTCTGTCCTTGACCTTGAGCTTTAGTAGCCACTAGGAAAATTGTCTTTAATTATGAATTAATAGAGTTAATAGATCGACACGCATAAAGAGAAGGGTGCTGATTGAGTATAGGACAAAGGAAATGTTTTTTATTTATTAAGGCGCCCACGGAGATGATATAAATTAGAAAATCGTGACGTTTTATTAACTATATTAGTTTGTTGATAACATGATATTTAATACAAACTGGTCGTCTTATAGATCAAATGACCACTGGTAATTGTTTTGTTTTTATGAATCCCGCTAAACACTGAGGTCCAAAGTGGCGACATTGCTTAAAGTGAAGATCAATATGATTAAAAAACAGATCTATATTTCGTTTCTTTTTTTTTTTTATACTTTCGATGGCCTTCACTACATGAAGATTGGCCAGTCGCGTCAGGGGTCAAATGAGCGGCTTTTGACCCTATATCGTCAGAATTTGATTAACCAATGAGCGTCGATGTTTATTTGGAAATACATGTATAACTTTTCCTTAAAATGTCTTCCCTGCGAATGTCTACCCACAGTTCCGTGCACCGCACACCAAGAACTCGCCATAACAAACCGTTTCTTTGGCTAATCCTTCACATAAAACAGAATGCGGCTTATAGAAAAACTCTTCCAGATCCTAGTGTAATGAAGGCAAGTAAAACGAAATTTTGAACTCTAAAAAACGAAATGAAATAGGATCTAAGTTTTAATCAGATGGAGTGAAAATTAACATATTAAGGGATTAATGACAATTTAGAGGGATAGTAAGAACAGGGTATAATGCTTTCGTTATATTCTAGACATGCAGGTCGGATGCCCTTGCAAGGACAGTGTCTAGTCGCTCGAATGGGACCAAAAATGAGGTCCAGTGTACACATAGACGTGCACATAAAGAAACCTGGACAATAAGAAGTCGAAATAAGCGTAGGACGTAGCGCTGCTATCCGAGCAAATTTCCCTCATAGGAATAGCACACTATAATATGGTGTATGCTCGTCTTTATTAGCTTAGTCGATGCAGAAAAGTAAGACGTCAGACCCCATTTAGTTTATTTTAAAGGATAATAATAAAAATAATGTAAACATTTGTATAGCTCTATTTCACACTGATTTTATGCTCGTATATATAGTGCATGCAAAGAGTTGAGTTTTCTACAATTCGAGCAACATTTACAACACAATTCTAAACATGGCGTCGGAACAGGTGAGTCTTCGGTAAGTTTATAGGGTTGGGCACTGTTTCAAATGAGTATAGGCAGATTATTCCAATATGAATGTGCCAGATATGAAAATGATTTTGCTCGAAAAGTTGGTAACTGTAGCTGAAAGTCATTATTTGATTTTAGGTTCCTAGAGGGCTAATGTTCCCCGACAAGATCCTTGGGGTACACAAGTGCTATTTTGTGAACTGTTTGATGCGTTAAACACCGTAATTTGAATTCAATACGGTCATTAATACGAAGCCAATGAAGAGAGGATAAAACAGGTGAAATTTCGTCGCGAATTTTTGTTCATGAAACAGTTCTTACCGCTGATTTTTATATCCTTTGAAGTCGATTTTGTTGCTCTTTCATTATACCAGATACTATTGCAATAGTCTAGTCGAGATAGAATAAGACATCGGACCAGAGTTGTTGCAGCATCGGCTGTTATGAAATGACGTACTGAGCCAATGTTTCGAATGTGGTAATGACATGTTTTGCAGGAGACACTGATTTCATTTTCCATTGATAGATTATATACCATGATAGCACCCAGATTTTTAACATAATTTGAAAGATTGATGTTAGAATTTTTTTTCAGTTTTCAAATACGTAATGTTACTATTCTCGGAGGCGCAATCAATAACACTTCTGTTTTGTCTGAATTTAGTTCGAGAATATTGTGTTAGTCATCCAACTTTTCACTTCCGTTACGCATGATTCCATTTTCATACAAGACAATTCTGTTCTAGAGTGAAGAAATTTGTGATTTGTGAGTCGTCTGCATTAAAATGACGGTTTTAATCCTTGTCGGTGAACAGTTTGCCAAGTGGTTTAGTATGGAAGAATAACGTTGCCGATATTATTTCAATGTTCACGGTGCAAACTGCATAATAAATATGTCAGCAGTTCAAAATACGTATTTTAGTTTTACAATTTGTAATTTGCATTGCTTCATAATATCAATTTCACAGTGTTAAAATACAGAATTTGTTAAATATATAGTTGTCTGTTTTGCTATCTCGGTTGGTGCTACAGTAGGGCCAGCTCTGCACGATTAGCTCTAGGAGGACAGACTAAATATTATTGGTGATAGGACAAGCACTGTACGATTATTCATTGGACAAGCCCTATGAGTACAAGCTTTATATTATTAGTGATAGGACACACGCTATGTGATAAGTGCTAGTTCAAGGTCTATACGATTATTTCTAGGGCACACTCTATACGATTAGTGCTAGGGGACACGCTCCATATTATTAAAGATAGGAACGTTCTATAAGATTGTATATACACTAGACACCATAGTCTTTTTATAATAACAACTCAATTAACAGAAAAAGCTTTAGATAATCATTTTGATACATTTGAAGTATGGCAAAGTTCATACTTTAACTCTTTAGTTGGTGATGTCATGTTCAGCAGAACAGTCTTCCTTGTAATGTTAAAGATGCATTATGTAAGAGCTAAATCTGTCTTTTTGGTTTCAAATGTTATATAAACTAATATTTAGACATTTATTAACATGCCAATTGACAAGTCTATATTCAACTCTTCAGATCATCGGATACCAGATATTAAAATTAATTAGAACGCGCGCCAGATTTCAAAATTAAGCGATATAATGGATAATCGCGACTTAAATCTTGTTTGCCAAGTACCGTTGCTACGAAAATAAACAATCAACGCCACATCTTCCAACACCCATAACTTCTCTCTGAATTAAATCATTTAAATGGCATTTTCAATATATTCATCTTAGATTATTTATAGCAAGAACGGTCAGCTCTTTATCAAAATCTGACATAATGCATCTTTAATTTTCCTAGTTTTAATCCAGACTTATATTCAAAGTAAACTAAATTTTACCGTCGGGAGAGCTGAAACTAAACTGCGCATTAAATTTGTCATTTTATTTTGAAATGACACGTTATAAAATCCGTAAGATTATACACACTGATGACACCACTCATTATGATCTTCCAATCATGTAATAACATTTATACAGTTTTACAAACAGGAATAACTAAGAAATAAATTTGCAGTGACAACTAAGTGAACTCTTTAAAAAATGTGGACTTTATTTACTCTTAATCCCCTGTTATAAACACTAAGTCCTATTTTGACAGAAGGATAATACAAAAGAGATAATAGGAAAATGTCCATTAATTATTTATTTTCTCAAAATAATGAAACATTTTGCGTTCAACGGTAAATTTTTTTTGGTATTATTCAACCATTCAACCATGACCCCACTAGGCTACTACGCTCACTATGATCGCGCCACCCCCAACGAAGTCGTGGTTTTCAGTTTTCTTGATGTTTCCTCTTTGGCTGCTAGACTGAAACTGATGGGTGAGGCTCAGTATCTCTCCTACATATATCGAGGCGTGGCGAGACCGTAGCTAGGACATATGGGACGTAGTTTACACCTGGTGAGAACGTGAATATAGGGTGAACATTTCTGGGATTTTGCGCATACTGAGAGTGTAGTTGCTTCATACTTTAAAATGTTTACGCGTAGTAAGCGCGCATTGAAATCCTCGTTATGTGTGAAGGGGGCTTTAATAGGTTTGACTAGGTACATGCGATATCACCGAAGGTGGAAGCGGACGTAAAACCCTACGAACGAACGAACGAACGAACATGCGTTGGTTTCTTTCATTTCATATGGATTCGGGTGAAACTGCATCGGTTCGCCGTTTTTCCAGAATAGATAATTTACTCCGATCGAGGGTGAAATTATAACATAGCTTGATATATTAGGCTTACTGGGTAATGTATTGTATATTATGGAGGCCTACAATTGTCTTTCGGGAACCACGGTGGCTAAGTGAGTAAGACGCTGGCTGGCTAGCCCGGAGGTCGCGTACTAGGATAGCTGTCTAGTCGTTCGGATTGGCAACAGGCGTGTTCGTAAAATATCCCTTGGCAGATGGAATTCGATATAAGAGTAGCCCGTCTGCTGTCTGGGCAAAAATTTCCTCCATAGCACACTGTATGACGTATGCCCGTCTTCATTAGCCCAGCCGGAGCAGGACAATGGGTCGTTAAACCCCATTTCATTTCACAATTATTGTCGTTAAAAAGATGTAATGAGTGAAATCAGTTATTTCTCACTAAAACATGACAAGTAACAATTGAGTAACAAATCAAACCAATGACATCATCTCTATTGAAGATTTGGTTTCCATTTACGGCTTGTTACATTTTTCTTGATTGCAAGTCTAACTGATAGAACTCTGACTGATAGAAATAAAAACGTATCTGTTGTTTTTCTCTCTATAAACTGAAATGGATAGATTACAGAACTCTAAGCACAGCCATTTATGAAGAATGACAGCGCCGCTGAAAGATAATTAATTGAAGACGTAAACAGCACAATTAAAAAGTAACCTGTCCAGCTTAATTTAGGATCAACATGCATTTTTCCATCTAAAAAAAGACGATATAAGGACTGCAAATCGTTAATCGGTTTAAAGTGGGTTGTCGAGGTTTATTTGCCAGATTATCTTGTGTCAATTGGTGTGACAGGAACTATTGTTCTATTCTCTGATTTATTAGCATCTATTGACTCTATCCGACTCCTTAATCCCCAACTATATGGGATGTTTATGGGGCGAATTAGTGCGAATTATTGCCGTTGGCTTCCCTTAAGATCTGCTTATTAAAGAATAATTGCCTATCAAAGTCACATTAGTATAGGTAATCGGTATTATTAGTGATAGATACGTTGACGGGATTGAGCAATAAAATCAACAATGGTGGGAGGGGGATATTAAACACATTTTCCTTCTTCTGTAAATTCCAAGCAATAAGAAATGACTTTAAGGTCTAAAATCCCCTGAAGCAAGTCAAGTAAGGAATTTCTACTCTCTGGGAACCCCTTTAACACGGGATCGGTACATCTAAATGATACGTATTTACTTATTTTATACAACCATTGAATATCTGTTCCTTTAAAATGAAATGAAATGAAATACGCTAATCAGATCGACATACGTCATGAAATCTGGCCGGGACAATGGCGTTTCTTCTACACTTCATTGAGTTCCAACATACCTAGGGATCTTTTACTAGCACACCAACGTGTACACGGTTGGGCATCGGAGGTTTTATTTTTTGTCGCGTTTGAACTGCAGGACGCTTTCAATGCACCGCTGACAAGGGCAAACCCGTGTCATCGTGGCTCCCTATTATCATTTGGGAATCGGTACGCCACCCAACAGTCTCGCCACCACATCTGCGAAGCCTTACTAGATAAAACTAAATCCAAATTGTTTTTTTTTTCCTCTTTCACTTTTCAGACACTTGATTCTTTCTTCTGAGCAACAGCAAAGAAATCAACAACCAAATCAATAACCTATGGATAAGACCCACGATTGAAAATTAGACCCAACAGGACTCGGAGTAGCGATAATTAGCCCAAGAATGTCCTCTAACCAATATAGGCCATAATGCTTGGGAATCGCAAAATGGCTATACCCTCTGTAAATAGAAGATGGCGTCGCCTAGTTCCTGTTTGCTTACGCCTTGTTTTTCGAAATCTATATGTGTCGAAGGGCGCGTTTAATGGAAGAATTGCAAGGTGTGGATAGATAGATATCATGACTGTATTAAAGCGATAATTTCTTATTTTCTAAGAAAGTCAAAACATAATTATTTCTATGTCTTTTGCTCAATAGGTTATCAACTCACTATTATACGACCATGGACATTATTTCCCACCCTTTAAAATCATTGACACAGGAAATAATAACACAATTACCTCCCTTGTTTTCCTATTGCCTCCATGCATTAGCTACCTTCAAAAGTTGGAATTTGAAGTTGAAATGATATTTTTGCCAATTTCTCAGCTGGCAATAGTGAATTATAGGATTAATAGGATTATTCTTTAACAAGGTAGGACGGTTTATGGATACCATCTATTTTCAGGCTTTATTTTAATAAATTTTAAAAATATAACTTAAAAATATGAAATTGCAGCTTTAAAATGCGTGATAAGATATAATTAATTACATAGCAGCTGGTAAATCAAGACTTTGAAATGTCCCAATTACATTTCTGTATAAAATTTAAATATCTTTAATTCTACTTTGAGTTTAGCCAAATATCACCTAATCCGACATCAAACAAGGCATTGTTAATACTTGATATCCATTTGTTGTTAGTATCTCTCGATCACCTCACGTCCTTAGTAATGTTTTATAGATAATGACTTATTTACGGAAGAGCTGACAGTTCTCGCTATAATAGTTAAAAAATGGATAATAGAATATGTTGAAAATTTCAGTCAAATTACTTCACTCTGAGCTGAGAAAATCGAATTTCAAAAACACTGTAGTCTCGATTATCCACGTTTATCGTTAATTATCAACAGCCGTTGAATCGCAGATCGGATTCAACATCGTACCCATCAGATGGCACCGAGAGTTTATTATGTTAATAAATGTCTAATGAATAGTTTATATAAAATTTAAGGCTTCAAGAAAGATCTTCGATAGACAGATTTGGCTCCTGCATAATGTATGTTTAATAAAATCTTATTTTACTACGTATATTAGGTAATGGTAACCTCCCTAATAAATAGGGTTTTTATTGTAGAGTGGGGGGGGGGGGTCCAAGGGGTATACTATTATTTCTCTCCAACATTGGAAGAAATAACGTGGAAAAAACCTAAAATTTTAATGAGAAGTTTCCCCGCGACCTAACGCTAAACTTGACGTTGTCTCCATCACGTTGTGCTGTTCGTCAGCTCTATTAAATGATTGTGTATAAGACACATTAATTAACAATTACACTCACTAAGCACATCAAACAAAACAAATACTAGACGCAGGAACAAATTTCGCTTCTTCAGGGAATATTTGTTCACGCAACTGAACCGTCAGCATAATGAAGAGTATAAGCTCTAAATACACCAATAGAGAATAACAATCTGATACACGGAAAGGATTATAACTTTAAAGTAGCTAAGTCTCTAACTCAATATCATCCAAAGTATTACACATTGAAAACGTGAATTATTTGTCAATTCAACTCAACATTGATGTTGTAATCTTACCGGGAAAAGGTAGGATTCGGATATCCAATATATAAGACAAAATAAACATTTTACCATTGGTACACGAATCGTGTACCATAGTGCTTTTCAGCGTCACTTGTAACAAGTGACCACAAAGAACGAGGCTAGACATATTCAACAACTCATGTCAAACGGTGACGCCATATCTTATCTGGAGAGCATGCGCAATAGACTGGAATAACCAGACGCTAGAAATTGCCATTTGGTTGAGACTCATGCCGTATTTCGCTGGACATAACTGATTTGAAATTGAGTCAAAACGGAAACAATTGAATGTAAATCAGTTTATATACAATCAGATTACATTATTATATGCGTTGCGACCCATTTGGGTCAATTTCTAGGTCCCAAATATTAGCGATTTAGCTCCTTTAAGAGCGTTCATCTTCTTTCTATAAACCCTCAAAATAGTTAATAGTTGATTTGATTTTGCATACTACTCGAGGACTGTAATTATAAGATATATTTTTTACTGGTATACATATATTTAACACATTTAATTTCTTTTAGTCTGCCACTTGAGGCAACCAAGGATTTATCTTTTTAAAAAAAACAAGAGATGCTAAATCGCTATTAGAAAAATATCATATAGAATTTATTTAAATCTATGAATCTCGATAATATTAATGAGTCGTTAAGAGCTGTTTTTACTTTTAAGAGCGCTTTTAACGACCTTTGTTATCATTTTAGTTCGAGACGTGTGATTGCAGCGAATCCGAATAAAGATTAGTCTTTCCTCATTCAAAATCCATTTTGTTTGTTTCAAACAGATTTTCAAATTCGAATTGGTCTGTCTTCAATTAATTTAAATATAGAATGTAATGGGATATGTCTGAGACTTAATTTAATCTGAATTCAGTACACTGTTGTTGTTTTTGCGTCCTCAATCTAGTACAAGAATCTAGATTGTATTCTGGGTAATCATACTCACCCTGAGTTGAGAAGTAAGGCCCATATACAACCAACTAAAAGTTACTCAAGGTGTCCTACTTAAGTTAAAATAAAAGTGTTTATAACGACGTGGGAAAGAAATATTTACTTAATTAGAAAGACAAACAACTGGCTTGCAGTAAGTTTTATTTTAATGGTCACGTGCCCAGGGGAGCTCACTGTACTCTATACTAAACATGTACAAGTATGCTCCCATCCCCCCCTAAAAAAGACAGTAATATTGTCTCAGAGCTTCTGATTTGATCAATTCCTCGGGTAAACCAACAGACCCAGAACAAACTTGACGTTGTATCCACCTTGGATCCCAAGCTGCCCAAATTCCTGAATATGCTCCTTGAAAGACGCTGTCGTACTTTTTATGCAAGTGTCCCCTTTGACTGACTAATATATTCCGTGCTGAGACTATCCGTTTTCAGATTAGAGAAAAGAAAATCTATTTTGTTAGATAAACAGCCTTATGGCATACTTAATATTGCACAATGTCCCATTATAACGCAATTATTACACGCTGTTTTTATGTAAAGAACTTAAATAATTCGTTAAAGACCAAAAATAACGGAAAACAGTTTCACACAAACAATTAGAAGACAGTTATAACATTTAGAACACAACAAGTGTGAAAAGGGAGACACACTGCAACCGTGTATCTTTTCAAATAAATGCAAATGTCTTATGAAAATAGAATCATATTGCAAAATAACTGACGTACTAAAGGATGAAAAGGAACAGTTTATAAATGGTTTAAAACAAGAATTCAAATTATTATTGACAAGAAAGTGCTTGTTTTGTTTTTAAAGAAAATTTATTTTGCGACTATTGATTATTAATTATTGCATAAATACAAGCAACTAAACACCCAACTAGCGTGGGCCTTGACAATGTAGAATACAAATAGCCTACTTCACTTCGTAAAGAACTTTAAAAATTTGTTCAAGTGAAGTAATTTTCTATTACTATCATGAATTATGCAATTTTTACACGCACCATTAGAGTCCGATATTACAAATTAAGTTATCTTGAAAAGAATATGCTATAATTGAGAAATAATGATGTTTCTTTTAATTAAATTTGTTAAGAAATGGTAAGTGAAATGGGGAATGTCTTTTTTTTTTTCGGGTAAAATCAACAATTTTCAACAAGGAGAATACTCGTATATATTGAGGAAAACAGGAATGATGGCTGAATGAGAATCAGAATGGCAAAAATCGAACCGAATATCTATATATGTACTTCTTGAAACGAAACTGATGTTGTCTGCCTACGATTATCTCCAATTGAGAACAAACACGAAGCTGGTAGACCGACAGTTTAATTCCGATGCAGCGCCATTTTAGTCGACAACACGGAGTATACTTCGAGAATTATTATATTATTCTGTTCCCATTTATTGAAATTAGATTTTTTAAACTGAATCTTTTGTGTGTGTTAAAGGTTAGAACTTCATTATATAAAAAAAAGCCGCGTTTCCAGGCCCCGCTCATGTGGTGCCTATACAAGAGAGACCCAGGAGAAAGCCAAGGAGAGAGCCTATATATTTAAAAGAGTTAATTTCCTTCAGAAATGGCCTCAGATGCAAAGAAATCGACTTCAGACTTTCAAAATTTTCTGGGTGCGGGGGTGACCCCATACCTCTCAAGGCTCAATTTTCTGCACACGGCCTGGAAATACTAATTCCTATGCATCGACCATTTTAGTCGAAAACACTGAGTATACTTCGGGAGTCGTTAGAAATATTTATTCTGCTCCCATTTATTGAAACTGGATTTTTCAAAATGGGTCTTTTGTGTGTATGAAGGTTAGAGCTACAATTACAAAATACTAATTCCTATGCATCGACCATTTTAGTCGAAAACGATGAATATACTTCTAAAATTGGTAGAAATATTTATTCTGTTTATATTTAATGCAATTGATGTTTTTAAAAGATTATTTAGTCTCTGTATGTATTAAAGAGTAGAATTGCGTTGGAAAGTAGTATACTAATTTATGATGGCCGGCATTAAGGGCAGATGTCTATTCTGACTAATGCTGTCTGCCAATAGGCAACACAGGTCGAAACCACCGCTCGTCAGTGATTGCGGCGGTTCCAGGCTTTCAGGCGTCGCTTGCGATTATGCCGGGATTGATACACTGCTTCAGTGACAGTCCAGCTAACACTGGCTAATCGGTTTAATTAACCGTCTTCAAGCGAGCTTGATTACGGGATAATACAACCTATGGCCGGAAGGTCAAAACATTTGTTTATACGTTTATGAACATCCTTACAATCTGATTTACGTACGATGAATAATAATACACCTTATAGATCGTATAAATAATGGAAAGAAATGAAATGAAATGAAATGGGGTTTAACGTCCTACTGTTCTGCTCCTATGCTGGGCTAATGAAGACGAGCATACGCCATACAGTGTGCTATGAGGGAAATTTTGCCCGGGCAGCGGCATTATCGCCTACTCTTATATCGAATTCCAACTGCCAAGGGATCTTTTACGTGCATTCCAATGTATACACGGGACCTCGGTTTTTCGTCTCATCCGAAGGACTAGACAGCTGTCCTTGTCAGGCCCTCCGTCCTGCATCACTGACAAGGGGGGACCACGCCGGAAAATCTGGATGAACTTTCTCGGCCAATGCAGGGATCGAACACCCGACCTCCAGGCTAGCGAGCCAGCGTCTTACCCACTTAGTATAAATAATGGAAATTAGATGAAATGAAATGAAATGGAGTTTAACGTCCTACTCCTAACCTGGGCTAATGAAGACGGGCATACGCCATACAGTGCGCTATGAGGGAAATTTTGCCCGGACAGCGGCACAAGGGAGAACCACGCCGGAAAATCTGGATGAACTTTCTCGGCCAATGCAGGGATCGAACACCCAACCTCCAGGATAGCGAGCTAGCGTCTTACCCACTTAGCCACGCGATCCCCCGGAAATTAGATATACATGACATGCAATATACCAAATTTCACAAAATGCGATTGTCCATATTATGGTTAAGTGTAAAGCGATGAACCTTGGCATTATTCTTGATATATAATAGATAAATTAAGTTTGGAATTAATAAGATTTGTATTTGTTTTATTTGTTCTAGTGCGTATGAAATGCACTAGACAAATGAAATGTTCTTCTCCGATTTGGTTATTGAAGACGGACATACCCCATACTAGCTGTGTGCTATGAGGGGAAGCCCTGCCTTTGTAAACGCCAATGTTTACACGGTGCCTTCTATCAACTATACGTTGTCCCTTTCCAGGACCCCGTCCTACACTACTGGCAAGAGGGGACAACGCTTGAAAATTCCGATGAACAACCTCAGTCAACGCAGGGATAGAACACGGAACTCACTGGGTCACAGTGGCACCTTGCACTAGACCAACATACCCTAATGAGATTGGGTGTTGCACTAGACCAACATACCCTAACGAGATGGGGGGTTGGATGGCCGAGTGGTTAACTGGCGTGGTTTCGATTCACCGGTTGTACGTGACAAGTAGTTTGGTCGCCTGTCCAACCTCGTGGGTTTTCTCCCGGTCCTCCCACTGCTAAAGACCCCTATGCGCAAGCGAATTGTTGTAATCAAATTAAACCATATGTTAGTCCTGGAATGAAGTGTTTGTGGAGCGCAAACCCCATTTCTCTCTCTCTCTCTCCCCCTAATGAGATTGAAATGAAATGAAATGGGGTTTAACATCCTACTGTTTTGACCCATCCGAACGACTAGACAGCTGTCCTTGTCAGGCATTCCGTCCTGCATCACTGACAAGGGGAAACCACGCCGGAAAATCTGGATGAACTTTCTCAGGCAATGCAGGGATCGAACACCCGACCTCCAGGCTAGCGAGCCAGCGTCTTACCCACTTAGCCACGTGAACCCAAATGAGATTGAAAGTTGTCTCCTCTAAACAACAGCAGTAAAACAAGGAACATTTTAAACATCTTCGCTCTTTTTAAAAAAAATGAACTTGGCAAATATGTGGTTAGCTGTTAACTTCAAAATTTTATGATTTCATTAGCAAGATCAAATAGACACAGGGTTATTTCAAGCTGTTGAAGGGTGTGGGGGGGGGGGATGGCCGACTGCAGTGAATATTCGCTAGTCCCTCCAATCAGTCAATCACTGATAAGGATCAATGCGACTTAATGAGCCCCAAATGTTAACTTTTTTCCTCCGACAAATTAAATTCTAAAACATTTATGTATATTGAAAAATAAATAAACACGTTTGAAGTATTTATAAAAAATAATTTCCTATTTAGTGTAAATGGGTATTAACCAGCAACGTCTTATGTGAACAATGCACGCGCCATTGAGCCAATGACTGATGCCGCGTGATGTGACGCCACGTGTTTAAGGCAGTCATCTTTTACAGAGATATTACAAGACTTTCGTAATCCTCTGTGAAACAGATTGGACCGAATGGTTAGCACGTGCGCGCTGTATCATAAGGTTTGCCATTGAGTCAACTGGTGGGGTTTCGATTCCTCGGTTGTACGTGGCAAGGAGTAGGGTCGCCTGTCCAACCGGTGGGTTTTCTCCGGGTCCTCCCACTGCTAAAGACCCCTACGCGCAAGCGAATTGTTGAAATAAAATTGAACCATGTGTTAATCCCGAAATGGCCTATTTTGTGTCGAGTGGACGTTAAACCCCGTTTCTCTCTCTATTTCAAGGTGACGGGTGAAACACACAAAGCTATATAAGGGTTAGTTAGGGTTAGTGACTCCATCAATAAACTGCCCCCAATCTAAAAACTGAATATAATATTTTTCTAATTTTTGTGTAAAAGACTTTTTGCTACACCCCCACTCATGAAAAAAACACAAACTTTCAAATTTAAATAATTTATGTAAAATAATTCCTCGAGCTTTGAGCAGAATGTTTTGGATTTAGTGTTCTGTATATTAATACAATAAATAACGTAATAAAAATTTATAATTAAATATGACACAATGTCAAAAGTACGTCTATGGTAGCCTTGGTGACCCATAAGCAAGGAGAAAACGCAAATTAAATAACAACCATAGTTATAGCGAGATATTGTCATAAGTAACAATAAAATTTACATCACTTTTATTGTTATACGTTTTATTCGGGCTATATATTATAGAATTAATTGGCTTTGTTAGAAGCTATGTCTCAAGTGGTCCAATCTTGTAGTATCATCGCCATCATCGGTTCCTAAAAACCCTTGGAGACATCATGATAAATGGATCTTTTTTTTTAATGGCAAAATATGATATTCTTCTCCAAGGACCAATATACCTCTGTCTCTTATTTTTTTTTCTAGTTGCTAGGAAACAGATTTTTAAATTCTGACAATAAATCACTCGTTAAACATTATTCCCATACGTAGCTAGATGTTGGGGAGTCAAGTGGGGATGGCACACCACTAAATTGGGTGGTAGTTTAAGAATGTATGTAAATGTTGCTCTCGTTGATTTTTTTTATAAATCTGCACACTATGGAAGCCTATAACCACTACCATGTATTTTCTACTATTTGCCTGTTCAGAACGCGAAAGTCGAAGTTACGACAGCGCGCACGCCAAACAAAAATCGAGTCGAAAATAGGAAGTTAAATGAACACACCGCGATATTTTTCGAGTTGCATTTTTGTTGGCACAGTGTGATGCAGATTTTCGAGTTTTTTGGTATTTATTGATGTCAGTAAAAAGTCGCTGACAAGCATACCAATCGAAAATCCAACGCGATATTGGCGACCTACCATGGTTTGCTTTCGAGCTTCGCCTCGGAAGATGTTGAAGACTACATTTTCGGTCACATTTGAAATACGAACAATTCCCATTAACAAAATGTGGGGGCGGGTGCAGAACATATTGCTGAAGCAATGGTCAGAGAAATCGGATACTTGAGCTTTTGAGGGAGTGTGTCTATTCTTCCCGTTCAATCAAATCTATCCCAAGTACAGCAACATGACAGCCCTCCGTTTAATCTGTGGTCTCCCTAAAACTTTGGACAGTCATTTAAAGGACCTTTGTCCGTAACTCAAAATCCTCCAAAATCTTCGACATCAAAAACACGAATTATTGATCAATTTAAATCAACATTGATGATGTAAACTTACCGGGAAAAGATGAGCTTCTGATATCCGATATTTAAGATAAAATAATTTTTTTAACATTGGTACACGAATCGTGTACCATAATGCGCTTCAGCCCCAGTTGTATTGAGAGACTCGAGGGACGAGGCTAGACACATTGCACCAAATCAAATGGAGTTATGTAGACTAGAATAACTAGACGCTAGAAATTTGCACTCGATTGAGATTGCTGACTTATTTCGCCGAACATTTGTGATTTGAAATTGGAGTAAAAACGGAAACCATTTAATGTAAATCAGTTTATATACATTCATATTACAGTATTATATGCGTTGCGACCCACTTTTGTGAATTTCTAGGTCCCAAATGTTAGCGATTTAGCTCCTTTAATGTATTGAAAACGATGAATATGTTGTTCCTCTCCACGTGTTTGTTCATATTGGTCATTACCTATTGTTAACATTGTACGCGTTTTCGTTAGCCTCGTTTGTCACAATTAGTTCTTCTGCAATATTCTGCTATGCACTGGTTAGTGGAGCATTATACATTTCGTGAGTAATGACGTAACGTAATGTTAAAGTTACAATTTCATATTTTCTAAGAAAGTCAAAACATAATTATTTATGTCTTTTGCTCAATAGGTTGTCAACTCACTGTTATACAATCATAGGTTATCTTTCTCACACTTAAAAATCTTCACACCGGAAATAACACAATTACCTCCCTTGTTTTCTATTCCCCACCATGGAATCACTATCTTCAAACGTTTGAATTTGAAGTTGAAAATAATAATTTTTGCCAATTTCTCAACTGGCAATAGTGAATTATAGGATTAATAGGATTATTCTATAACAAGGTAGGACTGTTTATAGATACCATCTATTTTAGGGCTTTATTTTAATACATTTTAAAAATATAACTTAAAAATATGAAATTGTAACTTTAACATACCTGGAGCTCTGTTTAAACCCGAATGATTTTGTTACGTTGTCATGAAGTTGTTGTTGATCCGATATTTTGGAACAGAAATTTGCGGTTATTACAGCAGTGTCTGAGTTTGATAGATCTAATCAAAAGAGACACTGCGAGGAGTATGGTGCACAGAAAACCCAATATTTACGGCTGTTGTAAGGTCTTTTTGGCTGTGTTGTAGAATATCAGAATTACGGTATATCTTTCAGCAATATTATGAAGTAATGGAGACCAGAAATCGCATTGAAACCATGTCATTTTTTTTAATTTAAGAGGGGGCGCAAAAACTCTAAACCCATGACGCAAACCGCGTAATTAAGTCCCCTACACTTACCCCCTCGAGAAAGGACAAATGTTGTTCGGGGAGTACGAAAATCGAGGTTCATTGTACACGCAAAATAACCCCGGACAGTTGGAATTTGATGAAGTCTTGACAGAAAGGTCGCTGTCGGTCTAAATTAGTTTTTCCTATATCAAACTGCATGGATAGAGAGAGAGAGAGAGAGAGAGAGAAAGAAAGAGAGAGAGAGAGTTTAACGTCCACTTAACACAAACCAGGTCATTTAGGGACTATTTTATTTCGATAATTCGCTTGCGCGTAGGGGTCTGTAGGAAACCGGTGAACACTGAGAAAACTCATGAAGTTGGACAGGCCCGCGTTAACCATTAGGCCACCTACCCCCACTTCATGGTGTATGCTTGGTTAGTGTAGAAATGTGGGACGTTTAATTTCGTTTCATTTCCAGATTGTCATTTAACCTTCAGCTTAAAAATGCGACCCGATTCTAATCGATCGCCATTGAAAGATTGCATCCCCGAGGGGACGTTGTGTATCCAATGTCCAAAAACATTACAAATCCAAGCCAATGTTAAAGCCTATTGCCCGCGGGTCATGATACAATTGTCAATTATGGTACTCTAACTAATGTCTGGTCGACTAATATAAGCATTAATATCCTGTCAAATGACCATCAAAAGACACGTACGTGTGTGGAGGATTGTTTTGGATGATTACTACTCTATTAATACCGAGACAAAAAGGATAGAGAGTTAATAAATCTTCAATATAATATGGCTTTAGTCGTGTCTGTAAGATAAGCTATATTGTTTTCAAGTTTTCTATTTTACAAATACTACAAAGCAGTTAATCATTCTTAATGATTTAAAATACCACCAGGTGGCACCATGACTTTTATTGAGTGTCGTGGTTTCCATACCTGGCTGTCGCCTACCTAACTTCTGGGTTTTCTCCTAGCCCCACCTCTCTCTCTCTCATTCAAAGAACATCATGAAATGTGGCCGTATGATTTAACATCTTGAATTTTCATCCATATTCAAGAAAATTTCATCCATATTCAAGAAAATCGCTGTCATAGACGATTAACTTTTTTATTTCTAAAGACTGATTTGGAGAAGGCTTTAAAACAAATTTGAGTTCAATTGTATTCTGAAAGTGTCTACTAGGCGAACAGAAACTCCAGTTAATCATCGATAGCATTTATATTATAGTTTTGAAATGAACTTTGTGCCTTTCAAAGGCTGACGGAGGTACCCAATATAATACCCCAGTCCCCTGTCTCAAAAAGACAAATGGCGTGAGATGGGACAGTTTATTATTGTCTTCAGATCCTTGTGGTCAAAGTAATATTTGTAATGCACCTAATCTGTAAGATCAGCTATAGCTTTTTATTTGCAAAGGTCACACCGTTTTGAAACTTATTAAATTAGAAATGTACCTTAGTTTTAATATTACAAATCAAAGATAAGACAAAGCTAACAATAGAAAGAACTGATTTATTATAGCAATTCCATTTACCTATTTACAATAACAGTTCGAATTTGTTTAATTTTTCATGAATAAGTCTTGGTATTAATCATCATAGCACTTTTATCAATAACCACAACACAGTAAAAACAAACTGGATGATTAACAAAAGCCAAAAATATAATCTAAGCAAATCCATTACCAAGAAACTTATCAACAAACAATGGATAAAGCTCACAAAATGATCTGGGGTATCCCAAGATCAAATCAAGATGGTCACGGTAATCTAAGAACTGGTCAATTTAAAAGTACTTTTGATTTGAGTATGGTATAAGAATATTGCTCTAACCTGTCCTGGTGTCCAGGTAATACAGAAAATATTCCAATTTCATGATGTCATTATGTATGGGGTTGTTATACCTTCGGTTATCATGTAGGACTGACATAGCACATCCTTATATATATATCTATAATTTGTATAATAATTTATTTCAGTAATCAAATATACCATTTGGATTATGTAACGCACTAATGCATTTTCATAAATTAATGCAAGATTTAAAAGAGGAATAGTACATTTATAGAGCTTTGATTTTTCACTCCTGTTGTCAAATCTGGTCATTTTTCTCAACATTCTGATGTATAAGGACACCCGTTGGTTCAAACTGTAATATTTATACAAACACAAACTGATTTGAGTATTTTCTTTAAAGCGGGCCTGTCTTTAATTAGCCCTCATCAGTAGGACAATAAACCCCATTTCATTTAAATAGAGTTATGTTTATCACAATTTTACTGTTTTAGTATCAATGAGTTATTCACATCTTTAAGAACATTCTCATCAGATCAATAAGCATCTTATAGCTAGCACATAAATAAAATACATGTTTATCACCCTTAGTAATATAGACCAATCTTTGAGTGTATATGTAACACTATATATTATCACAGATTCAATCCAGACAGATCGTTTTTCTTCAAGTAGATGAGGCAGTCTGAAATAAAACAGACTGTAGTTAGAGTCATACTGACATAATTCACCACATTTAGATACACACTTGTGATAAAAATTTGGGGACTAGGAAAGGGAACACAATCTGTTATGTTGTGAAGAAAGCAACACATTAGCAATATTATTTCACAGCCAAGAAGACCATCTTCAACAATATTTAAAGATGCATTAGCATTTTGGAGATCTTTGTAGTCAGCAAAATAAAAATGAATTATTTGAGCTTTGCCCATACACATAAAACTTATAAATTTGTATGTTAGGGCTAAATTCTTTGAAATGACTAATAATGTTTTACCATTGGAATTGACTGACACATAAATTCTACAGCTAGTCCATTTCAACATGAGTCAAATCAAAAACAAATGCTCTGCCTGGAGCCTTGTTTACTAAAGCTTAATCTAAAATATCTCAACATTTAATTACAAGTAATTTTGAGACTAACAATGTCACAGTTTATAATTAAGGTAAAGCAAAGCCCTGATGCTTAATTTGAATTTTACCTGTGATGTTCCCCAACCAAGATATCCTGGTGTTGTGGCAGCATGATATTCATCTACCAACTGTTGTAATACTTCCCTTGAATTATCAAATTCATCTAAATTATCTTCAAATATTCTCTCCTTTTTAAACTGATCCATAAAGGCTTCTCTTTTACGTAATTTATCAAACTGACGTAATGTTCTTTCAAAAAGCTGTAATAATGAAATATAAAGAAAAAATGTCATTGACCTTTAACTTATGGACACATATGCAATGCTACAAAGAATAGTTTTGCCTACTCTTCATTTGAATACCAAATGTCTACAGTGTTCTTAGGAGAATACCTGTGTCTACATGGGTGGATCTCAGTTTTGGTACCAGCACTAGCAAATTTGAAATGGGCTTGTTAAATCACCCATGCCGGTATTTGATCAGGGAATATTCTAGTCAAAAGTCTAGTGCTCTAATTACTTGGACCCCCAACCCAATATTCTGGTGTCATACCAACATGGATACACCAAACCACATTTTATCTTGAATTGAAAGAAGAGAAAAATGATAAAGAATACTTACAGACACAATACTGGTATGATTGGCCAACATTAAACCACTAACACGATGTGAAGTTTGTACATATGGTGATTTACGAGACAGAGCCACTTGGATACTAGCAGGACCCCATGGTATGAACGTTGCTAACTTTCTTTCTCGGATTCTCTGTAGACTCTTGTGTACCTAAAATAGACAAAATAGATGTATGATCAGTACTGCACTTGCATCAATCTCTGGTTTTCAGATAAGCAAGGATCTCGCAAAGGTTGTCCATAACTATACTAGTCCAATGTCCATACACCAAAAAGTATAGTTTCATGATTGTAAATTTTTCCTGAAAAAAACTTTACTATGCAAATAAATACCAGTAGAACATGCTTTAGGACAGTCCCAGTATCAATTTTATTGAATCATCACACCAAAACATGGCAATAGGGATGCCTCTGTAATCAGGAAAGAGGAATGTAGATGTATATTCATAGTTGAATCAGTATTTAATTTCTACATCCATACCGATTTTCTGATAACCTGTCAAATTTACATGTGTGACAGAATCATCATTTATGCATTACACAGAAGAGTTTGTCCCAGTGTATTTATAAAGGATAAAACTGTAGTTAGGAAGTATATATGTCATAGCAAGGGGTGGGCGACTTATATAAGACAGCCACCCTGTCTAGTCCATTAAATAAATATTTGTATTTAATAGATAGATATACTTACTTGTGTTGGATCTACTTCACCCTGTATAATATTTAATATAGATATATAACAATGATTAGCTTGTCTTTGTACTGGTGTTGATACCATCATATTTTTAGGTTGTAATAATCTTCTCATAACATCTAAAACTGTCGTTTTACGTACACTAGCTACCTACAAAAGAAAAATAACAATGTTATCAAATAAATGTGTATACATTAGTACCTAGAACCAAATTGTTATTAACACTTTAGCAGTGGGATTTATAGGCAGAAAATACATTCTAGTACTTAAAAATGCATTATATTATTTTGGCTTCAAAAGTTAAATAAACTATTATTTAGACATTTATTCACAAAACAAGCTCATATTCAGCTCTCTAGACCATTGAATGTCAGAGATTTAAACGGTTTAAAACACAGTCGCCATTTAAAGATTTAACATAAAAATTGCAAAGTCTCAAATGACAATAACAAGTACTGGTGTTATGATAATCTCAAATAACAATAACAAGTACAGTTGTTAGGATAATAAACAATCTATGCCGTATCTTGATAAAACTTCAAACAGTGATAACTCGCTCAATATATTAATTTTTGCATTATCTATTTTTGTACTACTATAGCAAGAACAGCCAGCTCTTTATCTAATCTTACATAATGCATCTGTAACTAGCAAAATGGTGAAACCTACAAAAAATAATACACAGTTGATTTCGACATCTGAAATTAGGAATGCAGTACCAGTTTGAATAATGAAAAGACCCAAATTTTAACATGGCTCAAACTTTTTCATGATACAAACTTTTCCATTCCCCAATCCATCGCTTGCTAAATCAGTTGTGCCTGAAACTTAGAATGCAACATTCACGTCAAGAATGTAGATTTGAATATGACCACGCGTCAGAAGCACGCTGACGAAGAAGAATTGACCACATGGAAATTAATCAGAATATTCCATCCACATGATTTATATGTGAAACTGATTTATCTGGAACTGGCTTATCCAAAGGTTTTCAAATTACCTGTGAACTAGTAGATAGTGGTGTGTAGCCAGTCATGAGAAAATGGAGTCTAGGTGTAGGAATTAGAGATGCTATTAACCCAATCAGATCATTATTCATGTAACCTGGGTAACGTAATGTTGCTGTACTGGTTGACATCACTGTTGATACCTATAACAAAATATCAAACATAATAGACAATGTTGATAAAAAAAATAGTGCAATTTTTATTGTGGCGGTTGATAATAATTATTTGGGATTTTACTATTCACTTAAATCCGAGATGTTCAAATTAAAGTTTAGACAAAATATGGGACAAATAGACCCAGTGCCGTACTGGGCCCATCTGTCCACCTGTCCGTCACAGGTGGGCCTAAGCTCATTAAAAAAAAGTGGGCCTAAGCCTATAAAGAAAAAAGAAAAAAGAAAAGAGAAAGAAAGGAGAGGGGGAGGAAAGAAAAGAAAGAAGGAAAGGACAGGACAGAGGACAGGAGAACGAAAAGATAGGAAAAAAATGACTGACAAACAACACAAAAAAAGAAGTGTACTAGAATTCTCAAATTCATCTAATGATAGTGCTCTTAGGTCATTCTGTTATCTAATTGTATCAGGAAATCAAAAATTTGCCTTCTGCTTTGGTCTGAAATGCTTGGAAAATGGGGAGAACCCCAGCAGACTCCCCTCGGACGTTCGCGCTCCTTCGGCACGCTCGTTTCGCGCCTTCAACGCGTACTTGTGTGGGCCTTGGTCAATGACCTAACAGGTGGGCCAAAGCCCACCAGTCCGGCACTGAATAGACCCATTTGTCAATGAGATACAAATTATATCCTATAATAGTGGTTTTTATGGAGTTTTGAATCAATTTATTTCCTTGTAAAAATGATAACACCTCTTTAAATGAAGATATCAACTATTATTTGTTTGATTGAATAAGTTTCCTTACCAGCTGATTAACTTGTCCGAATGTAGGTGTATCTATATGTAATCTATCAGCAGCAATACGATTTAATGCTGTGTTATCTAAAACAACCTACAATACATCAAACATTCACTTTAAAAAATCATAGGCTATAAATTTCTTTATTCCATACCATTTTTTGAGGAAAATGGGACATCAAGTTGAACTATAACAGATAAATATCGGTCAACATTGACGCCTTTGAGCAATTAGAAATGTGAATACTAGAAACTAATGAGTAAAATATCACTTCTCTTCACCTCTAGGTCTATTATTGAGCTACTCTTTACTCAAGAAAAACCATGGTCTTTCATCATAACTCTTTAGCCTTTGGAGTTTGGACAGAGCCTGGGACTGATGCTACATAAAGTGCCTCAAACTGCCAGAGTCACATGATAGTTGTGCACCCCCTTTCCACCATAGAACTGTAAACAGTCCTACAATGCAGAGAGCTATTCAGATGGTTTGAGGCGTTCTAGGTAACAGATCAAATGGAAAACCATGTAATGGGATCCTTTGCAGATGGAATTCAAAAAGAAGTACATGTAGGTCAAAAAGCCACTGTCCAAGCAAAATACTACCTATTGCACTGCACACATTAACACAAATGCAAATAACCATATCCAAATACTATTCAAAACGTGGCCTAAATAAACCAGTAATTGTTCTTCCATAAGTATGTGTTATAATTTATTGTTCTATCCAGTTACTAAATGCCTCTAAAAGATTAAAATAATTGTTGTATAGTTTTAAGATGTTAAAACTCATACTTTTCTTTCAATCATTTTATTTGAGCTTTCAAAATGTGGAACAACCACCTTTGTAGTAAAAAAGAGACTTACAACACAATCAGCATTCTGTGTCAATCGTTTTAATGTTAGTATAGAGTTATAAGGCTGTACAACTACATCTGATACTTCTTCTATATTCGGAAATACAGAATACGTCTGAATCAACTTTTTGGGAAACCTGAAAAAAAATTCTCATACATGAATTATTTGAAGACTACAGTCAGAATAATTTGTATAGATATAGTAATTGATTATTTTGGTCTAATATTGGGACTATCACTTACAATGAAAATATCTTATCATACCAATTCTGCAATGTTTTTACCGTTAAATGAAATGGGGTTTAACCTCCTACTTTCTTGCTCCACTGGGCTAATGAAGACAGGTTAATACTTCTAGGAGGAGCTGACAACAAAATTATTTTTTCCAGTTCTACCTGGATTGAAAGTGCCTCAAACCAATGCATAAATGTAAATGGACTGCCATCATATGGTTCACATACCTATCATTAAGTCTTTCTAGAATATATGATCCCATACCAGATCCTGTTCCACCAGCAATTGAATGACAAAGCACAAAACCCTAAAAAATACAAATATCTCAATAATCTGGAGACTAAAGGGAGATAACTACACTTGGGTTCTCTGCCAAAAATGCATAAAGATCACAATTGTCACTAAGCCTGCCTTTCCAATAAATGTGTTTGACTGAACACTGTCTACCTCAGTCATCTTGCAATGTCCTGCTCCAAAGCTTGTACGAGGCTGATCATGAAAATTTTGAGATACATGATTGGAAGTTACATATCAGTAACTATCTGACGTACATATCTCTGTATCCAACCTCAGAACTCTTAGTTATCCTTCCACCTCTAAAATCCTAATAGCCTTGTACAATGATTTTAGATAACATGCATCATGTTCACTTTTACTGAATACTGGGGTTGTCATATTAATTTTTATCCATTTAAATTGTGTTAACAACTTTTTTACTTTACAGTAGTAATAACATTTCTATTAATATTACAATGATCATAGTTGAAAGAGATAGAGAAATAGGGTTTAACATTGCCTCAACACAAACTAGGTGATTTCAGGACTAACACATGGTTCAATTTTACTTCAATAATTCGCCTGCGCGTAGGGGTCTTTCGCAGTGGGAAGAAACTGGAGAACCCTGAGAAAACCTGCGAGGTGAATTGAAACCACGACAGTTGACTCAATGACAGACCATATGATGCATAGCGCACACGCTAACCATTTGGCCATCCACACCCCCCCCCAATAGTTAATTGAAGGGTAGATAGAAAACATACCTCTAAACTATCACTACCATCAGCTTCTCTATCTATTATGTCAAATACTTCTTCATATAACTTTTCACCCTAATAAAATACAAAATATACCTTACACATTTATCATAGGGCAAATTGATTCACTGTCTGTTCTCAATGACAGGCCTAGATAATCAAGATTATTCCCTACGAAACATAAACCTAGAACAAGAAATCAAATTTAGAAACATGCAAATTAGGCAACTCGACAATTGTTTTAAGAGTCTTGTAAAAGCAAATGGAAAATACTAGTATTCTGTTATTGCCTAAGAGGAGTATTTGGCAGAGAAGATTACTACTAAATCAAGCTATGCCTCTCCTAAAGGTATGGTCAATAACATAGCAAACTGAAACAAAAATAATTCGAAATCTAAGAACAAAGTCATAACAAAAGACTGTTATATAATTTGCACATAAGCATTTACTGTACAGGTACCGAAGCCCATGTCCAAGTTTCATACAGTTCTATAATGATTGGGTTAGGTTATTGAAGTTTTAAAAAAACCTTTGTCCTAAGCATTGACCAATGTTGATGATGATGGAAAGCGTCTCACTTTCAAATTTTTTTTATCATACATAACAATAGATTGTACTTGCTGAATCTTTCCTTGAATGAAAAAAGCAAGTTTAATACAAAAGATATTTATTTTCATGTTTCTAACGTACCTGAGTGTAACCACTAGCCCAGTTGTTACCAGCACCACCACCATGTTTAGACAGGTAAACATTCTCTGGATTATAGAGTTTAGCGTAACCAGAGTTCATGATGGTATTAATGACTCGAGGTTCCAAATCCAGTAATACAGATCTAGGTATATAGTGATCATCATCAGCCTATTTATAAAATGAAAAAAAAAAAAATCATATCCGGGTCTTTTATTTATATACTATCTGATAAGCAGTCAAGTTAATTAACATAGAAATTTAACAGTCATTAGATTTTGATACCATGAAATTTAGTGATAGAGAAATTAGATTTAACGTCCACACGACACAAACTAGGTCTTTTCGGGACTAACATCTGGTTCAATGCTATTTCAAAATTCGCTTGCACGTAGGGGTCAGAGAAAACCCATGAGGTTGGACAGGCGATCCTCCTCCTGGTCACCTACACTTGACTCAATGACAGCCCTTATTATTTCATATGCATGTGTTAAACCACTAGACCTCTCAGCCCCCCATATCATCATAAATCTTCAGAATAAATCAAATAATTCTTTTTCATGGTATAATATATATAATAATCTCCAAATTTATTTCTTCCCATGACAATTTTTTATTTGTTACCTGATAGAAAAACACATCTTTTCTGTCGGTTCCTTCTGTAGCATAATCTTCCAACATACCCTCTGAATATAATAAATGTTATATACATTGTAGTAGAACCATGTACTGAACAAAATACAGGTTAAATTGATTAATATTACATCTCAATATTTACAGAAATCAATGTGTATTTTCCTTTTTCCACTACAATGAAATGAAGGGTACATGGTTTAACTTTTCCGTTCTCTTTGATTCATTCACTCATTTCTAATGGAGGTGTCTAACACATTTACATTACCATGTCAATGTTAGAATGATGTATTTCCAATTCACTAAAAAGTTAGGAATCTGAAGTCTGTAATTATATTTATAGATAGGTAAAACTTTTTAAGGATATTTATATAATACACAAGGTAAAACTAATTTTTCAGTATTGCTCCCTTAAAAGGAAGGTAAGTTTAAATGCTTTATTACCTGGGCTTATACCATGCTCTGCACATAGCTGCTTCCAAAACTCAAAACCAACTAAAATGTATAAAGGAAACAAAACATTAGACAAGTCTCTAATTTATCTATACATGTACAATACAAATTATTAAAATTTCTGAAAAGCAAGATTTAGGTGAAGGAATAACATTAATTTGAGACAAAGATTTTCTATTTTATTCAAACAGATCTAGGCATAGTTTTCGAGCCAGCATGTACATGTAGCACTCAGAAAACAAAATTCAAAAGAAATAGGGTTTCTTTTCTGCACTGACTCGGCTGAATGAAGAAGGACATCACCCATACAGTCTGCTATGAGGGACATTTTGCCTAGACAGCGGCACTACAGCGTACACTTTTTTCGAATTTCAATTGTCCCATCGAAACGACTATATGTAGATATTGTCCTTGTTAGGCCATCTGTCCTGCATCACTGACTAGGGGGAACCATGCCAGAATAACCCGAGGAGCTATTGGCCAACACCAAAAGTGAACCTAAGACTTTGACGTTAGCAGCCAGCGTCTTTCTAAGCTTTCTCAGTTTCCATGCCATCTTTGCTTTGAGTAAAAGTAAGTAACAAATAAAAGTGTTGATTGAATTAACTTTTAAAGTGTGACGGGTTTATGTTGAACAATTGTTGAGACAGCAGATTTGTGTTCCATTGATACCGTCAGTTTAAAACGTTAAAAAACACAACTAAACATAGTTAACAGTAACACACTGATATCTACTAATATTTCTAAATTAAAATCTAGTCTCTAGATTTTATTCTCAAACTAACAATCCATTTTATGAGTTCCAGTTCCTAAAAGTTTCTTTTTATTTGAGTTTTATAGACAATCCTAGATACTATCATCATCATCAGATGCCAATTTGTCAACTCAGACAACTGGGCTATGTTTTCCTCTTCCACCGAATGATATATTGGGGCTTAATTACTACATGGGAATATGGGATGCACTTTGGTGCTGGCCTCGTCATTTTTGACAATGCATCATTCCTGGGATAAGGTTTAATTTGTTCAGCTCTATTATTTGTCACTGTCAATTTTACTGGGGTAAGATTTTTATGGCTATACACAGTTGTGTGTCAGTCCATTTGAACGCCGGTACAAATGTAATGGAATATTTCAAAACAAACTTCAGGTAACCAGGGATACAAATTATCTGGTTTACTTTAAAATATTTTAGTTTGAATTCTAATTATTTACAAAGATTATAATTCAATTTCAATTTGTTTATTAGGCCTATACTGGCAATACATTACGTCTTTGTTTCGCAGGCATTCTTAAATATTTGCGTTTGTCTATTTTTACAGTGCAATGGTCATAATAAGGCTAATTTGCAGGGCACCAGTTTTTACCACCAGCAACGTGCTGTGTTGCACATATACGCCTGTCTGTACTGGCTCTACTTTCATCATTCATACTCATAGTACGGTATAGAGATAATAGTCTAGTGATTTCTGTATGAAAATTTCAGAATATTCATATTTGGTCGACAACTCTAACAGAAAGGTATCACGTCATTTGGGACTCACGTCATTTGGGACTCAACACAAAAGACATTTGGGACCCAGTTGACAACATTTGGGACTTGCTTGGCGTCATTTGGGACTCAACACAAACGACATTTGGGACTCTTAATTACTTATCTTTTTTCGTTTTAGATGATGGCCGAAGACAGATTATGAATAATAATGAAGAAACTAAAACATTATTAGTTGTCTTTTAATAATAATAATAAAGAAATGAAAACATTATTAGTTGTCTTTTATTTATAAGAAATTAAAACATTATTATGTAGAAATAGTTAATTCCAGAGGCCCTGTGCCATTTTATTTGTTAATTTGTGAGCTTTTTATCGAAATGAAATGAAATGGAGTTTAACGTCCTACTGTTCTGCTCCTAACTTGGGCTAATGAAGACGGGCATACGCCATACAGTGTTCTATGAGGGAAATTTTGCGAAGGACAGCGGCACTACGGCCTACTCTTATATCGAATTCCAACTGCCAAGGGATCTTTTACGTGCACGCCAATGTGTACACGGGACCTCGGTTTTTCGTCCCATCGGAACGACTAGACAGCTTTCCTTGTCAGCCACTCCGTCCTGCATCACTGACAAGGGAGAACCATGCCGGAAAAACTAGATGAACTTTCTCGGCCAATGCAGGGATCGAACACCCGACCTCCAGGCTAGCGAGCTAGCGAGCTAGCGTCTTACCCGCTTAGCCACGTGATCCCCACTTTTTATCGAATCATCAAAGATAGAATTAGATATTGCCATGATGTCCGAGGGGTTTTTGAGGCGACATCAAAGAAAAAGTACAAGCAGGTGGAGGGAAAGCTGTTTAGTATATGGGACCCGAGTCCTAAACGACGTGTACCAAAGTCCCAAACGTCGTATACCCGAGTCCCAAATGCCGCGGTCATTTTTTGGAGTCCCAAATGACGAGAGTCCCAAATGCCACGAGTCCCAAATGACATGTAATCAACAGAAATAGTCATAAAATACATTAGAATTGGGCTATCGTACTTTGATTTCCACATTGTCCCAACTGCAATGTAATTATTTCACGTGGCATTCTGTCTATATGTTTTGCCTTTTCAGAAGTCTTGTCAAGGCTTGAAAACGGGCGGTAAAAATTGCGGAAGTATACAAAGGTTTAAAAGAGTAGGTCCGAGGTTAATAAAATATTTTTATGAGTTTCGAAATCTAATTATACCGAGTTGAAAAATATCATATATACAGAAATGTATAGCATAAACGTTTTCTAACATTTTGATATCGAATTTATTTCACGTATTAAGGAATAAGGATTTCTGGTTTTTCCTCTGTAAATCTGGTGACGTCATATCAAAACAAAAATATTATTACGGAGTTCAGAACTGTCAATGGAATTTTTATTTAAAACTATAACATAGTCCAAAATATGAACCCCCACGATCAAGAGGACGTGGATAGGAATGTCAAACTTAAAGAAAAATGGGTTGCAGAAACTTTGAGTCCTGTGGAACCAATGGTTATGAGCCTGCAAAGTTTACTAGTTTGGGAAGATCCCAAGAAAAGTGCACTTTTGTTTACAGCAGTTCATATATCATTTTGGTATGAAGAATTTGAAATCAAAGCTTTATGTATTTTGTAAAGGCGACAGTTTGGATTTTGATCATATTTGTAGAATTATTTATTGAGACAATCACATTCACAATGGAAAAAATTGAGGAGAATTAGTCAAGTCAGTCTTCCTTGACAGATCGGCCTATATTAGTATATATATATATAGGCATAGGATATTTCGATACAATAAAATCTTTGTCTGCGATATCACTTTGGTGGAAGCGGACATTAAATAAAGCTATTTCACACACACAATAAAATCATATCTTATCTTATCTTATCTCTATAGTCTAGGAGAATATAATAGAAGTTAACATGCAACAACTCAGACTGCAAAGACCACTCGAACCATGCTAGAAGATCACCCGGACCAACAAATAGATTGATAGTTGTTTTATACATTTGTTTTCTTTGAAGACCACTCGCACCAACACATGGTCCAAGATATGTTTATGGAGTTTGTCTTGTCCACATATTTCACCAAATTAAAATGATTCCATGTCATTTCGGTCCTGTGTCATTTCGGACTTACAACATTTCGGCCCCCAAAAATTATGGCCTCAACATTTCGCACTAGTTGACATTTCGGACTCGGTTGGGAATAAGTTGAAAGGAAAGGTTGAACACAATTGTCAAATCAATTTATGATAAGCCAAAAACGATTTTATAAAATTAACATGCAGGTAAAATTTACCACTCGCCATCAAGTACAGCACATGGATTCTTGGATCAGGCACCATATATACCTCTTAAGGAAGGCAAAATTTCCGATATTTATGAAAATAATGTGGAATCTTTATGAAAAGAATGTTTTATTTCTTTATAACTGTAAATAGTAGCTGATTAGAAATAGGCCAATTTAAAACACGAAAATATTAACATAATTAAACACATGGTTATTAAAAGGCTCCAACAATTAAACACTAGTTGCACTTGCGATTCTTTATCATCGTTTCCCGTAAAAGTAATAAATTTTTTTAAAAAAGAATTTGCTGTTGAATTTAATACAAAATGACCTACACAAAAACAAAAGTAAATATTTACACGACATGCACTGTTTTTACAACTGGTTTCCTCCCACTGCTAAAGACCCCTACGCACAAGGAATTATTGAAATAATAACATAAACCATATGTTAGTCCCGAAATGGCCTAGTTTGTGTCGAATGGACGTTAAACCCCATTTCTCTCTCTCTCTCTCTCTCTCTCTCTGTTTTTACAAGTCCCTAGAAATGTTTAATGATAATTCGTAAACTGCACGTTGACATGCATTCCTCGACAAGCTTGCAATAGATAGCAGTACACTTTTCGGAAAATATTAGAAATAGCAACAACCAAAGTGGGATAATTAAAGCTGATAATCTCAATGTTATTGTAGTATGTGCAAAGAAACCTTATGGTTCTTTGGTGGATAATGGCGGCTGTGTGTTGATTGCAATTATTCTGTTTCATGTAAAAGACATTTAGGCCTTTACAATTACAAAAATATTAGCAGTGATCAGTCAATCAAGCTCATTTACAACAAAGTATTACTAAATATACACAAATTTTCAACAATATTTTATTGTCAAGTTCAATACTGGCCAATGAAACAAAACAAGCTGTGTTAATTTTTTTATTAGCAGTCTCTACAATTGCCGATCAATTAAATAAAACAGAAGACAAATATCAACCTCACATAAAGCGAAAATATAACAGTTGTTACAAACATATCACACAAATTATCAACAGTCTTTTATTTATTCATCTGAGTCCGAAACTAAGTCTGAAATGTTGCCAGACCGAGTCCGAAAAGTTGTCAAGTATGTACGAACCGTCATCAAGCTGAGTCCGAAAGGTCATCTGTGTCGAGTCCAAAATGACGCGGGACTGAAATGTGCTACCATTAAAATAAAAGACTACTCAATATTGTTATTTATTTATTTATTTATTATTAAATCGGACCAATATTCTAGTTAACATTTATTATATTTATTATATTTTATGGGTAATTAAATCAAATTACAGCAAATAAAAATAATCTTTATTAAATCAAAAATTTATAGAAAAATTAATCTAAAACAAAAAATCTTTATTACATCAACAATTTATAAAAGAAATTAATCTAAAATTATTAATCTTTATTACAACATCCAAAACCATTTTGATTTGTGTAGGTAGTTGTATAGCAGGGTCAGCAGCAGACAGAATTGCAAATTCCCTTTCTTGCCTTTTTTGGTCAGTTCTGTTATGCCATCCCTCTGTGTTGGTACATGTACATGTAATAACGACCCCAAATATTCTACAGTTTCTGTAGTGCAAATTCTACAGATTGTCTGGTTACCCTTCTGAGTGGTCTTCTATCTTGGTCCAAGTGGTCTTCGATAGGTCCATGTGTGTCTCGAGATAGAGATGGTACTATGTATGTAGTTCCTCCTGTAAGGTGCGGATGTGAATTCAATAAGCAAAACTGTAAATGTTTTCTTCAAAACAACGATTGATTATTGTTATTTATTACATTTCTCCCACATCAAACTAAATTAGGCACATAATCCTACCTGACACAGCTACAAATCATCTCTTTTAAATCGAAGCGTTATAAGCTGGCTTAGCTCATCATTTTAACACAGAAGAGGTTTGATGTCTTAACGTCATGGAGATCGGCTAAATTTATATCATGTACAACAGTCAATCAAAATGCTCAACTTAGACAAAGTGAAAATCGCATCAGTATGTCTCAATCGTTTAGCTACATCTATGGTCTCGTAGGTAGCCATTAACCTGTGTCTATTTGATCGATTATAGTGCTAATAATAGATAAGAGATGTCTTGCTTTATTTCAGAAGCAATCAGACAAAATTAATGCAGGCAATTTTAGTGTTTGGATTGTGTTGATTGAGGTTATAGGAGGGGATATGCAGAAACCTGTTGAAAGATTGTTTTCAAATTTGTCTCATTTTTGTTTTTAGTAATAATAAGAGCCAGCTTAGCTAGTTGCAATGAAGAAAGTATTAGAAACTGGCCATGCATGTATGATCCCTCCCCAAATTTTAGCAGTTGGCTGCTATAACAATTAACACACTTGTCACAGTCATGAAAATTTATAAGAATTCACCAAAAGACGTGTACATGTACAAACCTGGATTGGCACTATACATGTAGGGCTACAGTGTACATGTTGCTTATTTTGGTCATATTATCATTTTGTCCATTAGAACAAACTGCTCCAAAAAGATGGGAAGGAATTTACTATTAATAACAATACATGTATATAAGGTCAGTGTTAGCTTGTGATTGTGCTACATATTTTTGTATTTCAGGTTTTTGGCCTATATTTCATCAAAGTTCTATTTTCTCATATCCGTGTCTTTGTTAGTGATTGTATTCGTAGATACCTGGAAGAAAAAAATATGGCCCGAAATTAGAGGTATGTTTATTTTGGCTTTTTTTAAATAGAAGTGTTATGTAAGAATTAGATAAAGAGCCGACAGTTTTTGCTATAATAGCTAAAAAAAATAGATAATGAAAAGGGAATATGTGGTCAGTATCAATCAAATTACTTCATTCTGAGCAGAGTTATTGTCGTTTGCAGAACTTGCAGAACAGTCTAGTCTTGATTGTCATTGCTACTGTTGTTAAGATAATAAACAAAGTCTCGATTATCAGGGAATCTAGATTAAGAAATTTTCTGGCGTAGCATGCCCTTGGAACCCTCTAGAAGGCTCGCACCCGTGGTGCTCGGCTCATGGCTGTGTCACTTGTAATAGGGGGCATGTGCATCAGTCGGTCTCATTTTTGTAAACACTCCTCCAAACAAAATCAATATCTTCGCCCCCTGATCTTGGAATAAGGAGACTATTAGCCAGTGGTCTTGTTGCATATTTAATTGTTAATATATTTATATTTTGGAAATTATGTATATTATTGATTAGCCCATCTGTAATAATTGATGGTATTTGTTATTCCATATAATTGATGATATATACGAGCCCAACCATAATGTATATTAGAATTGATACTATTAGTTAATCCAGTCATAAATATAATATAATTGATACTATTAGTTAATCCAGTCATAAATATAATATAATTGATGCTATTGGTTAATCCACCCATAATGTATATTAGAATTGATGCTATTAGTTAACCTACACATAATGTATATGTAGTATTAGTATTGAGACTATTTAGTAATCCAGTATAATTGGTGCTATATATTTTTCAGTTCCACCACCTGTGCCTGAGGATGAAGATGAGTAAGTAGATTATAATATCAAAATTAGATTTGTGTAGCAAATTTTTAAAAAAAAGAAAAAAGTGCATTGGCTATATAATGTACATTATAAATGAATATAAAATAATAATATTGCTGCCATTGTTATCATCTTGCATTAGTTTCAATCATTGATTGTTGGTCATTGTATTTATTTTCCAGCTGGACTCCTGTTCATACTCGGTTACTTAGTACACCAGAAATATCACATCATATCGCTCAAGCTTTGTCCTTTATTCAAGTAACGCTCAGAAAATGGAGACTGTTTCGTCGGAATCATCCACAAAAAGTAAGAATTAAGTGTTACAGGTGTAAATATGATATCAAAGACTTTATTGTTAGAATTTTTATTTATGCATTATGTAAGAGCTAAATCTGCCTTTTGCAGATCTTTTATCTGACTTTAAATGTTATATATAAATTATTATTTAGACAGATCTTTTTTCTGACTTTACATATTATATATAAATTATTATTTAGACATTTATTCATATTACAAGTCCATAATCAATTCTCTAGACAATTGGATGGCTTAGATATTGAGTGAATTAGAGCACCAACGTCATATGATCTATTAATAAATGGACCAACAATCGTGCCTTCGTTTATTGTCATGGCAGTGGTAGATGAAAATTGACTGTTTCTTGTCAAAACTTCAAACATTCATAACTTTGCTCAGAATAAAGTAATCAGACTGAAATTTTCAGTATATTCATTTTTTCATTATCTATTTTTCAACTATTATTATATCAAGTATGGGTAGCTGTATCTAAATGTTAAATTATAATGCATCTTAAGTCTGTGAGGAAAATATTAATTTGTAGTTTTCTTGTGAGTCATTGTCATTGTTTTTACCTTGATCCGTATATAATTCGAAACAGCGTATAAGACAAATGCCGGACTTCTGCTGAAAAAAGTATTGACAAATACCCCGAAAAATAGGGTAATTTTGGAGGAATATTATTGGAGTAAATTTGAAAAAGGTAGGTGGTGGTAGTAGTCGGCACGCTTTCATTATATTGGATTACGACAGGATGTGGATTGTTGACAAATCTTCAATTCATAATACCGAACAGAATTGAACCATTTTTGGAATGATATTCCCCATAGAGACGCAGCTTTCACAATATTGTAGCCTGAAAGGTATTAATATAATCTTTGTGAGGCTATATAAATTATAGTTGTTGTTTTATTTTTCAGTTTAGTTTTTTCACTTGTTCATTTTTTACAACATTGTATTTGGTGAGTCGCTGTATATCAGGATTAACTTTATCTTACACATTAGGTAAGAATTTTAGTATTCTATATGATTCCCAGCAATATGGATGTTTCAAATTCTTACACTAACCTACAGAAGTGGCATTAGGTCCTCTAAAATACTTACAAATGGAATGATTCTTTGAGACTAATGATATCTGGTAGTCTACTGTGAGTAAGTGTACATTGCCAGGAAGGAGAATTTTGCCCTTACAGTGGTGTTCTTTAAATTTGGTCTGTCATGACACTTTTACCGGTGTATGCACTGCAGTATGAATTTCACTCCAGTACCATCCAACTAGACGCACTTTTCTTGTTGTCACTTATTTTACTAGTTTTTGGTTAAATATTTATTTGGTTAACTTTAACTTGTTCTCTCACATTTTTCATCAGTACTATTATATTGTGTACAAATTATTATTATTATTGCCACAGCATGATTGTCTCCATTTAGACACCCAACTGATTCTTACAAAAGTCAGTTGAATTTGAAAATATTAGCCTTGATTAAGAAATGTTTCTGGTATTAGCTTGATACTAAATACACATGTCTTCCCTTAAAAACCCAGTTTTTTATGGATAACATATTCAAGGGGTAAAACAAAATCTTGACGTAAAGCTTGTATTTCTCTTTGTGTAACTGAGAAGAATGAGAGCAAGAGAAATTTAAAACAGGCGACCTATTAATATCGATACTGTTTAGGTTATTATATCACTTGATGGTAAACAAATGATCAAAGAAATTAGCCCACACAGGGTTTATAAATTATTGCAATCTGATTAAAACACAGATCCTATTTCGTTTTGTTTTTTATAGTTCAAAATTTTATTTTACTTGTCTTCACAACACTAGGATCTGGAAGAGTTGTTGTATAACCCGCGTTCCGATTGATGTGAGGGATTAGCCAATAAAACGGCCTGCTACGGCGGGATCTTGACGTTTGATACACAGAACTGTGGGTAAACCACATTGATTAATCATAGAGTCAAAAGCTGCTCGTATGACACCTGACGCCAACCTTCCACTACAATCGGTCAGATCTTCATGTAGTGTAGGCCATCAAAATTATAAAAAAAACGAAACGAAATATAGATCTGTATTTTAATCAGATTAGAATAATTGTGAATAGAGAATAATTTATTTGGTATATTTTATTACAGTGATGAGTATATTACTATGGCCATGTGTAGTTTATCATGATTTATTTAAGAAGGTCTACCTATACATGGAACCACTTTTAATGTGGTTAGATTATCAACTTAAACATCTCAAGATTGCTAAAGTCGGTAAGTGTAGATTAAATAGTAAAGCAGCCATCCCAGATTTCACTGGATTAAAGGGGGTTAACATATAGTAGCCTCCAAGTTTTTTCCTTGCCTTAAAGTTTATGTTCAATATGATAAGCCGTTTGAGAAGAGAGAAAGAAATAGGGTTTAAAGTCCATGTAACTTAAACTAGATCAATTTGGGGCTAACATATGGATCAATTCTATTTCAATTATTCGCTTGCATGTAGGGGTTTTTAGCAGTGGGGTGATACCAGAGGACCCAGAGAAAACCCATGTACAAGCATGGGATCAATGACAAACCTTGTGATCTAAAGCGCAAGCTTTATTGACATAAACTCAACAACCACACTACATCAAACTTGTAGACATTGTTATACATAAAATATTGTAGATGTGTGAGTGACCATGTCACCAGTCACCAATCCAGCATTGGTAACTACTATGCACAGTTTTTACCATAATTCCCTAAAAACGAAACTCTGAATTCCAAACAGATGATTCGATTTGTCAGTTTGACACATGATCAGAATTATATCAATATTTGTAAAAGTAATACAACCTCTAAGATAAATAAAATAAAAGATGATTGACATTGATTTTAATCATTTAAAGACATGATCCATATCATTACTGTTGATTCCTTATTTAGAAAGCATTCTATGATGAGTTAGTTGTATTTTACGTCCGCTTCCACCGAGGTGATATCGCAGACAAGAAAGCATTCTAGGATTGTTTTGAGTTTTATATGCATTGGAGACCCTCTGTCTTCTTTATGAAACACTGATATCATGTCACATCTACAATACACATGCAAGTGAGATATTTTATGTACACATTCCACTGGTTTTTGCACCAACCACCACATAAATATTCTGGACACTGATTTGACTGACAGATGATTATTTTTTATGTTAATTAGAAATTACAAGCTTGTGATAAGACCAGTATTGGTGTTTCTGGGAAAGGGAAAATCCGTAATAGATAAGTTTATTTATACATTTTGTTCCAGGTGTAAAAGAGGAAGTAAAGGAAGAAGTTGTACCTGTAAGTGATGAACCAACAGCTACAATAAGTAATGATGTAGAGGAAGAATTTTATCCCGACTATGATCCTCTTACTACTGCTGCCTTGGCTAAAGCTATAACAGATAGTGAAGATGAATGTGGTACACCATCTGTACCAACACCAGGTTTATCTAAAGAACCATCTATTGATAATGATAGTGATGATGGTATGTTACTGTTGATACCATCCAAGCTTTTCTTGTGAAACAGGAACTGAGCCTTAACCTCTACTCATCTTGTTGTTCTTGGAGGTGATGCTCTTCGAAAAAATCCTAAAGCTTTGCCAAGTCATGGACGTTTGACATAAAACTTGGCAGGCCTGTTCCTTGGACAATTGCCCGTCCATTGACAGACTTTGATTTTTGAACATCCTATACAATTTAAGTTCCATAGTATCAATTGGAATTTGAAATAAAAGAGAAATGGGGTTTAACCGTTTAACATCCACTTGACACAAACTAGGTTATTTCAGGAATAACGTGTTACAATTTTATTTCAATAATTCACTTGTGCGTAGGGGCCTTTAGCAGAAGGAGGACTCTGACAGATGACCCTACTCTTTGTCACGTACAAGTGTGGGATCAGAAACAGGTCACTTGACTCAATGACAGACCTTATGATCTAAAGCAGACATGTTAGCCCTTTAATGGCTACATATCTATAGTGTAAATAGTGATAAGCTTCGGTCAGTCTGTGAGCTGACAATCTTCACTATCACTTTCATTAATTTGTAGGGTTGACTTGCTTCGATGGTGTCTTCTGATCATTAATACAATGATTTTTTTTTTCTGAAGAATTTGTTTTGAGTTGTCATTCAGTGCTACGAAGCAACAAAAATCATTGGCTGTCATTATTATCCGCCTGTGTGCTGGGCTTGATACTGTAAACTAATAATGATTGAATTTCTGTTTGTCACATGTTGTTTTTGTTTAATTTTGTAGAACGTGGAGCCAATTTAGATGATTTGATGCCAAGTATTGATCAGATGCCATCATTTGATGATTTAGATAATACGGACGACGAATGGAGTCCAGGATCTCCCAGTGAGAGGACAGGCAACATCCATTTCACACCAACACATTTTGGAGATTCAGATTCAGACGACGAGGATCAGTTCGGTGATATGAGCATCCCGGATGGAGACGAGAATTCCATCACCCACAAACTAGTGAGTCAGACACTTACAAATATGATGGAGAATGCTCTTCAGGGTCTTAACCCCGATCAGGGCAGTTCTTCATTCTCGTCGGGTATGTTGCCGCATTCTGGAGCAAAAATAACCTACACAAAAACATCCCAGGGTGAATCTGTCGATATCTCTGACCCAGCAGACGACACAATCATTGAGGAAGATGAAGAAGATGAAAGTACGGATGCAGAGAATATCGAAAAAGAATTTGATTTTTTGGATGATTATGATCAAGATGATGCTCCTAAGAAAAAATGAGCCAAATAATTTCTAGATACATCTACAAAAAACCTTTTGAGCTTCATCTTTTTGACAATCTGAAATTGGGTAAGCGGTATGTATGTATGTTTAGCTAAACTGTACTATTTACGCTTAGCAAGTAGGAGTGTTTTAGTTAGAGAAAGTAAGACAAAGCGGTATTCTATATTCTCGTGACTTTACAAATTGCCTTTGGTCAAGTCTTGAGGAAAAAAAAATATCATTATTTAGTAATAGACAGAGCTCTCATTGGAGATTAGTCATTTGTTCACTAGAGCCAGGACACAAATATTCTGTGACAAGAAATGAATCATTTTGTAGTTGTTTTTTTTAATATCAATAAACTAGTATGATGGCCAAAATGATATTCATAATAATAATAATAATACTTTGTCTTTAAAATTAAAATTTATTACTTCTCTAGTTTTCAACAAATTTGTTGATGTATCGATGGTTGGGCACCCTGATTTTGGCTGAACCAGGGAAGTTTTAAATTTTATACACAAAAGAGGTTAGTGCTAATTTTGAATGCTCAGACTACAATCAAATAGAACTGGATTTTGTAAAATGAATTAATCTCAAGATTTCATTATTATTGGGTAAAATCTCATTGCTATAAATTATTACATACCTACATTTCTATGTATATGATTTTGTAGCATATATTAATAGAAAGTTGTTATTTTGTATACAATGTTTATACATGTATGCTATTTTGGTTGTGAGGGCTTTTATATTCATATATTACAATATATTTATATATTGAGTAACCATATGATGATTCACAATTTTGAAGCTTAAGCGTTGAAGTGTTATTTGTCAAAATCTGGCATTTTTTGACATGAGTTTGTGTTGAAATAAACATTCATAATACCCCAATATTATTATAATCAGAAAAGAATATGAAGACAAATATACCATGATGTTTTATTTATACATATGTTTGCTAATTTTCAAAGTATCTCGGTTTCATATATCAATCGTATCAATCCTAAAGTTTCCAATTCTTTGTAAAAGGGGAATAAATTCTTGTACATATATAGAAGAGAAATCCATGATTACATATACTTGGGTGAACATAGCTCAGTTAGGCCATACAAAAATAGATACTTAGTTTTTCATCCAAAATAATTCTAGTTTTAATCTTCAATATAATTTGGAGTCACACTTACAATCAAATCAAAACAGAAATGAATTGGACAGGGTCTTTTCTGGAAAAGTGCCTCCACTTCAAAATATTTGAAATCGATCAACCTTAGATTAGCAAGGGAATATTTTCACAGAATATGACAACCTATACCATTATCTCTGTTCATAAAATCACTTAAATACCTAAAAAATGGTAATTTATGTGTTTTAAAGTTAAATTTTGCAAAATGCGTAATTTTATAGCGTTTACGTCAAATAACTGACATCTAAATTATCCAGCCTGGTCAATTTCACTGCCAGTCAATCTGTAACAAGACCTGGTTTACTAATCATTTATATTGTATGGCCTTAAATATTCCTTTTGTTTTTTGTGATATTTATTATTTGTACAATGAAAAATAATTATAGGTACATGTAATTTTAATATAAATATTTAGATTTCTTTTTTTTAGAATTTGTAAATATATATTTTACTTCTTGTGATTTTTTGGATTAAGATTTCTATCTCAAATGTTGTATTTTCACATACCGGTAATCAAATTTTATGCTGCCTTTGATAAGAATGATTTTTGTGGTGATTTATTGTTTGTGTTGACCAATTAAATGTCAATCTTTAAGGCTGAGTTTTCTTTTTAAAAAAACAGATAAGAGCATTATAATTGAAAACTTGGTCTTAAGAAAAAAAAATTACAAAACCATCAATCAAAGATTTATTCAAAAGCAGAGTAAATGTCTGATGGAATTGGATATTATGTAAGTGTGTCTGCTAATTTCTGTAACCATCAGTTATTCTGAGAATATATGTCAGAGAGTTTTTATAGACATCTCGTTTTATCTGCTGCATGGTATTTGATGATGTTATGTGTTATTATTAAAAGGATTTTTCTTGGGTGATATAAACCTATAAAATAGGCCTTTACACATGTAAACCTTGTGTGCATAGTAAGCATTTGTAAATTTAAGACAAAGTAGGTCCGTCAGGGGTAAAGGTCGTACAGTTTTTGTCTGATTCACTATCACAAATATTATATTTATATATTTTAATATAAAACTAACTTCATTATTTCTTGTTTGATTAAGTCATTGTTACATATATAATCAAGGTAGTTGCTTTAAGTTTAGTATTTTTGTTTCATGTATTATTTAAGGTTTTTTTGTATTCACTTTTAGAAGTAGTTTTTCCTTTCTTTTTTTTAGAAGTACATTGTATATGCATTTACAATCTGTGCCAGAGAAAGTGCTCTTCACTACAATACTGATGGGGTTTTCTTTAATCCTGATTTTTTAAAAATTAATTGTAACTTAAAGGAGAAATTCCAGATCTATTTCAGTCAATAAAAAATGGTTAATTCTGTCAAAAAAGCTTTAAAATCCACTGTTTCTAGTCCCAGACACTTATCCAAACCTCTTTAATTGGTTGTGGGAGTTGTATATGAGCTTCTTTGACTAGCAATTACCAAGTGTCTCAATAGAACCGTCTTTAATTCAGACATCTTTTTGAGGGGGTATTTACTACAATTTTGCAGATTAGTGCTCCTTTGCAGCCTCCTTTGTGCTACCGTGTCAAATAGTTCCATCCGTGACATCTCGTTATGAAAAATTGGAGGCAAGCACTCTAAAAGTGTTAGGTAAGGTCTATAAATAAACTGTTTGCCAATTGGATTAATATTTTAAGCCGAAACTTGTAGACGAGGTAGATAGGACATTTCTTCACATTTTGTTCAATGGGTTTTTAATATACAAACTTTCTTCTGAGTGAAAACTTGGATTTCTCCTTTAAAGAGGCATTAGTGCCTTGGAGGTTTCAATTAGATTGTATGCAAAATTTGAAACAGATCTGTCAATCCATTGCTGAGATAAAAGTCTTGAGATTCATTAAGATCAAATTATAGCCACAAGTGGTTTTATAATGAGTTTTCATGTATCTTATATACTGCTCTACTCTGGGTCAGTGCTTGGGTCTTGTATAAATAGATGTACACATGTATTGATTTTACAGATGAGTTGAAGTGGGTTCAGTTTTCACAAATACTCGTAAAATCTCTGTTGACCTGTACTTTTATAAAAAGATTTCACAGTTATTTCAATTTTATAACGAAGGATATTTTAGTAATGGATATTTTCAGTAACTGACATTTCAATAGACATAATCTCTGTTGACCTGTACTTTAAAAAAAAAAAAGATTTCACAGTTATTTCAATTTTAAAACAAAGGTTATTTTAGTAATGGATATTTTCAGTAACTGACATTTCAGTAGACATAACTGATATTTCAGTAATGGATATTTCATTAACTGTGATATTTCTAAAATTATTTTTCACATGATTAATAAAAAGTGTTTAAAATACATGTATCTACTTAAAATGAAATATATGTTAATATATGCCAGTATCTGGGATATATTCATGGGTATATTTATAACGCTCCACAGTGAATAGTTTAAAGATCCTTTCCTGTGACAAACTTTGTGATTTGAGGATATATTTGGACTAAAAATGTTCAGACTAATTAATTTGCTTCAAATCTCTCAAAACTTTGTTTTTGCGGTGAGATACCTAAGCTATAAATAATCTGTTGTTAGACGCCATGTCTGTCAACTCAATCCGTTGAGGGAGGGTCCATTTTTCAGAATGTATTTTCCATTACTTACTGTAAATTTTTAATTATTTTCTGTCAACTTCTTTTTCCTCTGTTTAATTGCAGGGTCTGTTATATTAGCACACAGTAAGCTGGCAGACAACTGTCGGGTTGCTAGTTATTGATACCCTGGCATTTTTGCTCAGTGCTTGCCCCATGGGTATTTTTCGGGTAATCTAATCTTTTTCTAGTAAGATTGGTTGTCTACTACTTTCCATATAGCAAATTTGCCATACTTTTATTGGAAATAACCACCTGATAAATATTTTCGGGACAATATATCTTTAAGATATCGGTATTTTAATAGGATATCTTAACAACAGAAACCCTGAAATGCACACATATCTGGTATATACTGCTAGTATATATTACTATATATATATATATATATATATATATATACATTTATACACAATAAACTGGATATATTTTATTAGGCCATCAAAGCTCTTATTTCCGTTGGTTGGTTGGTTTTTATAGTGTCAATGCAAATGAAAAAGTTGATAATTTTTGTGTGTATACATAATAATTCCTCTCCTTACATTTACAGAGAAATTTTAATTATCAGAGACAGAAAATATCTTGAACACTTTAGGTACCAGACTAAAATAATGCAGGTGTCAAATTACCAAAAGCCACTTTACTATGATGTTATAACATTGTGATATATTAAAGCCCTATAACTAGTAAGCATGGTTGATTTAATACTCAGTTGTCATTGTAAGACATATAACTCAATGTATTTGCATTCGTCTGGTCATTATTTCATTATTTACTGTTATAAATGAAATAAAATGAGATGGGGTTTAACGTCCTACTTTTCTGCATCAAACAGTGAACTGTGAGGGACATTTTGTACTTACAGCAGCTTTTCTGCCTACTCTGCTCTTCATCGAATTCGAAATGTCGAGAGTTCTTTTACCTGCAGGGGAGCCACAGTGGCTAAGTGAGTAAGATGCTGGCTAGCTAGTCTGGAGGTCGCAGGTTCTATCCCGGTGTTGGCCGAGAAAGTTCATTAGGATTTTCAGGTGTGGATTCCCTTAGTCGGTGGTGCGGGACGGAGGGCCTGACAACGACAGCTGTCTAGTCGTTCTGATGGGACTAAAAACCAAGGTCCTGTGTACAAATTGGAGTGCACGTAAAGGATCCCTTGGCAGTTGGAATTCGATATAAGAGTTGGCCGTAGCGCCACTGTCTGGGCAAAATTTCCTCATAACACACTGCATGGTGTATGCCCGTCTTCGTTAGCCCATTCGGAGTAGGACATTAAACCCCATTTCATTTCATTTTTACAACCATGCCATCCGCATGCACTTGGTACCTTGGTTTTACATGCTATCTGAAGACTGTATGCTGTTCCTTGCCAGACCCTCTGTCCTGAAGTACACTGCAAAATTCAGCGGAACTTCTTGGAGTGTGCTAGCTCCTTAATTACTGAGCCACATTTACAACCACATGGTAGCAGGTGATTTGGTAATTTATTATGTCAAATGTAGTTGTCAAGTTGGTACCTAATGAGTTAAAACAACTTGTTACACCTAGGGCTCGATGTATCAAATTGGAATCTCCTATATTTTTTAGGATAATTTTGAAAAAATTGTAAAATAAATATTTTATTTAGTCTTTCATAAAAAAAAGATGTTTTTTAAATAATATCAATTTGTGATTTGCTAAAATTGAAATGTATATCTTATGACCTTCACTTTGGGGGTCGACCGATTATACATATACAAAGATGTGTTCGGCGCCATGTATATTATTTTTGTGATTGAGTTGCTTTATGGCTTTAATTTAAAGGGGTGTTAATTTGTATTACGCAGACTTTTAACTTTTTCTAAGTAGAATGTTAATATATTTATCATTTTTGTTTCACAATACTTCATTCATTGTTTGTCCTTGGAAGCTAACTAACCCAATCTGATTAAAACACAGATCCTATTTCGTTTCGTTTTTATAGTTCAAAATTTCGTTTTACTTGTCTTTACTACACTAGGATCTGGAAGAGTTGTTATCATTGGCGTATTCTGAATGGTGTGAGGTATTAGCCAATGAAACGGTCTGTTATGATGAGCTTTAGGCGTGTTTTGCTAATTGGTTAATCAATTGTCTGATGTCATAGGGTCAAAAGCCACTCGTATGACCTCTAATGCGACCTATCGCGACAACTGGTCAGATCTTCGTGTAGTGTAGGCCATCGAAAGTATAAAAAACCGAAATATAGATCTGTATTTTAATCAGATTGTTAACTAACCCTAGAGGGAATTCATTGTGTTATTTAAAGATGTATTCCGTTGATGAACAATATTGGACCACAGAACTTATTTATATCTGAAAATTAGGACTGAGAGAGATAGAGGGGGGGGGGGAGTAATTATGGAATGAAATTACTTTTTACTGTTAGAAATGAAATGGGGTTGTTTAAGTCCTTCTTTTCTGAACCGCCTGGGCTTATGAAGACGGCCTTACACCCTACAATGTGCTATGAGGTACATTTGCCTGGACAGCGGTGCTATGGCCTACTCTTATTTTGAGTTCCAACTGTCAAGGGTTCTTTTATGTGCTTGCCAATGTGTAAACAGGCCCTTGTTTTTTTTAAGCCCAACCGAATGACTGGTCACTGTACTTGCCAGACCCCTATACGCCTGTTCTGCATAAGTAACAAGGGGAAACCGCACCGGATAATCCCGGGGAACTTTTTCGGTCAATACCGGGAGCTAACCCAAGACCTCCTGGTTAGTAGTCCAGAATCTTACTCTCTGAACCACTCCCTTTCACAGTATGTAATTCAAATCCACAATGGATTAAAGAAGAAAGGAAGTCAATAGATATGTAATTAGGATCATGGCTCTTTATAGGAATATATGTTTGAATTGTTTACTATAAATAATACAGAGTATGTGTATTGTTACAGATATATTCACTTTTATTACCATCTTTTATTATAATAAATTATGTAAACAGTCAGGTAATAAATATCAATCATTTTATAAAGTCATTTCTTATTTTTTCCTTGATGCTTTCATTAGAGACTGTTTCACTTCACTCTTTCCAACTGGTTTGTGAAATGCCTTGATTGTGTAACTTTCTCATTGACTCCGTCTTCATTAGCACAGTTCGGAGCAAAACAGTAGGACGTTGACTTACATCCTTAAGTGTTATTGACTTCCACAATGGTTTGTCCGTCCTGTTTGTCACACATTTTGGGATAAAATAACTCTGTTTCTAATTTGGTTAGAAAGTTCGAACTTGGTGTAGGTGTTTCTAATTCGGTTAGACAGTTCGAACTTGGTGTAGCTGTTTAATGGCGAATCCCTTGTCTTTGTTCAATAGTAAACCTTTTCTACTTAGGCTAAGCAGAGATAAGCAATTTTATTGGTCAATGACTTTGTACATGATAACTTTGATCTGTTTTATTACATCAATACCTTGACTGAGTTCGATAATGAACATTGTCTGCTGAGGGTAAGCAGAGCGATAAACAATTTGATTGGTCGAGACTTTGGAACACAATAACTCTCCTTCTAATTGAGGTAGAATTTTCAAACTTGGTGTAGGCATTCATTAGGTGAATGTCTTGATGGAGTCCGATGATAACATTGTCTGCTTACGTTAAGCAGAGATAAGCAATCTGATTGGTTGATGCTTTGAGGCATGATAACTTTGGTTATAATGAGGTGAGAGCGATGAAACTCGGAATATAGATTGACTAAATTACCTTGACTAAATTCAATGGTGAGAATTTTCTGTTTAGGCTAAGGAACGATAAGCAATTTGATTGGTCAAGACTTTGGAACATATAACAACTCTGCTTTTAATTGAGGTAGAATGGTTAATCTTCATGTAGATGTTAATTAGGTGAATGTCTTGGCTGAGTTCTTAATTATTTACATTTCGAGCTGAAGCTAAGCAGAACTAATCAATTTCATTGGTCGGTGCTTTGGGACAAGATAATCTTGATTCTTTCTGGTAGAGAGGGATGAAACTTAGTATACAGTTTGATTGCTCGATACTTTTGAAAAAAATAAATGTGCGATTAATTAATATGTGTCATCTGTTTATTTTCGGATTTCCGCGGGGGACATGAGCCTCACTGTTGGCTTGTTTTTTACACTTTCGATGGCCTACAACAAGTTAAATGAAATTTTCAACTATAAAAAAACGAAACGAAATAGGATCTGTGTTTTAATCAGATTGGTAAAATGAATAAATGAACGTGGGAAGCACCTGTCAATACCCCGCATAGTGTCAGAAATATCGTCTGGCAGGAGAGTCCGTAAATTAGTTCAACATATCTCTAGCTTTTTATGTTTTTTTTTTTAGATTTATATGGCGATAATGGTGATTAATTTCGGTGTAGGAGTTAGTTTGTTGGAATGGCCGAAAGGGTGATAAATGATAGAAAGTGGTTCTAAATTAAATAGCCAAGTGAATGTATTTCGGAGAAATGTATATTGTGTAGATAGTTACCAAGTTTACTTTTGATCAAGAAATATTCACTGGCTATGTGGTCTGATCTAATTTATATAGGCCTACAGTGCTAACTTTAATAAATATATTTGCAATTATGTAACGACAATAGCTGTTATTTTTAATAATAATAATAATAAGTCCATTTATATCGCGCTAATTCCACATATAGTCGTACTCATAGCGCTACAAAAACACATAATCACTCTTGCAAATATTTTTCAAATAAGTATGTTTTCAATCTGGATTTAAAGGAGTCTGATGATGTACTGGATCGAAGATTTTCAGGTAGCGAGTTCCACATATTGGCAGCAACAACACTAAATGAGCGACCTCCAAAGGAGCTTAGTTTATATTTTGGGACGACAAGGTTGTTCTTAATACTTGATTTTAGATTTTTCGATGGCATTTAAGGTACCACCAGTTCTTTCAGATAAGATGCATTTCACAGTATATGCATTGATATGTGAGAAACATCAATTTAAAGTCAATTCTTGCTTGCACTGGAAGCCAGTGATGATAAAATGTTACATACAATTTCTGTAACTATTTACGATACCCCTGAAACGTATTATGCAAGAAGCAAAAAATTCCCCAAGTCCCGGTTGTGAAAAATGAAATAATCCTCCGACTCTGAAAATTATCCCACAACGTGTCACCGTATCGCATCTATGGTTGAGAGGGTATATCGATCTATTACTGGAGGTAAATAATAGGAACATTTTGCGCAATTGAACACACCGGTTAATTAAGTAGTCAACTTTATAGTAAGCAGCAGTACATAACAAATGCCTTTTGATGATTCTAAACATTTTTTACGAATTTCTAAATGGTTATTTAAAATTATAAAGAATCTAGATTAAATGATAGCCAATCAATAATAAATAATGTCATTATATTCATAAATGCATTATAAATAAGTCATAGAAGTTATTATTAATGTCATATCATATCTCTTATTTAACCATTAAATTGTCACATGAATATGTATACTGTGTCATTGTATTCTGTGGCATGCATAAATTACATTTCAGCTTATCAGCTCATTAATCCCAATTAATATTTAAAGACTTATATAAACAGTGAATATAACTGTTATGTTAAATTAATAAATAGTTTTGAAGTATTATTTTGCTAAAATCGGCTGATGAATTTCAAAATTCATTTAATTAAGCTAAAACAGTTTAGTCAAATGTAATTCAGCCCCCACCCCCCACGCTAGCATAAATAATGTTTCAGGAATACAGGCCCCATTTTGAACCTGCTAATGTTGATAGGGGGGTTGGTGGGTGGCTGAATGGTTGGCATGTGCACGTTGGATCATAAGGGTTGTCATTGAGTCAATTGGCATGGTTTCAATTCCCCGTTTGTAAGTGGGTTTTCTCTGGGTCCTTTGGTTTCCTCCCACTGCTAAAGACCCCTATGCACAAGCATATTATTGAAATAAAATTGAATTATCCGTTAGTCTTGAGATGAGAGAGAGAAATGGGGTTTAACGTCCACTCGACACAAACTAGGTCATTTCGGGACTAACGTATGGTTCAATTTTATTTCAATAATTCGCTTGCACGTAGGGGTCTTTAGCAGTGGGAGGAAACCAGAGGACCCAGAGAAAACCCACGAGGTGTCCTGAGATGACCTGGTTGGTGTCGACTGGACATTAAACCCCATTTCTCTTTCTTACTCGCTATGCTGACAGCCCTTTCCCCCATTATGAATTTCATTTCGACAGGCATGCTTTTATAATTAATATTCAGCATTTCCACTATAATTTAACCCAGAACATCTAGTGGAGGAAAACAATGATTGAATATTCTTCCTCAAGTCGAAGCCGGGTTATTGTGTCCGAATGTCTTGACTAATCAAATCGCTTATCTCTGCTTAACCAAAGTAGAAAATGCTCATTATTTAACTGAAGTCAATGTATTGAAGCATAGCCAGTCGAACATTGAAGCTAGACCACAATTAAGCCTGCCAAACCCGAGGTGTAACACTATCCCTCCTTAACATTGTTTTGGCCACTAATCGTCTAGGTATGTATACTGTTGCAGCTCTCCACTCTTGGACGTCACATTTTTGCAATCATTGACTTAAATATGCCCAATGATGCAAAAGAATTAGCCAGATATGGATCTGTAAATAGGAATTGACATATATTTTATGGTTCGACAGTGGGCCTTGACTGTAGATGCATCACAGATACAATGACAAAACATATTGTTTTAAATCATAAAGTTTGAAAACAAATTAATTCTGTTTTAAATAAACATGTAATCTAACATAACTTTTAGATAAGACTTATCATATTCCTATAACATAATAACTTGATATGACATCAATCCCTAATTATATTACACTATACACCTCAACTAACGAACACCTACATTTTGTACACCAAGACTGAACATTCTATCTTAATTAAAAGCAGAGTTATTGTGTCTCAAAAAGTACGAGGATAGACAAAGAGAACAACCGATGAACCCAGTTTCATAGTCCTCTGCTATAGGACAAAAATCCTAAACCAAACTGGTACATTCTAGTCACTAGTCCAACCTCATGACACACAGAGATCATTGTGTCAAATCACCCCTAAAATGGAAAAAAAAATATGCCACAATCCCATGCTTGTTTTGCATGAAAAACGTATGCAGAGTTATAATCATTTGAATATTGGCAGCCATGTCCATTATTGCCGAAATCTCCAAAATTGAATGAGCCATATCTCTGGAATTATTCAACTGATCAGCAATTTCAGAGAGAGAGAGAGAGAGAGAGAAATGAGGTTTGTCCGCTGGACACAAACTAGGTCATTTCGGGACTAACACATGGGTCAATTTTATTTCAATCATTCGCTTGCACGTAGGGGTCTTTAGCAGTGGGAGGGACCGGAGAAGACCCACAAAGTTAGACAGGCGACCCTACTCCTTGTCACGTACCACCGGGGAATACACTTTCAGATAAAATCAAATGAGGTACATTTTGCCTCATTGGAGGATGACCCACAGTCACCTTGAGACACATCAACACAAGATATTTAGAGAGATATCAAATCAAACAAACAGTAGACATTTTAAAATATTTATTGATCATATATGTACAAGTTAAATACTTATCTCTTAGCTAATGAGGCTAATAGATTCTTATTTTATACTTCATTACAATTAAATTTTTATATAAAATGAAAGCCAATCACACTCAAGACAGTTTTCAATGAACACTTTTCAAGGAGCTTAACACATTAAAAGTTATAACCAACAAAGCATAAAGTATTCTAATAGATAAGTAGTGATAAAAAATGAAAAATGTTGTTAGCAAAACTATTTGAGTGTAGAATAAAAAGTAGTTAAAACAAAAAAAATGTCGACCTTTTTCGAAACACAAGTCGTCTGAATAAAATCTTTCGCATTATAAAATTTAACTATATAAAAAAATATATATTATAGTCAGGAACAACCTGTTAAGATGTTGAATTTTTTTAAATTATGAGGTTCAAAAACCAAATCTCTGCTATGGACAATAAGTTTAAAATCATATTTGAATAGGTCACCCCTTATTATTTCAAAACCAAATCTCTATTATAGATAATTCGTTTCAAATCATATTTTGATAGGTCACCCCTTATTAATGTGTATTGTGTTGAAATAATAAGTAATTGAAATGATAAGACTACACAGAAGACTTATACAGTTAATACTGACCAATGTGAGTTCATTTCACATTTATGCATTAGCTGAATTTCAATTCATTTAAGGACTGTCACAAAATTTCAACACATAAATCTAAAATGTATAACCTGTGAATAGATCTTGAAAACCCTCACTTACCCAATCTTAACCAACGGAGTAAGAAAATAATGGCATATTTCTAATCATGATTAAATAATAACCGTCATTTAGTTGATCATTTTCTATATGGGATGTCATTAACCCACCCACCCATTTCTAAGGGTTATTTATTTGGAAGCAAGTGTTGAAATTTTGCAGCGGTCTCTTAGTATTGACAGAACTGTTATTTCTTCTACACAAGTAGTATCTTGGAGTAGTCATCAAGACTAACTGGTATAATCTTAGTTTTTCAACTCTATCAACATGATGTAAAGATAATCATGAAAATCATCGAAAAGTAACATAAAACCAAAATACAAACCAAATAAAACAGTCTTAATTCTAAAACAATAGTAACAAAATATGTTTAATAAATGAATTTCTTTCCTATGTATACACTTCCCAGATACATGTGTTTTCTTGCAGGGACCTGATTACCCTTTGCAGACTTAGATTATTTATTTCTTTTTCACTCCTAAAAAGCTCATTTCAGTACAGGGACAATTAGGCATCTTCCCTGCCTAAAGGATTTTGGAAAGGATGAGTTAGCACTATCGTATAACATATATATATATAAATACAAAATGTACAACAATCATTATTAGCTATAAGAGTCTTCCAAATCAATGAAAAGTGGTGTAAGTAAGGTGGTATGTAAACTGTCTTATAAACATCTTACTATTCTATATTGACTACATGCAAAGGATAGTCATTTATTTAGGACTTGTGGTGAAAAAACTACAAATTTGAGTAAAAAAATTTGTAGTTGTCAGAAAACATACCATTATCCTGATACTATGTGATCACATGATCCAATCAAACAGAAGGCAAAAATTATGCCGCTATTAAACCCAATACACTGCCTTTTGATAAAAGAAATATACATGGTTCACAAATGATTGATGAGACTTTTAACTATTCAAATAGTGGTTAGGTACGTTAATTCGATATGTACAAAATAAAGAAATAATTTATAAATTTACATGTCAACAATAACAATATTAGTTTTAGCTAAATTCCTAGAAACAGATAAGATATATAAACTAAATACAATTTTTAAGCGCTATTGATTGATTTCTTTAGTAAAGAAGCCAATACAACTAAATCAATTAAATTTGACCAAACAATTTTTAAGCGCTATTGATTGATTTCTTTAGTAAAGAAGCCAATACAACTAAATCAATTAAATTTGACCAAACCCTACAAATTTGTCATTTGGAATGTAGATTCCGTTTTTTTGCCATTTGAATAAATACATGTCCGCCTCTGCCAACTGCTTTATCGTTTGTGTCATACTACAATATTTAGAGTGCACAATATTTCAGGATCAGGGTCAATAAGTCAGGAATATATTAAGCAAAACAGTTCTAAATTACAAGGAATCATATTCTTTCGTAAATTTTGTGAAAATTTGTCTACAACACAATGCTATGGAGTAAGTACCTGGTAGTGTCTGGTGATAAAACTCACGACCAACGTCATCTTCACACAGTTAAGTCTTTAAGACAGCATAAAAGCGAGCGCATCTTGCATACTCAGGCATGTAGCTTTTTGTAGTGTATACAAGAATTGAATATAGATATTATTATAAAATTAAATGATTTTTAGATCAATATACTTTTGTTTTGATTCTGACATTCTGTTTTTCAGTTCATCTCTTGAAGCAATATTGTCCTCCATCAGAATGAGTCCAACTACTTTAAGTAAAAACATGTTGTTTTTTTTCTTTCAAATTTGTAAATGGCAAAAAACGCAACATCAGTGCATTTTTGTTTTTTGTATTTTATGTGTCAAAAAATGGTAACCGAATATATTCCCAGAAACAAATTTGTGATAGACAAAACCCTTACTTGTACATGTGGACGGACAAACAGATGGTCAAGACAACAATACAACCACATTTCCAAGCTTTTAAAATGTATTTAACAGATATATATATATATAAGAATATCCTACACTATATATTCTAAGATGCCATCCATTCATTTCATAATTTTGCCATTTATAACGTCTGCCACAATATACATATGCAGGAATTATATTAATGTTATATGTATAATGATTATGACCATCCCAATTTAACATAAGTGTGCAAATATCTAAATTAATTTGATCACTACAAAGCTGTTTCCAGGAAAAAGATGAATTCTTTACTGAAAGACTTGTTCCTGAACCAAATCTCATAGACCAATAACAAGGGTAATCAAGACTAAATACATATAGTAAACCTAATCACCTAATCTAGCGGTTGTTACCATTGGAAACCGTACTGAAGTTCGGCGTAAAACATATACAGAGAGAGCAGGATAGCCAATTTTAACTTAAAATTTAAAAGTAAGACAGATCAGCAGTTAATGTCACACTATTGTACGTCAAAGTCCAATTGTATGCATATCGTTTTAATAGTGTTGAATCACAACCACTTAAGCACTTTCATCCCCTACAAATCTTTTAAAAACATCACTTAAAATAGCTGCCAACATAGCTTTTTGATTTCTCGAACATTCACTAGCATTTGTTGAATTCTTTTGCATTTTAGAAGACAATTAAAATGCAAAACTGCTTCTAAGATTTGTCAAGAAATAAATCTAAATAACACAACAATGTACAGCATGAAATAACAAATTAAACTTTACATCTTCCTTGTTACACACAGATGAAATATATATGTACGTTACAGGTTACCATATTTGTAGTGAACCTTAAAAATTACACATACATGTACATTTACTGTATAAAACATCTATGTAACAAAAAACAAAATGAAAGTTAATCCCTTTAATTCTTTGGCTTCGAACTACTGTCTTGTTAATGCTACTGCTTGAAAAAATATTGCCCGACAGTGATAGAAAAAGACCCTGATATACAACCCTTTAGTTTAAACAACTTTACATTTGACTTAAGTGAAATACCTGTCGTATTAAATTGGAAAAATTATCAGTACACAAAGCAATAAACATACCTATGTATTAATTATAAAACCTGAATTATTGGGTGTATGATATTCATAATATTGTCAGTGATCACATTCAATTCATAAAGAAATTAAAAGTACTCATATGGTTTAACCATTAAGATATGTTCCCTGGGAGCACAATTAGGCCCACAATAAATTAAACATTTGTCAACCACTCATGGCCCAGTATGTGTGCTACATGGCTGCTAAGTTACAATTTGTAGCTTGTCCACAAATATATTTTACCGAAAATTTGAACATGCTTTCTGTCAAAGAAATATATATTTCTAAATCATATGACTAGACATAAATTTCATGGAACATCTTCACATGTTAAATAATATATAAAATACTAGAGTTAACTGTTGTGTATGTTTCAGACGAGGTAAGTTTCAGACGAGGTAAACTTTGCATACTATTAAGGGGTATTAAGCTTTGAGATTATTCAAAAGATAATCCGGTAAAACTTAAAGATACATTATGTAAGATTTAGATAAAGAGCTGGCTGTTATTGCTATAATAGTTCAAAAATCGATAATGCAAAATGAATACATTGAAAATTTCTTTCAAAATATTTTATTCGGAGCCAAGTTATCACTGTTTGTATTTTCACAAGTTATGTGCATTGGTTGATTGTTATTGTAACCACGGTACTGGTATATTCAAGACTTAGCCGTCCTTCCCATTTTAAAATTAAATCATCTAATCTAGTTAAAATATCAAGAATCCATTGACATCGAGAGTTGATTATGGTCTTGTCATGTTAATAAATGTCTAATTAATAATTTATATAACATTTAAGGCTTAAAGAAAGACCGGCAATAGGCAGATTTAGCTCTTGAATAATGTATCATTAAGAGAAAGAAACCAAGCAAATAATATGTAGTACTAGTTGTGAAAAGTGAACACACAGCTTGAAGAACAGTCTGATAAGCGATTGATAACAGTGTCATTTGATGATTTAATATATTATATAATGTACATGAACACAGTGTAAAGGTCAAAGTTCAAATGACTGGGTCAATATTTATATGAGAAATGACATTGATACAACATATGTCTTTATTTATTGCTTAAATGTATTATATTATATAATTAATATGAATAATGTGTGACCTTATTACATCCTATTCCTTAATTAAATCTAAATATTAGAAGACATCAGTAATTATAGAAGCCATAATTTTTAGATTAAAATGTTTCAAAACATAATTATTCTAAATTACGATTTACATGTTTAAATGTTCAAATCAAAAACAATTAAGATATTATTTAAAAACAATGTTTAGTAGCACATACAGGTTACATTTTCAAGTGTTATAAAACATCATCAAACAAAATGTGATTTGAATGTGTTACAAACTTTATTTTAATAAAAAAGAAGTACTAAATAGTTATATACCTTGTGTGATTTTTTTTTGAGTGTGAATAGTTAAAAATACTTATAGATGTTAATTAAGGAATTGATGTTTAATTATATAGAGCTATGGGCAGACGAGCGTAGATTTTCACCTATTGCAGCAATTTTTTCATGGCTGATCATGAGCGGCCACATGTAGCGGTCGTTTCAAGAGCGTACACCACTCTGCGAGTAAGTTACGTTGATCATGTGACTTGTACGAAATGGCAAATCGTTGAAAACTTAAGATTTCTGTGGTAGCTGTTATGTATTTGCTTCTAAAACTCTGGAATCGTGACGTCACACATGCAAGGGCTTTTCTGACGAAAGAATCACCAATTCTTCTTCTTTCGTCAGTCTCCACGCTTTGGCAGTGGAGCTAGCCATTTTGAGATCATGTGATATCAATGATGTCTCTGATTGGCTTACAAAAATGGTTCACTTGACAATATAAGCTGTACACGGGCAGACGAGCGGATATGCAAGCGAATCGATCGCCAGCATAAAATATCTCTAACATGCTAGATGAGGACGATCTGTCGGGTGAATGGTTCGCCGAGCAGAATCCTTGTCACAGTGAACAGACAATTTGTTCGGGTGATTTTAAAAATTGTCGCAATCGGGTGAAAAAAATATGTATGTCTGCCCTAGAATGTAGCTTCATCGAATGATCATTTTCCTTGATATTCTAAAGTGTCCCAGTTTTTATGGTTCAAAATATACAAGGTGTCTTTTAGATTCTTTCTCTTTGAACACTCATGTTTGATTTACTTTAATCATATATTTACTGATGTCTTTTAACACAATATTTACTCAAGTAAAGAATAAAAATCGGACTAAAATCTACTTATTTTCCTAGTAATGATAATCAATTATAAACAAAAGTGTTTATTTTCTACACAGAAACTACAAAAGCATGCTTTAGTAGTAAGAATAATTAGCTTAGCAGAGCAAACCTGGTTATTTTAAGTAATGATGACTGTTTAACAGAGTGAATACGGTAGCTGCTTTGAGTTCATGACATAATAATATTAACAATTATATGATGACAGGACAAACATCATATAATGACCGTAGGCTAATCTTGACCTTTAGGACAGACAGTTGCAAGAGCCAACAGTCTACATGTATCTAAGTAATACTAGGATTTTATTTCTTTGACAAAGATTTTCAAATAACTGAACCTTAACATTAAATGTACATTGATGACTTTGTATAACCTGGAAATCGAAGACGTTAATGTATCGTTGTTCTAGGTTTGAGTGTAATGGCCTCAAGGCATGAACTCTATATCAGAAGACGTACCTCTGTTTTATTGGCAAAGGACATTATTTTTTATAAAACAAGGTTGTTTGTGATCATAAATGTCATAGACACATATCTTACAGGCAGTTTATATGTGAACTGTTGATTGAAGCACAACACGGGTTTAATTACGTATTAATCCTTATATCTATTTCTATAAGCTTGTAAATGTATAAAGCAGTCTACAGATATCTGTTATAAAACTACTGCCTGAGCCATACTAAAAAATAAATTGTTTTTGTCACTACGAATAAACTACTTAATTATGGCTTTTTAAAAGTTTACCCCTTTCTAAAAACTTTATTATTTATCATATTTCCCTCTCAATTTGTAAAATTCAATTCAAACTGACATCTAATTTCGAAATTGTTATCTTCTCCGTCCACCACAAATAAAGCTTGTTTTTTAATCCTGAAGCAATGGTTATGAACATTTAATGATAATGCTTGTTACCATGGCTTTAGGAATATAATAATCTTCTGAATTTCAAATTATAAGAACCATTCTCGATATATATATATAATTGCTTACAAATCTGAAACAAGTCACACATGTACCACTGCATCACAGTCAAAACAATTTAAAGCGTAAACTCACACCACACATCCCAACATACAACTTGAGCTCAACAAAGATGCAAGATAATTTAATCACTGTTAAAAAATAATCATATGAAATCTGTAACTTTTCTAGAAATCATAGTTTGTTGGTGAAAAAATCAACCTAAAACAAAATATGCCCATAGAACAGATTTTACTTTGAAATTTTGCTCTACATGTATATAAATGCAATAATTATTATTATATTTAGCAGTCAATATCTACAAATTTACAACAGTCTAACTAATATGTTATATACACTCTTAGAAAACTATTGGCTCTATCATCAACTTGGTGGGCAATCACACCAAAATTACACAAATGAGAAGAGTAACCAATGGTTTTCTGACAGTGTCATCTACTAGTAGTCTATTTTTCTAGGAACCGGGATGAGACTGGCTAACTTTATGTAAAGCTCACATATAATAATTAATTAACCTTATATTACACAAAAGGCAACTTCATTAAAGAAGGAAAATATTATTGCTATTCACAATCATCCTGTACAGAATACTTAATATCATATTCACAAGTTCATATCTATTTACATTATCAACTTTTAGTTAATAATGATTAAGATTTTGTTAAAAATATACTTCTTTGAGAATTACTTTCATATCTGCTTATATCCTCTTAAATTTACTTTTATTTTATATGAATTAGGAAAAAATAAAATTATGCCCTTTGAACTAAAAGATGTTATTCTATAATTTTTACCACTGCCATTTGTGTCGTCTTCTACGGTACATCAATATGGTATTGTCCATGTAATGTGTAACCCTGACTGACCCAGACCAGTAGCAATATCATAGAAAAATGATGACTTCTTTTTGTCAACTGTTTTGAATTCTGTGACATGGTTTTACATGAGTGTCCTATCCTGGAAACTTTTTACTTTCTTTGTTTTGGACAAGTAAAACTTTTATCTTTACTAATTAGACTACACAAAAAGAACTGAAAATTCTTGCTGTGAAAATATAGGATCCTAATATCCAATATTTAAGGCACAATTAACATTGGTTTTGGGTGCCATTTTGTAATGAACAAATAAAAACATATCCTACAACACAATGTGGAAGTAATGAGTAAAGGCGGAGTCACAAATGACAAAATAATGATAAAAAAAACCCTGTAGAATGCACTAAGCCGGTGTAAACGACTGCAGTTCAATTTGAACTGTTCACATACTTCAACAAACATAATTGATTAAAAATTACAATATTTTTTTTTCTTCCAAAATTGAACATAAATCACTTTTCATTACACACATTCATATTACATTAATATGTGCTTTTAGAAACATTTTCATCTATTTCAAGGTAAAGGTGTTTTAGTTCTAGTACTGTTTTTTTTTTTGTGAATATTAATAGGTATCGGAGCTCCACTTCTCCTGTCGGATGAAAGTTCCTTTTTTCTAATTTTTAAACCTTTTTAAAACTTAACGTCACACAATGGCTACTTAAATCTTTTGTAATATTTTAACCAGATTTTGGAAGCAGAAATTTTTATATACCTGTTCTTTTTTATCAATTTCATAAAAATTAGTTGAAAAATGCCCATTAAGATGAAATCAAAACATACACTGTATAAAGAAAATGAACTTGTCTATATTCCTTTTGGCCATGATATCAAGATGGTGTGAGTCCATTAATGACTCCATTATATACAATCAATCACTGATATATTAACAATTATATACAATTTGACAAAAATTACCTGGACCAATTATAATTACATAACAATAACAGCTTCTGTCCACCAAAATCAAAACAAAAATGTTATATTCTTAATATTTCTACGCTATAAAACTTTATTTTACTCAACTTAAGATTTACTCAAATTTTCAAACCATTCTAGGTCTAAAATGCACTTTACCTGTGGAATAAAAACAACCATTAAATTTGAGTTGAGCAAAATAAAAGTTTTTGGCTCCAGGCCCAGTTATTTTTTTTTATATGTTTACTACACTTTGGAAGTGATTTGATCACTCCGTAACATAATAAATTCCTTGAGCATATCCAACCTTTTGTCATGTTCATATCACTTTATTCCACAATTTAGAATTATTCCCTTGTCATTAAGTTATGTTCCCTCAGGAGGATCCATATAGATGTCTTTTACCTCTTTGTATTCACCGGCATTTATAGAACCCGAGGCAAGAGGTGCCTGTTCCAGTTCTAAAATAGTTTTTGAATGTTCAGCACTTATTGAACGTAAATCTGGAAGGCGACTCAGAAGTTTTCCAAATGAACACACACCTTTATGTCGTTTGAAATGTTCATACGATTCTAAAGCACGGACATAGCGAAACTGCACCTCTTCTAATTTATCCTTTTCTATGATACCGGGACGTTCTGAAAATAAACAAACACATACAGTTTTTTTATTTCTACATATAATATAACATATTTTTCAGGGCATAAGTCAATATATACTTTTTTCAGCAGAAGTCAGGTTTTTGACTTTTTTCAGCAGAAGTCAGGTTTTTGACTTGTAACCCCATCCCCCATCGACTAATATATGGATGAAGGTAAAACAAAATTTGTTCTCCCTGTAACTAGCTCCGACAGGGTAAATGAAGGTGTGCATACATCAAACAGTGTGCTACAAAGGAAATTATGCCCGGACAGCGGCATTACTCTTTTGAATTCCAACTGCCATGGGATCTTTAACGTGCACATCAATGTGAAGATGGGACCTTGGTTTGTCGTACCATCCAAACAACCAGGGCTCTATAAAAGTTGAGTGTGCCTGCGCACACACTTGAAAATGTGCCTGCAGGGTCATACTGAAACACAGGGATGTAGCCATGATTTGGTGAGTGGTGTATAAATATATCTGGCAAGCGGAGCGAGGCAAAAAAATATTTGGGAGGGGGGCGTGGTCTTTTATGAAAATTAAACCCTTCTTGGTGTATTTTCAGAGCATCTGCTGCCTTTTGTATTTGGTTCAGTGCAAATCAAATTTCCATTTATATATTCAAATTTTACCAAATTCACTTAATTTTCATCAATGATACAGGGATCTAAAAACTTTTTGACACCACCCGACCGAGCATAAAATTGTCCCGCCCCACTCTAGCTGTTTCTCTGGATATGAGGACCTTTCGGTATTTGTTGTTTTGTTGGGGTTTTTTTTTTTTCAAATATTACTTTGAGATTAAAAATTAAAACGATTCTTAAAACGGTGTTTGTGTTTTATTTGAGTACAACGAATTATGACAACAGGTAGATATTGATAATTAAAACACGTTGTATTATTTGACTTGTTTGTAAAGTTGTTGTACGTGTCTCACGAATATTATTTATTATTACGGTGGAATGAGAATCAGGTCAGGCAGAAACTGAGAAAGCTCTCATCGTTCTCCTAGTCCTACTCTCGGGCCTTGGCAAATCCACGGTCAACACAGGTAAGAAACAAGCCAACAGTGAGGCTGATGTCCCCCGCCGAAATTGTAAAATAAATAGATGACACATATTAATTAATCGCACATTTATTTTTTTCACTAAGTTTCATCACTCTCTATCAGATAGAATCAAGATTATCTTGTCCCAAACCATCGACAAATGAAATCGATTAGCTCTGCTTAGCTTCAGCTCGAAATGTTAATTATTGAACTCAGTCAAGACATTCACCTAATGAACATCTACATATACATCAAGTTTAAACATTCACCTAATAGACACCTATGCCAAGTTTGAACATTCTACCTCAATTAGAAGGAGAGTTATTGTGTTCCAAAGTTTCTACCAATCAAATTGCTTATCACTCTGCTTACCCTCAGCAAAAAATGTTCATTATCGAACTTAGTAAAGGTATTCATATAATAAATCTATACACCAAGTTTCATCAATCTCACTTAATTAGAACTAAAGTTATCGTGTCCCAAAGCATCAACCAATCAAATTGCTTATCTCTGCTTACCCTAAGCGGAAAATGCTCATCTTCGAACTCCATCAAGGCATTGACCTAATCAACACATACACCAAGTTTGAACATTCTAGCTCAATTAGGAAGAGAGTTATCGTGCCCCAAAGTATCAACCAATCAAATTGCTTATCTCTGCTTACCCTAAGCGGAAAATGCTCATCTTCGAACTCCATCAAGGCATTGACCTAATAAACACATACACCAAGTTTGAACATTCTAGCTCAATTAAAAGTTATCGTGTCCCAAAGCATCAACCAATCAAATTGCTTATCTCTGCTTACCCTAAGCGGAAAATGCTCATCTTCGAACTCCATCAAGGCATTGACCTAATCAACACATACACCAAGTTTGAACATTCTAGCCCAATTAGGAAGAGAGTTATCGTGTCCCAAAGCATCAACCAATCAAATTGCTTATCTCTGCTTACCCTAAGCGGAAAATGCTCATCTTCGAACTCCATCAAGGCATTGACCTAATAAACACATACACCAAGTTTGAACATTCTAGCTCAATTAGGAAGAGAGTTATTGTGTCCCAAAAAGTGTGACGGACGGACGGACGGACAGACGGACGAACCCATTTTAATAGTCCCCTGCTTTCTTCGAAAGGCGGGGGACAATAAAATAACAAACATCATGAAAATTTGCAGGCACGTGTTGGACAATTACGACATTCAAACCTGAATATACCTAGGCCTAAACATCTTCTAAGTATAAATAATCAAAATACCAATACATCTTTCTTTAAACTAATTTGGGATGATAGGGTCTACTACGGCACACAAAAATAAATTATGCCGTGACAGACATGGTTTGCGTACGTCTGCTTTTAGTTTAACTTTTACCATGGCTTTGCCGTTTAAATGCCGCGGTAAATTTCGAGCGTCGAGTTTGTGTACAGAGAAGGACGAAGGGGTTTAAATACGACTGGGCGGCTTTCTTCGATTTTTTCTTGTGCTGGGCGGCAAAAAATAGTGCCCGGCGTGGCTACATCTTTCACAATGTGCCTGCAAAAAAATTTTTTAAAGCAAATGTGCCTGCGCACGCCGTGCGCATGTGCGCGGAAATATCGATGCCTGCAAACGACTATACGTTGTCACTTGCCAAACCCTCTGTCCTGCACCACTGACAAGGAGGAACCATGCCGTAAAATCCTGATCAACTTTCTCGACCAATGCAGGGATCGAACACAGGACCTCCATGTTAGCGAGCCAAAATCTCACCCACCGTCATCGATTCGAATTATCTATGGACAGAGGACAGAAAAACTGTTAAATAAGATGATAAAACTTATACTCCACAATGACTTATAATTTATACCCTGTAAATTATGTTAATTATGAATTTATAGGGCACCTCTACTACAACAAATGATCAGAGGGTGTGTCAAAAAATGATCCATTTTAGATATGATTATAATGGAGGCGAGAATAAAATCTTGACGACTGATGTAACTATCGTGTAATCAAATAATTTATAGTTGAAGAATTTGTGATACTAATTATGGATAATTATTTATATATCATATAGCCTGTAATTAATATTACAGTGCTCAGAAAATGGATATGGTGTGGTGTGGATTTTATTCTTCAGATGTTAATATATCTGACAGGAATTAATCAAGCAATTATCACCCAAATTGATTAAGTAAGTGATTAATGATTAAGATATATTATGTGGTGATAAATATATAAACTGTCCGGTAGGAAAGTACAATGTTTCAAAAAGATGCAAGTAAAACTTGTTGGCCGAATGGAGTTGATACAAGAGAAAATTAAAGAGAAACGGACACAGTAAATGTATCTCACCTTTCGGTATTTATTGACCGTTTGGGAAAGGGTTTCCCCCTGAGTTTTGATTACATGTCTCCGTTTATATCAATATGAATGTATTCGACTTTAGGCTTCAAATTAATGTCGTTTTACAAAAGCCTGTGATTTGGTTAACTTAAGTAGTGTTACGCTGGTTTGAACACTGCCACCATTTTTATTTTGAAAAACCTGTGTCTGGAAATCAGTCTTTTTCTACTCAGCCATATCAGTCAGTCTTCTACCAATTGGAATCCAAGAAATTTCCATTTTGGACTAAAAATACATCCACAGATAACCAGATTGAGAAATTCTCACCTAAAGTACAGTGTTCTATGCGTAGCTCTTACTTTGAAATTTAAGCACCAAGTTTAGAAGCAGGTATTAGACAAGCAATCGCGAAACTTTAAAAGTACTGAATACAAAATGGCTAAACTACAACTGCAGATAATACTTTTAATACTCTCATATTTTACCTGAAAATATAGAAATGGCTGTCAGTAGACTATATTCAGCATTATCTGTCTGCATGAGAGCCATATTGTGACAAAACTGGTAGGTTAATTCGGCATAGTGTCCCATTCCTGTGGCTTTCATGTTTTCTAGGGTACAAGGTACTCCATTAGCGAACACAATACACTGTGTTTCTAAATCATAACATCGTGCAGCTCTGATTGCCATAACTTCACTAGAAGCTGCCTGTAATACAAAATTACATCATGGAAATATATCATTTCTTGACCAAAATAAAGAGAAATATTGCCCAAAAAAATCTCATGGTACTATGTTTTTTCAATAATTCACTTGCGCATAGGTCTTTACCAGTGATAGGAAACTGTAGGATTCCAGGAAAAAAAAACCCAAAACAAGGTTGGACAAGAGATCCTACTACTACAAGCGTGGGACCGAACCCCCCCCCCCCCAACTTGATTCAATGAAAGAACTTATGATCTAAAATGCACTCTTTAGTCCAATCAAGCTATGTAAACACAATATACTTAAGAACAACCAGTGAAAAACTATCAAGTTTAGCTTACTGAATTATTTTGAATACAGCTCTTTGCCTATTACACCAGAGTTTAATTGGGGAAGGCCACAATAGATTGTCTTTAGTTACTGACCATCTATTGCAGTGATACAGAATTTATAAGATTCATCAGTATTGACATTTTTTGGTTCAGTTGATGCCCATGCAAAATGGGAGTTTTCATACGGTGAGTGTGAAAGCCCAGTCCAGACTGAATAACATTTATTGACGTCTAACAAAACATATGCTTTAGACCTTTTTTAAGTTTTCCCGCAAATGGTCAACATTTGTTCATAAAATACCGACGTTGATGTCACACGATTGGCCCAAACATAACGAGGTAACGAAATGACGACAGACATTTTTGTACCATGTGATCTTTAGCGAAATACTGATTGGATTTCTGTATAAAATGTTTCTCTTTTTTGTTGAAATTCAATGGAGACGAGACTAACATGGACATTTGTTGGTCAAACAATGTTTTGAACTCGCGAACATTGGTCGGCCAGCAAATGCCTGTGTTGAAATTCAACGCACACCGGCAAACTTTTGGTCAAAAAACATTGTTTGGCCAACAAATGTTAGCCTGTCTGTGGTGGGGGTCTTTAGCAGTGGGGAGAAACCACTTTAGAGTACATGTGCACTGTGCAGTACCTAAGGCCTGAAATTGATACAGAAATGAAGATTTTAAAATCTTGACGTTAATAATAAAATCTGGCATGTAAACTTTTGAACTCTTGTCTTGAAAGTGTACATAATTCAAGGTTAATCACAAAGCATACTTAATCAACGGTGATTAATTAGATGTTACAATATCAGAAATCTCTTTGATAACAACATTATAAAGTAATACAAATGGACCTATCATTTCTGATGTTTAGCAGGTCTTTATATCCCATTTCTTATTGATTATATATACAGTAGAATCTGTATTAAGCAGCCACTCACAGGAATTTTCATGACTGACCACTTAACAGGAGTGACCTCTTAATAAAATCTCAGTGGTTGTTAGTGCTGAGGTCAAGTAAATTTTACGCTTGGATACATTTTGAGCAAACATCAATACTTGCATCGGTAAATTTGGCTGTCGCTGAAACTTGCTTTGAACGAAAATTCTTTAACTGAAATCTCTGTTGTAAACGTGTTATTTTGTACCTACATTGATACTACTACATGTATCTACCATCGTGATGTACTCGATAATATTTATCTATTTTGGTAAAGAAAATCCTTGAAGTAATTTTATTTTATCAAAAAGGCACATGCCCCAAAACAATGCTAAATTTGTCAACGATTTTCAGAGGGCGTAACTCTGTATGTAATATAGGAGGCGCTAAAACTTTTGTTTAGAAACGAAGTGGCAATGGACAATAGATATTAGATCATTGTGACAAAACTCGGCTTTGTCAGTACTTATAGTTTATTCAATCAATATACAAGCGGTTGCCATGCAAGATACGCCCACATTTTGCAAGAGATGGACAGAGAACAAGCTCAAAAAAGAAGTGATTTTTCGTACAATCAAGGGCCATAATTCAGGAAGTTACAATCCGATACGCATGAATATTGAAAGGAACCAAGATCTTTGGGTTATAAAAATGCATTTCAAGTTTCATCAAAATCGGATCAAAATTGTGTCCTCTCTCTAGAGGGTCCAAAACCTTGATATACCACATGTACAATATTTGCGGATGATGGGCAGCCATTTTGTCCAGTAGTTTTGGTCCGATTTGTACGAAATTCAGACTCAACCATCATAAGGGTGTAACAGTGATATATTCAAACGTTTTTTTTAAATCGGATAAAAATTGTGACATCTAGAGGGATCACATCCTAAAAACGCGACTTTTCATACAATCAAGGGCCATAATTCAGGAAGTTATGATCCAATATGTGCGAATATCGAAAGGAACCAAGATCTTTGGGTTATAAATATGTATTTCAAGTTTCATCAAAATCGGATCAAAATTGTGACCTCTATAGGGTCCACAACCTTGATATACCATATTTTTACGCAATTTGAGAACGAACGATGGCCATTTTGTCTGTCAATTTTGGGCCGATTTTCACGAAATTCGAACTCAGCCGTCCTTAGGCTGTAACGGTGATAAAATAATACTTTTTTTTAAATCGGATAAAAATTATGACCTCTATAGGGTCCACAAGCTAAAAACGCGATTTTTTGTACAATCAGGGGCCATAATTCAGGAAGTTACGGTCCGATATGCGCGAATATCGAAAGGAACCAAGATCTTTGGGTTATAAACTTACATTTCAAGTTTCAACCAGCGGCTGCCAGGCAGGATACGCCCACATTTTCGAGAGATGGAAAGAGAACAAGCTAACAAGAAAGTGATTTTTCCTACTATCAAGGGCCATAATTCAGGAAATTACAATTCAATATATGCGAATATCGAAAGGAACTGAGATCTTTGTGTTATAAACTTACATTTCAAGTTTCAACAAAATCGGATAAAAATTGTGACCTCTATAGGGTCCACAACCTTGATATACCATATTTTTACGCTATTTGAGAACGAACGGCGGCCATTTTTTCTATCAATTTTGGGCCGATTTTCACGAAATTCGAACTCAACCTTCCTTAGGGTGTAACGGTGATATAATAATACGGTTTTTTAAATCGGATAAAAATTATGACCTCTATAGGGTCCACAAGCTAAAAACGCGATTTTTCGTACAATCAGGGGCCATAATTCAGGAAGTTATGGTCCGATATGCGCGAATATCGAAAGGAACCGAGATCTTTGGGTTATAAACTTATATTTCAAGTTTTAAAAAAATTGGATAAAAATTGTGACCTCTATAGGGTCCACAAGCTAAAAACGTGATTTTTCGTACAATCAGGGACCATAATCCATGAAGTTTCGATCCGATACATGCCAATATCGAAAGCAGCTGAGATCTTTTGGGGATAAACCTATATTTCAAGTTTCGTCAAAATCGGATAAGAATTGTGACCTGTAGAGTGTCCACAAACAAATTGTGGACGGACGGACAGGGGCGACGACAATATACATCCACATGAAAATGTGGGCGTATAAAAATTATGTTTCTTGTTACATGGGAAAACAAAGATCACCAGATCAGTTTTTGTCATTTAATAACAAAAGATTAATAAGCAGATAATCTCAGGTTTATTGTTATTTTCACATTTCTTTTTACCTGATCAGATGGGGGTCCAGTTAGTTAACTATTAATCACAGGATTACCGGCAAGATGGTACATTGTATCATTCAACAATGATGTTAAATGGGCCAAGTTAGAAGAGTCACTGTTAAGTAAAGAGATGAAACAACAGAATTTCTACAAGGAGATGTTGCTGAATAGGAGTGGCTGCTCTTACAGATTCTACTGTACTGTCCTTAATGTAAAACCCACAACCTTGGTATATATATTACATGCTTTGCCACTATTGGTGTAAAGGGGAGGGGCAACCACGAGACTTGACTTAATGACAGACCTTATGATGCAATGAGCACACATTAACCATTCGGCCATCTATCCCCCCCCCCCTCAATAATCCAGGAAGTTACACTCGAATATATAGCAAAATCAAACCCATCCGAAAACATATTTTTAAGTTTCTTCAAAAATGGATAAAATTTGTGATCTCTTAACAGCCGCCAAGCTGTAGTGTATAAGATTTTCATACAATCAGGGACAATAATCCAGGAAGTTACAGTCCAATATCGAACCCATCAACAATCAGGCCTCGAAATTAACGGCGGCCACCGCGGCCATTGCCGAGGCTGCCCTTTCAATTGGCCGCCGTGCCCTCAAAATCTTCACTTTGTCCACGGCCACTGTGGCCGTGGTTGCCGGACATCTTAGCAGGGATGCCCCTTTCTGATCCAGTAAATAAAACGTCTACCTGAGCCACAGATCTGGCCAATTACATATCGTTTTTGCCATACACATCACCATACTAATTAACAATGTATACCAGTATGCTCGTCTCGATTTTCGAGTAATTCAACGTGTTCAGAAAGTTCTACAATATCGCTGCGTGAATAGTCTCGGAGAACTGCATTCGGTCAACCGCGGAGGCCTCCGATACTACAATACATAATAGTGTAAGGGAACCAGAATAAGCCGAGGTTGGCCGAATATGAAGACGTATGTCGAAACGCGTGCGCATTCGCACCACACGCAAAACAAAAATCTACAAGATAAACCTGCGGACAAGACAGAAAATAAGCATAGCACCGAATAAACAAATATCGAATCAAGTGAATGGATCCGGTTGATAATACACATGTAGGGGCCCGCATACTATGGAATAAGTTACACTGTATTTGATTGGATGAATTCGGCAAAATGGCGCGTGTAGCAGTCATTTCGGCTAATGAGAAAGCATATTATAAACTGTAAGAGAGTCGCTAATATTCAACCGCGAACCTGAATAATCAATATTTTCATTGGCTAAAATTATAACACATGTCATTATTATTCAAGTATTACCCAATCATATCTTGTGTAATAAATAACGCACGCCTTACAAAATGGTGAGCTATGCAGGGACATACTCACATAGGTAAATTTGCGTACCGGTCGGCCTAATTTATTGATGTTAAAGGAAATAAGTGGTCCCGTTCGTTCGTTTCTGGAGTTTAACGAACGAACGGGACCACTATTTATTTCCTTGAACATCAATTAGGCCGACCGGTACGCGAATATCTTATCTCGACTCGACTTTGGTAGGTATTCCCAGCACTTGCACGTTCGATGATATTGTCGAAACCATCTATAACTCAACAAGCGAATTGTATTGTAACACAAGAATACGGAAAATTTATATCAAAATATGGTTATTTCATTTTTTAAAAAGTTAAACAAAGAAGCCACTTGTTACCAAATTTTAGTTTGTTATTAAATTTATTCAATTAAATATTATCTGTGTTTTTATTCTAACCAATAATATAACTAGATTATTTATAATTCTAAAAATGGTACACAACCCTAGCTCAGACTATATAGGTATTATGCCAGACCATTTTGTGTTGTGTTTTGAAACCCACTTTGTGTTGTGTTTACCGCACTACCACACATGATTGCCAGAGTGGTGGCAGGAGAAACAAGGAATCAATTCAACACGGCCTTATTAAAGTACACCAGCAATTTAAACAATGTCTTACTACACGTCATATTTTTTAGTTCCACCCCCCCCCCCCATTTATTTTCCGTGATTTATTCGGGAATATTATTGACTTGAACTTCCAAGTCAGTATGTGAATTAGATATGAAAATTTTTCTGAACGGTGCACTGTTTGTCGTTATTTTTGTATATTATAATTATACAAGATACTCCACAACAAGTTACCAAGAATTATTTTTGTTGAGAAGTCTGTTTTTATCAAAGGGAATGGAATGGAAGCTTGCAATTACCCTATTCCCTGTCCCGTTTGTTTCAAATTGGATTAATAACCCTGTTTTGCACTTGCACTTTGCACTAAATTTGGTCAAAAACCCGAGGCCAAACTGGCAGTGCCCTAAAAAGATTAGAATTCGAGGCCTGAACAATCTGCAGGATATAGACATGTTTTTCAATTTTGAGCAAAAACCAGACAAAAAGTGTGACTTATAGAGTGTCCACAAAACAATGAGAATGGATGTCTGGGTAGACATGGGTGACAACTTATTACGTCCACATGATAATGTAAGAGTATAACCAGCGGCTGCCAGTCAGGATACGCCCACATTTTGCAAGAGATGGATAGAGAACAAGCTAAAAACAATCCAGAAAGTTATGACCTGAAATGTGCAAATATCAAAAGGGACAGAGATCTTTGGGATATAAAGATATGTTTTAAGTTTCATCAAAATCGGATAAAAATTGTGACCTCTAGAGGGTCACAACCTTCTTATTACACACTTCTACACAATTTGCGTACAAAGAGCGGCCATTTTGTCGGGCAGTTCCATTTCTATTTTCCCAAAATACGAATTCAACCTTCATTGTGGTGGAATGCAATGTATTTAAACAGTTTTTAAAATCGGAAAAAAAATTGTGACCTCTAGAGAATCCACAAGCTAAAAATGCGATTTTTCGAACAATCAGGTACCATAATCCAGAAAGGTAAGTTAAGGAACCAAGATCTTAGTGTGTAATGCTGATCTACTTCACACGTTTTTTTTTTAAACTTTATTTTTCAATGTTTTAAATTTAATTTTATATTCTCTTTATCACCTCTTCACTTATTTTATATAGAGCTTTGCGATATAATTCATCTGACTTTACTTATATTACTTATAAATTATTTATTATTGTATATACTATTTCGCAATCTTGTTTGTATTAAATTTTGTCTATCATTTGTATGTATGGAAAGGGCTTTTCTAAGTTTTTGAAACTTGTGCTCAATTCTTTTGATATTTGTCAATAAAATATGTTTAAACTACGTTTTTTTTTTTTAAATCGGATAAAATTTGTGACCTCTACAGGGACCACAAGCTAAAAACATGATTTTTTATTCAATCAAGGGCCATAATTCAGGAAGTTACAATCGATATGCGCGAATATCGAAAGGAATCAATATCTTTGGGTTATACACATGTATTTCAAGTTTCATCGAAATCAGATCAAAATTGTGACCTCTAGAGTGTTCACAAACAATTGTGGACAGACAGACGGGCGGACGGACGGGGGTGACGACAATATATACGTCCACATAAAAATGTGGGCGCATAAAAATTAACCTGATTGAGTAAAAGAATCTTACTTTTAATAGAATAATCTGATCCTCTTTAAGTAACGAGTTGAAGCCAGGTAAATTTTTAGCAAATTCTACAATGAGATGTGTAATTAAAACTGTCATCTCAGCCATATCATGAAACAAGGCATCTGCGGTTGTCTCTTTACAACCAGGTTTAACGTTCTACAATATAAAATACAATAACATGAATTATAATGTTTAAACATTCTACAATATAAAATACAATAACATGAATTACAATCATGTTTAACATTCTACAACATAAAATACAATAACATGAAATACAACCATGTTTAAAATTCTACAATATAAAATACAATAACATGAATTACAATCATGTTTAACATTCTACAATATAAAATACAATAACATGAATTACAATCATGTTTAACATTCTACAACATAAAATACAATAACATGAATTACAACCATGTTTAAAATTCTACACTATAAAATACAATAACATGAATTACAATCATGTTTAACATTCTACAATATTAAATACAATAATATGAATTACAATCATGGTTAACATTCTACAATATAAACTAAGCACATAATACTGAATAAAGCCATCTTCCTTTGATCTGGATAGAAGAGACAGAGAAATGGGGTTAAACTTCCTCTCAACATAAACTTGAGTTATATTGGGAATAAAAGATACCTATATTTGTCACTTAAACTGGCCTTTGGATATCACTAAAAGACTAAACACTTAAAATTTAAGGCAGCTTAACTTTTAGAGAACATTTAATTCTTAACATTGCCTTTGAATACCCCTTACCATTAACTTACAGGAAGTAACCAAGGATTTAAATGAAATCTAGAAGTTAAGTGACTATCTTTAGACTTAAAATATCCTTTGAATATGGTTGACAAGAATAATGGCTGTCTACAAGTTTATTTTTCTAAGTATGAAAAAGGATTAAAACATTATGTCTCCACAAAAACTCTACTTACAGTGACTTTTTCCACATTGTCTACGTCCGGAAATTCATATTTATCTTGTAAGGCTACAATATTTTTTATCAACTCTTGATGCTCTGGTTCCATTTTTGTTGTGGGATCATTATCAATTACAGTCATAGGGTTAATATAGTAATTATTTATCGTGTGGCTGGGTAGTTGTTTGGTGATTTCAGGCTTACTGTTACTATCAGGACTTGTATCAATTTTAGCAGGGTTTACTTTGGCTTTGGCTTTCCTGCGAGCATCACGAGCTTTACATTGTTCATCAGACAATAGACCTAGAAAAAGAATTAAATTGATAAAGACAGAAAGGTAGTTTTATGAACATTCCACATTAGATCGGTTAACATACACTTGACACTAGGTCAGTCACATGCATTCCACATTAGGTCCGTTAATGTGGACTCGACACCATCTATTCCACACTATGTCAGTTAATATGCACGCCACACTATGTCAGTTAAATTACACATCACAATATGTCAGTTAATGTACATCTACCCGTCACACTATGTCAGTTAAATTACACATCACACTATGTCAGTTAATGTACATGTACCCGCCACACTATGTCAGTTAATGTGCCCGCCACACTATGTCAGTTAATGTGCCCGCCACACTATGTCACTTAATGTACATTGCAGATGTACCCGCCTCACTATGTCAGTTAATGTGCCCGCCACACTACGTCAGTTAAATTACACTTCACACTAGGTCAGTTAATGTACATTGTACATGTACCCGCCTCACTATGTTAGTTAATGTGCACACCACACTATGTCAGTTAAATTACCCTTCACACTAGGTCAGTTAATGATACCTGTCACCAATGTGTCAGATTATCTACACTCCACACTATGTCAGTTAAATTACACTTCACACTATGTCAGTTAATATACCTGTCACCAATTTGTCAGATTATCTACACACCACACTATGTCAGTTAAATATTGGTCAGATAATGGGTACTCAAGAGTGCAGTTTTACTACAACCCCAATACCTCTGCATAGAGTCAAGCACCCAATGCCAAGACATTGTGGCAATATCTACAGTAGAACTTGCTCGGGCGTGCACTCCTAATCAGCGAACACTTGCTTAAACGAGCACCAACAAATCCCCCCCCCCCCCGATTCAAAGCATGCAACGGGCATCACGATTAATTCCCCCCGTAAAAATTCTACTGTTTCAACGGTCACTCCTCTAACGCGGTCAGCGGTCACTATTTTACTAATAAATTCAACAATACATCGCCCATTCAACGGCCATTGTTGAATGATACCATCTTGTCGTTCTTTCTTTGTAACACTCCCGCTAATCCCGTGAGTAGTAGTTAATTAACTGGACCCCCACTGATCAGGTAAAAAGAAATGTAAAAATAACAATCAACCCGGGATTATTTGTTTATTAATCTTTTGTTTTATTAAACGACTAACCTGATCATTGTTTTCACGCGTAACGACAAATTTTTTGATACTGATTGAATAAAATGAAAGTACGAGTTTTGTCATGATCATCTAGTATCTCTTTTCCATGAATCATTGCCACTTTGTTGTTAAACAGACATTTTAGCGCCCCCTATAATATTACATACAGAGCTACACCCCTGTAAATTGGTGATAAAATCAGCAATGGTTTTTTGTTCATGTGCTTTTTTGATAAAATAAAATTAATTCATCGATTTTCTTCACAATAATGGATAAATATTATCGAATGCATCACAATGGTAGACAGTAGTATCGAAGGTTGGTACAAATGACAAGTTTACAAAAGTTATGTTCGAGATTTGAGTAAAGAATTTTCGTTCGGCGCAAGATTCAGCAACGGTCAAATTTATCGATGCAAGTATTGATGTTCGCTCCCAATGCACCCAAGCGTAATTAATTTATGTCAGCACAAAAAGCACCGAGATTTTATTAAGTGGTCGCGTAATCGCTAAAATAGTTGGGGTGGGAAATACTCAAATTCACGGCATTTTGAAATGCTTTTAGACGCTATGATTCAGTATGATGACAGTAAAAGAAATATTGGGGGGCCAGATATCAAGTATTACTAAACAAACATGTATACGCGACTACTTTGAATTCACAACTAGATAAAAAGTACATGTATTGTTATTGTTATACTACATGTACATGAATAAAAAAATATATGCAATCTATATCTTTATTTTTTGTGGTAGGGGTTGGGGCAATATTGGATACCTCTAGTCAAAGAGCACCTCCATTAAGCAAGCATTTCTAAATTTCCCTTGGGTGCTTGCTTAATATAAGTTCTACTGTATATTTAAACAAATTTATTTGCACTCTTTTTGCAGTGGGAGAGAGTTTAAGTTTGAAACTCATAGGAAAACAATGATGACAGGCAGATACCATACTTCTTGTCAAGTACAAATTCAAGACCTAAGGATCGACCTAAACATCCTTTAAACAATGCATTGACCCTCACATGTCCAGAACATCAAGTACATTAATGAAAAAAGAACTGATTATTCATATCCCCCTCCCTGTCAAAAAATCATTGTGACATTTTGTCACTTAAAGTTAAAATCGTCAAAAAAACATAATAAAAGTTTTGACCAAAAATATCCATGTTATTGTAACTTACATTCCTCTTTCATTCCACATTCTTTACATCGTCGTAATCGACAAGCCTGACATTTCCTTCGCATCCACATATCCATTTCACAATTTCCACCATAACGACAATTATATGTTGCACCTCTGGTGATGCTTCGACGGAAAAAACCTGGAAACAAGTAAAAAACAGCATTACATTATAAATCTGTGGTCATTTATTTTTAATAGTAAATATTTATTATAGTTTTGTAAAATGACACTTTGGGAAATGATTTTTAAAAGTGAAATTGATTACTTGAATGTGAAAATGCACACAATTTGCTTTGTGTGCGAAATAATTGATTGGTAAGTGAGCTTATGAGTGAATGTATTCTCATACAAATTCCCAAGGAAATCTATTAATAGTTCGATGATTTTAAAAATGACATTGATAACTTGAATGTGAAAATGTGCAAAATTTGCTTTGTGTGCGAAATAATCGATTGGTAATCTATTTATAGGATGTCTTATTCATAGTACTGATAAACAATAAAATTTTATCGAAGGAAAAAATCAACAAATTTGCTCTGAAACTTGTTATTTGAATGAAAATTTCTTGCTGCAAATCTCTAATACAAATTCTATAACCATGTCAGTTTTTCAACCCAATTGATAATGTTTATACCTTTTGTGATGAAAATCAAAAAAGTGCATTCATAAAAATTTTCACTGAACAGCGAGTCTAATAACCGTTCTCCCATTGATGAACAGGCCTGGATAATCAAAACTAGAACATAAAGCTAGAATTTAGTAGAACTTGGCAGCTACATGTAGGCAACTCAACGATTGTTTTAAGAACCTTGAAAATATTCTGTTCTCGTTAAGGTGCAAACTTTAGGGATATGAATTGTACTAAACCAAAAGATCCAGCTCTTAACGGTAGGTACATGAACAGTCAATAATAATATAGCAAATTGAAAAAAAAAAAACAAACATAATTTTCTAAATCTGCTGTAACAACCAACAAGCTACATTTAAATGTAATTGAGGATCATGAACATTAGATTTTTTAGGGTTTTATTTGTTGATAGATGTGTATTGTGTAGACAGTGTCGTGTGCGATGACTATATAGATAGGTTAATTAATACATGTATGTATTAGCATATGCTCTGTCTCTGTTTTGTAATCACTTGAAAAATTGTCATTTGAGCATTAACATTAGCATAAATGAAATGAAATGTTGTTAAACGTCCTACGGATCTGCAGGAACATTAGCATAAGCAAGTTCAACTTTTAAAACTTAAAAGAGCAAATTTTTAAATGCATTGGTTAGTGTTGAAACTACTATTCGGATATTCGTTAACGGATACAAAATAAGGGTTATCCGAATCATTTTACTATCCGTTTACTATTCGTTACAATATATTCTGACATCCCGTATGCTCTATCTCTATACTTAGCCATTTTTCCATCTGATTACTTTGAAATTTTCCCCAATGCAATTGATCATGTACGCAGCTCTGAGCATGTCAACATTATGCGTATTATTTAGTGATAGTAACTAATAAAATTATTAATGCAGTGCAACGAAAACAGTAGCCTAAATAAAAAAAATATTCATTCATTCCCTGAATGAATACGAATTTAGACCGTGTTTTGACTTCCCACAATGAAATTTATTCATAACGACCTAGGTCACGTATATTCCCACTAACTGATTGGTTCAATAGTAGTAGATTATTAGAATGAGGCAAACAACCTTGGCGGTATAAATGGCACATGTTTTTATTTAATTTTTTCATTCGTGTTGATTGAGCAAAATGATAAGTGGGAGGGTACGGATAACAGGAGTAGTTATACTATACAAATTCCTTCACCTCATTGATTTTTTGGGATGTCATAGATAGTCTTAATAATTCTTCGCGGCTCAAACAATTTGCAAATCGAAAGTACAATTTAATACTCAGCATACACAGACACTCATAAACATTGAAACAAGTAAGAAATTATGAGTACCGGTATATGAACTTTTGATGGAATTTCACGTCTCCGAATTATCCGAATAGTATTCGGATAGCCAACAAAAGGATTCGGATCACAAATCTCGATCTGATTTTCGACACTAGCATGGGTCATCATTACCGGTATCAAAAATAAAACTAATGAAATTGACAATATTTTCATCCAATTGGTTATAATCTTACCTTTACATCCCTCACAACTCAGAGCATTATAATGATAACCTGATGCTCTATCTCCACAAATACGACATAATTCTTCTTCTATACTCTTCCCTGCTACTCCAATACCTTTCTTTCTCTTTATATCATTTGACATCATATCATTTTGGTAGGTAGAATCCTCTGTAAAACTGTACGTATCTGGCGAGGTAATTTGGTGATCAACAGTAGAATGCATGGTATGTGCGTCGGGAGGCATGATTCTGTCAGTTAAAACTGGAAGGAAAAGAGATCAATCAAAATATCAGAATATTAAAAAAAAGATATATATATAAGCTTACTGTGTATACATAAAATAAATAATAATAGATAGATCTTATTCACACATTTAACTTTTTTATTATCAACAGTGTGACAAAACAAAAAGTCTTTTGTTAAAATTACATTGTATAATATATTTTTATGGTTTCTAATGGTATTCAAACATTTTTATCTTAAAATTATGACTTTCCATTATATTTTTACTGTTAACATGGTCTTTTACATGGTGACTGAAAAGGTATTCAAACAAATTTTGGTTTTGTTACAATTTTGTTATTTTTAAGAGTTCAGCTTGGCTATTGTATATATCCTTATGCTTGAGTTATAAATCTACATGTACATGTATAGACTACAGTGAAAATAATATTAATAATTCATTATTACTTTTCAAAATTGTCTTTACCATTATTGGAACATTTTTATGAAAAAAGCCCATATACACTTCACTGTTTCGTACCAACATATGTTACACTCACACGCTTATATACATATACTGCTAACCTAACATGATTTTGTTATGCAGTTATCCTGTCTTATCTTTTACTATTAGTATTAGACCCACATAATAATCAATTACTGATAGAAATGTGGTTTTATATCCACTCGACATGAAATCATCTACATGCACAGTAGGCACTAATTAATGATCATCTTTTTTTTTTCTTTTTTTTTAAATAATTCACTTGCGAGTGGGAGTCTTAGAAGTGGGAGCTATCTCTTGTACCCAAAGAAAACCTACAAAGCTACATGTACATGTACAACCGCGCACTTGATTTGGACTCTTCCACCCTCAAAGGAAATAGGAAATTCCAGTCCGAACCTAGAAGAGACAGAAAACAAAATGGAGGACTACATTAATTGTAGATAACATTGCCCTATATCAATGATTGATAAACTGATCCTATTGGCCATATTCATTTCTGCAGTTCACTCGATTCGCATGGCTGGAAGAGTCTTCCGGAAGGGCTACATACAGATGAATCAATTCTGTTTACAATCCTGAGATCACACTCGTCAAGTTAACAGATGTTATAATCTATAGCGCATAATGCACATGTTACACTGCACAGTCACATGTGAGAGCTTACATGTATGCAAGCTTGTATCATATTGAACGTCGCATCAAATTTTAACTGTGCAGGAGTCATATTTGTATACCAGTCTACCTGCATACTTGAGATCAAACAAATTTTTAAATAAGTGCAGTTGAATGAGGGTGAATTAACTGCTTTCAACATTTACAATACATGTCTGACAATTTGCCAATCCAATCAAAGACAGTCACTGTTTAGACAACCTGATTAAAACAGTTTAAATGTATAGGCTTTGTTATTATATTTCACTCTTTTCAACAATGGCAACATCTGGTATTTCATATAGTTAAACTTAAAGAATCCAATATTCTTTTTTTGCCGTTTCCATTTCCGATCTTGAATTCGTGATTTTGTATGAACTTAACATATTATCATCAACAGAATGCAATTCCATACGTAATATCTGCACAGAATGGATTAAACTTTAAAGCTACAATACATGTACATGACATCTATATCTATCTGTATAACTATAAGCCTACTATAGATTTTCTATTTCTATTTTAATTCATTTCCATTCAATCTACTCAAAATCTTTCAAATACATTGTACAGTACATGTAGGCTAGTACTCCCAAACTGGTGTGCAGTGGGTTTATTTTAATACATTACAACCATCCAATGTACGTTAATGTGCTGAACAAGCTTTTGATGATTGACTACCATACCAAACCGGTACACTTAATCATCACCTACTGTAACTGAATTTAACTGCTCAAGCAATGGAATTGACTGTACAAGAGTTATACCATCTGTATAAAGAGCAGATACATGTACATTAAAAACTAAAATTAATATGTGTGGCAGAAGTTATTTACAGTATGACAATGTGGATAAGTTTGTAATACATGTACTCTTACTACAGACCAAAAAAGGTTACATGTACCTCATAGCAGAATCAGGGGCTATACTACATTGTACATGTATATACCGGAAACCACCAAAAAACAACCAGAAAACTACCGGAAAACACCATGTTATACTGAATACCGGAAAAACACTAAATACCGGAAAACACACTAAATACCGGAAACCACCCTAAATTGGTAACCCGGAGAAGGGCTATACTATAAACCGGAAACTAACCCTAACCATAACCCAGGCACACAGAGGACTAGGCTCCTGGTTACCTATTAAGGGTGCCAGTCTCTGGGTTACCTATTTAGGGTATTTTCCGGTATTTAGTGTGTTTTCCGGTATTCAGTATAAAATGGTGTTTTCCGGTGTTTTCCTGTGATGTAGTATTGCCGCAGAATCAGCCTTAAAATAAAGCAAATCTGACATGAAATGCACACCAAATTCGAATAAGGTAACCGATTACGTGGATATACATGTACTAATTTTGAAGTAATCTTTAATTCAGTGAACTGTCCAAATTGAAGGATGGATGTTTACGCCTACTTTCTCCATTCTACACAAATTTTTTAAAGATTATTTTGTCGTTTGTGAATCACCCACTACCAATTACTTCCACATTGTGTTGAGGGATATGTTTGTCTTTGTTCATTACAAATGGCATCTGAATACACGACTTGTGTACTGATTTTAAAATGTGTATTGTGTCTTAAAATATTAGATATCAAGATTCCATATTTTCAGGGTAAGGTTACAACATCAATATTGATTGAAATGGACCAATACAGAATTCTAATTTGTGTTGTTAATTTCAAACATTATGTAAAATAATGAGTTAAAAGATTAGCTCTTTTAAAACTGCTAAATTCACAAGTTGTAATATATAAGGTACTTGGTAAATTGGCACACAGTTTGACAGCAATTATATTTACACGTCCAGGTTCAATTCAGAACACAATCGATAAAATAGCGATTTGTTTTCAATATTTGTATTATAACAATTCCTTGTTAAAGATTCAGATCGGGATGTCAACGCTATAGAATTACAATATTTTGTAAGATGAATCTATCAATGGTTCAATTCTGTCCAGTATTTACAAATTCCATGGACCTATGCTGTTCCTTATCTTTATCTGCCCAGAACCAAATTCATGGGCCTGTTTTAAATCCGATTAAATCCAAGTCAGGAGAACATCTAGTGTTGTTATTTTGATTTCTTAATCAAATGTTAAATAATCAATTTGAGTATATATTAGCGTGGCACGGTCTCCCTTGTCAGTCGTGTACAATGAAGGAGGACCTAGCAAGGGACAATGTATAGTCAATCGGATGGAGAGAAAAAAACAAGGTCACATGTACACATACTGGTGTGCACATAAAAGCACCCTTCACAGTTGGAAGTCTAGCACTGGTGTAAAACTTTTAACTTTGGTGGTTTATATTGGTCAGATATCTTAAGACCCTCAGAAACAATTGGAAATTACATTCTTTATTCTTCAGCATGGAATATGTGAATTAGGCTACATGTACATGTAGACTAAAAATCTAAATCAGATTCAGCATGATTCATAACCAGACTGTGTAACTGAATGAGAACCTGTAGATATTGGACAAACCAAATCTGTTTGTGGCCACTGGACCACATGGCAATAAATCAGGGAATTAGAACAGCAGAAAAATGGTTCTATACACGTTTACACATAGGGAGTGAGATTATCCATGGATCCCTGCTTGAGCTGTACGTGTGCATATGTGTGTAGATTATTATCCTCCTAATACTCTCAGCATGAACTGAACTATGTACATGTAGGCCTAACATGCATTTACAAGCAATAATTAAACCAAATGTGACCCAGGTCGAAAAATTGCAAACTTTGTTATTATATTAAAAATAGACTGGGGCTTGTGAGTTCTTCTTTGTATGTTAATTACACCTACCAGCAGAAATGATGTTCATGGTACATGTAGCTACATGTAAAGCCATTTAAAAACTGTCCTGCTTAGTATTCACAAGTATGTTTAATCAAACAACTTCAGCAAATTTTTAAAAAAAAGTACTGGTACATGTACACTGAGAACTTGCTCCTTTATTATATATGTCATTAAGAAGTTATACAATGTAAAAGGAAAATTAACTTTAAAAGCCGTATCCCAAATGATTCTTCCATGACTGTCTTATTAAAATTATATATGGAGATAAACATTTTGTTCCATTTTATTTTTCTGTTATTTATTCCGCTTCATCTTGTAAGTAGAGGTGCACTGGATAGTGAATTTGGCCTGATAGTTGATATTTTGAATATCCGGTTTGTAGTTATCTACATGTATCTCTATCCTTCCTGTTGGAAAATGAAATGTAATGCTTAATGTCAGAGATCAAAAGAATCATGAATTATTTTAGGTCTTTAAACCAACAAATAAGTATATTTTTAGTAATATGACACATCGATCAATATAGAAAATAACAATTAAAACTTCTCTGTAACATAAAGACACAACAAGCTAGATTGTCCATAAATCATTCATTCACATAATTAAAAAAAATATGTATATGTACTGTCTTAATGCAAAGACTGTTGTTGTGTATTTCAGCACATCAAAGTAGAAAAATAAAATCTTTCATGACAATGGGCCAGTATAGATAGTAGAAAATGCTAGATACCTGTAATGCTGATAGTGCAGGTGAACTGCATCCATCACACTTAACAAATAAATCAGAGGAAAAATCTGTGAACAAGACAAGTTTCACTTCAAACGAAAGCCAACGAAAGCCAACACAAAACAAGAGAGTCATTTTGTTACAATATAAACATTCAAAATGCTTGACAATTTAAAAATCAATATACTCTTTTCATATTAATTGAATGAAATGTGAACAGGTTAATCATGCATGAGGCATTAGTTTTAAGAGATTTCACACCAACATATTTATTTGTTTGTAATGCTTTGAAATATTTAATCATACCAAATCTACATATTTTTTGTTTCAATCTTGTAAATTACAGAATTAAGTTTATCTACATAAGTTGAGACTATTCATGGCAGTTGAAGAAAATGGCGGACACAAATACATGTAAGGCGATCAAAACTAAGTAAGTCATGCCTAAATTCAAATCCTTTGGACTTTTGTATAACTTCAGCATATATTTTTACTGCAATAACCTTTTTATAAAAGCAGACCTAAAATAGCAAAATGATGTGGAGTCTATATAAAACAATTTTATGCTTAGTAGAAAATATGCTACATGTACATGTAACTATCAAACAAATTTGGTATCCTGATTGATACTAATATAGTAGTAAAAACTTTACTATCAGTGCATCCCTACATGTATATAGTTATATAAGTCATGTAGTGCAGATTGTGATTGGTCATCTCCGGTTCAACCTACCATTTAAAACACTTGGTAGAGAAAATTGCATTAACTCTTTTGAAACTTAAAGCAGTATTATCAAGATCAAAGATATTATACATGCTGTCGTGATGGGCTCAAAATATGCTTTCCATTATTATGTCTTTAGATGTTAATGAAGTAAACAACCAAACACACTGAATAAAATAAAATCTAGTTTTAATTTTACCGCAATAAAGAACAATCATTTTTAAAAAAAAAAAAAATTATTAAGAACTTTCTCCTGTATCAGATTTAAAAGCTTTCATAGTTTTAATGTGAATGGGGGTGGTTCTTGACCAGTTGATTGTTCACAAGCAATTGCATACAGATGACAATATATCCACATTACCTAGCTATGTCAATGTGGATGTGTAAACAAAACACTGACTTTTTTGAACGGAAAATAAATCAACAGCTGTTTAAAATGTTTTGTATCACATTAAAGTAATTACATGTACTACCTGAGTTCTTTTCTAGTACACTGTACCTGGCATCACAATAAATATAATATTGTTATTCAAGACAATAACATGACGATGTTGTGCCGCTGGTAAATGGCAGTCCAATGTCACACATTATCTCATTGATTTTCCTACACTAGAAAGCATACAGAATGACGTAGGCCGACACAATGTATTTCGCAATAAATAATACCAAATAACTCGACTAATATATACCCTGAACCCTTATGTAATAAGAAATAAGCCCTAGAAATGTAACATGTTGTAAATGTGCTTACCGTATTAATATTAATTATTATCAAATAGCCTTGTTAATGTTTATAAAAAACTGTAACATTCAGATCTTCTTACTCTCAGGACACAACATAGAAGTTCACTGACCTAAAGTTCTTTGAACTGAGAAAGCCCACAACTTATTCTAGTTTTAGAGCGAGTGTTGGCTGACATTTAAGAACTAAACTAACATAAATCTAGATAAAAATCCATTTATTAGATTTCCATCTGTCGGATTATCTGTCCTATTACTATAGCCAAACAGTATTTGGTGATCATTATCTAGAATAATTACTGGTAAATGTCTTATTAATGAAGAATAGAGACTTTTGGCAAGCGGATTTTTCCCATCCGTATCCCGTATCCGTATCGTATACGTGATACGTTGCGTCAATGTAGTTTTAGAGTTTTGGCCGATTTTAGCAATTTTTGGTTTCACTAGTGTATTATTTCAGAAAGTTTAGCCCATAGATCAACCAGTATGCAGACAGGCGGGAAAAATATGAAAATTTCGAGAAAAACCCATCAAAAATAATGATTAAATTCCAGTCGTTATCACTGTTAAAATCACATCAAATATACACCTTCGTGTTCTAGGATACACACAGATTCATAAAAACGCTATGATGCAACATTTCAGCGTCTAAAAGTAGCAAAAAAGACGGGAAAAAGACGACAGTGTTATACGGACCATTTCCGTATGAAAGCCGTTCCATACGTGCTGCCGTATCCGTGTGCCGTATCCGTGTGCCGTATCACGTATGAGAAATACACAGACATTGATGACGTCACACGCAAAATCCATACGGATACGCGATACGGACCAGGAAATTACGCTTGCCAAAAGTCTCTAATATCTCTTATTCTCTTATAACCTGATCTGTAACATTATAACAGAACATCCATATATTTATAATGATAGTTTAAGTGTCAACAATATATTGTGATGGATGATATTTTTTTTTTATCATTTCTGCAAACGTTTTTAAAAAATTTCTTTAACAACTATGTATGCCACTGCGGATGACAGAGAAAATTACTCATTTGAATGATTGCCATGTGTTAAAGTAAGGATGCGTCACTTGATAAAATATCCAAGTTAATATTTACGATTGATTATTTAACATTTAATTAAGAAAACAAAATCAAAATACAAACCTTGATAATGTCCTAGCTTGGATTTTATGGGATTTAAAATAGGCCTATCAATTTTGTTCGTGATGGGTTAATTAATGGTGATGGGTTAATTAAAAAAAAACAAAATCAAAATACAAATGCTAGATGACATCCTGGCAATAAATTTTGCTTATTACATGTAGAGAGAGAGGGAGAGAGAGAGATGGGGTTTAACATCCACTCGACACAAACTAGGTCATTTTGGGACCAACATGTGGTTTAATTTTATTTCAATAATTCGCTTGCGCGTAGGGGTCTTTAGCAGTGGGAGGAAAAAGGAGGACCCGGAGAAACCCACGAGGTTGGACAGGTGACCCTACTCCTGGGGAAACCACGCCAGTTGACTCAATATTGACAGGCCTTATGATACTGCGCGCAAGTGCTAACCATTCGGCCATCCAACCTCCACTTATTGAAGCAGCATTGATTGATGTAAATTCAATTCAACATATCATCATAAATACTAAACAGGATTGAACCATTTTTAAGTGATATTTCTAGAGAGATTCATATTTCACAATATTGTGTTTTAAAAGGGATTCCTATTGTGCTAAAATGACGCGGACATGTTGCTACTATCCACATATGGATGGGAAAATACAAAGTCACTAGGGTTTTGTTTCAGTATGAAGCAAGTAAACAAAGAACATCACAATTCTGATCAAAGAATAACATTAATAAACCATACATTTATCAGTTTGAAGCTCTCTTTATTGTAGAATATATGTTACTGCAGAGTGCAAAATAAAACATAAAGATACATCTTTATTACAGAAACATCACCCACAGGGTTGGATTAAAGCATGGGTTTTAGGGGTCGTGGTACAGGACCCTCTATCAGCTGCACCACCTTCAGTGAGTGAAATGGTCTCTTTTTTTTGTGAATAGGTAAGTATTCGTATTTAAAGTCTGCAACAAAGGGTTCTTTTACAGTGTACATGTATGCCAACCCATACACATAACTACACTGTTCCTTACCAGGTGCTGCATCTGCACCACTATAAACCATTATAAGGAACTTTCTTGGTCAAATATAGGGAACGACCTCAAGAACTCCTGGTTAGTGACGCAGCTACATTGTATTAAAGAAAGGGAAAGAGAGAGAAATGGGGTTTAACACCCACTCGACACAAACTAGGTCATTTCGGGACTATCATATGGTTCAACTTTATTTTAATAATTTGCTTGCGCATAAGGATCTCTAGCAATGGGAGGAAACAGGAGGACCCAGAGAAACGCACGAGGTTGGACAGGCGACCTTACTCCTTGTCACGTAAAACCGGGGAACCGAAACCATGCCAATTGACTCAATGACAGACCTTATGATACAGCGCACACAAGCTAACCATTTGGCCATTCAACCCCCATTTAAGAAAGGTTTCAATTAGTATTTATTACGACAAAAAGAAACACTGTCCTGTATATCTGGGGAAGCTGATGGGTTAACATTCCCTAGATTAAGGTAATCACAGTACTTGTAGCCTAGTGACCTACAAAATCTTAACATGGATCTGATACATGTAGATACATATACATGTAGCATGTACGCAAAAGAACAAATAACTTTAATTGAGAAGCACAAGAATATCACTATAAATAGCTGCCATCAATTGCTAATTAATTTTGATATTGATTAGCATTTTTTACACATTGTACGGGAAATTGCACAATTGTGTATATAGTTACACCCCCTTAAAACAAAAGAGTTAACAATGATTACAAATGTATAGGATAGACTAATCAATTTCTTTGATAACATAAAAATGATAAACCATTGTTGTTTGATTACTGCCCAAGGATATAGATGTTGATAACATGTGGAGCTCATAGAAAATATTTTAAAATGACTTGCAAGTTTGATATTTCTAAAGATATATGATTTATTGAGAGTATATTAAAATTAACAGTAGACCAAATCTATACCAAACTGTGTTGGGATGAAATCACCAGAGATGACACTAACCCTCTTGTCAATTCCAACACAAAATTTGTTTGTGGGAGGTTTTTTTTAGCTGTAGATAGACTAGAAACATTTTCTAATCCACCATTTACATGCAGTAGAGATTTAAAATGTTTGTTTTAAACTAAATCTAACAAAATTAGGCCAAATTTATGCCATTCATAGCCAGATATTTTGCCAAAACAAGCAACCCTCTGATTGGCATCTTATTTCTTTGTTAAACTTACACAGGAAGATGTCCAGCAGCAATTTTAGACAAGATAAGAGAAATGAGGGATCTGGCAGGTCACATTTAGTGTACTTCAATAAGCTTGATGTATTTGGCTAGTTTTTCCAAAAAAATAATGATCAGATCATAATGAAAGTTGTCTGATGACAATATGTCTCACTGATTGATATAAATGTATTAATCTTAAACAATGTACATTACATCTACATTGTATATTGTATACAACAATATGTTAAACAATAACATACACCGGTACATGATCTACACTTTCTATTACCCCTACATGTAAACTACATGAGATTATTATACACTATAAAAGATGTCCATTTCATTTTATACTAAGGAATCATACTTGTGATCACTTCGCTGTACATGTACATGTATGATGTACAGTATACATATATAACAAGGCTGGTTTCATACATCACATAAAATAAGTACTTACATGTATATTTTCTTACAAAGTACATACATGTATCCTGAATGAACAATTTGGTTTTAAACACCATTAATTTTCAAGAGTAAAATAAAAGTACAAACTACACACATACATGTACATGTAAGTTTGAAGTAGTCAATAAGTAATATTTACCTTTTCCCTTTGAAGGACTTGGAGGACTAGATATATTTAAAAAAGCGTCAATTTCATCACCATGCATGGTAATAAACAATGATTATAGGCTTTTATAACCACCATTCTGACAAATCAATCAATGTTTTTTCAAAAACTCTCATATTTCACAAAACCTGAAAAGAAACAAAACCATTAGATTTTGATACAATCCAACACGAGGCTGAGCTGATATCCCCTGCCCTGTCTTAATCCCAAAATAAATAGATGACACTCATTAATTACTTGAACAATTATCATTTTACAAAGCATCACATACATGTACGTACATGTACTCTCTTCAGTGCTTATCCTAAGCAGAAAATGGTCAACATCGAACTTAGTCATGGTACAATGAACATGTATTTATTGATGTAATAAAACTATACACTAGAGATATGCCTACTAAATGAAATAAAATGGGGTTTAACGTCCTACTGTACTGCTCTGAATTGGGCTAATGAAGACAGGCATGTGCCTAGAGCAGTGATTCTCAACCAGTGCGCCACGGCCCACAGGTGTGCCACAAGATCTTCCTAAGTGTGCTGCGGAATTTTGAACGGCACACTAAGAAAATGCGAAAAATCACATGATCCCAATTGAGTATTCACTGGTGTCTACTGATAAGTTCATAGCTGTGTTTTTCTTAATTTAGTTCGAGTCATTCTATGTATCTATGACTAGTCTCTGTCTACAGTTGTATGCCGTCTGACTTGTCATGTTTTTATTTTGCAAAATCCAAATATTTTTTATATGTATTTAGCCAGCCGCGCTGCTATGTTTTCACGTGTTCCAAGGTGTGCCGTTGGCTAAAAAAGGTTGAGAACCACTGGCCTAGAGTATAGAGTGTGCTATGAGGGAAATTTTGCCCAGACAGTGGCACTACAGCCTACTCTTAAATCGAATTCAAACTGTCAAGGGATCTTTTACGTGCATGCCAATGTGTACATGAGACCCCGGTTTTTGTCTCGAAGGCTAGACAGCTGTCTTTGTCAGGTCCTCGTGCTGCATCACTGACAAGGGGGAATCACGTTGGAAAATCTGGATGAACTTTCTCGGCCAATGCAGGGATCGAACACCCAACCTCCAGGATAGCAAGCCTGCGTCTAACCCACATAGCCACCAGGACCCCCATATGCATGTAAAGGGAATAAAACCAAATTACACATCAATTTCTCTAAAATATGTCAGAAAGTGTTTGACTTTTGTTTGTATGACGAATTAACTAACAGCATATTCTCTGATCTGTCGAATTTGAGTTTGTTAAAATAAAAATGCATAGGTATCGGTAAGCTCTTTTGTTCTATTTCATTAAATTCTGATATATTGCAATTGAATTGAAATATTGTTAAAATCTTCCAGATACTGTTTTGCAAAAAACAAGCCAAATGCAATGCATCACATACATGTACAACTGGTAATTTAACAAAATGTTTGCACTCTGTTTTAATGCAAACACTACCAGAAATAGAATCAAACAAGAAAACCATGTCTTATTGTCAACAATGTCAACCAGTTGATGAATGTGTCGAAAATGGTAATAAGCTTATTAATTGACATGTTTTTTTTAATCCCACATTTTTGGCAGATAAAATATTCCAGTTGGGGGGGGGGGGGGAAATATAAACTTTTTTTATATAAAAATTATCATCCGTTTTGGCGGAAAAAATCAGAAAACCAGTGTGATCCCTGCTTATTATACTAATAATAATAACATTGTGATATTTCAAAAGTGATGCTAAAACGAAATATTTCATTACATTTCTCAAAAGATATTCAAACATAATATAAATGCAGTTTTCAATGCACAAGGGGTCTAAGTGGAATGTGGTAAATTACATGTAGCTATTTCTAGGTACGTCAATGAGCACCTACATCTGGCGTACTGTAATTACTACATGTACATGTACATGATCATATCTAACAAACTACATTAAATCTGCAATTGATCAAGTTCTGCCAAAGTTTCATTTTAGCAATACAAGGCAAAGGGGTTTATTAATGAATACAGAATGACTTACTACATTTAAAGTGTAATTAGTTGCCACATATCTTGATAATAAAACTTTAAAATGTATTCCTATAGTATGGTACATGTATATACATGTACATGTACGGTAGTCTACTATACAATGTCTGTCATGGCTAGTCTTTGAATGCCAGAAGTTCTTTTTGTTTTCTTCGCCTTTTTATGACTGATCAAAATAAGTAACAGTTTGAAATATTATCTTTCAATTCCAGATCTTATCTATAACTGTAGTTAAACGTCAGTGTGATCCCCTGATAAAAGATATCAGCTAGAGGGTCATCAATATTTATTTGCTAAGCAAAGAGATAATGCCTATTTTAATACTAATACTAGTAATAGGGTGCCTCACAAGGTCGCAAACACTCTACTACCATGGTAAATGATCAACCTCAAAGGCAACTTCAAAAGTGATTATGAAACAGCTCTGGTGCAAATGCATTGTCAGCATGTATTATAGGTCCATAGGTCTATGAGATAACAATGCCCCTCCCCCCAAAAGGCAAATAAGTTTGAAAAACAGCGATATCTACATACGTTTAGATTGTGGGTAGTGATAACTTTAGAAAAATATGCCAGGTTTATGGAAAAATGGCAGTGTCTAGATCTGCAAGTGCATGCACAATGTCAGAGAAATTTTAGAGCATTTTCATTGGATGTATGTAACTTATTAAATACAAAATAAAATAGCATTTAATTGTCTTCCCTTTTTTATGCACCAAGTTGACGAATTGGCACAACTTTTCCTGGCTAGATCAGTTTTTTGTCCAATCCAAATGACTAGATGCTTTTCCTTGTCAGGGTTTCAATGCTGCATGAATGACAAAGAGAATCAGACTGAAAAATTCCAAATAACTTCTTGGTAAACAGTGCAATTTTACCCAGGACCTCCTGGTTATTGAGCCAGTACCATGCCATATACATTACACAGAACCACCGTGCAAGTAGTTCCTATTAATTATAACGCAAGCATGATGATTAAGTGGCTGCATAATTTTCAATATATTTAGAGATTTATTTTTTAATGTGGGGCACCCTACTTTGAAACATAGTATCTAAAAATATCATTTCATATGAATTCTGTAACTAGAACTACCCACATGGTATGTTTAATTAAACTATAGTGTATCAGTAACCTACTTTCAAGATAAACACTTCAGATAATTGGGCCAGTGTATTTTTGGGCCAGTAATGGTCAAATATTGAGTAAATTCTGGTTGCTTAGTGTAAACTTGCTATTCAAGGTAAAAAAATCAATAGGCCTATCGCCTATCTATAGTCAATACCGGTACAATAATGCATTCATCATACAAGCTTGTTATATTAACCTAAGTACCGATAAACATCTTTATTTGAATAGTTATTGAATTTAGTGTAAAAATGGCATTCCGTTAAATCAGACATACATGTACACTGGTATTATGTTTATAGTTATACATGTACATGTACATGTTTCAATCCATAATTAATAACAGTCTCAAGCAAGTGAATTTGTTTATTAACTTTTTCTTGTTCACTGGATTCATTATTTTTCTGAAGCTTTAAATGTACATGTATTATAACTTAGTAAATGCATATTTGAAATAAAACTATGATTTAAAAGTAGACCTACATGTATAGCCTTGTGTACATGGTTAAATTTGACCTAATTACAATTGATATGTTGATTCTTTTTGCAAATTGAGTATCTGTCAACATTCAAACTTTTAAGTCTGCAGATACATGTAGAGCTACATTTGTACAAGATAACTTTGGGTACCCGTAAATATATTATAAATGATTTTGTCTTCAACGCCTAGTCAAAAATGTCTGATTCTGTCCCTAAAACACCTTTCATTATAAATGATAAAAAGTTTGAATATTTACCATTCCAAAAACATGTTGTCCTAGACCATTCAACAAATAAATAGAATTTGTTTCCAAAACAATACCGCCTACAGACAATCAAAAGAACTCAATTTAACACTTTATTTGGAAATTAATCAATGATGTTTACATGTACATCCGCTTATTTTGACCAAAAAAAATCAATACGAGACTGGGCTTTGTAAATCTGAAATCACAGTTTGTTCATATAGAATGACAAATATAACGCAAAAACAAAAATGTTACATTGGGAATAATCATTACACTTCATTATATTTAAGTGTAACCAATTATACATGTAAGGCTTCTTCCTTATGTGACAAATCAAACAATACTGGTAAGTTTCAAAATGAAAATTCCAAAATTTATAAAGTGAGAGAGATATGGGGTTTAATGTCCACTGGACACAAACTAGGTCATTTCGGGACCAACACATGGTTCAATTTTATTTCAATGGGAGGAGCAATGGGAGAAAACCTGAGGACCCAGAAAAAACCCACAAGGTTGGACAGACGAACCTACATTACTCCTTGTCACGTACAACAGGGGAATCGAGACCACACCAGTTGACTAAATGACAGACCTTATGATACAGCATGCACGTACTAACCATTCGGCCATCCAACCCCCCAATTTATAAAGTAGCTAAGTATCTAACTCAATATCATCCAAAGTCTTTGACATTGAAAACACAAATTATTTGTCAATTTTAAAAAAATCAACATTGATTTTGTGATCTTACCGGGAAAAAATAACCAATATTTAAGACAAAACGAACATTTTATCATTGGAACACGAATCGTGTACCATAATGCGTTTCAGCACCATTTGTAACAAGGGACTCAAAGAACAAGGCTAGACATATTCCACAAGTCATATAAAACGGTGACATCATATTCTTATCCCGGGAGCATGCGCAATAAATACTATCGGTGTAGACTGGAATAAACAGACGCTAGAGATTGCCATTCGATTGAGACTTCTTGCGTATTTCACCAAACATAACTGATTAGAAATTACAGTAAAAACAATAGACTTCTAATATCAATTTCAAAACTATCAGGTCATAAGTGTAGTGAGTAGAGTGTTCACAAGAAAGAGTGGATGACGGACCAACAGACGGACGGAGGCAACGGTACTATCCGACCAAATATCCATGTGGGCATATAAAAAGTGTTTGCAGTTGTAAGTAATACATGGTGATGCAATACAATTTGGTTTTAAACATTACATAGTTCTACTTCCGTTATTGCAATTCGACAATGGTTCTTTTATGTGGAAGCCAACAGAACCTTGTTTTTTTGTATCATCCAAATGACAAGACACTGCTCCCACTACTAACAAAGGAAATAAAAACACACGGAAAGTCCTGGGGAATCTTTTACATACATGTACATATATCACATACTGAAAAAATCTGATATACATGTACTTTTCTTCAAACATGTATCAAGATGCATTACAAAACTAAGAAATAGTGAGCAATCGGTGAATTAATTATTTATATTAATGCTCCAGCAAAGATTGTGTTGGCGTTTTTCAGAAGTACAAATCAAATATTTACTATTTTTAAGTCCTACGATATTGTGAAAGAAAGATGTATCTCTAATAATAGGAATATCATTCCAAAAATGGTTTAATTCTGTTCAATATACAAAGATATGTGAATTTGAAATTTCATTGATCTACATATGTACATGTACTGTATGCTGATTCGCTATGTATTCAGCACCCCACAATTTTGTTGTCCACCAAAATTTATTGCCGTGACCTTTATCTAACATTCGCATTTTGATTTTGTTTTCTTATTAAACATCAATTTGAGTGGATTAAGCTGTAAAAAATTTGATATTTTAACGAAAAAGGGCAAATGGTGAATCACTACTTAAAAGTACCAGTATAATTAATAGGGCTGCAACGATTCATCGATGAATCGATGAACTGCGATGTTTTAAAAATCCACGATGCACGATACAATCAATGTCCGTCCGTATTTCGATTCGTTATCCATATAATAATTTCACAAAAATAGACTAATAATCCCTTAATTGTATAAATAAGTCCATGAACAAAATAACTTTTTTTTTACTTTCAGCAAGTGTTAAGGCGTGTTCTACACATGAAGTGGCTTATTATATAACTATTTCATCAAGATTAAAATATCAGTCTGGTTAAAAGCAAGTCGTGCTTGAAATTAAGTTGTGTTCAAATTACACACATAATATGCGGAAAAAAACCCATACAACATAATATACATGTATATAATATATTTATATGTCAGTAATATGCTATTTGTGATAATATTACTGTATAAGAATGGCAATTTGTACATACTGCGAACATTGATCAGCACATTTCCAATGTATATTAATATTTAATATTAAAATCTTCGTAACATTATTTTCTTTGCTGTTCCATAATCTATGATTAAACTGACAACGAGAAAGCTTTTCATTGGCTGAAAATGTTGTGGCAATACGAGCCAGCCAGCTGAAATTTGTTTCATAATGAATTCACCAAATTCAGGTCGCACGATCGACAAAAACAATATTGCGATCGAAATCCCACATACCAAAAGTCACAAGTAAAGTATGGAAGTTTTTAGGATTTCCCGTTAAGCATGACAGCAATGAAATCCGTTTAGTTGACCGAGAAAACACCACATTTAAAGTAAATCACAAAAGTAGGCATTTTTAAAATTTATTTCCAATATCGCAATATTAATCGTATCGTAGACTATGAATCGTGATGTGCATCATATCGTCGCCTGGTGTATCGTTGCAGCCCTAAATTAATTAATAATATAAAATTGAGATTGTTTATGCCTTACTTATACTTAAGCAGGATCGGCAAGCTTTCATTCAATGTATTACGAAAATGCTTAATTTACTGACATAAAATTGAATGCCGTACGGTAATTAAATATGAAAAATAGCGAAGTTCATATATTTTTATTACGTACAGGATGTTAATATTTTGTTGACATGTGATTTTTAATTGTGGTATGAATTTGTCTGCTTAAATAACGATAAGAGTTACACCAATTTATTTCGGTAAAAAGTCTGACAAGAAACAATTTTGAAATCCCATCACTGTACATGTATCAGACAGTTTAATACAGGTTTTCCGGCATTCATGTTTGATGTGTCTCAATATTTCATTGTTGTTGAAGATTTTGTCTTACTCATTGGTTTTAATCTTAAACCCCTAACCCTGAATTTATAGGTTTTAATCTTAAATACCTGACCCTAACTATTGAATGTAAAAGTGATGGAAATAGAAAAGAGCGTCGGATCAAACATGATCGCCGGTTTTCCCTTGAGGCATGCACTAACTGTATAGCCAAACTGACAACTGTCACATGTATTACACTGTTGACGTTGTTACATTGTCAAACTTGGATGTCTAATACAAATTAAGTCCTTTATTATGCCATATAAAATCATTGCTAAATGACTGGTAAACTTTAAGGACGAAATTGTTGAAGCAATATTTCTAAACCATTTAAGCATGTATCATATTTCTAATGAGACTATCTCAAATACATGTTTCTCTCTGCTTGATTAGAATTTATAAGCAATATTATTTCTGCATGTACATGTAGTGTTCATGAAATTATTAGCTAAAACGAAGATTAAATTCAGATCAACAATTTAATTTTGCAGATAATTTCACAAATATAATCAAATAACATACAGAAAGAAAGACGTCTTTATTACACCTGCATCTGCCAGCATCACATACAACAACATCAGACATATCTTCAATCTGAGTACGGAAATTTGTACCTAATTATCCCCTTATTGGTATTATCACATCTTTTCTAAATCTTTGAAATACTAATCATGTTTGTGTTTTAACTTAAATGGCAATACATTACATACATGTAACTTTTACACCTGCATCTGCCAGCATCACATACAACAACATCAGACATATCTTCAATCTGAGTACGGAAATTTGTACCTAATTATCCCCTTATTGGTATTATCACATCTTTTCTAAATCTTTGAAATACTAATCATGTTTGTGTTTTAACTTAAATGGCAATACATTACATACATGTATCTTAAGGCTGTGCAAAAATATCGATATAATCGATAATCGGTAGAATTTTATTTAGCGATACGAAAATCGATATTGAAATTCAAATATTGATTATCGGTATATTTACCTTCTGAGGGCAAGTTACGGTCACTTTCACATGACTGAACTTGCCATAGTCTGGCATGCAGACGAATGAACGAATACACAACGTCAACACAACAACTATTTTCCCCCTCTGCTTACAAACTGGCACATTTTAAATATATATTATTGTAAAAAAAAAAACTAAACTTTAAGATTAAATACATTATTTTAATATTTTCGTTGTTTTTGTTGTTATTACTAGTTGAAACTAAAATAGGTCACCCACTTTGTGAACAATGACGATCGCACGTGATATAGTAAAATTAGAATTATCTCCCTTCTTTGCTCTTGATTGATTTGTAGAGAAATTGTCTGCTTTCACGATAAAACTAATTGTATTATTAATGATCAACTCAGCTTTTATTACTAAATCATGTCAGATACAGCCCATACAAAACACGTTTTTGACTTCCCGGGAAAATAACTATATCTCTCGTAATTTCTTGGAAGAATTCTACTTTGGTTTTCGTCAAAATTAACCAATCATAAAAATTCTTTGAAAGCCGGTAATTATTTTTTTATTGTCCAATCAATAGACGCCTTCTATTATATTTTATTCTATTATTAGCAACACTGTGTGATCGCCAGTAACTTGCAAAGAGAAACCATGTATTGTCTTTGTATTTATCGGAGATATTGGAATAAAAAAAAGGTTCAAATGAATCAAGAACAAAACTTAGAATAATACTCAAGTTAATCCTACATTTAGCAACTAATTATTTTACATTAATTGATTCTTTTACGTACATCGGCACAGTATTAGACTATGATAATAACACTACTGTAACTCGACCAACACAAATAACAGGTCGGTAAAGTTCGTTTTTTCCGGAAGAATGATTGATACCCGGTAATCGATTATTATCGATAATCGCTGACAAATTCTTGCCGATAATCGATATTGAAATTTCATATCGATTCCCAGCCTTAATGTATCTACAATTAAATATTTTTAGAATGAATAAATCAATTGACTGGACTGTCTGAGATTGACTACGTACGTACAGAGTACAGACCATACATGTACATGTAGGTACAATGTAAAAATGCATCTTCTGCTACAGTACATGTAATTATTACTATTACGGTACATGTAATTATTACTATTACGGTACATGTACATGCTAGAGGTTATCAAACTAAAACTAATTAAATCCCATGAAAATAAACACTGTGCATAAATTTAAAGTTAATTTGATGATAACTTTAACCATGTGGACAACGGACAGACAATGGTGAGGACAATAGGATTCTTCATCTCATGACATGAACATAAACCCTTTGTATATAGGCTACATTTGTAAGTTTAATCTGCTGATAACTTTAGAATTGTACACGACAGACCAATAGACAGACGGACCAAAAGACGAGGGTTATGTCCAGATAAGTGAGATACAACAATTAATAGAACACATACTAAATAAATAAGTAGAGATTTTAATAGACGTGTTGTGCCTACATGTCTATTGAATTACAATAACTGATTAATGATTAATTTTTGAACAGTGATCAAGAAATTAAATACTTGTAAATTGGACACTCATTATCAAAATTAATCAGTCAGCTTTAAACTGGACACATGAACAAATTAGATGATTTTTGGTGATTTTAAACGATTTTTACAAATTTTTAAACAAAGATTGGATATTAAACGAATGTGAAAGAAATTAGTGCTAGATACACAAGATTAAACGATACCTGGGTGTGATCAGACCTGCACCACTTACAAGGGAAAACCATGCTGGAAACCCTGTAGAAGTATAGTGGATGTGACCTTAAATGTCATGTCATGTAATGTAATACAGTGGTACAAGAAGGCTTTAACATTACTGTTGTTTCAAGTACTTAATTGAAATGTATATCTACATTATAGGTGAATATTTGCTGCGTGTGGTGAATACAGGTGCCCGTAACGATTCTAATTTTATTAGCACATATATTTGAGGCTGTGGACCACATGTACATACACGCCTTTATTTTGACTTAAACAGTTTTGTTTATTATGTATCTAGTACTATAATGTAATGATGAGACTGGGTCAGTTTATCCTAAGGTATCCTTTATTGAATGACAGGTCTATACTGGCAAAATAACCCAACCTACTCCTGACCTAGGGTCATGTCTGTCAGAATGTCTTGTCATAGTTTCAGTCCAACAGCCATACATTTCTTTCAGACATATACTAGTATCTTTCATACTTTAATAATAGCCTTCGGCAATTTTCTCTTTCTCTATCAATGTAGTTTAAATGCACAAAACAAATGCACCATTTCCTTGTCTATATTTACAATAAATTACCTATTCGCCCCGGAAACACATTTAAAATATTTCAAACCAATGTTTATTTTGGGCACTGTGTTTGTATAATAACGATAAAGTCTTATTATCAATGGAAGAGCTGGCTTAACCAGCCCAAATCAGAAAATAATTTTACATAGAAATCAACAACAGACCTGAGATAAAAGTACTTTCCAGCTAAACCAGAAAATTAAAATAAAATAGGCCCTAGATGTAGTGTACTCCCCACAATGCATATTGAATGTTTTACCATCATGAAATGTGAAACCAGATCTATAATATTGTTGTAACTGCTTAAACGTCTGACTCGCTGGAGTGTAAATCGGTCAAGGTTGCCGACATATTTCTTTGGTCTCTACCAAATAAAGTTGATGATAAGGCTGTGTCATGGACAAAGAAGTCTTTGAACATAAAATCAAAGATCATAAGTGTTCGAAATACTCATCTCCAACATACCTGCATATGTAGAATATGTTTTTAATCAATGACATTCATAATCCACCCGTCAAGTTGATGTAAGAAACACCGTTATTGCTTTTACCTTCATGTAAGTCCAGCAAAACAGACACAACCAGTGTTAACTCGCGAGAAATCTCGAGAAATCTCGAGACCGAACGTTGGGTGTTGTGCAGGCAGATTAAATCGTCACAAGTGATGTACCGTTACTATTAAAAAGGCTTCGCGCTTGTTTCTAGGGGGTGGAATATTTTTAATGTAACTAAAACTAAATGGCTAAAACACCCACTCGTTTTTATCGCCAATGTCATGCAAAAGCAAAGTGTTCGAATTTCCAGCCCCTAGTAAGGATTTCTGCCAAATATTAAAGGTGTAAGGGAAATAACTCTAACTAAGCATTTGGGGGCAGACCACCATTAATTACCCATTGACTTCAATGTTAATCTGGCCTCTTTGCCCACCTCCAACTTTTCACCAAATTTTCGTTGGGCTGAATGCTCTTCACTACAGACAGAGGAACAAATGGTCATGTCTTTGCACTAAAATTTGTATGAGGTTGACCACCAAAATTTTGAGATACACAAACTTGAAGAAGCATACTAAAAACAGGTAACTAGTTGCCGTACATATCGCCGTAGCCAACCTGATAACCCCGTTATCCTTACGCCTCAAAATCATGGATATTCACCAAAACTTGGCAGAAAATGTTAATTCAAACCCTCTTCGTCCATTCTAGACCCAAAAATCAACAAAAATGGGCATATAAAAGGGGAGAATAGAGAGAAAGTGTGAGAGAGAGAATTGCTATAAATAGACGAACTAGGCGTACAATCCTTGGGTACCGAGATGGTGAAGGTGAAACGAGATGGTGAAATTTAATTAATGGTGGTCTGCCCCCATTTGATCTTTGTCCCTATCGTACCGGCGCCGTAATTATCTAGTACCGGTACTATAGTAACTTACCTATCCTCCCTTCATTTCAAAATTAAAATTATCCCCCCCCCCCCCCGATAGATTCACCACAACCTGACAAAAATTGTAAAACCAAACCCCATCTTCGCTGCTACAAGAAAAACTGAACAAAAATCGTCACGCAAGAGGGGAATGAATAGAATATGGTTTAACGCCCTATTTTTCTGCTCCACCGGCCACACGCCGAAAATTTTACCCGGGCAGCAATAGAATTCAAACTGTCAATGTGTCTTTTACGAGCACGCCAAGCTGTAAATATGGGAGCTCAGTTTTTTCTGTCCCATCCGAAACACTAGGCATTGTTCCTGGTCAGCTAGGCCATCCGCCCTGCACCGATGGGCGCCGACAAGTGGGGTTGGTTTGTATGTAGGCCTATATGTGTATATATGTACATGTAATGAATCGAGATTTTGCTGTTTTGTGGGATATTTTACCGCCCCTCCCCCCAAAAAAAATCATTTAGAACTGGTATAAAGGTAAAGCTTAATGTGAGTTTCACTTTTTTATTACAAGCGACACAGAAAAGAACAGCAATTGTGGATCTAGTCTATCTAGAGCCATAACGCCTCTAGATGTCACTTCCCCGACATCTCAAGATTCATTGTCAACAGAATAGTGATAAAGTTGTTATTATCAGCTCTAATAATGTTTGACAGTTATTGATTAGCTATAATAAGTATATATTATTAGCCATGATTATTACGATAATAACATAATAATAAGACGGTTTATAGACGCCAAATTTCACTAACCATTTGATATCCGAAATGAATAAATACACGTGTGATAGGCCTACCAATCTTTTTAGGATTAACTTTAGATAAAATTAACAAACAGGCAAACATTATCTTAAATAGCCACATTAACCATCCTATATACTAAATTAATATGATCATTTTCAGGATTAATTATAAATGAATTTGGCGAACAGACAGGTCTAAACACACTGCGTGGGTGGGGAATGAAGCACCCTAACCATACTAATAGTAGGACCATAGTCAGCTTACACCAAAGGCAACATCGCCCCCTCCCACCGTTAATATCTATTTAATTTGAAAATTTTAAGACACCTTGCTTTTAGGAAATCCCACATAAGATAAGATTATTGTAACATACCGTTTTATGATGGACAGCATACAAAATTAAGTTTACAGTTTAACAAATAACATCTATACGATGATCAATTATGGCTGTACAGTGTTGTACAGCAAGTCGGTTATCATATAACATGTAATTATGAAAAGGTTGTTCGAATAATGGAAAGTAATATATGCCTAGAGCTAATAAAACGATAATTTTTAGCCTAGAGATGAAAGATACTACAAATGCATATCTATCTGGATAATCAAATAAAACCGTCAGGGGTGGGGGGGGGGGGGGTTAGAATAATTTAAGGAAGTCGGTTCACGAGCAAATCTAATACTCTTTCTTGACAACGTTTATAAATACATGTATATATGAAGTAACATGCGGATTGCCCTTGGAATTATTATAATCAAATATGAAATGGTATTCGTCTCTAGTAAATTTAATAAAATCCGAAAACCGGCATTGCTCATCGTAGGGAACCTTTGGAACCTTGAACGTATAGTTCATTGAAAAGCACTACCATGTTGAGTTTTTTTTTTAATTTACATCTCTCCGCGGAAACGTTGATATAACGACATGATTGGCGAGGCGCACATAAATCCAAGTGACATTGGTTGGGCGCCCCGTCAATCTCGTGATGTGGGCACGTTGGTCGTTTCCTTTGTATTGCGTCCAATGGAAAGAGCGCCTATGGCGCCCATTGGGGAAGAAATGGGCCAATCTCGTCGTGGGCGCCCAACCAATGTCACTGATGTGGGGTCGTTGGCTTCGTATTGCGTCCAATGATATGCCGATTTTTGACCCCCGAGGTGCCGTGGTAAACAAACCCTTCGCATTTGGAATTCGAAGTAAGAGTAGACCGTAGCGCCGCTGCCTGGGCAAAAAAAAATCATAAATCGAACGGTAATATTCCGGTATGTATTTATATCCAAACACCAGATTTAAAAAACGATTAGAGGTGTGGTCGATCATTATGACACGGACTTTCTAATTTAACACTGTGTGAATTGCGTAGAATTTAATTAAATCAAGCATTTCTATCTGTTATTAGAACTATCTGTTAATGGTGATTATTTAAAAAAAAAAACCTGCATTTTCATAGTCTTTATCTTTATATTCGGTCCACTTTTACACAACGGTTACAGAAATCTTATATATCAGCAAGGGCAGGACGATTTACCCGATACTGCCCATAACACCTGTAACTATAGCTCAGAGCAACGAGGGAGACGGGAAGTGTTCGCAGGGGCAGGGGTGCTGTAAAATTAACGGACAATGTATATCTATGATCGACAATATTTTCACAGGGGGGGGGGGGGACTTAAAAACTAACATGATACTTCATACCTCAATAAAATTATATATAAACAAATATTGCAAATTGAGTTGATTCGTGGAAAACATGCAAATAAATGTACGACAAAGGTGATTGTCAAGGTCTAATCTCCCTTGTTTACCCAATACTTCCAAATATTAACCCATGCTATTAAAAGTTCAATCCTTTTCTGTAAAATAATGGGCCAATATTACAAAAAATTAGATAAAAGCACAATTATTTGGATAAAAAATTGTTTGTTTGTGGAAAATAAATTATTTATTCAATGTTTAGCCGTTCCATTTATCACTAATACTATAAATATATATTTCAATTGTTTGCACTTTTGCTGGTAATTAAATCATTGATATTGAAGTAAATGGAGAATTCTGTCAGTTTGAAATAATAAGGCATTATAATGTGGGTTATTTTGCACTATTGGGTTAGAATTGGGAGACATTTGGCAATATTTGGCTAGTCTTTCAGACGCTTGAGCTACCAAATTAACAATTTCTTTTGTGTACAATTATTCAACAACTGTAATAGTGTCTTACAATGATGAAGTAGTGTGTTATGGTATTTGGCAATCTGTTTCACAATCTGATTAAAATACAGATCTATACAGTTTGTATTTCGTTTCGATTTTTATACTTTCGATGACCTACACTACATGAAGATCTAACAAGTTATAGGGGAGTTCACGTCAGGGGTCAAACGAGCGGGTTTTGACTCTATGACGTCAGACATTGATTAATCAATCAGCGTTGACGTTTCTAGTGGTTTACCCACAGTTCCGTGCATTAAAAGGCCAAGAACTCGCCGTAACAGACCGTTTCATTGGTTAATCCCTCACATCATTGAGAACACACCAATGATAACAACTCTTCCAGAAACTAGCGTAGTAAAGACAAGTAAAACGAAATTTTGAACTATAAAAACGAAACGAAATAGGATCTGCGTTTTAATCAGATTGTCTGTTTCACAGAATATTACAAAAGTCTTCTAATATCTCTGTAAAAGATGACTGCCTTCAACACGTGACGTCATATCACGCGGCTTCAATCATTGGCTCAATGGCGCGTGCATTGTTTACAGAAGACGTGACTGGTTCGGGCAGATTGGCGCCTTTTACTCATTTTAATACCCATTTACACTAAATAGGAAATAATTTTTACCTACAAATACTTTAAACGTCTATTTATTTTTCTAATATATAAAAACATGTTTAAGAATTTAATTTGTCGGAGGATAAAAGTTGATATTTGTGACTCATTAAGTCGCATCGGTGTCATCCTTATCAGTGATTGTAGCGGCCTAGCGAATATTCACTGCTGGTCAGTGTGTGTATTTGGTAGTATTTATATACTTAGTATTGGATGGTATTGAGTAGTATTAGGTTATAGTATTTTGTAAATCGTTCTTCCGTATCAACAGGGTCTCGTCTTAAAATCCATATTAGATAAGACCGCCATTAAAGAAATCAACCCTCACTGTTCTTTACTAGCAAATAGTAATGGATGCCTGTGCGATAATGATGGGATTATTTTGTCAATTACGGATCATCGTGACGTCATTTGATCCCAGAACAGTCTTAACTCTGTTAAAGTTTCCCAAATCAATTTGTGTTACAAACAATCTTTCCCACGCAAATATAAAAATGAATATCCTATTTATCACAACAAAAATTTATCGAATTCTTACTGGTAAAGAAATAGTGGTTTTGCTTAGTATAGAGACCAATTTTAGTCTGCTTACTTTGGTTACTTTTCTATACGCCCACTTTGAAATATGGCCATACATTGTCGTCACCCATGTCCTCTGTCAATTAGTTTAAGCTTTAATGTTTTTTGATGGATTGTGTATCCCCGATGTGTTCAGATTTAGAATCTGGGTGATGCCAACCTGGCATTCTTGAGAAAATCAAAATATCCCAGATGGCCGCCACGAAGCAATTTTCTGATTATTTTCTGTTATGCTGAATTGTCGCATGGACGATTTCGATCATTGGTTGTCAGTTTTGTTATATACTTGACAATATAATTACGATAAATTCAATCAGAACATAAGTCAAACAACGATTTTGCCAAAGGAAGCAATAAAAGCAGGAAAAGGATTCAGTATGACTGCCGCCGTTCCGTAAAATGCTCGATTTATTGGTTACCTGAACAACCCATAGCTTTCATAATCATGTGATAATTCAGGACCACTATAGTTAGTTGCCATCAAATTTGTATAAACCGTGTCCATTCTACGAAGAATGTGGGGTTGGGGTGGATCGATGTGTAAAACTTTGGCTCGCTAATCTGGAGGTACCATGTTCGATCCCGGTAGTTGGTTGAGGAAGTTCATCGGGATTATCCAGCGTGGTTCCCCCTTGTCATTGTTGCAGGACGGAGGGCCTGGGCAAGGGCATAGGATAGTTCTTCGGATGCCACGAATAGACGGGTCCCGACTGCCGTGACAGTTGGACTTCGATATGAGTAGGCCGTAGTGCCGCTTTACCGGCAAAATTTCCCCCATAGCACACTATATGGCGTACACATGACCAGTTAGACGTTAAACCCCATTGGTAACATGGACGGGAAATCTTCCATTGTTCTTTTCGTTGAATAAGCAGGTTGTTTTCCCTCTAGTATTTTGGCTGGAGCTTGACCGTGCAATAACTAGACATTTTCAATGTTATTGCACACTTTTGTTGGTTTACACTAGTTTTAGTAGAAATCATATAGAGAAGTGGGTGAGTTTTCTGTGCAATAACAACAAGCATGTAGAGCAAGGTCCCGTTTCTCGAAATCTTAACTAAAGATAAAATCCAAATTTTAGTAGATACTTCCTTTTTGATTGGATTAAGCACTAAAATCAATCTTATATTGTCCAATCAAATTACTAAAATTTGGATTTTATCTTAGTTAAAATTTCGTAAAACAGGCCCCAGGTGTCAATGTTACAAGTCATTTATAGCACGCTTCATTCGTTAACAGGAACTTTAACACCTCGGTCTACGGCCTCTGGTTAAACCTGTTAACTCCTGAAAGCCGTGCTATAAATATAACTATAAATATGACGATATAAAGCGTATTTTTTTGTTATCAAAATTCGTTCGTCCCGCCTTGGATATATTGATGTTCTATACTCTACATAAAATCTAACTACTTTTTGCTAGTTTGGATTTTCTGATAATTTGAATATGTTTTCGAATCGATGCTTGCGTCCTTGGGACAACGACTGACAAGGAGATATATCTTTAAATATAACATAATATTTTTCGGATATAAAACAACAAACTTAAAGCTTACGTGGTATATTTTTTATTATAAAAATCTATTTTTAAGAATAAAACTATGAACAAAACTCAACAAGAACTAAAACAAAGTACATGTAATAAAAACAAAACCGATGACAGATAATACATATAATTCAGCATGCAGGTAAGGTGAATTTGGAAAATAGCGATTGATGGGGTTTGGCGAGCAACAGAAGAATTACTATATTTGACAGGGAGACAACCAACTCAATAAAAAGAAGATTAATTAGGTCGGTTATTGATGTTTGACAAAACATTATCAAACACAATTCTACTATTTGTTTGATCAAGACAGGGGCATCTCGGAACTATTGTACGAGTGTAGATTTTCTTAATATAAAAACTAAAGGGGGGCGAACGCCGTAAACGTTTTCATCAGCAGTAATGTACAAAACTAGCCCTCGCACAATGCCTCTTTCAATATTGCTTTAACAGTTTGCGTATAGAAGTTCGATATCGGCCCTTTTTGTGTTTACTGATCCTAATATGAGAAACGAAACTGTTGTTTTGTCATTATATTGAATTTATTTCAAATAACCAAGTCTATAATTTCTAAAAAGTCCTCCGTTAGATTCGTTAATATATAAATAAACGCCTATTCTGCACTGTCTTAACAACACTATCTGATCGATTGAAAGACCAGACGTTAAAGATTTACGGATTTATTACTTCCAACATGATCAATATCTTGCCATTTACAAAAGACGTATTTTCAGGATATATCAAGCGTCGATGTTGACCTAAACGTTTTTAATTTGTTTTGAATAACTTAAACATGCCGTTTCTTAGATATGATATTGGTTTATTGATTGAAAGTTTATATCTTAGCGATGAGCGATGATGATGATGCCGATGGTGATGATTATTGCGATCTAAGATGTAATGTATCAGCTTTGTTCAAACCAATGCCATTACCGTCAGGGCCTATTTTAACGTGCCTCTGAATAAAAAAATCCGTGCTTTGAAAAAATGCTATGTAGCCTTGTGAATCTGGCAAGATTGTATGGTGAAAATTAGCTATCATTATGATCATTGACCACATTCGATTTCTGTTTCAAAAGTTTTGTATTGTTGACGTATTCCCACCACCACCTAAAGCTCGAAAGTTACATAGCAGAACATCGTAGGTTGCAGGTGACAGTGAAGGTTCGTTTTGCCTTTGGATTGACTTTAGATGTTTTTTGGACTTTTAATGATACTGACACAGTTATAAATACAAATATGCCAATATTATATTTTGGTTATAAAATTGTAAGCGTGATTTCGTGTTATCGGAAGTCAAATTCTTGAAATTTTCACGGAACTCCCAAAACTCCGGAATCCGTGCTTCGCCAATAAAACCTTAAAATAGGCTCTGATTACCGTAAAATTTTCTGTTCAGATATTGAGATCAATGGCATGTAAAAGCTGAACAATTAAAATACATATATTGAGATTGGACACAAAAAGTACACTATTAATCCTTCTTAATGAAACTGAACATGGCTCAATTTAAAAGTAGGCTTTAAATGATTTCAAACCCCCAATATCTCTTTTCAAATAGTAAAATAAATAAACCTTGCAAAATAAACCAAAATATACATGCAAAATAAACATAATTAGAGTATTAATTACACACGTTAATCGATTTTATTACACAATTATGACACTTTCCATATTATTTTGCAATATGTCGTCATATATTTCATCTTAGTACGGTAATTAGTTCACATATAAGAGAATGACTAGGAAAAACAGAATTATAGGCACAAATTGTACAATACGCCCACAATATATTTTATACACGTTAGCATTATAGATTGTATGTCCCTTATTACTATATCATTAATACTTCGGGAGCCACGGTGGCTCAGTGAGCAAGACGTTTACTCGCTAACCTGGAGATCCCGTGTTCAATCCCTGCGTTGGCCGAGAAAATCCACAGATTGATGGTAGTGGGATTTAGTGTCCAGATCTGGTTGAAATTATTGTGATGGTTGATTCAGTCTGATTAAAATACAGATCTATATTTCGCTTCGTTTTTAACTTCCTACTGTTCTGCTCCGATCGATGACCTCTACTACATTGTAGTGGGAGGGCGTGTCAAGGGTCATACGAGTGGCTTTTGACACTATGACGTCAGACATTTGATATCAGCGTTGATGTTTCTATAGTGGGATACCCACAGTTCTGTTCTCCGCACGGCAAGAACTCGCCGGAACAAACGGTTTCGTTGGTTAATCTACCAAACAGAACAAAGGTTATATAATAACTCCTCCAGATTCTAGTGTAACCTAGTAAAGACAAGTGGCCTAAAACTATTAAAAGAAAACGAAACGAAATAGGATCTGTGTTTTAATCAGATTGATGGTTGATTATATATTACTGACAGAGAATGAATTACTTATATTGTTTATGAAAATTCACTGGCTTGAATCGACGGGTTTTAAATAGCCAACAAATTTGTATTCATAGAACACTAGACAGAAAGTTTGACGTTAGGTCGCCCGGTATTGCCACTTACCAGCGCCTGTACATTCAACTTTTTCTTTCAAAAATACTATATATGTGATAATAGCGGTCACGTTATAATTTGTAGATTGTCTAATCGTTTCGTTGAAGTATCGCAAACGATATAATGTTTTTGTTAATTATATTTTCCTTGGTAGATTAAATATGGTTTCCAGTCGATGGCTTTGTATTTAGCATCGTGACTGTCGATTATTAAAATAATGTAGGGCGTAAAACCTATTGATGTATGCATCAAACCAATTAGAACACGCTGTGATCGATGGTCTTCGTCGAAAGTCTACAAATAACTTTCAAAACATTTGTATAAAAATGATAAAAAAAAAACGTCCGGCATTATCTAACGATCAACAAAAAATCAGATTTTCATTTTGTTTTGTTAGCACTTGGTGCAAAGTTATTTGATTGGTTTGCGTTTTTCTTTCTTTCTTTTTTTATTTGAAACTCTTTATGTCAGTACACTCCTTACAAAATTAATATATATGTTTTGCATATAATCTAGATCTGAAAGGGGGAGACCTATTGACTTGTAAGTTCTTATATTCAACTATTGTACGACTGTCTATAAATGGCTTCCTGAAATTGAAACATGCTCCACTTAAACAGATCTCAATAACGACAACTTCCGTTATCTAGTTTATCACTTAAGACATGCGATTGGATTTCTGCACTGGTGAAAACTTGTAAACAATTCATTCAAATCAATAGTTATTAGTTTCTTTAAAGGGTAATATTCTCATATTAAATTTATATTCAGTTTTGAAATAGATTCAACTGCACCTAGTCTGAATTACAAATTGTTTGCCTTAATTAACAATTAGCACCCCAAACGTGGTTTTATTTACAAATGAATGACTGGAAGCTTGTACCCATGGTGATGGGTCAGCAAACCAAACAGCATTTCAAACAATGTACAATTTTAAAACTAATTTAAGATCTCTATAATGGAAAGAATAAATAAATAAAATACAAATATATACTGGCGTCCTGGAAGATTTGTAAGGACAACGTTGCATTAAGTCTATCAACATGTTTTCTCCTGAAAATACCTGATTAATCTTCACCGTTATCATCTGCATACATTTTGTAACACAATAGTTTTAAAGATAACCATTGTCATCACCCCATTCGTTGGTTATCTATTGAATTATTGGGTGTAACCAATGACAATTTATAGAAATCGATATCTTAAGATATATTGTTCAAACATGTATAATAATGAATCCATATATAACACAGTCTCTCATCTTTCTATTATGGATTACCTCTCTGATAAACTCACGCACGCTCTCATTAATTCAAATACATGAAGATGACTAGTCATCACCATCCTGCGTCCTTGCACTTGTTTGGAAGGCATAAGGAAAAAAAAGTAAAAACAACATCTTGGAATATTCAAATACGGTAGCTCGGCAAGGCACGGTTGCTACTCCCTGTAAGGTTTGCACAACAACCTTTGCCTACCTCAATGAGCAGCTGTATATTAAACATTATAAGCTTATACATCAGAAAATAAAATACTGTAATAGTTTGATGTTTGTACAAAGTTTCAAAAAGATATCTTGAATGGATAATGAAATATGCTCCGGAAATGAAATTGGGACAGAAGGACGGTCATCAGAAAATAAAATAATAGGTTGATGAATGTAAAAGTGTTATAAAGTTAAAGGTATCTTGAACAGTTTCTGAGATATGCTCTAGAATAATAATCATATACCCAAAACTAATTCAAATGTGGAGTAAAAATTCAAAAATCATTCAGAGAATAATTTGTTTCCATGGAAACAGAAATTATTAAATACGACAAATTTCTAATTAGCAAAAGACTCAACTATTGTAATAGGATGATGTGTGTGCAAAGTTTCAAAAAGGTATTTTGAGTGATTTATGAGAAATGCTCCCGAAACAAATTTATACATAAAAAATTAAGTCAAATTTGTTTCCATGGAAACACAAAAATGATTAAATCCAAAAAATTCCAAATTAACAACTATTTTAATAGGTTGATGTTTGTACAAAGTACAAAGTGTCATGAAGATATCTTGAATGGTTTATGAGATATGCTCCGGAAACAAAATTGAACACCAAAAACTAAGTCAAATTTGTTTCTATGAAATTCCAGAAATTTTGAATTAGCAGCAGGCACAACTACTACAATAGATTGATCTTTGTACAAAGTTTCATGAAGATATCTTGAATGGTTAATGAGAAATGCTCCAGAAACAAAATTGAACACTAAAAACTAAGTCAAATTTGTTTCCATGCATAGGCGTACGGGCTCGATGACAGTTGGGGGGGGGGCAGAACCCGAAATGCCCGAAAAAATTTCGGGTGTACAGACAGCGGCACCGATATTCCTCGAGAGGCGAAGAAGCAGTGCTCCCCTTGTATTGTACCCCCCGACCCACCCCCACATCCAAGAAAATTTTTGAACATTTGACGGCTGCAAACATAATTTCCTGCTATTTCAGTCCGTGATCAAAGCAACTTCAAAGTGGTCTAATATAGCCTAATTAAGATGGCAGACTCGAATTCCAATCAAAAGATCAATCGTTTACAGTCCATGGAGACGGGACCATTTGGAGAAAATTTTGCAAATTTAACAGCCGCATACGTGTTTTCCTGCTATTCCAGTCTGTAAATACAGCAACTTCAATTTGGTCCAATATAGCCTACCTGGCTGACCCGAATTCCAAACAACCAATCAATCGTCGCAGGGTATGGGGGGCCTCACCCTTGGGGCCTCACGCTCCCTGAACAAAATTTTGAAAATCTAACCACCGCAAATGCGTTATCTGCTATTCTAGCCCGTGTAAGCAACTCCAAAAGTATCCAATGTTTTTGTGACCGAAATCCCATTCTGAATTCCAACCATGTTTTAATCCATAGTCAACTCAGTACAAATTTGTGGTATTCAATTAAAAGAAAAGTAAAATTAGTGTTTTATTAGGGCTCAATGACAGTTAGGGAAAAAAAACTAGAAATGCCCGAAAAAATTTCAGGTTTACAGACAGTGGCGCCGGTTTTCTTTGAGAGGTGAAAAAGCAGAACTGACCTTGTATGGACCCCCAAAGAAAATTTTGGAATATTTGACGGCCGCAAACGCGTTTTACTGCTATTCCAGCCAGTAAAATTAGTGTTTTATTCACTTTACCCTTCTGCCCGAAAAGTCAGCTGCCCCCCCTGCCCCCCTGCCTCGTACGCCTATGTTTGCCCTTTAAACACAAAAAATATTAAATGCCAGAAATTCCAAATTGACAAAAGGCACAACTACTATAACAGCTTAATGTTTGTACAAAGTTTCATGAAGATATCTTCAACAGTTTATGAGATATACTCCGGAAACGAAATCCGCGCGGGATACAAAGACTAGGTTAGTTTACAAACATTAAAGGGACAATAACACTCTTGCTGGCTTGACAGCTCCAGAAAATAAAAAATAGCCTTATTCTAAGTACTAGATGTGTTAGTTTATGAGGGCTATACAAATAGTTGTAGATATCATTGTATTTTTTTACATGTGTAATATTGTCTTGAATAATGGGGTGTATCTTGCACCACAGGGTGGACTTGATTTTATTCCGATCTCAGAATAATGGGTGTAATCCCCAACCCAAGCATCCTTTGATATCTACTATTTTTTGTATAGCCTTCATCAGTTGTAGAAATTAACTTATGTGCATTTGACATCTACTATTTTTTGTATAGCCTTCATCAGTTTTTGAATATAACGTATGTGCATTTGATATCTACTATTTTTATGTATAGCCTCCATGTGCATTTGATATCTACTGTTTGTATAGCTCTTACCATTTCGACTTATGTGCATTTAATATCTTCTATTGCTTATATTGCTTGTATAGCTCTCATCAATTGTAGTATTTAAATTATATACTTTTAATATAATTTAACGTGCATTTTAAACGACTTAATATGGAGGTATTGAATTAAGTTTTAAATTTAGTAGTTTTATCCGCACAACGTTTGCTTTTTAAAATTATTGTTTTAATTATACACAATTATTACAGTTTGATATATTCTATTAAAAAAATAAATTTACCCTATAAACAATTTCTTAAAACAAATTTAAGGGCCTGCGCACAACAAAGATTTCCATCGACTACATGCCCGTTTAAACCATCTTCAAAAAAATAATAATCAGAATCAGATAAACCTAAACACGGGTATATTTTATTTTTGACCTAATGGAAAATTGACGACCAATAATGTTGGGCGTGTGCAGGCCTTTAGAATTACAGAAAGAATAAAACTTGACAAATTTATTTCTGCGGCTACATTAAAAAAAAACCCATAGAGATATTATATTTCGCTTGCTTGATCACCCAAGAGAGGCAGCGACGACTTTCTATTTTCCAACCGTCTTAATAACAAAGGCGATCCATAGAGGTTTAGTTTTTTTTCACTGCCTGATTTTCCAAATATACTGGGGATTTCAAGGTTGCGTAACCTAGTTAAACTGGAAACCGAAGCAGCTTTTAATTTTTGTGAAACTTTTTCGGGGATCGTCTTATTGGCACATACTGATTCAGTCTTTAAGCACACAGCACTCTTGGTCAGTTCACGTTTTGTATGGGGCGTTAACGACATTTGCGATAAAATATTATTGTCTTCCTCTGTCATTATGTCAGATGCCTCGAGCTCTGTATCAAGTTCATTAAAGTCAAAAACAACATCTGGAGCTTCACTAGATGGTACCTCTTGAATGGATTGGTCCTCGTCACTATCTGATAAATGAACATTACTGTCACTATAAATAGTATTGAGAGGAGAGCTCGGTAGCACCGTTTTCATCTCAAATCCATTACTATATTCTTCATCATGAAGGTCCCGCTTATAATTTCCATTTGTAAATCGCGGTGAACCATTCGTATTCCGACCCATAGTCGGTAAACCATGGGTGAAGTTCTTCGCTTCACGAACGCTTACAATCTTCCCTGCTTTCATGATAACTACGGAACCATCCCTTCGGATGACTGAGCTCCCTTTTGTAGTTTTTGGTAAAGTTCGCATTAACTCGGTTAAACTTTTCCCACGTTTGAAGTTCATTTTTGGTCCATACCCGCAGTCTGCAGATTTTATGCTACTCGTGGAAACTTTTCTATTGGTGTTGGTGCAGTCCGGTATGGATTCGGATCGCTTGACTGTAAAGAATGAAGACAGACGTCGTAATGGACTGTGGTTTTCACCCTGTATTCCAATTGTTTCTGAAAAATAGAGAAATTATACAATAAGTATTTAATTGTATATATTCCCTGTGTGTCTGACTGTAATGCCCAGGCCTGGATTAACCATTATGGAAAGCCAGTCACCACAGACTTTTTACCAGTGACAGATTAACCATTAACCAGTGACGTATTAACCAAATGTTGACTGAACGAGAACCCACAAAATGCGGCCCTACAATGAATAACAAAAACCAAACCCAAACACCCATATACATATACAACAAAAATATTATCAATAATAAATAATTTATTACTAATTGGTATTGGAACTGGTTACATTTGGAAAGATACCAAATATTTAAAATGTGTATAACATTCGGCAGCCACTCAAGAGAATTTTCGTAACGGGGGTGTCCTCCTAATAAAAATCACAATGTTTGTTGGTGCTAATATTAAGTATAATTTTAAACATGGGTGCAAGTAAATTTGGCCGTTGCTGAAACTCTCTAATAGAACGAAAATTCTTTGACTCCAATCTCCAATAAGGGAGCACCATACTCTTTTGAGGGTTAAAGATACATTATGCAAGATTTAGATAAAGAGCTAGCCATTCTTGCTCGAAAATAGATAATGTAAAATGAATAATTTGAAAATTTCATTCAAATTACTCTATTGCAAGTGAAGATATTAGCCTTTGAAGGTTTGACAAGATGTGTGCAATAAATACAGCCGCCGTACTGGTTGTTCGAAGCTAAGTCTCGCTCCTCCATTTTTAGCTTAAATCAATATATGGCTGAAATGTTCTAATCTATTAATATCGGAGAAATCTGATGCTATCAAGAGTTTATTATGGCCTGGATAAGTTAATTAATGTCTAATTAATAATTAAGAAAACATTTCAGGCCTAAGGAAAGACCTGCAATAGGCAGATTTAGTGCTTGCATAATGTATGTTTAACATAAAGCTATAAATCTGACCGTGGTGAAACCTTTCAATTATTTCAAAATAGATATTTCCCCAGATCTACACATATCAAGTATTAAAATTTCTCCTTGATCAGTCATACCCTCCGTTGATGTCCTGGATTGAGAATCTTGTTCTTTTTTCATTTGCAAAGTAACGAAAATGCAACAAAAACAGTACACAAGGCATGTCGGTTTTCTGTGAAAACAGGTTTCCAGTCATTTAGATATTGGAGTAGCATCTAATCTGGAGAATTTTGATATCAGTTCATTTTCAGTAGATTATGAACGAATCTGAGTCTTGGGGGAAGAAATACCTTTTACCCTCACTAAGTAACTAACAAGGACACACAATGTAGATTTAGGCTGGTTGTGCCACTGGCTTTCATTGGGACCAGTGTTTGAAGGAATGTTTTAAAAGGAGGGACCCCAAACCGTTTCACATATAGGTATTGTGAAAGCCTTTTTATACCTCTGTATTAGATGACTGACCTTTATAAGTTCAAGTATGCCTTCTACAGGTGATGTCATGTCACCCGCATCCATCATTGGCTATATGGCGCATGCAGAATGGTGCCTTTTTGTTCATTTTATAAACCCATTTACACTAAATAGGAGATATACTTTAAACACTTTTATTTATTTTTCTAATACTTCAAAAACATGTTTTAGAATTTAATTTGAAGGTGGAAAAAAGTTAATATCATGAGCTCATTAAGCCACACTGATGTCATCCCTCTCAGTTATTGTAGCGACCTAGCGAATATTCCCTGCTGATCAGAAATGAAATGAAATGAAATGGAGTTTAACGTCCTACTGTTCTGCTCCTAACCTGGGCTAATGAAGACAGGCATACGCCATACAGTGTGCTATGAGGGAAATTTTGCCCGGACAGCGGCACTACGGCCTACTCTTATATCGAATTCCAACTGCCAAGGGATTTTTTACGTGCACGCCAATGTGTACACGGGACCTCGGTTTTCCGTCCCATCCGAACGACTAGACAGCTTTCCTTGTCAGACCCTCCCTCCTACATCACTGACAAGGTTGAACCACACCTGAAAATCTGGGTGGACTTTCTCGGCCAATGCAGGGATCGAACACCCGACCTCCAGGCTAGCGAGCTAGCGTCTTACCCACTTAGCCACGTGATCCCCCTGCTGATCAGTGTGGGTGCACCAATAAATTGGAGAATAAAGAATACTGTTGTCGGCTGAAGTAAGATGTCCTCTTTACTTCTGGTCAAATGAGACTTCACAATTCTGTTATCCCGAATCTGGGAACTTGCACCGATTCTAAAATTGACAGGGAAGACAATAAAGACAAGAATGGTGTCTAATGTCATGATATGTAGGTTTTTTGAACAATTCAAATATTCCACCCATTGACCATATTATTTGTATAGTGGTGTATTTTAAGAGCTGTCACAGTGTGCCCACCTCCGCAACAAATTCTGCACTTAGCCATGGTATCCATGACAACATGTACAAGAAGAGATTTGTTGGACATTTTAAAAGTATTAGATTGAATGACATACACAATTAGATATATCTTCATGCATATTCAGATTCAATTTTATTATTATTTTAGAAAATGTCTCTTAAATTCCCATGGCATTTGCTTGTCTATATTAGCCCGGTTCATGCAGAAACTCAAGAGGTTAAACCCCATTTCATGTCATTCATTCATTCTTAATTTCCCTGATGCAATCTCATAGATTGATAAAAACACAAACTGATAGATGAGGTTCATCAACATATAAACCATGTTGACTTGGGATTTCATTTTTGAATTCTATTTTGTCAGCATGACCAGGATTGTTGTTCGATGTAGACTCCGGCTAGATGGTTAATGTTTTCCCCATGAAGTATTGCAAAATGTGGGTAAAATCTAAAAAGTGCGACACAAAGGGGGGGGGGGTATCATAGATACATTGGTCTTTTAAATACACAAATGTCAACCCAACATTGTGGTTTCACATCCTATTTTTTTGCACCAACTGGGCTAATGAAGACAGATTTTTTTTTACGTACATGGCAAAGAGAATAAGGGTGAACATGACTTTTCAATACCATTCGAACAACCAGATGCTTTTTTCTGCACCACTACACTTTCTACTACTACTACTACTACCTGGTGCTTTAACGTCTGCTTCCACGGAAGTGATATCGCACTTTCTCAGTCAACAACATTGATCAAGCGTAGTTCCTGCTGGTTAGTGAGCCAGTGACTTACTCACAGAACCACTGTGGTCACCAAGCCCCAACTTCTTTTCAAAGTTAAATAGACGTTCTCAAATGAAGTATTTTAAAACTACAATTATTTATTGTCAACATATTACAACAATATATCTATATATATTATATATGTATAATCAAATAATGAGACATTACGCAAATATTGATAAACACATTACATATATTATTATATTACAATACCATAATATACTGCATCACAACACTTACCAGTATATAGTTTACCAACAATTGGGAGACTAATGGGAGATAACTCTAGAATTAGACATCTTGAAAATAACTTTCTATCAAGAGAGACAAGAACACATTTACACAGAATTAAAGCTTACTCAAAAAAGCAAGTTGATTTTCTCCCAAATTTAAAACAATTCAGAAGATTAATGGGTGACAACTCTGGAATATAGATAAACTATTGTATGTTTTTCTTTATATTATGTTATTTTAATACATTTATCTATTATATGGTTTATTCGGGAAAGTTCACAATTAATTAAGTGATGGAACGTCAAAATTAAAGCAATAATATACATCTTACAAAAGAAAGCTAGTAAATTAAATGATTGAATAAAAGTTATTTGGTTGAGCAAAATGAATGTACTATATTGAGCATTTAAAGGGATACTGTCCTGTATATTATAAATAATCAAAAGGTATTGTTAGAAAAATGCTTGCCAATGGAATGGAAGGGAAATCCCAACCAATAGATGATGGGAGTGAGTAAGACGTTTGCTCACCAGTCAGGAGGTCTGGGTTCGATCCCAGAGTTGGCTTGTACACAAGTCTTAAATGAAATTTACTGTATAAATTATAAATATCCCTTTCTGAACTGTATAACTCTTGATTAGTTAAAATATCATCACAGAATGATGCTTCCCTTTAGTGAAATAAAAACAATTTAAAAATATCAGTGCCTTTGTCTAAAAATGTCCCCACATCAAATACAATTTTAAAAAAAAAATTAGTAAAAAATTTTCTAGAATCCTTTCACATCAAGTCAAAGCTGAAGAACATAAAAATAAATTTTAATGTGGATTTCATGTCAAAATAGGAATTAACCCCTTCCACAAGCGGTTTAATGGTCGAGGGCGAGAGTTGTTCCCGAGTTGTTGTTTCAATATATTAAGCAATGTCTTTAAGCTTGAGATCATTAAACAACTTAAAGTACAGACATTCGCATGTGCTTTGCAATGAAATACGTTACGTGGGTCCGAAATTTCACCTAGTATATATAATGTATGCTTGGCACATTGCCCAAAGGATGACCTTACATATGTATATTAAACCTGAATATTGACCTCTGCATTTTCAAATAATATCATTCATATAAATAATGTATGCTTGGCACATTGCCCAAAGGATGTGGTAACACATCTGTAAATAACCCATATACCACTTCATTTTCAAATAATATCATTCATAAAAAATTTTCTTTTTAAAAAACAAATTTTTTTTTTTTGAAAGACTTAAATAAAATACTGTTCAGGTATATATTGTAGAACACATACAGGCATACAATTTTAATCTGATATTTTTTATTTATTTCATGAGCATGTAGATAACATAGATTAATGTAGATGTAAGATATATGCATGTCCTACACCCTGTGTAACCTGAATCAATACTTCTACACTGAAGCATGAGATTTAAAAATGTTTTGAAAGAAAATTTTTTATATGAAACTTTTTGGGGTTTATTATTTAAAGAGCATAATCATATAAAACAGTATGTAGACTATTGTAGATACATGCATATATTCTATACGCCTGGTAATGTAAATGAATACCTGTACATTGAAGCATGAGGGTTATGATTTTTCAAAAGAAAACTTTTTATGTGTAGAGTTTGTGTTTTATATTTCATGTATCATTTTACAGGCTGTTGTACAAGATAGGTGAATATTACTAGGTAAGACAAGATGGATACTAGCGTATTCATTTTAATCAGTCCTATTCACAGGTTAATCAAACTGAGTTTCACAAAAATCTCTACTGTTGTCGCTATTTACAGTGGTGGATCCAGGTCCCCACCCCCACCCCCCTGCAAAATACCAGTATGAAATATTCACTAATTATTCTGTTTTCATTTAACATGTAAATGTTTTATCTTTTTTTTTTTTGTTCGGGGTGATTATAGCTCATATAAATGCTACATTCAGGTTCATATGTGTGCCAAAAACAGCCACTGAAACCCCAATTTTTCTAAATTTCCTAGAGGAGGAAAACCCCCACCCCCTTCCCCTTACAAAGTATCCTGTATCTGCCAATTGCCCTTAGTTTAAGCCCATGATCATACACCATTATCAAAATCAGACTTTGATAAGGTCAAAAAGCTGAAATTCTTGTAAACCAAAATGGTTGAAATAGTGCTAAATATAAAAGTTAAAAATCTGGTTAGTGTTTAAGACTGTATTTCACACATGGGCTTGAAACAACAAGGGTTTTAAAGCAGCTGTCCCAGATATATTTTAGTTAATTTGGGGAGAAAAATTCTTATAAACCTTTAGCTGTATTTGAAGATCTATGATACTGTTTCAAAGAAATGCAAATTTTCAGAATCCATGTGGTGTTGGTGCCATAATTCCACAAATTTTCCATATTGTATGTGCCTGGATAACCATCGCTATATACATAATGAAATTAGCATGATTGTTGATTTTTAATTTTTAAACAGGTAATTTTAAATAAGCTATATCATCACATTTTGACATTGTGGAATACAACTTTATTTACAGTGTCCCGTGAAATCTGATGAGACTCCACCTTGAAAGATAAGTTTCCTTGAGTATATAAGGTCATACCAGCAGATATAAAATGGCGGCCACATTAAAATTTATATAATATTGTTAAAAAAGGTTTAAACAAAATCACATTTCATATTCATTATGTCTCGTAATAGGTGCCCTTTCATTGTGCCTCAGTATATTATTGAACACCGCAAGTATGTATAGCGTAGGTAATCCCAATCTGATTACAGATCCTATTTCGTTGTTTTTTTTTATAGTTGTTATAGTACCGGCGTTCTGGTTGAAGTGAGGGATTAACCAATGAAACGGTATGTTACGGCGAGTTCTTGGCGTTTGATGCACGGAACTGTGGGTAAACGACTAGAAACGTCAACGCTGATTGATTAATCAATGTCTGACGTCATAGGGTCAAAAGCCGCTCGTACGACCCGACGCGACCTTTCAGTACAACCAGTTAGATCTTCATGTATATGTGTAGGCCATCGAAAGTATAAAAAATGAAACGAAATATAGATCTGTATTTTAGTCAGATTGAGCTAATCCTTATAATAGCTTCTTTACAAATAAATGGAACTTGTGTTTGACAAATAAACGGAACTGGTTTTTGAAGTGGGTTTGACAAAATAAATAGAAGACTCATTAAAGTGGTTTTGTTTCTTTAAGAACAGAAATAGAATGGAAAAAAATACTTGCATCATGTACCTTTCAAACAACAAAGAAAATTCAAAGAACTACCGTTTGTTGAAACAATAACTCCTTATAGAATTTGATACTGCTACCAAGATTTCCTAAATGTCAGCCGATTTCCTAAATTTTAAAAAACTGTTTTTGGCTGATATTTAACAGAAGGTTTGCAGTTTTGTTTTCACTCAGCAGATATACCATATGTTTTAAAACTACAAATTCTCGATTTCGTACATGAGACCCAACAGATAATTCCATGCTTGAGAAATTAACATACCATCTACTATCTATTCTTAATGTTTCAATATTAAGTTTTTAACCACGTAATTGTATTTCTACCAACTTTCTTCTCTTGAAGTATTTGCTAAAACAAGTCTCCATCAATCTGTTTGATCTTAAATTTGGACATTTTAACGGCTATCACAGGTGTATTCAAAGAAAAAAAACAACTAATTTTTACAATGTTACCTTCATACAGTAACTTTTTCTGTTTCAAGCCATGCTTATATCACAGTTATGACACTACAGAAACCATTAAAAATTGATAAAAATGATCTGGTTGGTACGGATTGTAATCATGCTAATATCAACAGCGGCTTAATAGACCAGTATTGCCGGCCAGATCTATATGATGTTCAAAATGGCGACATCCATGTATTATGGGGTTTAATTTCCTGTTGTTCTGCTCTGAAGACAGGCATATGCCATGCAGATGGCTATGAGGGAAATTTTGCCCAGACAGCGGTGCTATGGCCTACTTTTATTTCGAATTCCAACTGTCAAGGTTTTTTTTACATGCACGGCAATGTGTACATGTGACTTTGGTTTTTCTTCCCATACAAACAACTATACGTTGTTGTCTCTTGCCAGGCCCTCTGTTCTACATCACTGATATGGGGTAACCACACCAGAAACTCCTGATGAACTTTCTCCCCCAACACAGGACCTCATGGTTAGCGAGCCAGCATCCTACTCATTGAGACTTGTAAACAGTTGTGCCTGCTAGATGGGCCTGTGCTAAAACTTGCCAAACACAGATGAAGTTACATCACCATAGAACATGGATAACTCACTAAAAACAAGTCAAGCCTACAAATAAGCTATCTATCACAGACAATGTCCGGCACAAATCCAACCTTGTCAGTCATTTTTTCTCTGGTGCCTCACTGCCTGCCATATTGTCCAGCCTGGATAAGTCCTGGCCGTGGTTTCACAAAGCATTATCAAATTTAAGTTCAGAATTTACTCAAAATTTTAACTAAAATATAGCCCTTTATATGAGATATTTCTCATAAATGGTGATCGAACATTGAGTAATTTCTTAACTTTAGTTCGACAATGCTTTGTGAAACCATTGCCAGGTAGTTACTGGCGGTCAAAATCTCATGTTACCCAATTTATTCCGACTGATCAGTTTTTCTTGACCTTTAACAGTCACAGTTAACCCAGTTAAAACTAGTTTTTACATATCATAAGCCCGACATAAGAACAACTTAAAACAGAAACATTAGGCCGTAATTATCTCAAAACTATTCCAGTCATATACAAAATCTAATTTCTACAATACTGTTTTCATACAGAAATAATTTCATGTACATGTAAATAGATAGAAAATTGTTTAATTGAAGCTAATAATTTAATATATAGATAATTAATAATAAAAGCAATAAAGCACTAATTATAAGAAAGCTATAATTAAGTTTAAAGTTTGAAGTAAATAAAGCTTTAAGCAGTTAAAGATGTCTCTAGGAAAGCCAGAATCTTGAAGACTTGGGTTTAGTAGCGTTGCCAAGTTCTAGTTGTTTGGGTGGATCTGTAAAAAAAAAGAGAGAAAAAGGCTGAGAGAGACAGAAAATAGTAAAAGCATAAATAGCTCTATTTCCAAACAAAAACCCAATTTGCTCAAATGATTTTTCTTTTCTTTACTTAAAATAGGAAAAGAAATTTATTGCATTTTTTTGCAAAATGATATAGTAATTGGATCTTGAAGGTTAATTTATACATTTTGTACCCAATACAAAAATTTACAAGTCAATGTGCTATTAAAAAACTTGCGACTAGATCTTTTTGGTATGATTTCTAATAAAGCATTATTTTTTTTAGCTAAAATAGATCCTGGTTCTAAAATTGCAATATTGCTTGTTGAAGAATTTTGTCCACATAAATTTTTGTATACAGCCATCAATGATCATTGAGCAGAAGACCATTTGCTTGAAAATTCTCAAAAAAAGGCTGAATAAAAGAATTTTGGATCAAAATAAAAGTTATGTGAAAATTTTACAAGTTCCAAAGGATTAACACTCTTCTAGTGTCCTTATGACAAGGTTAATGTGGGGATCTAGCTCTGTGCATAGAATAGCCTAGAATATCCACAACCACGGGAAACAGGTCACCAATAGGCGATTATCATTATATGGGGCCCAGCATGTTCCTGCGAGTTTTACAACATCTGGCCGTTGCTAGATTACTTTACAATTCTCGAACTTATAGCTATATCATCTACAGACACGTGAACAGTAGCGCCCAATCAGAGGTTGTGACATAGCGACCTCCACGGAAACCATGACATTGAACGAACCTTTAACTTTGCAACTCGATTATCACATATAGACATTTTAGCTGGAAAGCGCGAGACTTGGTATTCACGACAATCAAGGACTTTGATAGGCTCACAATCTGGGCTTGTACCCAATCAAAATTAGTGCCGAAATATGCAGGGTATTACGCGAAGGCCTTGATATGATGTACGTAGTTAAAGCGAGATCAAGCCTGCTATGGGTTCAATTTCAATATTAAAATAGCTACAGTAGAAATACACTCATTAAACTGGTGTCCATAGTGACCAGTAACTAAAAGTATTAAAGAAGTTCTACTGCATGTGAGTTATAGCTTTTGTGCCATTAATATAAGCACTCTATCAAATTAAAAGCTGTTAGTAGCAAGAAAACAAAATGATACATCAAAGCAGAGAGAACAGTCAGAAAGAAGTACATGTACATGCAAACTGAATAAATTGACCATTTCATGGTATCCGATCATTCAGTGGAATGATCTAGAGATAGCCATCACCATGGTTAACAACTTTTTCAGTTACGTCACATCATAACATGATGTTAAAAGAGCTAAACCTCTAACTCAATGTTTTCCATAATATTCAAAATTAAAAACATGAATTAGAATTTAACATTTGATCATTTCAATCAATATGAATGTTGTTATCTTGCCATGAAAATATGGGATCCTAAACATTCAATATTTAAGACACATGAACATTTTATAATCAATACACAAGTCCTTTATTCTATGGTTTCGGGTACCATTTGCAATTGACACAGAAAAACATATCCTACAAAACAACAACTGATTAGAAATTACAATATTTGTGTTTTAAAAATTGAATATAAATGACTTTACATACATTAATATTACATACTTATGTGCTTTTAGACTACTTAAGGATTTAAAGAATAGTGCTGTATGTATGTGCTTACATTATTTTAATGCATATTAACCATGGTTCTTGTTTCCATTTTATTTACCAGCCTTGACTGACTGGAAGTGAAAATAACCAGCTGGAGAATTTACCTCTCAGTCTATTTACATACTATCAAACAAGATATTTAAAAAAAATAACCTAAATACACAATAAATAAAGTTAAATGTGTAAAATACTCAAATCTTGATTTAAGAATGGAGATAATACAAAAACTTGTCATACTCTTTTTAATAAGATATATACCTGACTGATCTCAGATAAACAAAATACACAGGCTGGTAACATTTTGAAGTTACTAATAATATTCCTAACTTTAATATTAATTTTATGCTATAATTTATCAAAATCTTCAGACAAGTGTCCTTTTGGAACAGGAATTGGTCCCCAAGCGCTAGCATTCTTCTTGTTTTTGCTCTGCTAATTCAAGTACAATTGATATGAAACTTTGATGCTTGTTCCATGCATTTTTGATATGACGTCAGAATTTCAACGGTGTCATCAACATTCCCTGGTCCATATAATGCCTATTGTCTTATTTTATTTTAGTGAACATTTTATGTCAATTTTTTTGTAGAATAACTGATGCTAAATCTGTTAAAGTGCCAACATTTGGCTCCATCCCAGTCATATTCTTAAAATAGTTCGCACAACTGTAGTTATTCAATTATATCATATTTCAAACATTTGCCTACTGTCATGGGAAAAGACAATTATCAATAGCAACAGACTATAAGCATTTTACTCTACAATTAAAGGGTACAGACGTACAGTGAGGGTGAGTGTGGCTGCTTCTGTGCTAAATCATAAATTCAAGCTATCTTATGGCTGACCTCCAGATCCATTAACTTGATTTGGTAATACTTTTATTATTTATGACTTACAATGGCTGTGTATTTGATGTGTCTGTGGGTTGTTGTCTGGGTTTCTATTTAGTTACTATGCGTGGTGCAGTTCCCATGCCCTTCCTAAGTTCCTATTACTATTTATAAAGTTTGATAATTAATACAAATAGCACTACAAGACATACAGCAGGTGTTCCTCATTCAATTAACATTAAATATAATTACACAAACATCAACATAGCAGATAAACCTTTCTCATGTACACCTTAAAGAAACATATCAGTTTCACCAAGAAAATAAAATTAATTACAGGTGTATATATATCCAAAATAACCATCAATACACCTTATTATTGACAAATCTAAACATGATCCATGTACAGTTTAAAGTCATTGATCTTCATTTGAGAATTCAAATTCTTTGACACTACATTGTGGAAGTTGGATGCCTAAAACGAATGTAAGTTCCAAAGATATGATGAATGGAAAGTATTGCAATATATGCAAACCAAACGGCCAAAGATAACTTTGGTTACAGCAGAGTCCCTAAACAGAATTTTGACTGAAAATGGCCTTAATTCAGTAAAAAAAAAAAACAGCAATGGAATCCCAAGAAATGTAAATTTGATCTGTAACTTTGCTATATACAGCTGTGTAAGCCTACTTCATTTTAATAAACTACAAAAAATAATTCTGGAAAACAAAACTGACCGACAGATGGACAGAAACAAAACCTTTGGTTTCATTTTCAAACTAATCCTATACTTCGCTAATTCAAAAGATTGGTCTTGTTGCATACAAGCTTGGGATAAAAGGACAGATATTATGATCTAAAATGCACACATTAGACCACTACCCAACTCCCCATAACATATATGGGAAGATTTGCTTCACATTTTACATTAAATCTAAATTAAACATCTCTGACATAAACAGATAATCATGTTAGACAGAAAATGATATTTTACCTACTGGTTCGAAGATGTCAAAAGAGCTAGTACCTCTTTAAATATTAATCAGTACCACATTAGTGCATAATATGGCCTAGGGTTACCTCACGAACACAATTATCTTACAGGTAGTTTTTAATTAAGAAAATTTGGGTTTAGCATCAACTTTTGGAATTACCATAATATACATTAACTTTATGTCATGAACACAATTATTCTACAGGTAGTTTAATTAAGAAGGCTGGGGTTTAGCATCCATTTTTGGAATTATCATATACCTGTAGGGAACTTTAGCAGTGTGAGGAAAAAGTAGACAGAGAGGAAACCAATAAGATTAAGCAAAAAAAGCTTTTGCCCGTCACATACCCATCACTTGACTGTGGGATCTAAAGCATTATAGACCACTCTCCCTCTCTCAATCCTACCACACCCCAATTTTAAGTATTAAGATAACATAATTTTAAAAAAGTAACAAATTATGAGAGAGAGGTCATTTCCGGACTAACATATGGTTCAATTTTATTTCAATAATTTGTGTGCGTGTAGGGGTCTTTTACAGTGGGAGGAAGCTGGAGGACCTGGAGAAAACCCATGATGTTGGGCAAGCGACCCTACTCCATGTCACATACCAACTGGGGAATCAAAACTACATCAGTTGACTCAATGACAGACCTTATGACACAGCGTGCATGTGCTAACCATTCGGCCATCCAACCCCCCAAATTATAATGAACTAAGAAACCTAAGTTGTTTAGGGATCGTGACAAATATTTATTTCAATGGTCCTATAATATAATATCTCAGTTAGCTTGATAAGGTCTAATAAGAAACAGCAGTTTCTGTGTCTCCAGGGATGTACTGGTATTAATATATCACTTTTCTTTATTTTTCTTCAAGGAACTGGAGTAGTCAATATTTACATGTACTAAGTTCTAACCTCAGGTAAAAACAACAGGTGAGAATTAATCAAACCATAAATCAGGTTTGGTGTCAATCTATAAACTGTCAATCTAGATCCGTTTCATTATCTACTTTATATATAGCCTTGTTGTTTTATATTATTTGGAATACATGCACAGACATTTACTATCTTGTAGCCCTCTTCTACACATAGATAACTTGATGGTGAGGTAAGGTAAGGAGAGATAACCCACGTACAAATGTTGGATCGACACCACGCCACTCAATGACATACATTATCTACAGCGCATGCATTAGACCACTTAACCCCTCCCCCAACCTAGATAGGGTGGTATATAGATAGAAGAATAGAACTGACTAGTGATATTTTCAAATATCCGTAATATAACCGGATTGTTTGAAATAATAGGACATTGAAATAATGGACTTTCAAACACTATAAAGTTGATATCTTTCACTATGAAGAAATAGCTTTACAAATGAAAATGTACGACAAACAGATCTATGACGTCATTTTATATATACTATTCAAAAAAAGTAGGGGATATTTGATTTTGGGGGCATAATACTAAAATATGCAAATGACTACGAAAAAAGTCACTATAGAACCTAACAGAAGAAACATTTCCAGTTACATGTGACGCCCAAACGCACCAATAGCTACCGCATGGAATGCAGGTGATGGTTGGGATCATCATGGGGGTCCAACCCAAGATTTGCACGACTCTGACTTTGAATGTTACAGTCATTGTGGCATTGAATTCCAGGGTGGAAACATCAGTTTAATTGTTTTAGTGACCAGAAAACAAATTTTGATATGCGTCGGCTTACCCAAAATGAAAGGTTACGTGCCCTTGGCATGCTACAGATCGGCACAACACAGGCGGTTGTGGTGCGGACGATGAATGTTTCTCAGTCTGTCATAAGCAGGCTATGGTCCAGATACCGTGATACACAATCTGTACAGGACAGACCACGCTCAGGTCGACCAAGGGCGACAACTCAAGCCCAGGATCGATTTATCCGTACCTTGGCCTTGAGAAATCGTGTCATCACAGCAAATCAGATCAGCGCTCGTCTTCAAACAGACACTGGTGTGAGAGTGAGTGGCCAGACGATTCGGATTCGACTACATAGGGGTCACCTTCGCGCCCGACGTCCTCGCGTGATCCCTTGTTTGAGAGATCATCACATTCAGGCAAGACGCCGTTGGTGTAGGGATCGTCAACACTGGGATAATCGACGCTGGAGCAATGTGATGTTTTCAGATGAGTCAAGGTTCACTGTTGATTTTTTGGACAGACGTAGGAGGGTGTGGCGTCGTCGAAACGAGCGCTTCCAAGACGTTAACGTCATCAGACATGATCGATTTGGGGGTGGTTCTGTTATGGTGTGGGGAGGCATCACTGTTGCTGGAAGAACGGCTTTACATGTTGTTGCAGGGCGTGTTACAGGCCAGTACTACCGGGACAACATCTTGGCAGTCCATGTTGTGCCGTTCGCACGACGTCATGGCCGCCGTTTCATCTTCCAGGATGACAACGCAAGATGTCACAGGGCCAGGATCGTTACAGGTTACCTCCAACAACAGAACATCACCACATTACCTTGGCCAGCACTGAGTCCCGACCTCTCCCCCATCGAGCATGTCTGGGACATGCTTGGACAGAGGTTACGTCAACGTCAACAACGTCCTGCCAATGTCCAAGAACTTGCTGCTGCGTTGCAACAGGAATGGGACAATCTGGACCAAAATGACCTTAGACGTCTCATTAGGAGTATGCCACGTCGGATCAATGCTTGTTTGGCAAACAGAGGAGGATTTACCCGTTACTGACTTGGTTGTGATGCTGTGGTAACTTTGCTGTTTGACCCCGGGTATCATTTTACCCTTATAATGGTCAGTCTGTGCCTTACTTAGTCTAACGATCATTGGAATAAATCGATGAATGTGAACTTCATTTCATTTTGTCATTTGTTTCTTCGTCAGTTTCATTAGGTGACTTTAATAACACTTAAAAATCAAATATCCCCTACTTTTTTTGAATAGTATACATAATGTTTACTAGTCAGTTAAAACTGTTAATAATCAGGCAGTATTCAAGTAGGTGTTATGCTACTATGGTGTTAAGACGTGTTTTTGAAAGATATGCATCACTATTGGTTAGGTGTTTGTATTCAATACGGACATTTGAATTGGTCACACTTTTACACTAGAAGTTGCATCTTTTACAGACCTGGTTATAATTAATGACTACTGTATAATTTCTAACCGCTTTCTATACATACTAAACATTAGTTAAGAGTAATAGGATCATTTGTATGATTTAGTGAAAAACATGTTCATTAGTAAAAGGCCTAGGTTCATAAGTGACCAGAATCAGTTTAACAGTGAAGTCATTAGACTGTTTGGCTATCTACACGATAAATCATATTTTACAGATTCCGTGTGATTAGAAAAGGGATTACCTCTAATAGACTTTGTTTAATGTAAACTGTCACACATAAATACAGATTTACCTCACCCAGCCATTATTAATTACCATTTTTTCATTACTCAAAAAGATATATCTTATTTTCAGAACTAATTTAGCCTTGAGTAAGACTTTGTTCTATATAGATTTACTTCATTACAATTCACTAAGCCATTATTGATGACCATTTTCCATTATTAACATAGATTTCCAGAGTTAACTTGGCCTTGAATAAGATTATATATATTGTAAACTGCCACACATAAATAAAGATTTACTTAATTTACAACCACTGAGCCATTATTAATAACCATTTTCAATTATTTATATATAGAGAGAGACATCATTAACACCTGGATATTATTCATAAGTAAAATATAAAACATATATACTATAGAATGTTTATATAAATCTAATACAATCATATAGCCTTTCATAGTTACAAGAACCTTTTCAAATCTGACCTAATCATATGCTTTAATGATACAGATACATAGATTGTGCGAAAAGGTAAACTGGGGCTAGTTATTTCATACTTCTGTAACCATGATCAAAATATCAATAGATTAAGTTAACATATACATGTAGTATCTATTTTATTTCTTGGTCCAATAAGAAATATAATACAAAAAGTCAGTGGCACGGGACCTATATTTTGTGTGGGTAGACAGACTTTGTAATTCTAGGGTAGTGTTGGTGGGGGTTTCTTCTCTCCCCACCCTTGGGAAATCCTAATTTCTTGAGTCAATTTCTAGTATATCTGCAGGAATCGACTAGATTCTGTACTCCTGGCCACTGAAATATACCTGATTGTACATGTTTTATGGGTTCATTGCTGGAGACTACTCTAAAGGCGTCAAGTGACCAGTGGCGAATCAAATGAGATGAGCACATGTCAAAAAGATTGCTTACTAGGTTCCTGTGCCACTGCTAAAAATTTGGTTTAAAGCTGCTTTAAGTTGATATCATAAATTATAATTATCTCTATTCGGTAATGAAATTAATGAAAGTTTTATTTCTTGTAAAGGCTTTGATCATTTTGTTGTGTACAGTGTTAAACTGATAAATTATTCAGTAATATTGTTTAAAATTTATACAGTAAACTTCACATAAGTCGGATCTAAGTGGACTGACAAATTTTATCCGAGTTAAGTGAAGATCTGAGTTAACCGAAGACCGAAATTCAATCTAGCTCGATTAGAAATAAACTGCAAGAGCCGGATAATAATTGATTCAAAGGCACATTTCAAGCTTTTGTTCGTATGTGCGAGTATATAACTTCCGTTTTTCTTTCGAGTAGATAATTTCCGTTTTGGTGCAAGTGGTAACTTACGTTTTGTGGCTATCTTTGAAACTTGCCTGCATTTTCCTGGAAAATACTATTACTGCGTCGCGTCAAATAGGCTGATTTGAGTCAAAATGATACGGGAAAGTATTTCGGGGCTCTGTGCATGGAATACCTAACAGCATTTTAGACCATTGAGACGAAAACTGACTTAGTCAAATTCTGAACATACTACCGATCCGACTTAGGTGAAGGAAAAAAGCCGTATTTAGATCAATTGGACCAAACATTTTGATCCGATTTGAGTGAAGATCCGACTTATATGAATCCGACTTATGTGAAGTTTACTGTAGTTAAATCCATAAACTGGCTATCATTAAAGTGACTATCATCATTTGAGTGACAAATCCCTTGCAAACTACGATACTGTGAATAAAAGGAATAACAGTACACAATTGGTTCATTCCGTTCAATATTTACAAAAGTTTTCCATCAGTCTTTTGAGGGGCCTCTTTTTTAATCCAAGCCAGGAGGGTATCTATCTTTGAAATTCTGGTTTTGTTTTTTTAATTAAATAATTTGACTTCAGTAGGCTACATAATGTGAATTATAAGCTGTGAAAAATTAGATGTCTGAAAAATGCAAATGACGATCTGCAGAAATAAAGTATTGGTTTGATTACCTTTACCATTACATGAGCTACTGTGAGATACATAATAATTAAATTCATATTAAAATTTTGATCAATTTAATTTTTCATTACTAAACCCATCAGTCACTATCTTTGGGTTTTATAATTCTCATGTTTCACCATTAAACGCAGCGCTGCCTACCCCAATGACCGTATTTTCTTTTGTCATTCAGTTCATCTGATTTGTACACTGACTTCAAAGCAAATACATGTATGTCAGATGTAAAAAAAAACCTAATGAAACATAGAATTGATATCTAATTTTAATCAAACTACAATGAGTTAACCCCTTAGCACTAGTACTGCTTGCATCTGCCTGAAACTAGTGCTCTTCAGACTGCCCCAAACTGCCCGAGACATATGATTAGCTGTGGTGCCCCAAGTAATTAATATATGGAACTACAATAGGGAAAGCTATTTGAATGACTCAGGTGGATTGAGGCAGTCTAGGGACTAATAGTTTCTGATGGATTTGGGCTGTCTAGGGATATATTGGTTAGAATTATATCACTTTTCTTTCATTTTTTTCAAGGAGTCTGGGTAATCAATAATCAAGCTATCATATCAAAAACTGATAGCTTTTTCCTTGAAATGCCAACACAATTTCTTTGGAGAAGTGGCAATTACGATTCATGACAAACGCTATGTTATTAACAATCTGGCATTATATTTTAAGGCATAAATGAAATGAAAGTGCTATGAGAAATTTTTCCTGGACAGTGGCACCTCAGCCTACTCTTATTTTGAATTCCAATGTGAACATTGGACTTTGGTTTTTCATCTCATCCAAATGACTAGACGATTTTCCATTCCAGGTTCTCCGTCCTGCGCCCACTGGCAAGGGCAAACCACACTGGAAAATTCCTGGGATCTTTCTTGACCAACCCCAGATCGAATCCTGGACCTCCTGGTTATTCAGGGGTGTTGGGCGGCCAAATGGTTAACATGTGCACGTTGGATCAGACGGTCAATGTCATTGAGTGAAGTGGCGTGGTTTCAATTCTCCGCTTGTATGTGACAAGGGATAGGGTTGCCTGTCCAACCTCACAGGTTTTCTCTGGGTCTTCCAGTTTCCTCCCCCTGCTAAAGACCCCTACGCGCAATAAATAGACAATATAAGCAAACTCTGCACTGAAATAGATTGGATATACATGTACAGTACAAAATGCAGTTCAAATTGTACTGAAACCTATAAAATTCATTGATTTGATTATGAATCGTGAATGTAATCCAGACTATTCCACCTGGTTCGGAACAAGTACATGTGGATCACCTTTACTGCCTGGGGTGTTTGGGCATTTTCACCTATCATCAAGCTATAGATCGGGATGCAAACACGATAAATAAGCCATATAAATATGTGTACCCCTTACAAACATAAAATTTAGCATAGAAAAGGTACAGAGTATATAGAGTATGAAGAGTATAGACGAGTATAGAAATAAAACACGCCACAGCCAGTACACAAAAAACATGACTATATTACAATAAAACACCAAACAATCAAGGCAATATACCAGTTAACAGATTTATCAACTGAATGCATTAACAATACTATAAATACAAATATGACATGATGATAGAATATATAACACCAAAATTATAACACCAAATCAAATATAAAAACTCAAGGTATAAAAATTAAATAATAATACACAGGGATGGATATTATATAGGTACTAAATAAAACAAACTCCACACACAGCCACAAACAAAAATTGCACTAAAGGACCAGCACATTATCCATTAACCCCTTTTTTTTTTTTACCTGATATGAATTATATCCTTCTGTTGTTTTTTCTACATTCGGTTTTATCTGAATCATGAAGTACAAGATCAGTTTAATTTTTTAATGGCATTGACATGTTTCTATAATTAGAGGGAAGTATCCATGAAATTAATTCTATTTAGATCCTGGTAAACATATGTGTGACTAAATCAGATTTCTAAGAAAAAAGTTTATTGTATCAAAATCTGATCTACTGCAATTTATCATGAATTTGTGAAATATGACCAATGAACAAATAATTTTTGTAAGGTGATATATTACTTTAAAGTTTATCCTGATATATTTATTCCTGTGCAAAATGCATGAAGCAAATTAAAGATATGTTTCCACAAAAATTATTAGGTCAACTACATATATTCTACCAACTAAACATGCTTTTAACTACAATCATCATATTTCTAACTGAAATAAATGAAAAGGGGTTTAACATGTCACTGATCTGCACCATCTGAGCTAATGAAGACAGCATAACGCACATGTGGTGTGCTATGAAGAAAATTTTGCCCCGACAGCGACGCTAGGGTCTACTCTTATTCCAAATTCCTACACCATCCAGTGTGCTATAAGGGAAATTTTGCCTGGACAGTGGAACTACGGCTTACTCTTATTCAGAATTCCAACAAGTCTTCTTTTATGTGCACTTTAATGTGTACATGGGGCCTTGAATTTTTGTCCCATCCTCAAACTTACTTTTAACTAAAACCATATTTCTAACCAAGAAAATAACATTTTTGTCTCGATTTGCCTGCTCACAATAAATTAATGTCAACAACATTTTTTAGTCATATAGGTTGCCACACTGATTACTAGCATGCTCCAACCTAATTGCAAAGCTATCTTACAATTAGAGTGACATGACATTTATAATGTGATTGGTTTAAAATATCTATAAAGATATAATGTTTTGGCAAAAAATATATTTTCTGTGGTAAATTTTTATGTCATGTTTTTAGCTGTGTAATGTCTGTCAGTCAACATTTCACTGGGTGTTATGTTTACTGAAGATTTATATCATGATTTTATCAAGGTATAATATTATATTCAATCCTTGTCTAAATTTATAAGGCAGGATATCAACAATTATACACATAGTCACGATTTTCCTCGCCCCAACAATTTTATTGTCAGTTCATATTCACAAAGGATAACAAAACCAGATACCTGACATGTACCTGTTTTAGTCATGAATGTCTCCACCCCATGAATAACAATTCCCAATTGTACTTGTATTGCAAAACTGCAATCAGTCAAAATAAAGTGCTTACATTTACCTCCCAGTTTTTTGTTATATGAAAACGACCTACATACATGTAGTTATGTCTTAACTTTGTCCTAACTTCATATGTTTTTCAAACATTTATAATGTTTAAACCCTACTGATTACTTCCCTTGTTTTAGACAAAAAGGTGTGTGTGTGGGGGGGGGGGGGGAAATTCACTTCTGTAAGAAGTTCAATTTATGGTGGTGTTACACCCCCCCCCCCCATCTTTGATAAGAAGTTTACTAATTTTGCTCATTTATGTAAGATAGATATTTTTGTTAAAATGATTGTTAAGTATATTACTGTAAATATGTCATTTAAATAATACAAATATATATATTTCATTAAATGAATAAATGGCCTTTTCAATGTCAATATGTCTTTTATAATTCATCTAGTCGTGGGGGGGGGGGAGCATGTATTTTATAATTTATCTAGTCTTGGGGGGGGGAGGGGGATGTCTTTTATAATTTATCTAGTCCGGGGGGGGGGGGGGATGTATTTTATAATTTATCTAGTCTGGGGGGAGGAGATGTCTTTTATAATTTATCTAGTCGGGGGGGGGGGGGGATGTATTTTATAATTTATCTAGATGTCTTTTATAATTTATCTAGTCGGGGGAGATGTATTTTATAATTTATCTAGTCTAGGTGTAAAGGTTAGGCAGGAGGACAAAAATTTATTCTATCTACATGTATAACATACACTGCTCCCTTTTTTCGGGTTTGCGTTTGTGGATTGTCTCCCTTGTTGTAAGTTTGGTGGGTTTTTTGATTGAAGCCAGTATAACTGTAGATCTGGGAGTTTATAACACAAATAGATAGTTAGGGATGGAGCAGCTGGATCGATTCACTATATTTGATAGTACTTTTATTGTTTGCTACTTAGAGTGTCTGTGTATCTTGTCTGCATGTTTGTCTTGTGGCTTTCTGTTTGTTTATGTATAGTGCGGTTCTTCTGCACTTGCTATTAGAAAAATCAATAAAAATAATTAAAGCAAATCTGGTCTGAAACAGACAAAAAAATCCCAAGGCTAACTTTTTTCTAGATTGGACGATTGGAATTTTTTTGTTTATTGGATTGGAAGCGAATATGAATACAATATTTGATAAATAATGATTCCCAGTAGTTTTCTTTATAGTTTAAAGACTAAAAGCTAAATCATGATCTGTAATCATCGGAGTTCTTTGATTCAAAGCTTACGATCATGATTTATTACATTCCTATGGATATTCCAGTAATTTGTAATAATATTTACGATCTGATTAACAGTGAAAGTATAATTCTATCTGCCTGACCAAACCAACATTTTTTTTTTTATTTACAAACACAATATCAAACTAAAACCTTAATGATGCATTATTTAAGAGCTAAATTTGCCTATTCCAGGCCCCATGTTGACAAAGCATTCTCAGACTTAAGTTGAGAATTTACTCAAACTTGTTCGCCTTATTTTAACTAAAATATAGCCCTTTATAATAATTTTGTTGTTTTAATGTATCAGATATATCAATAAGAAACTATGTGCACAGTTTTGTGTTTCTGGATCAAAGATATTTCTCATTAAAACAGTAATTGAAAGTTGAGTAACTTAAGTCTGAGAATGCTTTGTGAACTCGGGGCCAGGTTTTTTTTCTGGCTTAAAATGTTAATATAAATTATCATTTAGACAATTATGCACATGACAAATCCATTATGAACTCTCTAGACCGTCGGATAGTTAAGATATTGAGTGGATTAGACAATGTCTGCTATATTAATATATTATAGTAAGAATGACCAGCTCTTTATCCAATTCTTACATAATGCATCTTTAAAGCATATGACAGAAATTGATCATATTTTTACTTACCATCACTGATTAAATATCCTGACGATCGGCATAATATTTCTTTATATCCTTGTCTAAAGGATGGACTCCTCAACGCATAGATGATAGGATTACATGCGCTGTTAATATACCCGAACATATACGCCTGCAGAAAAAGAACATACACAACATTTTAATTAGATAATGTACAAGAGGATGTGAAAAAAGTAAAATGTCTGTTCATTTCAATTTTGGAAACAGATTTGGCATGGAAACTTATACGTTAAAAGTTATCTTCATACAAAGTTAATGGATTGCATTCTCTGAATTGGAACATAAAACGAACTCAAAAAGATAGAGCATGTAGGGAGAGTAATAAAATCATTCAGATGGAATTATCTGATGTATTGTCAATAAGTTAATTAGAAAATGTTTTCACGTTTTTGGTGTTTTAACGGATGAGAGAAGATAGTAGGAAGAATACTAGATATTGAAATCAATGAGTGTTCAACTTTTCTCATGTATGTGAATATAACACTAAGGTAATAAAAGAGAGAAAGATAGCGGGGAAGCACTCATTTTACACTAACCATGTCATTTTGTATTTTAATGAATAACATAAGATCGCGGAAATATACAAAGCATTCAAATCAGCTTTCAACTTTTCTGATTTATTTGAACATTACATTACCAGTAAATAAAATGTGTGTGTGTGTGTGTGTGAGGAGAGAGAGAGAGAGAGAGAGAGAGGAGAGAGAGAGAGAGAGAGAGGTTTAACATCCAATTGACTTTAACTAGGCCATTTTGAAACTAACATAATTTCTATTTTTATTCTAGTGACTGGCATGCACATAGTAATCTTTCAAAGTGACAGGAATCAGGGCAGTACTCTAAGGAAAAATACCCATGTAGTTAAGCAGGCCAGACTACATGTACTGCGTGTTAAGAAGAAATCTCATATCAAAACCATGACTTGCATAGATAACAGACTTTATGATTAACAAGACATGGGTTAGACCACTCGGTCACCGAACCCTCACCTAGAGTAATACTGTAAAAGTATTGAAAGTAAATGTCCATGATGATCTTGGCAATACAAGATAATGGAATAAAATATCAATATCGTACAAAATATCTTACAGTTTTAAATGTCAGCCATAATATAATGAAACCAAAATGAAATTTATCTTGCCTAAAATTAAGTATGCATATATTTTCTTTAGATGTTAACAGGATTTATTTCTCCAATCCTCCTTTTAATTCAATCTGATTAAAATACTGGGCCCTGGGCAAATTGATTTTACTGGTCAGCCAATCGAATTGCAGTATTTCTTAAAATTTTGATTGTATCTTAGTTTAAGTTTTCGTGAATAAGGGCCCAGATGTATATTTCGTTTTATTTTTTAATACTTTTGGAGGCCTACACTACATGAAGATCTGACCAGTTGTACTGGGAGGTCGCGTCAGGGACACACAAGCGGCTTTTGACATTGGATTAATCAATCAGCGTTGACGTTTCTAGGGGTTTACCCACAGTTCCGTGCAGAGCACACAAAGAACTCCCCCTAACAGACAGTTTCATTGGCTAATTCCTCACATCAACTAGAATGCCTGTTACATAACTCTTCTAGATCCTAGTGCTGTGAAGACAAGTAAAACGTAATTTTAACTATAAAAAACGAAACGAAATAAGATCTGTACATGTGTTTTAATCAGATTGCTTTTTTTAGGTAAACTGATCATTTGTTAGACCCCAGTGTTAATTTTCATTAAAAGCTAATAGTTTTGGCACCTGGGGGGCCTATTTTGTATTGCTCTTGGTTACTTTTTATATGATTTCCATCTGTGTTTCGTTGTAAAGTTTTACTGTACAAGTATGCTAAGTATAAATTAGGAAATCTCTTTGGAACTCTAACCTTATTTTTTATCTGAAAGTATGATCTAGGACCAGACAAATCATATTATAGACTCAAGTTGTCAAATAAATCCACAGTTAATTTAATAAAATTCAACCAATGTTTGCCTTTGACTTTGCAGTGCATTCATTGCTACTGTAACATGCTGCGTAGTAATGACAGTGCTTGTACATTCATTGTTTTGCATACTACATATGGCCTGGTATATATATATATATGCTTTATCCACTACATGTACAGTGGCGGCACCAGCCGTCGGTGATTGGAGGGGCAAAGCTGGGGCAAAGTCCAAGGGTAAGGGGGCAAAGGCACGAGCTTTAACTAGGGGTAGGGGGCCTCCCCCAGAAAATTTTGAAAAACAGGTTGCCGGAAATGCAGCCTGGCAGTATTTCAGGCACTGATCGATGAAGTAAAGTGTCAAACGAACGGACTTGCGAATCACGACGAAGCCCACTCAAGAGCGTCAAAGTAGGGAGTCCTCCCCCAGAAAATTTTAAAAAATAGACTGCCGGAAATGCTGTCTTACAGTATTCTGTCAGGTACTGATCGTCGAGATAAATAGATCTGACCAGATACCGTCCGTCGCCTGATCACTAGTTTATCCGACTAGAGAACAAAATGTCAAATGAACGGACTTGCGAACCTCAACGAATTCTCCTTGTGCAGGGGCGGATCCAGAGGGGGGGTTTGGGGGGTCGAAACTCCCCCCTGCTCAGCTACATAAATTTTTTTGTTAATCAACACTTTTTATGAGAAAAGTTTCTCGGCCGTGTGCTTTATCCTTTATCGTCAGATGTGGGACAGGATGGGCACTCAAAGCACAAGATAATGATATAGACATTATGTGATATCACAATTAATGCTTTGCATCCATGAAATTGAATCACAATGTCATTGTATTAATTCATAATAAAAATTGACGTCAAACGAGGTGTTGAATTTCTCTGTTTAAAAAGCTCAATGTGTATGTATATACGCCAAAATGGCGATAGAGACCATGTGGGAGGGGGGGGAAATACATTGTCTCAGGAACCTGGCAAACCCCCTCCCGCAAAAATTCCTGGATCCGCCCCTGTTGTGAGCGCAAAAGTAGCGAGTCCATTGGGGACCTCGCCAAGAAAATTTTGAAAAATAGACTGTCGGAAATACTCTACAACATGCAAGTTTATGACTGAGAGGGGATGTGGGATTTATTCACAGTAGAAGATACTGATTACCGAAATGTATCACAAATACTTTTTTTATTTTCTAAAATTATTGGGGGGGGGGGGGGGGCAAACATAGGGCCCCCCCTTGCCCCCCCCCCCCCCCTGGCGCTGCCACTGTCTACAACATGCAAGTTAATGACTGAGTGGGGATGTGGGATTTATTCAATGTAGAAGGTATTGATTACCGAAACGTATCACAAATACTGTTTTTATTTTCTAAAATTATTGGGGGGGGCAAACAGAGGGCAGACCAGATTAATGGGGGGGCAAATGCTCCCCCTTGCCGCCCCCCTGGCGCCGCCACTGTCTACAACATGCAAGTTTATGAATGAGTGGGGATGTGGGATTTATTCACCGTAGAAGATATTGATTACCAAAACATATCACAAATACTTTTTTTATTTTCTAAAATTATTGGGGGGGGGGGGGCCAACAGATGGCAGACCAGATTAATGGGGGGGGGGGGGGAAATGCCCCCCTTGCTCCCCCCTGGCGCCGCCACTGTACATGTACTGTGGCTCTGGGCTTCACAGTATCTCAACAGTAGTCTTTTGGTAACTAATATATATACTTTACGATGATTAAATATTTAGGATCATTGCTGTATAGGTAATATATCTTTAAACAAATTAAAAGTGGTATCAAGTGTTACAGAAAGTATCAGAAGTCAGAAAATAAATATTTAGGATCATTGCTGTACGGTAATATATCTTTAAACAAATTAAAAGTGGTATTAAATGTTCCAGAAAGTATCAGAAGTCAGAAAATAAAAGATGATATAAAGTTATTCTTACCACTGGATTAAAATGCCTCAAGAAGTTTGTACTTTTAAAAGATTTTGTAAGGACTAAATATGAAGCATAGCCGTGATATGGTAACCAACACACAATAAAACAAGCTAATACGGTGAATAATGTCCAAAACGCTCGTTTCTGCTGGGCTAGCAAGACATCACCTTCTATTGTTGAGTTTTTCTGAAGTCGAACAGCGTGCTTACGAATTTCGTAAAACATTCTGCCATAACAATAAATCATTATGATTAGAGGTATAATAATATTGGTTGCCTGTATAATATAATGATGAAGGTAACTCTTGATATCATGAGGATACTGTGGACCACACTGTGATGTTCCTGGTTTGTAGCGTACATAGGTTAGTCCCGTCACCGTTATCGTAGCAGAAACACCTGCCCAAAACCAAGCAGCCGCCATCATGATTAATATACGACTCAGCTTAAAGGGGTCACTGAATGGTCTGGTTATTGAGTAACATTTATGAATACTGATATACATTAAGGTATGAATAGACGCCACCAAACAAAAAGCGTTCAGAAAGCCAACAATCGTGCATAATACATCACCGAATATCCATGTACCCATTACCAATGTTGAAATAGCAAATGGAACTGGCAATAATCCCACCAAGAAATCGGCCAACGCTAAATTCATAAGAAACAGATTGGTCCGTGTTCTCATACCTGGATGTCGGATCACCACGGTGACAACCATGGTATTCCCGACAAGTGTCAGAAATGATGAAATGGATAAAATAGTTGCCATTGTTGCCGAGAAACTTAACTCCCATTTTTCACTTGTGGCATTATCCGTTTGATTAAGTGTTAAAATACTAGTTCCATTATCTCCATACATATTTTCCACTGATTCGCAAAATTATTTTCCCATTCAAGTATTTGTGTGGAAAAGATTATATATTGAGCTTTTTAATCCTTATAATACTGCAGATTTTTTTTTCGAATGCCAATTTGTTTCAGAATTTAAAACAGCCCTATTCAAACTTCCTATTGAACTGATATCCAAACGTTAAAAATGGAACAGTTTTTACGACTAACACGCACACTAATAATGTTTTCATCCACTTCTCATTAAGAATTCATCAATTGATTTTTTATCTATTTTAGACATCCACGTTGATGCGGAACGCTTTCTTTACATCCATGATGCCATGAAAGGTAATTTTCATCCACAATAGACCTATTTCTTCCTTCATACTCTGGGTTAAAATGTTTTCTGAAGCATTATTCACAGTGATGTTAAACTACCATACTAAGCTATCTTCCTACTGGACGATGCAATCAAGTACCAGTCATTTTCTTCCAGGCACATCAGTTACCTACAACACAAAAACATGTTTTTATTATTAATGAAAATAATTAATGAATTTCACACTGTGTATACATAATAATTAATTACCGTTATCATAGTAATTCATTAATTATAGGAAATGTGGCGTTTACTATCAAATGTCATTAACGCCATGTTTATTTTGATAACAGTAATTGTCGCCAGCAGACAACTATAATCCTTTCCCATCAGGCAAGTCAAAGTCAAATAAGACGCTCAGTGTCAAATGTTTGTATTGAAAAGGTATTGACTTCCAGAATAACAACGCAATTACATTAACTAGTGTTGTCCCGCTCCTCCGAAACGATCCTGTAATTCAAGTCATTAAAATTCATGAAAAGTTGTAATACATTAAGACCTCTTGGGGGTAAAAGACAATTTTTTTAATCAACTTCCACCAGAAGAGAGAGAGAGAGTTTAAAATCCAATGGACACAAACTAATTCAACTAACATGGTTCTTACTCCTTGTTGCGTCAAGCTTTTTGTTAAAACCACACCAAATGACAGACCTTATGATCACATTAGACCGCAGGGTAGGAAAAGATAGGTTTCCAGGCAACGAAACATACGCCCACAGCGACTAAATCGTCTGGGCAGTCAACAAGAGTTGTCGCATATTTTTACTTTTTTCGGTAATGAAACATTTATAATACACTAAAATCTGATCAAGAGCAACAACTCACGAAGTAATTATCAGAAAACTATTAGAATTTGTTTGGTTTTTATAAAGTTCTGCCCCATGTATGCAAAGCTTTTAATATCATAGATTTAACTGTTCAAGTCATAAAAATTCATTGAAAATCAATATACTTGTTCGTCTCAAGATCTTAAACTCTGTGTATCAATCTGAAGTCAATCGGATGATAACTTAAGGGCCATAACTTTGGCAGTAATTATCGGAAATCGTTGAAAATCAATAGGAATCTTCGTCTCATGACCTCAAACACTGTGTATAAATTTAAACTCAATCGGATATTAACTTGAGCCTCAAGAGCATCCACAAGATTTTTTGAAGTGATCAAGGGCCATAACTCTGGCAGTAATTATCGGAAATCGCTGAAAATCAATAGGCTTCTTCGTCTCAAGACCTTAAACACTGTGTATAAATTTAAAGTCAATCAGATCTTAACTTTAGCCTCTAGAGCGTCCACAAGCAATTGTGGACGCCGGACTGCCGGCCGGCCGGACGGACGGACGGGGGCGACGACAATATACGACCACATTTCAATGTGGGCGTATAAAAACAAGCATATGTATCGATGGTTGATAGATTTATGGTCTATAAAATGTCAGTACAAAACTAATAAAGATCACAAGTACACGGTCAAACAAAATCTTTCCCAATATTTGATGTCTGTTTTTGACATGTATCAATAGTACAGTGTAATAAAAATTAATCTCTTTCTCTGAAGTTCTCTGAACACCAAAAGTGATGTGGGTTTAGCAATTTCAATCATAAAATGAGATAGGGATTCAAAATCTCCAGAATCAAGCGGTGGGCTGATCTAACTGAGGATTTTTTTTATGTGTTATTGTAGCAGTGAGAATCTTCGGTAATAACCAAAGACCATGGAACTATCCTTGAAACTATTCATTACTGGAAAACATTAAACATCATATACGGAGAACATAATGCCTGGCAAGCAGAGTAACTGTTCTGGAAACAGGATAAAACCTAGAATGCTATATAAATGTACAAATCGTATTTATAATAAAATAGTATCTAGGCAATTAACAATATACACCAACTATACTAATAACAATTAAAGAGGAAAGATTAAAATATAAAAGACATTGCAATAAAATAAAACAATAAGGTAGTAATTAAACTTATTAATGTGTCAGCTGTCAACCGTCTGTCAATAGATTAGTAGCTTAACATCTAATTAAAATGAGGGATTAACAGAAATATAAGAATAAAAGAAATCTTTAATTGAATGGATGAATAATGAACAAACGAACTATTGAAAGAATAAAATAGAAACAGTTTATGAATTTATCACCATTATATTATTACATTCTAGATATCTGTATGATATTACAGATAAATTCCTGAAACTATGCAGACATCCATATAAATTCATTGTCCTGTAGCAGCAGACAGGTTTCTGGCATGTTGTTATATAATCAAGAATAAGATCTACTTCAAAATTAATTATCTAACCAATCCTATCTTCACCACTCATTCTGTAATGTCAAAATATATCAATATGGAACATTTGGATTTTGTTCTAAGTCAAAGCTTTTTTTATTATGTGCAAATTCTTCTGCAGTGTAGATAATACAGGTGGGTGGGTGCATGGGGGATCTATCAGAATTAGGATAAAATGTATGTATAACATACATGAACCCTCTTATAACAGTAATAAGTTTAAAGATGCATTATGTAAGATTTAGATAAAGAGCTGGCTGTTTCACCATAATAGTACAAGATAATAAAATAGATATATTGAAAACTGCATTCATATTCCTTTGTTCTGAGCTAAATAATCACTGTTTGAAGTATTGACAAGATGTGACATCATATTGTTTATCATCGTAACAATGGTACTTGTTCTTCAAGATTTAGCCTTGCTTGGCCATTTTTAAATTAAATCATTAAATGGCAACTGTGTTTTAATCCGTTTAAATCTCTGCCAACCGATGTTCTACAGAGTTGATTATAGGCTTGTCATGTGACTAAATGATGTCTTAATAATAGTTTATATAAAATTTGAAGCCAAACAAAATACCTGAAATAGGCCGATTTAGCTCTTACATAATGCATCTTTAAATTTCCTTCAAGTTTTAAACCTTACACTGAACCCTTGAACTTTTTGTAAATATTATCTTTGCAATAAATTTATTAACTACAATAACATTATGTTATTAAATTAGCTGGATCACTCAACAATGGCTAATAGTTTTAACATGAGGTAGTGGTAGGTCGGGAATAAAGCTCTTAATATTCAAAGAATGTGTTTTTCTCACAGAAATGCTCCATTAGGACAGATTATCCATTGGGGAAACTAAAAACTTTGCCATGCCCCACTAGTTCTATGTCACCGAGTAACATCATTTGAAGAAATTTGAATAAGCACCACAGGGTCAACGATATACTTACACACAGGGGTCTTTCCTGTAGGAGGAAACCAGAGTAAACCCACGAGTTTGAGAAGGCACCCCTATCTCCAAGCCACATACATTCATACCAGGGATCGAAACAACAACCGCAAGACAGGTGACCGGCCATCCCAAACACCCTATCTATATAGAAACATGAATCGATATACTATATAGTCTCACTCAAGTCCATGACAATCACTGACAATATCTGAAGATTTCATTATATAACTGTCATGTCATTGTCAAATAATCATATTTAGTCTGTAAAATATTTGTATCATCAAAGTGTCAAACTGTCTGATACACACATCCTTTTCTACTTTACTGTGTATTACTCATACTTAATAATCAACACTAGCAGCCAATACAGGATTTGGAAAAATGGAGTTTGTGACATGCAAATACAAATCAACATGTTCTTTTTTCACTACAAAATTATATGTATATTGACATTTCCTTACAATTGCAAAAAAATAAAATTAAGTTTTTTCATCAATATTACCTGTACTTTTAGACAACATTTGTACGAATTTTGTATTTTATAAGTGGTAACTTTTCCGATTGAATTCAGTATTAAGAGAGGCTCTTATACCAGGGGTGTATATTATTACACAATGTATCTTTTTTTCCCTCAATATACCTTCTTTTCTTCCTCACATCCATGCCCCTGTGATGCACACTTTCCTTCCTAACACCAAAGTAGAAAATATCCTTCCTTATTCATTTCTAGATGAAATATTTTATTTTTTGATGAAGTAATGACAATATATATTTCTTCATGTCATATACCTTTTCATCCTAACTCTGCACCAGTCTTTTTTTTCTCAATATTTATTGGCATAAATGGAATAATATATACCCCTGTCTTATACTGGAAAAAGCAAATTTGTGGTTTGAAGATGAAAAGTATCTGATTTACATCAAGAATCTATGTAATATATTCCATATACAGACAGGACAGGTGATCTTAAACAAATAACACTCCTAGTTTTACTTATCCTAACTGGTATAATACTTACATACATATACATTATACATAAACTATAGGTAAACATCAAGTGAAGGCTGTCCTTATCAAGACATAGGTTAATCACTAACACAAGTTCAATAATATTTACCAAACTTAGTTCATATTCCTAATAATAATTTTAAATGCTTTTGTATAGAGACATTCACTAGTAGGAGACACCAAAATAAAAGAAAACATATTAAACCTTTTAAACACTCTTCTAGCACACAGATTCAGACCAGTAATTCTCGAACCACTTACTTTAGTTTTAAATACTTACAACTTTTATTTTAACAATCCAATGATCTTATTGGTCATTCCCTAACATCTAACCTTCATATCAGCACAGAGTCCTACATGTAAGAATCATCTGATCAAATCATGACAGGGTTTACCAGCTTGATATTTTTTTATGATTCTGCCAGTGACTGTCTAATGAACCAATAGTGGAAATGCTATTTCTGATAAGGAATTTCTGAAACGTATGTCTATTTCCTTATCATTTCTCCTCAAAAATAATCATTAATATTAAACAAAACCTGACAGAGAATCAATACAAATCATTTACATCCATTCTAAACAAAAAATCGGCTCCCCAAAAATGGAAGAAAAAAAAGAAAGGATTTATCTATTAATGACTTATAAATATTCATTTATCATGAACTTCCAAAATAATTAATGTGCTACACCATAAATGACCAGGTTCGACTGTTAACAAATTAGCAGCCCATTTTTAAGTCACATTTTTATCATTTGTCTGATACCAGTAATATTTTACAGTAGACATAATTTAAGCATCCATATGTACAGAGAAATATAGGTTGCCAGCAAAGTCATCTGGCCAGTCCCCTTTAGGTTACATATATTTATTCTTTTGTAATTAATGGGAACATATACAAGATACTAAAATGGTTTCAAGAGTAACAACCCATGGAGTACCGTATTTTTCGGTGTATTAGGCGCATGTGTAGATAAGGCGCAGGGCGAGTTTGGCAGAGGTGTTTCAGGAAAAAATAAAAATGCATGGTTTAGGCACATCCTTCTCCGGCGCCTTGTGAAACACGTGCCATACCATAGTTACCATACGTGATTCAAATACACCTGCGATCTCCAGTAACTGGGCCAAACTCTACTGTTTACAGTTATAGTAATTACCGATATTTAGCTTTATCAAGCTTTATATATATTTCTTTATGAAATTAAACTCTATATACATTTTTTTGAATTGCATAAGACTTTATATTAATTACAACTTTCAATTGAATTGTTTCATAACTTAAGTGGTAATTCTGGCGCTTGTACGGTAGTCAAATTGTCGTTAGTGTCCCGCCCACAACACAACTGGCTGTCCTGTTAAATTCACGAGCAATTGGCTGTGATAAATGAATAGGTATTGATGATAAACAAATGAAATAATAACTGTAGAAATAATTTATCATGATCAGTTACTCACGGCTTAAATCCTGAATACCGGTAAAAAGAGAAACAATAATTCTAGTTTATTTTATACTATCCAAACAACTGACAATCAAACGATTCTGTCAATTGCCCCGCCCACTACACGTAGCATGACATTACCTAGATTGAGGCCATTTATATCTATCAGTATCCTAAGACAATAGCATTTTTAATACCAATCAAAGAAACAATGATTTTGTGAACAATAAACAACTTCATAAAGCATACGATGACAACTCACCAGTAGATAATTAACGATACCGGTAAATTATAACAATGGGTTAATCAGTGAATCTTTGTTGCATGAAAACTATCGGTAACTTGAAACAGCTAGATATATAAGTTACAGCAATGTATAGAAAATACCAATGAACCTTCCATCAAACTTTTGAACAATTATTTATTCAGAATGACTACGAGACGAACCGCTAAAGAGTGCGGTAATAGATAAAGCAAATAGATAGAACGTCGCATGTTATCCACAAATTGTGAAAGAATGGGTTGACTGTCAATCATAGAAGCCGTGAAGATTTGCCGTTTCGAGAACAGGTTAGACAGAACAACTTCGTTGTCGTCGTTTCTGGAGTTTACCGCCCACTTCCACCAGGGGTGATATCGTATATAAGAGAACAACTTCAATATGTCAGTTTAACTCTAATCCCACCCTTACTACCAATGACTTATATTGAGCCAATGAAAATGCTTGTATGAATGCATACCCCGCCCTATTCGTCAACTTGACTGACCGCACCACTGACCTTGAATGGGGACATGCGAGGACTGCCGATAATGGCCAAGAGTATACGGAATAGCAGAAATATATGATGTAGAATTAGCAAGAAATATTAACGATACGTATGCTATTTTCTAAAACATCGTTAACGTTGAACGGCTATCAGCCGATGGTGTTTGAATTGCCGGTTATGACAAACACTATACTGTACACGGGAAAGCCTAAAATGTTGACATCTTTTTTAATTTTTATGCACGAAATAACAGAAATACGAGCGACTTCGGTGTCTACACGGGAAAAGCCTGGATTAGCTTAACGTTATGTATACTATTCAAAAAAAGTAGGGGATATTTGATTTTTAAGTGTTATTAAAGTCACCTAATGAAACTGACGAAGAAACAAATGACAAAATGAAATGAAGTTCACATTCATCGATTTATTCCAAATGATCGTTAGACTAAGTAAGGCACAGACTGACCATTATAAGGGTAAAATGATACCTGGGGTCAAACAGCAAAGTTACCACAGCATCACAACCAAGTCAGTAACGGGTAAATCCTCCTCTGTTTGCCAAACAAGCATTGATCCGACGTGGCATACTCCTAATGAGACGTCTAAGGTCATTTTGGTCCAGATTGTCCCATTCCTGTTGCAACGCAGCAGCAAGTTCTTGGACATTGGCAGGACGTTGTTGACGTTGACGTAACCTCTGTCCAAGCATGTCCCAGACATGCTCGATGGGGGAGAGGTCGGGACTCAGTGCTGGCCAAGGTAATGTGGTGATGTTCTGTTGTTGGAGGTAACCTGTAACGATCCTGGCCCTGTGACATCTTGCGTTGTCATCCTGGAAGATGAAACGGCGGCCATGACGTCGTGCGAACGGCACAACATGGACTGCCAAGATGTTGTCCCGGTAGTACTGGCCTGTAACACGCCCTGCAACAACATGTAAAGCCGTTCTTCCAGCAACAGTGATGCCTCCCCACACCATAACAGAACCACCCCCAAATCGATCATGTCTGATGACGTTAACGTTTTGGAAGCTCTCGTTTCGACGACGCCACACCCTCCTACGTCTGTCCAAAAAATCAACAGTGAACCTTGACTCATCTGAAAACATCACATTGCTCCAGCGTCGATTATCCCAGTGTTGACGATCCCTACACCAACGACGTCTTGCCTGAATGTGATGATCTCTCAAACAAGGGATCACGCGAGGACGTCGGGCGCGAAGGTGACCCCTATGCAGTCGATTCCGAATCGTCTGGCCACTCACTCTCACACCAGTGTCTGTTTGAAGACGAGCGCTGATCTGATTTGCTGTGATGACACGATTTCTCAAGGCCAAGGTACGGATAAATCGATCCTGGGCTTGAGTTGTCGCCCTTGGTCGACCTGAGCGTGGTGTGTCCTGTACAGATTGTGTATCACGGTATCTGGACCATAGCCTGCTTATGACAGACTGAGAAACATTCATCGTCCGCGCCACAACCGCCTGTGTTGTGCCGATCTGTAGCATGCCAAGGGCACGTAACCTTTCATTTTGGGTAAGCCGACGCATATCAAAATTTGTTTTCTGGTCACTAAAACAATTAACTGATGTTTCCACCCTGGAATTCAATGCCACAATGACTGTAACATTCAAAGTCAGAGTCGTGCAAATCTTGGGTTGGACCCCCATGATGATCCCAAGCATCACCTGCATTCCATGCGGTAGCTATTGGTGCGTTTGGGCGTCACATGTAACTGGAAATGTTTCTTCTGTTAGGTTCTATAGTGACTTTTTTCGTAGTCATTTGCATATTTTAGTATTATGCCCCCAAAATCAAATATCCCCTACTTTTTTTGAATAGTATATTAGGCGCACCCCTTCTAGAAAATAAAATATTTGGTAAAAAAAGTGCGCCTAATAGACCGAAAAATACGTTAATTGTCAGAAATAATTTAAATTTGATTGGCTTCAATACATGTAGTTCTTCCTGGTGCAAAAACTTATTATACAAAAGAAGTAACGGTAATCAGATGGTAAGCTTAGCTGTTAAGAGTTATCAGAAATCAATAGGTTTCTTCATGACATCAACATAAACACAAAGTATAAATTTCAAATCAATTGTATAATATACTATAATGACAGCAATTATTAGAAATCTTTGAAAATCAATAAGCTTTAAGATCTTCGCCTAATGAACATCTGTCAATAAGATGACAACTTTAGCCTCTGGAGGACGAAAGACTGAAGAACAGGGGTTACGACAATATTTCAATGTGGGTTCATAAAAATATCTAAAGAAATAACCGAGTTCTTATCCCCTTATTGACTTCAAACATAAAAAGATGGCATCATGAAATAGTAGGAACTAATTTAAATTTCAAACTGGCCTAACAAAAGCTCAATTATATTAATCCATCTGAACAATTTTTGACTCTTCTCTTTAATGTACTGTAAGTCCATTCTCTCTCTCTCGAACATATGGTGCCAAATAAATAGAAACTAATTCAACTTTCTGATGGTAAAATGTCAAATATCCTTTACTTTACTGGTAAGCAGGGCTAATTCCACTTCAAAATTTTCACTGTCGGTCAACTTTGATAACGCACAAAAACTTTGCAAATTAACTTCATATTTTATGGGGGGTTTTTTATTCATGGTAGGGTATAGTGAATTCATGTGTCTATACCACATTGTCAGTATGATGTACACAAAAAAATTATATATTGGACTAAAAAATGAAATGTTAGCAGGGCTTATATAATAATTATTTATCTTTACCTCTGATATATGGTTGGAAATTTTAACTTTCTGATGGTCACAGATCAATCATTTTAAATTGTCCCTTTAATGTACTGGTAAGCACATTATCTTTTCCTCTGACATTTGGTTGGAAATAAAAAGAAACTAATTTAACTTTCTGATGGCCACAGATCAATCATCTTTTGAAATAAATACTGGTAAGCACATTATTTTTACCTCTGACATTTGGTTGGAAATAAAAAGAAACATATTTAACTTTCTGATGGTAATTTCTGATCAATCATTTTTGCAATAAGTTGTCCCTTTAATGTACAGGTCAGTGCATTATCTAACTACCCAAAGTAAATATAGATATTGTAATTAAACTTATCTGAAGTGCTTAACATATAAGCTACATTACATCTAAGACAATCCTATCTTATCACTCATTATATTGAATATAAGTTATGTAAATAAACAGATATATTCCGTCTTTAATAAAGGGAACAGACCAAACAGCCTATAATCTATTTCTTCTCACTTCAACAGCCGTTCCTACCTCATGTTGCTACAAAAACAATTTTTTGTATGTAAACTTCTATAGAAGATGGCAATCAGGCCAAACCTAAAGTATTTTTGTGTCATAATTTTAAACAAGGTAAATATTACATCTGCTGGTTATTAAAATAAGAACTGTGTTCATTTAAATATAGAATGTACACTTAATAGAGAAGAATGGAAGGGTTTTTAACAACTCGTCAACGCATTTCTTGGTTTATTTTGCGACTAACATATGACATTTTTCATATCAATTTGACTTGTGCAATCCGAAGAGTGCAAGTTTGCAGGCACAGTGGGCAATGTCACCTACTCTTCATAAAATTCCAAATGCCAAGGGCTCTTTTACGTGCATCCAAATGTGTACATAGGTGAACCTCAAATCTTCATTCCATCTGAACAATTAGACACATTCCTTGTCAGGCATGGCTTTAACTTTTCAGAGAGAGAAATGGGGCTTAACGTCCACTTGACACAAACTAGGTCATTTCGGGACTAACACATGGTTCAATTTTATTTCAATAATTCGCTTGCGCGTAGGGGTCTTTTTAGCAGTGGGAGGAAACCGGAGGACCCGGAGAAACCCCATGAGGTTGGACAGGCGACCCAACTCCTTGTCACGTACAACCAGGGAATTGAAAAATCCCACCAGTTGACTCAATGACAGACCGTATGATACAGCATGCGCATGCTAACCATTCGGCCATCCAACCCCACCCCCTTTAACTTTTCATGTTGGAAGGAACCTTGACACTATCGCAAAGCAACATCCTCGATCAGGGCAATTTAATTAAGTATATTGTTAACAAAACATTGCATTTGTAGGTGTTGGGGAAATAATCGAGAAAATATATTATATGCTGCACAGTTAAAAACAACCCTTTATCAAGTGTGTTTGTATCAGATTGTGTTCCAAATATCAGGTCAATCACCTTACTTGTTACCAAGATACTTCAACATTAATAAGTAAATGTTTTTCTATACAGCAGACACACCACATATTACCGGTACTTTACCTATAATTCACGTATCTGCAGGGATGGTTTCAGGAAGTGGTGGGTGGAACTAGGAGTATGGCACTGGTTCACAAACCAGGAGGTCCTTGGTACAATTCCGGTGTTGGCACATCGCAGAGCAAGTTCATCATGATTTTCCAGCCTAGTTTCCCCCTTGACAGTTATACAGGAAAAATGTCTATTCATTCGGATATGACTAAAAACCAATATATGTATACCCATGGCAGCATGTTAACAATCATGACAGAAATTGAAATAAAGTAAGCTGTATCCAATATCAAGGCAAAATTTCCACTGTCTTCATTAGCCTGTTTGGGGTCGATAAGTAACACATTAAAATTCCATTTCATTTTCATGGTAGGATTTGATGGCTCTATAATAATTCCTGACTTCGGACATTAAATAAAAGAATTAAACATTTCTGTCAATATCTGAATACTAGAGATCTATAAGATCAATTATAAATCATTCAGAAGATGACCACCATCAAGACCGGCTGTAAATTATTATTTTATTTTTTTTTTCCATTTTAAGTAAAGCTTGTATTATTACAGACTCGGAACTGTACAGCACAGTGGTCTCTTACAGCTGGCCCCGGTATCCATTCACTTGGTTTGATATTTGTTGTTTCATGCAATGTCTATATAGTTTGTTTTGTCCGCAGGTTTGTCTTATTGGGGTTCTTTTACGTTTAGTGCGGTTCTCCTGCACTTAGTAATTGACTTTCTGAATAACTTAATTCCCTTACCTGTTACAGAATGTTAAAATAAATCCATTCCTTTTGAAATTACCAGCAAAGTTCAAGTATTAAGTTACAATCTTATCCCAGTCAAATCTGAGAAGTTGTCTGCTTTCCTCAGTCACTATCACAGTAGCAGACACAACTTGAGTCAATTTTCATATCTAATACATTATATAAGATAGCTAAGTACACATGGCACTTGATAGGTTAATGAAACATTCCTGCAATAAGTTCCAGTATAAAAGAAAATTATGTTACCATGCTATGAATTACAGTGGTTTCAGAATTACAACCCTTAGAACTCATTAGCCTATATCAAAAATTTGAAAATAGAAGCATTTCTTCCGTAAAATAAAGAGAATATGATGTCTACGCCAGGTGAAAGTCTAGCAACTGTTGATTAATGAATAAGTAAAAGAAGCAACTAGAAACAGTTTTTACTCTCTCTTTAGCTATTCCTCTGTTTCCAGGTAATGTAATCATAATATAAGGCAAGAACAAATTAATTATCTGTTTACGACTTCCAGACGTCTATATGGCACCATCAGTTGTCTAGGTTCACATAAAGATAACAGGCACTATTGACTTTCTCCTGTATTCAGTTTCTAGAGCTAATAAAGAATTATGTTAAATGGAGTTTAATGTCTCATCCATAGAGGTCAAGGGGGTAGAGGGGCGGATTTTCAGTCAAAAGCACGCTTATTCTCAAGGAACAAAATGTAGATTTTGAAGGAGACAGTGTGATATTCACTTGCAAAAATTGTTGAACACTCAAGAATATTAAGGGCTTTCAATTTTAGAGAAATATACTATTTTTCAATGGTAGCTAAGCGAGGAAGAATTGATCTGATTAAAGTGTTTCTGCATGGGCAGAGAGACAGAGTCATGTTTAAAGTCTATTGAGTCATAGGATCTGATATTTCAGAACTAACTCGTTAAATTTCTATTCAATAATTCTCTTGTTGCACATGTATAAGGATCTTTATATGTGGGAGAAAAACTTTTAAGTTGAGCCTACATACAAGTCTGAAATGGGATTTAATGTCCTACTGTTCTGCTCCGAACTGGGCAAATGACGACGGGATACAAGTTTGGTATCGAAACGACAACATTTGATTCAATGATACACCTTATACTCTAAGGCAAAAAAACTGGACCCCAACTATCCACCCAAGGTAAATGAGCCTGGACTATAAGCACAAGGCATCTTTTTTTACCATTCTATTGAAACGATGGATCAAATCCTAACAATTATATTACTTGTCAGCTAATGTACGATCCATGAGCTAACCACAAAATCATTATACTGCTTATAACCCTGGTACCATCAATGGTCTCTTTTCTGACATTTAATGAAAGAACAATAATGCCTGGTTCCTGTTTTCAACTCTTTGAATGGCGATCAAGGGTATGTTGTAATCGCAATACAAGCCAAAACAATTACCAGTTAACAACTTCCAAGTCGCCAATATACATAAACCCATCAATGCTTGGAAACTTTGTATTGAATAATAGTAATGACATTCTCATGTTTTCTGACTCTTATTTGTCACCAAAGAAATTCTATAATTGCCTTGAGCCACTTGAGAATATATTATTTCTGTTAATGACACAGTTGTGTTCCCTTGTCATCTTTAAATTATAGATTGTCAGTTTAACATCTTCTTAAGTAGACTTGTGACACTGATTTTACACAATTTTCTAATCTCTAAGCTCTATTAACCTCGGCACAGGTTTTATATTGATTTGTGGTTTAGTAAACGGACAGCTAAAGTTTCACAGGTGGATGCAAAAAGTTTCAACAAGTATTCCCAATTTCAGTGTCATATATTTGAGAAAATGTCAATTGCATGCAATTTGTTAATTGTGCCTAAGTTTTTTACCAACAAGAAATTTCTTCATAAAAAAAATATCAAAAAAATCAAACCTTCCTTCATAATTACTATCTGGTTATAAATAGAAAAAAAACCTATGGTATTAATTTGGTTGCTTCAATTTTATTTTTTGAGTGATTTAAGTGTATAATTCAAATTCCTTGCATACAAATTAGCGAAATATGCTGCCAGACTAAGAACCCATAGTCCCTGACTGGGAGAAAATCTTTTGGACTGTAAACGACTGTAATGATCACTGGTGGCTCATCTTGTAGCCATCTAATTTCCAAATGTATTAATAATGAGCCCTGCCCTAAGATACCTATTTACCTTGCAATACATTGTATACATACTCATAATAAAAATATACCAGCACTATACGCAAATAAAATGGTTAAGACATATGTGGAAATAGAGCTGGGCGAGATTTTGGTTTTTAGATATAAAACTGTCACAGAAATAAACACCATCAAAAACACATTCTTCAGCAAAATATTGAAAGAACACATTTTTGTGGTTGATATCTAACATAAATTATTGACATTATATAAAATATCGCAATATAGTGATTATATCACGATATATTTAGAAAATATTGCGATATCTATTTCCAGGGATATTGCCCAGCTTGATGTGGAAGTTGCACACAAACTACACAGACATTGCAGACAATCAACAACAAACATGTCAGACAAAGTAATAACTGATGTCTCATTCACAAAAAACTTATGCGGTGAAAATTAAAATAATAAAATGAATCAACAGTTGTTACAATCTATTCCGCAGGACCTAACCTTTTTTGGCATTCTCAAATGATGTTTTTCAAATGCTTGTATTCAACACAAAACAGTATATCCAGTATATTCTTACAAACCATTACTATCTATATTTCCTAGTACTTTATCAAAGTTTAAATCCTGTTCTAATTAATCCTGATTACATATGTGTATATATGTTTCACAATTTGAACAAATTCCCAGAAGTAGGCAGGTATTTTAGAGAAAAAAAAATGACATTTTTGTTGAAGCTGCCATCTGTCTTCATCCAACAACTTTTTTATCCACTTGCATATCTAACTAATATTTGTTTCACTTTTTAATTTTATCTTCGGTAGTTTATCTACTGTGCATAAATATCTATACCTTGTTCAACAGCTGTGCTTTATGAAACAATATATTGACAAACATGTACCATATACTTCCTGTTTTTAAAACACAATACCAGTGACATTCTATAGGACTAACTCAAAACATATGTATTTCTGATGCTTTATCCTGCATTACAAACATAATGCAATGGTTTATTTGAAAGATATATTACACAGATTAAGTGGCTTTAAAAATCTGAATTTTCAAAGAAACTTCAATTCTCATTTACACTTTATTCAATCCCAATTTACACTACCTTAATTAGTCTTTTGGATAAACCTGACACTAAGATTGTCATAGCAAAAACCCTTACAAAATGTGAATTATAGATTTTGAAGGGAGTGTGGTGATCATATGTCCAGTATAACTGTATGGTATTGAAAATATTATTCAACAACATTTAGGTCATTTTTGGACCTGTCTGAAAATAAATGACAGCTGGGTGATGGTAGCGGATATTAGATCATGCTTCAACATGCCAATTTATATTAAAAACTATACAACTAACAGTAAACAGCAAATGCCATTGCCAAGAAATCTAAATTAAAAAAGAGAGAGAGAGAGAGTGAGAGATATTAACATACACTCGACACAAACTAGGGCATCTCATCTCAAACTAGGGCATCTCATCTCGGGACTAATATTATATTGCTCAATTTTATTTCAATAAATCGCTTGCACATAGGGGTCTTTAGCTATGGGAGGAAATCCATGAGCCCCACCTACTGAAAACCTGATGCTCCAATGAAATAATACTACACAATGTTTTGAATGAGAGTTGATGCCATTGATACATTCATTCATGTGAAATAATTCAAGAAAGAAGATAATGACTCACAAGATCTACTTTATCTCAACAAACTTTAACATTTATCATTCAGACCAAATAAAACATGCCCACTTTCACAGAATAAATCTAAACAGTTAATAAGACAATTTCCTTAGAACATGTAAACTAGAGCAATGAAGTTATTCTAGTCAATGTGCTGGATTCCAAGAATTGTTGAGAATCTTACATGATAGATCTCGAAATTTTAGAACAAGAAAGAATAAAAGTGAAATACAGGATCTAAGACAATATGAATCTCTTTCTTGGCATCCTTTCATGTGGTATCTTTGAAATGAAATCATTTTGAAAACTTTACTAAAATATAATTGTTTCCTGGGGGAATCTGATGAAGTCTTCCAATTTAGCACCATTTTACTTCCATAATTACATGGATATATGCTTCTAGGTACAGGTGATTAAATGCCATTTGGCTTCAAGAATGACCCAAGACCTTTCCAACTAGTCATCCTATGACTTTAGGCATCAATGACTCAACTCAATATGAAGAATAAATGCCAGAATGAAATTATCAGATCAGTTTATAGTTTTTCAAATACACATGCATGCAATGTGTGAAAAACAAATCTAGATTCTTGAATGGATCTCTCACATGAATCATACTGTGTCAGTTCTCTTTCACAGCTTTAATAAATGTAAGCAAGTTGAGAGGATTGATATAATGAGCTACAAATATACTTTAAAAAAGAAATAAAAATATAACAAAATTTGAATTTATAAAAAAATAACCAATTTATTCAATAGTATTCTCATTGCTGAAGATTCCAATCTAAATTAAGCCAATTTGTTCCCTGCAAGCAGAAGCATAACTTTTTGGCATTGACAATTTTATAATAAAAACCAGATAAATATATTATATTATTTTCTTATTATCAGTTATAATAACACCTGTTTATTTACTTAGTACCATCATACAATCTACTTATCTAACTCATTTATGTCAGTTTTCACAAAAATATCATTATATATGTATACCTGGTAATTTTATTAACCCATTCACCAATGCTAAATTGAAGATAATTCTATTTGCAATAATATAAAAGATAAAAAATACTCTTTAAAGTAGAATATAATGTTCTACTTTTCTGTACCAACTGGGCAATTAAGGAAGATGAAAATTTGTACGTTTATATATAATTCTAAGACCAATGGGCCCAGTTTAAGCCAAATAGAACAAAAAAAAAAATACATCTGCATTACACCTTATCAGACAAGACTATATATACTTATGTTGTGGATTCTTTTTATCATTATCATATTTAATGGATCGCAAGGAGTAGTCAAGTACTAAAAATCCATATAGTTCAAAGTAAGTTGGTGGACTTAATAAACAGGAAAACATGAAAACTCGCAATACTGGTGTTCTGGTTTGGCACAGTAGCCTACCTTAAATTTGTTTTGTTACAAACTAAACAACCTTAATTGACAATTTTTGGTAGACCTGAATAATAATATATGATACAATGCATGGAAGTCAGAAGCCCTAACAGTAAGTGAAAAAAAAGAATATATAAATAAATAACAGAAATATTACCCAATCGAAGTTTTATACTAATAATTAAACAGTGAGATTATTGAACACTTCTAACAGAAAATTGAAGAAAAAAAAAGCATAAATAAATTGTTGGCTGTAATAAAATAGGTACATGTATACCATGTATACAATAGGGAAATATGAAATCAAATAGATACAAATTCAAGGAACCAAGTCAAACTAGGTACTGAATTTTTAAACTAAATTTTGAAGCAGTATCATGTGTTGTGGATGCATACCTGTACAGAACTCTACATGAATGTATTTACAGCAGTGACATGGTTCCCAACAACTTCAGAAGTTAAAGCCATGTCTGGTAACTACACTAGCACTCAACATCTGTTAAAGTACTTGTCATGTCTTGGAACAAAAACCAGAAAACCAACAGGTAGCCTAATTACAATCATATATCATACCTACATACCACCTTCATCAATCTGACCTTAACATAAGAAACATCAAACAAACATATCTACCTACATTCAACTCACCTATCAGTACCAATCAATTTAATATTGTTTCTGAAAACTCACAGGTGGAGAAAAACAGTCAGGATAATTAAAGCGCAATTTTATCATTGAGTTCAATCCAGGGCTTTCGTTTCAACATATTTGCCAATCTTCATTGACTGGTAAAGATATTGACCAACTGGAGAAGTTTCAGTCAAATTACATGCCACAACATTACAATTTCAAAAAATTTATCCTTTAAACTCACAGTTAAATTTATAGGTCGGAATAAACAGTATAAAACCATTTAAAAATACATATAAAATCTAGAAAACCAGCCTGTAATGCTAAAAAATGTCATTTTCATTTGAAAAGAAATCTTGCTAATCCAGTATTTACAACAAACAAATTGACCTACTGGAAAAATTTGAAATGAAGCTTTGGTTCACTCCCCCTGGGCCTCCATGTGCAATACTGGTACATGTAACTGTTAGAATGTTTAAATTAGTGTTTGTATTGATTCCACAGAGGAAAATCCATATTTGATTGCCAACATAATCTGAATGTCTGCCAAATATCTATTTCCTCACTAAACTTATTAAGCTGAGCAGTGACAACGCAAGAAGTCGTTAGTAATGATAATTGCTTCTTCATGATAATGGATAAATATTAGGTACATCGACAGATCCAGGAAGCATTTTGACAAAGAACCAGTTAATTCCTTTTGGTTTACAATCTCCCACAAATCTATTTTGTGCACACTGAGCTATTTTACCACTCCTATCCAATCAAAATTGAAATTTAAGTAAAGAACGTACGGTCTAGCACACAAATGACTTAATTCACCTTTAGACCACCCCTGAATAATATAAGTTCATTAAGAACATAGAATCTCTTATGAAATTAAACATGATGCATCTCTATTACATTCTAATCTAATTTAATTTATTTCATTTTCTTTTTCAGTCTGCAAATCAGAATCGATAAAACACATAGAAGCTGATAAAAAAAGCAATAAAAAAATCCATAAGGATGAAGTACAGTGTAAATTATACACACGCTCCGAACAATATTTACTATTAATACCATACATACTTTAAGATCTCAAATAAAATGGTCTATGAGAGATATATTGAAATGCCAAGTCAACAGCGTCCACATATACTCTTATTTAAATTTCCAACATCCTTCCCGGAATATATGGTTTTCATTCCCTTGTTAACGACCAGCTCAGTCTTACACCATTAATGACACAAGAAAACAAGGCTGGAAATACTGAGGAACTTTCTCGCCAACACTGGGATGAATATAAAGCTTAGGTTTGATACAGGTCAATAGTTCTTGTTAAGATTCAAGTCAAGCGACATTAAATGCCAATTCTCTCAAACTCTTATATAATTTTGTGAATAAAAGTGATAAAAGTTTTTTTTAAAAATTTTAATCTGGCCCGATGCAACTATTTGAATCTCTTTTATAGTATTTGGATGACAAAATAACTTTGAGAATGACAGCCACGGGAAATCAACTGTTATGGTGGGACAAGCTTGTTCTGCTGACAGAAAGAGAAATGGAGTTTAATGGTTCAATTTTATTTCCATAATTTGTGTGCATGTATATGTAAGGGTCTTTAGCAGAGGGAGGAACCTGGAGGGCCCCGAGGTCATAACTTAAATCAGAATTGACCAATTTTGAAAAGTTTAGGAATAAAATGTTTCTAAATACTTTTATTTGTGTATGGTCTGAAACTCTATATTGAACCACCTTTTGGCACGTTTGGGTCTTCAATAAAGTCACACATGAGTATACAACACCACACATTTTACTAAGAAAAAATATTCAATGAATTATTGACAATTGCTCGCCAAGTATACCAAATAATATGCTAAAGTTAAAATCTAGAGAAAAATGTTTCTAACACCCCAATAGTCAGTAAGTAATAGAGATAGATGATTCTCTGATAATAACATTAAAGATACTTTCCCAGAAAAGTATTTATCGGGCGTTTATTTCCAATAAAAGTATGGGAATTTTGGCATATGTGGAAAGTAGAATCATCCAATATTACTAAAAAAAATACTGGATTCCATGAAAAACACCCATGGAGTGCAAATACAGGGCAAAAATGTAAGGATTTCCCTAACCGGCAACCTGACAATTAGTGATGTCTGCTCGAGTAACGTCAAAGGTAGCACGCGAAGATCTCCTAATCTCCCAGCGTTAGTGAGTGCTTGATGTATATGTTGATAAACTTGATGGTGCAACAGTTTATGAATTAAAAACCACAGAAAAAAACTTGGGTAGTGGATAATCCAAGAATTTATTGGGCTTCGATCGATATTTGTAAGTCAGCGATTAAAGACATTGTCCTTCGGCTTCGCACCTGCTGCTAAGTACCAAGAGGTACTTCACGTGACACAAACATGACCTCTTTTGATCAATTTTTTATAGCAGGGGTATTCCCTGACAATTACAATGTTTTGAGAACGATTTGAAGCAAAATTATGATAAATTAATTAGTTTCAATATCATCAAATCACTCAGTTTGTATGCGGAAATGTATCTTTAACTGTTGAGTCCATTCATTACACCTGTAAGCATTATAGCCTGTACAGATGACTCGATCTGTCAAATTCTAATTGTTGTAACCAAAGAAATGAGCACTTATCATACCAGTCTAGTCAACCAGTTCCCTCATGAAGAAGAAATCACTGAATTTCACAACTATAAATCTTAGTTATGTTTGACAAGGAAAAGACGTGTCATGAATGTTCAGATCAGCACACAATTGTGTAAAATTTCTGAAAAGGAAATCCCAGAGTGTAAAAGACCTTAATAGCACTTATGGGGTCATTATACAGAGCTGTTAGTAGTCACTGCATATCTAAAAGTAATTATTACGCCTTAATATAATTACTGACTTTTCTTATTGGTTCATCAAAGATCAAAATGGTTTCCTTTACATTGTAAACCAAAAGGTTAACCCTAGGTCGCCTTCCTGATCACATCATCACAGAATAAATATATTTGTTAAAAAGTGGCGATTTATCACAGACCTTCCTAATGTGATCGTGAGACCTCTAATTAAATAACGGACACCCCGGACAAGTCAATCAAGTGTTTATCTAGACTGTTTTTCCATTAATTCATGTCATTATAAGGGCTATTTACAAATTATTTGCTAAAGAGATAGTCGAAGGTTAAATATCAAAGTCACACATTAGTAACGAATGCCTTGATGTTTCGACATCTAATTACTAGTAACAATATAAGTAATTTAAGTCTGCCAAGTCTATATGGTAGTTGTATTGGAACCAGCAATTCGCCCATTTTTGCCAGTAGCGGTTTGATCTTGATCGGCTAAGAAACCCAGTATATTTCGCGCTATTTAGACATCATTAAGTACATAACAAAATCTATCAATAGTTTAAAAAATCCAGGCCCTTTTCGCATTAAGTCATAAAATAAATACCAGTACATATATATCAATATTTCTAGAAAAACAAGTTTGAGTTCAAGAATCAAATAATATTTTTATTAAGATTGTCATCGTCATAACCGTAAACTACATAAATATGATCGATGGGCAAAAAAGTGAGAGCCCGGAGTGGGACAGCTTCCCAAAACATAAATCTTGAGGTTATTGTACTGTAACTGTCCTGGGCTTAAGTTCTCAAATTTACTTCCCTATGTAATCAGAGAACTTTAATAACCATTTAATAATCACCAGAGAACTTCAATAACCATTTAATAATCACCAGAGTTTATACAGTAATGAAGTTAAAAAATAATTAAACCATGACATACAATGGACAGGACTATACAATGGACAGGAGGAGAGCATGATGTCATCGCTGCCATCTTGGAATTGTGAAGGCATATATACTATTCAAAAAAAGTAGGGGATATTTGATTTTGGGGGCATAATACTAAAATATGCAAATGACTACGAAAAAAGTCACTATAGAACCTAAAAGAAGAAACATTTCCAGTTACATGTGACGCCCAAACGCACCAATAGCTACCGCATGGAATGCAGGTAATGCTTGGGATCATCATGGGGGTCCAACCCAAGATTTGCACGACTCTGACTTTGAATGTTACAGTCATTGTGGCATTGAATTCCAGGGTGAAAACGTCAGTTTAATTGTTTTAGTGACCAGAAAACAAATTTTGATTTGCGTCGGCTTACCCAAAATGAAAGGTTACGTGCCCTTGGCATGCTACAGATCGGCACAACACAGGCGGTTGTGGCGCGGACGATGAATGTTTCTCAGTCTGTCATAAGCAGGCTATGGTCCAGATACCGTGATACACAATCTGTACAGGACAGACCACGCTCAGGTCGACCAAGGGCGACAACTCAAGCCCAGGATCGATTTATCCGTACCTTGGCCTTGAGAAATCGTGTCATCACAGCAAATCAGATCAGCGCTCGTCTTCAAACAGACACTGGTGTGAGAGTGAGTGGCCAGACGATTCGGAATCGACTGCATAGGGGTCACCTTCGCGCCCGACGTCCTCGCGTGATCCCTTGTTTGAGAGATCATCACATTCAGGCAAGACGTCGTTGGTGTAGGGATCGTCAACACTGGGATAATCGACGCTGGAGCAATGTGATGTTTTCAGATGAGTCAAGGTTCACTGTTGATTTTTTGGACAGACGTAGGAGGGTGTGGCGTCGTCGAAACGAGCGCTTCCAAGACGTTAACGTCATCAGACATGATCGATTTGGGGGTGGTTCTGTTATGGTGTGGGGAGGCATCACTGTTGCTGGAAGAACGGCTTTACATGTTGTTGCAGGGCGTGTTACAGGCCAGTACTACCGGGACAACATCTTGGCAGTCCATGTTGTGCCGTTCGCACGACGTCATGGCCGCCGTTTCATCTTCCAGGATGACAACGCAAGATGCCACAGGGCCAGGATCGTTACAGGTTACCTCCAACAACAGAACATCACCACATTACCTTGGCCAGCACTGAGTCCCGACCTCTCCCCCATCGAGCATGTCTGGGACATGCTTGGACAGAGGTTACGTCAACGTCAACAACGTCCTGCCAATGTCCAAGAACTTGCTGCTGCGTTGCAACAGGAATGGGACAATCTGGACCAAAATGACCTTAGACGTCTCATTAGGAGTATGCCACGTCGGATCAATGCTTGTTTGGCAAACAGAGGAGGATTTACCCGTTACTGACTTGGTTGTGATGCTGTGGTAACTTTGCTGTTTGACCCCGGGTATCATTTTACCCTTATAATGGTCAGTCTGTGCCTTACTTAGTCTAACGATCATTTGGAATAAATCGATGAATGTGAACTTCATTTCATTTTGTCATTTGTTTCTTCGTCAGTTTCATTAGGTGACTTTAATAACACTTAAAATCAAATATCCCCTACTTTTTTTGAATAGTATAAAATCAGCGCTCAATTGTCCGAGGAACAAGTAAAACCATGATTCATGTTGACTGTACTTGAAGTGGTAAAGCAAATAAATGATTATTTTAATTAGTTGGGGATCTGCTCCTGGTCCAAAAATGTCCATACTTAGTGCTTGCAATAACTATTTAAGCATGCATATGCTACCCTAGCTCTCATTAAGTAATGGGGGGGGGGTAGGTGGCCGAATAGTCAACGTGTGTGGGTTGTTGGCTCACAAGGTCTGCCAAAGATCCCTACACACAAGGGAATTACTGAATATAAAGATAAAGTACTGCTTCTGATAAGGCCAAGAAAAACATATTCATGTTTATGGTTACATTTCTAAAATAGGGTTAGTCATTTCTGGTTTAATTACTGAGTAAGGTTCTTGAAAATTATATCGGAATGTCAGCGATGAAATATGTCCACAGCAAACAATGCCAGGGTATGAAGAAGGAGGAGAAAATAAGTTTAGCTTTCATTCAACCCAAAACTATGTCATTTGGGACTATCCACTAAACATGCATATATTTTTATTTCAATAATTGGCTTGTGCACTCCGGCCTTAAGCTGCCGGAAGAAATCAGGAAGACATACAAGGTTAGGCAGGCAAGCTTACTCCTTGTCAAATTTCAGATCGAAACCGGTTTGGCACAAAGGTTACATCAATGATCATATAGTTGAACTTTGACTGAATGACATCAACTATATTTATATTTAACTTTTCTTATATTCTAAACTCTACTTTATTCTCTACACATGTATATGCCTCCCATAAATCAGTGCACATATCACCTATAGCTAGATTAAACAGTCAATATCATTGACTAATCTCTTATATCATATTTCCAATTCTTTCAGATCGTACTCTCACGATTACTATTAAAATGAAATATGAGCTATTATAAAAAGGGAATCAAAATATGAATTTTGTGTTAATCACATTGTTACTATCACACTCTGTAACCAATATTGGTAAACAGATGGCTAAGTTTACCATCAGTCTCATCTTATTTCGTGATAAATATTGATTACTTTACCACATCAATATATCATGTTATTCAATTAATGGCTAACTGTGCACTATAGAAATATCATAATCATTATCATGGCGTCTATATTTACAGAGACAGGATTTTTAGATTAGACTTTTAGCAGCTTTAAATAAATCATAATGAATTGATAAATAAATCAAACATGGATAATTTCAGAGAAAACAAGAACAATTGATCTGACATATTCACACCTGATTGTAAATCATATTTTTGTCCACTAAGATGTGTTCTCTCAATTACAGTCTGAAAATTTACCGGAATATATGATGCCTCAGGGAAAACAGTATAGTGGTTATAGGGGGGTTGGATGGCCGAATGGTTAGTGCATACATGCTGCATCATAAGGTCTGACATTGGGTCAACTGGCGTGGTTTCGATTCCCTGGTTATACGTGTACGTGACTAGAGGTAGGGTCGCCTCAACCTAGTGGGTTTTCTCTGGGTTCTTCATTTTCCTCCCATTGCTTGAGACCCCTATGTGCAAGCAAATTATTGAAATAAAATGAAACCATATGTTAGTCCCTAAATGACCTAGTTTGTGTTGAGTGGACGTTAAAACCCCATTTCTCTCTCTATAGTGGTTATGTGTTATGATATGTTATAATTAAAATCTAGAATATTTCAGATAATACATTATTAATTTTAAAAGTGAAAGCCTTCAAACTCAATTCATTTAAACTCTCTGGACAACAACTATTATATTCCTTCAAAACATTAATTATGTGAGTACTATTAAAAGGTGACTAGCTAATGATGAATATAATTGCTTATTGTTTATAACTTTTATAGATGGGAAGTAAATGCCAATATGTCCTGTCTCGTGAACATGCGAATCATATGATTAATCTATTGTTTTCTTTACCATTTTTTTATTTCTTATATTGTAAATTACTGATTATATTGAATATCTGATTTTACTTGATACGTTATTCTTTTAGGTTTATTTGCCTTAGTCGCATTAGGGGTCACGGTAGCTAAGTGGGTAAGACGCTGGCTCGCTAGCCTGGAGGTCTGGTGTTTGATCCCTGCATTGGCCAAGAAAGTTCATCCAGATTTTCTGCCGTGGTTCCCCCTTGTCAATGATGCAGGACAGAGAGTCTGACAATGACAGCTGTCTGGTTGTTTGGATGGGACGAAAAACCAAGGTCCTGTGTACACATTGGCGTGCACGTAAAAGATCCCTTAACAGTTGAAATTCGATATAAGAGTAGACCGTAGTGCCGCAGTTCGAGCACGATTTCCCTCATAGCACACTGTATGGTGTATGCCCGTCTTCATTAGCCCAGTTCGGAGCAGACCAGTAGGATGTTAAACCCATTTCATTTCTTAGTAGCATTATAGGTACTAGTCGGCTATCCGCGGTCCCGTAAGTGTATGTAGATTATCATAAGAGATTATTAAGCTCATTTAATAAATAAATTATCATCGATCAACTCTAGCCATTATGGCAATTTTTAAGAATTTAACATATTTCAACACAATGCTTTTTATACAGGACCTTGTTGTTTTGTTTTCCATTGAAAGGGGCTATCAGGATCAAACTGGTGAAATTGCTGATCTCGTATCCAGTTTTGTGGTTTGAACATGAGATTAACAATCAATCAGATTGCTCCCTAGACTTTAGAGGTTTTTCAAGCCAGGTTCACATTTGCCAGTAGTGGTGGCTGCGATGAATGCAAGAAAAGTGTGTCTAGTTATTCAAATGGGACAACAATAGTCTAAAACACATTCCATTCCGTTTGTAACTGCATGACTAGTTACGATCATCGAAGTATCATAATTATAAACATTCCATTATATATACAGTTAAGTTTAATGTATTTCTTCCTCAGGCTCATAATGAAAGGATCTGATTAGAATTTATCCTACTTTAATGTCCACACTTTGTATATCGGTAAGGCCATCAAGTTCAATATTAACCACTACAATAGTAGGATAGGATTAAGATATAGTCAATAGGAAATACCAGTAACAATTGTCTGCGATATCACCTCGGTGGAAGCGGACGTTAAATAAAACTAACTCACACACACCAGTAACAAGTTCAATCTCTATCTAATTTATTCTACAATTGTATATAGAAATAGTATTCACATTGTTTATTAAATTCTATACTCTTACAATAAATTCTTGTCATACCCTCTTATACGACAAATCATTGTTATATCTGCATTGAGCTAGGCAATAACACTTATAAACTTCGTCGCAATGCAGATCACCAACTTGCAAAGTCAAACCGACCCTTTACATCCTTACACTGATCCTTGTAAAAGGCCAACAAACCCTATTTATTTGAAAATGATGAAATTTTCAATCCTGAGGAAATCAATTCAGATATTTCTTAAACTACAGATGCACACCCAGCTAATAACGAATAGAATCTGCCTAACACAACTGATACTCAGAACCCAAATAACTCCAAGGAGTCTAATACACAAGGCGATACTAATATTCCTAATACACCTGATAAAGACATGACAATGACCTAAACACTGACCAAATTTGAGGAAGATCAAATTGTTAAAATTTTACAATCTTCTAAATATCGTGGGCAGTTTTGGTATAAAACTAGATTAAAGAATGTTAAAGGGCCACAATGGATTATTTGCGATTTATTGCCCCAAGATCTGGTAAAATAATTCCATGCCATGAAAACACAAAAAGGTTTCATAAAAAAAAAGAGGTGCAAGTAAATCCTTTCATTATCATTGAATATTTTATTTGATCACACTTTTTATTAACCCTCTACTTATTACATCATTTTGGTTACAAATTTTATTTTAGTGAGTTAATTAATTCTCCATCTAAATATGTAGGATTGGCAGTATGGCCTTAATTACCTACACGATTAAGTTCAAATCATGATTGGTTAAATTAATTATTTGGCTACCATACTAATTTCATTGTAATACTATGTTTTATTTTATATATATTCCTTATGATTGATGATGTAACATTGGCATTATATAGCATTTGTTACATACTGGATGGTATTTCAATATTACTTTGATTTATTTATTACTTATATATTGGTCGTGTGACGTTGGCAGTATGGCTTTAATAATATTCATGACAGTGCAAATGTTGAAGGGTTTGATGAATTATATAGTTAACTTATTTTAGTTGAAAATATTATTATAATTTATTGTAAAATGCATATTTTCTTATATTTATATACATGTAGAACATGTTATGTTGGCTGTATGACCTTAATCATGTACATGAAAATGGCAGTATCCCAAATCAAGATGACAAGGAACCCAATTTTTCCGGGGGAACCATGTCACCATGGTCTGTCAAGACCTCAAATTACTTTTCTATGGTCTAATTAATTATGGGTTACCTTTATATTGATATGAAATCTTAGGATATAGTCCTCATTATAAGTAGTCTAATAAAAATAACATAATTATATGTATGTTAATTGTAATATTATAAGCTTATTTTCTATGTTTATAATCTTTTTTGCATTCTTTAAATATTTTAATCTATGTCTCAATTGTTGTGTTTGTATTAATTGTAATGTATGTATCTGGCCCCATGAAGGAAACAAGTTAGGTAGGAGATGCAGATAACAGGTTTACACTTATATAACTTATGCCAATTTTATACTTCTTTAGTTATCATAATTCTGTAGTATCTATACAGTTCTGGATATTGTCTGTTATGATTGTTATTTACTGTACATGTATCTACATAACCTTCTACAATTAGCTGAATCAAGTGTTTATAATTTATGAATAAGAAGAAACCAGTATGATATGAACTGTCAACATCAATAATAACCAAGCTGGTTACAAATCTCTTAAATGGCAACAGTGTTTTAATCTACTTGAGGAGAATCTTGTCTATTATTCATCATGCTTCACAAAATCACAGATTCGATCACCATTAATAATCCTGTTACATACAGAAATCATAGGAGAACCATTATTTATCATGTCACACAAAAGAGGCTCAAATAATATGGTTCATTGTCAACAAGAATTATGTTACATATGAAAGTCATCAGAGAGCTATATTAGGCTACTTATCAATTAACTATACTTGCTACAGTTACACAAACAACAATAGAGTAGATGGTTGTAAAGATGGTAACTAGAAATTCCCAAGTTATTTATATTATTTATGTTCCCCTTCATTCAATAACACATCAGAACAGCCTACGCCATATTATTTTATCCTTTATCGTCATCGATTATTAAATAACCAGGGCGTCATCAAAATGGCAAAGCAATTTAATATCCATGGAGGGATTTGAAATTCAAGCAAAACAAAACAATCTTATAAACATGATGACTGAAGTTTTGTTTCAGGAGAAAGCTAATTATGTCTTTAAAGGGTACTTGTCAATTCCTTTGAGGTTTATGATATATTTCTTGAAACTAAATACTTAACCAGCAATTGTAAATTATCCTGAAAAATGTATTTGTTGCCAAAAACATTAGATGTTACGAAATGCTTCAAGAGAGGCTAAATTTAGAAGGTGCAAATTGGAATATAGCTGCCATTATGTGGAACACTTGCAAGATGGTGAATGGTTGAGTTCTGTATCATTCATTATCATACTTTTAGTTTAAAGGAGCTAAATCGCTAATATTTGGGACCTGGAAATTGAAACAAAAGGGTTGCAACGCATATAATAATGTAATATGAATGTATATAAACTGATTTACATTCAATCGTTTCTGTTTTTGCTATAATTTCTAATCAGTTATGTTCAGTAAAATATGCCATAAGTCTAAATCGAATGCCAATCTCTAGCGACAGGTTATTCCAGTCTACACGGATAGTATTTACTGCGCATGCTCTCCAGATAAGAATATGGCATCATTGTTTGACATGACTTGTGGAATATGTTTATCCTTGTTCTTTGAGTCCCCTGTTACAAATGGCGCTGAAATGCATTAGGGTACACGATTCGTGTACCAATGGTAAAATGTTTATTTTGTTTTAAATATTGGATATCAGAAAACCGGTAAGATCACAACATCAATGTTGATCTAAATTGACAAATAATTCAAGTTTTCAATGTCGATGACTTTGGATGATATTGAGTTAGAGACTTAGCTCCTTTAATTATAGTGAAAGAAACATATTTTTCTAAAGAGCAGGAACCAGATAATTGATGATAATAAGCTTTTAATGAATACAATAACATCAACAACCTCATATGCAGTCTGTGTACTACAAGTCCATTTGATAAGTATGGATGTCACTGGGTACGAAGCATACACAAGATCAAAGGTAACATTTGTTCAGTAACATCTAAGCAACCTATGGATAAGGGTGTTGTTTTTAGTAGGGTTGAAACGCTATGTTGTGCCACGATACGATGCGATACAGTATCATGTCCTAGCCCAACGATAATAATAATAATAATAATCTCATTGATATAGCACTAGTCCACACAGAGTATGCTCATAGCGCTTGTGATTCAGTTCTGTACAATAAAAGTTTAATACCAAAGCACCACTAAACATAATGTTTAAATAAATATGTCTTCAGTAAGGTTTTGAATGTCCATAAGGATGGGCATTTTTTTAGGTGGATAGGAAGATTGTTCCAGTATACTGCTGCAGTGTATTTAAAAAATCGCTCCCCAAAAAAATTTCAAGTTGTAATTAGGAATCGTTAGAAAAAGTTTATCATTTGTTTGAAGGTTTCTAGACGAGGAAGGTGCAGTTCCATGCACGCTTTTACCGTGAAATTGATTCAAAGTTATATAGATAAAATAACATTAATATTTAACCAATATTTTTGGCACCTTTTTTTACTCAAATTGAATAAAAATGTACAATCTCGGACACAAAATTATGTATTCAATCATACAGTCACACAGACAATTAAGTCAAGTCAAACAAAAGTCAGGTACACACACATATATGAATACAATCCTGTATAGTGTAATTGGGTATGACATATTTTGCAGACTGAAATTTCATTATTGACTTTCCTGTTGCCGTTTACGTAGGTAACAGAAAAACCGAAATGGTCCCACACTTTTTATCGGTAAGATGCAGGTAGTTTTTCGATCTCAACTTCACACAGTGTAATTACTACTGGACATTGACATAATAATTGTCAAAAGAAAAATACCCCCGAAAGTTAAATTTTAACACTTTTTGTAAGGGCAACTGGCATCGCAAAGAAGAAATGAGTGTCAAAGGCAATTAAATTGGTGTAATTTTGATGGCTTCTGGTATTTTGTCCAATGGAAAATATTGTTTTATCAAGTTTGTGGGTTGTATTTTCCACAAGATTAGTAGGTCAGTTTTTGTAATAATATGAATTAAGTCCTGGATGGCCTAGACATATTATTATTCTACTCGGATTTTTCTTTACAATGAAATTATTATTATTATTATGGTACTTTTTATAGCCCATCTTTCACATAAGTGCCCAGATGTGCTTTACAATAAAATATTTAAATAGATTAAAAATAAATAAATAAATAAAATTAAAAAATTGTATAACACTTAAAAGAGGTTTAAATGTTAAAAATCAAATCATTAAGCATTTAAAAGGAAAGTTAAGAAGTGTTATAAAAGGCAATTTTAAAAAGATGCGTTTTGAGTTTTGATTTAAAAACAGTTAAAGAATTACAACATCTTAATTGATGGGGCACCTTGTTCCATAGTTTAGGTGCTTTAAATGAAAAGGCCCTTTCTCCGTAGGAAACTTGTTTGGCATTACGTTCAATTAATATGAACATGTCTGAGCTGGAATGGAGCTGTATTATAGGTTTATAAAATTGGAGGAGATCGGATAAGTATTTTGGTGCTATGTTGTTTATGCATTTAAAAGTAAAATTTTAAAGTCAATTCGATAGGGCACCGGTAACCAATGGATTTTTACTAGTATTTCAGTAAAATGACAGTAGCGAGGTGCACGGGTAATGAGTCTAGCAGCAGAGTTTTGTAGCGACTGAAGTTGATTAAGAAGTTTCTGAGGAACACCATTAAGTAGAGAGTTGAAAGTGTCGAGTCTAGCAGTGACAAGGGCTTGAACCAAGGTCTTGATTGTATCATCAGGCAGATAGTTTCTAATTTTACTTATGTTGCGGAGGTGATAATGTCCTATTTTACATATGTGTTTAATTTGTGATTCCATAGACATGTGGCTGTCAAATATAGCTCCGATGTTTCGAGCGGAAGCAGAGGAGAAGATTGTGGCATCACCAACAATGATAGGTAATTTCTATATGTCCTAACGCCTAATTAATAAAATAATATCGCGATATAGTATGAAATATTACAACAGCTAGGTTCTTCAATAAGTCTGGAATGGTTCTTCAATCTTTTAATTACTGGAACTTATATCTTACAAATGATAATAATTCAATACATCAATGTACACTAACTTCCATAATAGTGGATGACTGACGCAGCTGCTACTAAGTCGGGTGACCTGATGACTGCCTATTGATATTATACATTTATAGCCTTTTTATATTCTAAGCATAAATGGATAAGCTCAAGTGTTGACATCAAAACATATACTATACAGGATTATCACTAGAGACACATAAATAAACAATAATGGATTAAATACTTAACTCATTAGCTTCTACCCTGATTGATATTAACCATGAAACATTAAATACTATCTAAAACTCAAATTGAAAAAAAAATCGCAGTTATCAATTTTCTTATAAAAACTATAAGAGTTTAAGTCATAGATTTTGTGGAAAAAATTGCAGCACAACCGTTCATGCCGGTGAATCGGTTCGGCCCTAGTTTTTTAGGTTTAAAACAAAAAAGATGGTACCAACAAGATTTGTGTCTGTGATATCACTACTGTGGAAGCAGACTTTGTCTCATAACCTGGAGATTCTATATGTTCGATCCCAGTGTGGGTCCGTCTTCATTAGCCCAGTTTAGGAGCAGAACAGTAGGACATTAAACCCCATTTCATTTCCCAGTGTGGGTCAATAAAATTCATTGTGATTTACCAAGGGGTTCCTGATAATGGACAAATCATAGTTCTTCGGATAGGAGGAAAAACAGAGGTCCCATGTATGCACGTATAATTTCCCTTATAGCACACTATAAGGCCTATGCCCTTCTTCATTAGCCCACAGTAATATAACTAATCATTCAATGAATATAAGACAGTAACTTTTTGTTATTCTAGAAATAAATTCAATATTGGCACAAAAATAAATTTTTAAAGTACCGGGTATTAATACTTCCCAAAATAAAAACTTGTAATTGGTACTATCAATAGATTGCATTATGTTTTATATTAAAATCAATAACCATTGATTTCAAATTGAAAATAGCATTGTCAAGCAATGAATGTACAGTAGTAGTTTTGGTTGCTTAACTTGCTGTGATGAGTACACTTAACCAGCAGAATTTGGAGGGGTGGCTTTAAGATTTTCTTCCAATAATGCTGTCAAGAACTGACGGAGCATTCTGAATTTTACTAACTCGATGGGGTACATCCTTATGACCAGTTGAACAATCTAAAATAACTCTGACCAATAGAGAATTTACAAGAATTGTGAATAAACAGATGGACGGACAGGCCAGGGTGACAACAATATACTCCCACATAAACAGTTAATTTTGGTGAACAAAAAATTGTCCACAACCCAAAATTACATTACTCTTAAGGAATATTGATAATTCACGTCCTATTTACCTTTACTTACAAGATATATAGAAGTTTCCTCAAATAATTCATTAAAACAGCTGGCAATAATAATTCTTTCATGTTTAGGATAGGAACCATAAATCTATTTCAATATATAGTATTCCATAAACCATACATGTAGTTTCTAACAGACAGCTACTTCCTACAAATTTGAATATGTGCCACTTGTACCTTGTCTTTCAATAACCCATTAAAACAAATTTAATCACCGGTACTCAAGATTCCATCTCAGTCAGGAACCATGAAGCACTTCTAATAATATCTTTCAATGTGTTGTTATTTTAGTAATGTTAAACTTTTAAAGAAAGTAAACAATTCTGACGCGCATGTAACATAAAAATAGGTTAGCACATAGACGCAGTTTGTTGTTAAGTAATCTAGTTAAGTGTTAGTGGTATTCTATACCGATTCACTTTGTTTGCACAAGGACACACCAGTTAAGAAAATTTCCTCCTTATGTACATTATTATTCATAATTATATTAGTGTCCATCATACATATGATAACTTTAAAGGGAGCTATCAATACATGTAAAATGTGCAAGTCACAGAACAAAAAAGGCCACAGAACACCTTTAATATATGTCAAGTTTATTATATCAAATTTTTTAGTCTAAATTGAACAGGGTTATTTTTAAATTTTAGAGATAGGAAGAGCCAAACGGTGTTTAATGTGTACTGTACACTAACTAGGTCATTTCAGGACTAACATTAGAGGGACCATAGCTGATTTAACAATCATCTGCCTTCCCTTCATAAAGGTTATTTCATGTTGTATTACCTTAACATGAAACGCTTTCTAACATTTAGAGAATTTATCTCAGCTTGTTATACAGTACAACTGACCTTTCTTTGTATCAGTTATAACAATGTTGATGGACAATCCTGCTAAGGGATACAGGAAATTTTGCATATCACATTGTGGACATGACTATAATATTATTAATTGATTGGTAATAAACAAAAGGAACACATCAGCATACATACCCATGACATCCATAGGCATTATGATCCATACCACAGACCTGACCATTCAGCTACCTAAGTCTGCTTTTTTTTAAATTGTTAAATCGTGGATATATTCGTCAATGCACACTAGATTCCCTTGTAAATCTCTTCCAGTTTATGTTTCAGTAATGTTAAAAGATCTTAATGACAAAGTCTGTCATAAACTTAATGAAAATAAATAACATTGGAACTAATATAGCTTAATCCAGACTTTAACATTGAGGGCGCCCCCCCGCCCCCATGTACAGTTTAGGCTAGGGTCCCATTATTTGTTTATCCACCTAAACTGGAATATAAAATATGAAAAAAAAACCTGTAGGGAATAAAGAAAAAACAATGATAAAATCTTCCCTATTCTTTGCACGTTTTCTGGTTTGTTTTTGTCAATTCAGCATTATTATCCAGTATTCACAGGCCTATGAATAGCGTGTCCCTTTAAATATTTATTATTACTATGTAAACTAGACTGATCATCATTCCTACATGTACTGGCAACTTCCTACCACTTATCTATTGACTAGAGTGATTTAAAGAGACATTGGTATGGAGGAAATTTTCTAAATTAGAAATTAGGGTGGCCAAATGTTCCTTGTGGGAAATATTCTTGGGGATATTAAGAGGCTAAACATATGTTTCAATTTAGAATTTCCTATCATTATTTACATCTGACAAGATTTGTTCTCAGAAAACGAGAAGATAAACACATTATTTGTCACGTCTATAGTTTGCTAGAGGCATTCGGTTTCATGTGTTAGATATTATCCATCCATTGCTGTAATCAAATAAGAGACAGTGTGTTCAATGATGAGAATGTATTAACCTTTAACAGAAAAGTAAGGAGTAGGGGGTATCAGTCAATCGCAAACAAACATTAAAGGAATAATGTGCACAGAAATCTTAAAATGAGAAATACTCGAAGAGTCCAAATTAAAACATTTAATAAAATACAGTGTTTGGCATCTGGTTATTCCAGTCTACACTGGTAGTATTCTCCTGTGGGATATGTTTAACCTCTTTCATCAAGTCGCTTCATTACAAATGAGACTCAAAAGCATTCTGGCATGCGAATTGTGCACCAGTTTTCAAATTTTCATTTTGTCTTAAATATTGGATATCAGAAGCCCATATATCTTTTCGAAAAAGGGCTAAGCTGTTTGTGTAATTTTCCAAAAATAAATATGTAACACAAGGCACAATTTTATGGATACACAATTACTGGGTGAGTTTCAGTGTTTCGAATTATTGCTGCAAATGTACATTATTATATAGAAACCTTTTTTTTGGTGATTAGGCCATTTGGTATCAGTCAATTGTGCACAGACGATTAGTCAATCTAGAATAGAACTTGGGCTTTTAGACCACTGTTGTTCAGTTCCCAACAGGGCTCTTTTTTCATTCATATTTGCCAATCTTGAGTGACTGTGAGTAAAAATAACCATTTGGAGATTTTAACTGGCAGTTGAATTAATTACATGCCATAAACTCAGAATGTAAAAGAATTTAACAATACATAAAAAAGTTATAGCTTTTATGTGTTAAAACACTTGACTTACAAATATATTTAAAAATTGCATAATGATAAAAATAGTTGTATATTCTTTGAAAAAATCTTGAAAATCTTTAGTAAATATATCAAAAAATTAACGCAATGGCAAAATTTTGAAGACAAAACGCTGGTTCAGAAACATCAATTAACCACCCTGGATCGTCTCCGCTGAACTTTTCATTAGCCCCCAGACAGGGCACTAACTACGAAAATAAATCTTCTGTTCTATAAGACAGTTTGAATTTAATCAGCTTTTGAACATGGTAGCACCATTAGGGCACAAGAAATTTTCTTATCCACTTAACAATCTAGGCATTATCAGATATTTATATATTTCCAGCCACATACAGAATTTATAACCAGCAACTATGATTAAAATACTAGACGTAGAATCTCTACCAATTACATACAATAAAATCATGGAATAAATTTATTTACCGGCATTCAGAAAGATCTGTTTTATCAAATATCCAACTATTGAATGATAAGACCGTATTAAAATAATTGGTGCCAATGAAGTTCCAAGATTAAATGGAATTGATGGCTCAAAATGTAATCAATCTATTTTGTGCCTTATATTTGGAAATCCATTCTGTCTTTGGTAATATTGATATAATGTGGTTTTTTGTTATGTATATATATATTATAGTGCATATAATGTTATCTAGACTTGATCACACACATCTCTAATAAAACTGGAATGGAACCGTCTGCAGGATATCAGTTTCTTAAACAAGCAACAGATTTTTGAAGTGCATGGTTAAACAACCTTCTAAAATTCTAAATATTTGTCAGTTATGTGACATTAGGCGTTACACATACAATTCTTGTTTTATATTAAAAAAGAAAAATTGTTCTGACCAGAGGTACATCTGATGAGAGGCATATCTAAAAATGTCGACAATTTGTACAGTCTAAATGCATCTAATGTGTATGTGCTCAGCGTATTCCTGAAGCAATGGCTCTTCTAAATATTCCTCTCTAGCCATTGCTGTACCGAGACCAAAATCTTGGGTTTTTGATAGTCCAATAAAATCTCTCCTACATGTAAGTACAGTAGAATCTGTATTCAGCGGCCACTCACAGAAGTGACCCCTTAAAGTTTAAATATTTGTTAGTAGGCCTACTGGTTCAAGTAAAATTGTATGCTTGGATGCATTAGGAGCAAATATTGATACTCGCATTGGTAAATTGTGCCATCGCAGAAGTTAGCTATTGGAAGTAGTATTTCTATCTAGTTTGTTGAAACACAATAGGCTACGTAACATGACAGTCCATTTCTTTGATTTGTTGAGCGCTGTGTGATTGTTTGTATATCCTGGGATGCCTGTCTAAAGTCTTGTACTTCCCTTTTGACTTGGTTGTAGGGAATTCTCCTTTTGGCTCATTTGGTAGAAATGTATGGATTCTGTGCCTGGATTCCCTACAAGAGCTTCCTGTCACTAGTAGCAGTGTCCATTATAGAGACAAATGTCATCTATGTCAGAAGAAGCTTGATAATTAGCCATTATCTATGTCAACAAAGGAACTTCAAGGGTTTATGCATACAACCATTAAGTCTCTCACAACCAGAATTAGAGAGAAAAATGTGATTGAATGTCAACACTTACATGTACTCTTTTCTATCAGTAATTTACTTGCACATCAGGGCTTTTAGAAGGAAACAGGAGTCGGAGAAAAGATACAAGCCTGGGATCAAACACTTGACGTGCAAAAATAACATACAAGATCTACAGAAGGTGTATTAGACAAACCAGTAATTGCATTCCATAGAAATGTGATCTTGTAATTCCAATTCATTTTCTAAATGCCATGTTGAAACTAGTTAATTGTACATGTATGTAATTATGCTAAATTACATGGATTAAATATTCTCTACAAGTGCATGTAGCAATAAGCAATTCATTGTCTCTAATTATTATCCTTTTTGTCATAAATGTGGTGACATAAGTTCATTTCAATATATGGGTAGTTTGATTGACAACCGGCAGTAACATGTATCACTCAACACATATCAAAGTTAAGCATAATATTATTATAATATATTTAAACATGCATTATGCATGAGCTAAATCTGCCCATTCCAGGTCTTTTTTCAGACCTAAAATGTTATCCAAATTATCAATTAGACATTAAACATACATTATGCAAGAGCTAAATCTGTCTATTGCAGATCTTTCTTTAGGCCTGAAATGTTATCTAAATTATTAATTAGACATTAATTAACCTATCCAGACCATAATCAACTCTAGATGGCATCGTTAGCCTGTGATCTTTGGTGGATTATGAGCTGATTTACTGCATAACTTTCCTTCACGATTTAACAATTAAATGAATAAATCGAGACTATGCTGTTTATCGTACTGACTTTAGTAATGATGATCAAGCCAGGTGGAAATTTCAATCGCTTAGTACACGGTTCATAGTGGAACAATTTGAATGAAATTTTCAGTAAATTGCCTTTACATTATCTAGTTTTGAACTATTATAGTGAGAACTGCCAACTCGTTATCGAATCTCCCATAATGTATCTTTAAGTAACGTATCAAGATCATAATCGACTCTCAATGCTATCGTTAGCCTGCGATATTTAGTGGATTTGAATACGTTTTGTGATGGATGATTTAACGTAAAAATGGATAATCAAGACTTTGTTCATTATCGTACCAATAGTAGTAATGACAACAGATCAGCTAACCTAAAATTGGATCACTAATATCTGGGTTTAGAGTGAAGCAATTTGACTGAAATTTTCACCATATTCTATTTCCATTACCAATTTTTAACTATTATTGCGAGAACTGTCTGCTCTTTATCTAATCTAACTTAATGCCCCTTTAAAGAGACAGTCATTCCAAGGATAAACCAAAAATCTAACTGGATGGAATTAAATACTATAATAATTATTACAGAACTACAATATTCAATAATACATAATATGGAAAGCAGCTACTTAATTATTTGGGCAACATTTCGAAGAATGATAACACTGAGAGAACACTCTTCAAAATGATTCCCAAATTCATGTAAATAAGTAGCTGTCTTCCATAAGTATGTATCATAGTTTATTGTTCTATCCAGTTACTAAATGCCCCTAAAAGATTATTGATACAATTTAATTGTCACAGTATAAATAAATGATTGTCCACAAGCAACTATATCATGCTTCAAGCTCTAGCTTGGAGATAGGGGTGCCTTCTCAATCTTGTTGGTTTACTCTGGGTACTCCGGTTGCCTGGAATAGGAAAGACCCCCTGTGTGTGCGTAAACATAATAAAATATGATAACTTGTCTACGGCATCCGAAAAAGAAAAACAACAACCCATGCATCTTTATCAAAATATCGAAATAGAGCTTAAATTATTAAATGAAATATGGTTTAAAGTCCAACTTTTCTGTATCAACTAAACTAATAAAGACAAGTGTACTGCATACAGTACGTGCTTATTTATATACAGCAATGATGAGTGTAGAAAGAATCGTTATGTATCACCATTCTGAATTACACTATGTGTCATTAACATACAATAAAAGAGAATATTATTGGAGAAATGGTGATAATCTATTGTCAAATGATTTATAGGAATATTGATACTAGTCCGGATATTACTATCAATAAAATTTACATCATAATATGTTGATTTTATTGACACTATTGTCCAGCCATAATGTATTCTATGAAAGAAATTTTGCCAGAACAGCAGCATTTTTGTCCACATTATCAAATTCCAACTGTCATGGGTTCTTTGACACACATGCCAGAGAGTGCATGAATGAACCTTTATTTTTTGTCCCCTCCGACTGGCTAGACGCTAAATCCTACAAGAGCTATCTTAGCCATGAACCCTGGACCTCACACAGCATGTGGACATTATTGACTAGGATAAATATATTTTTCAGATATAGAATCCCCTTAAAGTTGCATTAGAGTACGGTATGTAAGAGATAAATCTGCCCATGTTCGTCAATTTTCTGGCTTCATTCATAATTTTGTTCAGAATAAAGTATCTTGATCGAAATTTATTCATTTTTCATTATCTTTTTTTCAAACTATTACAGCTCTTTATCTAAATTATAATGCATCTTTAAGAATAAATTGTCCATTCATCAGCTTGCAATCGTAGCAAGGCTAAAACTTGTCAACAAAAAAAATATTTCTGGTAAATGATATACTCTTCCAGGTAATTTGGATATCTTTTCGAATTGCTAACTACCTAAACCTTTCGTAAACTATGTGGACGTATACGGCTAGTCCCTGGATCCATTCACTTTTTTTGAATTGTCTGTATGTTTGTGTTTTCCTGAGTATGATGTCCTGTCCTAGTATTTGTTTTTGTGTAAATTTTGTGTGGTGCAGTCCCCCTGCACTTACTATTAGAGAAGCTACTGTCAAATATCATTCTATACAGCATTTCAAAACTTTCCAAAAAGGAATAATCCCCTCCCCCCCCCAAAAAAATCAAATATGTTTAAGTACTAGCTGTGAGATTTGCAATTTGTAACAATTACATATATATGTATGATGTCATTTCGCTGCATTCTGACAACTAATGCAGTCAAAGTATCAAATGGGTGTCATATTGTTATACTTTAGATGTCTGTCCCTTATGTTATAATTTATTAACTTTACGTAATTTGTCTTAGTTACGACAGAGACACATTTATACTAGTCTTCGGTATATTTCAAATTCATCCTTAATTTTCATTTTATTGCATATTTCAAAATTTAATGTAATGTTAGTCCCAAAATGACCATGTATTGTGCTGATGAGACAGTAAACTCCATTCCTTACCTATTATGATTTTATCAATTAAACACAAAAAGTGAACAGAGAAAAGTATTTTGTGTATACCATTACTTGTTTATTCTCAATTAGAATCATTTCTATTTTAAATCTACTGCTTTATCCATTTCAAGATCTGGATAAGAACTGGCACAGATGGAATTGAACTTGTTTCAGGAGTATGCTATGGTCTTTATGCATACGTTCGTCGTTCGTTCGTCCGTTCTTGGTGTTTAACGTCTGCTTCCACATAAGTGATATCGCAGACAAGACATAGGAGAGCCGAAGCTGATTTTATAAAACACTATATACTTTACCATTAGAAATAATTTGAACTACAGGATCTTATAGTATGATTCAGATTCATCAGGTGGCAGCCAACAGTATGTGGCTTAATTGATTAATCCCCAAATGATCTATTATTAGGACTAAATAGACTTTGATCAATACACAGGTAAATAAGATAATCCCTTATTAAGCTATTTCATGGATATAATTAATTACAAAACAATGTGTATTAATAATCTAGCCATCAAAAGCCCCACCTCAATGCAAACCTGTATCAAACTTATAAGTATAAATGACAAAATCTGAGATTAAAATCTGAAATCACCTTGGTGGACGCGGACGTTAAATAACGCTATTTCACAGATCAAAATCCAATAATTTATATTCATGTTTATATGTATGCTTTGATCAATTTGATTTATGTCAAAGTAAACTGTTCAAATGTGTTCATCAAGTGTACCGTTTTGATTCGTGATCAGACAAACACTATACAATCAAATCATTACAACAGTGGAAATTTGTTGGTCAGTCAAATAATTTACATAAAACTGCAAACTAATCCTCTTAAATCTTGACATTGGCTGATACAGATATATTTTTAATGAAGAAAAATTTAATTTAATCAATGATGCTTTCATTTGTTTACAAAGTATATACAACATAATACAGGTGACATTTTAGCATCTGCTTGCCTGCAGGTATATCTTATTAGATTACATTAATCAAGGTTATAAAAATTGTTATAAAACAGACCTACTAGACTAGATATAATTGTTATTGATATAAATGATTAAATATTTTAAGTAAATACAGTATATGGTAGGCTACTGTAAAAAGATACATTATATAATTTTGACATTATTTTCTGAAGTGATTTGATTTTATTTAAGATTCGTAGATCTTTAGAATCAGTCAACATTCTTGATATTGTAACTCATTGTCAAGAGTATTGGTTGCAATAATCCCGGACAAGACAATTTAATCAAATCCACTCAAACGTCATTATGTGACCTAAAATTTGACCTTTGACCCTTGTCACCTTTGAACCACTCTTAAGCAAGGTTTGTTCAACTTTTGTCTCTTAATTGATATTTTTGGTTTCCTGACTTGGTTAGCTAGCTTTTAGGCTTTGTTTCAGTTATGGACTCTAAATTTTAATTATAGTCATTCATTAGTGACCTTTGACCTTTGTCACCTTTGAACGAGTCTTAAGCAAGGTTTGTTAAACTTGTGTCGCTCTTAAGTGATATTTTTGGTTTCATGACTTGGTTAGCTAGCTTTTAGACTTTGTTTCAGTTATGGACTCTAAATTTTAATTATGGTCACTAATTAGTGCTAATTAATTAAGCTCTTAAGTAGCATTAGCACAACATTGTATGCTCTTAAGTCATGCATTCTGTTTCTTAGTGTTAAGAGTGAAACGCTTGCCAAAAAATTGTAGATGGACATTGAATTTTAACTCCCATTAAATATGGGAGGGTTAGGGGGAATGCTCCCAGGTATATGCAAAGGTTACAAAACTTAAGACTTGGCTTTCCAAAATGATCTAGGGGTAAAATATGTGTTGTAAACCTCAAACCCTTTCTACTCAATATTTTGATTAAATCTCATTGAGATCCCGGACTATAAACAACAGCCCTTATAATTTTGTATTCCCTGAGAAATATTACCATTTCAATAAAATCTAAACATTCAATTATATGATATTTATTTGTTTATTGACTTGCTGTTCCAGGAATTCCTATGTTTCTTTTTCTTTTTTTTTCTGAACCACAGTGGCTCATTGAGTAAGACATTGGCTCGCTAACCTATTGGTCCTGTGTTTGATTCCTGCCTTGGTCGAGAACGTCCATCGGGATTTTCCAGCATGGTTCCTAGTTTTCAGTGTGCAGGACTAGAGGGCCTAGCAAGGGACAACATATAGTTGTTCAGATAGGATGAAAAACCAAGGTCCCATGTCCACATTGACAGTTGGAATTTGATATAAGAGTAGGTCGTAGCGCTGTTGTCTGGGCAAAATCTGCCTCATAGCACACTGTATGGCGTATGCCCGTCTTCATTAGCCCAGTCAAAGCAAAACAGTAGTTAGTATGTTAAACCCTGTTTCATTTAAGGTTGATAAATTATTTTATCACGATTAATCACGATAACGGCTTTTGGAATTATCGCGATAAATAGTAGTATTGCGATTATGTATTTTATCATGATAGTTTTGATCCATGACAAAAATGATCCATGACGGCATGATGAGAAAGAAAATTGAAACATCCAGGGTGTTGAGCATTGACCAGCCTCGAATACGTTGGCGTATTGGGCAGTGTGATTGTCCGTGTTTCCAATAAGCGTAATTGTCTAAATACGAAAATATCAGCTTATATATACTTTTGATTGATATTGGTTATAAGCAACTAAAAAATGTTAAAAAAGACACTTGAAAGTGTGAAAAAATATTCCGGTTGCTCAACCCGGAATGAGAAAAGAGGCTGGATGATCAGTTATAACAGTTGCCTAGCAGCAGCATCCTCTGCCACACCAGAAATGAACTTGTCAGAGATACAATCGATGAATGTTGTTTATTTAAAATAATTTCTATTCTTTCGATAATCAGTGATCTGGCGTTTATTTATTTTGGGCCGATACGATATCATTAAAAAAATAATCGCGATTAATCGGCATCCCCGGGTTATCGCTGCAACCTTAGTTTCATTTCATTTCTTTTCTTTTTAGATCTCTATAACAAACTGTACAATCTCATGGGTTTTCTCCGGGTCACCTAGTTTCCTCCACTGCTAAAAACCCCTATGCGCAAGTGAATTATTGAAATAAAATTGAACAATATATTAGTGCCGAAATGACCCAGTTTGTGTCGAGAGGACGTTAAACCCTAGATAACAAACCTTAATCTCTCAACCCTCCTTGTTTCGAGTTAAGAACTGAGGCCATGACCTTTAACGTTGCAGCTGCAGGAGCGATTCACACCCGGCATTTTTAAACAAAATTGACAATAGTTTTAATCAAAACAACGATTGATTATTGTTATTTATAATATTTCTACAACACCCAACTACAATTAAGCATATAATCCTACCTGAAACGGGTACAAATCGTCGTTTTTAAAATCGAGGCGTTAAGCCGTTACTAAGACCGCCATCTTTTTAAACGATACGCTGTCATCATGAAGGCGGGGCTAAATATAAGGCTTTTATAACAGCCAATCAAAAGGACAATCGAAAGCACAGTAACTATGAATGGATTTCGATGGCGGTGAAATGTCAGACAAAAACAACGCTTCATTAATTTAAACGCTAATATTTGGAGTTAGGCGACAGTTGTGCCACTCCGGCCATTGGCCTCTGTAAGTTTAATTAATCATAATATCATAAACTTATCTATTTTAAAGATGTTACATGCATAATTAATAAAGAAATTGAGTTTGCCACTTGGAACTAATTAAGGCATCCAATCGTAGCTAAAAACAAACACATCAGTATATCTCAACGTTTTTAGCTACGTTCTCGTAGCTAGTTAAACCCCATTTCTCTCTCTGTAATTATATAGCCGTGTTGCGTTTCTTTACTATCGCATGCTTTGTCACTGTGTTTTGTGATTTCATATGTTTGTAACACATGTCAATCAACGTAAAGTCGTGATAAACAGAATACAAGTACATTACCTGAACTAATGAAGAATAGTGGAATATCTCAGATTATTAACTGTAACTCGGTCAGTCATCATTTTCTTTCCTGTCGTGCCATCTTCAACTATTAAATTAAAAAGATCCGGTTGACATAAAACTTCTGATCCAATCTATTAATAGAATCATATTGTAGTCTTTATTGTCCAGCCTTCGAATCGGATTTGTGGCTTTGGATTTTGGAAATTGTTAGTTTTGAAAAATAATTAAACCAAGGGAAGTGCCTCATCCTCCAAGGACTGGTCCAACGATTAAATTGAAACGAACAGGAATTTTCTGGAACCCACAGGAACTACCCGGAAACGTATAAATAATTACCGAAATCAGGTCAATGTGACTATTCCAACAATATAAAATGGGATGAAAATTTTGTTTGAATAAAATTGTTAGAATCATGGACCTCTACATATTATAAGGTCCATGTTAGAACATAGGGCTTATATAATATATTTCCGTATTACCAGAACCAATTTGGCAGATTTATTATTCTGGAAACAACCAAACAAAATCAACTTTTTTGTAACTAAAATCTATTGAATTAGTAGAAGGCTCTAAGATATAATTTGAGGTTTATTTGTCAAAATTAACTTTATTGCGGAAATATGGCATTTTCAGGACCAGATTACAAAAGGTGTGTTGGGAGGGGAACGGGGAACACTCACATACCCGCAAAAAAAAATAATAATAAAAAAATAAAATAAAGTAAAATAAAATAAAAGAAACATCGAAATATAATATCTATTTATTTGTTCACTTATAAAATTTAGAAAAAAATCAGTATAATTATTTTACAAGAAATGTAATGGTGCTATTTATTCTTGTATTTGGAATGGTGCAATAACACGAAAAATACTGATTATTGTGTTATTATGGATGTTAGAAAAATGGAGGTTTAAAAATATATAAATATTGTTTCTATCCAAATAATTAAACCCCACTTGCTTAAAGGTAGGCCATATTCACAGGCATGGCGGGTATTGTCTAATTCACCCAATATCTAAGTCATCCGATGTTCTAGAGACATGGTTATTGGATTGCCATGTGAATAAATAACTAAATCATATTATTATTTGAAACAAGAGAAACACCAGGCAATAGGCAGATTTAGCCCTAGCATGCCTATTTAATGAAGAACCCGAGAGTATGATTATTAAACATAATTTGAAACCAAAACAGTCTAGTCACCTAAAATTCGGAGAAACTAATTATGTATTTTGTTAATTTAATTGTTGGAACTGTGGCGGAACAAGGATACAATGGAATAATAAGTCCGATATCATGCTATTAATGTCGCAAATCCTGTTTCATGACCCCCAGCTACATACACACCATTTTATATTGTATAACAATTATTGGGGGGGGGGGGGTCTAATTAGACACCTGGAAATTGCGTTGTAGCCGCAGTGGGCTCTCAACTAGAAGAACCGGCTTTAAATTCAGTCCAGGCTGCTTATGGCAGGTATTTCCAGCGACAGTATATGTATACTCGTTAAAGGGCCAATCCTGATAATATTTTCGAGAATAAAACTGCCTAATTTTGCGTTAAAATCCTATACCCTAGCCCGAGCAACTAACTCAATATTATGTGATACAACTTAAACCTGTCAGCCTTCATCTGGAAATGGAGACTGGTGTCCCAAGCTGTATTATGCGGTGTCGTGATAAAACTAGACTTTTATTTTATAAAAATAATGTGTAGGTGAAATTTACCTTTCGTTATCAAGTACAGCACATCGGTCATTCATTGTATAGACAAAGGAACGGGAATCAATTATCAGGTCACCCAACGAAAAAACTGACCTGAAATCTTAAAAGGGTTACGCGTCCGGATAAGCAGTTTTGACGTTCACCATTCCTGTATATTTTGGGGCTTAAATTTCATACGTAATCAGACTTTTATTTTTGAGACTCTGTTCAAATCAGAATAGTCCCTTTAAGGCGCGAAAAATTAAGACCCCCCCCCCCCCCACCGAGGTTCTTCCGTTTTCATATTGGCGTACTTGTGAAAGAACCCATGACAGTTGGAAATCGAAGAAAACTAGACTGAAGTTTGGCCGCCCACCTTCGATCCATTGCGTTAGTAGTAACAATTACCATAGTAAATCTGGAAATCGCCGAAGTTCTGTGCTGGCGATATGTCAAACCCTATCTCATTCTACAGTGTGTAATTATTATAAGCTATTTTGAATCTTATTTTTCTTATTGAATTAGATGTATCTGATTATAACTGTCGTCTATAATATACGTATTGATTACCCAAGAGCATGAAGGATTGGTCAGTTGGTTGCTAGAAATAGATTGAATCTGAACCCGTTAGCATCCTGTCATCTATCATAAACGTGACATCCGCAAATCGGAATATAATCATACAGTTTGATAGGTCCAGTGTTTTTCAGAAAGGGATGAATACCAGACCAACATGACTTAATAATTACAGAATAATATTAGTCATGTGAAGGCTATATGTGATGGAAGCTGTAGGAGGATGTACTTTTGTTTTAAAATATAGCGTTGCTTGGTAACGAATCTTGAACGGTAGTTTTCAGGTTTTCGGACTCGGGGGCAATAAATAGCATTAAAGGCGATGGGTAGCTGTTAATTTCGATACTATACACTTTGCCCAACATTTTTTATAAATTTAAAATTGTTGCACCACTCAGAATTTCAATAAATATACCTTCTTGGAACTCCCTTAATTGCAGCCAGTTTGAGAAAAAACAAAAACCTAAAACAATTTATTTGACCTGGAGTGTTCACAAGGTTTTTCGGACTCGGGGGGGCAATAAATAGCATTAAAGGCGATGGGTAACTGTTAATTTCGATACTATACACTTTGCCCAACATTTTTTATAAATTTAAAATTGTTGCACCACTCAGAATTTCAATAAATATACCTTCTTGGAACTCCCTTAATTGCAGCCAGTTTGAGAAAAAACAAAAACCTAAAACAATTTATTTGACCTGGAGTGTTCACAAGGTTTTGGTGAAAGGGGAAGTAACCAAAAATTTGTTGTGCTACATCTAATTGCAGAAGGGTATTTTTAAATTGACGTTTTTTATACTTCAGGGGTGTGTGTGTGTGTGTGTGTGTGTGTGTGTGTGTGGATGGCCGAATGGTTAGCACATGCGCATTGTATCATAAGGTCAACTGGTGTGGTTTCGATTCCCCGGAGTAGGGTCGCCTGTCCAACCCCGTGGGTTTTCTCTGTGTCCTCCAGTTTCCTCCAACTACTAAAGACCCCTATAAAGAGCAAATTATTAAAATAAAATTGAACCATATGTTAGTCCCGAACCTAGTTTGTGTCGAGGAGTGGACGTTAAACCCCATTTCTTTCTCTCTCTCTCTCTCTCTTACTCTTTGAAAGGAAACTGTAAGCAAACTGTCTAAATAATTCAAGAAAGGGCCATTGCAACGCCATAGACATTAAAGGAGCTAAATCGCTAATATTTTGGACCTAGAAATTGGCATAAATGGGTCGCAACACATATTATAATGTAATATGAATTTATATAAACTGTTTTACATTCAATCGTGTCCGTTTTACTGTGAATTGTCATCAGTTATGTTCGGCGAAATACGCCAGAAGTCTCAACCGCAAGTCAGTTTCTAGCATCTGGTTATTCCAGTCAACACCGATATTATTTGTTGCGCATGCTCTCCAAATAAGAACATGATATCACCGTTTGACATGACTTGTGGAATATGTCTAGCCTCATTCATTGAGCACCTTGTTACAAATGGCGCTGAAACGCATTATGGTACACGATTCGTGTACCAATGGTAAAATGTTTATTTTGACTTAAATATTGGATATCAGAAGCCCATCTTTTCCAGGTAAGATTACAACACCAATGCTGATTTAAATTGCAAAAAAAATGGTGTTTTCAATGTCGAAGATTTTGGATGATATTGAGTTACGGACTTGGCTACTTTAAAATTTATACTCTGATGACATCAGTTGGAACCACAACAACAAATTTTAAAATCTTTGATTAAATTGTGGTTACCTTTGATTAAATGTGTGGCAACATACAATTTCTACAAATAACATAGACCATATCATGTCACTTTTGTACGTTTTAGATACATTTGACTAGCCTCTACTGAGAGTAAAGATACACTAGGACAAATTACACTGTAATAACGTCTAATCCCACAGATGGACAACCAGGCACAGATAGCCTCTCATATTTCAGACTTTTAGTCAATAAAGTCTTTTGTAATACCGTGTCAGTTCGCTTATTTATTATAGATTTGTAGACACCTTTAAGAGTCTGTAAATGTAATCATGAATACCTAAGTTTAATGGATACAAGTTGGTTCTATAAATCTAGTTAATTTGATCAACGACCAACCGTTAAGAGGCTTTAGGGCTTTGGAGGTCTTGCTAAAATGACTTGACTTCACAGTAACGGTGAATAAAAGTGTTAATTCCTCTTTAAGGAATGCTCGTGAGAAATATCCCACTCTTTAAGTAGACCAGTTCCATAACTAAATGAGTCTGAGGTGGTTTGAATAGATCATTCAAAATTAATTACATTTATTTTCCTGTTCAGTGTGATATTAACAAATCTTAAAGGTTAAGTGGGCACTATATGTTGTGTGTTTTCAGGAACTCTGACCATTTCTTGTTAATTGAATAAAGAATTTTCTGAATCCTAGAACTTTACTGTTTTTGTGAAGCAACTGAATTATCTGTAACTCTTTAAAGATGCATTATGTAGGAACTAAATCTGCCTATTGCAGATCTTTATCTGGCTTAAAACAACTCTCTAGACCACTGAATGGCTAAGAGAGAGAGAAATGGGGTTTAACGCCCACTAGGTCATTTCGGGACTAACACATGGTTCAATTTTATTTCAATAATTTGCTTGCGCGTAGGGGTCTTTAGCAGTGTGAGGAAACCGGAGGACCCGGAGAAAACCCACGAGGTTGGACAGGCGACCCTACTCCTTGCCACGTACAACCGGGGATTCAAAACCACGCCAGTTGACTCAATGACAGACGTTATGATACAGCGTGCACGTGCTAACCATTCGGCCATTCAACCCCCCGAATGGCTAAGACATTGAGTGGATTAGGCAATGTTCGCCTAACATTCATATCTTCACTTAGAATAAAGTAATTTGACCGAAATTTTAAATATATTCATTTTTCATTACCTATTTTTAAACTATTATAGCAAGAACTGCCACCTAAATCTTACATAAGGCATCTTTAATATATTGTGTTCTGTATATGCTTAACCTACATTTACTGGTAGTTATCAACCCTTGTAAAATAAAGGTTTTCTTAAAGGGCATTCATTATTCTAGGAGTCCTTATAGCTTGATAGATTATCAGAGACAAAACTCTCGTTAATCCATTCATAACTGCTTACATGTATATTCTGACCGCATGTTTTACTGGATAAAATGATTAATCAATTTAATACCGTTAAATATATACATAAAACCACAATATCATTGAACAAGACTTTAAATATATAGATATAATTGAAAATTACATCTGATGTAATAATTTCTTTTTTTAATGTCATTCATAATTTAAGATGAGGTAAATGATGTATTGTACAGTTTGTACTATCAAGAGGACGTAACTTGGAAATTTATTTTTATCATTAGTTAAATCATTGTTGAACACACTGATTTACTTTTCTAGAAGTTTGAAAATAATTTTAAAGGTCTGTCACTAGTTCTCACACTGATATTCAAATAGCATTAAAATAATGATTCAGAATACTTGAACAGGTGAAACTTGACAGAGCAATCCAATAGATCTGAACAACATCTTTTTTATTTATCGCTACAGTTGATCAACCTGCCGACACCAGGCCAGACTTTTTATAGGTGACAAAACATGCAAATATCTAAACCAGTCAGTACAGCTGAAACATGTTCACGGGCATGATTCTGCTCACACAACATCTGTTACTGTAAGTGACAGAACTGGAACAGAACAGGATTCTGTGTCATCTGATTGCGATTCTGGCACTTTAGAATGTTCCTGACTGACACTTGGGCATTTCCAAGTTTATTATTAATTTTTGTCCATGCTTCTGCACAACCTCCTAAATCAAAAATGTAAGATTTATCATAAATTTCCTGTTTTCCTTTTCACATCTTTACATTGTATGTTTAAAAAAATAGGATTAAAAATAATAATTAAAACAGTTTTAACTATTTCCTGTCACGTGATCTACTTCTACGACTGTTCTTTCTATCATCTGACCTCCTTCGATCACGGGATCGACTTCTTGACCGACTTCTATTACGTTCTTGTCGCCTGTCCTTTCTATGATCACTTGTTCGATTGTCTCTATATTCTGATCTATGTTCCTCCCTATCATCAGATCGACGTTGGTCTCTTTGATCCGATCTACGATCTTCGCAATTGTCAGATCTATGTTCGACCCTATGATCAGATCTATGTTCGACCCTGTGATCCGATCGATAATCATCTCTATGATCTTTTCTGTTTGCTTTGCGTTCATCACTATAATTGTTCCTATGTATTGGTGTTTGTTCCTCCCGACGATAGGATCTAGGTTCATCCCTCCGTTCTATTCTTTCATCGGTTCTCGGTTCTTTCTTTATTTCGGTTTTAATATAATCAAGTCTTCTGTCATCCCTACCATCTGTTTTATGCCTCTGTCTTTCATCTGATCTGTGTTCCTCTGTACGAAAGGTTCTTCGTTCTTCTCTTTCATCTGATCTTGGTTCTTTTTTTATATGAGGTTTGTGATGTTTTTTACCCTTTGAAAGCTTTTTGTCATCATCTTCACTATCACTATCATCACTGGAGCTATCTGTAATATGTAAGTTTGCATCAAAATATTAAAAAATAATCTTAACTAGGCTTGATTTTGTTTCATCTTGCCTGCATTAAGACTTGATTGTTTGACAGAACTAGTTGAAACTTTTTTTTTTTTTATGTATCAACCGTATCTGTAATCGGATACAAACAAGCCAGTGGGCAAGATATTTTGATAGACCCTTTATTTAAGATGGTAGATTATCTATCAATGATAGCTTGGTTTTAGTTTACTTGACTAAATGTTAAATAATCAATTTGGGGCCATTTTAATATGAATTAAGTTGTGAAAAATTAGATATTTTCCCAAAAATGCATGATTGCAGACTTTAAACCAAATTTGAACTGTTATTAATCAGAACAAAAAACAAACGGTTGCCATGCAAGATACAACCACATTTTGCATGTGATGGACAGAGAACAAGCTAAAAACGTGATTTTTTCATACAATCCGGGGGCATAATCCAGGAAGTTAGGACTCGATATGCACCAATATCGAAAGGAACCAAGATCTTCTGAGATATAAACCAGATAAAAATTGTTACCTGTCGAGAGTCCACAAACAAAATATTAACAGATGGACGAACTGACAGGGGCGAAAACAATATACGTCCAATGAAAATGTGAGCTTAATAAAATCTGTCATTTTATCTAATTGCAAGTATCTTTACTTCTAAAAGGAAAATTTTAAACATCCATAATAAGCCAATTGTGATATGCTTTTAAATTTTGCATCAAATAATTTCCACTTGCACTTACATAATGGGAAAACGTTAAGAGGTTTTTCAGATCTATTGATGACTTAAATAGAAACTAGAATGCTTAAGGGCACAAAAATGTGACTTTAATACAAACTGAATAATTCAGACCTACTTTTCCCACTATGGCGTTTTTTCTTCTTGGATTTCTTCTTTTTCTTAATAGTAGCCAAACTATTGTTACTATCCTCACCATCTCCCTGTAACTTGTTCAACTTCCTGAAAAAAATACATCATATTATTGTATCCTTCATGATAGTACTCAAACAGTTCCTGTCTATTTGTAACTAGGTAATTGTTGCTACTATACTCAGCTAAATTAAAAACTTGACACTGATGAATTTCAACAAATTTTTTTTTCTGGTAAGTCAAATAAATTTTAAAGTGTTTCTAAAGATAGTAAGTAGTAAGAAGCCTTTAATTTCATAAAATTGTAAAGTCACGTGGATCACGTGACTTTTGAGCATATAAAGATGAAAAACCTGAAAAACACGTGCAAACACAAACTCGTGAGGTCAATCGATGCAAGTTTGCTTAAACTGAACAAGCACACGTAACTTGAACTGGAAAAACAAATTAAAATTGTTATTTTCATCTTTGTTAGAAAATGCCGCGCCTTTCGAATGTAGAACATCTACGTGCTATAGGTAGGCTCTATGCTGGTCAGTCTGTGGTCACTGTTGCAAGAGCCTTTAATTGTTCACTCCAGACAATAATTAATCTTAGAATGAGAGTGCTTCAAACTGGAACTATTGCCACGTTTGACGTCACTCCAGGAAGATCAAGCAAAACGATTACGTCAACTTAGAAACACTTTGAGATTTGCCGATGGCAGGGTCCGAGTGTACCGCAGACGAGGTGAACGTTACGCTCAAGTATGCGTCAGAGAAGTTGACCGATTTGGTGGCGGCAGAGTCATGGTTTGGGGTTCTTTCTGTGCACATGGACGTTCTCCTCTTGTTGTTGTCCAAGGGAACTTAAATGCTGTCCAGTACAGGGATCAGATTTTGCAACCTGTTCTTCTTCCGTTTATGCAGAGGCATGGGCCTGGACTAACGTTTCAACAAGACAATGCTCGACCCCATACAGCAATTGCTACCCAGAATTTTTTAAGAAATGCCGGTGTCCAAGTCCTGGATTGGCCGTCGCTTAGCCCCGACCTTAATCCTATTGAACACATCTGGGACGAACTGGGTCGACGTGTTCGTCAGCAAGTGAATCCACCACTGACGTTGCAGGACCTTCAACATGCTCTTGCTGAGCAGTGGCGACGTCTTCCTCGGGTAGTGTTTACTAATGTTCTGAGATCCATGAGAAGACTTTGTGTGGCGGTATGAGACACTAGAGGTGGCCACAACCATTACTAAACACTTTATTCCGATTGTTCTCCAAGTCTGTGAATTTCATTTTGGGGGACGTTATCAATGCCAAGGACTTTTGGCAAGACGTATTCTTGCTTTCTGTTTATGTCAGAGTCGTCTGTGCACAACATAACACTAAAATAGTTGCCTTGAACCAAATATTAAAAATCTAGTCCCAAAAATCCTGAGTGTCAAGTTTTTAATTTGGCTGAGTATATTTGTGGTCAAATGAGGATAAAGTATAAGAATAAATATGTCAATAATGAAGACAACAACACATCAAAATAACTTAAAATTCCAAAAATTCTCTGAGCGTGATTTAAGCAATACATGGATTCTCTTACAAACGACAATATTGTAAAATCTGAATAGGAATATCAGTCAAAAATGGTTAAATTCCATTTTTCTATTTTCTCACTTCTTTACTCAGAAGTTGTACTTTCTGCCATTTTGAAATCAACGGAAGGCTAATTCACAATTAAAAGTCTTAGAATTGATAGATGACATCATAATATTATAACACGACCACCACCATCTTTATGTTAAGCTGCATCCAATTGATGTGTCTATTCTTAATCTGATTGAATCCAAGCGGGTTGATTTTTTGTACTGAATTAACTATTAAATGATCAATAGAGTACATATTAGCATGAATTAAACCGTGAGAACTCAGAGGATGAAAAATTGAACATTCAATGTCTGTCTAATATTTTCTATCAGATCTCCTTTCATTGAAAACAAATCAACTAGTTCATTTTCATTAATGTCATTTCTGTGAAAACACCCTATATAGAAACACATGTTTGATAATTTGTCAAAATGAAATGAAATGGAGTTTAACGTCCTACTGTTCTGCTCCTAACCTGGGCTAATGAAGACGGGCATACGCCATACAGTGTGCAATGAGGGAAATTTTGCCCGGACAGCGGCACTACGGCCTACTCTTATATCGAATTCCAACTGCCAAGGGATCTTTTACGTGCACGCCAATGTGTACACGGGACCTCGGTTTTTCGTCCCATCCGAACGACTAGACAGCTTTCCTTGTCAGCCGCTCCGTCCTGCATCACTGACAAGGGAGAACCACGCCGGAAAATCTGGATGAACTTTCTCGGCCAATGCAAATTTGTCAAAAAGACACACCATACTTTGAAACAGTTTGGATTGTTTTAAAAAATGATGATTCTCTCACCAGTATCAGCTTAAATTTCTCTTAAAAACCATCCAAATAGGCTTAATAATGGATTACTTTTAAGAGAGAGAGAGAGCAATGGGGTTTAACATCCACTCGACACAAACTAGGTCATTTTGGGACTAACACATGGTTCAATTTTATTTCAATAATTCGCATGCATGTGGGGATCTTTAGCAGTGGGAGGAAACCGGAGAATCCAGAGAAAACCCACGAGGTTGCACAGGTGACCCTACTCCTTGTCATGTACAACCATATGATACAGCGCGCATGTGCTAACTATTCAGCCATCCGACCCCCCCGGATTACTTTTAATCTAGTATTTAGTATCAAAAAGATTTGCTAATTACTTGAGGAGTTTTTTCTTTTGCTTAGAACTCAGTGACTGTAAAAATTTGACTTCTGGATCATCATTGTCACCATTCTTTACAATCTGAAATTAAAACAAAAACAATTACTTACAAAATTGGAAAAGTTTTCAAAAAATATTGCCTTCCCATGTACAAACTGAGTGATTTGATGATATATTTGGACTAAAAAGATATTCAAACTAAAACACTGTATTCTCGAGGAAAAACCCCAAGCCATACAAAAATCTATTCAAAGAAGCCATGTTTGTGTCACTGTCAAGCCGAAGAAGAATTCACTGCATATAAAAGACGTTGTCTTTAATCGCTGTCCATTTACTATAAATATTGAAACCTAAGTAAAATCTAGGATTATCACCTGCCATCAGAATCTGTTGTACATTTAAGTCTCTCACTTTTTCAACGTCCACTCATAATCATGTTTATCAACATAAACATTAAGCGCTCCCTAATGAAAAGAGGTTAGACAATCTATGCATGCAACCTTTAACGTCACTCGAGCAGACAGCCCTAAATGTCATGCTGCCAATTAGCGACACCCTTACATTTTAGTCCTGTGTGCGCTCCATGGATGTTATTCAGGGAATCCAGTATTTTACTAGTGAGATTGGGTTTCTCTACTTTCCATATATACTTTTATTTGAAATAACCACTTGATAAGTACTTTTGTGGGAATGTATCTTTAACAGAAATAATCAGATTTTTCATTCTTTTCACACAGAAATGGGAGTCCGGAGATTGAAGGAGCAGCATTCACAAACGATAATTTGTTACTGCTTGTAAATAAACTTGTATTCATTCAACTTAGCTTAAAGTAACAGTAAAGTTTAGATTACAAGAATTAGTAATAATAGATTGTCTGAGAACCAAAATATCTTTTCTTGTATGGCCTAATGAACTTTAACATCAAATGTACATGTATTTATGTATACTGGTACTAAAAAACATAATTAACAAAAATTTCAACCGGACAAAAGATGAAAATCAGGAGTTTTTCTGCTGAAATTCGGAAAATTATATCATGAACTGCTCAAAATAACGACAAATTAGGACAATCAGATAAGAATTGCTTGAAAAAATGCATTCATGCAATCCTCAGCAGTCCTGTCAGGATAGCATGTGTGCAAAAAGGATCCCAGTATACTTTCAGGTCCAATTACTATCAACCCTTATATGGTTTCTTTTAAATAACTATAATGGCATGAGAAAACCATAATCTCTGTTCAGTATTTGGTTTTCCTTTAACTTTCATATTAAATTACTTTTCACAGAATGAATGAATTTGACAGTTCAAGGTGTCCTGGAGAATTCAGTGATACTTACTGGACCAGTTTCTTCAGCCATAAAACTACCTCTAATACTCTTCTTCATAGCAAAACCATCATCCTTTAGACTGTTGATTAGTGAGGATGTTGATGTTTCCGCTATAAAACAAGATAAAGGATTAACTCCAACTCATAAATATCACACATATACAAAAATATCAGGTTATGGACTTGGACTAGTAATTAATCTCCCACACATCTTTCCCCATATTGCATGGCATTTATTGTTGAAGTTTTGATTTAGAATTGCCAGGTATTGGTAAATGGTCATGATTTTTTAAAGCGGAAGGTTGAGGAAGTAAACAGACATGAATCAGGAAAATCATGCACAAAAATGACATAAGAGACTTGTGATTCCTATGGACCGGATGAAGGAAAAAATCTAACTGATTAACCCCATTCAATACTTTCATCAGATGATTGTGACAGGCTAGGCTCTTTGTGGTGATAAAGATTAAGATCATCCTAATGTTAAAGAAATATTACATGTAGAGGCTGAGGAATGACATGAACTTATCATTGAAGTCAATGATTACTAGTCTGATTCCTGTATTTGTTATCTCCCTTAGACAAAGGTTAATATCTGTACATTTTTTTCAGTTTACATGAATTCTATACAAAGTTTCAAACCCTACTTTACTTAGTTATCAGGTTTGAATAACCTCAGCTTTCAATACTTTGCAAATGAAATATGCGTATATTATCCTTATTTTTGTCAGATGTTTCATGTAACACTAACACAACTATAACATCCCTGCAAAATAAACAAAAATCTAGAGATATTCAAGTAGATAGTGTCGATAGCATAAATTATGTTTTCTTCTGTTTACAATTCCAGAAGCTGAATCATGTAGATATATTTATTACTTACGTTTAGGAGGCTCTGCTGTTAAATTCTGACCAAAAAAAGGACAGATTTTGTCTGTGTTTACGTGACCCCACTGTCGACATTTGATACAACGTACATTTCTCACTTCTATACCAAATGGCTGATCTCTAATATCCTCATCTCCTTTCGCATACCTGTTTAAAAAAATCAAACAGAAAATATTTATGTTTATTTTAAAGAAATATGCAGATCACCATATCTGGGGTCAAAAATAAAATTGTTAGTTTTACTCTATACAGTATTTTATATGTTGATGTTTTGTAGAATGTTGAAAATTTTAGTTAATGCCTGTTGATAAAGCCAAGGTTCAGATTACACTGTCAACACAGAAAGCCAACAATGAAACTAAAATTTGTCTCCTTTATAAAATATTTAATGATACTAATACTGAATAATTGAAATCAACTTATTATTTACAATAAATAAACAAATAAATAAAATATATTGATATGAAAGATTCACAACTTCTAGAAATCTAAAAAAATCCCCCAAAATTGATCAATTGATTTGAACAGAATATTCAGATAGCATTTGAATAATAACCTAGGGTGAGGGCTTGAGCACAAATATGTTGTTTTTCAGAAGATGTTTCTAAACTTCCATTGTTTCAACACTTCAAGATTGACATTTCAGTATATAACTGATCTTTTTTTGTAAATGATACTGGTACAGTCAAATAATACTTTTCAACTATCTATATTTATTCCTAAATTGTTAATTAAAAAAATAAAAGTTCAACTTCTAGCTATCTGTTTCTTTATGTTTGATGCACAGTTCTTCTGCACTTACAATTCTATTATGGGACAAGTAATATCAGTATTTTAATCTATTTACATTTCAATATTTTAATTAAACCAACATAAATAGAAAAGGTAGCCCTTTAACTTATTATACTTTTTTTTATCAGAAATACAAATTTTCAGTCCCCAAATCCCACGTGTCTGGATAACCATGTTTAAATAAATACATTAGCATCATGTGCATTAACTATGGTGATATGTGATCACCAATTCAACCATATAATTGAACAGTGAAAATCTTTAAATGAGTTACTTCCCTTTATCAAGCAAATCTAGCGATAACAACTGAATAACCATTTCTTCATAATTTACCCTTTAATTTATATACTTAAGCCCAATTTTATCAATGGGCACCCATCTGAAATCTCGGACTGCCCCTTAAATATGTTCAACTTAACATACATGCTTTGCAGTCCGTAAATAAATAAATCTAATGATCATGTACATACGATTCTCTGGGTGCATTAAATTTTCTCTGCCATTCAAACTTCACTTCTTCCTCTTCTTCTTTCTGTAACAAAAATTTTTAAAATAAATTTATCATAAAGTCACAGATTGTCATTCGAGGGACTTTAAATATATTGTGAAAGTTGAATCTCTAAAAAGAATGTCAGTTCAAATATAACCTGAGGAATTGAAAATTTGTCAACATTTGGGCATTGGCTTTCACAGGATATGGTCAAGACAATTCAGCACAACATATAATTTTCAGCGCAAATCTATTGATGGACCTCTTTTTAACCCATGCTGGGAGATTATCTACCTTTGATATTGGAATAATTCGTTAAAATTAGATATTATCCGACAAATACGCAAATGACGACCAGCGACATATGAACCCAGACTGGAATGTTGCTAAATATTTGGCTGTCAACCAATTAAATGACTCGACTTATAGAAAGGCAATGCAGGTCTAAATCAAGCCTTTCTAATATGATGATTTAAAATAAACAAATGAACTGAGAAACAGAATCCCAGACAGTAAAATGACCCTCAAAATACCATAATTGTAAACATCAGCTGTTTTTGCCTCTGAGCATTACAGATTAAAACTAACAATTCTTGAATAATATAAACATGTCTCTAACCAATGGCAGCTACAATATGTTGTTTGGGATGAAGATCTGTATTCCTAAGAATACTCAAGAAATCTTTACAAGTATTTACCTCTTTTCTCTTCATACCAGGTGGTGCATCATACAAAAAACTTAGACCCATTTTAGCTTTCTCATCTCCCAGCAATGCTCTGAAAAAATAACAACAACTTGATTGTAGATTTAACCATATGACTGATCACAGACTTCATTTAATTTGTAGTATTTTCATGGCTTCAATTTGCTATCATGAAATCCAGTAATTTTGAAGTGTTTGTAACAAACAAAAGGTCAAATGGACTTAGAATAAAAGAGGGTTCCCTATATAAAAAGTACAAAGCATTATTTTGCCGCTTTTCATTTTTATACAGAAACAGTGAAATTAGCATATGAAAGTGTTGTAAGGGAGGAGAGTGCCTCCCCCCGGACAAAATTGTAATTCTCTTTAAAATTAAAACAAAAAGACAATTCACACAAATGTATTTCAAGGAACAGTATTGTTGTACAAATGTAATCTAATAATATCTGACTATGAAAACAGTGTTAGTGTATCTTTTGTTTATCTACTTTAATATTAATCTAGTGAAGAACACTTCCGTATCGGATTCCTCGATCCATTGTTTTCATATTCCTGTTGGACGCGGATTCTACACAAGTTTTATATTTTAAAGCTTACCTGTTACTGAGCTGATCTTGTTCTTTCTGATATTGTGCCAACATATCATCCTGTTTCTTTTTCTCAAATATTGACTTTTGTTCTGCCATCCATACCTGATAAATAAATTACATGACATAAAAATTAGCATTTCAATAATAAAAAAAGCTTTGCTTAAATCAAGGTCAATATATCATATATTCTAATTTTACAAATGGTCAGAACAGTAAGGAACACTATTTTATTTGATAATTTTCACAATGAAATTTACTTTACAATACCTACAATTATGCATCAATTGGAAATGAAATGGGGTTTAACGTCCTACTCTTCTGCACCTAACCTGGGCTAATTGAAGACGGTGCATCAATTGGCACATCAACAAAAAACAGAGGATCAGATTCTCAACTTAGTCCCCTTTTGGAACGTTCAATGGATGGATGAAGTCCTCGGATTGTTGCTGTCCAGCCTTATTAAACCGCGATTGAATACACGCCTAATATTACCGGTAATAGTACTCTTATCCCCCACCCCTCACACCTCTTTTTACGGTTATTATATTGGAGTCTTTTACCTTCTATTTTTTCCCTGTAACTAATTCTTCATTTTTCATTAAAAAGGAATCATTTCTCACCACAGCTGACACAAATTTATAATAACACTATTTTCAAGTAGAATTTTTCGAATCAAAACCATTAACAAAACATGTTTCTTTGCCTGACATTAGGCTACAAGCGCATTATGTTTATGATTTTAAAAGGCAAAATGCTTCTTGGAAATAGTGTTATTATAAATTTGAGCAGTACATTTATATTGTAACTTAATAAGGACAGACAGGAACAGTCTGATGTATTCGTCCATCCAGAGACGTTCCAAAAGGAACTTCTCTGAACCCCCAGTCTCGAGATTACTAATTAGACCAATTAGGGATGAAACTATAATGAGTCCTATCTTGCAGAGACTTTGTGAATCACAAATAACAACGGAAATGGCTGAGCAAAAACTATCATATTTTTCATCAAAAGTAATTAAGACACTACAAATATAAAGTAAAGGTCCTGGGCCTGAATTTGTTATAGGTTTTTATGGCTGTGTAGAGAAGAGAAGACAGTTCTGAATTCTGAATCAAATTCTAATCACACAATACTCACTCTTTTCAAATTATCTTTACTTGAAGGATGAAAGAACTTCTTTGTCATGTAATTATTAAAACCCTTCCCCATTTTGTTGCCTTATAAAGCTGTAAAAGCTTGAGAAAGTGGAAAAAAACAAACAATATACTTCGACTACGACTCTGTGTTTTGGAAATAAGCGTTCACTTCCGGTTGCTGTAGTCTCGCTCAAGAAGACGCTTTTCATACCACAAACATTTTCATGATTTTGCGTTAGTCAAATTGTCATAAAACGTTGTTTGTCAGTACTGATCTAATTGGAATGCACCTGTGGAGACATTTAAATAGAATTAGGTAAACAGCCAGTGTTTAAAATTAACAACAATGTTTTAAATTGAAGATCTGTGTCCATCCTCCCAGTCCGTCTGTTGCCAAAGCCTTGGCAAAGGGCAAAATTTGTCCTTTTTTTAATTTTATATTTATGGAGATTGCAGACACTCCATGCAATCCAGTTTAAACCATACGATTTAAAGTCAATTCGTTAATGCACAGTTCATAGTCCAGAAAACATAATCAGTGTGCTTTGTTTCACTCAGTCATAAATTTCTGAAGAAAGTGTTGCATAAGTGTGACCATAGATGGTATTATCTATGGTGTGACTTTGTCGTGTGTTCTGAAGGTAACAATAATTTTTCTTTCGAAAAATGGAGTTATCCCCCTTTAGTCATTCACAGAGTCAGATATTTAAAAAAAACAAAAAAAACAGGGGCAGTCAATCAATGTTTTTTGTTTTTTTTAAATGAATAGGCCTACTTAGATATAGCTATCTACCCACATGCAGGCCAAAGTCTAGTAGGACTTCTTTATTTTATCACGGAAACGTAGCAGGTACGTACGAAACGATATAGCCTGCGTATTTTCATTTTGTATTTTAAGGCTTTGAAACCTTGTGTTTCGGGTCGATCACATGCTCTAGAGCTTTTTAGGGTTAGCAAATAACGAACACTGGTGTCGAATTACTACTTGCCACCACCCGGTTAGGGAATGTCGCCGTTTTTTTGCAAACCTCGTCCGTCGTCGTGGAACTCCCTAAGCAAGGCTGAAGGTGTAGGACTACAACCTCTTTTGCTTTTGAATAACCCAATGTACTATGTAGCCTATATAAAAATTGACACGATCGATAATGATTTACTATAAATCTGTAGGTCGGACACGAAAATAACACAAATACTGGGTGTGGGGGTGGGGAAAATAAAACTTTGACTTGGATTTAAGATCTATTCAAAGATAGGCCTACATTAGTTAAGATAAAAAAAATAAAATATTGAAAATTTCAGTCAAATTACTTTATTTTGAACGAAATTATCACTGTTGGAAGTTTGAACTAGAAATAGGCATCAACGGTCTCCGCACCGTATCCGAGAATTGGCTATCGTTTGATTGACAGACGATAACTCCGCCCAGATATTCTCGATTATCAAGTAACATTATTAATACCTACGGTACCCTCGATTGTCAGTCCTTTCATCGGCAGTCTCCGGTTGTGACGTCACTGATTAACGGTAAATGTTAGCTTGGTCAGCCATTTAATGATTTAATTATTAGATGACGACTATTTAAATCCAAGCTGTGTCCAAGCCATCCGCGTGTCTACAGAATTGATTTTGGGCTTGTTATGTAAATAAAGGTCTAATTAATAATTTCTATAACATTTGAAAGACTTGCAATAGGCTAGCTCTTATTAACTAATGTATCTTTAATTTCTCTATTTTAAACTAAAATGTTCTAGGGTCCGACAGAATCAACCCAACTCCTACTCCCTAGACCTACTTATTTATTTAACTTCGATCTAGAATCGTAGGATTTCTGGAAAGATTCTGGTAGTTGCGAGTCATATGTGAATTTTAAGGACTCTTTGTATCATTATTTCATACAGTGATGAATTATGAAAGATTTCGATAAAGAGCTGATCGTTCTTGCTATTAACAGTTCAAAAATAGATACCATAGTGCAAAATGAATATATTGAAAATTTCATTCAAATTACTATATTCTGAGCGGATGTGACATATATCCCCAAATGTAACATTCGTAGGTTCACCTCTCCCCATGATCGATCCCACGCCAGTATAGTCATAATAATGATCCATTATTACGGAACCCCAGCTTTAATATATGTAGAGGGGGGTCGGGGGTTGGGTTGTCATCGGTTCAAAAGGCGTGATTTCGATTCCCCGGTTGTACGTGACAAGGAGTAGGGTCGCCTGTCCAATAAGCGAAATAATGAAATAAAACTGAACCGTATGTTAGTCCCGAAATGACCTAGTTTGTGTAGAGTGGAGTACCCCCCCCCCCCCCCCTCTTTAAAATATATAGATTTATTTTCAGGATTGGTTGTAACAAATCACCATTTAGAAAGCTTTGGACATGTTCAGTGAAAATGAGTGAAAATAACAAAGTAGGAACCACACATTTAGAACGGACAGCACACAATAGTAGAAATGAGGTATGTTATGAAGCATTAAATATATATATTTGCGACTTACATAGGTTGGGTTCATAAAGTCCTGGGCCCTGTTTCTCGAAATTTTAACTAAAGATAAAATCCAAATTTTAGTAGATACTAATATTATCCAATCAAATTACTAAAATTTGGATTTTTATCTTAGTTAAGATTTCATGAAACAGGCCCCAGGCCCACAGAACAGTCAGATCTTCAAAAAGTAATGTTTTTACGATAGATACCTGCAGGGCTACATGACAGAAAGTGGTGGGGGACTTTGAATCATGCCAATGAAATTCGTTTGATCACCCCACGCCCTGCCTTTGATATCCCAGTTGGATCTTACAATTTGAAAGTCGTTCCCGTAAACGAGGTCAAAAACATCTGCCACGCGTCATAATTTGTGTTTATGCAATTATTTATTTTACATAGTGCTATAATCTCGAGTAGTCTATCCCAGATTCGAATCTCAGCTTGAATTATTCAGTTCAAGTCTTTACTTATAAGGTGGGAGCGCCGATGGGGGGCGCCTGCGAGGCCGATTATCAAAGTGTGCGAGACGAAAGACCGTGGCATGCACGTACTTGCAGTTAAAGAAACCATTTAAAGAGTAAGTGGAAATGGAGCTTTCATGGAAAAAATCCCCCACCTCGCATAGAAATGAATAAATTACCATTAGTTTGTCTCAAGCTGACCGATTTATTGTGTTAACGAGGGATTAAACCATATTCTATTCGACAAACCACATTTTATTACCTTTACAGGAATTATCAACAGCAACTGTTACAAGTGTCAGAAATGAATCACCAACTGTGAAGGGATTGACTTTAACCATACATAATAAATCATTTAAACATAAAGCTGGTCAGTGGTAAGTTATTGAACAATAATATGCTTGAAGCAATGGTAACGAGCTCAGTAACCGTCACCTTTCTTATTCGCCTTCTTTTTCCTTGAGGTTTAACGTCCACTCCAACCTATATCGACGAGGTTAACCGTGGCCACACTATGACGACATTTATATGGGCGAGGTTTTCGTTCGTGTATTGTAGTTCGGTTATAAAATCAAAATAGTAGATGTATGCTCTAGTATCTGGTGTTCGTTCTTTGTACGTCGACTGAGTCTGTGAATAAGTGCATCATCCAAACGAGCGAGGATTAAGCCTGGTTAAATATATAGTTTAGCATACGAAACTCACGCTGTCTGCCAAAATAAGCTCTGCTTGGGAACAGTCACGAAGCTAGTTGAACTACATTTTAATTCTCATTTCTCCGATTTTTGTTTAAATAACTAAGTGCACTTCGAGATTTCTGAGAAGTATTTATTCCGCTTATATTTTCATGTGTAATAAGTTTGAAACTATATATTTAGCATTTGAATGAAACGGATTAGAACCGCATGATTTACCAGTACACTATGTGTTTAATATAGCGGCCATTCGATACAGGGATTTCTTTTCAAAGTACATAGTTTCCCGTGTGCAGAATGATGTCGAGGCAGGGAAATAGTGAGTTGAAATCCCGGGTCGACTTTTCGAAGTCGTTGTAACCCGGGGGAACAACCAAGTTCCTGACGAAAGTCTGTTTTGGTGTTTAGTTTGCCCGTAGGTCTATATATTCTTCTTTGAATTAATTTTATGTACACATTCGTTTGTTTGTTACATGATGTTGTATTGTATTTATGTAATTGTATGCTGCTCCCCGTGGGTGTTTTTATGCAATAAAATTTACTTACTTACATAAAAAACCGGAAACAGTAAAATGTAACTAATCAAAACTAAAGTAAAGGCAGCAATGGTTTGTAAAGCGATATGCCTGAACTAATCAATGCTGTAGCAATATTTTGAACATTGTGTGGTTTTTAAATGAATTGTAGTAGTGAATTCAAAGGGCCACCGTTATCTATAACAATCACCGTCAATCAATTCCGGAAATCGTTGCTTTTCCTTTCAAACAAGAAGACACCGTACAGAATATTTTGTTTTTGACAATTCATTCTCATTACGACGTGATCTTAATGTAAAGATATTTAATTTATTGGGAAAATACTACGTGTAATAACAGTACTTTCCATTACAGGGTAGACACCATCATACCGGGTATAGAAAGAGTTGGTGGGTATTCAATCTGTTCTCCACCATGCAAATTAGTACAAGAAGGAAAACTAGATTTAGCTGTTAAATGTAGTGATCATCCTCCCAGTGCCTGGGTATACCACAAGGTCAGTCTGTATAATGGTACTATCTGTGATAACTCAATTCATTGTTTATTTTATTTTCATTCATCAATTTAGTTTTGTATTGAATAGCCCGGAAGGCACAACTTAGTCCTAATACAAATTCTGAACATCCATTTTAGTAGACATGCAAATAACCGATCCCAGTTTGACAAGGCTTTCGATTTGGCTCAGTTCTTAGTATCATAAGGGGCTAGGGCTGTTACATATCTGTCTGGATCCTGGTTTTGATACCTAATTTGTCACTTGTAATCGTCTTCTTGTAATTCCCTGTTGAAATGTTTTTCAACAATTCAACCTGTTTATTCTATAGATCTTTGTTTGGTGTTGGTATTTATTTATACGCTTATTAGACCTACTGTGTTCTGCGTACTGTATTGTGTTTTGATTGTAAGCTTGTGCACAATAAAGTGATAGGGTCATTTTTGTAAATTAAAAAGTATACATAACAAAAACGGACACCAAACCGTAACACCAGATTCATTCGAATATAGCACTATGCGATGCGGCCACTCATAGAAATTAGTTCGCGTATTGTTTGTGTGTTATAGTTCCTGGTATGGTTAAACTAGAAATAAACAGGCCATGATTCTTATTACCGATCCAGGTTTAGTATCAAGTCTGACCGAACCGTCGCTAAACAGTAATTGTATGAGACAGATCGCTTTTCTGCACTTAGTTTCTAAGTGAAGTCCTTTATATATGTAGTTTATTTTCAGTGTAAAGTTGGTGATGAAGTGTCTGTACGTGTAGGAGGTGATTTTTACTATGATCCTATAGATGATATATTATTAGATGATATTATATTAATAGCCGGTGGGGTGGGTATTAATCCACTCTATAGTATCATACAACATATTAAACATATAAGACGAACATCTACCGTATTAACTACATTATTATACAGCGCTAAAACAGAATCAGAACTTATCTTCAAGGTAAAGTATTTTTTAAATTACGATGCAACATTTACATTTTCGCTGAAATATCAAATTCCCCACTCCTTAATCCACGCCAATATGTACTCATATGGATTATTTAACATTTAATTAAGAAAATAAAATCAGAATAACCACCCGGCTTGAATTCAACCGGATTTAAAACAGGCCTATCAATTCTGTACGCCCACAACAAAATGGCGGCGGGCTTATTGCATAGCGAGCAGCATAGATGAAATTTCAATTCAACATATCTTTCTTTCAAAATACTGGACTGATATTGCTATTAGACTTGTAGATTCGCCTGTCTCAATATTGTACTAAAATGACGGAACGTGGCTTACAGACAAGGATCAACTTCAAGGCAACCACCGAATCTCATAAATGAGTATTAGAACGTGCGTGAAACATCAAATCAATCAGAAACTCACACGAATAGTATAGACCGGGAGCCCAGGGGGTCAACCTAGCTGAAAAGTGTACCAATTTTCTCCTATATGGTATCAATGTATGTATATCTGGTATCATCAGAATGTAAGTCTGCCGGGTTTCTGGTGGTGGGTGTGGTATTCCACGCCCTAAATGCCATGATCCCCAACTAGGCTAGATTAGCTCAAAAGTGTACCACACGAAAATCTTACTGCAGTGTACCGTACATCTTCAGGTATTACAAAAACACTCTGACAGACATTTCTAGTGGTGGGGTACCCCTGACAGAGCTATGTAATTGTCAGACATTTGTAGTGGTGGAGTATCCCTGACGAGAGTTATGTAATATTTAGACCAAAGCTAGGCTAGATTAGCCGAAATCTGTACCACCTAAAACAGCTGTGGAGTTGTTCAGTACCACCACAGGAGTCATGAATGACCACTGCCAGACAGTTTGTGCGGTGGGTTACCCCTAACAGACACGCCCCAAAATGCCACGCCCCCAACTAGGATAGATTAGTCGGCACTGTTCCTGTGGTCCGTCACATGAGGCCCACTCATTGAGAAAATTTCGCTTCCCTGTCGAATTAGAAGGAGAGTTGTAAATTATGACATTAATTATTTTACATCCAGTTTCATCGTTCCCTTACGTATTCAAAATAACTATCTTTTCGTTTTTAGAATATTTGATATCAACCTAAAATTTGACATCCAAAGTCTTCTGTAGGTGCAGGGTGTATGGGGTTCCTGTCTTTCTGGCGTCCGCATTATTCTGCCTTATCATTTTAGGCCAGGATTTATTCCGAGTCCTAACATTTGTGATCGGCATTACTGAACTATATCAAATCATTCTGTTATTCCCTGGTTAGTATCGAGTAGGATATTTCGATTAATGACTTTTGATTTAATTAAATGATATTAATTTGTGTTTGTAGAAAGAATTAGAAGATATATGTAGTTCATGTCAATATACAGATGTTTTATTAAATACAACGCAGACTCAATCAGATAAACAATCAGTTAAATGTAAGTATATTGTCTTTATTATTCCAACGTGTACCGATGTATAAGGCCCGCCTTTCTTGTACATGTACGTGGTTACGCCGACGTTTACGACTGCGATCTTTTGTATTCTCACGTATACTGAAACGATCGCCGAAAAGTTTGTGAAATTCCGCGTCCAACGATCTGCCATTTTCACACTGAACAAGCGTTTTCTCGCTTGGATGAAAACTGACCCATGAATATTAGATAGAGCTGTTGATTGAGCGTGTCACCTGTGCTTCAGACGGTGACAATCGAGGAATTAATCTGCCTAGATGTAGCCATGTTGATAGTTTGTATGGAATAGGTATTATGTAATTATATATGAGGTATTTCTGTTTAAAATATTAATGTATTCTTTAGATAGTAATCTAAACGATTAAAAAACGAAGGGTATATTCCATTTTGAACTCAATGTTCGTGGACAGAAATGAAATAGCATTCATTCGTCGGCTAATTATTAGAGAAAGATAAGATGGCGGCATGAAATTAATAGAAAATAGAAGGTAATAAGATGGCCTTAACTTTCGTTAGTATAGATCACCGTAAATGATATTATTATTGACTAATATGCGTTTTAATAAGTATGGTTTTAAAGTCTAAATTTGCCTTGTAGACTGAAATATTACGGCTTTAACAAGCTTATGAATTTGACTATGATTACGTACAACTGTAGGTAGGTACAGCAAGGGGGTGTATGTGGGATTAACTACTGTAACTAATGATGTTTATTTGTAATTGTAGTTGGGAGAATAAGTGAAGACACTATCCATAGAGTTGTAGGTAAAAGTAAACCTGATAAAATAACAGCTTTTATTTGTGGACCTTTATCTATGATAGAAGATGTAACATGTATACTACAAAACTGTGGCCTAGACTCTTCCAAAATACGATTTGAAAAATGGTGGTGAGATTTTAGGCTAACTAATTTACTTTTTTGAGAGGAATTGCCCGTACTTGTTACAATAAAAAAATATTTTATGAAAAATAAAACTAAACAACGTTTGTTAGTTATTGTCCCTCACCTTTCAAGAAAGCAGGGGACTATTAAAATGGGTCTGTCTGTCAAACTTTTTGGGACACAATAACTTTCCTTCTAATTGAGCTAGAATGTTCAAACTTGGTGAATGCCATGATGGAGTTCGAAGATGAGCATTTTGATTGGTTGATGCTTTGGCACACGACAACTTTGGTTCTTATTAAGTGAGAGTGTTGGAACTTGGTGTATATCTCATTAATACCTTGACTAAGTTCGATAATGAGAATTTTCTGCTTATCTAAGTAGCGATAAACAATTTGATTGGTCAAGAGTTTGGAATACAACGACTCTGCCTAATATTTCCTGCTAAAGCTAAGCAGAGTTAAGCAATTTCATTGGTCGATGCTTTTGGAGATTGACGAAACTTAGTGTATAGTTTCACCACCGGGTACTTCAAAACCTGACTGAGTTTGTTCATGAACATTTTATGCTTAGACTAAGCATAGATAATCAGTTTGATTGCTCGATACTTTTGAAAAAAATAAATGTGCAATAAATTAATATGTGTCATCTGTTTATTTTGGGATTTCGGCGGGGGACATCAGCCTCACCTTTGTTTTGTTTTATTATACATTCCAAAATGAAAACAAGTAGAAAATATAAACGAGACACTTTGTTATATACAACCTGAAGCTGAGACAGCGTCGAACCTTAGAGCGCACCCCTTTCCCCCAGTGAGAGCCACGGTGGCCCAGGGAATAAGGCGCTGCTCACTATCGTTCCAAACATTTCTGAACTGATGATGCGACCGCCCTCTTTCAATACAGTGAAGCCATGTCTGGTTTCTTTTTATTGATAATGTTATGATTACTCTACTCTCCTATGCGGGACCAGCTTAAGCTAGTGTGGGGCTGTAGCATAGGGTAGAGTCCCAAATTAACAAAAATATAATATGAACGAGGGTCTGATTATGTTCATGTCTTTATACAACGGCTATGACAGTTAATGGATGTACCTATAGTAATACTAGTACATAATCACTGAATCGGAATTAATAGCTAGCTAGCAATTAGCGCGGCGCCGTAGAATAAGCTACTTTTGCCGATAAGTTAATCGGACACTGCCCAAATACCCATCGGTTAGTAAAACGCAACCATAGAAATATCTAATCTCTCTGTGTCGATGTTACAACAGCTAACCATGCAATTCCAGTTTATATATGCGTATTAATACTACCAATCGCAGGGCTCATTTATCGTTTTTTACTCATCATGTGCCTATATGTAGTAATTTGTTAGACCATTTACATTGCGATAAGTATATCTTTTCTCCGAATCTACTTCAACTTGTTTCAAACACTAATCTGCAGTGCACTTTTTAAGTGGCGACCCCAAGCTTGTGTCCAGTTGACCAATCATCATTATGAATGAACACTCATTTTGCTTGCGATTATCATCGAACGTTGTGGTTGGATTAAACCATAAATTAAAAAGAAAATGAAATGAAATGGGGTTTAACGTCCTACTGTTCTGCTCCGAACTGGGCTATTGAAAACGGGCAAACGGGAATATTGCCCGGGCAGCGGCGCTACGGCCTACTCTTATACCGAATTCCAACTGTCAAGGGATCTTTTACGTGCACAATGTGTACACGGAACCTCGGTTTTTCGTCCCATCCGAACAACTAGACAGCTGTCCTTGTCAGGTCCTCCGTCCTGCATCACTGACAAGGGGGAACCACGCCTGAAAATCTGGATGAACTTTCTCGGCCAATGCAGGGATCGAACACCCGACCTCCAGGCTAGCGAGCCAGCGTCTTACCCACCGTGATCCACATAAATTAAGGATAAAGCAGTTGGTAGAAATAAAATAGAACCAAGTACGAACAATCCAAACCATAAGACAGAATTCGAAGTCCTAAAAACGTTATAGGCAAAATAGTGTATAACAACCAGCCATGGCCAAGTTGAATAAGATTTAAGAAAATTTATTTTGTTTAAGCATGTTTCAAGCATGTATAAAGTATATCCGTGCTAGGACCCCGCCTGTCTCTATGAGGACAACAGAAGAGCAACATTTGACAGATCTGTTAAAGGACCTAAACCTCAAACTCAATATTTTTCATAATAGTGTAAATTAAATACACGAATTAGAATTCAATGTTGGCCCATTTCACTCAATATTGATGGGGTCCCCATGCAATATTTAAGGCGAAATGAACATCTTATAATCAGTACACGATTCGTGTATTCCACTGTGGTTTCGGGCACCATTTGTAATGAACAAAGAAAACATACCCTGCAAGACAGTGCGGAAGTGATTAGTAATGGCTTTGTGGGGGGGGGGGGGAGTTAGCGCGTGGTATCGGAATTTACCTAGGAAGTTTATAAAATCAGAATGTTAGTTTGAAATTGAAGTTTAATACAAGTACAGCTATATAACACATTGATGTAAAAGTTTCTACCAAAAAACACGAAGAGGTTTATAAATATGATTAATATATATATACAACTCACCGATATACACATTAAAACGGTCAATAAATTTAGATCACAGCACCGTATTGTTTCAACACACATATAAAATGTAAGCGCACTATAGGTCTATTACACAATTATAATAATGTCGTCAAAATGAAATAATGTTAATTGAGAGAATCAGTAACAACAACATCAATAACACAACAACTATGTTTGTTTTGGGGTCAATGATCTGGATTGCGATCCGAGACTATGGAACACCAGTCCAGATATCTAAACCTTAATTTGGTTCTTTTAAGTTGTGATTTAACGCGATTTCAGCAGGCGATCTCATAACAAGGTACCCTGTATCTACGGAAGGTGCATTTAAAAAGTTTCTAAAAAGTTGGGACAATAAAATCCTGAATACGTTAAAATATTTTTGAATGGCACTGGTCGATTCTGCGACATTTTAGGTCCAAATTTTAATTATTCACAATTCTGTCATTGTTTTATAAAATCATTACGTGTAGAATATAAATATCTATAACATAATATATTTTTTTATCGGTCACGACATTGACAAAAAAAAAAAATGAAATCAAATGGGGTTTAACGCCCTACTGTTTTGCTCCGTCTGGGCTAGTGAAGACGGGCATACGCCATACAGTGTGCTATAAGGGATATTTGGACCGGACAGCGGCGCTACGGCCTATTCTTATACCGAATTCCAACTGCCAAGGGATCTATTACGTGCACGCCAATGTGTACGCGGGACCTCGGGTTTTCGTACCATCCGAACGACTAGATAGCTGTCCTTGTCAGGTCCTCCATCCATTCACCACTGACAGGGGGAACCACGCTGGAAAATCCCGATGAACTTTCTCGGCCAACAGCGGGAGCGAATCCGAGACCAGCGTCTTACTCACTTAGCAACCGTGGCTCTCTATTGACAAAATAACGCTTTATCAGTATTGCAGTGTGCATCGTACAAGTTGTTACTGAAAATCCGAGAGATTTGAGTGATACTATTCACCCCGTTAGATTAGCTGTATTCTGGCAATATTCCATAGTCCCTTGTTCAATTAACTGAAAACCCCAAACCAGACCACTCCCAAACAGCCACGAAATCATCATTAAATAATATTTACACCTGTCTTTGGTTGTCTTTAAATCATATTACAATTGAGCTGTGGTAATTCAGTCGAACACAATATATCCAGGGTTTCATTTCATCCGCTTCCACCGAGGGTGATATCGCAGACAAGTTGTCTTATTTTATTAAGCTTATAACATGCGCAGGGGCCTTCCCTGTGGGAGGAATCCGGAGAAAACCTTTAAGATCTAAACCACGACCGCATGCTAGAGGTGACCAGACAGCAAGAGCTCAAGACGCGACACTCTTGACCACCCCATCCCTTCCAACCAGCAGTTTGTATGGTGGACAAGGCAACATTATTTATATATCACTTCCCTTCCACTTCCAGGTCTTATTTTTTTATCGTAAAGTTGTAAAATTTGCACTCGAACAATGGTTTACACCACGGAACTTTATTACACCAGGGATTGCAATATAGTTTGATTTTAAAATCTTTACGATATTCAATTACCGTACATTTTATCGTATATTCATGTACTTCGTATGAAACAATGACGTTTTTAGCGAATTGATTTAGCGCTAAAATAAAATGTCACAAAACACAATCCAATAGTTAGATTTGACTGAGCAGCGATTTCGTTTTAATCCGGTATCCAGTTCTGATTCAGAATCCGCTTCTTCATTACACATTATTGTCAGATTATCCAGTTTTACAGTCGAGATCAGTAAGACGGGATATTTGAAAGGTAGTCTGCCAAATCACTGCGTCTCAACTTGGTTCACAGTAAAACGTTCACACATACTAAATTAACTGTTATAAATGACCACTGTGAACCGAATTTACATAACCAGAATCGGTATCCCCTTCTTTCACAGGAAGTGCCATCATTGGTAAGGCTTCATCAATATTTGCTGTTGTAACACCTCCGTTAGAGATATACTTATTGTTAATATCGACAATTTCCGAATTCAAGGCCGTGCCTTCGTTTAACGTATGTCCCTTTCCATTAGTTGGTTGACCATCATGTGGCTGGTCGTCATGGTTTGAAAAAGATGACACAGAACCGCGCACTTTTGAGACATACGTCGCGAAAGTACTTAAGTGAGATCGACCACGCTGAAACGTATGAAATCGGTTTAATTTGAAACGGCGCCAGGTTTTCTTTATTTCTGTTCGTACCTTAAATAAACAAAAAATAATTCATATTTAAATCAGTGGCAATCGTCAGGCAAAACACTGGATGCTTAGACCATATACCGATTTACAGTCATCGATTTCTTGCCTTTTACGTACCGTCCGCGACCGCGAGGGTTACATGGCGATGTAAATTTAAGCATTTGCCTATAACTTGATTGCTTTACACAAAACATGTGAGCACCATTAGACAAGCTCCGTTATAAAAGGATGCATTTGAAAATAGATTTATAAATCCCGATGGCTTGTCGGTTATGAATGTCCTGGCAGTAGCGAAAATATAACCGACAATCTGTCGTGTTGAAGAATTTTACAGCAGTCCAATGTTTATTGGTCGGTGATGGAAATCACAGAAAAATAACCCCTTATGTTCGAAGGCCTTAGCACATCAGCATGTCACCGTTTTTTGAGAGCAAGACATGGATATAACTGACACATATAAAAAAAACCCCAACATATTGACAAACTAAATTATTTATTATTTTTTTTCGTTTTAAATATGCTAAACTTATTAGAAAGTCCAGACAACCCTATGTTTGGCAATAATTGTCGTTTCTCTGACAAATAAGTAACAACATCAAAATACGCCATTGACGCACTAGTACCTTGGTCATTTAACGTCTGATTCCATAATAGTGATATCGCAGAGAATCTAAACGACCGAAGAACAGGGAATTCTAATAGGTCGAGATACCTTTTAAATGGATTGAGTCCCCACACATGCGCATTCCCAGAAGATGAAAACATTTTGCACGCCCGGGTGCAGTTAAGAAAGTCTACTGTCTAAAGATGTGTTAATATCATCGCTTAACAATCGAATGAGCTCAAATAAATTTTACAATTTATTAGAATACCACGCCAACTAAACTGTACCAGAAGATTAAACGAACGGTTCTTAACCGGTTCTTAACCCTTTAACTGGTTTTTATTTGCTTCATGTCAGTAAGGAAAACAAGAGGTTCTTATCATCTTCAAATAGTTTAATAGCAAACACTTACCTCACTATTCAAAAAACAAAACAATAAAGCAACAAAGAAACCCTGAAATAAATGAAAAAGATCTGTGTATTTAATAAAACGTCTGACGATTAGCCTTAAACAAGGATACGCAGTGTATTCGGCCTTTTTGGAATTTCTGGATATTTACTTGCACCATTATACGTCGATCTTTAAAAGGCTTCTTACTTTCATATTACATTTTTAATACTGTCAGAGACGTTGACGCGACTGTAACGGTTGGCGCCATGTATGTAGATATTTATGTGTCCATGGGTCATTTCAAATATTGTTTTAACCTTAGATATTACACTGATATGTTCAATACATTCACACAACCGAAACCGAGTCTTCGATGTGTGCATTTCCACTGGACATTTTGAATGCGTTCGGGTAATGTTGGGTTGGTGTCGAGAAAATAGCATCAGTGCACAACCTTAACAGATTTGCTTAATTATTGCCAACCCGACACTAACGTAATGCCACACCAATCCTAGCAATATGTAAGATAATGACGTATTAAACGGTAATGTATATAGTGAAATGGTAACAAGGGCAACTGGCTAATTCTAATCAAAGCAAAATAGGTTTTTTCTTCGTCAGAAACATTCAGCCCACTATGCATAACAGGGACTTTTGGGATGTACAAAGATCTTGCCTTAAAATAAAATTTGAACGAACCTGTATGGAATTAAAAAACATTTCGAAATAAAGTTTAACGAGTTCCAGTCTTTCATCAAGACGATCCGGTAAACCAACAAAAACAATATAGTGTACACCAAACAACGGTATTAAAACCAACGTCGATTTGGCTAATTTTCTGTAATATTAAAGGTCATTAACATTTTATACAAATATTATACAAATATTATAGAAGAGAGAAAGAGAGAGAGAGAGAGAGAGAGATAGAGATAGAGAGAGAGAGAGAGAGAGAGAGTAACGTCCACGTGAGATAGAAATTAGGTAATTTCGGTCTAACATTTGATTTCCTTTCATTACAATATTTCGCTTGTGCGCAGGGATCTTTAGCAGTGGGGGGAAACCAGCGGGCCTGGAGAAAACCCACGAGGATGGACAGAGAACCCTTCTACTCGTCACGTAAAAGTGTGGAAGCCAAACCACGCCACTTAACTCAATGACAAACCACCATTAGACTATTGCACCCACCCCACCCCCGCCAATTTACAGAACTAATAATTACTTAGTTCCATGTTGTAATATATTTTGAGAACGTATTGGAATTTAGATAATTATTCATAGTGTTCATTAGGAACGAGTCAGTACTAAAAGGTCCTATCCGGAAACATATCTTGAAATTGTTTCCGATTCTGTCCTTTTATACTAACACCATAGTATTTACCAGTTCAAATGATTAAGATTAAGACAGCCCGAAGATATGGAATATAATTATTATCTTGCCGAGCTGATTGAAGAAAATCATGATCATGGGTCATTACTTAAAATATACTATTCAAAAAAAGTAGGGGATATTTGATTTTGGGGGCATAATACTAAAATATGCAAATGACTACGAAAAAAGTCACTATAGAACCTAACAGAAGAAACATTTCCAGTTACATGTGACGCCCAAACACACCAATAGCTACCGCATGGAATGCAGGTGATGCTTGGGATCATCATGGGGGTCCAACCCAAGATTTGCACGACTCTGACTTTGAATGTTACAGTCATTGTGGCATTGAATTCCAGGGTGGAAACATCAGTTTAACTGTTTTAGTGACCAGAAAACAAATTTTGATATGCGTCGGCTTACCCAAAATGAAAAGTTACGTGCCCTTGGCATGCTACAGATCGGCACAACACAGGCGGTTGTGGCGCGGACGATGAATGTTTCTCAGTCTGTCATAAGCAGGCTATGGTCCAGATACCGTGATACACAATCTGTACAGGACAGACCACGCTCAGGTCGACCAAGGGCGACAACTCAAGCCCAGGATCGATTTATCCGTACCTTGGCCTTGAGAAATCGTGTCATCACAGCAAATCAGATCAGCGCTCGTCTTCAAACAGACACTGGTGTGAGAGTGAGTGGCCAGACGATTCGGAATCGACTGCATAGGGGTCACCTTCCCGCCCGACGTCCTCGCGTGATCCCTTGTTTGAGAGATCATCACATTCAGGCAAGACGTCGTTGGTGTAGGGATCGTGAACACTGGGATAATCGACGCTGGAGCAATGTGATGTTTTCAGATGAGTCAAGGTTCACTGTTGATTTTTTGGACAGACGTAGGAGGGTGTGGCGTCGTCGAAACGAGCGCTTCCAAGACGTTAACGTCATCAGACATGATCGATTTGGGGGTGGTTCTGTTATGGTGTGGGGAGGCATCACTGTTGCTGGAAGAACGGCTTTACATGTTGTTGCAGGGCGTGTTACAGGCCAGTACTACCGGGACAACATCTTGCCAGTCCATGTTGTGCCGTTCGCACGACGTCATGGCCGCCGTTTCATCTTCCAGGATGACAACGCAAGATGTCACAGGGCCAGGATCGTTACAGGTTACCTCCAACAACAGAACATCACCACATTACCTTGGCCAGCACTGAGTCCCGACCTCTCCCCCATCGAGCATGTCTGGGACATGCTTGGACAGAGGTTACGTCAACGTCAACAACGTCCTGCCAATGTCCAAGAACTTGCTGCTGCGTTGCAACAGGAATGGGACAATCTGGACCAAAATGACCTTAGACGTCTCATTAGGAGTATGCCACGTCGGATCAATGCTTGTTTGGCAAACAGAGGAGGATTTACCCGTTACTGACTTGGTTGTGATGCTGTGGTAACTTTGCTGTTTGACCCCGGGTATCATTTTACCCTTATAATGGTCAGTCTGTGCCTTACTTAGTCTAACGATCATTTGTAATAAATCGATGAATGTGAACTTCATTTCATTTTGTCATTTGTTTCTTCGTCAGTTTCATTAGGTGACTTTAATAACACTTAAAAATCAAATATCCCCTACTTTTTTTGAATAGTATATATATCGGATATTGCCAGATATACCAGCTGTCTTTAACGATGCAATTTACTATGCATACAGACGATGTCGTTGTTAGCTGTTAATATCCAAAATATAGCATGTCGAAACTAAAGACTGGACTGAAATTGCCGTATCACCTGATAGCCGAGGTTTCCAAATCTTGATTTCTCTATTGAAAGAAGTTGGCATTTACATCTGAAGTTCATTATATTCACGTAGTGCAGCTATCGAAAATGGATTTCGTATTAGACCAGGGAAAAATTAAACAGATATGAATGTGGATTCGGGTTTCCATTTGGGCGGCCCAAGAGTACCAAATGTAAAACTACCAAAAGGAGAAGATTTATTATGTGTTCTAGAAAGACTAACCATAAAATGCACCGTGCACACCAATATTCAGTGTATACAAACAATAAATTTTAAGGAAAGGGTGCTGACAAGAAATAATCCTACATGACAATATACTAAATAAGTGACATATTCTATACAAGAACATTCCTTACATGGATGGTTTAATTCGTTATCAAGGTAAAGTGTTCCTTAACCACGACCGAGTCTATTATTGTAGTTAAACAGCTGTAGGTCAGACTAATACCACGACCGAGCTGTCTATAACTATAGTAGTGAAACAGCTGTAGGTCAGACTGATACCACGACCGAGTTGTCTATAGTAGTGAAACAGCTGTACGTCAGCCTAATATCACGACTGAGTCGTCTATTAGTCTATAGTAGTAAAACAGTTGTATGTCAGACTAATACCACGACCGAGTTGTATATAGTAGTAAAACAGCTGCAGGCAAGATTAATACCACGACTGAGCTGTCTATAGTATTTAACAGCTGTAGACTAGACTAATACCACAGCGCTGTCGTCTATAGTAGCAAAACAGCTGCAGGTCAGACTAATACAATGACCGAGCTGTCTATAGTAGTGAAACAGCTGTAGGCCAGACTAATACCACGACCGAGTTGTATATAGCAGTGAAACAGCTGTAGGTTAGACTAATACAACGACCGAGTTGTCTGTAGTAGTGAAACAGCTGCAGGCCAGACTAATACCACGACCGAGTTGTATATAGTAGTTAAACAGCTATAGGTCACGCTAATGCCACGACCGAGCTGTCTATAGTAGTTAAACAGCTGTAGCCCAGTCTACTACCAGGATCGAGTCGTCTATTGTACATGTAGTAAAACAGTTGTAGGACAGACTAGACGAGACAGAGAAAGGGGGAGAAGTGGGGTTTAACGTCCACTTGTCACAAACTAGGTCATTTACGGACAAACACATGAGAAATCCCACGTACAACCGGGGAATCGAAATGTGGTAACCATTCGACCATCCAATCCAAGACTAATATCACGACCGAGTCGTCTGTAGTAGTAAAATAACTGTAGATCAGACTTATTAACAACTATAACCGTGACCCAACATTATTGTTTTACGAATAAACCAAAGTTTATCGTTATTTAGTGACCGCTCAACTAAATTTAAATCTAATTTAAAGGGGTATCTAGCTTTTTACGACAGCTTTAACATAAACACCAATTAACACCTCTTCAGCTGGCAATATGCGCCACAAACGGCCATATCCACCTCGCCACTCCTCCCACATGCACTCATATAAAACAATAACAACATCAACAACACACGAATACAGTTCCATGCAATAACAGCCTAGCTACATGCTATATATTCTATACTTATCGTAATTACTTAGCAACAGACCTATAGGGTTAAAACAAATTATTAAAAACAGTTAGTGCAAGAACATAATCGATCAAATTGTGCAATTCTAGTATCGTGCAATAATAAGGGGGCATATTAGAAATTCCGACAACCCGTTCAAGAGAATGGACAGGCAATGCATATATTTGACTAACAATCTAATCGAATAAGCTATGGTTATCTAATAAACACTGCATTCTAGAAGCGAGAAACCATTCTGACATTAAGATAATTACTGGGAGTATTCGAGATAAGTAATTCTGTGATAGAGATCATGTGTAGTACAATGCTAACTATTCCTGGAAACATGATGACGAGGCCAACAACCCTTAAACAAGGCTGTAAAACCAACCATCTTGGCTTTATTATTAATTAAACTAAATATGCCACGAATTGTAATACCATACAGTTCTACAGTTATTACAAGTATCGTACTGTACGTGTTTTAGCAATCGTAACAATCAAGGGCAATAACAATCTTGCATCGTTTGCACAGATACAGATACTCAAATCGATAAAGGTCATTTCTACCCAAGTATTCAATTTTTCTGAAGATTTTATGATATCCGAGAGGTAATGATCTCGTTTATCAACAACATTATCAGTCAGGGGCCACAACTCTGGCACCGCTTTTGAGAAAACGCTCAAAATCTGTAGGGACCATATTTACCTACAATACTAACTCTCCTGAAACTTTAATGAAATTCAAACTTGAACTTTGTAGAGTAGGCACAAGTACAGTAAGTAATGTTTGTTTATCAACAATCGTATCATTTTGTAGAAATCCTCGTAAATAATAAACACTCTTGAAAATTGGAGCCAGATCGGTTCAGAACTTAACACTGCAAGTACGAGTAATCGTGAAGGGGAATTTATTAGAATGTGGGCTATATAATCCCCATGACAATTGAAATTCGTTGAAGATCATACATGGACGGCAAATCTCCTCTTTGCATTGCAAAGGCACATAAATGTTTCAAGTAAAGCGCTAACATGAAATTTACACCCGGAAGTAGGCCAAGGCGACTATTCCTCTATTCCTCCTTGATTGAAAACATGCAACGGTTTCGTAGTCTTGCTGATAGACTACATTGAAAAATTCTCTTTAACGAGCCAATTTTAACAAAATACAAGTTTCAATATAGCCAGACGGTATATCTTAATATTTCCTTTGGGGCAACCTGCGAATAGCTGCGAGTAAGTTGTGACATCTTAAATTTATAGATCGAAGCTTGTCTAGCGAGATGAGAATTTTGCTTTAAATCACTCTTGACATACGAGGTATGTCATTAATAATAATTACTTGATGTAAAACAATGGTTCCCATACTATTTTGTTTTAGTTTTTACCAATGATATGTAACTACATACTAATGAGGACCAATTTAAGATGCATTAAGTAACATTTAGATAAAGAGAAAGAGAGACATGGTGTTTAACGTCCACTCGACACTAACTAGGTCATTTCGAAGTAACAAATGGTTTAATTTCATTTCAATAATTCGCTTGCGCGTAGGGGTCTTTAGCAGTGGGAGGAAACCGGAGGACCCGGAGAAAACCCGCAACAATCAACAGGGAATCAAAACCACGCCACTTGACTCAATGACAGACCTTCTGATCTAATGCGTACGCGTTAACCATTCGGCCACCCACCCCCTTTTAGATAAAGAACTATTTTAAAGATTGATAATGGAAAATGAATTTATTGAAAATATTATCCAAATTACTTTATTCTGTGCGAAGTTATTAGTGTTTGAAGTTTTGACAAAAAGCTGCCTAGATTGTTTATCATCGTAGCAGGAAAATGTGACAATCGAGACTAAGTATCCATTATCTATTTTATCGTTAAACTCTTAAAGGGCAACCGTGTTCTAATCTACTTACAATTGGAGCTATCTAATAGCCCAGGGAGTTGATTGTGGGCTTATCATGTAAATAATAACATTTGAACTGCAATGGGAAGATTTAGCTCTTGCATAATGCATGTTTAATAAACTGTAGATACATTTAATAAATGAGTTACACAGTTTAGAAGAGACAGACACCATGATTTAAATACACCCCAAAGCCAACTGTTAATAGAGCTGTACAAGATTATAACACGTTTAAAACATGTACCAGATCCGTATGGATGAATTCATTAACTTATTTCATACAAGTCAGATTGTTATTATATAATCTATTTATGGTCATAGATATTAATTGGTTCAGAAAAGTTTGTAGTTAACACCCCCTTTTTATTCATGTGACCCACGTTGGGTATCACTCATCCCTTGTATTAAGTCATTGATGAAAGGAATGGATGTCTATTGTTAATAGTATACATATGACATCCAAATGGGAATGGAACAGCGGCAACAAGTCTCGAAGCCAGCTTTTAGTCATACTCATTTTTGAGCATGCATACTAATTTGGAAATTTTAACAGTTTAAGCTCCGATATTGGCTAAATCATTGATAACGTTACTTACTGTAAACAAATGTTTTTTTGGTATCAACTAATTTAATAATTAGAGTATTCAAACGCTGTATTTGAGAAATGTAGAGGTTTATGAGATTCAATAATAAGTTTGTAGATGACCAAATAAGATGTTATAACCAAAGACTGGGCGAACATACCCCCCCCCCCCCCCCCACACACACGCACATGTACACACATACACCCCTTTGATGTAAGAATTCGCACCTTTACGAACATGTATTAGTAATATGGCTATTAGTATTAATTTTATTTAAATGGAATACTCACTGATACCTGAATTTCTTTGCTTCAGGAGAATTAACAGCATTTAATTTGGTAAACAAAACACGAACAATATTTAAGAAAAATAAAAAATTTATCTGAAAAGGAAAAGTAGCAGATTAGACAACTGTCTACAATTATAATCGACAACATTTATGAAGTTTAAAATTCGTTAATAAAATATATAGCCAAGCACCCTGTTAGGCGGGCATGACACCCATACAGTCAGTCGGTTTGTATTTGATCGGATTTAAAATAGGCCTATCATTTCTGCGCCAGGCTTACTGCATAGAGATTACACATAGGGATTCCTTATGCGCTAAAATAACGCGACACTTTAATATTTCATTTTTATTAAAGACCAATATTACTGATCAACTGACTGTTAGGTTAATTAATATCAGTCACTGATTTAATTTGATATTCTTCATATAGAGTAATACATACCACAATAGATGCTACAATAGGACCTTTCATAATCCAGAAATATCCCGGTGTTGGTGACGTGTTCCAGCAACTGAAATATAAAATATAATCTCCATTATTCGACATGGGGTCTATTGTAGGGAATAATATTACAGAAAATCACCCGGACGGTTGACATTATTTCGGTAAATGTGATGCATTGATCCGTTTCTGAAGCAAGAGTATTTTACTCAGATAAAGAGCTGATCGTTCTTGATTTTATAGTTTAACTGATAATAAAAAAAATAAATACACTATATTAAGAGCGAAGTTATCATTGTTTGAAGTTTTGACCAGAAATAGTCTATCATAAAGTCTCGATTGTCAATTATCATTATCGCTAAACGATGTCTCGATTTTCATGCCTTCAATGCGTGTGGCGTCCATTTTAACGTTTAAACAGTGTCTTATCCACTCAAATGTAAAGATGCATAATGTAAGAGCTAAATCTGCCTAATGCAGATCTTTTGTTTGGCCTAAATTGCCATATAAATCATTATTCACATGTCAAGCCCATGATCAACTCACTAGAGCATCGGATGGATTTGTCAGTTAATAATTTAATTAAAGAATGGATAATCGAAACTTTGTTTATTATAGTAACAACGGTAGCAATGCCGCTCGAGACTACACTGTTCTTCAAACAGCCATAACTCCGCTCAGGATGAAGTAATTGTGACTGAAATTCTCAACATATTTCCTTTTCGTTATCTATCTTTTAACTATTATATCGAGAACTTCCAGCTGCTTAAACGGCAATTGGTAATTTAACACATTAAAAAAACCAAAAAAAAACACCCCCAAAAAAACAAAAACACAACAGTTCTATGGATAACAAGTACTGCATTTTTATTGGAGCTACAATACAAATTCAGTAATTATTATCCACAGAACTGTTGTGTTTAGTTTAACTTTCAGCTCTTTATCGAAACCTTACATAATGTATCTTGAAGGCATCCAATGTTGTAGAGAGTTGATTATAGACTCGGTGTGTGAAGCCAGAAAAAAGACCTATAAAAGGCATATTTTTGACTCTTACATAAGCATCTTTAAGGCATTATTATTCCGTTAGGCTAAAGATGTCTGGAAAACATTGTTAAGACCTTTTAACATGTATTCGATAAAAACAGACGGAAAAGAAACCGTCGAATAAAAATTATACAGTATTGTACTTCGATTGTTTACCCCGATTTATTCTAGTCTAAAGACATTACTTTATAGAGCGTGTTGAGTTGATTGGTAGACTCCAGATTATTTTACCAATCAATATACAAAACATTCCGTCAAATAATTTGAGAGGCTTTGATCATCCAGCCATATGCTTGGCTGTATGGTGTCATCACAGATTTAGATTTTAATCAAATGGGGGTTAACGTCCGATTTTCTGAACAAATCGGGTTAATAAATACCGGCATACGCCAGGCAATGGACTTCGACAGAAATTGATCCGGACAAAGGCGCCTATACTCCTCATCAAATTCCAACCATTAAGAGTTCTTTTAAGTGGAACGTTTACACGGGAAGCTCCATCAGCACGAATAGGCGCCGTTCATTGTCAGGAACTCTGTTTGGCACCATTAAAAAGGGTGGATGGCGGAGGGGGGACTCACTTAGCCATCGTTAATGGAATTACAAACCCAATAAAGGAAAAGCAAGTAGCGCCCGGTTTCAATGATAATTCAGTTATTTTTCTATACTTACTACTTATCTTCAATAGTAGCTCTAACTATCACCCACGGTAGAACAAATGTTACTGGGGCGGCTGTAAAAATAAAGATGAACAATTATCACATTTTTTGTCTTTTTCCAACCAAATTAAAACTAGATTTTTTATGATTTCATTCATATTTTAATATGATACTTATCTACACTAAACATGGGTATTTAACTATTCTTTTGTAGCTCTGTTCTCTTTGAATTCCGCTTTTCTGCACAAATGACATGCGGAATTCAAGATGGAATGATATCGGGGAACAACCGGATTGAACCCCGGATCTCCTGGTTAGTGAGCTAGTGTCCTACTCACTGTCCCCCTTAAAGCAAAAAATCACGTCTTTAAGTGACGTATGGAGGTGGGGGCAATTATTATAGAAATACCGGAAAATCTGAATTTATCTTCTTTACTCTAGCCTTTGGTAAGACAAATTAGTACATTACCATTAGGTAACTAGTTTCATACATAAACTAGCCGACGCCTGGTCTAGACCTTATTGACAACGAGACGATTTATTTGTTATAGTTATAAGAAATAATGAATTCTCACCCCAACCAAAGAGCATATACCATTTAATACCAGTTTTTTCTGAGAAGACAGCTACTGAGACTAACATATGTAGATATAGCCCTTCTACAAATACCCAGATATAGTTAGCGCCTAATATGTAATGAAACGTTGTGAAAAACAACTTGCACTGCCAATGCTGAAAAATAAAAAATAAAAAATAAGCTAGCTATTTTTGTATTGACCTATAGATACAAAAACTATTCTTTGACAACAGTGTAGGTTCATCAATCATAACACTGCAAATCACAAGAAAAGATGGCGGATAATAAGGGGTTGGGGAAAAGAGAAACAAATAACTCGTGTTGCGCCCACAGAGACTCCAATTTAAATCATTTCTATCTTATTCATTAAATTATTTAATTATATTCCATCTTATCCAACAGAAAACAAAATGGTTGACATACATGATATTCATAGAAAACGTTACCACTATAGACAAGATAAAAACAACATTTAGAGATAAAACAACCAACTGAACTATAGATACTAAAAACATCAAAAGAGATAACTTCTGTGGATACTTTTCTGATAATTTAAATGAAATGGGGTTTAACGTCCTACTTTTCTACACCTACTGTCCGGGCTAATGAAAATGCGGGTACTCAATACAGTGTTCTGAGAGAAAGTTTGCCAGGACACTGGCGCTACGACTTTTTTCCAATTCAAACTAACAAAGACTATTTTACGTGCACGCCGATGTGTACACGGGACCTCGGTTTTCGTCCCTTACGAACAACTAAATACTGTCCTTGCCAGGTCCTCATTGTAGACTGGCAAGGGAAATGATAATTTTAAAGTCGTTAACCTAGTAATTTAATAGGGCTGTTAAAATCTAAGTGGCAGCAAATGTAATTCCTGTCAACGTCCTCTTGAAGTAGATAGAGGTAAACAAGACGATATTGTATAGTATGGTTGTTATTCAGATAAATATAACAACCAGGATACGATGAAGACACTTATCAAGTTTCCTTACGGCTACTCATGTTTAGTTAGGTCAAAGAACCTCATCACATTATCAAAATCAGATGAAACTAGTATAATGACTTATTCACCGAAATGTTCAAACACTTTGCCAAAAATAGCTAAGAAACCGGACCCAGGGGGAGATACTAATCATAGTAGAAGTGTTACGGTCGTTCATGAGCGGATAATTCATTCCTGTAACCGCTGCTTCAGGAAAATCACACAACACCCGTATTTCTGGAAACAAACTAGATTCGACATCTTTTATATTTTTACAACAACGAAATGTAGACGGTGGCGCTACGGCCTACTATTATATCTTACACGGGACCTCGAGTTTTCGTCCAATCCGAACGACTATATCGTTGTCGCTTGCCACGTACCTCCCACTGCTAAAGACCTCTACGCGCAAGCGAATTATTGAGATAAAATTGAATCGTATGTTAGTCCCGAAATAACCCAGTTTGGGTCGAGTGGACGTTAAACCCCATTTCTCTCTTTAGACGGAAACAAACAAGCCACGTTAGATAACCAAAACGTAAAAGAATGTAACCATTAAAATATTTATTAGCTGTGTTTTGCGTGTTAAGCTTTTTCTATTCATTTATTGTCTGAATCTCACAAGTTAATGTTGATTTTATCTTTTATTTGTCACCAAGAAGATTTATGTAAAGCCAATTTGTAACGTTTTCGAGACAAGTATCGTAAAAGTGCAATTTCCAATTCGGTGGTCGCGTCTTCAACAATATTTATAATATTTTTTTAGTTGTTAAGTTTCATAATAAATGTTTTATCCTCTGCTGTTTGCAATAATTGGAATTGATTTATCATTATTTGAATTAAAACATCAGCAATTTATTGTAAAACCAGACTTATAATGTATTCTAATGTATTGTCTGTCAGATAAACCAATAAAAACACAATTAAACTTATAAACTATAACTACAGGAAAATTAAGTATTTTATATTATACAGAAAAAAAAGGGCAGATGGGTTGTTTTAAAATAGTCTGAAGTGTCTGACTATTTCCCTAACACTTCTGTTGACTGTTTGGGTGGTTGACGGCCAGAGGAGAATCAGAGACATCACAGGCCCCTTTCTTTGTGTTTCTTTAAAAACTTATAATGGTCCACCAGAGGTTTTGGCTCATTTTCACACATGTTCCATCATTGAATTACCGTACTTTATACGCGACTTTCCCATCCAAAACTGTTGTCAAAACAATGAATATTTTTTTAGTTTTTACTTTGTGATCAGGCGATGCCCTTAGATCGTATTGTTGCACATCAAGTTTGCCATTATTTTCTCACATAATGAAATTTGATCTCTGAAATATGTCGTAAAGATTGTTCTTGTTTAGAACGTTGACCTGAATTGACTTTGGTGTGGTGAAAAACGCAGTTAGTAATCCTGTCTTGTGCCAGATCAACTCGGTTATTTAGTAGCCATACTTATCCATGATAATTTTGACCATATCTAGTTTAGTGATTCCAGAAACGACGCCTATAACCTACATTACCATCGAAGTAAATCAACTGGGACTTTCGTCTATTCGATATTTAGGCGTATTATGTGATTTTAAAATAATATGATATAATTAGTAGACTAAAGAACTCGCCACGGGAGATATGGGGTGACCATGATGGTATTTCCCTACATGAAATCTAACAATAAACCATAAATTGTTACTTCTAGGTATAACATCTAACAACTTCATAAAGTCGAATAGAAATATAATGTACAAAAATTATTGGAAAAGCTAATGATATCAGTCGAATAGAAATATAATGTACAAAAATTATTGGAAAAGCTAATGATATCAGTATTATTCATAGAAATGCTCAGACTAGGTGTATAAGTTGGGAAGGTTTATTTTACTGTGGTCCCAGCTATAAGCCGACACCGTTTAAAATGCAAATGACACGTTTATAAATAATGTCAGTGTTTGAATAATTGTTCAGATCTCGTCCCATTACTAACCGAATAAAAAAATTTGAATAACCCCAAACAATATATTGTTTAGACTAAATTGGAGAATTTTTCTCCTGTAATATATTCATCATCTTAAGTGTAAATTTCGGGTTAAAGTGGGTGATCTCCGATTTACAACTTTTATGTATTTGTATACGTTTCATTACTTGACATGCGCACAGGACTCTTTAAGAGTGGCAGAAGCAGGAACACAGAAAACACGCCACGTTACATACAGTCTTGGGATCGCTTTAAATCTGATGTTTTATGACACTTAATAAAACAAACGCCTATACTCACCGTGCTTTCTTCAATGTATGACAGATGACCATTTGGTAAAATTTTTACATCTGCAGAGAAGGCTACCCCCTGAACTAGGAGATTTTCTTTCATAAAGGATATAGATGCTCGCAGAATAAAAGATGCGAACAGATTTATGTGGATGGTATTTCTAGCACAATGGAGTCGTCTGAAAGATAACATTTCCATCAGCAAATGTATTCACAAATTTATATATAAACGGCCTATGTCTATAAAAGGTGCAGGGGTATCACAACACACACAGACACTTACAAAAGAAAAACCTATGGACAGTATACATTGTACACAGGCACCACAAACAACAATCGCACATATCAGATCAATTAGATGTACAGTCCCTGGCCTGTAGCCATACAGGCTTCACTCAAAATCAAAAGCAAACAATAAGGGAAGCAACTGAAGAACAAAGGGGAAGGTTCCTAAAGGGTATATGTTATTCTATAATTCTGATAAATTAGCATAAAATGCATCAACCTGCATTGCGTGCCTTTCGTTGGATATAACTGTCAACGAAGTTGGGTAATTTATCCAATTTACAGATTTGATGTGGATTGAAATATGCAGGTAATGGTTTACAGATAAAAATGGTTTCGGACATCTTACCGATTTTGAATCGAGTTGATATGAAATACACATTACCAACGTTCACTATTTCTTAATTATATCAGTTACAGAAAATGAATCAAATCCCGTCCAGGGAAATCGAATGTTGACTATTACATTATAGATATCAATATACAGTTGCTGCTTACCATCCATGTACAATTTGTTTGTAAACATCATATTTTGTAAGATATTTGTGCATTATTCATTCCAAATGGCAATATGAATTTGAAAGAAATATGGTAAACATTTACAATACGCTTGGGCATTTTAGCAAGGTAATGTTAAGGAAACGAGATTTAATGTACTTTATCTTCATAATGACTTGACTTAAATCTTCCAATAAATTACTTACTTAAATTTTACCATAATAAAAACTGCTAACAACAATGATACGAGTGATAATCCATATCCAATATTATACATAATACTTATTCTTCCAACATGGGACTAAAAAAAGAAATTCATTAATCATTTAGCAATTTGTAAAACAAAATGATTTAAGAGTGGGTATGATTTAAGAGCGGCGGCTCATTGAGTAAGACGCTGGTTTTCTAGCCTGGCTACAGTAATAATATAATTAGTGGTGAGAAATACAAGTTGCGTGTAAGTTACTTTCATTAATGAAAATATGTGTGATTGGACCCAACATTGTAGTATATATCGTGATCGTTAAGGGTTATGTATGTGAAGAAAGGCTAAATAATAATTACAAAACTGAATGAGTGAGACTTTTTATCGTGACCTAAGTAGTTATTTCAAATATGTTAATTACCAAATGAAATGGAGCATATTAACCTATAATTAACAAGAAGAAAATCGTTTCGGACATTGTGCCATATCCGATGAATAGGCGGATGTAAAGAAAATCGATTTTCCGATTAGTTGCATCGATTATGTAATATATTAGAGACGGCGGATATATATACAATTAATTATCTCACAGAGAAATGTTTTATTAGGTTTGAAAAACACGCACCATGATTCCTTGAATCAAATTATAGGTGTCACTGGGACTTTAAACTATCGATTTTCCAGTGAAATACCGACATTAATTAAATAAAGGGGTATTAAAGGAGTATCAGCACTGAAAAGATTTGTAATTTATTCCAATAAATTCTGATTAGTTATGTCCAATAAAGTACGGGAATACTGTATTAGGATTACCAGTGTACAATCATATCGGACAGACTGTATCACTCGAGACTTCGATTAAACTAAGAGTTGTAGACATCGATAATCACCAGTCAATGATGTATCTATATAAAGGGTTAACAAATCATGTTATAGTCTATATTGATATAAACTTGGGAATGCCAAGAAATAATAAATTAAAGTACGTGTCGCCTAAAATCGTTAAACACATCACAAAAAAGAAGAAAGTTACGAGGTATATTCAAATCTGCTATGGTGAAATGAAATAGATTCTTATTTCCTTGAAATATTTGGTTTACATTTCTTAAGATTGTATATTCAAGTATTAATCGTGTATATCCCCAATTTGTGTATTGTTCTCAAAAATGTATATAACTTTTGAATTCGAATACCTCAGTGACTAAAAACAACAATCATTTTTTGCATGAAAATTCCCCTGGAAAAAGAAACAGCCATATGGGTTGAATTTACTAAAATATAGGTTTGTTTGTGATATAACTTAAAGTGGAAGCCGACGTTAAATCCCCCAAAAGAAGAAGGGATTAATATCTTACCCGCATTAGATCTGATACTGATGTCAAACAGTGTGTATAATCTGCCCAGGTTTGATTAATATTAGAATCAAAAAACCAAGTTCCATCTTTTGTACAATATTTACTAGCATTAGCTGAAATACAGAAATATATTTTCAATATTCACTATAAAAAAATGAACAACAAAACATCGTATATAATATTCGGACAAGCATACATGCTTACGCCTCTATGTAAATATGTGATTCGTAATGCATATAGGCAAAGAGCACAATATACCGGTAGCTTTCGTTTTCTTTTAATTATAATGTAACTTATCAAGTTAAAAAAAACCCCCAGACATTTCGTCGAATTATTTCCCACTAGTAAAAAATGCCACAATATTCAATAGGCCTAAGTGAAAAACAATTCGCAGAAATAATGTCTGCATTTAGCGGATGTCTTTCACCAAATTATCTAATACTACAAGAAATACACGACACAGTAAGTAATACAAACTCAGATTCAGAACGGTCTTAGATTACAATTTGTTCCATAAACGTAACACCGACCTTGTGTATTAAAATCATCAACATAATCCGGACAGGTTAAACTAGCTGATGTACCCGCTGGTGTATCCGGCCAACATAATATCTTATCCCAGACACTTGGACAAAATGTACCTGGAGGAAAAATATATATTATATATACAAAGGTTAACATACAATTCATGGTAACTCCGAAGACGCACATTAATGGTGAACCGACAAAGAGTGTTAAAATAGTTCAGATTGGTGGATTGTGAGTATTGTGACTATTTCGACCAAAAGAGCTGTGATAATTTCTTAGGGTTGTCGTTTATAGCCCCTCCTTTGTACGTTGTCACTCATACCATGGTGAATATCCACAATGCAGGATAAAGAATGAAATATAGCGTAACCGCCCGTCGGCATTTTACCAAGTTCAATTTCAGACTAAAATACATTTTATTTCTATGGTTAAGTGTACAATGCCAGGGTAGAATTTGTCCACCCTAGCAATAATTTACTAATTTGCATATGGGGCCTTGGGTTTTTGTACCATTTCGTACTGACACGTGGGAATTGGGCATGAAATATCCCAAAGATTTTTCTCGATCTATACCCAGATTGCAAGTCGTAACCAGATAACCACAGGAAACTCGGACGCAGAGGAAACCCAAACCAGGGGAAATCTTGCGAATTAAAGAACGCCGAGACTAGGAGAAATGTCACAAGAACACTTACCATTGAGTGTAGGTGTTGAATATATCATAGATCTGTAGCATTCTATGGAGGCGTTGGTTATTCGTGTATTCTGTTCATTAATCGATATGTCTACTATTTCCTGATGAAAAAAAGTTGTAGAAGAGTTTTGAATCAAATTTGTAGTATTATATTTTGTCATTAGACACGACCAAGAATTCATTTAATCACCAATTATAGTATATAATCCGGTTTCCCTTTATTTCTCACAGCTGAAGTGATTTAAATTTGTTTGGACAAAATAACCCCCATCTATGGAGTACACCCCTATGATTGGATTTGTTTACACCAATACATATTGCACATGTACCATATGTGAATAATTCGATCATACAAACAGATTTATATCAGAAAAATATATCTTGGCTGTTATAACATATTCTATAAACCATTGATTTATTCATGACCAATAACTGTTATTTATTTCAATAATTCATTTGGCAGATATTCCTCAACGAATAACCACAATAATACCCGGGTGAAAATGGTGTTTTGTTTAGTGATGTTAAAACCATTTTCCAAGGATTAGATCTAAATATTAAGTCCACTTGCGGATTTCGTCAAGGTCAAGCCCTAACCCTCGGCAACAATCACGTGCTCTAACCCTGTTTGCATCTCGTGACCATGACGAAATCTGCAGGTGGCCTTAGTATTTAGATTTGACCTTTGTCCAAGATACTGACATCAATGTTAAGACCTGAAATAAGCTAATGAACGACTATCTTATTAGCCACAAGAGTTATCCCTCGTTTTTCTGTTATAATTACTAATATACCCCAAACCTCATCTACCAGACTACCCAGTTAAATTGACCTAACCGGATTCTCATCAGACATAAAGCCTTTAACATGTCCAGTAGAAAATGAATGACCAATGACACCCATAAATCTTGTATAAGACGCAGCCTTGTTGAGCTTGTATAAGACGCAGCTTTATTCAGACTATAGCAGGCAGCGTATTTAAGTGTTTGTTATTACTGATACTTTTATTTACTATGAAAACGTAAACCAGACAAATCCATGGACCTGAGACTAAAGTGATTTTATGAACAAGATGAAGAATTAGTGACAAGGGGGATCAAGCAATGGGTTTTGTCAATAACTTTTAGATAAAGTAAAATAGTAGAGATCCTTCGCATAATTCTGATTCCAGTTCAGCGAATTATAAGAACCATTGGCCATATGAGTCCAAAATGTGACTGACCTAAAGAATCGATTCCTAAAATCTAATTTTATTCCAATCAACAAAAGTACACAAATAAATTCGATCAGCACAATGCGTCGAAGACAGAAATGAAAGTTGTTTAACAGTAGTAGGTGGGCGATTCTGTGTAAGTACGTCAAAAATCACAATATAGACCTGAATTCGGTCGAGTGTTAATATGGAGCAGAAAGTGTTCATTAGAAATCTTAGGAAGCGACATTTTCTCGGTATAAAATTGATTATAAACTATTTCCATCTTTATAGAGTCATCTATACCTGACATTTCGTCGATAATTACTCCTTTATAAAAAAAAAAAATTGGAAGTGACGCTTTGAATATAATTATGTTATAGATATAATTCATTTTGCTATATTTTATAAATATTCGGGTAACGCTTGCCTGGTTATTGCTACGATTTTTTATATAAAGGAAAACATGGGCGAACGATTTCTCCATATAACCCTTAATTTAGATGTAATGTATAAGCTATAACAGAACTGATAAAGAGTGTACCTTGATTGAAATAGTTATGTAGGGAGCAATGAACTGTCTAATACGTTTTGTGGTGTGAAATTGGTCTATGTTAAATGACTTTTCAAAAGACCGTGACTGCCAGAAATAAATTGGATTATATATTCTTAGTACTGTTGAATACACTAAAGAATATTAAAAAGTAGAACGATGTCCCTCATTTCAAAACTGAAATTGATTAACCTACTAAATATGCATGACTGCATTAACATATATAAGAGATATAATACAAATTAGAAAGACTCAGAGTAAACGATCCGACTGCCATTACCGGTCGCATTTCTGTCCTAGTTATTTCATTTTATTTTGTTTTTAAGTTTTATACTCAGTGATGCTCTGTTGGAAATGCCGATATTGGTCATCATTTCAACCGGGAAACTATTATAACAAACGGTGAGAGAGAGAGAGAGAGAGAGAGAGAGAGAGAGAGAAATGGCATTTAACGTCTACTCGACACAAACTGTCATTTTTGGTCTAATATAAAAAATAGTAGGGTTGTTTAGCAGTGGGAGGAAACCCGAGAACCCAAGGACTCTTCACGGGGTTGGAAAGGCGACTCTATTCCTTGTCACGTACAAGCGGGGAGTCAAAACTACGTCACGTGACTGGGTTAATACAGAAGGCTGTCACGATGTAACAAAATATGGATAACGGCACATCTTTCTGCACTAACCCGGCTAATGACGACGGACATACGTACGCGAGCGCGAGGAAAAAATTGATCAGAAAGCGAGACCCTCCACGCTCCATTACTGATGAGGGAAAACCAGGTCAGAAAAACCCCGGTTAGTCAGCAAGCAATGATCTACCATCGCTATCAGAGAAACAGAGAAAAATTGTTCTGGCTCTAAAAAATCAACCCGATTCTCTTGTAAACGATAGCAGTGCAAATAAAACAACATTTTTAATAAAACAATTTCCATAATGGTTCAGTCAAAAGAACATCATTTGATCCAAATCAAACATAAACATTTATTACAGGACACAAAAATTATCTTTATAAATTCCGTGCCACAATCTCTTCTCAAGTATTACCAAAGTCGAAGCAGTCAACAAATTTCTATATACATGTATTATACTCAGAGTGACCGAATTAATATCGACAAGATGTTTTTAACTTTTCTTTGTCATGAATATTTCATTATTCACATGAATTACTGAAGAAACAAGGATTAACTTTTATCTTTGTTTATAGTTTATATGTTGAAATATTAATCAACTGTATTTCCGTTTGGGATTAATGACACGGGGAATAAAAACACTTTAATGTTCTGTACATGACACTATCAGCTACAAAACAACACCATGAGCGTTCGTGATATGGATTGATTGATAAAATATGCTCCCGTGTGTCCCGTAAAAATGTTTAGCATTCTGAGTAAACGGTCTTTTCGCGGCAAAGCTTCATTTCCGGATTGCTTCACACCGCAACGTTCCGTATTGACAGAATTGGAACACAACTGTCACTATTCCATCTGTCCCAATAATGGAGGTCGTTTGAGTAGAATCCGTGACGTAATTAACCAGAGCAAACACCCCTTTCCACTCGATTGTCGATATTCGTGAGATTGATAGAATTCAATCTTGGAAAGTTCAATCGAGTATTCCTATAGAATCCGAGCTTTAAACCGTATCGGCTCTCTTACTTTGGATATACTTCATTTTAAATAGATCGAAAGTAAATACACTTAATTATTAAATATCGAATACAACAATGCACAAATATTATTAATATATGAGTTCTACATTTGAGAAATTAAGAATCAAAACTACCCAATCGGAACCAAATCCCATGTACAAACTTTGGTGCTCATCACTCACTTCGGAGTGTATCATACCTGCCATTTGTTTATATTTATATTTGGAATTCTATAACAATTTTGCAATTTTGTATAATTTTCTAATCTGAAACCATCGGTGGGATATCGTGTGTGCCAATTTACTCTGAGGCGTCTTTGGCTTGAAACACTTTTCCAATAATACGATGGTTGCCAAGAGTATACTATGTTAACACCTTCAAGAGTTTCATTCGAAGAGTGATGGCTGTTGTGTCAGGTGATGACTTAACCGATTTGTATAAAAACGGGTTGTCCCTTTTGCTACTCGTGACCCTATGCAGCATCTACTTTCGAAATCAAAGTCTCTTTAAAGTTCGAATTAGCTATATGTATTATGCATGGGCCAGGATGTGCTCACCTTTTCTAGAACACCATACACATTCTCATTTATTCGGAAGTTTTGTCGTTCTTTTGTATTGATAGTGTTTTACCATCTTAAAGAGTTGAGAGAGGACCAACGAAGTATTGTCTTTGTATATCCGTGACTATTTACTAACCCTAAACGATAAATTACATCCCGATTAGTCTTGAATACCCCAGGCGACCATTCTCATTGACCATCATATAATGAAGATACTTATCGATCAAGTTTTCAGCATGATTAACCCAGTACCGATAATATTGAATAGCGCTGTCACTATTAATTATTCGCGCCTAATTTCTAGCCACGATGCAACCTTCTAAACCAGAACTGCGCCATCAAAAATTAACTATATGGAGTTAATAAATCCAAGAGTGCTGATTGGCTTCTATTTAGGTCACCCCTCCAAAAGAATGTAAAAAGAACGCTTTGTTGGTATTCAAGAAGTTGGCTTCGTCCTATATATTTAGAAACTTCGAGAGAAAAGAGCATGATGGCGATGATTTATAAGAAGGTCACAATGTCATAAATTCTCCGACAACCAACATCCGGAATGGCGGCGTTGCAGGTAATTAGCAAGAATTAATACCCTAGTTGAAGACTCGATGATTGCATCTTTTTCAACACCAAGTTATTTTGAGAATTATTAATAACTTCAAACTAGAGTTTTATAACTGCTATATTGTTGAACTGCCAGAACCGTTTATTGTCTGTATTCCGCCGATAAGCCAAATAAAATCATCAGACAACAAAACACACATACACAAAGCCAAAAAATAACCAGTTCTCCATAGTTTAAGCTAACACCGATAATCGGGGCATGGACAGTCTGGTTTCCAGTCTTTTAAATATCGAGAAAAATTCATAAACAATCATATTCTAAATATTGGAAATAAAAAAAGTTGCAAACTAAACGAAATACAAATATTGAGCAGAGTATAGTCTAGTCTAGGCATTTGTATTTATAGTTTAGTTCATTAATCCCAGAAGACAGTATGTCCTTGTAGTCCTTGTGTTGGCCTGAACTGAATTGACCTAGTTTAAATCAAGATTTAAATCATTTTTTCTTCTGGAAATATAATTTAAAACTAACTGAGTGAGAAACGAGCAAAATTGCTGAAGTCGCATTATTTTGTTTGTTTTTAAAATGGTGCTGTTGCTCTATTTTATTCTTGGGTAGTATAGATAGAAAGCATGTCAGTATGCTTGGGTAGTATAGATAGGAAGCATGTCAGTAGGCTTGGGTAGTATAGATAGGAAGCATGTTAGTATAGTAGATGACAATTCATATGCGAAAGCTAAATTTTCCCATTGCCGGTCAGTTATTTGGCTTCAAAGCCCATACTCAACTCTCCAGCCCATCGGATGGCTTAAATATTGATTGGACAACGCCCGACATTTTATCGTGACAATGATATGATGCCTAATCTAGCATATAAACTGTGGGCGGGGTATCCGTTATTTCTTGTCAAAACTTCATAACTTTGGTCAGTATAATTTTTCTGAAATGTTCAATTCATTTCTCATTATCTAATTTTGAGCTATATATTATATAATATACGAAATTTAAAGCGAATGTGGGAATATGTGTGACTAGGGACAAGATTGCACGGCTGTTGATACTACCGACTTGTCTACTTTAGGTGCTCCGAGAAACGTCCTTAACAAGTGTCATAATATTTTTAGTACGTGTAGACGATTTATTTATATTTTGTTTTTATCAGGGTTTGTGGTTTTTTTCTGAAACTGAAGATCTGGTTTATGGGTTATATTTTTTTGAGAGAAGGTCGTAAATCAATGTGATCAATATTAGGTGGTCATTATACAGCTCTACCGCCATATTGTAAGCCGCAGTAAATTCCCACACAGGATCAAGTGTAATCTCGATTAAATCCTCGCCAGCAAAAACTAACTAGGAAGCAATATCAAAAGGATTTACAAGGAAACTACAATCAAAAACACATTTGATGAATGATAGAATGCCCATCGGCCATCTTGATTTTCTTTGATTAATTTCACTATGGTGGGTTCTTAACACGTCCCAATTAAACATGATTAGCTCTAAGTAGTGACGGATTTTTTTTTTATTAGCGCAAGGGTATGCTTTCTTTTTTGTCAGAGCACCCGATACCATTTCCCATTTCCCGCTCTCCCAAGACGTCGCCCATTGATCTATGTATGAGGTGGCGCCCATGTACAGATTTGACGTCAGCGTCAGACGTCAGACGTCTGAAAATCGGCCGTTCTAAATATAACATATTTGATTTTATGCACCGTAGGGAATCAGAACCATAAAGACAAACGAAGCAGAGATCGAGTTTTTCCGGTTGGTATACTACTGAAAAATACTCTATCTCTTTTATTTTACTTTCTTCTTGCTTCTTACAGCAACAACAACCATAACAACAACAAAAAAACAAAAAACAAACCCACAACAAAACTAACACTAATAGCCCGTTCAGACGCTTATTTTTAAACCAGTTCATAATCGCTGGGTTTTTTAAGACAGCATCGTGTTGCGTTCACACGTACTATAAGCCAAACCAGTTTCATTATTCTGACCTCTTCGGTCGGAGGTTAGAGTTAACTGCGCATGGGTAGCTTCATATTCTTTATTCGGTTCTCGCACGCTTTCGATAACATTGGCACTGTCTGAACCCAATATTTCCACAGGAATGTAACTAACTGCGTACTGCGCGTGCTCAAAGCAAGCTGGAGCTGGGGTTTTTAAGTCAACCCGTTCAGACGGCTATGATGAACCAGTTTAAAATAAAAAGCCTCCTCGAAGACAGGTCGCGAGCAGGGGTTTTTAAACTGGTTTATTTGCCCCACATCTGCGTTCAGACGCTTAAGTTAAACTGGTTTAACGATCCCCGGGTTTTTTTAAACCAGTTCAACTTAAGCGTCTGAACGGGCTATATGGTGACGTTATTTGTCGAAAACAGTTATTAGCGGTCTATATTCCCCCTGTTATTATGATAATAATTAGATCATATTAGTCTATAGTCTCTAATTAATCATCTTCTCAAATGTTGTCTGAAGTCTAGTAACCCAAGTAAACGTTTGTTTTTACCAATATTTTACCCAAGGGTATTTTTTTTTTATTCACTGTTTTCATCAAATTTATAAAGCAGTGTTTGATAACACGTCTTGTGTTAAATTGGATGATTAATTTAAAGTCGCCAGCTCACAAACGTGTCAATAATCTTGTCTTCAATTATATAAAAAAGATACAAATTATATGGTTACGTTTAATATAACCACCACTGTTGGGTATTTGGTTTCTGAACCCTCTAAAAAGTTTTAAAAGAAAGAAAACGCCATTTGCTATCTGGTATTAGAAGGTGCACTGTTCCAGAAGATGTACTGATAGCCAAATCATTTCACAATGTGTATGTGAATCGCACAGAATATCGATCTCTACACGTTAAATAGGTCACGTATAGAGAAATATTAAGATACCTGGGTCAATTCTGAAATAACAGAAAAACAGAATTTTGCCAGCCAACGAGAATGTAGCCACTAATGTAAAATTAAGTTTCAAAATTACCAAGCTATTAGTGACAGGGGCAATAACTCACTGAATAAAATATGCATTAAATGTACCAAGCATATAATGGGATACCGGTAGTCGACCGGCATATATTTATATAATTGGAATCCAATCTACAACCGTTTAGTTAAAGATCCGATAATATTCAAAGAATATCCGACTTTAAAATCTGAACATTCTCTGAATGAAAGTCCACCGATCCAGATACCAAACAAAGGCACGCAGATATGATCCAGATTCTAAATAGTACCGATTTCAACAAATATCACTAAATTGAAAAACAGTAGAGAATTTAAGAATTCTAAAAAGTAAGTATTCTCAGAATGAAAGGTTACAGACCCAGATATCAAAAGAAAGGAACACTGGTATGATCTAGATTCGAAATACTGATTATTTCAACAAATATCACTAAATTGAAAACAGTAGAGAATTTAAGAAATCTAGAGACTGGACATTCTCAAATGACAGGTTACAGACCCAGATTTTAAAACAAAGATACGCTGATATGATCTAGATTTGAGAAACTCGATTTAAACAAAGATCACAACACTGAAGAACAGTAGAGAATTCAAGAATCGCCAATTTGGTTATCTAGTTTAGGATAATGTAGAATCATATAATGTAAACTTAAGTCTGATTAAAGGAAAATAAACGTAAATCGATCAATGGTACAATGGAAATGGTCTTAGTCAGAGGCAAAAGGCGATAGATAAAGTCTGGTAAGCACCAACTTAAATCTAGACGGTCATTAGACCATTGAATTACAATATTACAGCTTAGCTAATTGCTATTTTATTCTGCTTGTGGTGTTGTGTAATTGGAGACAGACGTCGAGGGTATCCGAATAAAAGTAAACCTAATCGGAATTTGATATAATAAAAACAAATGGAAAAACATTTCATTAATATTTTGAAATTACAAGTATATCTAGGATTGGATGTTTATCGCCAGAGCTTTTCTTGATGACAGATCGACATACAAGTATAATGAGGTTGGCTATTTTTGATAATAAGTCGACATATATGTATAATGAGGTTGGTTGTTTTGATGATAGATCGACATACATATATAATGAGGTTGGTTGTTTTGATGATAGATCGACATACATATATAATAAGGTTGGTTGTTTTGATATGTCGACATAAATGAGGTTCGCTGTTTTGATAATATGGCGACATACATGTATAATGAGATTGGCTGTTTTGATGTTATGTCGACATACATGTATAATGAGACTTGTTTTGATGGTATTTCAACAAAAATGTATAAAGAGGCCCTTCACTGGACAACAGACACAAAGCTAGTTGACCGACATTTTAATTCCTAAATCGATGGCTTTAGTCTAAAACACGATGCATACTTCGAGAAACTCCATTTTATAAAATTGAGAATGTTTATTTGGTCTTTGTCTGCATGACAGATGTAAAACGGATTAGAACCCCATTACAAAATAATATACTAATATTTGAATATGGTGGCCATTTAGGGCAGAGATCTATTCCCAAATTAGATAGACAGGAAACAAGTCAGAATATCACAATAAAAATAATAAACTCTAATTAAAGAAACTTTTACATTAATTAAAGTTAATTAAATCAGCAACCGCTCTATTTTTATTATCTAATTTTTTCCGCTTGGGGCACCAATAGCAAATTGACTCCTGAAAATTACCAAGTAACTGTTCAAAGTAACGGAAAACGAAGTCTTCATGATTGAACATGTCAACACACCTTGTATTTAAGGTGTTAACATTACTAGCTTAACCAATATTTTGATATTAGATAGTTTCGTGGTGCGTCTGGCCACTGATCTTGTATAAACATTCCATAATCACGTCTTTCGATTCATTTCGTTTCGTTTGATAAATAAATCCAGCCGGTGTAATAAGACGTGCAAACGTCAATTCGGCCTATTACTTAAAGATTTTAAGAAAATGAACAAAGTTCAGAGGTCAGAATATTGAATGAGGCTAGACAGACTGTGACCTTGTTTAGTAATTGAATTGACATTTTTACAAGTTTAATAATACTTGTTATTATTACGTGATATTTTGGTAGCATTTGCTCCACCGGCTGAATATAATTTATCAACAAAAGATAATAATGAAAGATATGACAGAAACGATTCGCGATGCCCATTATTCAAAACTGTTGTTGATGAACGCTATATTTCGTAAAACATCTTCCTCAAAATTACACAGCGCTAAATTCAAAATAAGACTCCGAAGAAAACATTGTTTATAATATGACGTAGCTTCTTAATCCTCTAAATTCTAACTCCCGAATTACGCCAATCCCACCGCAAAAAGAAACAAAACAATAGTTATATGTGTAAATACTCAGATTTGCATGAAAATGGAAGGATTAACATATTGATCAATTTTATTCCAACAATTCGCTTGCGGGCTAGGACCAGGGTAGGGTCTATAGCGGTAAGAGGAAACCGGAGGACCCGGAGAAAATACACGATGTTGGATAGGCGAATCTACTCCTTGTCCTTGACACAAACTAGGTCATTTCGGGACTAGCAAATGGTTCAATTTTTTTTCAATAATTTGCTCGAGGTTGGACGGGCGTTACTACTCCTTGACATACGTACAAGCGGGAATCGAAACCACGCCACTGGATTCAATGACACACTCTCTGATCCAACGCGCACGCGTTTACCATTCGATCCCCCACCCATACTTGGTGGAGTAGGGTCGCCCGGCTACAAAATAACCTGCACAAACGCGAATTATTTAAGAAAAAGTTTATCCCGTTATAACCTATATATAGCTGGCGTTGAATGGACGTTAAACCTCATCAGAACAAAACAAAATCTCAATGTCATCACTGGTCGACGTCTGTAATTGCAACTGGACACTGATGGTTTAATGAAGGATATTTGTCCAGATACCATGGCATTAGACTGGTCGCCATATTTACTCTGGATACACACAAGAAGACGTGATTCCAATGACAGTGGAAGATAAAACGAAGAAAGCCGCATAATCAATTAATATTCTTTTAGCAAGACAACAAAGCCTATCTCTAAGCATTCTTAATCCATCAAAAGAAGAAGACTTTTGCTGGAGATTAAAGGAAGATAAAGTAAATTAGCCAACATATAAAGGTATATTATTTATCTTATTCTGTCTGTCAATCATACCAGATATAGAATTGAAGCAACTACTGTATGATTATCATGTTTCCGTATTTAAAGGTATATTGTCACGTACTGTACGCTTCAAAATTAAATCGTGTCCTATGTGCTTATTGGATGAAGTATATTTAAACTAGATTAATATGCTGGATCTAGGACAAAATAACATTTTGAATTGTCATCGCATATGGGCGTGGGCGATCTGAGGGTGTTATTTCTATTTGTGATGAGGATATATCTATGCTTTCGTTTCGAAATTTTAAGTTCAGTTTAATAATTTTAATTTTGTTTTTGGCCTTAACTGTCGACAATGAAACACAAAATAAGTTAAAATTGGCACTGTAGATCGAAACAGTTACTACCCACACAACATACCAAATCAACACATTGGACCTAATTAAATGGACACTTGTACTTTTTATAATATCATAGATATCTTGACATAGAATGTTTCAAATATTCGCTCAATATTGGTAGAGAAATAAGGACGGGTTTAATGTCTTATTGTATAAGAGGAGCGGCGGTGGCTCATTGAGTAAGGCGCTGACTCGATAACCTGAGGATCCAAGGTCAGCTCCAGGTGTTGGCCGAGAAATTTTCTCGGGATGTCGGTGGTGCAGAGCGGTGGGCCTGACAAGGAATAGTGCCGAGTAGTTCGTACGGGACACAAAAAAACCCCCAAGGTGTACACATGAACTTAAAAAAACACTTGGCAGTTGGAATTCCAAATAAGAGAAGGCCATAGCGCCGCTGTCTTGGCAACACTACTTTCGTAGCACATTGTATGGCGTATGCCCGTCTTCGTGTCGGTGCAGAAAAGTAAGACATTAAACGACATATTAACTATTGTCGTGTTGAACAATAGACGCACGCCGCAAATTAAAAGGCGGTTCGCCCCTTTATTTGGCTACTTTGGCTACCCGTGATCTTACCGAAGAAATAAATACTTGTAAAATGGGCGTTGTACTAAAACAAAAGAAGAAATATTGATATACAAACCAGTTAAGAACTTTGAAAAAGAAAACTGTAAATGTGACTATTCAAGTGTTGTCTCCCTTTTAAGGGAACAGACTGCAATTTTTTAATATTAATATCTGCTGCAGTGATTATAAATCTGAAGGACAATTAAACCTAAGGCTACAAATATCGATGTTGGATAATTTTAAATATATTCGGGAAAAAAATCCAAAAATAAAAAACAAAAACAAAAAAAATCAAAAAAATCCACGATCCTGTTGCCGCCTGCGGCGACTGGTAATTCATAATTAATTGAAAGAATAAAGGATGTAAATTTTCTACCGTTTTATTGAAGTTCGAGAAGGAATTACCACCACGGGGTATATTTTTGTGACATAATAACAAGCAATTTTGTTATTTTAAGAACGATATACGCGTCATGGAGTGCATTCTAATCCATAATTCTTCGGGGGCTTTACAAACATAATAAACTTTGTTCTGGTCAAATTTTCAAATAAGATGCGGTTGATAACGTATATCCGTTTACAATGGTCGGCGACTAGACCACTGATTTTTACGATTGCTGATGATAAAACAACAATGTAAACCTGGCTTTAGTAGCTCACTTTGGCACACCTTTCCATTTAATATTTGGTTTTAAATTGTCGGTAAAACTTCACGATTTTGAAGTTTACCAAGATGGTAACTAAACGCAGGTGATGTAAACTTTGAGTCACTCAGTTAGGTTAATTTGGGAAGATGGATGGGCTGTTGAAATAGAACGTGTTCTCCTTGGTGCGATAGTCAAAGGGAAGAGTACGACCCTCGGTAACGTATCAGAAAAGGAGTTTAAAGTCTAATGTTCGGCCAGAAGGGGTCACGTTTCGCTATTCTCAGTGATTCACTCAGTCGCGTGGAACCTTTCACATTTGGAGCTGATAAGAGTGGGATTAAAGGACATTGTTGGTGCCCACCAATATTATATATGTGATAGAACCGGTGTAACACATTCCAAATATAATTTTAACATGGTGGATCCGTAGCAAAGATTTGAAGAATCGAGAAGTGGGACAATCAAAGGAAATCAGTTATCGTTACTGGCTTAAGAGCAATAACAGGGGATTTTTAGCCCACTGTTAATTCCAACATAATTATCAAGAAGTCAAAAAGGTCAAAAGTTCACGAATTAATTATCAAAATATTTTATATAAATCGAATAACAGTTGAGGTTTGAACATTCTCCAAATTTTGTAAAAGAGTCAAGGGCTATAATACGGAAAAGTGTCGGGCATCGTTTTAATCCGATAAGTTGTTTTATTAGTAATCTAAGCTACTCCTATTATTAATTTGGGCGATAAACCATTGACAAGGTTTTAAAAAACGATCAAGGGGAAAATAATCAAAGTATGCCATATTTGGTTTATATGGAAAGTATCTTACTTGAAAAAATACTGAATTGCCCGAAAATCAGCAAAGGGAGAGCCCACAGACCTAAAATGTAAGGGTATCACTAACTGACAACCCGTCAGCTTGTTGTCTGCTTGAGTGACGTAAGGGGCGTTTCTTGTGAGTTGTTCGAATAGCTAGCGGTTGTGAAAACCGTGAGAGACTTCAACGTACAGCAGAAATTAACAGAGGATAATCCATGAATTTACTTAGGCTTCGATATTTATGATAAATGGACAGCGAGTTACGACAAATAAAAGCTGGCAATGGAGCCTACCCGAATCTAGCAAGTTGACAACCAAGGTTTCTTATAATAGATTTTTGTAAGGTTTGGGGAGTTTCCATGTGATTAAAATGTTTTGAGAGGGATTCGAAGAAAAGTTTGATAGATGAATTAATTTAGATATGTTTTCGGTCCAATTATATCATCAACTCACATAGTTTGTACATGGTTTTGAAAACCGAATCGTTTTCTGTGAAGGAAGGAGAGTGCCATTTAATTATGAAAGGCGGCCTTAGATCAAAAAAAAAATTATGACAAGAAATTTTATACCACTAAGACACGGTAGAATCATGCTTTAATAGTTATTAGTTTACATAGAATCGCCAATAACATGAATGAGTCAATGTGATGCTCAGCAGTAAAATTATATTTATGACTCAATTATCGTATTCCTGTATCGTGCGAAAACGCCAGCACCAGTCTCGTCAATCTTTCCCGTTATAAACTTAAAGGAGCTAAACCTCTAACTCAATATTTTCCATAAAATTTAAAATTTATATATTATACGAAAAATAATTCAATACTAGTCCATTTCAATCAATATTGGTGTTGTTATCTTGCCGTGAAAATAAGGAATCCTAATATCCAATATTTAAGACATAATGAACATTTTAAAATCAATGCTCTATTTCTAATGAACAATGAACACATATTATCCTACAAGGCAATATAGAAGTAATTAATATTTGCTGACCAACAAACGATAAAATAACAATAAAAAAACGTGTAAAATAAAAACAATAAAAAGCAGGTGTAAACGACTGCCTTTCAACATGGATTGTTCACGTATTTCACGGAACACAATTATTAGAAATTACAATAGAAACGTTACAAATATTGAATATAAATCACTTTATATAAAATCATATTACATAAATATGTGCTTTTAGAATCATTTTTGTCTTTTTAAGATTCAAAAGAATAGAGCCACACCCCCTTTAAAGATATCGAAGATAGCGTGAAAAGATGTAGTTAAAGGAGCTAAATCGCTAATTTATGGGACCTAGAAATTGATACAAATGGGTCGCAAGGCATATAATAATATAATATGATTTACATTCAATCGTTTCTGTTTTTACTCTAAATCCAAATCAGAAGTCTCAATCGGATGGTAATCTCTAGCTTCTGGCTATTCCAGTCTACAGCGATAAAAATATGACATCACCGTTTGACATGATTTGTGGAATATGTATATAGCCGCGTAACCCGCGTTTTTTGAGCCCCTTGTTAGCAATGGCGACGAAACCCATTATGACAATAGTAAAATGTTTATTTTGTCTTAAATATTGGATATCAGAAGCCCGTCTGTTCCCGGTAAGATCACAGCATCAATGTTGATTTAAATTGTGTAGTCTCGTTCTTCGAGTCCCTTGTTACAAATGGCGTTGAAACGCGTTCTGTTACACGATTCGTGTACCAATGGTAAAATGTTTAGTTTGTCTTAATTATTGGATATCAGAAGCCAATCTGTTCCCGGTAAGATCACAACATCAATGTTGATTTAAATTGACAAATAATTCGTGTTTTCAATGTCAAAGACTTCGGAAGACTTAGCTACTTTAAATGGGCTCTTCAAAGATTGGTAATAACGAATAGCAGTAATATCTATATGTTCAAAGGATATCCAACATGCCAGGCAAGATACGCCCACATTTGCAAGAGATGGATAGAGAAGGATAGCGAACAAGCTAAAAACAAACGCGATTGTTTTGTACAATAAGGGGCCATAATACAGAAAGACGTGGTCTGAAATGCGAAAATATAAAAAAGAACTGAAATCTTTAGGATATAAAGATATGTTTTAAGTTTCATCAAAATCGGATAAAAATTGTCACCTTTAGAGGATCCACAACCTTCGTGTTACATACTTTTACACAATTAGCATACATAGAGCGACCATTTTGTCGTCAGTTTCATTTCGATTTCCCCAAAATTCGAATTCAACCTTCATTATGGTGGAAAGGTGATATATTTAAACGGACAGGGGCGACGGCATAATACGTCCACATGAAAATGTGGGCCTATAAAAATAACAAACAAGAACGAGCGTGCTATGGACGTCATCGCAGTCATCATGTGACGTCATATCAAAAATCGATGTTTCATGTCAGTCGTACTTGAATTGGTGGAGCATTGGGCTTTTTTTTTCAAAGACCCCCCCCCCCTTCAAAAAAAAGAAAAAAAAAGAAAGAAGAAGCAGAGCAGCAACAACAAGAACAACAGTACTGTAGCACATATAGAGGAAATAAAATGAAATGGGGTTTTAACGCCCTACTGTAGCACATAAAGAAATGGAATGAAATGGGGTTTAACGTCCTACTGTAGCACATGAAGAGGAAATGAAATGGGGTTTAACATCCTTTTCTGCACCGACTGGGATAATGCAAACGGACATGCACCATACAATGTGCTATGCGGAAAATTTTGCCCGGACAACGGCAAAGCGACTAACTCTTATTCCGAATTCCAAATGCCATGAGTTCTTTAACATGCACGTCAATCTCAGTATTTTGTTCTATACGAACAAACAGGCACTGTTTCTTGTCAGGCTCTCTGCCCTGCACCACTGACAAGGGAAAACACGCCAAAAAATCCCGAGGAACTTTCTAGGCACAGTTAGCGAGTCAGCGCCTTACACGTTGGGCAACCGCGAATCTCGTTCTTGCTCATGTAAAATTTAGTATTTTGTGACACATACAGAGGAAGAGTACTAATAAACGCCATGTTTCTTCTATACATAGATCATTTGTAAAAAAAAAATCAAGATTCATTGTGAACGCTGGTAAAGTATTCCTGGGAAACACACAAATGTTGGGGATTACTTTAATCTGAGCCTTTCTTTTTTATTTATTGGTACAAAAAAGTTTATCGATATACGGTAATCGTATTGTGTACATGATTGATGACACTAATCATTGACTGTAAATCTACACCACTATTGTCTCTGCATCTAGTTTATTATAAATTAACATCTTATCTAGTGAGAAATTAACGTATGTTTCCAGGTATATTGTCATCTATAGGTGAGCATATTACTATTCCCAAAGACAATTACATAATGGATGTCACAGAAGAGCTTAATCTATTTTACTTTCCCCTACTGAATTCAGTGTAAATCAAGTATATTCTTATGTGTAGAAATATTGTCCTTGCGACATTGTTTTCAAATTTATAGACAAGGAATAGAGAAAAATGATGGTATTATATTTCATTAATTAATGTCTTTGGCAAGTTGTGGGATTCAAACATATTTTCTAATATGTACTTAAATCAAATTAGTGAATGAATGACAGATTGTTATATAAAAAAGAGTTATAATTTGGTAAACATTAGCTGGTTCTGTGGGCATCAGAATATCATGTTTAACGCGTGATCGGAAAGTTACGATTGCATCATTCAGCTTGATTAACCAATCTCTATACTTATTTACATCATATTTGACCAATTAGACAAAACTATCATATTTGTGAGCAATCGCCAGACAGCAGCTTGATTCTAGAAGGGAAAAGGTGTAGCAATTCTATCAGCAGACTCGCCCCACCGATTCTGGCTGAATTGGGATTGAAAGAATGACTTTATTCTATTACGCAATATACCCTATGTAAGCAGCTTGATATATAAAAAAGACGTTAAACCCCATTTCATTTCATTTCATTTTGATATATAAAATGTAAAAACGAACTGTTGCATTGTTATAACTACTGAGAAGACAAACGTCTTAACTAACTAAGAAAACAGTAAGAAATAAATACACAACGTGAAGGGGAAGCAAAGACGACAAGTGAAAATACTAGACGATCAAGGGCTGTTCTTAAATATGTAGCAGAGAAGAGGGAGAACGCGTCACACGTTGGATGTGGGGAGTTGTCTCCGCATATTTTTCACATCTAACCAGCGACTGAATAGCACTGCATGTACTACATATGACCGTAAACTCTAAAACTCTATATCCACAAATAAGTCCAATAATAGGTTAGAATAACTTGATAAAAATATTGTGATGGGGGGGGGTCATCTCAATTAATTACAAATTCAAAAGTACATGTCGCCTATTTTGAGGGATTTATCGAGCTAATAAAATCTCATACTACCGAATATTGAAACCCCTTTGATAGGTGCGAATGCCTATCAACAGACAAGAAATACATTCATAGCGCGCAATTTGTAATCCTAAGCACAAATTATAGATCACTCTTACTTTTTCAATCAACTTTCCTTTTTCTTTCGTGTTATAGGGCGAATTTACAATTTTATTGGAATCTGACAAGTTCTGGCACTGCGTTGTGTTCTCACTTGTGTTCTATACACAGCCAATGAAAATGTAGTTGTTCAATGAGTATAAACTCACTGAAGTCTCGTGCATGGCATAGCCGATTTTAGCGCCCAAAAGTAGAAGTAGTAGTTGTAGCAGTACCTTAGTTATTAACTTCCGCTTCCACAGAAGTGATATCGCAGACATTGCGGTCTAAACAGATGTTGTTGTTCTTAATATGTCTAAGATCTTATGTCGAAAATCGGAAAATTAAATCTTAATACGAAACGTAATAAAAATATAATATTATTTAGACTGTTTCGCATATTTGACTAGGGTTTACTCTTATTTCGAATTTCGGCGGACAATGGTTCTTTTACGTGCATGTCAATATACACGGGACTTAGGGTGTTCGTCCCACCCGAACTATTACCCCCCCCCCCGGTACTACATAACTGACAAAACCAACCCCGGCACCTAACCCCTATTCAGTAACCCACCGCGAATGTTGTCAAAAATCTAATAGATTGATACTACAAGTGATTTTGTAAATCTGTCAATATGGGTATGCTAAAGATGAATGCCACTTTTATATTTTCACAGCGAAGTCTTACAGAATAAAATAAAAAAAGATAACTGAATTCTGGAGCCCTAAAGCTTGGAAATGACGACTTGGCGATTCTAATGATAACCAAAATACAAACTGTCACGAAGTCAGTACCGTTGAATATTACACTGCGGTTCTCAAACTTTAATACGGCTTCTTACAAAAAATCTATTTGATTTTTTTTTAGCTAAATAATAATGAAAAGTCAATCATATTGTCTATAAAATTGGAAATGTTGTCATCTATTTTTCAGATTTTGACAGAAAATTTCGAAATAGACAGTGCTGTATAAAATTTCCAAGTTTCGTGAAATTAGTTTCTTACAAAAATATCACGTTTCAACTCGTTTTTCACATAGCTGAGCACCATATACAGTGGTTTGAGTGGTGCCAGAATATTATCATTTTGACGTGATTTTTCTCATTTGCAAAAAAATGTATTAAAATGGGTATTATTTTCTTCCAGCATACCAGCCAATGTTTTTTTTAAAAAATGATATATCAGTTAGTTAATAAAGAACAATAACGTACTGTTTAAAGTGACATACAGGAATTGCTTCCGCCGGCCCTGAATATCACTTAGTTAATGTGTGAAATGCACTTTAATTCACCGACCGAAAAACTAGGAGTTTGACCAGTCCCATATTTACCACAGTTGTTAGGACTCCAATAAATTCAAATAATATTCATTATACTTCAAAAATACGTCTGATGCCCTTGAATCAGTGCCCACTCTGGGTTCTATTTTTTCCCGCCAATTTTTGATTTGATATTAAATGACTTTAGTTCGCTCGTCCACTACGACCAAGGGTGATATTGTACCAAACAAATCGAACGAGTAGTGTTCATACCCGCCATTTTGAATATATATAGAAACTATCAAATAAGCCACCGATTCGTATTTAAAGACAAATAATTAGTTTATTACACTCGCTGTAAATAATTATTAACACTAATCCGAGATCGATTAATAGACAAAAGATAGCCGTATCATTGATACCTACTTGATTGATAACTGACCCAGCCAAGAACAATAGACTGTAACGGATGCATGTTGTGGAAATCAAAATTTTTCGGCACTCTTAAAATAGAATCGCAATACAGGAAAAGTTATCGCCAAAATTCTATTTCTGTGGCAATTGGCGGAAATGGCGATCGACAGCGTGAGCATTGCCTGGAAATCTTCATTTGCTGTGACTCGCATCATGAAATTTACTCATTTATACCCATGTGAGAGAGAGAGAGAGAGAGAGAGAGAGAGAGTGGTGGGGGTGCACTAACGATTACATTGTTATTTCATTTGGTAATGAAAATAACAGGTATCATAACGAGCAGCGAAAACGTTAGACCTCTTGGTCACCGAATCGTTCTCGTAATATACTTATGAGATTTTCGCATAGAACACTCTATGCAATTTTAACAAGCAATTTGAAAAATGGAGAAGTTTATAAGTGCTTTTAGTCGGAATAAACCATAATCTAAAATGGAACTTACCCTCTTGACAATAGCTGACGCCATCTTGATTAGTAGTAGAAGACTATACATCCATTTAAATCCAAACATATACTTCATCGCCTGAAAAACACAAATTGGTACATCTTTGATCGGACGCTTTAATTGAATTAACATAGATTTGTTTTCAGATGCTTCCAATGATCACTTATGGGTCATGTATGTTTCAATGGTCAAAGGTTAAAAGACGTAAAAAATACGAAACTAAAACTGATAGACTTACACCCGCTATATCTCAATATTACACCCCACGCAATCAAATCAAGGAGGACCCGAATGCAATTTGAACCCCAACCAGCAAAATATATTAGGCCACAGTTTGTAGGCATCTTGTATAAGAGGTTAACCGAACTTACTGTTGCTATGTAAAGTTTTTTTTCTATCGTTATCAAATTGGCCACACAAAGACTCTTAAAATAAGTATATTGGATATCTTTAAGTGTAGATCTTAAATTATTTATTAAATCGTGTTTCAGTATAACTTTAAAACAAAACAAACACATAAAAACCAAAATAGAACAGTGGTAATACAATGTAAGTGTACAAACTATATACTAAACAACGTATAAAATAACAAAAATGAAATTAACTGTCAAATGAAAAGCCCGGTTACCAGGACGCCGCTAAGGCGGGGGCGACAGGCCCGACTAAAGGCATGTTTGGTGTGTATTAATATTTGAGAGAGAGAGAGAGAGAGAGAGAGAATCGGGCTAACCCAATAACATACCAATATTACGTTGTCTGTCTAAATGAGCTCTGCTTGAGATCAGACAAGAAGCTGTTTGACCGACATTTTAATTCCTACATTCCAGTTAAATTTAATGAAATTGAATATGTTTTTTTAGTTATTTAGTTCCTACACGAAAGATGTTAAACGGCTTCCATTAAAACCGCTTCTATCTAAGTCGTTGTGTGTACGAATTAGAACCGCTAAACAGACTAGTATACTAATTTTTGAATGTAACGGCTATTTATGGCAGCAATCTATTCCCAATGTAGCGGCAATCGTTTTTAGCCGCCACAACCACCAGCTATGAGCTCAACCTTGGTCAGGTATTATGGAAGCAGGAATACCATAAGGAAATATAGAAAGAATCTTAATACAATTGTATGAAATGACAGTAAAGTATACTGCAGAGAAACGCACAAGTCTAAATGTGTTTACAATTACGACCATATTACAACAGAATCTAAAAATAGGACCCATTCCATTATTTCGATATTATCTACTTATTCACTCGCTTTGCCTCAAATAAATAGGATTCCTAAGATCGGGTTCTAGACTGTTCTTTTGATTATCAAGAACAAGAATGCATGCAAGACGTGAATTTGTTTACAAGAAGGAACCCGACATGTCTCCCAAAATAACCAAAGGTCAAAATTCATTAGATCTACATTAAACCAATCGATCAATAATGACAGCCCCACCCCTGTAAACACGGGTAATCTATAATTTTAAGGAAGGAACTTGTTTTAGGGAGAGCATAATGTGATTGTAAACCCCCTAGAGACAAATATATTGTCGTTTGGATGGGGCTTTAACATTTTAAAATATCTGCCGCTTGCTCGACAATTTATTTTCGAAGACGTAGCAACGACCAGGATGGTTGCAACGGCGACCGTCTTTTGAACGGGTAAACCGAAACTTGAGTGGGTCGTAAGACACATACCATGTTTCCAGCGACACGATAAGATAAATTTTATTACATAAAAATGCCCACGGGATGCGATAAAGTAGAAATTATTTGAATGAACAGATTTCATTAATGAATAAAATATTGTGTTTAAACCGAGAAAAGTCCCTGAAGTTATACATGAATTACATGAAGCGAATGATGGTGTGCAAAAAATAGTACATGGCGTTTGTCTGTGTCAGAGAACACGTGACAACCCCAAGGTTAGTATTTGAAGCAATGGAATTCAACGTACGTAACTAACGTACGAAAATTAATTGGTGGCTAGCTTTTTTTTCGCACGTATACAGTGAATGGCCATTTTGCTCAGTAATCCCAGCCAGAATTTGGCTATTTTCTAAATTTGCGTTAAAGTTTAAAATATTTGTTTTAGAACTGAAATAAATTAACTATTAGACAATCCCAACGCTAAAAACATCAACAGAATTGATTGTGTATATCTGAAATAGACACGACCGACGCACAAAATGGTGCCAAGATGGCAGCCTCTATACAACCATTCGCAGACGCTGTCATTGAAGACGACGTCAGGTCGATCCCAAGAAAATCTACGAGGTTAGTCAGTCGACACCACTCCTTGTCACGTACAAGTGTGGGCTCGAAACCCACGAAACTTGACTCAATGGCAGACCTTGTGATCTAAAGCGCACCCGTTATAGACCATTCGGCCATAAAAAATTGATCACTGTAAAATTTGAACATCAGATTACTGGCAGTGACTGGCTAAAACGATTATTCCAACCCAACAGGTTTCTATATATAGAACGTATATTATGATTGCCATAGAAAAAAATGATTATGATTAATGACTATTGTTATCACTTCAGTAATAGATTTGTTCATCTTCCAACTGAACAAGACAGTGAGTTATTACACTTGATTATCATTTAAAAGTAACCAAATATTTTAGTAAAAAAGTATACACTTTAACACACCGGTCTTGATAGTATCATTTCGCGAACAAAATTAGGAAGACCAATGCACATTTCAAGTTCGGCATTGATCATAATGTCTGTCATTGAGTCAACTGGCGTGGTTTCGATTCCCCGGTTGTACGTGACAAGGAGTAGGGTCTCCTGTCCAACTTCTTTGCTTTTCTCCGGGTCCTCCGGTTTGCTTCCACTGCTAAAGACCCCTACGCGCAAGCGAATTATTGAAATAAAATTGGACCATGTGTTAGTCTCTCTCTCTCCCTCTCTCTTAATCTACATACTGCTGGTAGTGTGGTGTTTTATATAGTCGTAGAATAAGTTGGGGGCGGGGGTAGTGGAAGGGAGGGGGTAGTCCAACATAACTCACAGAGGCGGGTTGCAAAGATGAGAGCTGCTAGACCGATGTACAGATATTATTAATCACACCCGAGTAGCCAAGTCCTTGTTTTAAGTCTCTGGGATTATATTAATCGGATCAAATAATACCTGCAGATGTTCACATAGAAATCAGAACATATAGGATGATGTTGGATTACGACATTGAAAGAACTTTTAATCAGAGCCCTCAGCGCCCCGATCACTCGGTGGTCTGTCTCTATATAAAGAAATATATCAGTTTGTTAATGACGAAGTGAATGATGGAAGAGTTCTATAAACACGATAATTAAACCCATCAATAACACTCATTGCATCACGTCTTTAGAAAAAAACTCAAAAGAAAAATGAACATCACATCTCTTGATCACATCTTGTCTACGATTGATCGGTTTCTAAACTATGATGTTAAGTGGACTGGATTATCGTCATCTAGGGTGTTCTTGATTTAAAGGGACCTAACAGTTTTAACTGTCACATTGAGATACTGGCTAAACTCGCTATTTTTATGTCTTAATCAATATAGATTAACTATTTTAGCTAACGCATTATTTATCTAATTCAAAGTGACACAATCGTGCTGCAGTCATCTAAAAATATTTAGCAGTTATGATGGTGGTCGAATAGAAGCCTTTCAAGCGGTAAGTAAGCCTGTTTTTAAAAAATACCGGTGATCGTCCAGCCATGGTAACTTTTACTTTAACCTGACTTAGACCGGCCATCTGAACGGGTAAGCTTAACAACGTCAGCTCCATCTAGCTTTGGACATGTACAGAAAGTTAAACATACATTATGTAAGAGCTAATCCAGCCTATCGCAAGTGTTTATTTAAGCTTCAGATGTTATAGAAATTATTAATTAGACCTTTATTTACAGGACAAGCTCAAAATCAACTCTGTAGACGCACGGATGGGTTAGATACAGTTTGGATTTAAACAGTCGTCCATGTAAAATTAAAGCAATAAATGGTGGACCAAACTAACGTTTACCGTTAGTCGCTGATGTCACTACCGGAAACTGACGATGAAAGGTCTGCCAAGCGAGTCTACCATAGCCACCATTGAACATGTTACTTCATAATCGAGAATATGTGGGTGGAGTTATCGTCTGTCAATCAAACGATCGCCAATTCTCATAGACAGTGCAGACACAATTGATGCCTATTTCTAATCCAAACTTCCAACAGTGACAATTGTGTTCAGAACAAAGTAATTTGAATGAAATTGTCAACATTTTCTTTTTTATCATCTATTTTTTAATTATTATAGCAAGGCTGGCCAACTCTTTATAAAACTCTTAACTAATGTATCTTTAACTTCATGGATAATGGCAGCAAGAGCCCATGCGTAGCTAACTCTACACGGACAGGTTAAAAATAGTTATAGTGGCTTGGTTTATAGTATGCGTGAACGATACGCTCTCACGCCAGGATAGCTACGCTACAGCCTACTCTCACTTCGAATTCCCATAACCAATGGTTCTTTTACGTGAACATCAACGTCCAGGGTAATTCCGGTTCTTTGTCCCATCGGAACAACTACAAATTGTTCCTTACCAGGACCTTAGTCCTGCATCGCTGACAAGGGAAACCACGCTGGAAAATCCCGAAGTACTTTCTCGATCAAATGTTGGATCAAACCCTAGACGCACCGATTAGTGAACCCCCGCCTTGCTCACTGAGCAACCGTAGGGCCCACGACATTTTCAATCTAGTTTAAATAAGCATCTGGATATAATACATGTTTCATCATTTTTTTATATGTGATTTTAGTTTAAAACAAGCTTTGAAATCGTAATACAGTGTGGTGACTCTGAAATATTAAGCATTGTTTATTGCTTCAAGTTTCTCAATAAATTTCAGATAGTTGGAATGCTGGTAGCAATTTCTGACAAGTGCAACAACGAGGAGTTATGTTCCTGCTAGTTTCTCGTCAGCATTTCATTATACACTAAACTCACCACCCATATAATGCAATCATTACTCCCCGAATATATGATTACAGACACCAAATCGACCTTGCCACTGTCGGGGCATTTTTCTCACGAACAAGTGCAAGGAGTGACAAGACTCTAAATGAATTGATTGACATCGTTTCGACCATAAAATATGGCGGATTGATTTTATGGCTAGATATAGCAATTCTTATTTTCAGATTCTAATTATCAAGCACCAGATTTTTAAGAAACACGGGGCTTAAGAGCCCTCGTATTTTGCTATAGTTTCGATAACTGACAACCATTGTGGCATTAAGTTTGGTCTAGATGTCTTAACGGTTGAATCTATTTTACGATCAGTTATTTTCTCGTGTATTAAGTTTATACTTTATTGAGACATCAATACAAGTTATTGTAGTGAAACGAGTAAATGTATGCACCAAGCCTGTATTAAACTACATTGAACTACTAGGTGTTGTTCATACAGTTCGACGGTGGACCCTTTATGATTCAAAACCAGAGTATTAAAGAAATTAACGTCAGTAACATGTACAGATGGTTTAATGGTGCATTTCGCTCAGAATAAAATAATTTGTCTCAAATTATGTTCAATATACCATTTACATTATTTATTCTTAAACTATTATAGCGTGAACCCACATCATCTTAACGGAATCTGATTCACTGGGGATTGGGAAGTGGAGGGGAGGAGGGACTTCCCCGGGCACGAAAACTTGCTGATAAAGTGTGATGTCTACCTAAATATTCTTCCATACAGTACCAAGAGCGCGTGTTTTTCACTTGACAACACCAGTGGTATTGTACCTTTGCCGCCTTTTAGTTTTACAAAGTAGTGGGGTAACTTCTTTTACTGTGTTATACAATGTCACGGTGACATCACATCAGAGAAGTTATTTTGCATGTTATTTTCATCTGGAATCGGATTTTTATTTTCAAAACAGAGAATTGCTTCTTCAATTATATTTCATTGTCTTTATGAAGCACCCTTCTACAGATTCTATTTGTATATATATAAAGCTTTGATTTTCTGTTGTATTTCGTTTTCCTTTCATAAATCAACCTTATTTTAATAATAGCCGAGAATATCAGGTTGCTTTACTCTTGTTTTATTGTCTTTTTTGAAACATTCTACTAGAAAGCTTTTCACAACCCAACTGTTATTATTGACACGAGCGTATAAATCTTAGATTTTATGTTTTATTCCATTTTCATTTCATAAATTAATCTGTGAAATACGAAACAAAATGACACCGGTAAGTTGTAAATCTGGGAAAATATTGATTTCTTTTTTTTTTAAATATGTCTCATAGAAACCTTTCTAGTGTTCATTTCTATGCTTTAAATAAGCTCTTGAGCCGAGAACCCACAAGGGATTAAATAGCGATAAGTCAGGCGTAATCTCTTAATTTAACCGATATCTAAACCAATAATATATCTTTCAATACATTCGTACCAATAACTTCTAGACAGAAATACATATATTAGTGCTTACATTGCCAGGTTTCTCAATCGCTCAGAGAAATGCAAAAGAAAAGAAAACGTGCTTGAAACGACACGTTCTTAATTCGATGTTAAATATACGATTTTATTTTAGCTTTGCCAGTCAACGACAAATGGTGACTCACATGTTAAAAATACAAGTAACTAAATGAACGAATAGCGAAGTATAAAACATGTCAATTAGAAGGGTAAGTCATTCTGTTTTTGATTGCCTAGCATTGCAGGTTTAAATAACAGTCTAAAAAAGACAGTTCGCAGCGATTGTTCGCGAGTCCCGCGCGTGAATGGTAAGCTCGTCCAACAGCAACTTTAATTCTTAAAGAACAAGGACGTCAAAGGATGTTTCTTAGGCAAAGAATCAAAAACTCCATTTTAAAAAATTATTATTGACCCAAGCAACAACTCTGCAATTGATACGTTGCAGTAAATTTAAATAGAGTTCCTCATACATGTAATTAGCAGATCAAGTTTGAAAAGTAATTCTCTAACAACTTTATAGAATATGTCGTTTAGCTAACAGGGGCACTAACTAGAAATGCCGATAGGATTTCTCCTTGTCACTCCACGAATCAACCACAGCAAGTTTGGAGAAAACGAAATCCCAAACTTATGACAATTAAAGCGTTTACAAAGTTACGATGACATGGGTAATATCTCTTGGTTCTATTTTGTTTTCTTTTAGTAGCCAAACAATCCCATCAAAACTGTAAAAAAACAAAACAAACTGTATACAAAAATTGTAAACTGAGGGACATAAAATAAATCCAATGACTTTGGGCTAGATGTTAACGAATCAACCTCATCTTTCTCTTTAAAACAACACATACGCCCACAACAGCTAAGGCACCGGGGCTGTCCACTCTGCATTACGGACGGGCGTATAAAAGCGTATCTGATTTGAGAATATTCTGTCGCTAGCCACATCTGGAATTGTCCTGGTTATGGGGAACGCCAAAATTGTATTATAGTCCTACTTGCAAGCCGAGATAGTTACTCAAGTTGAGTTTCCGAAACTTCTGTATTGCCCTTGTTATTGTAGCCATTATATAACGGGTATGAACATATTTATTTTTCCAAGGGGCATATCATACATGACAATATAGATGATCATATGAAGTTACATGATAATAAGATGAGAAAGTTTTGATGAGAGAAAAGTAATGAGGTCATGAATGACCAGCCTCTTGAGGATAACCCATAAAAACCTGCTTAAAATAAAACATATGAAAGACCAAATGGCTCTTTATTCAGAACTAAGGACTATGGATTAAGAAAACACAGAAAAAAGAGCTGTTTGGTCTTCAACATGAACCAGCATCAACATCAGGCTTTCTTTGAAGAGGTCATCAAGTTGAAAGTTTTGTAAACAAAACATGATAATAGTATAATTATGACACTAACAATGAGAGACATTCTTCCAAGAGACCAAACCGGCACGGATAAGACACGGACTTCTTTAAAATCAAATACGGACATGTGTAAAACCAACCGATATGGTGATTGGTGGACTTCTATAAAGTTGAACCGACAAGGATGATTCATGGATTTCTATAACGTTAAACCGACAAGGGTGATACATGGACTTTTATAGTTAATTGAAATGAAATGAAATGGGGTTAAACGTCCTACTGTTCTGCTCCTATACTGGGCTAATGAAGACGGGCATACGCCATACAGTGTGCTATGAGTGAAATTTTGCCCGGGCAGCGGCACTATCGCCTACTCTTATATGCACTCTTTTACGTGCATTCCAATGTATACACGGGACCTCGGTTTTTCGTCTTACCCGAAAGACTAGACAGCTGTCCTTGTCAGGCCCTCCGTTCTGCACCACTGACAAGGGGAAACCACGTCGAAAAATCCAGTCGAACTTTCTCGGCCAATGCAGGGATCGAACACCCGACCTCCAGGCTAGCGAGCCAGCGTCTTAACCACCTAGCCGCCGTGGCTCCCTTTTATAGTTAAACCGCCGCGGATGATAAATGGACTTCGGTAAAGTTAAACCGACACGAATGATGCATGGACTTCGATAAAGTTAAGCCGGCATGAATGATACATGGACTTCGATAAAGTTAAACCGGCAAGGATGATACATGGACTTATGTTCAATGCAATCTGTCGCGATTAGTACCATTGTATAAATGGCGTGCAGTGCGTGGTCTGGGCCTAGGGGGTTACAACATTACTCAATAATTCAACCGAATAGAAAAGAACGGAGATATTTGCTGTATCGATGTCTCCCTTTTAAGATATATTGTAGTCCCTTCTTCGTTCCCTAAAAAATCTGCAGAGTTATTTTAGCTTGCATTAAGCCGAAATATATTATATTATTAAATTGTCAGTGTCAGAAAATGCAAATGGCAACCAACGTCCAAATATCACAACATACTGTAACCCAAGATGACAAGAATAAAAAATATATAGGTAAATAAGCGAAAACAGAAAAACCAAGGATGAGAAATACATGAAGCTACATGTGCATTATTCATAGATATTAAAACAATTGAGAGGAAAAAGATGGAAGATGGTGTTATAATGACGTCATTTCCGTGGGGGTTAACTTATAGATTTGTGTAAGGAGGCCAAGCAAGAAAATACATCAAAATATCTAATTAATTTAACATCGATGACAACAGGCGGGTTTTCTTAAGTATTGTCATCATTCATCTCAATCGACAGATTACTATGTACTACCACGTCACTTAATTCCCAAAGAATGCCAATAACCCACGACTTCTTCCAGATTGATGGATCCAGCCATGACCCCCAGCCCCAAGTAACGTTAATTAATATGAACAAAAGCAGCCTGTCATCAGTCACTATCTACCCAGTGTTAAGTCCAGGTTATACTATATTTTACTCATTAATAAAAACACCGATTAATCATATGGAATTTCTTGCGTTATGACTATTTATACATTAAAGATGCATTAAGTAAGAGCCAAATCTGCCTATTGCATTTTATGTAGCTTCAAATTATTATTTAGATATTTATTTACCACACCAAGCCAATAATCACCCCCCCCCCCCCCGACCACGGGAGGGCTGATCTATTGCATGAGTTAGACCAACAGTTCTGTATAACAGTTTAACGTTAATATGGACGTCACTAAATAAAATAACTGATAATCGAGACTTCGTTTATTATCATGGCAATGGTACTTGCCAATCGGGTATTTGTGGGCAAACTTCAAACACCCATAACTTTGCCCAGAATAAAATAATTTGACTTATCCTTATCTAAATCTTCCGTAAAGCATCTTTAAGTAGTGGGTGCTACAAAATGTGCCTGGGGAAATTCTGGTCTGCTTACTTAACGGCTTGGTGACCGCCATGTTAGTTTCATTAATAATCAAATATGCCTCCAATTAGATTGCTTTTGTACCCAGATTTAATAAAACACGCCTTGATATATAGTAGCGTGTATCCGAAATACCACATGTTACCTTTAGCATTTCTTTTGAAATTGATACAAGTCTATTATATTGATCCAAGTAATATAAAATGTTAACTGATGAAATCTACGGGACGTAAATTAAAATCTATGTAATATACAGCACGATAACCATACAAAATGAACAACTGATGAAACTAACCATATATGACGAGCAACCGACCTTCAACTTTTAAAAAACATCTTCAATTATTAACGCCCTTTGGCGCCTATACATAGAGAACAAATCCGTCGTATTTAATACAATGGAAATAATGAACATGTGTCATCTAATCAGAACTAAAAATTATACATAGTTCGATCAATATCTTTTTGACAGAATAAGTCTTTAGGGTTGTTATTATAATGTTAGCAGATTACCGGCACAGCTATCGCCAATCGTCTACTTACAATGAAGTTAAACCACCATTGAACAGTTTTGGGTTGGCAACAAAATGTTTTTAAATTTCACCATGTCTAAAATAAACAGCATAGAGACAATTTTCCAAACTAGGAAATACACTGATCTTTTTATGAATAAAGTTTACCTATGTTTAGTTACATAATTCATAGCTATAAGATATGTATTTGTACATGATTATTTCGACATCGAACACTTATGATTTCTAGCATCCTCGACACATTTAAAAGCAGCATTTCCAATATGAACAATCAGTGTTTATTGTATCTAAAACAGTTTTAGATCTACACTTACTTTCTTCCGATTTATCATCTAGAGTTTAAGAAAATTATGTCTTTAACACATTATTCAAGTTTAAATATACATTCACATTCAGATGATGGCCTTAGTGAGATATACATCGTCAACATATATAGAGTTCATTACACGTACGGTCTGCATATTAAAGCCACCTGCAGATTTCGTCAAGGTCACAAAATCTAAACAGGGCATGCGCCAACCCTAGCCCCCTACCCTAACCCACAATCCTCGACAACAATCACGTGCTCTAACCCTGCTTACAATGAAGAAATCTGTAGGTGACCTTAATATTTATACCTGACCGTTTATTACGTCATGCTTAACGCTTGTCGGCCATAGCACCTTAGAAGGAAGTGGACGTTAAAGGAGCTAACTCGCTAATATTTGGGACCTAGAAATTAACACAACTGGGTCGCAAAGCATATAATAATGTAATATGAATGTACAGTATATAAATTGATTTACCTTTAGTCGTTTTTACACTAATTTCAAATCAGGTATATTCGACGAAATACGCCAGAAATCCCAGTCGAATGACAATCTCTAGCGTCTAGTTATTACAGTATACACCGATAGTATTTATTGGGTATGCTCTCCAGATAAGAATATGACGTCACCGTTTGTCATGACTGGTGGAATAATATTATGTCTAGCCTCGTTCTTCGAGTTCCTTGTTACAAATGGCGATGAAACGCATTATGGTACACGATGGTAAAATATTTATTTTGTCTTAAATATTGGATGGATATCAGAAGTCCATCTTTTCCCGGTAAGATCTCAACATCAATGTTGATTTAAATTGACAAATAATTCGTGTTTTCAACTTCGAAGTCTTTGGATGATATTAAGTCCGATCAGAAAAAGATTATATCGTAACATTTCACCTAGTGTAGTTGTATAAGCCGTAAACAAAATACCTTAAACACAACACGCTTTATGAGAAAAGCCTGAAGCTGGCCTGAAGCTTTGAAGATATGGATCTAAATTTGCTTTTTTTCAGGATATACTTTACTAATACCTGCTTTGAACATGAGCAGACTTTAAAGAGGTATTAGCAATGTTGGTAATTGAAGGTGCTGAGACATCTAGACATCGTTTTAATAATCATGTTGATATAGCATCCAATTCACTGAAATACAAAGACGTTTAATGTCGTCCCAGTTGCTGGTTGATTAATTGACAAAGCGTTAATATTATTATTGTACTCTTCAACATAGCCATACGAACGATCGAATTGGAATTATGATTGTTTACTAGATTACTACGTATTTTAAAGATTTTACCATTAAAGAAATGTGAACAGACTGACTTTTACTGTCGATGTTAGAAGGATCTGTCATTTTGTTATCAATTTTGTTATCAATTTTAGGAGTGGCTAAGTGGGTAAGACGCTGGCTCGCTAGCCTGGAGGTCGGGTGTTCGATCCCTGCATTGGCCGAGAAAGTTCATCCAGATTTTCCGGCGTGGTTCCCCCTTGTCAGTGATGCAGGACGAAGGGCCTGACAAGGACAGCTGTCTAGTCCTTCGGATGAGACGAAGAACCGAGGTCCCGTGTATATATTGGAATGCACGTAAAAGATCCCCTGGCAGTTGGAATTGGATATAAGAGTAGGCGATAGTGCCGCTGCCCGGGCAAAATTTCCCTATAGCACACTGTATGGCGTATGCCCGTCTTCATTAACCCAGTATAGGAGCAGAACAGTAGGACGTTAAACCCCATTTCATTTCATTTCATTTCGTTATCAATTTTGATCTGTCCATTAATAATAATTTTGGAGATTTTGAAGTTGGATTGTCTTTATTAACTACCTACTTTCATGTATCTCTTTACGCGTAGCTTCGTGAATATTAAAATATTCACATTTTCTTAATCAGATTTCCTATTTCTTTCGGAAGTTGACGAAGGGTTAATTCCTGTTAACTTCATTTCAATAATGTTAAATTTGAAATTTGAATATTCGTTTTATTGTAATCAGAAAGATGACGACTTGGCCTTATATATTGACAAAAACTATTCCATGGACATCAAATAATTCTTCCAAAGAAATGAAAGATGGGGGTGGTATGCAAATAACATCAATCATATATATGTCAACAGCTATAAAGACCTCCGATCTATAATATAGATTACGTACATCAGGCAAGATCCGGAAGAAACACTCCAGGTAAGAGAAATGTTATCAAGTGTTCTACTTTCAGAAAGAGTAAAGAATACCATATTGACATTAACGTAACATAATCTCTGTTGGGTATTGTTAAAAAAGTAATCATTTTGCTCAAACCGAAATTAACATGTCTAACTATTTTGGGCTACTGATTTTAACACCCCCAGAGACAGTTTCATTAAAAGATAGGTTGCCAGGCAACGAAACATACGCCCACAGCAGCTAAATCGTCCGGGCAGTCAACAAGAGTTGTCGCATATTTTTACTTTTTTCGGTAATGAAACATTTATAATACACTAAAATCTGAATAAGAGCAACAACTCAGAAAACCATTAGAATTTGTTTGGTTTTTATAAAGTTCTGCCCAATGCTAACGTTTTGTATACAAAACTTTTAATACTGTATCATGGATTTAGCTGTTCCAAGTCATAAAAATACTTGTTCGTCTCAAGATCTTAATCTCTGTGTATCAATCTGAAGTCAATCGGATATTAACTTTGGCCTCTTAGAGCGTCCACAAGATTTTTCAAAGTGATCAAGGGCCATAACTTTGGCAGTAATTATCAGAAATCTTTGAAAATCAATAGGATTCTTCGCCTCGTGACCTCAAACACTGTGTATAAATTTAAAGTCAATCAGATATTAACTTTAGCCTTTAGAGCATCCACAAGGTTTTTTGAAGTGATCAAGGGCCATAACTCTGGCAGTAATTATCGAAAATCACTGAAAATGAATAGGCTTCTTTGTCTCATGACCTTAAACACTGTGTATAAATTTAAAGTCAATCAGATATTAACTTTAGACTGTAGAGCGTCCACAAGATTTTTTGAAGTGATCAAGGGCCATAACTCTGGCAGTAATTATCGGAAATCGCTGAAAATCAATAGGCTTCTTCGTCTCATGACCTTAAACACTGTGTATAAAGTTCAAGTCAATCGGATATTAACTTTGGCCCCGAGAGTGTCCACAAGATCTTTTGAAGTGATCAAGGGCCATAACTCTGACAGTAATTATCGGAAATCGCTGTAAATCAATAGGCTTCTTCGTCTCATGGCCTTAAACACTGTATTTAAATTTAAAGTCAATCGGATATTAACTTTAGCCTCTAGAGCGTCCACAAGGGTAAAATCTATAAAAAAAATTCATCAGAATACAAAATAAAGCACCTCGCATTGTTCCCAAAATCCACGGCAGACAATGTTTTAAACGAATTATATCCCAAATTTATTGTTTAATATGTGAACTAAACTAGATGATTTTATCTGCGCATGTTAATAGATGTTTCTATTAATATTATTTATTAACGACTATACCCGTTGATAACATTTGAATACAAACATATGCTGTGGCAATAAAGACTCGATTCATGTGCGATATCAGTCGGCATCTTCATTTATCCAATTACAAAACATCTCCTTAATGTCATTCTATTGATTATTGAATATTCGTTACGTCTTTAGTCTAAGTGTTTGCCTGATTAGAACACACACGAATGGACGACATAAAAGTTTCTGTTTTGTGATACATTCTTAGAAATCAAAAGAAATAAAATAGGGTTTAACGTCCTACTTTTCTGTACCGATGTGCTGCGAAAGAAATGTTACCCGGACAGCGGCTCTACGGTCTACTCTGATTTGTGTACACGGAACCTTGGTTTGTCGTCCCATCCGAGAGACTAGACCCTGTTCCGTCCCCAACCCCCGGCGCCCTTCACCAATGACAATGGGGAAACACGACGGAAACCCCCAAGGAACTCCTGGTTAGCGAGCAAGCGTCTGTATCACACAGCCACCATGGTTCCCCACATTCTTAGAAGTATATTAGACATACAACTACGTCATGTACTACATGATCTAATCCTTATAGAACAGCTCCTAAGAATAACTAGCAAGAACATCTTCCCACTTTCCGTCAGCCCTATTATTAATATGTGTCCCCAAGGGCTCTAGTCTATGGCCATATCAATTTCTATATTATAAAGAAGACCTGATGAACGAAGGGGTTGGGGGCGGTAATTAACAGGGATTGTAAATGTTAAATATAAAAAGCGAAACACTAAACTATATAATTTAGGACATAGTTTCATATATTGTATTTCATATCTATATTTCATTTCAATCAAATCAGTAATAACTACCATTTAACTAGGTTTAACTGTGACATATAATATATCATTAAAAACTTGATGTCGTGCGTACTGTACAGTCAAGGGTTTTAAAATACAAAAGTATGAATTAGTTTATATAAATGTCCGACGCCCACGATCTTCTCGAGCCACGACTGCTTTCGAACCCGGAATATTTTGGATAAGAGCCTAGTTCCGTTATCGCGCGACTACAATGACCTCAACCTTTTTCGAAAAAGTGATTGTTATTTAGCTAAAGAAGGGCTCGATGGAACTGGGTATAAAACTGATCTTATAATTGTCGTCTCCAACAATAATTCAGCAAAAGTTACAAACTGTCTACTAATAGCATAGGTCTTATCAAGTAATTATACTGTCGGATAAACATATTACACAAGTGATAGATGTGGCGATCCATAAAACTAAATCTAAAATGACTTACTTGACATTTAACGTTTATATTAAATCTCTTTACTTACAGGGTGCTGGGAATATTTGGAAGGAAAATAAAACTTTTCGATTATGGAACCAACTTGAATCTAGAATAGGAAACTACTCCCATCCGCTTTTCGAACCAAATTTGAATCCAGATTAGAGAACTGCTGCCGATCTGATTTTGACAAACTTGGTATTAATCTACTGATAAAAGATTCAACGGCTTACAGGGATTCCTCTGGTTTTCACGTACCAAATACAGCTGCATCTGGTCCGTCTCTAGTGCTGACCCAACATCATGTATTTAACCGTTCAATCAAGAAAAAGTAGTTTGATATGTTACATAAATTCAAAACAATCTAAATTATGGATTGACGGGTTTCGTGATATATTATGGATTGCCCGACTGACAGAAAGCGGTATTGCGAAACCCATATTTAGAGATCGAGAACATTTTAGTTATTTACAGACGAAAGCCTCATCCTTCAAACATGACAATCAAAATTTGAGAACGTATATGGTTTCCTTAGAATTAGATATAACCAACCACCTCTTAATGGGTCCAAACAATGTTCCTCTTAACGGTACACATTGAAATACCATTATTTACATGAAACTACACCATTATTCATTCATTTACGACAACCCCATATTATTATATGATATGTATAAGGCTATAGATTAATCGTTACTTAGTGCACAACGAGACATTGTAAATTGTAAATCGGAATGGTTTAGAAATGTAATAAAAATAAAAGAAGAATATACTTGGTAAATATCATTTATAAACGCTAAATTACAACTAATTTGTTTGATATTTATAAGTATTAAAGGAGCTTAACCTCCATTCTTTAAAAACTAAACAATGATGAAAATGGACTGAAAAGCATATGGATTCATATACACCGATTTAAATTCATTTTTTAATTGTAATTTCTAATTAGTTATGTGCGGCAAAATTCGAGAGCAGTCCGAATAGATTGGCAGTCGTTTGCGTCTGGTTATTCCAGTGTACATCCTGAGTACGGTTTCACTTCCGCACTGACTTGTGGGACATATATTTTGCATCCTTCATCAAGGCTCCCCATTGCAAATAGTTCTCGAGGCCATAGAGAAAACAGTGACGCTCACTGATGTTAAAATGTTCATTTTGTCACGGTTAGATAACTCATCCATATTGATTGAAATGGGTAATGTTAAATTCTGATTCATGTTGAACATTATGCATAGTATTGAGCTAGAGGTTCAGCTCCTTTAAAATCTAATCAATTTTTTAATGTTCAATATATGTTACAGTAAATCTTCGAGAATATGATGTGCCTAGTAATATTGCAGGGAAACAGATATTGACACTCTCATATTGAATTTAAATACAATTTCGTCCAAACCAAGATGGCGATACCCCATAAACAGATATTGAGAAGCTCCTTATTATGAAAATAATTCGATTTTAACGCAAATATGTCACTGATCACAAATACTGAGTGCTAAATTACGAAGCCATCAAATAAATTGATTATTATCCACATATGGTGAACCAAATTATGCAGACATATTCACTTAAACTGTCAAAAGTCAGGGGAAATAATAATTGATTTACCAATATCTGTTAATTCACATCTTAAAGGTCAAGACAATATTTCTGCTTAAAATGTATCAGGGGCAATAAGTTTGAATTAATTATCAGAAGTCACTGAAAATCTCCCCTACTTTTAAACTTAAAATTTTCAAATCAATCGGACATAACTTAGTGTCTGGAGAGCCTTGTGGATAATCAACACTGAAATCAAACAATTTAAACTAAACCCTATATATAGGTGGTGCTGAGTTTATATTGTCTGCAGAGAATGCCCAATGTTACAAAATTTTCAATTCATCACATATTTGTAATTAATGAACAGAAGTAAACCATGGATAATTGATATTCGCTTCTGAGATTCGGATTTAAAAAAATCCTCAAATCTAGATCAGTGGATTTAATTATTACTAAAAATAAAAATGTGAAAGGCGAGGCGAGATTAATCTATTGTGTACTTATAATGAACATTTGAACCATAAAAACGAAACGAAATAGAGGTACAATTATTACTTAAAATAAAATAGGGAAAGGCGAAGCTACATTCGCTGAAAAGTCTATGTTTTATGAAACTATCTTACATAGCGGTGTTCACCATAATCCGTATGCTAGAGATTAATCTATTTGTGTACTTATAGTGAACATGTGAACCATAAAAACGAAACGAAATAGAGGTACAATTATTACTTAAAATAAAATTGGGAAAGGCGAGGCTACATTCGCTGAAATGTCTATGTTTTATGCAACCATCTTACATAGCGATGTTCACCATAATCCGTATGCTAGAGATTAATCTAGTTGTGTACTCATAGTGAACATTTGAACCATAAAAACGAAACGAAATAAAGATACAAAAAACATATTATTGAGATAAACAAGCGCCATCACGGACAGGCTAGTTTGGAGTAAATAACAATAAGATTTCGGATTTTTTGTTTCTTTACACAAAAAATCAAGCCAAACTGCAAACCCCATAAACTTGGATATTATGCAGCTGCCAGTTATAATCTAGAACTGTCGATAATCTGTCTATTAATTAATGCCTTTAACACATGCAACTGAACTTACTATGAATTATTTATATATTGAAAATCTGTTATAAATTAGATCGTCTATTATGCAAAAATGTTGCATAAATGACGCTTTCTGTAATAGATTTGACGATCAAAGTTGTTAGGCTCATTTTCTCTTATTTCCATAATATTATTTATACGACATTACTGAATTGTAAACTCAAACGAAAATGGACTCACAGAGTCCAATAAAAGTGTCTCTGATAGACGTCATTTGAACAACTGCAAGCCTTAAAACGATCTATTTTTAATTACTGTATCTTTCAACTTTATGAGGCTTTTAGAAAGCCCGCCTAAAACCTAACAATTTATATTTTTTTTCCATTATAATGACATTAGTGGTTTCATTAATCGATCAGATATCCCAAAATAATCCTTTATATTCCCGCAAAGATTTCATGAATAAAACAAGTGCTAAATGGATGATGAGAAAGGCGTGAGTTTATATTGATATATCGACATCGTGTAACTGGAAATCGATATGTCCATCGCTGATAGTTAGATACATAATGTCTGGATTATGGCGGTTCTAATTAGGTAGAATTAACACTCTATTCCCCCACAAATGTCTTTACTTGGCACTAACTATTTCTGGACTAACATATGGATTCAATTTCAATTTAATAATTTGCTTGCACGTCGGAGTCTTTAGCAGTGAGAGTAAACCAGAAGACACGGAGAAAACTCACGCGGTTGGACAGGCGACCCTACGCCTTATACAAGCTTGGAAATGAAATGAAATGAAATGAGGTTTAACGTCCTACTGTTCTGCTCCTATACTGGGCTAATGAAGACGGGCATACGCCATACAGTGTTCTATGAGGGAATTTTTGCCCGGGCAGCGGCACTATCGCCTACTCTTATATCGAATTCCAACTGCCAGGGGATCTTTTACGTGCATTCCAATATATACACGGGACCTCGGTTTTTCGTCTCATCCGAAGGACTAGACAGCTGTCATTGTCAGGCCCTCCGTCCTGCATCACTGACAAGGGGGAACCACGCCGGAAAATCTGGATGAACTTTCTCGGCCAATGCAGGGATCGAACACCCGACCTCCAGGCTAGCGAGCCAGCGTCTTACCCACTTAGCCACGTGATCCCCCCTTTTTATACAAGCTTGGAATAAAAACCACACCACTTGATACAATGACAGACCTTAATATCCAAATCACACGCGTTAGACCATTCGACCACCCACTCCGTCTTTACCTAAATTAAGATTAGTTGAAAGTATGTATTATTTGTACAATAATTCTTTTGTAAGCGTTATACTGCATGTATACTTTTTATGAACTGTTAAATCAATGATGTGACCCATCTACCCCTCAACCCGGTAGACTACAATACCTGTCGTATGTTCAATTGCATACCCGTGTCGCCTTTGGGTTTCGGTGCGATTGTGTGCGATAGGGTTTGATGCAACTGAATACAACTGAGAGTTGGCTGAAAATGGCGACAATATAAGCGGTCTTTGAATCAATCCAGTTGCAGTTATGTGACACATGTTCTACTTGCCTACTATCGGATGCAACACGTTGCAGCGACATAGGCCCATAGTATGTTATTTATCAATAACAAAAATCTAGTCACCCAGTAAGTAGATCAAACCTCATTGAACTCAAATTCAATGCTTAAGAAAAGAATACTCCAATGTTCCAACCTGGTGTGTTTTAGGGCGACAGTTGTTCACATTTGAATACGTGGAATTTAAGGAAAGTCAAATCTGTGGGCAGTTTATGAAAATTAATTCACACAAACATGTACTTATATTGATTATTTAAAGGAGCTAAATCGCTAATATTTGGGACCTAGAAATTGACACAAATGGGTCGCAACGCATACAATAATGTAATGCGAATGTTTTTAAAATGATTTACATTCAACTGTTTCTGTTTTTACTGTAATTTCTAAACAGTTATGTTCGTCAATTTCTAGCGTCTGGTTATTCTAGTCTACACCGATAATATGTATTGCGCATGCTCCCCAGATAAGAATATGGCGTCACCGTTTGACATGACTTGTGCAATATGCCTAGCCTCGTTTTTCCAGTCCCTTATGACAAATAGCGCTGAAACGCATTATGGTACACGATTCGTGTACCAATCGTAAAATGTTTATTTTGTCTTAAATGTTGGATATCTTTGCCCGGTAAGATCATGGCATCAATGTTGATTTAAATTGACAAATAATTCGTGTTTTCAATGTCGAAGATTTTGGATGATATTGAGTTAGAGACTTAGCTACTTTAACATTTAACCATGAAACAGATCAAAATATCAACGGTAGATAAACTCGCTTGCATCAGTCGGATTCATTACATAAACCAAACGGGTTTAAGTCGTTTGGATATGGAAACTGGAGGCCACTTTAATCTTGCTGCAACATTATAAATCTCCGTTCAAAATAATCATCGCAGTAAATAGGTACTTTTATATCTTTGACATTATGGAATATCGGGTATTAAACACCCACATAATGTACATTGTATTCCCAGATTTTCGTTTTAAATTAGATTAAGCACATAAAAAAACGGAATGTGATATTTCAAAAAGGATGTATTGACAGACTCAATCCAATTATCTAGAACACCATGAATAATCTTTTGCTATCATTTAATTTCTGATTTGTTTTTATCAAACAGTTAGTAAATTAAGATCGTTCTGAATCCATTTAATGTTACTCTGCTTGTCTTCGTATTTCTCCTGGTTAAATGAAATGGAGTTTAACTTCGTAGTGTTATGCACCGACTGGGATAATGAAGACAGGTATACGCCATACAGTGTGCTGTCAGTGGAATATTGCCCGAATTCCAACTGTCAATCCCAGATCATTTGACTTGTATGTTGTGTCCAAACAATATCACCTTAGGATTCCGATAAGTCGTAGAGAGGTGGGATATTAGGCTTTGGAAAAGGAAAACAGTTTTCTTAAAAACGTATAATTTTAAATATGTGAGGTAGGAACTGCAGTGAGTTTCTTTGGGGTTTCGCAAAGAAAGGTGACAAAACCGAAGCCTTACCTTTATGACTCTATTCTACAACAATAGCTGGACAAAACGGACCATCGGCAACGCTCGTAATCTAATCTCTAGTAACGCTGACCGCAAGTCGGACCGTAGTTATTTGAAGGCTACAATAAACAAATAATACAGCTGCTCGATCTGGCAGTTCTTGAAGGTTTGTGACTACTACCTACGCTACTGATCACGTCTCATTTTCAGATTCAATGTGACCCCCGTTCAAATACCACATCCTCCGCCAATACAGTAGACAATGTATTGTGGATGTAAATAAAACAATTAAGAGCCTAAGACGTGTATACGATCTCAATATTAAATTAGTCTCCATAACGTCAAGCACTCTTTCAACAGACTTCTCAAACAAGTTAGCTCTTAAATAATCATAGTCTACAATTACGCCACAGGGATTAAATTTCGTTATCTTAAAATTTGAGAATCTATTTCCCCAAGTCCTTTGTTGTATTGCACGCTATGTTGTCCGACATTAATTCTTCTTATAGAATTTATCTCTTCGCGGAACGAAATGTTTTAAACAGGGCAAGTTTAATTGAATGTACTCTTTGTATCCAATTTAAAAAAAAACCCTACAGACGAATTCAATTATGTTATTCAATTATATAGCGAATTTTTAATTAGTATAAAAGAAAAAGGCATTGTACCGTCTTCTTACACAATATAATTTTTTGAGGTCCAGACTATTTTAATTCATTGTTGTCCCGGGACATTTTCTTTGAGAAACCAAATTTTAAATTATCTCTTTTAATGAATGGACAGAGAATACTTCACAACTATTTACCTAGTTGATATACAATAAATTTCTCGTAAAATTGTTCACTTCAATAGCGGGAACATCGGCTAACATAAATCTAAATTCAAACGCCTTGGTGAATCCCTATCAATCAATCAAAATATAAACTAAAGTGTAGTCACTCTAATAAATCTTAGGGCATTATTTCGTTTTAGTTTTTATAATTTCATTTTCATAAACAGCAGAAACTACTGGGCTAATGAAGACGGGCAGAAATGAAACGAACAGAAAGTATAATTTCAATAAGCATGTATTGCTACAGGAATGAACATAAAAAACAAGCGTAAACGGACGATACATGTGTATGGTTTCTCTATTCACACAAATAAGGACCACATGTAACCCAAGAATTAACTAGAATGCTTGAATTTTAAACTAAAGGACGAGTTTATAGGTCCTTCTGATTATTTAAATCCGTAGATTTTGAAACACCTATAATATGGCTTGGAATGAATTAAACTAACTACCAACGTTTACAATGAAAGAAAATATGTCTCCCTCAGTAGTGATGGAAATGGCTTTAACATCAAAGTGGCTTATAGGATATTGTACGAATTCTAAACAAAAGATGCGTATATAGATCAGTAATTTGTAGGAATGGTGCACCCTGATGGTGGCCAAGAACCAAATAGCGAATGTCTTTTTCTTCTTCATAATATACAGACTTGTTGATGAGAATCGTAATTCACTCTGTCTCTGATCATACGAACCTTACGCTGTTTGTCTACAATTGGCTCCCCATGTGAATAGACACGAAGCTAGTTAACCGACATTTTAATTCCTAAATCTACGATTTTAGTCGAAAACATTAAGCGTATTTTGGAAATATTGAGAAGTATTATTAAGCTTTGCATTTAATGAAATTTAAAATGTTTATTTAGGTTTTATGTGCATGAAAGATATAAAACGGACTAAAACTGCAGAACAAAATAGAACACCAATTTTTTAATATGGCTGCCATTCAGGTTCCTAATCTGATGGCGATGTATTCAGAAGACAGCCAATTTAGTGGTTGGTAGTAAAATTGTTTTTTCAGTTACAACCAACTTAATAAACGTCAATTATGTTATTATTCCTTGACGTCAGTAGCACCATATTATCATACAATATACGATTTGGTGTTGGAATTAGTGACTAGAATTTACGATTTGGTGTTGGAATTAGTGACTAGAATTAATCTTGGGCTGAGCATATCTTTAATATAATGTAGATTAGTATATCTATGGAACAGACCTACTATGACCTGGAACAAATTTGCAGAAAGCTGGATTCAACTATTTTTGTATCTTGAGTAGATTTACTGGGCTACAGTTAATCAGGTCGCTTTTGTTCAACAGTTGTTAGATGTCTATAATGAAATGAAGCAGAACTTGTTCCTGGATGTAAAGCTACGACCAACACTGATACAGAGTAGGAACATATACGAACTTATTTAATTTCCGATTGAGAACATTGAAGAGGTATTAGAGGCTATCCAAGGAATTTCACAACATAAAGAATCATTATCACACCCAAGAAAATAAATTTAAGCAACCTTAAATAATAGTATCTTCAAAATAATCTTATTATTTTTCATAAGCATTCTATTAACAACTTGAAAATTACTTAACAATATTGTCCCATCGGCCCCGACCTGTATTTTGAAAGTTAAAAAGTGTATTACTGAGCAGATTGTACGTTTTGCATACAGACTACAATCGAGCTGTGTAGCCTAATCGATAGACAGTAAATTGAACATTCGCAGTCGAACTGTGCATTTAAATCTATATACAGTTAAGACTTACAAAGTCATAATGGCGCTTTAAAGTTCTAAAGAAATATTCGAAGTTTGTTCGATATGCGAGTCAGTGCACATTGAAGAAACAGAACAATGAGATAAATTGTCGATGAAAAGAGAACTGAAAAAAAAAGAAGAAATATGTCCGTTTCGTATTTTATGTGTAGAATAAGAATATTGATTTTAGTGTTTTACTACATGTATTCATGTCGTAGCGTATCTTCACATTTATTAAGCGTGTTTATTTTAGCATTGTTGATTTATTTCACTGTACGTGATAGAACGACAATAGTCAGAATCACTGCTCATGAGCTAAACGCACAGTGGTGTTGGAACGGTAGTGGCGTGAAGCGGTTTGCTGAAGCCCGGTACCATCTCCTTGGTTGTCTGTTCCCAAGACTCACGTATATGACTCAGTACGCAGAAAGAGAGACATTTTGAATATGTCAAAGAGATAAAGATTTTTTTTTTGATTGGATACGCCACTGAAATGGATGCTCCCTTTGTGCAATACACTGCACGTCATTTTTTTGCCGAGGTCACTCACTAAGAATAATATCATATCCAAAATGACGTATAATACCCATATTATCGAGACCTAATGTGGCCTATATAAACTTCTTCGCTATAACCCATCAACAAATATTTTGATGGCTCGTAAAGTAAAACTCAAATTAATAATAATATCTTTTTTATTTATTTTTTACTGACCGACGAATATCCAAAGCTTTAATGTCTGCTACAAGGAGTAAATTTAAATATCTTTGGTTTATGAAAAATTGAGTAGACTTCGTGGTTATTTTCGATTAAAGTTCGCATAACATCTTTATGGGTCCATTTTGTTAACAGGTTTTATTTACCACCATTGGGTACAACATTAGCTTTATCTGCGAATCTAATTGTTTTAATGTAAATAATATTTTGACCACCTCCCGGATACGTAAAATCATAGGATCAACATCCACTCCATCGCCTCCAGCCGTTTCTATGTCTTTTACTGGTTGATCCAACCCCTAACCCTAGCATTTCGTTGGTCCGCCACCAGTAGGCCTTTGTTCTTCAACCAACCCCACAGTCATATATAAACCATTATATTATTGGTCGTTCCCATTTTGTCTGCGATATCACCTCGGTGGAAGCGGACGTAAAATACAACTAACCCTAACTGTTCGTTCCCAGTTTCCTATACGATTGTATATAGACGAAATGTCTACGGTAATATAATAAATAGTCTCGTCTCAAAACTTGTAAATATCTTTGTTGTAGATAGTTTACCACACTGGCCGATGAGGCCATCATAAATCTGTCTACGCGTTGTCCGATAATTACTGTACGGTTTATGTAGTAATTACGATGTTAATGTAGTTATTTGTCCAGTATGTCAGCACCGCGATCGAAGCAAGCTTCATTATACCACCACCCGCCATCTTGTACCGGAAATACATACTGATTGGTTTATTAACTTGGACACATCATAGTGGACAAGTTCATGAACTGAACATAATACGCGGTATGATGTTCATTCGTAACATAAACATGGCCAGTTATTATTTTTATTATAAAGGCTTTTGTTGAGCATATGACGTTTAAGAGATGTTGTCTTTGATCAGGAACTGGACCCCAACTGTTACTCATCTTCTTGTTGCCTTTCTTCTTGGGGTGAAAAAAGATAAAGCAGCACTAATTAAAGTATGATCGACATGGATCTTGGCATTCTTGGCATCCTTGTTCCTTGGATAATATGACAGACCTCGATTTTTGATATGATATCACAATTCCGAAATGGCGGCCATGGCGTTATGCTCGGTCTTGGTCCGTGTAGGTATACTTGTTTTATTTTTAAAAAAAGCCCCCCCCCCCACACACACACAAAATAAAATAAAAGACAAAAAAAACACCAATAAACAAGAACACCTTAAAGAGATACATTTCTTTTCTATAGCATGTAGAGTTCGAAATCATAAGTGAGATATTCCAAAGTCCCAAAATGTCCCTTTAACGGAGAAAGAATCCCAACGCTGAATTACACAATCGACATATGAATACCTTAAAATCATACATCATAACTGTAAATGGTTAACTGTTATAAACAGTGGAAAACCCAAACGATGTCGTATCAAACCACAGTATGGGGTTTAACGTCCTACTTTACTGCACCAATCGAGTAAATGAAGATGAACATATCCTATGGAGTGTGCTATGAGGGCCTGGAAATCTACATTTCGGCTTATTCTTCGCCTCATTTCAACTTCCAAGGGTCCCTTTCAATGCAAGGAACCGGTTTTTTTTCGTCCAATTCCAACGATTAGACTCTTTTCTTGCCAAACCCTTCGTCGTTTACCATTGACAAGGGGAACCACGATGCAAAGATTCAGAGGACCGAACCCGTGAAGTATTGGTTAGTGATATGAGCCAGCGTCAATACTGACTGAGCAATCAATACTGATTGGCCTCACACACAAAAAGAAAACTCTAAATATTATTAAACCGAAACGTTAAATATTTACATGTGTTTTAATGTTATTTATCATTCTGTATGGTACACACAAGTTGCCAAAAAGCACACAAAAATGTTATGAAAAATGTCTTCTTGCTTGTAGGTAAACCCGTTATCCTTACATTCATCAAAGATCAAAAGAACAGTCGGGTAACAATAATTTTCACACCATAATGCTTTAAACAAAAAACGCTTTCGGCGACTTACTTATGGCTATGTTCCCGAGAAAGAATTTTAGTGAACGTGGCACCAAGTCAGATAATTCTCGCGGATAATCTACAAACGATCTATGTAGCGCTCGCTTCCTTTCTCTCGCGAGCTCATTACTGTCAATCAAAATATTCGTGATAACGAGGCCTAATGACCCCGTTTTGTAATGTGTATATTCTATAAGTAAAATGATATGTATTTTTTATGTATATATATTTAGAAAGACCACCCACGGTTCATCAGATAATTCTTTCTAAATATAATCTTACTGATATCCCAGATCTGGCTTCTGTCAATATTCGTCCTTTTCTCTTCAATTATTATGTCAAGGGGGCAGTGATATCGCACGATTCTCAATCTCGTCGACAAATTTTTGACGTTATTTTTCGAGACTTGAAAGAAATTCCCATGTTAACGTAGCCAGGTAATTAATCTTGTTCATACATTAAAGGTGCGTTATGTATGAGCTAAAACTGCAGATTTTTCCTTTGGCCACACATGTTATATATGTATATCATTAATTAGACATTTATTCACATGTCAAGTCCACACTCAGCTCTCTAGGCTATCTGGTGGTTTGGATATTGAATAAATTAGAACCATATTCCCAGGTTAACGTATAGCCTTATAATTAATTTTCATGATACATTAAAAATGCGTTATGTAAGGGCTAAACCTGTCTCGTGCAGTTTTGTTTATATATTCAATTGCTATATGAATTATTATTTAGACATTTATTTACATGACAAGACCATAATCAACACTCTATGCAATCAGATGGCGTAGATATTGAATGGATTAGAACCATATTCACTGGTTAACGTAGACTTATAATTAATTTTTATGATACATTAAACTACATGCTTTATGTAAGAGCTCAAGCTACCTCGTGCAGCTTTGTTTCTGGCTTAGATATTAAATGGATTATAACCATACCCCCATGTAATAATTGATTGTCAACACTACAAACGCCCATAACTTAGGTCAGAATAAAGTAATTTAAATGAAATTTTCATTATATAAATTTCTAATTATCTATTTTTGTAGTATAATAGTTCTTTATCTAAATCTCACTTTATATAATAAAAAAACCCACTTTGGCTAGACTGATAAAGCCACCGTACTCATTTAGTTTAAAGTAGCTAAGTCATTCAGTATCATCCAAAGTCTTCGACATTGAAACCCGAATTATTTGTCAATTTTAATCAACATTGATTTTGCCATCTAATTATCGTGTAACAGAATGCGTTTCAACGCCATTTGTAACAAGGAACTCGAAGAACGAGACTAGACATATTCCACAAGTCATGTCAAACGGTGACCCATATTCTTATCTAGAGAGCATGCACAATAAATACTATCGGTGTAGACTGGAATAACGAGAGACGCTAGAGATTGCCATTCGTTTGAGACTTCTGGTGTATTTCGCCGAACATAACTGATTTGAGATTAGAGTAAAAACAAAAATGATTGAATGTAAATCAGTTTACATACATTCATATCACATTAATATATGTGTTGCGACCCATTTGTGTCAATTTTAGATCCCACATATTAGCGATTTAACCCCTTTAACATGCCGGTCTTTATAAACCCGATTTGTTCAGAAAATCGGACGTTAACCCCCATTTGATTAACATCTAATCTATGACGACACCATACAGCCAAGCATATGGATGGATGATCAAAGCCTCTCAAAATATTTGACGGATTGTTTTGTATATTGATTGGTAAAATAATCTGGAGTCTACCAATCAACTCAACACGCTCTATAAAGTAATGTCTTTAGACTAGAATAAATCGGGGTAAAGAATCGAAGTACAAAACTGTATAATTTTTATTCGACTGTTTCTTTTCCCGTCTGTGTTTATCGAATACATGTTGAAAGGTCTTAACAATGTTTTCCAGCCATCTTTAGGCCAACAGAATAATAATGCCTTAAATATGCTTATATAAGAACTAAATGTGCCTGTTGCAGGTCTTTTTCTGGCTTCAAATGCTATATATGAAGTAGTATTTAGACATGTATTCACACACCATGCCCATAATCAATTATCTACAACATTGGATGCCTTAATAATACGAACATAATGTTAATAAATATGCAATATACCCCACCCCAATTCCCGACAATTTGAATTTCATACATGTCATGAATATTAACACAGACAGATCTGTTGATAATAAATATTATATATTCTATGCCTAAATACGATGTCTCCCCCCAAGGAAATATTTACAATTAAAAGGAAATTGTATTGTCCAGACGTGTGGATTATTATAAACCATATTTTTTTTAGCGTCTCCAGCTTGTTAATGAAACTCTTAAACATAAGCCCACCAATTTCCATGAGAATAACAGGACAATAAACGTAAATAGGCTATATCATTTTCAGCTTCGCAGAGAGAGAGAGAGAGGGAGAGAGAGAGAGAGAGAGAGAGAGAGAGAGATGAAATAGGATTTAACGTTCTAAAGTTCTTCTCCGACCTGGCTTATGAAGGCGGGTATACGCCGTTCAGTGTGTTATGAGGGAAATTTTGCCCGTACGTGCACCACAATGTGCACACATGGTGTACATGTTGTTTTTTTGCAATAATTTCGTAGCGCACATGGATCTGTAGAGAGAGGAAGAGAGATCTGTCCAAAACTGACGAATAGAGGACTGCCATAAATAAGGTAAATATCAATCCGTATCTCCTACTTATAAAAAAGCAGATTTACCAATTATACAATTACCAAAGAACAGATGTCGGATAGGACTCTAATGTTTATAATTGGATATCGTTTGACTATAATAAAACTCAAGTCTTGATATTAGGTAGACTGATAAACGATCCGATGTCAGCCATCAATACAACCGGCTTTTGATGAATCCGAACCTTGCCTTTCGGTCCCTTACGTTGTCTATAGTGATCAGGAACTCATGTCGACGTAACATTGTTTACGTCTTAAAAGCAATTTTGCTTATATAATAATTGGATAATCGACCAGATGTTCGGACAGGGTTATATCTATAGAAGACTGCAAATACTAATCCAATACTGACGTCAGACTGGTTTCCCATCATCTGAATACAGATAAATGAAATGAAATGAAATGGAGTTTAACGTTCTACTGTTTTGTTCCAAACTGGGCTAGTGAAGACGGGTGAATACAGATAACAAAAAATCACAAATATTGACAATTCTGTTGTTTCATCATAAATAATTATATTGAAAATTCTGTCCTTTCTGTGTACGTAGGGGCCTACTCGTCATTTCGCAAACAACCCGTTGGCCAAAGGTGACGTTGCACACCAGCCGTCTAGAGTTGCATACTGCTGATAATACATGTCCAGACTCTTTCTGAGACTACATCAATGACATTCATTATTACCTGTCACCAGCCTAGTCTTGTGGGTCTTCCCTGGGGTCATCTCGTTGCTAAAGACCATCACACGGAAGTTAATTATCGAATCATATGTTAGTCCCGAAATGACTATGGTTGTGTCGAGTGGGCTCTAAATACTCTCTCTCTCTCTCTCTCTCTCTCATGAGGAGCCATCCCTCTACCGACAGCCATTTTATAACTATTACAGCCCCCGCCCCTCAGATATAGATTTATATGTATATCATATGGTTAAAGATAGTCGTTAATATACGTATAGGTCTTATGAAGATAAATCTATGTCTACACAATTCCTTTAATTTTTATTGGATGGGAATTAGAATCTGAAATCATCAACGAGATAGCTACCAATTTGAATATTATCGAGACAAATCTCTACCTCTAAAGTCAGAAAATGTTAGTAATGGGTAAATGCAAAAATGATGGCAATATTTAGTGTGTACGCCATGTTTGTTCTGATCAATCTCAGTACGGAGGTACGAGTGCAAGAAAACCTACAATCTAAGTGCATACGTACCAATCTGTTGTTCATCGTACCAGAAAAACCTAATAATGACAAACATGTACAGATAAGACTCGGTAGATATAGAATCAAATCCAGGCAAATATCAAGCGATACGACGAGGAAGACATCTGTTTCATAAACTAAAAACAAGTTCATTGATGATAAGATGAAGAGGTGGGAACAGGGATCGGTTCTTTAAGGTTGCTCAGAACAATTGAGATAATCCAGTCTCGCAGGGGTTAGAAATGCCGTTCGATGTACATTTGAATAAAGCCGTGTGTTCGAAATTCGACATAATCGTTTTAAATTATATCTTTGCAAATTATCGATAAACACCGTTTAACTCAAATAAATAGGCCATTTTGTAACTAACATGGGATACTTTGCTCGTAGGGCTTAACTTCCGCTCCCACCGACAGTGATATCGCAGACAAAAACATAGGGTCTGCTCGCTTGGCACGTTAAAGGTAGGATAAAACCCATGAGGGTAAGTTAAACATGCCTTCGTACGTACAAACTGTGTGATATATTTGGACCAAAGACATATTCAGACTAATTTATCTATCAAACGTTTGCGTCAAAAAACACCCCATGCCATATAAATACAACTTGATTGAGGGAGGGCCCATTTTTAGAATGTATTTGTCGTTATTTTCTGTCCATTTACCATGCATATCGAAGTCTAATTAAATACTTGAGATATCTTCTGCCAACTTCTTTTTCCGCCATTTATTCTATTCTACGTTTAAACCCCTCAATGTTCACACAACCGCCAACCATTCGATCAAGAAATAACAGGTGCTCCCCATGTCAATTAGCTGGCAGACAATAAGCCATCGGGTTGATAGTGATACCCTGACATTTATGCTCAGTGCTTGCTCCATGGCTGTTTTTCTAGTAAGATTTGTACCAAATTGGCCATATTTTTTTATTGGAAATAACTACCCTGTTATTACTTTTTGTGGGAAAATATCTCTAAGGACTGCATGGCCCCCATCACTTGCACAGACAACAAATCACGTTCGTTATGATCAACATAAAGCTTGTTAGGCCACTCGATGACCTCACATCACTGGAAGGCAGTGATGTGCCATTCGATATTAAAGTGGTATGGCCGCTAGCACCAATTGTAATGTACACGACATCAAATACTATCCGATTACAACAGCTAATGGTTGCCCTTCAGCATACGATGTGATAATGAAACACGTGGCAAAGCCTGATACACATTGACATCAATCGAATGAAATAACCATAGAAACTGTAGATAAGAGGACGTGTTACATTTTAATCGTTCGAATTATGATGTCTTTTGATTGACAGAAATGTAATTTACCCTTTATCTATCTTAATATCAGTAGCCATTGGTTCCCAAATCGAAATGTTCTTTTCAAACTGGTCCCACTATAGATTACAATGTGGATACGTTTACGTTTTGTTGCCGTGGACGCTACGGCCACTTTGAATGTCAAAACGTTATTCAAATGTTCGGGTTCCAATACGAATAGAGAATCGACCATTAAGTGGCGTAGTTGTGTTCGAATAAAATGTATCAGTTGCTAAAAGAAATATCAATGGAACGAATGAGATACCATGTATTCGAGTGATGTCAGTGGAAATGGCACAGACAACAAATCACGTTCGTTATGATCAACATAAAGCTTGTTAGGCCACTCGATGACCTCACATCACTGGAAGGCAGTGATGTGCCATTCGATATTAAAGTGGTATGGCCGCTAGCACCAATTGTAATGTACACGACATCAAATACTATCCGATTACAACAGCTAATGGTTGCCCTTCAGCATACGATGTGATAATGAAACACGTGGCAAAGCCTGATACACATTGACATCAATCGAATGAAATAACCATAGAAACTGTAGATAAGAGGACGTGTTACATTTTAATCGTTCGAATTATGATGTCTTTTGATTGACAGAAATGTAATTTACCCTTTATCTATCTTAATATCAGTAGCCATTGGTTCCCAAATCGAAATGTTCTTTTCAAACTGGTCCCACTATAGATTACAATGTGGATACGTTTACGTTTTGTTGCCGTGGACGCTACGGCCACTTTGAATGTCAAAACGTTATTCAAATGTTCGGGTTCCAATACGAATAGAGAATCGACCATTAAGTGGCGTAGTTGTGTTCGAATAAAATGTATCAGTTGCTAAAAGAAATATCAATGGAACGAATGAGATACCATGTATTCGAGTGATGTCAGTGGAAATGGCACTTAACTAATAAAAAAAAGCTGAAAGCGTCGACTTACTCATTCAAAACATGGGTCTAGTAAATTGGATGGGAAGAACCGAGACCAGATTGGTATTACTGTTCCAATGACCACAGTGTAGCGGATGGATCATGTGGCAAACCAACATACAATTCTCAGTAATTCCAGATTTATCGGATGTTAGCTGTAAATTAAGTTCTAGCCATTCACTAGATATCATATTAAAGTGTTTTATGGCTAAAGAGAGCCATACTTTCCCCATTTAAATGAAATTACTATGGTAATTACTATAGTGGAGTTTGAAGGTATCGAATCCCGTGCTGTGAAAAACCCAACATTACAGGAACCTATATCCAAATAAACAATACAAAATAGTCATGCCAAAAGCTTTATACTTTGTTCATTCATAAAATCCAAATTCGCAGCTAATATAAATGTACGTGTGTTATATTTTCTGTGTATCCGTAAGGCTATGTACGAACATGTTTTATATTTAGAAATGAAATGGGGTTTAGCGTCTTACTGTTCTGCACTGACTGGGCCAATGATGACGGTTGATATTTAGACTGAAAACAACGTATATTAGATTTGTAACACAGAAAGCCCCCATCTTGAGATTCTTTATGGTCATGAAAACTGTGGGGTTTATAGTATTATAATTTAAACCGCCTTTCCTTATTAACGCTTATCGTCTCCTTCAGCGCCAGAAGTGACACTTATTAATATCTGTCTCAACTATAAGTATTAATAGTAGGTATTCAAGTCTATATTAACAAACTCGATCGACAACCCACTATATTAATATAGTATATAATTATAGACTCTTGACATTTTACAACCTTAAAAAAAACACTCTAAAATAAACAAATATTCTTACGACGACAAAGATATTTTACGACGTATAATAAAAAAAATATTTTCTTTATGCCATAGAATAATTTGAAATGTCAGAAAACCCAGAAAAATCTTTAGTAGACAAAATGGGTTATCATCTTAAAATACTTTGGATTTTATATATACATATATATTTTTACAACTTGAGGCATTATTATTTGAATAGAGTTGCGACTACTATACAATTATTGCCGAAATAATATAAAAGTCCTGAATCTTAAAAGAACGGATAATTGTGGAACTTCGGGCAATTTTAGGACTACATAACGGATATTAAGAGTGAGAACTCTTTGATGATGTTTACTTAACATTTTTGGAGTGAATACATCTTTGGTCAGCATTGTCCATTTTCCCAGATTACACAGAAATTAATTTAAGTAGGTTAGAAATGTCCAATTTCTCTTATTTCTCTGGGTTATTTTGATTATCTGTTTTATTCTTTTTAATATTGTTTGTATAAATATTATCTTTTATTTTAATCGCATTTATCCGTAAGATAGTTGATTATCAAAATACTTTTCAGTGCAAGGGTAGTTAATTATTCTTTGTACTTCCTGTGGCATCTTTTCCGTTTATTGGCATCTTCGTCCAATAACATGATCAAACACTCTTCTATTGCAAAGATATATTGGATGGGGAATATCAAAGAAATGAAATGAAATGGGGTTTAACGTCCTACTGTTCTGCTCCAAACTGGGCTAATGAAGATGGGTATACGTCATACAGTGTGCTATGAGGGAAATTTTGCCCGGACAGCAGCACTATTCTTATATCGAATTCCAGCTGTCAAGGGATCTTTTACGTGCACGCCACCTCGGTTTTTCGTCCCATCCGAAAGACTAGACAGATGTCCAGGAATATCAAAGACGGTTTACCTATGTTGCAGACCGACATAGAATGGTCCATTGAGATTTATAGAAATTTAAAGATATTGGGTATGTTCAACTACCTTATTGCGGTTTTGAATAAACTGGAATAAGGCACAGTCTATTTGTTCTTTAAAAAGACGACCACCCCATTTAAGTTCCCATAAATTAAACATACATTATGCAAGAGCTAAATCTGCCTAGTGCAGGTCTTTCTTTAGGTCTGAAATGTTATCTAAATTATTAATTAGACATTAAACATACATTATGCAAGAGCTAAATCTGCCTATTGCAGGTCTTTCTTTAGGCCTGAAATGTGTTCTAAATTATTAATTAGACATTAATTAACTTATCCAGACCATATCAACTCTCGATGTCATCGCTAGCCTGCGATATTTACTGGATCTGCTGATCTGCTGATCAACTCTCATTCATAATTAAATCAAGAAATGTATTTTATCGTACCGAATTTAGGCCCAAAATTCAATCGCTAAATTCTGGGTTCAGAGTGGATCAACTTGACTGAAGTTTCCAGCACATTCCCTTTACATTACCTAGTTTTTAACTATTATAGTGAGAACTGCCAGATCTTTATCTAATCTCCCATAATGTATAATTAAGAATAATGTAGTTTACCAAGTAACTTATTAATTATAATTAAGAGAGTTTTAATTTGCATCAGCATCAAGAGGAGTACAAAAGAACAATATTTATTTTCACCTGTACACCGTTGGCGATACTAGGACTTCAACTTAAGTATCGTGGGAACGAGTTTGCTTCTAATGTATATTACGAATTTCTGTATCTATTCTATTGATTGATTCCTTTTATACTGAATACTGTATTTTGGGGTTAAATGTTGACTTTTGTTAATGGTTAAAATATTAGCCCTTGCCGTAGACAAATGTGTACATTAATTAAGAGAAAGCAGCATAAAAGAATAAATTTTTAACCCTATTATGGAATATGGATATCTTTCACAAAACTGTTAACATTTTCTATATAATAGATAAATGAAAAGAGACGTTCATGTGCAATACTATGAAGGAGAGGTTAACTGATCCTGGCCATAATCAACTCTCGATGGCATCAGATTTCTCCGATATTAAATAGATTAGAAAGGTTCAGCCACATTTTGATTTAATTTAAAAATGAAGGAGGGAGACTTAGCTTCGAACAACCAGCACGGTGGTTGAAATTATTGCACACGTCTTGTCAAACCTTCAAAGGCTTATATCTTCGCTCGCAATAGAGTAATTTGAATGAAATTTTCAAATTATTCATTTGACATTATCTATTTCCGAACTATTATAGCAAGAATGACTAGCGCGTTATCTAAATCTTACATAATGTATCTTTAATTAACTTATCCAGACCATAATCAACTCTCGAAGTCATCGCTAGCCTGTGATGTTTATTGGATTAGGTTCCGATTTGCTGTTCGACTTCTATTCATGATTTAATCATGAAATAGATAATCGAGACTATGTTTTTGTTTTATCGTACAGACTTTCGTAATGATGATCGAGGCTAGGCCGAAAATTCAATCTTTAAAATCTCGGTTCAGAGTGGATCAATTTGACGTAAATATTCAGCAAATTGCCTTTACATTATCTAGTTTTTAACTATTATAGTGAGAACTGCCAACTCGTTATCGAATCTCCCATAATGCATCTTTAAGAGCATGTCATTATGTTGGTGCAGAAAAGTGATAAAGATTTCAACAGACTTCCAAAATTTGTAATCGAATTTTAAATGTATTATAAATAGCGATAAATTGGAGTTCGAGATAAGAAAGCACAATATGGTTCTTTATTAATTCTCCACTCAAAATGACGAAAACATGGGGTAGAACTTCCGGCGCAGACATAGATATATTTTAACAGGATACACAAGAACTGACGGAATGCTGTCTTGCGACATCTCCTCAATAACGTTAAACCCAGCTTTAAGGGCTTTTGAACTGGAAATTTTTTAACCATTAATGTGATTCACGCACACATGATATACTCGAGAATACGGATATTGGCAGTATACCATAACAGTTGTTGAACAAATGATACGCTACTATTACAAATCTGTTAAAATCCCAACTTTTAATAAGCCATTATGATGTTAAATAAAGAGTTTGTTAAGTAAATCCTGAAAAACTGTCTAATAACAGGTTCTTAATGGAGAATACAGGCTAATGGAGGACACAAGGAAACACATAGAAAATATACAAAATTGATTCGTTTCAAACAATGAACTTAAAGGAATTACATTCTGAAAATATTTTGTCACATAAATCTTCAAACAAACAAAAGAAACCTAAAAGAAGCAGCATTAGAACGAAAAATCATTTAAACTAAAAGCCCTTAAAAGATTATGTAAACGAAGTTTCTGTTATATCGAGTTTTAGATTAGGTTACAAGGGTATTAAACTATATAAACTGGTTTCGTATTACAATTATTGACGGCATTAATTCACGATTCGCTTTTTAAAGTCATCCTGTAAAAGAGATTTAAGTCAACATATTGAGATTGGAACCCGGACGAAGCATTAACAAGGTCTAGATGAACGTGACTTCTACCAAAACAGCAACCAACAACCCCGGATGTAAGAAAATGGCAGAAGGGGAAAGGCGAAGGATGCGTAATCAATAAACATAATTGTTATTCATAGAAAAAAAAAGACGGACATGTTGAAATATCGAAGTTTGCTTAAAAACTTGTAGCAACGACGAGTATTTCTCAAAAACAACTTGAGATGTAGACAACATGTAAAAGTACTTGATACTGTGAGTCTACTTAATGACAGACGTGGGGAAGGTGCATGGAATCGCCATTCATAGGCGGCATTGGTTACCCGTAAACAAAATAATTCATCAATATCTAATTTCTTGAAAATTTGCTCGTTTTTGTAATCATCGTGAGTGATATAGCCACTCTTTAGGACAATATTCAGAGTTTTAAGTACGCTTGAAGTGTTTAAAAGATAGGTTGCCGAGCAACAACACATAGGCCCACAACAGTCACATCCTTGTGTATGTGGGTAGTGGGAGCGTTCGTTCGTTCTTGGTGTTTAACGTCTGCTTCCACATAAGTGATATCGCAGACAAGACATAGGAGAGCCGAAGCTGATTCCTGTTTTTTAGAATATGATTTTGCAATCTTTCCATTTGGCCTGTGGGAGCATCCACAAAACATTATAAAATGTCTAACAACTTATGACGTAATTATCAGAAATAATTTTTGATTGGCTTCTAGTTCTCATTTTACATGTGATCATATGAGTATTTAACTGTTAGAGTTACCGCTGAAAATCAATAGACGTTTTGTCTCGTGACGCAACTGTGGACATGGGGAGGACACTGTGGGTGTCAGAACAATTTCTTGTTAACTAATTGTTAAATATACATATTAACGCTTCAGACACCGTCACAAGCAAGCGTAATTCAAGACATCGAGTTGTTGAAAGCTTTATTTGCGAAATAAGGAGCGTTGTGGTTTTTTAGTAAGTTGTAAATGAAAGACAAGTTTTTAAAATAATATTTGCAAACAAATTATGAAAACACAATATTGCTACTTTAAGGCGGCGTTAAAATATCAGTGAAGAGCCTAAAGCTTATGAATAGTAAGACTGTTACCACTGTAATCTATAATTATATCCGTAACGACTAGTCTAATCTACAGGTAGTTTTCCAGAAATCCCCCACCACCATTTTCCGTCCTGCTCTCTGCTTATTAATTTATTAAAGATCTTTATTATTATTATTAGAAATAGTGACACGCTGCATGGTTCACTAGACTTCAATTTCTATTTTATTTACGTGCTAGTACCGAAATGACCAAATTATTATGTGTGGACATTACGTATAACCCAGAAACTAACATTACTTGCATAAAGTGACCTACATAATGAAGTCATATTCATTCATATTGTCTATTTTTATTCATTTTTTGGCACGATTTTGTCACATTGAATATGCATGTCCATTTGGAATACAGATTATAATGACAGATTGCCATATGGTAATGAATGAATTCTATAAATAGAAGCAACCAGCTCAAACTCATTCATAATGTGTCTCTTAAGAAGAACAATCTCAATCGGGGTAATCAATTTCTCTTGTAAAGAATAAAAAAAAATAAAAAAATAAAACATGTCTTCAAGAATGTATGCATTTTCAAAGTCGAAACCCATATATCTTCATTACAGCATTAGCGACATTTCCCGCCGAAAAAGCATTCTTGACATAATCTCAAAATGTCTACGAGTGATGCTATTATTTTCCACTACCAACTGCCAACAAGCGTTCACTTATAGAAAACGAAGACAACTTCAAGTCTGCCTTGAGGGCTTTAGTGATGTCCAGACTTCTGCTTTATACGAAACGACGGCTAATGCTTTCAGGATAAAGTATGACGAAAATGGAAAATGACAGGCACAATCTTCTCAGTATTATATTGTATGTGAACCATTAAATGGTGGATTATTATCAGTGCAGAAAATATCAGTAGCACACTGAGTGCTTCTTCATTTAAAGTTATCGCTGCGGGGGTGGGGTGGGTGGTTAGCGCGTGTGCGTTTAATCATAGGGTCTGCCATTGAGTCAGCTGACGTGGTTTTGATTCCCCGGTTGTGTACGTGACAAGGAGTATGGTCGCCTGTCCAACCTTGTGGGTTTTCTCCGGGTCCTCCGGCTTCCTCCCACTGCTAAACCATATCTTAGTGTTGAAATGACCTAGTTTGTGTCGAGTGGACGTTAAACCCCTCTCTCTCCCTCTCTCTCTCTCCCTCTCTCTCTCTCTTTAAAGTTATCGGGTGCAAGTATGATAATAACAAAGTTGTAATACAAGATATACGTAGAATTAAACTTAATCGACGATTAAAATATGTGTATTAATGTTGTGAAACCCTTGACACATCTTTAATCCAACCCTGCTGATTCCCTGACCAACAGTCACGGTGCACTCACAGGGCAAAAATGTAAGGGTGGCTCGAGTGATATAAGGAGCGCTTATTGTGTAATGATCATATGGCTAACGACTGTGAAAACATTGAGAGAATTAAACGTCCGGTGAAAAAAGAAGCCGACAGGACATTCCAAGAATAGGTTTCGATATTTATGGTAAATGGACAGCGACTAACGACAAATGCAATCTGTAATTGGATTCCCCCTCAACCTAGTAACGTGACAAACAAGAATGCTTTTAAAATAGATTCTTGCCAGAAATTTGAAGCAAACGTTTAATAGATAAATTAGTTTGGATATATTTTAGTCAAATATGTCATCTAGTCACACAGCTTGTGTGCTCGAAGACATCTTTAATATAAGATTGTCCGAATACCGAAGTCATGTTCAACTTCTGAAGTACATATCGCCATAATACCACCAATATGGGACAGTATAAGTTGAAGTATGAGATAATTCGACTACATCATTGAATGAAAAATAATGCCTACAGCTATTTAGAGCCCAGACAATTAGAAACGAAGCTGTATACTAAACAATTTTCTTGTGGGTCAGGCCATCTCATAAACCCAAAGTTTAATATCTGCCATAATTTATATAAAACAATTTGTGACCACCTCAAATGGAACGTGTAACACATCACTCATCACTACTTATAGATAAATAAATCAAAGGCTTGGACTACTAAGACCGATCAGGGCTAATAAGGAGCAGATAACCACGACGTCAAGGGCCATCAACAGTAGGCAGACCACCATTAAATGTCACCATCTCAATTCGTCTATTTTTAACAATTCTCTCTCTATCTCTTTTATTGCCCTTTACATGTCCATGCTTTGGTCTAGAATGGACGAAGATGGCTTGAATTAACATTTTTTGCCAGGTTTTGGTAAATATTCATGGTTTAGAGGCGGAAGGATAACAGAGTTATCAGGTTGGTTAGGGTGATATGTACGGCGACTAGTTACATGTTTTTAGTATGCTTCTTCAAGTTTCCGTATCTCAAAATTTTGGTGGTCAACCTCATACAAATTTTGGTGCAAAGACATGACCATTTGTTTCTCTGTCTGTAGTGAAAAGCATTCAGCTCAACGAAAATTTGTGGAAAAGTTGGAGCCGAGCAAAGAGGCCATAATTAACATTGAAGTCAATGGGGAAATTAATGGTGGTTTGCCTCCAACAAAGTCACCAAATCAGTGATACGACCTCTGTTGTAGCAAACTATAGTAGGAGCTTATATTGCGGTCCTACTAATTACCGACAAGAACCGACAAGAGCGTTTTTGGTGGGTATCAGCTAAAGTATTGGAAAGTGTGACTAACAAAGAAAGATGATATGTTATAGATATACACATTCTACACATCATGACATATAACTCAACTTTAGTTTTAAAACACTGAAAGGCAAAATGATGAACAACAAAAACACAATTATTCAATAAATCAAACTTCTGCTGTTTTAATCTCAACAAATACCCACTTACATCCCAAATTAAAACAAAAAAACGATAAAAAGAAAATCCCGAAAAAACTACCAAATATGCATTAAATCATCTTTTTATCCAACTGAAAATGATGTTGGCGACAAAAGAAATGTTTTATTTCTGTGTTTGTAAATGTTTTGTTGAGATTTGTTCCATTACACTGTCATGAAAACCTGTATTGTGTTTTTTTCTGATTGACAGAACAGGGACAGCTGGATACATGTTGATAGAAATGCATACAGCCTAACTAATTGGTTGTTAGTGCTTCATCTGGCAGATAAATAATATTTATCTTCATGAGCAGCCAATATTAGAACATGGGATTCATTGCATTTATTGTCGTTCGCAGATACAAATAGCTGGTTTCAGGAAACATCGATACAAGTTGAACCATGTTTAAGACGGATCTGTGCAAGAATTGGTTATTACAGGGAAAGCCGAACTACCGACCCTTACTATTTCTAGAAAACTTGATACAACCTCTCATATAATTGGGAATTTCACGTGTATTTAACTAACCGTTTTTTTAAAAGTACGTTGGCAATTGGCATCTATTATAGCTGCTTATTAAAGGGATACTTCCACATGATTCACATCGGGTAAAGTTTAATCTTGCTACAAAAATAATATATACACTCTTTATCGTGAACCTGTGCAAATCAGCAAAAGATTAGACTGTATTGTTACACCGTCTTATGAAAATGACACGGGGTGTGACAGGAAAAAAACTGTCAATGGTCGGGAACATAAAAACCGCGCACCCCACGCCAACCCCATGTTCTAATTGATTTCCTTGATAGATATGTTCAGTGTTAGTTTTACGTTTTTTAATACCCACCTCCAGAAATAGACATTTACGGGTCGATAATAAAGTGGATTTAATTGTTTGAAAGAAAACCATTATTTAAGAAAATGTATGTAATGTGTCACAGTCAACTTCAAAGAACATTACCATAGCAATAGAATATGCAAACCTCCGTGTTTTTTGCATGAAGTAGAAATTTTGTTTTATCTAAAGATGTACGTCGCTATAACATATTTGCCAATCACTCCAAATTTCTACACCTACCTTTTCTTAAGTATAAATTAATATTTGTACTATTTCTTGTTTCAATATTTAGAGTAGGTTTTTGTATTCTGTTTAAATTAGCCCAACGTTGCTTATGTTTTCATGGTTTCTATGTTTTCTATGCTTTAGTTTCAATTATATGTCTATTTTGTAGTCGATATAATTAGCATGCTATTGTGTTATGTTTAAGTTGATATAATTCGCCTACTTTTATATGTTTTAGTTGATATTATAAGCCTGCTATTGTTATATGTTTAAGTTGATATAATTAGCCTGCTATTGTTATATGTTTAAGTTGATATAATTAGCCTACTATTATATGTTTTAGTTGATATAATTAGCCTGCTATTATATGTTTTAGTTGATATAATTAGCCTGCTATTATATGTTTTAGTTGATATAATTAACCTACTATTGTGTTATGTTTAGGGAAGCCACGGTGGCTAGGTGGGTAAGGCGCTGGCTCGCTAGCCTGGAGGTCGGGTGTTCGATCCCTGCATTGGCCGAGAAAGTTCATCCCGATTTTCCGACGTGGTTTCCCCTTGTCAGTGATGCAGGACGGAGGGCCTGACAAGGACAGCTGTCTAGTCCCTCGGATGAGACGAAAAACCGAGGTCCCGTGTACACATTGGAATGCACGTAAAAGATCCCTTGGCAGTTGGAATTCGATATAAGAGTAGGCGATAGTGCCGCTGCCCGGGCAAAATTTCCCTCATAGCACACTGTATGGCGTATGCCCGTCTTCATTAGCCCAGTATAGGAGCAGAACAGTAGGACGTTAAACCCCATTTCATTTCATTTCATTTCATTTGTTATGTTTAGAGCAAACTATTATCGATGCCCAGGCATTCGATAATTAGCCTACTAATAGTTTTATATTTAGCTTACATAATTAGCCAACTGATTGTTTATGTTTTGTCATTTACGGTTTACAAATTAGTTGCAATATTTGCCTACACTGTCTATTGTTTTGTCTGTATAATCACCTCTTCCTGGATCGATCTGAATTCCAGGCTTGTTCAAGTAGGAACCCTTTTAAAGTTTGGGTTAAGCAGCCTAATAAATGTCGAGAACACGTATAACAATGGGCGCTGATTTAAAAGGGGGTTTAGCGTCGCGACATCAGTCGCAGAGCCATACTCGATTGGTTGAGCATTAATCATAGCCGAGGGAAACAATCTCAGACCATGTGAAGAACACTTAACCCATAATGAAAACCATGTCAACTACTCACTTTTAGGGTAAGTAACAAAATATATTGTAGCAGACGGCAGTAGAAGGCCGAGTCTGGTCTGATAGAAATTATTGCCGACATCCATTAGGCTATATTGTAATGGTTCATCAGTTCGTGTGTTATTGATTGGATTAGTAGATATCCACGTCCAAGGTTAACACGCTACCAGTGCTTACAAGACCCTGATACACGTACTTCTTTATTCAGGTAAAAAGTTCGTAAATTAATCACACGTCGGAAGACAAAAGGAAAAGCAATCAGTAGAGAAATTGAGATACTAATTGCGTGTTTTTATTCCATTGATAAATCAAAGGCAAAAGCTGTAGGTTTTTTTTTAAAAAAGAAAACAACAACTTATACAAAAACAATTCTACGTCCAAATATTGTCAATGGTCACACAATCAGTGTAAATAGAGACGAAGATAGAATATTTGACATATAACATTATTTTCATCGGTGTCCTTTAAATCAACTGAAGTCACTTCAAATTTTATATGGGATGTTCTATTAAATGTTTGTGTGCTTGTGAAGGTGGCCAATTTATCCGGTGTTACACATTTTGATATTTTAGGTTACTTCGATTTACACCGGGGGCTAACAATACATCTTTACAAAGTTTATGTTGAACACACCTGATACGACCTTCTTTTTTAGCTACCCCCTCCCCCCTTACCACCCTACCAACAACAACAAAAAAGAATACCCCCCCCCCCCAAAAAAAAAATACGATAAAATCAAATCAATTAGTACAGTTACGATAAAATCAAATCAATTAGTACAGTTCGCCTATGACGAGGTTGGTTTTTCTGGTGTGCATATTTGGTGTATTAGCTTTCAGTGAGATTTCTACAATGAATATACCAAAGGTTTCCATCACTAAACCATTATCTGATAAAAACAATGAACCTGAAAGCAGTAAATGACACGGTATTCTTGCAACTACACACATTTAGAAAGCTTAGAACTTGATCAGTCAGCCCCGACTGATAGAAGTGATTTGACGGTAAGTGCTATATTCAAAGAGAAAATAAACCAAATGAGAGATGGTACTACAACTTTATATAGGCCTTGTTATCCAGGCGTGTAATATTATATTTAGGTAACTGCAATCGTTCATTCTGAAACTGTATGGCGTGGATCGCGATGGTTTAATGAGCAAGGTGCTGGCTCGCTAACCTGGAGGTCCCGGGTTCGATCTCGGTGTTGACCGATAATTCAGCCTGGCAAGTAACAAGGTCTAGTTGTTCGGATGAGACAAAAAAATCGAGGTTCCGTATACACGTTGGCGTGCACGTATAAGAACCCTTGACAGTTGGAATTCGAAATAAGAGTGGGCCTTAGAGACGCTGCCCGGGTATAATTTTCTCCCACATAGCATCCTCGCGTTCATTAGCCCGAATCCCGGTTCCGTATACAGGTATGCGAAATAAGAGTGGGCCTTAAAGACGCTGTCCAGGCACAATTTCCTCCCATAGCATCCTCGCGTTCATTAGCCTGAATGGAGCAGTAAAGTAAGATGTTCAACCCCATTTCTTTTCATTTCATTTCTTATATTAAGTGCACCCGGCCATTAACTATACTATTTCTTTTTGTAAAATTATCTCTAACGCTGTTTTTTTTAGTTAAGCATGTTTTTTTATCGTTAAGAGAAACATAGTTTTAAATAATGATTATTTAAATGTCACATGTGAACAAATATATAAACTCCTAAAACCATTAGTCTCCTGTAATTATAGTGTAAAAATGATTGCAGACAGCTAAAATACTCTTCACATTATAATTGGTCTGCATCCATTTACAATTGCTCAATTTCTGCTAGTATATAGCTCGGATAAATTGTCTGCCTTGTGAAGTATCTAATTTCACCACTAATTTTCTGGTAAAAAAGAGAATCGCATGTAATCTATCAGGACCCGTTGATTGAGTAAAACCCCACATACATGTCTACGGGTTTGTTTTACGTCCACCCAACGCATACTAGGTCATTACGGGACTAACATATGATTCAATTTTACTTCAATAATTCGCATGCGCGTAGGTGGGTTTAGTGGGAGTGAGAGGAAACTGGAGGATTCGGAGAAAATTCGCGAGGGTGGATAGGCGATTCTACTCGAAACCACGCCACTTGACTCAATGACAGATCTTATGATTGAACCACTGACCCCACCCCCTCCCCACCCCCCACACACACCATTTTAATGTGGCAGAAGTACTTGACAAGTTAATCCCAATACCATTCCTCGAGCTATTAAGGAAATAATGGAGTTTATATGGTCACCGGTCAAAACAGTTGGAATATTGTTTAATATTGAAACGATAATTTGGAACATTGTGCAAAAGTAACTCATAAACCCAAGTCTTCTATCATATAGCTTACTACGTCCTTCAGTTGCGAGAAATTAGGGAAAACCAATTAATCACAATAATTGTCATGAAATGAGCACAAACCAATATCGGCGTTTCCGGCGAAGTTAGCCGATTGATGAAAAATACAACTTTCAGCCAAATTAATTTCGGATCACCAATGATTGTGTAGAACAGGTGGTTATTTGACTAGTGTTATCTTAAGGGTATATCAGTGATAAGTTGTTTATCCCCAGTTACTAATATTACCAGTAACTTGTTAACTAATTAATAATGCGGTCCAATAAATCATACTCTTGTTACTACTGATAACATCTTTATTACTACCGTATCTTAGTCAGGGATCTGTTTAGTAGAAATAAAGTGAAATGGGGTTTAGCTTCCTATTATTTTGCACCGACTGGGCTAATGGTAATAATAATAATAACTGAGAAGGAGGCACCACGCCGTAAAATGTCGGGGAAGTTTCACGGCCAACACAAGGAACGAACCACGGACCTCCTCGCCTTACCAACTGAGCCACAGCGACCCCTCTCTATTTAGTAGACTCGAGCAATATTTGCTGTCGACTCAATAAATACTGATCAAATTTATTTTCATTTGCTCGGTGTGCTTGAACATTAACCAGAAATATCAAAATACAGGCAGCAATTTGATCACGTAAGAAAAAAGTAAAAGAGAATTTAAGGAGACATTTCTGGTTGGAATGGTCCCAAAAGTGCCGATAACTACAACAAATGGTGTTAAGTTTACTTTATTAAAGATTGGTTCCCCACGGGGTTAATTAGCTCAATTATTCGCACCGCCCAAATTATTTTTATCTGAAATTGTGTTGTTTCTCATCATCGTTTAAAATAATATGATAGCCAAGAAGAGAGAGGAAACGGCACGGGGTTAACGCGTGTCTGCATTATGACGTATATTGAACATCAAAATCAGCAAGTGCGGATGTGTGACGTAGTGTTTGCGTTATGTTTGAAAACAAGACTAAGCACCTGTTTTAAAACAGTTGGCCTTAAACTCAACAATTATTGAATCTATGCAAACATTGGTAATTCAGATATATAAGTAAACAGATACTAGCAACAGTCATAAATGAATTTGTTCTTAATATATTCCCTAATATCAAAATAAATTGTCCCAATTTCAATATCTCACGATTACTAGAAATAAATATTCTGAACCCTGCATAACCGAGTTTCCGATTAGCTTCTAAGTTAATACTTTACATTATACGGTTTTTCTGGGGGTTTTAATTTCTATCGACATTTTCATTTTAAATCTCGATTAAGGAGATCATGTCCTTTTAAATCACAGAATTCAGAAATAGAACAAAAACTGGTTTAATCTCAGAAACACAACAAAAACGAGTTTGAATCACAAAAAACTGATGGAATGGTTGAATCACAAAACCCCCCAGATCGACCCCCCCCCCCCCCAAAAAAAACAAAACAAACCCAGATTGAATCACAAAAGTGTCTGAATCACAAAAAATCCCCCTAAACACCTGGTTGAATAACAAAAAAAAATGTTTGAATCACGAGTTAATTGATGACAAATCTCTAACTGAAAACAAATGATCCAATAAAACAGATTGTACTAAAATAACCCAATAAATCCTATAGATCTATGTTTAACTAAATACACCCAATAAATCCCATAGATTCATATGTTTACTAAAATAACCCTTTAAATCAATTGGTATTAATAATGGTAGTTTATGGCCTTTTCTATTTTAAGACATCAATAACCGAACCCAACCCTAAACAGAACTATATAACTTAAGTTATTATATGGCACGTGAGTTTTATTATATAGAAATGTCGATAAAATGATAACATTGACTTAAATAATCGAAAACTAATGCTCCGTAAGATTACGGATCTGTCGTTACGTGACCTCAACTTCTCGTTGGAGGATAAAGAGTTATTTTCTCTTAAATAACTATAAAGGCGATGCTTTAGAAATTTACTGAATGCAATTTTGTTTTATTTCATTCACAGTAAAATGTTTGAATGGAGAGAAAGGTGAATAACTGCTTCAAGTATAATGAAATGAAATGGGATTTTCCGTCCTACTCTTTTGTTCCGACTCATCTAAAGAAGATGTGCTTCAAGTATAAAGGTTAAAGATGCATTCCCACAAAAGTATTTTAAGTAGTTATTTCAAATAGAAGTATGTCAAATTTAGTATATATAGAAAGCAGAGACCACCTGCCTTACTAGCAAAATATTGAATTCCCCGAAAAATATCCATTGAGAGCGCACATGACAATAATGTAAAGATATCACTAACTGGCAATTTGTAGTTTTGTTGTTTGCTCGAGTGACGTAGGGAGCGAATGGCTGGCGGCTGTGAAAACAGTGAGAGGCTTAAACATATACAACAGACTCTGCGATTAAGCGACGGAAAGGTTCACTTAGACTTCGATATTTATGGTAAATGGACAGCGAGTAGCAACAAGTACCATCTGGAAATGAACTTTCTCCCAATAAAGTTACGGACAAAACAAGACTGATTAAAATAGATTTGTACGACTTGGAGTAATTCCTTGTGATTTTTTGAGAGGGATTTTAAGCATACTTTTGAGAGATAAATTAGTTTCAGTATGTTTTTAGTCCAAATATCACCAAATCACACAGTTTGTAGTGGGAAGGCATCTTTAATTTATGGAAAATAAAATTGTGATATATACTATTCAAAAAAAGTAGGGGATATTTGATTTTGGGGGCATAATACTAAAATATGCAAATGCCTACGAAAAAAGTCACTATAGAACCTAACAGAAGAAACATTTCCAGTTACATGTGACGCCCAAACGCACCAATAGCTACCGCATGGAATGCAGGTGATGCTTGGGATCATCATGGGGGTCCAACCCAAGATTTGCACGACTCTGACTTTGAATGTTACAGTCATTGTGGCATTGAATTCCAGGGTGGAAACATCAGTTTAATTGTTTTAGTGACCTGAAAACAAATTTTGATATGCGTCGGCTTACCCAAAATGAAAGGTTACGTGCCCTTGGCATGCTACAGATCGGCACAACACAGGCGGTTGTGGCGCGGACGATGAATGTTTCTCAGTCTGTCATAAGCAGGCTATGGTCCAGATACCGCGATACACAATCTGTACAGGACAGACCACGCTCAGGTCGACCAAGGGCGACAACTCAAGTCCAGGATCGATTTATCCGTACCTTGGCCTTGAGAAATCGTGTCATCACAGCAAATCAGATCAGCGCTCGTCTTCAAACAGACACTGGTGTGAGAGTGAGTGGCCAGACGATTCGGAATCGACTGCATAGGGGTCACCTTCGCGCCCGACGTCCTCGCGTGATCCCTTGTTTGAGAGATCATCACATTCAGGCAAGACGTCGTTGGTGTAGGGATCGTCAACACTGGGATAATCGACGCTGGAGCAATGTGATGTTTTCAGATGAGTCAAGGTTCACTGTTGATTTTTTGGACAGACGTAGGAGGGTGTGGCGTCGTCGAAACGAGCGCTTCCAAGACGTTAACGTCATCAGACATTATCGATTTGGGGTGGTTCTGTTATGGTGTGGGCAGGCATCACTGTTGCTGGAAGAACGGCTTTACATGTTGTTGCAGGGCGGGTTACAGGCCAGTACTACCGGGACAACATCTTGGCAGTCCATGTTGTGCCGTTCGCACGACGTCATGGCCGCCGTTTCATCTTCCAGGGTGACAACGCAAGATGTCACAGGGCCAGGATCGTTACAGGTTACCTCCAACAACAGAACATCACCACATTACCTTGGCCAGCACTGAGTCCCGACCTCTCCCCCATCGAGCATGTCTGGGACATGCTTGGACAGAGGTTACGTCAACGTCAACAACGTCCTGCCAATGTCCAAGAACTTGCTGCTGCGTTGCAACAGGAATGGGACAATCTGGACCAAAATGACCTTAGACGTCTCATTAGGAGTATGCCACGTCGGATCAATGCTTGTTTGGCAAACAGAGGAGGATTTACCCGTTACTGACTTGGTTGTGATGCTGTGGTAACTTTGCTGTTCGACCCCGGGTATCATTTTACCCTTATAATGGTCAGTCTGTACCTTACTTAGTCTAACGATCATTTGGAATAAATCGATGAATGTGAACTTCATTTCATTTTGTCATTTGTTTCTTCGTCAGTTTCATTAGGTGACTTTAATAACACTTAAAAATCAAATATCCCCTACTTTTTTTGAATAGTATATTATCTTATTTCTCTCCTGGTTGTAACTACTGGTGGCGAGTATAGTGCACAAATCAGGATATGCGTATTCTCTATAGAACACTTGATATCACTTCTCATTTCAGGAAGAGCTTTGCGTAATAACCAATAAAATATATATATTGGATGGCCGAATGGTTAGCACATGCGCGCTGTATCATAAGGTCTGTCATTGAGTCAACTGGCGTGATTTCGATTCCTCGGTTGTACGTGACAAGAAGTAGGTCGCCTATCTAGCCTCTTGGTTTTTTTTCAGGTCTCCCGGTTTCCGCCCACTGCTAAAGACCCCTACACGCAAGCGAATTATTGAAATAAAATTGAACCATGTGTTAGTCCCGAAATGACCTAGTTTGTGTTGAGTAGACGTTAAACCCCATTTCTCTCCCTTCATCATTTTCCTGACTGAACAGGTTTTAAGGAGACATAAAACTCAATAACCTCCAACTCTAGTTATTTCTGTCTTGTATTTTATATTTTCTTTTGACCATGATCCTTTTATTCCTTGAGCTATGTCTATTATCTTTTTTTGATTTCATCCGTCCGAGTCCTAATCTGAGCGAGTTACCGTAATAAGTATCTGTTGTTGAAGATTGTCTCGTCTGCAGAACTTTAGCCTATAATTTAACATGTTGCACTAGATAGATGGATGAATTGTTACAGAGAGATGATGGACAGATTCTAACCAAAGGGAAGATGTACAACACTGATTTGCTAGCTATGGAAACCTGATAGTGTTTTAAAAAGAGTAAGCATGCCCACCCCATACACGACACCCGTCACAACTTGGATTTGGAAGGGACAACGTATAGTTGTTAGGATTGTATGAAAACCCCGAGGCCCCGTGTATATAAATTGGCGTACACTGACGGTTTGAATTCGATATAAGAGTAGGTCGTAGCGCCGCTTTTCGGGCAAAATTTTCGTCATAGCACACTATATGGCGTATGCCAGTCTTCATTATCCCAGTCGGAGCAGAACAGTAGGACGTTAAATCCCATTTCATTTTATTTCATCTGGGGGTAAATAAAGTGATAACAGTTCTTTTTATATTTTAATGTCAACCAGTCAATTTATTATTTAGTCGTGGTGTAAAATTAGATGATAAAACATAGCTAAGTTTATGCTAGCAAACTATCTGATTTATTGCTATTTAATTAAAGCTGCTAAATCTGTAAGAAGTAATTTTGCCTATTGCAGGTCATTTTTATGACTTCAAATGTTATATTGATTATTATTTAAATAACTAATCACGTGGTAGGATCATAATAAATTTTCTTACATATTGAATTAGACAAAGCCCGTAATCTCTCGTTAAACAATAATAGGACTGCCAGTCACGGAGACCGCCGATTATTTTTGTGGCATATAACAATCAAGAATTTGGATCGGCTAATTTAGACTGTTTTTTTAAAATAAAACTTAAACATTCATAACTACGCTCAGAATATATTATCTAAATCTCACATAGTGTATCTTTAATATATCATGCTTACGTATGAAATTGCTGCTGCCCTGGTTAACCGAATTTCCTTTAATATACAAATATTCTTGTTGACCTGGCATTACGGGAGTCGCGGAAGCTCAGTGCTTAAGACTCACTAACCAGGAGGTGTCGAGTTCTATCCCGGGATTTTCTGGCGTGGCTTCCCCTTGCCAGTGGATGGAGGGCATGCCAAGGAACAATGTTTAGTCGTTCGAGTAGGGTGAAAAAAATAGGTCCCGTGTATACATTGGCAAGCACGTGAAACAACCATTAGCAGTTGGCATTCGGAATAAGAGTAGTCCGTAGTGCCAGGCAAAGTTTCCCCTCATAGCACACAGTATGGCGAAAGTAAGTCTTCACTAGCCCAATCGATCCAGAAACTTGTAACCTTAAACTCTATTGCATTTTATTTAAAGGCATTACGTCCTTCGAATATTACTGATAACCGGGGCCTTAATGTCACGAACGCCATCCAATTTAATGGGCGATATGTCGTATCGGTTTGACCGTGCCATTTGTAATGTTTGAAATATTTCCAACAATGGGTCTTGATATTTCAGACACCAGTTATATCTTATCTCGTAAATACTAGCTTACGTTTCTGTACGTCCCAAAAATAGCCCAGAGGTGGCGAACCAGACCTGAATCGCTGGCGTATCGGACATTAAGTGATATTTGGTGTTAGTGTATGTTGAGAAACAATCGTTAATAGATAGGTCCAACACACCATGCTATATGTTTCCATTACCAAAGACATTACAAAGGATTTGAACAATCTTGTTGCATTAGCTAGCTACTTAAAATCTATTTGATCTCACCAACGGTAATGTGGCTAATTCATTGACAAGTTTGCATCAGACTTTAAAGCGGAAGCATCCCCATTTATAATTTACTTTTTTTGTCATAAAAATACAACAAAAATTTGTTAGCTATGGAAACTCGTTTTAAGTTGTTCTCAATATATTTTAAATCTTGACGGGAACTGTGGAAATCTTTAAATTCTGCATATAAGTTTATTATCAGATATCGCTGAAAACAATTAACCAATCTCCATTGCTTGTTTACAATGAAGCCGCGGTGACTCACTAACCAGGAGGTCCGGGGTTCGATCCTGGTGTGGTTTGAAGTGTGGTTTTCCCTTTTCACTGGTGCAGGACGGCGGGCATGGCAAGGGCCGTGTCTAATCGTTTCGGATGGAACGAAAAAAATCGAGACCGTGCACGTAAAAGAACCCTTGATAGTTGGAATTTGATATAAAAGTAGCCCGTAGCATTTCTCTCATAGCACACCCGTCTTCATCAACCCAATCGGTGCAGAAAAGTAGGATATCGTTCATTTGAAATCCATTGTTTACGTTTTTATTATTAAAAATCATGAAAAAGTTCAAAATCACTCATTTACGAGACATACATGTTATATAATGTGTTTCTAGAAAGGCCAGGCGCAATTTAACCTAGCATTAGAACTGACGTCATTTAGTAAAAATATTTCAGATACAGAAATTCTTGAACTAAACATACATTATGCAAGAACTAAATCTACCTTTTGTAGGTCTTTCTTTAGGCCTGAAATGTTATCTAAATTATTAATTAGACATTAATTAACTTATCCAGACCATATCAACTCTCGATGTCATCGCTAGCCTGCGATATTTACTGGATCTGCTGATCAACTCTCATTTATAATTAAATCAAGAAATGAATAATCGAGACTGTGTATTTTATCGTACCGAATTTAGGCCCAAAATTCAATCGTTAAATTCTGGGTTCAGAGTGGATCAATTTGACTGAAGTTTCCAGCACATTCCCTTTACATTACCTAGTTTTTAACTATTAAAGTGAGAACTGCCAGATCTTTATCTAATCTCCCATAATGTATAATTAAGAATAATGTAGTTTACCAAGTAACTTATTAATTATAATTAAGAGAGTTTTAATTTGCATCAGCATCAAGAGGAGTACAAAAGGACAATATTTATTTTCACCTGTACATCGTTGGCGATACTAGGACTTCAACTTAAGTATCGTGGGAACGAGTTTGCTTCTAATGTATATTACGAATTTCTGTATCTATTCTATTGATTCCTTTTATACTTTAACACTGTGGCATAATTTCGGGGTTAAGTGTTAACTTTTGTTAATGGTTAAAATATTAGTCCTTGCCGTAGACAAATGTGTACATTAATTAAGAGAAAGCAGCATAAAAGAAGAAATCTTTAACCCTATTATGGAATATGGATATCTTTCACAAAACTGTTAACATTTTCTATATAATAGATAAATGAAAAGAGACGTTCATGTGCAATACTATGAAGGAGAGGTTTGTCCGAACATCGACATTTATAGTCTATGCTCTTCTCCGAATGTGATTGTCAATGGCTTTGTCTTTTGTTTCTTCGCGGGGAGTAACGTCCAAGGAACAATAATACCAATTTTTATGTTAATCGTACATAACTTGGCGGGGCCTTAGGCGTTTTTCGTAGAACGTCGCCTCTAAGAAGAACACCACCAAGAACAGGGCGAGCAGCGCTTGGACCAGTTCCCTGCTCGAAAATGGTTTGTTACTCTCTGGAGATACATCATCATGGAGTCTGTGCCATCTATACAAAGAATTACGTAAATCGTATCCATCTTAATGACTGTAGCTGGTAATATCGACTATTAACAATATTCCAAACAGACTAAAAATACCAATAATATCGAAGGCTTTGTACATATGACTTTCTAACCAAAAGACACACAAGTACACTAAGTTTACTGTGCGCCATTGCATTCCCGTTGATATTTTGCTTTTTGAGATTAAAAATACAGTCTAGCAATTACAGGCAAAAATTCTAAGTTAACAAAGACTCTTATACGTTATAGATAAAATATTTATGGTTTTAAAATTACAGATGTTTCTTATTCGTAGTATCATATATATAACTAAATACATATAATTTAAGAATAACCGTTTCTATAAAAGAAAATGTTGGTTATTGTGAAGATCTTTTTCCATTATCAATGGTCTGACGAATAACATATAAATATATGTTAGTGATAGATAATGTTACCTTCTAACCATTAGTTATCGCTGTTGCTCCGCGTATCTGTAAGCTGTGGATTTTGTCATGTACGGGATAGGATAAGCTTCTTTTACGGGATACCTGATACGTCTCATTTATTAGAAATAACTTCATATATATACAACAATATTTGATGCATTTTGATGATGTTTAGTGCCCGAAGAGAATTCTCTACAACTATGGCTTCTGAAATTCAGGTCTTTGGGTGCCTGTACACGATGCAGAGATTACACTTGTTAGAAAACATGGACTTTGAATTACATTTTTTTTTATAAATTGGACAACCAAAGGAGGCCTGCAGGCGTTATAGGCGATGAGACAGCAGCCCTCTACCCCCAAATGTATTGTGATATATTATTCTGTCAATCTTTCCGTAGGAATTTACCATCTGGGCAGTGTGAACGAGATTTCTGATAAATTGTTTCCTGTGTGTCTTAGGAAGAAATATTTGTCCAAGAAATGACCTGTTGCTTGTCACCGTGAATGTCGAAAACATACATCAGGGTCACGCTCCATGCCACGAAGCCTTAAGCTATCGGTAGAATTTGACATAAAGAATATTAGTATGAACGCAAGACTGTAATCTAAGCCATGATTATTCTCGATGACTTCCACCAATATCCGACCATTAGTCAATCCGACTTCCTCCCAGAGAAGAACTGATGACTTACACACGAGAAAACTGATAACTGGAGCCAAGACAGAAGGTCGGGTGTCTTATGACCGTATTTGATGTACATATATCGTATGCAAATAACATTCTTCTTCGACTTTGCGGACCGCTTTGGAGTCATAAGTCTTCTTGTGGCCGTCTCATCCTGATGAATAACGACAGTTGTTCGTCTCAACATCAAATATTAATTATCAAATCTGTTATGTAGCATTTCCTTTGTTTTTGATCATCTGACGCCTTTCAAACATACATCTTATCTGATGTACGAATATATACATAAACCATAGTCACAAGATCTTAAAACATAGTAAATTGAATTTCGCTCGAGAACTCAAAGTAGAATATGGAAATAAAATCCCATTATTTGCCCTTTCGACATATATCGGAGTGATTTAAGTTGCTGATATTTCAAGTGGGGATCCAGAAGGGCAAAACTGTCCCAAAGGGGAACGGGGGCATCTTATACGGCGAGCAGAGCAAGACGAAAACTGTTTTGAACTGTCCCAATCTAGACCATTAAAATCTTAGACCTGCTTATGAATATTACTAGTAAATATTTCGTTACCTTTTCTCTTCGTTTGTCCTATACATCTGATACCAATTATTTTGGAATTATGGAAGATGACATAGTTAACCAATTCGGTTTTATTTGGGTATTGTAAATTTGTATTTTCCATACATGGAAGAAATCCTTTATTTTCATTTCAAGATGTCCCGATCTGAATGTTACAATATGATAACCAAATCTTTTGATGGTTCTACTATTTCTGGATGTAAAAGCCGTCTGGTTTTTATCATCATTATAAAAATCATATTTGCCATAGAAATACCTTTTTGCTTTAGACATGAAAGACATTTTTTTTGTAATTTTCTAATTTATTTTTGAGCTCAGACAGGCTTCATAACACATTTAGACATACTGTCTTATTGTGGCTTCTCTGTACTGGATGGCTTAGTAACGCCATATGCTTCCGGGATATATTTCACCGCCAACTTCAAATTGGGGCATTTTGTTATAAACTTTGTTCTTTAGATGCATGGAAACCTTATACATTACGAAATAAGGCACTGTTTTTTAAAGGAGATGGTGTACCTGTTCTATATTTTAACAAAATTTAGCCACGTCATGTATCAACATAGTAGACAAATTCTGTGTGCCCATTTTAAATGGCTACATTTAATTAAAGAAAGCTTTAGAGGCTTCATCAATCATAAATAACCTTGAAAATGGCGTATCCAAGCTGCAAATTGTGACGTTTTTTCGTAAATCAGTAAAACTTGTTAGTGCTGTGCGTCGAAATTAATTGTCAATCGTGTTTTTAGTTGTCTTTTGTTACACAATGTGAACAACCCTAATGATGAGAAGTGATATCGGGTGTTCTAGAAACAATAAGTATACCCTGCATCGGAAACTACATTATATCTAAATGGGACGTCAATCTGCTTGGATTTCAGAACTAATTGGTATCGGACAACACGGTCGTTAAATGCCTAACCAGCGTAGAGATACGAAAGGGATTCTTTACATATTAGGAGTTGCGATTGATCAGTGATTTGGCCTTTCACTCTCTAACCTGGGGGTATCCGGTTCGCTTCCGGTGTTGGCCTAGTACGTTCCCGGAGATTTTCCAGCATTTCGGTGGTACAGGCCGGAGGGTCTGTCTGTCAAGGTACAGTGTAAAATGGTTCGTATGGTACAAAAAAACGAGGTCCCGTGCATACGTTGAAGGGCACGTAAAGTACCCCTTGACAGTTGCAATTTCAAATAATAGTACATGTACTTCGTAGTGCCGCTGTCCTGGTGAGATAGTGCACTGTGAGGCGTATGCCCGTCTTCATTAACCCAGCCGGTGCAAAACAGTAGGAAGCTAAACCCCCTTTTCATTTCATTTCATTACATCTTCCAAGTATAAAAGTTGGTTTGTCCAAATTAATTTTAATGAAAAAGGATTGCCGATTGTTACATGTATATCTAATCTTGCTCGTCTATTGTATTAGAAAATGTGGAGAACGGAAATTGGCAGAGGTTGATTTCTTCGCAATAAAGTTACATTAATCTGTTGATTATAACATAATTGCATTCCTGTCTGTCAAAGTAGTATAGCTTTAATATAAAGATGCCAACAAAGAATACTTCTAGTCACTTAATTTCTTATTATAGAAATCGTCGCAACGAAAACTTAAAACTTACATTTTCGATAAAATATCAAATTCCTCATTGCATAATACACGCTAAATATGTACTCGATTGATTAGCATACACAATGATTGTGACTTGTTACTCCGAGCAAGCAGCGTAGATCGATGGAATTTCAATTTATTATGACTGCATGGAATTGATATTCCTTCTAGAGATTAAACATTCACATATTGTAGTTTCCAAGGGATTCCTATAGCGCTAAATGTTGTTGTTGTTTAACGTCTGCTTCCACCAAAGGTGATATTTTTATCTTTTTTATTATCTTAGCGCACGCGCAGGGGTCTTTTCTGTGGGGGAAAACCAGAGTAACCAGAGTAAACCCACGATTTTGAAAAGGTGCCCCTTTCTCCAAGCCACATACGCTCACAAACCACAACCGCAAGCCAGAGGTGACCGGAAGCTAGAAGTCGAAGCGCGGCTCTCTAGACCCCCCCCCCAGTCCTTTTAGCGCTAAATGACGCATTGAGTCTTTAAATTATTTTGCACACAATTTTCAAGTCAAGAAATAGCTCAGTAATTAATAATTAAAATAAAAGAAAACTGATGTATTCACACAAATGCTGCATTTCTTGACTAAATAAATTTATCCAGAATTGCACAAAATTAACTAGTCAGTCTTAATTGATTGCAAAAGTTTAAAACGCCTCGGTAATTGGTGCAAAAACTATTAAATGTTTTAACACGAATGCTGCGTTCTGTGGTTTAATAAATCTGAAAGACATGATTGTAGATGAAGTGTTGCTTGAGGATCCCGAAGAAAGATCGTCCTATTTTTGTAATACAAACGAGGAGCTAAGATCATAAATTTGGGCAGGTGTTGCAAGATAGCTTGCTAGCATACGCCAGCTACCACTTAATTGTTTAACTAATTTATTTATACAAGTTCATTCTTGTCATAACTCGCCATGTTTAAATTATGTTCAGCCATCTTGTTCCGGCCATCTTGTTTATTAAACACGGGCATCTGGAGAGATTGTATCAGTCGAGCCACCTAGTTATTTAAAATCAACAGTTCAAGTTATATTTAAAACCGTCAATTTTAATGGGTCTATGCATAATTCAGACACCATTAACCAGGCGTATTATAAACATTCGACTTGAAATAAACGGAATATGGTGTAATCTATTTAATTCTAATCACTTCCGTGTTATATTTTTGTGACGTCAATGGATCAGAAGCAACCAGTGCTTAATAAATCAGAGCACGAATTTAATAGGAGTTTGGCTATAAAGAAAATGTATTACGTAAGATTTAGATAACGAGCTGACCATTCTAGCTATAATAATTCAAAAATAAAAAAATGAAAAGTTAATTATATCGAAAATTTAAGTTGAATTACTTCTTCTGATTGTCAAGTAACATTGCTACGATAATAAAAAAAAAGCCCTGATTATCCATTATCACGTTAAATTATTAAATAGCGAGATTGTGATAATCCATTAAGTATCACGGCCATCCGATAATCTTGATACCTTATTATGGATGTTATAAAAACTATTAATATATAACCCTGGGCCTTATTCACGAAAACTTAAACTAAGATACAATCGAAATTTTAAGAAATACTGCAATTCGATTGGCTGACTAGTAAAATCAATTTGCATATATCCAATGAAGTTGCAGTATTTCTTAAAATTTCGGTTGTAACTTAGTTTAAGTTTTCGTGAATAAGGGCCCTGATAACAAATACCCCCTTGGACCTGTGGGAACCATTATGAGAAATATCTTGTATTTAAGGAAAGGAGACCTGATTCAGATAGTCCACGCTTGTCTACGATATCACACTTGGTGGAAGTGAACATAAAACTCCAGGAACGAACAAACGACAGTTCACGGATATTTCACGCACGCACAAATGTCACGTGTTTATATTGTATGTATACAAAAGTCAAAATTAGATTTCTCGCAAATCCGGCATAAATTACGACGTTTACTTCGGCTTTAATTGGATATTTCAATATATTATTTTAAGTGAATGTGATGAGATACCAAAAATATACTAAATACAGATTCAGGAAATGGACATTGTTGCTTTATAGCTCATTTCCTTTTGGAGAAAAGGGTAATTCAAACCACAGCAACACGGTGTTTATATATATTCTATGAGCATACTATAGATTAGAACCTTGTTCTGTTGGTATCTCGACCTTGGCTTAAATGTTCTTTGATAGGGTGCCAAATTACACAGAATTGGTAAAATTATCGATATGGCTGTAGGCACTACATTTATCAGGTGCTACAAATAGATTTATAAACATTGATGATCACCTTGGCTGTGGTATGTCAATCTTGATATATTAAATTAACATTTATATTCTGTCGGCATTTTGAACTGTAGAACACATGTAACAAGCTTACTGATATTTTGAACTGCAGAACTCATGTAACAAACTTACTGATATATTGAACCGTAGAACACATGCAATAATCTTACTGATATGTTAAACTGTAGAAAACATGCAATAATCTTATTGATATATTGAACTGCAGAAACACATGTAATAATCTTACTGATATATTGGACCGCAGAACACATGTAATAAGCTTACTGATATATTAAACTAAACATAGCATGTAATAAACTTAAACATACATTATGCAAGAGCTAAATCTGCCTATTGCAGGGCTTTCTTTAGGCCTGAAATTTTATCTAAATTATTAATTAGACATTAATTAACTTATCCAGACCATAATCAACTTTCACGGTATCAACGCTAGCCTGCGATGTTCACGGGGTTAGGTTCCCATTTGCTGCTCCACTTTCATTCTTGATTTAATCATGAAATGGATAATCGAGACTATGTTTTTTTTATCAAACCGACTTTAGTAATGATGATCGAGGTAGGTCGAAAATTCAATCACTAAAATCTCGGTTCAGAGTGGATAAAGTTGACTGAAATTTTCAGCAAATTCTCTTTACATTATCTAGTTTTTAACTACATGAGTATTATAGTGAGAACTGCCAGCTCTTTATTTAATCTCCCATAATGTATCTTTAACGAGACATTATATTTTAACAAGAATAAATATATAATTGTCGGAAATCCTACGGGACATAACATCAATCGTTTTCAAAACTACTAAAATGTGTTCAACTTGTAAATTGAAATTTAATCGCTTTAATTTGCCTACAGTCTTAAATAGAAAGAATGCCACTAATGTAATTGTAAGGTCATAACATAATCATCAGCGAAGGTCTGCATAACGCCAGAGAGGTTTTAAATAAGTACAATTATGCTGAACAGATTATGTAGGGGGGGGGGGCTGCACAGCAAAAGACAGATAGAACAAATGATACAAGAATACAGTAGAATTAGATACACATTCCTGAACAATAATATGATGTGTGGATATATTTCAAGACAACACAGAGAGATATATTTGAGTGCAACGTGTGCTATCTTAAAGCCATTCTAACATGGCGATTTTCTGTAAAAAATATTAAACAAGAGTATTTCGAAATTTTTGTTTAGCCCTCGGACTATATAATTCTCATATCAAACGTTCTAAAAAGCCTCACCCAGACTTACCATTCAAACGTTTATCATACTAGACATAATCCATAACAAACAGATACAGGTAGCACATCATTTATATTTGTTGATTTATCTTAGATAAATTCTCTGAATGTTATAGGCACGGTTCAGTAACAAACTGATAATAAGATGTCAGTAGCACTGTCCAACCTTACAAAGTTTACACTTTTAAAAAAGATAGGTTGTAGATAGTTTTTGGGAAGATGAAAGGTGTTGATAGAATACGATACGGTGTGATATGATTTACCTTATCTTTAAATCTTAAATCTCAATGTTATTATATATCTTAGTCATGAAAGAATGCGTACTTGACTCCATTGTTAAATAAAACACTTGTTGTCGACTTACAGACAGGGTTGGTATCGTTTATCTTTTTACGTATTTTTTTTGTGTTTTTTTTGTTTTTTGAAACCGGCTATAAACATTAGTGGTATAAGACTGATTATATGGGGTGGTCCAGGAAAAACAAGTACGCTATATAAAGTGGAATAATTTTAACAGTAGTGTCTGCGATATCACCTCGGTGGAAGCGGACGTAAAATACAACTAACTACTACTACTACTAACAGTAGTGTACCTCTATTATTCACATTTTACATGTGGTACAACATGGACCTTGGATATCTTCACTCCAATTTGAAGGTACATCGCTCAAATAGTGTTAAGATAGTACGGCTTTTAAAACAGACTGTCATGTTATCTTATGCCAGATTAAGAAGTGACACCACACTTGCTCCCAATTTACATAAACACATAGGCAATCTTCCGCCCGTTTTTCTCCCAGAAATCAAAATTCGTATTTTTCTTCTAAGCTTATTTCTACCGATTCTGTCTAAATTGTATTCTTCGGTTCATTTTCTGTAAATTGTTTCGTGCGTCCTACCATAAACGTTATATACGAAAGATTGTTCTAGATGGCATAATCCGTCGGATTCAGGTCCTGGGAAACCTTTCATGATGCCTTAAACATATAGTTGGTAATTGATCACGAGCACGATTGACTGATGGGAACCTTTTACGATGCCTTAATCATACCCGGTATATAGTTCGTAATTGATCACGAGCAAGATTGACTGATGGATAATGTGGTCCAGTTCTATGTAGAGTGTTTCAAAATGTAAAACGTCCCTCATCCACAAGGGATTGGGAGAAGTGGGGAAAACCTGCATAATTCCAACCAGCATTATGGGTAGACAGATGAAGGGTTAAAATGTTGTCTGGCTAAAAATCACCGCACTCCCACGGTAACAAAATAAACTAGCTACAGGGACCGTGAGACCTAAACTCGTTGTAATTACGAGATATTTTGGTAAGTAGAGATGTATGTTCATCCACATTTTATTGTAGTATTACGAATAACAAGTTCTTAAGTTCGCTCAAAGTATAAAATGATTGATCGATGTTTTAAAAAAATCCGTAATTGAACAGCTTAGTAACAATACTCAGCCACCTTAATTGGCAAGGTAACAATCAAAATGTCAGGTCTCATTGAAGGCGTTCCAGAACTACAAACTTCAACTAAAGAGCTCGCTTATCATCTGCTTTTTAGTTACATGCTTAGATGGGCTTCCATTGTGCTTACTTTTGTTGATCTACTATTTTCTTATTGGTATAAACAATTACAACTGACATACGATTATCTACTCTCATGGTTCACTACATTATTTATATAGCCAATCTGCCATCACTCAATGGCCAGTGCTCTGCTTCATTAAAGTTTCATTATACCTCCAAAATACTTCGGGGTCGTCAACTTTTTTCTAGCACTAATTAGCGTTAAATAATAAATGATCTGTTTATTCTATATTCCTATTTCTTTTTCTTTTTAGAAAAGGTCGTAAACAACTAGATATCCGGTGAGCTTTCACAAGATTAGAAGATTTCTTAAAACTATGTCTTGTTTTTAACAAAAAGAACTTCATATTAAAGGCTGACAAACTCTCCACAAAGACTACTTTATTGACGTGTGACAATGGCATTTGCGGCAACATAGACCCCCTGTGACGTATTATTGAAAGTTTTTCCTGTATTGGGGTATGGTTAGTCCATTGTTAACTGATGAACGTACATTATCCCTGCTGTTACTCTAACACTATTTTTTTTATGAACACTAATAAATTCGACTTATTTTAATCTTAGATTGTCAATAGATGTCGCCAGTTCTCTATGTCGCCATCCCCGCCCGTTTGCCCGTCCATCCACAATTCCTTCGTGGGCCCTATTATAAGAGACTACAATTATCACCTGATTGACTTGAAGTGTATACGCGGTGTATTGAACGATAATAAATTTTAGAGTTATATTTTCCTTGTTTACTTCTAAAGTTGTAGGGATGGCTGACTCTATTGGCCAAGTGACCATCTTATTAACATGAACTGTTTGGATGTTGAATTACATTGGTTTCCGATAATTACAGATTGTGACCGTTGGACGCTTTCCAGTATTTTAATAAAATCTATCTTATAGATGCACTTAATAGTCTAGAACTGAAACCCCAAAGACGTTCCCCATCCTCATTAAAGTCAAATTAAACGCAAACGCAAGTGGAATTATAAACCTGTTATTGCAAAACTGAACCACAAATATTAGACTGATATCCTGTTAGAGTTCCTTATATTTACATTCATAATAATTTATAGTTTTGAGCCCGAGGCCAAAGGTAAAATATCCTTATTCTCCAGTCGTCAAAACAATTAAAGATTGTTATCTTGTCATTGTTGAAATTAGACGACCTGGAGGTAAAGTCTAATTATTCCTTACACGTCTCTGGCCGGGACACTGTTTTTACATTCAACCAGACTGGCTTGTAAAGACTTCACGTCACAGACTGGGATACTGTTTAACCTTAGAACAGACTGGCTTATAAAGACTTCACGTCTATGCCTGGGATACTGTTTCAACCTACGACCAGTCTGACTTTTTTTTAACTCAAACACTCTGGATAATCAATGCTTTAAGGGCGGATAATTCACAAATAAAAATGTATTTAATCTCTATTTTGCTTCAAAATCTTGCCGATAATGATATTATATAATATATTTTTTTCGCCCATGGCCATTTCGTAAAAGACTATCTTATTATGCATTGTTGTCAGTATGTTTTACAACACACATACAAATTTTCATTCCTGAACTAATGTCTTCCTGAAATATGGAAGATTATTTGTCAGAAAACGGAAATGAAATGAAATGGGGTTTAACGCCCTACTGTTTTTCAGAAAAAGAAGGATCGTCCATATTTTGCAGTGATATTCAAGGAGGCGTACGCTGAATAAAATATGTATGATCTGGTTTTGCATGAAAAGAAGCAAAGAATGGAATTACGAATACGAATACCAAAGCTGAACACACACACGACGTTCTTGTCCCTCGTCTATTTACCACGTGCTGATCTGGAAAAAAAAGACTAACGTTTGGCCGTCAAACATTGCGGGGTGTCCAAAATCACTTCAAAAAATATTTATTGTTAATATTTTGGAGATGCCATTGGGCCACCCTAACCCTCACCCACACCGACCCACACCTAATACACACACGAGTAGTATTAACTCGCGTAGGCAGAATGTTATCTTTTTATTTCAGATGCAACACCTAAAATGAATTTTAATCTACACCGAAGAAAAATTCATTAAATTTCTTGCCTCCCCCCTAAAGCTTTCCTCTTGGAAAACATATACGCTACTGGTTTCGTAAATTTCAAAGCCGACTGACTGGTTTTAAAGATATTTATAAACTTCAGAGGTAAATCTTTCTTTGTTGAAACACAGTTGTATAATCTCACGTTGTGCGCCGTGTGAACTAAGACGATATAACTATTAAATAATTTCGTCATTGACAGGACACATCTGTTTACAGCTTTGATGCACAATTCGTTTAATTTTATGATGCCGAAGGAATTATATAGATCTTCATTATTTTTATCGGTCAGTGTAACACTTGACACATGTGGCCAGGTTAGTGCGAAGGGAAGATTTCGAAATCCGTGTGTCTTTGCAGCAGTGTAAGTATCATATCAGCAATACATCATTTAAATCTGCTGTCCCCGGATACTCTACATGCTGTTATGGCTTACTGTAATGATAATCCGACGACAAATGTTCATTCATACACAGTAATTAAGCACGCGGGACTTGTTTATAGCATTGGGGGCGTTAATTGTAGAGGTCGAAGTGTCCTTTAGAGTTCTATGTACGGTAATTGAGCACCACTCCAATAGTGATTCTAACATCTTTATGCCTACCAAATTTCCGAACTTATCAATAAATCACCAAATTAAACGCTGCATTATGAACTACAGAGATAAACTATATGTCGTATTCCATTACAATCAAATTAGATAAAAACATAATTACAAAATAAGCTCAACAACTGTCCCAATGGACATTGCAGGTCCATCTCATGTATGTCTTTCAGAAAATATGAATTTCAATTTCATGCCTGTCTTATTTCCTGCATGTCTGGTATTATTGGCGTCACGTCGTGTTCACCTTAAATTTTACAGAGATTTGCATATTAAACTAAATAGTCATTCGTCAATATAATATTTCTCCGTTAACTTTTCACATCTAAGCTCTTTAAAACAAGGGTAAAATGTCCCTGACAGCTGCTGCAGCCCCGTGGTCTACACGTAATTGTCAGAAGATCGGTTTCAAATATGGAATATACGGAATATAAGTTTCGTCCTGTACCTCAAGGTCTGGAAAATGCCGATCATACCTTGTATAGAACCACGAACTTTCTGTTTAATAAGCAAGTGTCATACCCACTGAGCCAACGTAGGTCTCATTCCTCTTTGATACAAAGACGGTTACGAGTAACGTGAACGACGGAGAGTTCCTGCTGTTTAAGATTAGAAGATTATGCTGGCTTATAGTCCACCTGTTTCTATATTCTAAAAAAAATACAGATTATGATGAAAGCTCAACTTTTAAAAATGATAGGCGTACAGCGTTCATGCACTGCCCTTATATTGAATAAAGACTTTGTTAGAGACGTCATCAATCTACCAACTTTTTCAAAATGGCATCTCCGAGGATTTAGTAAATCGGTCACAAGTGTTTATTTTGTGGGAGGAACTATAACTGATAGTTGTGTTACTACCTTTTAGAATTAATTGTTCTCATGCCATCAGTATCGTTAAAAGTTAGCAAAGCCTTCAAAAGTTACCGACGCTATTCTAGAAAAGGACCTAAGGCTCTGCCAATTGATTTATGATCGACATGAAACTTTGCATGCTTGTTCCGTCGGCAATTGTGCATCGATATAACGTCACATTTCCAAGATGGCTACAATGACACCGTCGGTTCCACAGAGAACGATAGATCGGAGACGTTCTAGCACATGACGTCATATGTGGATTGTGCGTCATGGTTAGGGTAAGGTTTAGCGCTAGCCCTGTTTACATCTCGAGACCTTGAGGTCCTAACAATAACCAACAATCCACATATGACGCCATAAGGCTAGAATATGCTAGACTGTCTCTGATCTAGCTTTCTCCCAGTTCCAAACTGTTCAGCAGTGAGAATATTCGCTAGGCCGCTACAATTACTGAGAGGGATGACATCGGTGCGGCTTAATGAGCTTGCGATATTAACTTTTTCCATCTGCAAATTAAATTCTAAAACATGTTTTGAAGTATTAGAAAAATAAATAAAGGTGTTTGAAGTATATCTAGATAAAAATATTTCCTTTTTAGTGTAAATGGGTATATAAAATGAGTAAAAGGAACCATTTTGCCTGGAACAGTTAACGCAACAATATCTTATGTAAAACAATGCACGCGCCATAGAGAGCCAATGATGGACGCCCCGTGATGTGGCGTCACCTGTAGAAGGCATACTTGAACTTTTTAAAGGTCAGTCATCTAATACAGAGGTATAAGAAGGCTTTCACAATACCTCTGTGAGACAGATTGGGTCAGTTACTGGTCCATAGTACGTTGGTACCTGTCACATTCTACTGAAACGCGAGAAATTTAAATCATTTACATAAATAATATGTCTGAGACAGGGACACTATTGGTTATAGTTTTTATGAAGTTAACTAAGCTACTCGTAGGTTCAAAACACATTCAAAGCCATGACATTAAGACCAAATTGTATAGAATTTGACAGGTTGTTTAATGTTTCTTATAGACCAGGTTACTACGATGTTCAAATTCTGATCAGCAATTTATCTTTTTTGATAATAAGTAGACAAGTGGAAATGATCTTTTCACAAGATGTCGTTTTATTAGACTTCCATATTAATCATAGCAAAGTTAAAATTCCGGGTCTCATAGTTCGTAACATATAGTGGCATTTTTATATACTAGAACGTTTTTGTTATTTTACCCTTTTTTATTACTCATGCATATGTAAATAATATTGATACCTTGTATAATGTATTGGACGTTAAATTTGTAATAAACAACAACAAACTCAGAACTCGACCAGGGAAGTTAAAAATTTGATGTTTTGTTTTGGGGAATTAATGACCAATTGAATGTTGTTAAATTAAGCCACCCTATATACATTCTGTTAAGGTCACACCCAAAGCCCAGCTTAGGCATGGGCCTGAGGCCCCAGGCCCCGCGTTTCGTGGCAAAAATAAAAAAACAAATTCAAATTCCATATGAAAGTTTCACGGTAATCGATCTAGCGGCGTGACGGCGGAGACTGAGCTATCCCTTAACCTTCTCTGTGAAGTTCCACTTAATCCGGTGATTTCACTTGTTATAACAGTTGCCCGCCGTTACATGTCATTTCCGCGCATTGTCTGCCATTCAGAACTGAATAGATTTTGTATGTGATCAGATAGTATTATGTAATTATTCTTGTATTACAGACCGTTTAATTGTTTGTTACACATGCGTGCCATTCAAAAGGATATGAAATAATCTTTTCTTCGCGTTAGGGGCCTAACGATTCTAGTTAGGTCTAGGGCCCCGCTCCGATTAAGCTGGACTTTGGGCACACCATAAAAATAAAGCCACTATATTCAATGCAACTAAATTTATAATATTCGAAAAACTGCTGTGGTTGAATTAAATCGGTTGTTGTCATTGTAAGCAACTAATTTCTATAATGCATTTTATCAACCCTAGCACCAAATGTACCGATTTTACTCGAGAAGCTCTTTACATCTATAAACCGCTATATTAGGAGACACAGTAGAAGAGCTGGTCAGATATTACGGACTATATTTTATTCAGACATTTACCGTTATTATTAGCCTCTAACCTAACCATTATATAGCGTTGTTGAACATAGAGTGTTATACCGATAGATCTCGTGTACACCGTGGTAAAGAGATCTGCTGGACATGCTTACAAACGATAATTATATAAAAGGAAAAACACATGTTTTATGAGAGGCGTATGTACTAATGGTAGCTGTGATATTCCAGTTAGCAATTTAAGAGACGTTTAAGATCCCATATATATATATACATGTATATCATAACATTAAAGGAAAGAAATTAATTAAGGGTTGTCATGCAGCAGCGTTCTCTGAACGGATAAGTGGTACCAAATGTTATATAAAGAGTATACTTATCACCTCGTTCTAGCTAACAAATGAAATTAAGTAACATACCATACACAGGTTGATATTCAAAAGCAATGGTGATATTTCTGTTTAGATTTAAGCACTAAATGGACCTTTTCTGTTTCGACTGAAGCATGAAATGGACATTTTATGTTTCGATTTGAGCACGAAATCCACTTTTTCGGACATGATTTAAGTACAGTCGCCTATATATTTTAACTTACAGTTCCTCTACTATTGCAAACTGCATTGAAATGAACTATACATTTCCGAAAAACTTAAACCATGTCCCATTGCATTATGTATAAAATTTATAGATTTAACAGCTGTGAGTGCAAAGTATCTAATTCTACAGCATCTTCTGTCTACAGAACGAACACAAGCTGAACATCAATAAGAAAGAAAAGAAAAAAAAGAAGAATTGTTTAATTTAAAAAAAGGTATATCAAGAAGACTTTCATGCCCCCCCCCCCACCTTTTTTTAGGCATAAATACACATATCATGGTTAAAATCTTTCATATCTATTCAAACTAGATTTCCACATGAAACTCGTCACGTAATGCTTCCCTATTACCTCCTAGACAACGATATAAATTGAAAGAAATCTCTTTTATAAATACATCTATCTTTGTATACGAGCTTTCATCCCAGTTTAATTAATATTTATTTCTTTTTGCCATTTTAAAATGAATAGAGCTGTTATTACATGAGTAGCGTCATTTAAATATTATATCATATATTTCGTATGCTTGTCAGTTAAGATAGACATCGCGGTAAGAGTTTACAAAGGCTCTTTAAGAGATTTATGTTCAACAACAAAAATATGGTATTGAAAAAGAACGTCTAAATTTTAAACGAAAATAAAAGTTTACATAATCCATAAACATCCCGGCTTCTGTTCAATTCAAATTCGCTTTCTTCTATTGTATAGTCCATATTTGATATTTTTACCCGACTACATCTGACAAGCCTTTTCAATGTTTTGTAATATTACTTGTGTACTTTAAATAGCCAATGAGAACGCAGGCGTCGGTATATATGTTAGATCTTATTTGATGTAGGAAAAACATAACCATACTGTCGAAATGACGAAACGAAATTAAAATAGAATAATAATTACATTGTGTTGTCGTGGTTATCCTTTATAGTGCACGTTTTAGTTTTGATCTAATGACTCCCACGTGACAATTCACAAGCCAGAATCCGCAGTTGGATAATTTAAGAATTGTATCTTATTTGAAATATATTTTGTACCGTGTTTATCAGATAACAGTATATTTCTATCAGACATAATATGTCTACCGCCTCCTCGTCATATGCTTTAAAGGGACAATAACACTCTTACTGGCTTGACAGCTCCAGAAAATAAAAAATAGCCTTATTCTAAGTACTAGATGTGTTAGTGTCTTATCTGTTGTGTAAATTATCCATCAAATCCTATTTTACTTGTCGAGAGGGTTCAAAAATATTTTTAAATCCAAGTCACATTTGAAAAGTTTTATGTCAGGCTTTTCAAATCATTTAGTTGAATTTTTCCAATTTTTTTTTAAATTGTTAAGATGAAATTTGTATCATCAATTAATTGGAGTATTGTAAAATTGTACAATTTGTTGGCCAGAATAAAGATTGAGACATATTATTCAGTTACGACAAGAGTGGTATTGAGCCTTTAAACGGAAAGGTAACTCAAGATTAAACTCAATTCAAAGACCATTCGAAATCCTAAATTGGCTAATATTAATCGTTGGCTTTCTTGAAATACATTGCACATATTGGAACTAATATTCTGAGTTATATATAGCAACGGCTGCCTTTATTGACTTACATATAAAATAATAAATCAATCACTCAATAATTCAATCGATAATAATAATAATAAACTGACAAATGATTATTCGCGCCATTTATATTGTCATAAGTCTGCCTTGAGGGGCTTTAGCCAGAAGTAGGTTGCGGTACCTTTAAGGCATTTAGGACACTACTATTATATTACAGTATAAAAGTCACACTGGTCCGCACCTAAATGAAATATTTAATCAACTACTATCAAGGAACAAGGAAGGACCTGTTATCAATTCTAGAAAGTTCCTTAGTTACATTAAACTAAAACCTTCCTTAATTCGAATTCTGTAAATATCTGTGGAGTGGGTGATATCAACAACACCTAATCTCTATATCATCATCACGAAACATTCTCATATTATTACATGGTCTATTTATAAATAATGTCACGAAATGGAAGTTAAAAATGTAAAGGACGAAAGATAGGAAAATTAGTATTAAACGGTTTTACAACAGGTGGTATTAAATCTTTTTATTTGGCTATAATCCGTTGCATTGTATTGTATTTTCATCATTTGAATGACAAACTATTAACTATGAAAATTTGTTCTCTTAATTTAGAGATCAAAAATTTCCATTTAAACATCCCCAACATAACATAACACAATATATCAACCCGACTTTATGTCAGATACAGTCTTTCAAATTATCTAGAAAATAAAAGCATATCTGCTTGTGAGTCATTAAAGAGCCAAAATTACAACTTTTAACAAGACAATAAATATAACAAGGTGACTTGCCCTTGCACAAAACCTACGTCAAATTTGTTTCCGTGGAAACAGTCAAATTATTCAACTGAGAAATGTCCAATTAGCAAAGGCTGGTGAGTTTCCAAAGTTTTGTAAAGTTATCTGGAAACAAAACCGGATTGAGAGACAGACAGACGAAGGGAGTCCATTTCAAGAACCTCGCCCCTCCACCACCCCTTTTCGTATAATGCTATATTTAAAATAACCTAGATAATGGTCTACATATTTCCAAGCAGTGTTCACGAGCTTCTGCGGAGGAAGTTTTGGCAACCCAAAAAGTTATAATGCTTACAACTGGTACGGAATCTTAAAACGCCCATATCTTAACAATGGGCTGGCAAATCCGTCTCGCACTCAGCATGTAGATTAGTTGCAACGTCCCCTCCTCTTAACCAATATGCAAATCAAGACAACCCTAAAATTATTTTTTTACCGGTGAATATTTCGAAGTTCTAATTCCCTTTAAGTAAGGAAATATCTATTATATTCTAGCACATCGCGGTTTTAATGGGTTATATATTCGTTTGTAAACTCAGGGAGAAATGTTTTGTATAAAAGCTATTGGAATCTATATAACCCTTCTATAATCGGGGTTTTGTAAACCCAGGGAGGAATGTCTTGTACAAATGCTATTTGAACCTGTATATTCCCCTTAAAGTAAGGAAATGTCTATAAACCTTCTGGCACATCAGGGTTTTGTAAACCCAGGGAGGACTGTTTTGTATAAAATCTATTTGAATCTGTACATTCCCCTTTAAATAAGGTAAAGTACATAACCCTTCAAGCACACCGGTGATTTAATGGATTATATATTTGCTTGTAAACTCATAGAGGAATGTAATGTGCAAAAGCTATTTGTATCTGCATATGGTACAAAGATTTTTAAATAAGAAAACAGACTTACCAATTCCATGGCTGGCTGTAAATAATTAATTTAAAAATCCCTTGAATGAACGTTAATTATTCTCGTCTTTAATTACGGTCTTTAATTAAACAATGTGTTTAATTATCTACAACCACAAGAAAATACTATTGAATACTTCTGCACAACTCTAGTCTCAGTACTTAATCACTTGGCTGATGCCTGCTTATAGTCCAATCGAGAAATGTTCACGCTTTTCACAATCTATTTGTTTATATACGACTTTGTTTCAGTTTATTTCCAGCCCAATTTTATTTCCATTTCTGATTTTGTTTCGTTTTATCACATGTTTCTTGAAGCAAGACACGTCCCAGATGTTTAGGCGGCCTCCTGGAATCCACTATTAAGTCTTATATATATATGTATAGATTTTTATTCTGCAACTTGCTGCGCTCTTTACGTTGACCGACGGCAAACCTGTCCTGAAATTAACAAGAATTACTTTTCAATATGTTCGATCCAATTTCACGTTTGTTAATAAACTCATTAATATTTTTCTTTCTTGTCTTATCTTACTATGAAATTCTTTCATCACAAATTTAGAAGGAGTCGGGATCATTGGCATGTACAATCACGATAAAGCAAAGGGCTACTTATGGCGCCATTAATCAGTATGTACACTGAAAGTATACATAAAATGAAATGAGATATACCGTCCTACTTTTCTCAGCCGACTGGGATAATGAAAACAGGCACATGGATTGTGCTATGAGGGGTAATTTTCCCGGGACAGCGGCGTTTCCGCTTACGCGTCATCGAACTTCAACCTTCGAAGACTCTTTTACGTGCACATAACGAGTACATAGGTGTACCCCCCCCCCCCCCTTTCTCATGTCACTCGAACGACTAGACGCTTATCCTGCGTATCCCGGCATCCCCTTGTTATCCAGCGCTCTAATCACTGAGTCACATGGTTTCCTAAAAGTAAAAAAGTGGAGGAGGATGCTTTAAACATTTTAGACATATTTTTTTTTTTTTTTTTAACTGTGAATTTAGCTTACAATAAATAAATCGGTTTTATGGTTTTTTATTTACTTTCCTAAAGACAAATTAAGATAAAATTTATCCACGCTCATCTCAGATGGGTCAGTTATTGATGTGCCCTGTGGATTCACACACGTGCAAGACATGTTTCCTCAATGCCAAGTGATAGCAATGGCGGCTCGCCTTCTGTTAGCAATACAAAATCAGCCAATTGCATTAATCTGCCTTGATTTGAACGGTAAATTCCGCCACCGCGCAAACTCTTATCATGGTAAACTGTTAAGTCAGCCAAAAGTGAACAAAAATAAATCCAGTGTATTCATGTGTTAGTCTAATATGTTTCATAAATAGCAAAATCAGACGCCCTTAGTTACGCCCCCCCCCCCAATCCCCACCACATACACACACAAATAGGGTTTCACTTTCTACTGTTCTGCTCCGACTGGGCTAATGAAGACGGGCATACACTTTGTTCGGAGAGAGACGTCATTTCGGGATTAGCACATTTTTATTTGCTTGCGTGCAGGGGTCTTTAGCAGTGCAAGGAAACCGGGAGACCTTGAGAAAACCCTCGAGGTTGGCAGACCTGTTTAACGTCCTACTGTTTTTTCGCCCCGACTAACAAAGAGAGAGAGAGAGAGAGAGAGAGATGGGTTTAACGTCCACTCGACACAAACTAGTTCATTTCGGGACTAACATTCAAATTTCAATTTTATTTCAATAATTCGCTTGTGCGTAGAGGTCTTTAGCAATAGGAGGAACTGGAGAAAACCCATGAGGTTGGACATGCGATCCTACTCCTTGTCACGTACAGCCGGGGAATCGAAATCACGCCAGTTGACACAATAACAGACCTTATGCTGCAGCACGCACAATATAATGATACAGAGGTGTAAAACAACTTTCCTTTTTAATAATAATAATAATAATAATAATAATAATAAAATATCGAAACTTAAATTAGTTTTAACTGCTTTAAGTTTCGATATTCTAAGAAAACAAAAACAATATTTTTTTTACTCGGTATTATACATAATCTCCAACGAGTTTGAATTTAATATTGGTAATTTTCATCAATATCGATGTTGTTATCTTACCGTGAATATGAGTTCCAATATTTAAGACACAATGAATATTTTAAAATCAGTCAACGACATTGTATTCAGTGTGGAAGTGAAATGTCAAACATTACACCCGAAGTAGACCTAACTAATCAAAAGCTAAAAATATTGAAACATCTAAACTGTAATGTTTAGATAATATATATATACTATACAACCCTAGGCAATAATCAGACACTAAATCAATTGTATATCAATTTTGAGAAAGTTATCTTCCTTTCCTGATTTAAACATTTCCTCTTCTAATAAAATTTGCTTTTAAAATGACTCACACTTTTAATCAATTACATATTGTAAGTCAATCTATCCGGTTTCGGGAAGTACTGATATCCGTATCCTCTAGAAATATTTCATATACACCCAAGCAGTGTCTTGTTGAAGTCGCTCTATCAGTATCCTGTCCAGTGTGAATACAGTAGTCTATAGATAGAAGATATTGTTACTGAAACCAGCAGGATCTTACTATTCATACAGAGTTACACCAGAAGATATGCTTGACTCAAATAATAATTGTAGTGTTTAGCTAAAGGGACACCCATTGATCTTTAAATACAACGTTATTAATCATGATTCACGCCATGCCGGGAGAGAGAGAGAGAGAGAGAGAGAGAGAGAGAGAGAGAGATCGGGTTTAACGTCCACTCGACACAAACTAACACATGGTTCAATTTTATTTCAATAATTCGCTTGCACGTAGAGGTCTTTAGCAGTGGGAGGAAACCCGAGGACCCGGAGAAAACCCACGAGGCTGGACAGGCAATCCTACGCCTTGTCACGTACAACCGGGAATTCGAAACGACGCCAGTTGACTCAATGACAGACCTTATGATACAGCGCGCACGTGCTAACCATTCGGCCATCCAACCCCCCATGCCGGGACAGAATCACTACATAAAGATGCGTTATGTAAGATTTAGATAAAGAGCTAGCCATTCTTGCTATAATAGTTCGAAATAGATAATGTAAAATGAATAATTTGAAAATTTCATTTAAATTACTCTATTACGAGCGAAGATATTAGCCTTTGAAGGTTTGACAAGACGTGTGCAATAATTTCAACCACCGTACTGGTTGTTCGAAGCTAAGTCTCGCTCCTCCATTTTTAAATTAAATCAAAATATGGCTGAACCGTTCTAATCCATTCAATATCGGAGAAATCCGATGCCATCGAGAGTTGATTATGGCCTGCATCAGTTAATTAATGTCTAATTAATAATTTAGAAAACATTTCTGGCTAAAAAAGAAAGACCTGCAATAGGCAGATTTAGCTTTTGCATAATGCATGTTTAACATTTGCAAACCTTTATCGTCTTATTTTTTAAAAGAAATTTTTGAATTATATAAGATCAGCAAGGTGTTTCTTGGCATAAAATAAAGTTATTCCATTATTTCATTATCAGTCTCATAAAAACATCTGAAAAACTTTATCGTGTTATTTAAAAACAAAACCTACCAAAACATAAATAATTATATTCGAGAATCAAGGATTTTCTGGCATAAAATAACAATATTTCATTATTATTTCATTAACAGCCTCATTGTCCCGTATTAATAACACTAACAGCCCCTTTAACAAAACACAGTCTCACAAAGACGGAAAAATATCAATATTCTTATTACCACGTCATTCCTCCCCTTTCTTCCTATGCTCGACTTCTTGATTTTATCAAATATCTTAAACACACATCCGTGTTGACTATTTGATAATCACGTGCTCAAACTGTTTAATAAATGTTAGATTATCTTGTATTTATACTTTCGACAGTTGCAAATTTGACCCAGTTTTCCATTTTTAGGTGCATATATTGTTGACTTAAATCTATTTTGATGATTTTCGGCCACCTCAATTTTAAAGTTAGTATTTTAAGTCATTAAATTTAGAAAACTTTAAATTCGCAACAATTCATGCTCTACCGAATAAACATTAACAGTGCAATCATAGAAATACACTGTCAGTTTTATCTTGATTTCAGAAAAAAGAGGTAACTGGGTAGCCTCGGGGCCAACTGGCAAAAACAGAATGACTATCCCAGTAGTTTAAAGCGAGAATTTCATATTTTCTAAGAAAGTCAAAACATAATTATTTCTATGTGTTTTGCTCAATAGGTTATCAACTCACTATTATACGATCATAGGTGTCATTCTCACACTTAAAACTCATTTACACTGGAAATAATAACACAATTACCTCCCAATTACCTCCCTTGTTTTCTATTCTCCACCATGGAGTAGCTTTTTTCAAACGTTTGAATTGGAAGAGGAAAATTATATTTTAGCCAATTTCTCAACCGGCAATAGTGAAGTATAGGATTAATAGGATTATTCTTTATCAAGGTAGGACTGTTTATGGATACCATCTATTTTAAGGCTTTATTTTAATAAATTTTAAAAATATAACTTAAAAATTTAATATTTCCGCTTTAAATAAAACAGTAGCACGATAAAACGTGTTAGTTATGTGAACTTCTCAAATGGAAAGTGATATCAGGTATTCCAGAAAGAGTAAACATACCCTACCTCATTATAGCCTTTAGTCAGCAAATCAGACAACTGCTAAATCGGACCGATTATCTGGCAAAGGATGGACAATGTAAACCTAACACAGCTTCTCAAGTGGGAAGTGCTATAGGGTGTTATAGAAAGAGTTAGCCTATTCCGCTCTTCGAATAAAACTTATACCCTTTTAACAGCAAATCTGACAACTGCTAACTCGGGCCGATTAAAGATACATTATGGGAGATTCGATAACGAGTTGGCAGTTCTCACTATAATAGTTAAAAACTAGATAATGTAAAGGCAGTTTGCTGAAAATTTCATTCAAATTGATACACTATGAACCGAGAACTAAGCGATTGAAATTTCCGTCTAGCCTCGATCATCATTACTAAAGTCAGTACGATAAACAGTATAGTCTCGATTATCCATGTAATTGTTAAATCGTGAAGGAAAGTCATGCAGTAAATCGGCTCATAATCCACTAAAGATCGCAGGCTAGCGATGTCATCTAGAGTTGATTATGGTCTGGATAGGTTAATTAATGACTAATTAATAATTAAGATAACATTTCAGGTCTAAAGAAAGACCTACAATTGACAGATTTAGCTCTTGCATAATGTATGTTTAACTGACAAACTTTGCCGTGTAAACTTTGCACAATTTCCAAGAGAGCTATCTCCCTGTTAACATGTGTATAAGAACAAAATAGGAAAAAAACATGCAATATAATGGTTATACATTCCTGCTACGTGGTAGGTAAACATCTTTAAAAGACATAGTTGTGTTTAAAAAGCAACTCGTTATTTTCGTTAATGTCACATTTATAAGCACCCAGATTTGATCTTTTTGTCGTTTAAACAAAATATACTATTCAAAAAAAGTAGGGGATATTTGATTTTGGGGGCATAATACTAAAATATGAAAATGACTACGAAAAAAGTCACTATAGAACCTAACAGAAGAAACATTTCCAGTTACATGTGACGCCCAAACGCACCAATAGCTACCGCATGGAATGCAGGTGATGCTTGGGATCATCATGGGGGTCCAACCCAAGATTTGCACGACTCTGACTTTGAATGTTACAGTCATTGTGGCATTGAATTCCAGGGTGGAAACATCAGTTTAATTGTTTTAGTGACCAGAAAACAAATTTTGATATGCGTCGGCTTACCCAAAATGAAAGGTTACGTGCCCTTGGCATGCTACAGATCGGCACAACACAGGCGGTTGTGGCGCGGACGATGAATGTTTCTCAGTCTGTCATAAGCAGGCTATGGTCCAGATACCGTGATACACAATCTGTACAGGACAGACCACGCTCAGGTCGACCAAGGGCGACAACTCAAGCCCAGGATCGATTTATCCGTACCTTGGCCTTGAGAAATCGTGTCATCACAGCAAATCAGATCAGCGCTCGTCTTCAAACAGACACTGGTGTGAGAGTGAGTGGCCAGACGATTCGGAATCGACTGCATAGGGGTCACCTTCGCGCCCGACGTCCTCGCGTGATCCCTTGTTTGAGAGATCATCACATTCAGGCAAGACGTCGTTGGTGTAGGGATCGTCAACACTGGGATAATCGACGCTGGAGCAATGTGATGTTTTCAGATGAGTCAAGGTTCACTGTTGATTTTTTGGACAGACGTAGGAGGGTGTGGCGTCGTCGAAACAAGCGCTTCCAAGACGTTAACGTCATCAGACATGATCGATTTGGGGGTGGTTCTGTTATGGTGTGGGGAGGCATCACTGTTGCTGGAAGAACGGCTTTACATGTTGTTGCAGGGCGTGTTACAGGCCAGTACTACCGGGACAACATCTTGGCAGTCCATATTGTGCCGTTCGCACGACGTCATGGCCGCCGTTTCATCTTCCAGGATGACAACGCAAGATGTCACAGGGCCAGGATCGTTACAGGTTACCTCCAACAACAGAACATCACCACATTACCTTGGCCAGCACTGAGTCCCGACCTCTCCCCCATCGAGCATGTCTGGGACATTCTTGGACAGAGGTTACGTCAACGTCAACAACGTCCTGCCAATGTCCAAGAACTTGCTGCTGCGTTGCAACAGGAATGGGACAATCTGGACCAAAATGACCTTAGACGTCTCATTAGGAGTATGCCACGTCGGATCAATGCTTGTTTGGCAAACAGAGGAGGATTTACCCGTTACTGACTTGGTTGTGATGCTGTGGTAACTTTGCTGTTTGACCCCGGGTATCATTTTACCCTTATAATGGTCAGTCTGTGCCTTACTTAGTCTAACGATCATTTGGAATAAATCGATGAATGTGAACTTCATTTCATTTTGTCATTTGTTTCTTCGTCAGTTTCATTAGGTGACTTTAATAACACTTAAAAATCAAATATCCCCTACTTTTTTTGAATAGTATATGTTGTACTTTATCTAGGATTTGAAACTGTTTTTGCTGCCTAAATTTTGGTACCCAACCATAAATAACCACTACTAGACAAATTAGATAAAATCTTGGCTCACGTCTATACTGTATCAGGTGCCATTTACGAGACAACTTATTTGAATGAGTTCACCTTACCCATATGCAATAATAGGTATACCATGACAGTTTAAAAGCTTCGTTTTTCCTAATTCTAAATTTCCTTTTATTTGTCTAGTTGAAGTCATAGCAAACATAAAAAAAAAATACGAAACGAAAAATAGATTTGTATTTTAATCAAATTGTAGTCACATAACCGAACAACACACTGGCTCTTCTTCTGTGGCAAGTCGCTAAACACGAGTGCAAAATAACGTCCTACGATTCAGCAACAGTTTGGACCAGGAAAATGCCATTTAGAGGGGCCTTTTATCTAAGGGTTTCTTCACGTGCAACTAAACAAATACACAGGTGAACATCTCCGTTTCCTTGCCAGACTCTTCTTCCTGGCTCATTGACAATGAGAAACCAGCCTGGAAGATTGAACCCAGGATTCAACTCATGGACCTGCTGGTAGTGCGTCAGCACATCATTAACAGGAACCAACTTTTGGATTACGTGTTTTGACAATACAAAAAATATATCTGAATCACAAATACAAAAATTTATGTTTCATTTGCAAGACAGCAAGCCACCATAAATTGTAATAATGACAAGGAAAGACCAATTAGTGTTGCTCTTTAGAATGTATTTCTTGAAATCGTTAGTGAATTTTCAAAATAGATCATCGTGTTCTTCCTTTGCAAATAAAAGAACCCTAAATTCTTCTTGAATGACATCGGTAAAAAAGGGTTGGTCATCAGTATCATTAGCAAAAAAATGTATCATATTTTACAATTACTTGTTCAAGATACTCTTTCGGTTTGGGTTATATGTTTTTCCCATATTTTGAAGCTTGTGCCAAGGTATTCTTTCGGGTTTTCCGGGAATCCCGGACCAGTTTTTACTGTTTCGGGATCTTCGGATTTCAGATTCATATCATTTTCCTCGCATATATACATGTGCGTCACTCAGCTCACATTCTCGTGTTCTCCAATTCTGCCAGTCCAATATGCAAAATGGCAGCACCGAAGCTGCGCGTATCAAGCTAGGTAGTTGGGTTTTAAGTTCCTGGAAGTCGTTTTCTTGGAAACTGCACACATGGCAATGGAACACTCCGCTAGAAAGAGTTTATGCCCTGAAGTAATTCGGTGAGGAACGTAACACCGTAACGTCTTTTTGCGTACTGGGCAGAAGGAATCATCACTCTTCTTGATTGTATTACGGTCCTGATGTGATGAATTTGGTTTGGTATATGACATGGTATACGCTTGATGGACTTTCCATGAAGAAGAGGGTAACTTGAACCAATATGATAGAATACTTGTTATTCCTCCGTTTACAAATGACCGTGTTAAATTCACAGAAAGCAGTGCAAACATTAGAATTATGCTAGATCATGGTTTAGGGTTTCCGAAATTCTTACCGCTACTAAATATCTCTGAGCACAAGCCTGTTACTGGAATAAAGATAGGGTCCTCCGGTATGTTAGTACCGAAATGACCGATTCGAGGTAAGTCGACGTTAAACCGTATATCACCCCCTCCCCCCTGTCTCTTTATGTGACGTGAGCCACGGTGGCTCAGTGAGTAAGACGTTTGCTCGCTAAACTGGAGGTCCGGCGTTCGATCCCTGCGTTGGCCGAGAAAAGTTCATCAGGGTTTTCTGGCGTGGTTCCTCATTTTCAGTGGAGCAGGACCGAGGGCCTGGCAAGGGACAACGTATGATCGTTCGGATGGGACGATAAAGCGAGGTCCCGTGAACACATTGGCGTACACGTAAAAGATCCATTGGCCGTAGCGCCGTTGTCCGGGCAAAGTTACCCTCACAGCGTATGGCTGTCTTCATTAGCCCAGTCGGAGCAGAACCGTAGGGCGTTAAACCCCATTTCAATTCTTTATGTGTCGAGAGATAATTTAGAAAGGATTGCAGAAGCAAATATTTCTTTCTTAAACCTAAAGTACCTTGAACACGAATCTTACTTTCTGGGGTTTTCGACCCGAAGTTATCAATTGAATACGATTTGAAGGAAGATTAAGAGGTTTTCTACCATAACATGTGGGGGTTGGGTGGCTGAATGGTTAGCAAGTGCGCGCTGTACCATAAAGTCTGTCATTGAGTCAACTGGCGTGGTTTCGAATCCCCGGTTGTACGTGGCAAGGAGTAGGGTCCTCCGGTTTCCTCCCACTGCTAAAGACCCCAACGCGCAAGCGAATTATTGAAATAAAATTAAACCATGTGTTAGTCCTGAAATGACCTAGTTTGTGTCGAGTGGACGTTAAACCCCATCTCTCTCTCTCTCTCTCCCTCTCTCTCTCTCTCACCATAACATGTTTAATTGAATACCGTTCACATTAAGATTATGGAAATATCTAGTTATATAGGGAATTGTACCCTAAGGTGGTTACTTAAAAAAGATACATTATTCAAGAGTTAAATTTGCCTATTGCAGGTCTTTCTAAACGTTATTTTAATTAGACATTTATGAACACGCCAACACCACAATGAACTCTCTAGGGCATCGGATTGTTCCGATTTAAAGTAGATTAGAAGGGTTTGGTCATCTAATGATTTAATTTAAAAATGGAGAAGGTAGGCTAAGTCTCGAATATACCAGTACCGTGGTTACGATAATAAACAATCAATGCACACATCTTGTCAAAACTACGAGCAGTGGTAACTTGGCTCAGAATAAAGTACTTTGAATGAAATGTCCAATACATTAATTTTGCATTATCTATTTTTGAACTATTATCGCAAGCACGACCAGCTCTTTATCTAAATCTTACATAATGTATTTTTAAGTCAGTTAATATGAATATGCGCCCACTGACGCCAAAAGAGAGAGAGAGCACGTGCTAATTATTCGGCAATCTATCCCCCGACGCCAAAAGATGTGTCAAAGCCTGTTGTTGCTATGAATTCTTTGTTTCTCTATAATGTCCCTTACTGTAAACAAATGTCATTTGTTTGGCAAATACTATAAGAATAATTATAGTTTTCAAGCCACGCATTTGAGGAATATGGAGGTTTGTGATACAATATATAAATACCCCAAAACAGGGACAACAATCACGAGCAGCACTGAAAGCAAGTTAAACTTTCCTTTAACTGATTAACGCGTTAAAATTTCCTTTAACTGATTAACACGTTAGAATTTTTAAGTTAACGAGTTAATATGAGTTAATAATCAAAGCTCCTTATTTAGGTAGCATTTGTTATGGAAAAACACTTTTTTAAAAAATCAAATTTGGTGCCGTCGACCGTGACGCTTGTTTCCGAATGGGAGACTGGAGACCAAATCATTTCGACCGGAGCTGTGCATTCTGGCAAACGTAACTAAAACGACAGCGCCAATGTGATCTGTGAATGATATAATATACTATTCAAAAAAAGTAGGGGATATTTGATTTCTAAGTGTTATTAAAGTCACCTAATGAAACTGACGAAGAAACAAATGACAAAATGAAATGAAGTTCACATTCATCGATTTATTCCAAATGATCGTTAGACTAAGTAAGGCACAGACTGACCATTATAAGGGTAAAATGATACCCGGGGTCAAACAGCAAAGTTACCACAGCATCACAACCAAGTCAGTAACGGGTAAATCCTCCTCTGTTTGCCAAACAAGCATTGATCCGACGTGGCATACTCCTAATGAGACGTCTAAGGTCATTTTGGTCCAGATTGTCCCATTCCTGTTGCAACGCAGCAGCAAGTTCTTGGACATTGGCAGGACGTTGTTGACGTTGACGTAACCTCTGTCCAAGCATGTCCCAGACATGCTCGATGGGGGAGAGGTCGGGACTCAGTGCTGGCCAAGGTAATGTGGTGATGTTCTGTTGTTGGAGGTAACCTGTAACGATCCTTGCCCTGTGACATCTTGCGTTGTCATTCTGGAAGATGAAACGGCGGCCATGACGTCGTGCGAACGGCACAACATGGACTGCCAAGATGTTGTCCCGGTAGTACTGGCCTGTAACACGCCCTGCAACAACATGTAAAGCCGTTCTTCCAGCAACAGTGATGCCTCCCCACACCATAACAGAACCACCCCCAAATCGATCATGTCTGATGACGTTAACGTCTTGGAAGCGCTCGTTTCGACGACGCCACACCCTCCTACGTCTGTCCAAAAAATCAACAGTGAACCTTGACTCATCTGAAAACATCACATTGCTCCAGCGTCGATTATCCCAGTGTTGACTATCCCTACACCAACGACGTCTTGCCTGAATGTGATGATCTCTCAAACAAGGGATCACGCGAGGACGTCGGGCGCGAAGGTGACCCCTATGCAGTCGATTCCGAATCGTCTGGCCACTCACTCTCACACCAGTGTCTGTTTGAAGACGAGCGCTGATCTGATTTGCTGTGATGACACGATTTCTCAAGGCCAAGGTACGGATAAATCGATCCTGGGCTTGAGTTGTCGCCCTTGGTCGACCTGAGCGTGGTCTGTCCTGTACAGATTGTGTATCACGGTATCTGGACCATAGCCTGCTTATGACAGACTGAGAAACATTCATCGTCCGCGCCACAACCGCCTGTGTTGTGCCGATCTGTAGCATGCCAAGGGCACGTAACCTTTCATTTTGGGTAAGCCGACGCATATCAAAATTTGTTTTCTGGTCACTAAAACAATTAAACTGATGTTTCCACCCTGGAATTCAATGCCACAATGACTGTAACATTCAAAGTCAGAGTCGTGCAAATCTTGGGTTGGACCCCCATGATGATCCCAAGCATCACCTGCATTCCATGCGGTAGCTATTGGTGCGTTTGGGCGTCACATGTAACTGGAAATGTTTCTTCTGTTAGGTTCTATAGTGACTTTTTTCGTAGTCATTTGCATATTTTAGTATTATGCCCCCAAAATCAAATATACCCTACTTTTTTTTGAATAGTATATGTCACCAATTAGGCCCTGTTACTGGTCTATATAACTATTTTCCAGTCTAAAATGGCGTCACAGAGTGATAACGCGTTAATTCATTTCTATTAACGTGTTAATTAGAAGATAAACATTTCCTGTTTCGTATTTAGAGGGGATTTATTGTCTATTTAACCATGTTTGAATCATTAGAACACGACACACAACAATATTTCGACTACCCCATTATATTTTCAAGTGATTTGTTGTGACTAATGACTTATTATTCAGTATATCATGCTAGTCAGACTTTGATCAAAGCGTGATTTAAAAAAATGAGTGAGCGAAGCTAGCCTACCAAAAAAGAAAACGAATTTGTCCATACCGTCACTGCCTAGTTAATAATATATTTGGATGCCTGAAAACGGTTTTAATTAATTTATGACTGGTTTTCTACTGTTTTATGTATATCAGGAATGTATTATCATAAAAGACCATGTTTGAAAATGGTGTGATAGTCATGTGTGCAGAATTTCTTGCAGATATTTGCCAATAAAGATTTGAGGAACATCATTGAACACAAAAATGAAAAAAAAAAAAAAAATACAATGTAATATTTATACGTAGTTTTTCGCCTTAATAATTTAGAAATGGTTTATTGTCAATTCGACCACACTTTTCGACCAATCAGAATCGAGGTAATTTCTAATTTGTGCTACAATCTCATTTATACGTTAACCGGTTAATAAGTTAACTGCTCTCAGCCCTAATAATATATATAGTTTTATTATGTGCCCAATCGCTAGATGACACTAAAAGATTATAATGTAGGATGTTATAAAGAAGCTCAATCTCAAATTCTTGAGACTCTAATGGAACGAAAATTGACCAAAATGCACACATGAATGTAATATGAGTGTATATTAGTTGATTTATATTCATTTTTCTTTAAACATTCTATTGCGATTCCAATCTTTTTTGTTCGTCAGAATACGTGAGAAGTCCAAATTAAATGGCAGTTGTTCACGCCTGGTTAGTCCAGTCTTACAGTGTACATTGGAAGTACGGTTTAAAGTTTGACACTTCATTTACGCACTGACGTTTAGCCTCGTTCATCAAGGCGCCTCATTACAAATTGCGATCGAGGGCACAGTTTCAAAATTGTTCAATGTTTCTTAAATACAGGATAGCAGGAGGCCATATTTTCACGGTAACATAACAGCATCGCTATTGATTTGAATGGACCAATAATTCGTGTTTAAATATCGAAGACACTGGATAATATTGAATTAGAGCCTCGCGTCCTTTAACAACATGCAAAGACTAGACGAGGTTGGTGTTAATAAATTAACAGCAATATTGCTTCTTAACCTCGTAACATATAATCCGTCCCAATACCATCAACTGTGAATTATTTAGTATAGATAGAAAGCGATTTAAACAGATGTGGTAATTTGCCCTCATATATCACCACCGCCCGCCTTTGCACTACCGCTGCGATAGTCCAAAATCTGTCTATAGTGTGGGGGTTGGATGTCCGAATGGTTAGCACGTGCGTGCTGTATCATAAGGCCTGTCATTAAGTCAACTGGCGTGGTTTCGAATCCCCAGTTGTACGTGACAAGGAGTTGGGTCGCCTGTCCGACCTCGTGGGTTTTCTCCGGGTCCTACGGTTTCCTCCCACTGCTAAAGACCCCTACGCGCAAGCGAATTATTGAAATAAAATTGAACCATGTCCCGAAATGTGTTGAGTGGACGTTAAACCCCATCTCTCTTTCTCTCTCTCTCTCTCTCTCTCTCTCTCTATTGTGAGAGGCCAATAGCATTTAGTCTATCAAATATCATGTACCCATTTTGATATAATGTCTCAATGATAGCTTTTCGGACAATGCTACTTGGTGATCTTTACAAACTCGAATACCATATGAATTTAATATAACTACTGAGCCTACCTAATACTATATTCGATGAGTTTATATATCCAAAAAGCAGACCCGTTATTAATATCTGACATATTCTATTTGAACCCTATCTATTCCTGTCTTACATTTCGTAAAGAGACAATAGTTAACTGTTCGCCGCGGTATACTTTATAAATTTAATATAATTATTCTCAAAAGGTCTTGTTTTTCAGTTATGTTACCCTCAGTGGATTTCTTATAGGCCATTACAGAACTGGATTCCGCGCTTCGAGTTTTTTTAAAGAAAATTATTCCTTTCGTAAACACAATTTATCATGGTAATGATGTATAAATATATTTAGAATAATCCTGGTTTATCTGATACGTAATATTGAAATCTCTGCACAAGACATGAAGAAAAAAAATTAATTAAAATCTGTCTATATCTGAAATAATATCCAATATTAAAATGCTTTCAAAATTGATAATTGAGACATTGTTTATTATTGTAACAACGGTAACAATGACAATCGAGGCTACAGTGTTTTTAACATGTTGTTTTTCGGCTCAGAGTGAAGTAATTTACATTATTTATTTTTTAAATATATATTATAGTGAGAACTGTCTTTATTAACCGGGGGGGGGGGGGGGTGGATGGCTGAGTGGTTAGCGTGAGCGCGCTGTATCATAAAGTCTGTCATTGAGTCGACTGGCGTGGTTTCGAATCCCCGGTTGTACGTGACAAGGAGTAGGGTCGCCTGTCCAACCTCGTGGGTTTTCTCCGGGTCCTCCGGTTTCCTCCCACTGCTAAAGACCCCTACGCGCAAGCGAATTATAGAAATAAAATTAAACCATATGTAATTAGTCCCGAAATGACCTAGTTTGTGTCGAGTGGACGTTAAACCCCATTTCTCTCTCTCTTTATTAACCGATCGTTTTTATTTTATAGTCATAATGGCTAGTCTATAGTCGTTTTGACTAAAAGTTATGATTTACTTTTAAGCTACTGTCTTGTGAAGCCTTGAGATTCTGTGTTTAATTAGTATTGCGATTGATTTTATACAACATGGCGAAATGAGGAACTTTATGACGAATATGATTAGAATGCCATAAACTGTCCAAGATAAAAAAAAACTTGTTTGATCTTACAAATTGGCGAATTGGGGCGAATGTGAACCGTACCATTTTAATTTTTCGTACAAAATGGCGAATGAGACTATCGTGAACTTTGATTCTTATGGTAGTTAGTCTCCTGATGTATTTGTATGAAATATTACATCACAAATAAATGTTAGTAATTGATGTCCACAGAGATAACAGATAAGAGCACAAATGTCAATGCATTTTTCTTAAAACTTTTAAAAGAATCTCAGATTGGTCGGTTGGCGAGAAACGTGACGATTTTTGACCGTTTTGACTTTGCACTGTGTTTTATTTTCTGTTGAAATGGAAAAAAATCGCTAAACTCGGCAACTTCTACAGACAATAAAAGCTGTGTAAAGTCAAAACAAACGGAAACAAAAACGGCAAAAAAATCAAAATTTAAAGAAATTTTCCTGATATAAATAACGTTCTGTGGCTTTAGGACAGTATGAAATTGATAAATCATGATATTAATAAATGATATCAAAGCGTGTATGTAGTTGGTGGGAAAATGAGACATGAACTTTGTCAATTTAATGGAAGCATGAAAATAACGGATGATATTAATGGGAGCATGACATGAATGTGTCGATAAGTACAGCTTTGACCTAGCTATTCAATAAATAAGGGTATGGCGACCTTAAAATGAATTACGCATGGTCTTCTCCGTATCTTGTAATTACAAGATAACCATTTTATATAACTATCTTGTAATTACAAGATACGATATCTTGTAATAACAAGACTGCTATCTTGTAATTACAAGATAATCAGATTTTTTTTTATTTGATTGACCCTTATAGTCTTCCGTACAGAAATACAAATTATGTAGACGTTTCAAGTTAGCCGTGGGTGTGGTGTGTGTGGGAGGGTGTGTATGGGACAAGCAGCTTTGATTCAAGTGAACGACATTGTATCTTGTATTCACAGTCAGGTAATGGTTATAACACTAGCACACAGTTTTGTTATAAACAGGTAGTTATTCTGGCGACAGTTAATTTGTTGATTAAGAATTTCATTGTATTTCGGAATTTACAGGGTCCATACAAGTATGACGCTAATCACCGTTTTACTATAAGCTAAACATACATTATGCAAGAGCTAAATCTACCTACTGCAGGTCGTTCTTTAGGCCTGAAATGTTATCTAAGTTATTAATTAGACATTAATTAACTTTTCCAGACCATAATCAACTCTCGATGCCATCGTTAGCCTATGATATTTAGTGGATTTTAATGCATTTTGTGATGAAAAATTTAACGTAAAATTGGATAATCGAGACTTTGTTTATTATCCTACCAATGTTAGTAATGACGATCGATAATATATCGATAATATATCAGTTCAGAGAGAAACGATTTGACTGAAATTTTCAGCACATTCTGTTTTCCTTATCTATTTTTTTAACTATTATAGCGAGAACGGTCAGCTCTTTATCTAATCTTATCTATGCCCCTTTAATAAATAATTATTATAAGATAATAACAGCCCTCAAGTACCAATAGACATAAGAATTCATTTAAGAATTAATTAAGTTTTCTGTTTAAAACTAGAGAAAAACTATACATCTAATTATAATGAATAGTACACTCGTGGCCATTTCACGAAAACTTCAGCTTTAAATTGCGTGGCCGAATAGCCGATGCGTTCGCTTTCGATTATAAGGTCTGACATTGAGTCGGTGGCATAGTTTCGATCCTAATCTTCTACTGAAATTTCTTCCTACTGCGCTAGACCCTCCCCCCCCCCCCCACACACACGGATTAGCGAATCATTGAAATAAAATTAGTCCTGAAATGACCTTTTTTTTATGGCGAGTGGACGTCAAACACCGCCCTCTCCGTTTCACTAGCCTGTACCAAGTATATCAAAGTCAAATAGATCAGATGTTATCCTTCGTCGATAGAGCGTTCACAAGATTCTATAAAGTGCCCAAGAGGAATAATTAGCAGGTATCACTGAAATTCAATAGGTGTCTCGCGTCTCGCAACATAAATCTTAAAAAGATCGGATAATACATGCAGTCCGTGGACTTTTATTACGAAATTTTGTGAAATACCGAGGAATAGTATCGGGCCAGATTAAGGAAAGGGGGGGGGGGCTCTGACCGACTGCAGCCAAGGGCCCCCAATAGTAAAGGGGCCCCTAATTCATTTCTAAAAAAGGTCCTTTATATGTTGTATAATGGTTGTACGAAATAAATCTATCTATTTACAATACATGTACTGACATACAAATTTTCTTTTTACTGTCACTGTGGATGTAAGGAACCCAGTGATTGACATTTCAGCCCCATACAAGCTTAATCCGGACTTGAATAAGACCAATGTCAATATACGACCAGGGTGGGTGTATAAATTCTTTGAATGGCATTTAGTAATTGGAACATAATCAAAATTTTCTATGCGAGAAATTAATGCAAAATATGTGTCTATTATATACACAAAAACAACACAAAAATATAACTACAAGAATAAATGAGGCCCATAGTCGTAGGGGTCCAATCTTAGTTTGAAGGGGGGAAGAAGTGGGGGGGGGGGGGAAGTGGGGGGCTTGAGGCTACTTGTCCGAAAATCTTCTTTGTCACCCGAATTTTCAGAATGTATCAATCATTAACTAAAACCAATTTTCCACAAAGCTGTGGTTGTGTGTGAGGGGGGGGGGGGGTGTAGGTCTAGTCAGTAACAAAACAAAAGTCTTTTAAAATCTTGATTATAGCAGCAATGCCTCCCTAGGAAGCCGATGGTACCATCAAAACCATTGAGGAGAATAACAGTAACAAAAGTAAATCTCATGATTTCTATAACAAAAAAGCCATAAAAAATTTTGAATTATAACAGTAATGCCTCCCTAAGAAGCCGGTGGTAGCTTCAAAACAATTTGGGGAATAACAGTAACAAAAATACATCTCAAGAGTTCAAAGACAAAAAAAGTGATTAAAAAATAATTATAGCAGCAATTCCTTCATAAAAAACAAACAAACATTGAATAACAGTAAAAAAAAATCTCTTGTGTTCTGTAAAAAAAAAGTCATTAAAAATGTACTTACTGCTTGGAAAAGTTCTTTCCCAATAAGTGTGGAGTACCTTCCTATCAAAGAAAAAAAAATTTAGCCGTTAAAATCCTCAGCGGGATAAAAACATTGTTCTGAGCGATATCACAATTTACAACAACAAGCGTCCAGTAATTCCAGTTCTACTTTCGTGACTAACAATGAAGAAATGAAGTCCTGCTGCGAGTCTTAGAACTTAGCTCTTCCATTCACTAGAACAACTCTTATTAAAGCCGATGAATGAGTATCTCCCGATACACGCGCTCTGGCAATGTGATTCCCAATGTATTTTAACAATGTTACAAATCTTATTAAAGATTTTCGAACGAAAAGATGAAAAGTTCTTATTTTGAAGAAAAAAAATCCGCATAGAATAGCGAGTGGATGATGAAAATTGAACTCTTTTTCAAACACTTCAATATAATTTAGATTAACTCGGCTTTTTTTTTGCACTTGATCTATTGTTTTTTGAGCTGTTGCTAAACAACGCCTCGTGCTGAAAGATTCAGTTTCTATTTTCCCTATTTAAGTTATAATTTTTATTGATTGTAGTTATGGTCACCTTTTACAGAGGTTTTATAAAGATATAGTCTGGAGGCGGTGTTAATTTAAAGAAACAACACATATTCTGAAACAAACCCATACGAGTAAAATAAATTATTTTAGGTATGTTAACTCCTAAAATCAGAAGTGTTATCCGATGTTCCGTAATAAGCATATTCTGGTCCATACACGACACCTGTCTGTACCTATATCTAATAGAGCGACCGTTTGTACAGGGTGGCCGACAATCTCGATTAAAACTGCCACCGGGGGATCACCGGCTCCGTAATGTACAATTATCAGTACCACAGGAACTAACATATTAAATAAAGTAACAACTTATTAAAGAGGTGTTATCACCCAGTAAATAAATGTAATTCATTTCGAATAATAACATTACCAAAATCCAAGCACCGACCAACTTACAGAGAACTGTGCGGGGTTTCTTTAAAGGAGCCATGTCAATAACTCAATATCATCCACGGTCTTTGACATTGCAAACACGACTTATTGGTCAATTTAAATCAACATTGGTGTTGATCTTACCGTGAAAAGATGGACTTCTGATATCAATATTTAAGACAATGATAATTTTAAAATTGGCACACAATTCGCGTGCCAGAATGCTTTCGATTGTCATTTGTAATGTTGCGACTCGATGAACGAGGCTAAACATATCCCAGAGGAGAATACTCCCGGTGTTGACTGGAATAACCAGACGCCAAAGACTGCCATTCAATTTGGACTCTTCGCGTATTACGTCGAACATAACTGATTAGAAATCACAGTAAAAACAGAAACGACTGAATGTAAATTAATTTATATACATTAATATTACATTATTATATACGTTGCGACCCATTTGTGTCCATTTCTAGGCGCCAAAGAATACAGATCTAGCTCCTTTAAACTTTGGGGGGGGGGGGGGTATCCGAATGGTATAAGACATCATAAGGTCTGTTAGTCTGTTATTGAGTCAGGTGGTGTGGTTTTAATTCCCGGCTTGTACGTGCCAATGAGTATGGTCGCCTGTCCAACGTCGTGGGTTTTCTACGGGTCCTCCGATTTCTACCCACTGATACACGTAAACACAGCAACAAAAAAATATGTTAGTCTCAAACAACCGGTGTATTATGTTTAGGATTCTTTAAACCTCTGTCTATTCTATGTAGATTATAGAGATTAGTAGTGATTTTCTATGACAGTGAACTATTGATTCTGTATGATATTAGACAGCCATCACATGTATCTCTCTTATTATCTATGTCAGTCTATTTCCTACTACAACATGGATGGTAGAGGCCTTACAAATAACCGAGATTCCGTCAATATGGTATATTTTATATCTTTAAAGTGGCAGTACCCAGATATATTTCAGTAAATAAAACTGGTTGACCATGTGTAAAAGAATTATTTAATCCATGATAATTTTTTCATGTGAGGTTACTGTTGTTTATCACCTGATAATACAATCTACAGTTGATATCGCTTGTGTGCTAAATTTCATAATCTATATTTGCTTTACATGAATTTGATTGGTCAGTTAAAAAGGAGCTACTTTTTTTGTATTTTCAAAGAACAGTTCATTTTTTTCTTAAAAGTAACTTCTTTTCTTTTTTTTTTTTTTATTAAAAATGAATTATTTTTGTTTAATTGACCTTGATGGAAACACTGGTTCAATACTGCTGTCAAAAAATGATGTATCACTACGCCGTAATGTAATCAGTTTCAGTAAAAGTAAAGTCTGTAGCAAAGAATTGTATTTATTTAAATGTGCATGTAAGAAACTATTGGGTGATAAATAGAATCTCCAACTTGTCAATTTTGATATAAAAAATATCAACACTCGTCGGTAAAGTAAAAATAAAAACATGTGTTGATATTTTTTGACATAAATAAAGAATCGTAGGAGATTCTCTATATATCATCAAATTCCATGTTATCTAAGTACCTGGATAACCCTGTCTATATGCTTATACCCCACGTTTATTGATAGTATCATATTGTGGTACGGGCGAAATATTCGTAAAAATAAACTTTCTATCATAATTCTTATTCATTAGTAATGTATGCTATTTATATTTCCAGGTACTATAGTCTCCCTGTAATCCGCATACGAACTATATTCGCTTTGTGCTGTTTTCCCCATGTTATTATGGCGGTGTATTAGCTTCAAAGTTCTAAATTTGTTAATATCGTGCTATCGTCTAATTTCTAATTGAATCTATTTCATCTTATTGTTAGTATTAAGACGAAAAATGTCTTCTTCATTGACGGTTTACATGTTAAGCATGAACATCGAACAAATTTAGAATTTTAGATTCTACCCAGCAACCATCATTATGAAGTCGTTTGGTGCAGCCACTGCGTGCTCAATTTTATGATTGAGCATCAGGCCAGAATCATTGGCCCGAGAAATTCCTTTCTAGTCATGGCTGTATTGGGACCGAAAACTTGAGTTTTTGACGGATCGTGTCCATTCTCATCGTAAAATAAAGTGAATGTTCGTGACTTAAAGGGGGTGACCTATTTTTAAAAAATTCCAGTGTTTGTTAGTAGTGATTTCAAGAAAAAATTTAGCCTTGGATGCATCAGAGCATAGGTAAATTTGGCCGTCGCTGAAACTCAATATTGGAAAGGATATACTTTGACTCAAATCTCCGATATAAATGATAGAAATAAGATGAAACAGAATTAAATAAAGAAATTGGATTGTATTGTCTTAATTTAGAAATTACAAGAAAAGAAGTTAGAAATTAGACGATATCACGACATTAATAAATTTAGAATTTTGAATCTAATATACCGCCAATATGTTATAGGATTCTGCAACGGTCTGATTAAATTGCGGTTCGTTTTATTTTTGGGGTTGTACTCAATAAGCGAAACGAAATTGTCTTTTGATTAAGCTAACAATTTTTTTGTTGTACGTTTGGATTTAATTAGATTGATTTTGTAATAACTCCGAATTATTTCTTCGTGTAAACTATTGTATATGTGAATTTATTTAAATGCGCGTGGCAGTTAGAACTTTGAGACAGTTTATTGCAGGGATACAATCCTCTAAATCTTGTAATGGGTTAATATAGAATCAAGGGTTTACGCAACTACATTTTCATTTGATAGCTAGATTCTCATTTAATCAAATAAAACTCGTTCTGCAATCATTGCGTTTTTGGAAATAACTTTCATTAAATTTAGTATGTGAAGTAGATTTCTAAATAATTTACAAGATTAAACCGTCAGCTAATAAATATTTTTATATAAAAAGAACAACCATTCCGAACAGATTGTGCCGTGTGTTTAAAAAACATAGTGCTGTAAATTTCTGTAGAGTGGTACTACATGTATTTTCAAGTAGTCCTTTAACGCCGTGACTAATTAAGTTGGCGGTCGTTGTGGCCTAATAGATTGGTTTCACTTTAATCCTGTGTTAAGGCCCACTCGTACATCTGTCATATCCCCCATTTTTCTATTATCCTAAGATTTCACTAAATCGAACGAATTTCCATTGATTTCACAGTATTTGTAAATAATGTTGAAAGAACGCAATATACTGCTGCCGAATAAGGTAATCCTAATAATATCATATTACTTCTGTTTAATTACAATATTAGTTTAAATTTGTATTTATTAGGGTTTAAATCTAATGTATACTTATTTGAATTTCTGGAAATATGCAATAAGTCTAGCCTTGAAAACCTAAAACGCTAATCTTTTACCGGATAGTCACAACCTTCAAGCATCATTGTCGGAACCAATAGTCCATGTGACAGACCTCGGATTTCGGAGTATCATTACCAATTTGATGAATAAATTCAACCATGATTTTCAGTTAGCCTGGTGCCCGAAGTGTTCAAATTTGGTTGATGGACTTCCGGGTCACTTTGCTAAATGCCATTTTGGCGGCCATCTTTAAAAATGGCCGCCGTTTTTTCATTGAAATTGAGCGCGTCAAGGAAACCTTCATAACTCTTTCACAGATTGACCTATTGATATGGAATATGGCTCAAAATGTTCGCAATAACATTCTACAGCTGCTGTTATATGACACATGTTGGTGAATGAATCATATATTTTCCAAATCAACAGATTATTCTGAAAAAAGCAACGTTTTGGCATTTTTTTTCAAGATTTATTTTAAAAGTTTACTACCAAATCATGTTCAGGGTAAATTTAGCCAAATTTTGTGTCTGGTCTTCTTAAGTTATTCATTTGGCATAAATAAATACGGTCAGTGACCCAGTCTATACAGCTGCGGTGGCCGCAAACTCAACAAAAGTCTTGAGTAGACTGTCAATTTTAAAATGTTGAGCCTCGGCGAGGTAGGGTACTAACCATGTGAACGTTTATTTAGGGTTGTCGCAATCACACCGATCCTTTAATATAAGAACGTAGTCGTCTTTGTATAGTTGTGGTTTTTTGAAAATGTCCATAAAATTCAACAGTAAACAGCACGGGCAAACCATCAGGGGAACGAGTCCTTCAAAACGATATTAATTACGAAGTACTAACCTATATATATATTCTAACCTGCTTTAATCCGCCACAAGGAATAAAAAGCTTACCACGCTACAGTTGAGGGACACAGAATCCGCAGGTTACCCATAAAACATTTAAAGCTTTATGTAGCTTTTTATGTGTGCTGTAGCCTGTAATTTTGAAAATAGATGTGTAGCAATTTTTTATGTGTAGTTTTTAAATAAATTCACATATACAATAGTTTACACGAAGAAATAATTCTGAGTTATTACAAAATCAATCTAATTTATATGTCGTTTTAAAATAGATTGTGAAATAAGTTTTTGGTTATATTTTTAAATAGATTGCGTAGCAAATTTGTATGCATAGTTTTAAAAGTAGTTTGTGTTTCAAATTTTTATGTTTAGTTTTACAATATCTTGTGTATAGCAAGTCTTTGTGTATAGTGTTCAAATTGATTGTGTAGAAAGTCTTTTTTGTGTGCTATTTTAAGATGGCATTATATGTAATTAATGTAAGTAATACATTTAAAATAACAATTTCTATATTTTCAGGTTTATAGCTCAGGGTCCTGTTTCACGAAATTTTAACTAAAGATAAAATCCAATTTTAGTAGATACTTCAATTTTGATTGGCTAAGCACTTCAATCAGTCTAATATTATCCAATCAAATTACTAACATTTGGATTTTATCTTAGCTAAAATTTCGTGAAACAGGCCCCAGGACCGCACCAAATTTAAATCCAGCACTGAAGGACATTCCTCACCAGTGACAAATCTGTATTATTCTTTCGTATTCCACCCACTCATTACTTTATCCCCATACTCAATCACAACGGATTTCCCTACTTTATTAAAACACACATACAATACGAAAAGGTGTGATGTTGATCTATACTTATCACTGTTCCTGAACGTAAATAAATCCAGGAAAATTGGCAGAATCAAACATGACTCAAAATATACAAGGATTGGCATCTGGAGAAATAATACTCCACCCGAAAAGAACAAATAAACAGAAAATATATCGTGTTATTTATTTATTTACTTTGTCCAGAAAGATCTGTATACACAGGCCGTATATCAGGTTGTAAGAGATACAAACATATACCAATAAAATAAATGAATGTAACATGGTGAAAACTCAGAAATAGAAGTGACGGGTTCACTCTGTTTCGTAACCTGGCTGTTTCGTACTTAGTTCATTCGTACCTCACATGAGCCGTTTCGTACTTCACTTCGTACCTCAGATTGATTCGAACCTTTTCCTATGTTGTTGAAATAACGACGTCATATATTCTAATAGTACACGGAAAACCAAACCGACAAGATAAACCGTGCAGACAAGATACACTACATAGACATTGCAAAAATTAAACAAATATCAAATCAAGTGAATGGATCCGGGGCCAAGCCGTGAGCCTCCACTGCGCTGATCAGTGCCGTTCCTGTAATGAAGCCGGAAGAGAAATACCTACCTTTTGCAAAAACAGTTACCGCTTTTAATGACACATTATTCAAGAGCTAAATCTGCCTATTGCAGGGCTTTCGTTAGGCCTTAATAAATGTTATATAAAATATTAATTAGACATTTATTAACACGACAAGACCAAAATCAACTTTCGGTGCCATCGGATACTCGAGATATTAATTAGATTAGAACGGTTCATCCATTTAAAGATACATTATGTAAGATTTAGATAAAGAGCTAACCATTCTTGCTATAATAGTTCGAACATAGATAATATAAAATGAATAATTTGAAAATTTCATTCAAATTACTCTGTTGCGAGCTAAGATATTAGCCTTTGAAGGTTTGACAGGACGTGTGCAATAATTTCAACCACCGTTGAAATCCGATGCCATCGAGAGTTGATTATGGCCTGGATAAGTTAATTAATGTCTAATTAATAATTTAGAAAACATTTCAGGCCTAAAGAAAGACGTGCAATAGGCAGATTTAGCTCTTGCATAATGTATGTTTAATGATGTTCATGTTCATATAAGTCTCGTTATCATAGAGTCATCACATTGTAAGACATAATTTAAATATGTTATGTAGAATTAAGTAAATCCCTGGAGGTATTATTCATATACCTTTGAGCTATTTCCATATATTTATCTAATACAATATTCAGTCAATTTGCATTTGGCTAAACATTATTACTGGTTTCAGCATCTGGACTACTCCTATAGTTATTAAAGTTACAGGTAACATCATTCTGTCTACCTGTAGGAAAATGAAACAAAAAGAGATCCAGATAGTGGCGCTACGACCTACTCTTATTTCGAATTCCAACTGTCAGGGGTTCTTTTCGTACGCATCGATGTGTAGGCCTACATAGGACCTCAGATTTTCCTCCCATCCGGCTATACCTGTAGGGACTCGACCTCGAGATTTGTAACCTTAGTTGTATAGCTTGCCTTTAGTTGGAATAAAGAAAAGGTGACTGCTTTGACAATCAGATCAATCTCATTAAACCATTGGTCCTATTTCGTTTGCTTTTATATACTTTAAAATTTCGTTTTACTTGTCTTTACCAGTAGTCTCGGTCACCCAGCACCTCCTATTGCTCGACACAAACAAGGTCATTTCGGGAAAAACATATGGTTCAATTTTGTTTCAATAATTCGCTTGTGCGTAGAGGGTCTTTAGCAGTGGGAGGAAACCGGGGGACTCGGGGAAAACCCGAGCTGTTGGACAGTAGACCTTACTCGTTGTCATATACAACCGGAGAATCGAAACCACGCCAGTTGATTCAATGACGGACCTTATGACCTTATAACCATTCGGACATCCTTCGGAAAGCGAATAAAATGAAAATTTAAAAAAAAAGGTACAAATGAGAATATATGGTTTAAAATAGAAATTTTCAATGTAGCGAATTCATGCAAATTCGGCAAATCGATCTTTTTCTTGGTATATGGCCTTTTGAAGTATTAAATGTGCCAGTTGCTGGAATTAAACCACCACCCTCACAAAATGTCAACCCAATTTAAGTATTTTCTTTGGATTACGCTCCAGCTGTATTTCATATAAATTAGGGCACACTGATCCTGTAAAAAAAACTAGGAATTTATATTAATTCAATCTGCAGATATAAGTTGAATTCAATTTGTCAAATAACAGTTTCAGTAATGTCAAAGTTTACGACATCAAAGTGAAAACGATCAGAGCAGATTATTTTCTGACAATAAATAGAACCGGGAAGATTTAGCAGATTTCAGCTTTAAATCTGGTAAAAATCGTTTGAACTATTTAGAAGTTGATAACATAAACATTTGAATTTTGATAATTAAAGTAAAGTTCAGTAGCAATTTTAATTATAGTTTCTGCAGAATAGTAATCAAAGATGGCGACGATTGTGTTGATTATGTAAGTTTTGTTTACAGAAAAGGTGTACGTTGTTAATACGTCTTGTAGATTTTATACGTGAAGTAATTTAAAAGTGTTAGGGATTTAGATTAATGGTATGTCTGTCTATACAGTGTTTACATTTTTACATATATGTTACAATGCCAAGATTACTTGCTGATTAATCTCTCTAAAAGACCCTGCGCGAAATTTGAGCAAACTACAATATTGTAAAAGTTGAATCTTTAACAGGAACATTAGTCCAAAAATGGATCAATTATGTTTAGTATTTACAAAGATATGACAAATTAAAAGTCCCATGGATCTATGCTGCTCCCTATGTAACAAGCCCATCTTTATTTGTCGTGAACCAAATTGATGGGCCTGTTTCAATCCACTTGAATCCGAACCGGGAGATTAGCAAGCTTTGGTATTTTGGTATTGTTTTCTTAATTGAAAATGCTCAATTATCAATCTGGGTACATATTAGCGTGGATTAAGTCGTGAGTAACTTGATAAAATGCAAATCACATATCTCACTTTAAAAATATGTAAATGTCCTTCTTGGTTTCTAGCTTTTGAAACCATCGGTTTATTAGTGATTTTGGCTAGGTTTAGCACGCTAAATAAAGAACGCAAAGCAAACAATAATTCACGGGCAGTGGTTGTTTTTGTTTAAATATAATTTTCGTCTTCTCTTCCTAAGAATAAGCAATAGTTCGGCAGCTCCTCTGTCAATCTTAGGCCCAATTCCAACTGGTAGCAGATGCATAGCAAAGCGCTTGTTACCTCTGGATTTTAAAAATTGCGAATTGTATTTCAGTTGATTGAATGACAATTTCGAACAAAGTGAGTGGGCGCGGCGTATAACGCGTGCGCTTTAAATTATAAGGCTGTTGAGTCAAGTGATGTCATTTCGATTCTCAGCTTCTATGGTACAAGAAGTAGGACTATGTGTCCAAACCGCCCGGGTTTTCTCCGGGCCCTCTGGTTTCACCCATCTGCGCAAACAAATTATTGAAATATAAATTGAACCATGTGTTAATCCTGAAATGACCTACTTCGTATCGAATGGTAATCAGCATTTTGTCTATGGTGGTATGACCAATGTAAAAATGTTCAATCGCATATTGTCAGTTCTTTAGTACGCAAGTAAAAAGACACGTTCATTTCGACCTGATATTTTGCCTGCTTAGTCAAAAATTGGCATTATTTTAACAGTAAAATTTTGGATATTCAACAAACATCGAATATTTCTTCAATTCTTTATTACCGGTAAATAAATGAACATAATATGATACTGACTCAGTAGAGGCAACCTTGTGCCGAAGGTACAATCTGTTTAACGGTGTGTCCGAATGGGACATAAAATACAGTAACATAAAGGGTATTTCATGACTGCCGCTTATGGGGGGGGGGGGGACTTCTTTAAAATAAATCCCAGTGTTTGCTGGTTTTAAGATTTTTTTTACCGTGGCCTTGGATGCATCGGGAGCAAACATCGATACTCGCATCGGTAAATTTGGCCGTCGCTGAAACTCGCTATTGGAACGAAATTTCTTTGACTCAAATCTCCGATATAAATTCTATAAACATGTCTGTTTGTAATAGTTATTACTGCATGCCTTTAAGTATTCCAAAATATTTATCCATCTTTATGAAGAAAATCCATTAATTATTAATTTTATCAACAAAGCACATCGTATTTCTACCCAGTTTGGCGAAAAGAACAATACGTAACATACCAGCCATTCTCTTTGATTTGTGTTTTTCGGACAGTTGATTAAATGTATTAAAAGATGGTGAAAATATTGTTCGTCTGCTGTGTGCCCCAAGAGATGATAAAAAAAATATTCCACGTGCGCGGCGATTACCCAATGTTTACATTGTAGCTGTTTTGGGTAGCCTCGTTTATCACACAATTAGTTTCTCTGCTATATATTTAATACATTTTGCGCGTTATGACGTAATGTAGCCGCGATTGCCACCAGACACTTTACGGTAACATTTAGAGCTGGTTAATTCCGATTGATTTTGTTACGTAGTAATGTATTGGTTGTTGATCGGACTGTTGAACCGCAATCATAATTTGGAACAGAAATTTCCGGCGAGTACGGTAGTGTTTGAGTGGGATTAGGTTTAATCAAAGGAAACACTACGAGGAGTATGGTGTCCTAGGAGCCTTGCCCAATATGTGCCAGAAGTTCTGAGCATGAAAGAACGCGCACTTGCATCATTGCCATATTTTCTGCGTTATGGTGCCAACTAAGGTCTGCAAATAAACCGTGTTGTATAAGAAGGGGTCGTAAATAGTCGTTATCACATAGCACCAAAAGCTACCAGCAACTGTTTTTGTATGCATTGCTATCTTTACCATCAGAAATGCATCGATTGCGACTGAGCGTCTGTAAAGAAATGGCTCATAAAACAATAGTTAAAGAGAAAACGACTACAGATTTACGAGTCCAAAATTTTTCAGAAAGACTAATTTTTGCTTTTCTCTGAATAAGAAAAACTGAGTTCCCTCAGTGTTTTAGTTTTAGTATTAGTGTGTAGAAACGGCATCTTTTTCATGAATGATCATAACTGTCGCTATCTGATCACAAAACGTTTTAAAATGTTATAGAATTTTAATGCCTTCAGTCAATCTGATTAAATCACAGATCATATTTTGTGTCGTTTTTTATAGTTCAAATTTTGTTTTATTAGCCTTTCCTATAGTAGGATCTGTAAGACTTTTAAGATAATTTATCTAGAGATGAGCCAATGAAACAATCTGTTTTTAATCGATCTTGATTTGGGAGACATCTATAGAGCAGTAGAATATAAAACAAAAGAAAAGTTAAATATAGTTGATATCATTCAGTCAAAGTTCACCTCTGTGAATCCTGAGGCTAACTACCCCACACCCCCATTACACCGGTCATATCTCGATATGGAGTAGAGGCCATCGAAAGAATAAAAAATATGAACAAAAATAAATATCTGTTTTATTAACAGATTGATTTTCAGTATTTTCATACACACCGCAATATCATTCTAAATTGTGTAGCCTATATCTATAATTAAATTATTTCTCTCTGCTTTACTGATTATTGTGCAAAGCGAGGATTTTATTTAACAGACTAAACCTCAGCGATATAGGTCAAAATATCCCAACAAATATTCACTTTGTTATTATCCCATTAAACATATGTTATGTAAGAGCAAAATCTGCCAATTGCAGGTCTTTCTTTGGGCCTTTTATGTTATCTAAATTATTAATTAGACATTAATCAACTTATCCATAGTATAATCATCGCTAGCCTGCCATTTTTACTGGATTAGAACCTGGTTTGCTGCTTCTGATTAAATAAAAAAAAGTGGATAATCGAGACTATGTTATTTATTGTACCGACTTTAGTAGTGACGATCGAGGCTAGGCTCAAAATTCAATCGCTGAATACTCGGTTCAGGGTGGATCAATTCGACGGAAATTTTCAGCATATTCCCTCTACATTATCTAGTTTTTAACTAGTATAATGAGAACTACCAGCTCTTTATCTAATTTCCCGTAATGTATCTCTAAATTTAATTAAATCGACACCCTTTGTTCACCATATTCAAACCGGTCGTATTCTTTTCCACATCCCGGGCAAATTTCAGCAACAGATTATTATCAGAGCATGCAAGAGTGTGAAATGTCTTTATTCTTCGGAAACTCACACGACTAGTAATCATGGTTTGAAATTATTCTGCCATCCACATTATTAACGATGTACCAAGCTATTATCGTCTTATCAGAGAGTATAAAAGAAAAGCGTCCGTTTTAGCTGTTGTTGTATTGATAAACATGTTATGTAATACTCCTACTGTTAAACGATATTTGTCGGGTGTATTATACCTTAATTTATTAATGAAGTCAATATTATTGTTTTGTCACAGTACACGGGCAAATCGGAAATTTAAAATCAACTTTATATCCAGTTTCAGCTACCCCGTTTGTATGCAAAATAATTACCAGTGGGAGTTTCAATTTCAAAAGATTAGTAATAAAACTAACATTTCTCACCAATTCTGAACTTGTCTATGATATCATCTCGGTGGAGGCGGCATTCAATTAACCAATTCCCCGCAGTAATTTGAAAAACAAAAAAAAAGTATTTCCATGTTGCTGACGCATGCAAGGTTTTATAACCGAGGGTTTTAATATGAGTTTGTTTGATTTTTTTAAATATATTTTTGTTTCACTGTATTTTACGAAGACTAAAGAGAGTTTTTAAATTTTATGGAATACGCTTATGTATTTTTTTTTTCGAAAACTGTAAGCCATAAAATATATAGCTTCCACTTTAGGACTATTGTAGTTCACACCATAAAGAATATAAAGTTTTGTTTGTGTTGTTATCCACACATATATTGTACGTGATATGAAATAATTTTACGATAAACAGAAGATAAAGAGGTACGTTAAAGGTTTTATTATTTGTTAAGACATCATTACGATCTCTATTCTTCTGTTTTATTATAGTTAAGGTCGGGTAGAACATTTCCGTTATCACTCCAGACCTACTTTATATTCATGTTACAGATCTGCTCGTGTTTATTGCATGAAGAAAATTTAGTAGACAATGTCTGCTTCCGGATGTATCTGTTTAATCTGGTCTACTGCTTTTTGTCTGAGTGATGCTGCATAGAAAGTAGGCGTCTTCATTTCAACAGATAACACTGGTGGTTAAAACAAATTAATCCCAGCGCCAAACACTAAGTTATTCGGACTGTTTATAAAGGTTTGTCACATTGGTAACTATACGGCGGCCTAACAACAAGATTTGTCAAAGTGATCACAGAAACTAATTATCTATGAGAATCGGCAAAAGTCGATTTTAGGGGTCCATCCAAACAACGCACAGATGCGACGATACAAACTGTGTGAAAAGGGTGCAGTAGAACTCTTGCTTCACAAAATATGTCTTCGTAAACTGGAATTGAGAAAGATCTGTTATATTTTGATTGTGCCATCAAAAAGTACGCTGGTGTAACCGCGTTGCGGTTGATAAAACTAAAACAACAGATAAACCCACTGTTGTACAAACATCACGTTATGGTCGGCAAATAAATAAACCTACTCGTTTTCAATAAGTTTATTTCATGTACATGTCCCTTTAACTTTGTCACTTTAATTGTAGTTTATTGTGTACATGAGTCATCGGTCTTTTATCCAATCAGCGATCGCGCTAGCGATCAGCTGACTAGAAACGGATGTCTTGGAAAAACTTCTAGAATGCACGTGTGTGAGAAAATTCCCTGCACGAGGCAACTTTATTTCACCATCGGGAAATAAAATAAAACTGATTTTAATTCGGCATCATATGGTAAGATTTAGCCTAATATTATAACGGATCTATGACTCAAAAGTAACGATGTTTTTATGTTTATTATATTGTTCAAAATGTCATTCGCATTTGCCTAGTACGGCACTACACTAGTCTAAGTTTAAAGTGACCGTGCCTCGATTTATTTTATTGTCATTTTTTATGGACATAAGTTAATGATTGTCAATCAACCATAAATCATTTTAAATGTTTAATGTTATGGATAGTAGTTTATTATACATTATAGTTGTTATATCGTACTTCATTTTGTTTTCAGATTGAAACGCACGCAAGTGACGTACCATATAACGTAACTTTCGTCTACCTACTTCGCTCCACTTTGTATGTACGCTTGTATGCAGTTCAACCATTTGTTGACTATTAATTATTGTATTGATGGTAATTAAAAGGACTCATTGAACTTGATAATATTGTTGTATTCTGTATATTACATCACGTCAAGGGGACTTTTCATGCAGTGTTTGTGGTAAATGGTGGATGTGACGGTAGCTGTTGCAATCTTTGAAGCTAAAAAAGACTGTTTCTGTGGAGACATTTATTAGTTAAAATAATAATTAAGGAAGTTTAAGATACACACACGTTTAATCAGATCTACTGTGCAAGAACCCTGCCTTATTCCTGGCAGTAGATTTATTTCAATCATATGCTTTAATATTACTTATTATGATTTCATTGTCACGTGTTCTATATGTGTTTTGTAAATCATACATTTTGTTATTTTAAGCATTAGTGATTGCCTTTTCCATAGGTGACACTATTTTAACATTTGTTTGTCATATATTAGTAGCTTTATTACTTGTGTATTATTGTTTCATCATTTGTAATACTATATTTAAAATACGCTACAGTATCATTTATATGTCAAATTCAGTAGTATTAATTAATTGTTATTACTTATCATATATACATAATAAGTTTATGTTACATTAAGGTAATCATTATAATATTTTATTGTAATATTCATTCGCACACATATTTAGACATTTTGTGAAAATACTCATAATATGGATTCACCAATAAGAAATACTATGGATCTCAACATTGCAGAAAAAACTGCTGATTCTATGCTCAAACGGTATTCTAAAGAAGAAGTGCACCAGGAATTGTATGACCTTGGTTTAAATATAGTTAGCTCACCAAGAGCTAATTTTAATACCTTTCGACAGTTCCTTATTGGTATTATATTGAATCATCCAGAACCTGACATAGAACTGAAGAGGATTAAAGCCAGAGTCTTGAGTGACCGGGCAAGAGCTCAATCTCAGGTTGAAAAAGAATCTTTACAGACTTCTCCTCTGTCCCTTTCCCCACCAGTAGCTGAAATAAACACTCCTTGTCATATAGACAGTCCTCAAGAGGACAAATTATCTGTGGATGATAATCACTCAGAGAACGGAGATGAACTGGAGTCAGGTAATACTGCTGGCGAGGACACTGGTCCCACAGCACCCCCTGTGTCTAATGTCCCACTACAGTCTCCTAGATCAAATATGTCTTCAGACATGATGGAGATATTAATGTTCATGGAACGACAGAGGAGAGAGGATCTACAACACCAGGAACGACAGAGAAGAGAGGATCTACAACGCTAAAGGGAAGAAATGTTAGAGATGTTCAAAACAGTTTCTTCACAACAGACAGCAACTAGAGAACCTTCTATTCGTCTGTCACCAACACCCTCAAGACATGAGTCCGATCATTTCTCAGATCCACATGTCATTGATCGACGTTACGAGCAATATCTCAACAACGCATTTGAAGCTGTGACCATTTTAGAAGCAGCAGTATCAAACTCGTCAAGCGAATCGAATATGGATTATGCTGACGAAAAGGCGCAGATTAACGTCCAGAAACTATTGTCCTTTGTTGAGCAATATATCGTTACAGCAATCACAGCTAGTTGAGAAGAACTTTGACCGAGCTCATCTCTCAGCCAGATCTCGTATTAGTACTATTCAAACGGAAGAGGGACAGAGAAAACGACAGTCGTTTTTGCCACCATACATTAAAGTACCTACCTTTCAGGGTGATGTATTAAATTTTGCGTCATGGATTGCAGAGTTTGATCAGCTGGTACATCTTAATCCTGACGTACACAAGCAAGGCAAGTTAAAGGCGATGAAAGAAGCGCTCAAAGGAGCAGCGGCTTCCACGTTGACCAATTTCGATATAATCGGAGAGAATTACGAAAATGCTTATACGTTAGTACGTAAACGTTTTGGAAGGCCCAGATTGTTAATCCACCATGAAGTGGAATCTATTATAAAAATACATGAACTAAAAGATGACGCTACATCTTACAGGAAATGTTTGGAAACTATCCAAACTCGTTCTATGAACTTAGAATCTCAGAAGGCGGACCGTGAGACGGTTCTAGTAGGCCTTGTAGTTCCAAAGTTCACAAAAACGCTTAGAATGTCTTGGGAAAGGCATTTAAAATCCCACATAGAGGATGATGCATGTGCATCTATGAAAGACCTCGTTGACTTTCTCCAAGTCGAGACAGAACTTTTAGAAGCACAGTCAACTGGTACCAAACAAACTATTTATGGACAGAAGAAGCAGCAAAGTGTTGTCAAACAATCTCAAGGCTCTGCCCATTCTCTACCTGCTACCACTGGTCCGCCACCAACTAAAAGTAATATTAGTAATTCCAATGGAAACAACCAATCTAGTAAATGTTCCTGTTGTAGTGAACCGCATGGTTTAGAAGTTTGTAAAAGATTTCTTGATTTGGACGATAAGGATAGACTGCTTCACGTTTTCACTGCGAAAGTATGTCGTTCCTGTTTGTGTCAGTATACAGGCCCCAAACACACCTGTAAGAGGACATGTACCATATGTTTTAAAAGACATCATGAGTTAATCCACGATGGTTATGCTGCAATCCAAAATACAACTTTGCAAAAACAATCGTCTGAAACTAGTTCACCTCATAATGATGGTACCCTTGCTTCTCCAAAGGGAAGTAATTCTTTGCCTATGGTAATTAGTGCTACCACTAGTCATAGTAAACATAATCAAACTTATGTCGCACTTCCAGTACTTCAAGCCAAGATAACACATCGAGGTAGATCAGCTATTGTTAACATTGGATTCGACAGCTTTTCTGAAAAAAGTTTTGTTACCAAGGATATTGTGGATGAGCTGAAATTACCTACAAGTAAAATAGCCCCTTTAATAGTATCTGGATTTGGTGGATGGAAGACTGAGCTCAAGGAAGCAACGACCATCAATCTAGTTCCAATTCATCAGCAGGAAACATCAAATGGTTCAGTACCTGGACAAAGCTTACGTGTACATGCTATAATCCGCAACGGGGATATTTGTGATCCAATTTCTCCAGTCCACTTACGACCTGATGCTGCTAGCGTGTTTGAAAAGTATCCACTAACGCGTGCTCCATTAGATTGTGATGTCCGTGTCCATGTACAAATGGTTACTCAACTTGGAAAAGATGGTCCGTGTGTGATGTCAACACCATTTGGATATACCATAGCCGGAGCATATCGAAGCACCGCACATTTAAAGGTAGGCACGGCCACACCGTGTCTGTTATTATTACCAACTGAACCTCAACCAATCATGGATGAATACGATGATATAGGAGAGGAATTACCATTTACTTCTAATGAAACAGAAGTGTCTAAATTAAATACCCTATTTGAACACCATATGTCACTGGAGTCTTGGGGTCTCGAAACAACTTCGTCCTTATTAACAAACGACGAGGCGCTTGCTGAACAGAAGTTTCAAGAAAACGTAATGTATGATCATGTCAGCAAACAGTATGAAGTAGCTTTACCATTTCGAGATAATAGTCCACCTTTATCTGATAGCTACAACATAGTCCTCAAGATGATGTTAAGGACTGAGAAACAACTCCTGAAAAATCCCGAAAAGTTGAAACGATATAATGAAGCCATGAACGACTATATTAAACTTGGATTTGCTAAGGAGTTAAGTGAAAATGAATTGAAAAGGGCACTTAGTGAAGAGCATGTATTTCTTCCCCATCACCCAGTCCTAAAAGATTCAATATCAACAGCATTACGAGTTGTATTTAACGCATCTCACAAATCGGGAGCCAACAAGCTTTCACTGAATGATGTACTACTTCCTGGTCTTAAACTACAACCAGACCTATGTCAAATATTACTTCGGTTCCGCTCGAATCGTATTGCAGTTTCTGGTGATGTGTCCAAGATGTTTCTTATGACTAGGTTGTCTCCGTCACATTGGAAGTACCAACTTTATCTGTGGAGAGGTGGTGACGTCACAATATCACCAAGAGTATACTCAGTGGTAACACTGATGTTTGGAGTTACTTCATCGCCGTTCCTCGCCATCAGATCAATGAGACATCATCTTGATCAATACGAAACGGAATATCCTTATCTGGTCGAGGAAATTAGGAAGAATATGTATGTCGACGACTTCCTCTTTAGAGGCGATGACGAAGCCAAAGTCAAGAAGCACTGCCACGACGCTATTAGTATCCTTGCCGATGGTGGTTGGGAGTTAAGAAAGTTTTCGTCTAATTCTTGTTCCATTTTAGAATCCTTGTCTCCAGATCAACGAATGCCCAACTCTTTAGTGAGTTTTGATGACGATCTTAAGCTGGAAGCCGGAATTTCGACCACCCTGGGCGTCATATGGGATACCAAGGAGGACACTTTGGAGTTAAAAGTTTCTGAAGCATTACTCACGCCTGCCAAGAAAGTAACCAAGAGGACAATTGTTAGTAGATTCTTTTCCATTTATGATGTTTTCGGATTCGTATGTCCCTTTACTTTAAAAATGAAGATCGTCGTACAGAATCTGTGGAAACAAAAATACGACTGGGACGATCGTGTTTCTGAACAAGTAGAAAGGGAATACAGGTCATGGGAACGTGAATTGGCTGACTTGCAGAAGATCCGTCTACCACGCTGGAATCAACTGTCACCTAAAGTTGTAGAAACACAGTTATGTGGATTTTCTGATGCGTCATCCTCTGCTTTAGGATGTGTCGTCTACTTAAGAGTTGTTGACTCTGTAGGAGGGGTAACAATTACTTACCTCATGGCTAAAAGCAAAGTTGCGCCAGTAAAAGCAGTAACAGTCGCTAGACTCGAATTGGTTGCTGCTGAATTATTATCCAAGGTTATCGGATTCGTACGCGAGTCATTGGAGATCAAACCGGAAATCTATTTATGGACTGACAGCTCTATTGTTCTTGCATGGATATCTCGACCCAGTTATGACTGGAAAATTTACGTAAGAAATCGTGTTCAGAAAATACAGGAGCTGACATCTGATGCTACATGGTACCATATTCCGGGTGTTGAAAACCCAGCAGATGTCCACTCCCGAGGATCCAGTCTTAATGATCGGACCAAGTAGGTTACAACAACCAGTCAACTGTTGGCCATCGTCTCCTCCACCAGAACCAACAGACGAAGAAATAATTGTAGAAGAAGTCAAAAGTACTGCATGCACATCGCTTCCTTCGTCAATAAATTATTCATTTATATTGGACCGTACAAATGATTATCAACGGTGTCTACATTACGCTGGTTACATTCGCCGATGGTTCAATGTAACCAAAAATAGGACTAAGAATGGTATTAATCCAAAACCGGAAACAGAAGTGTTAGATGAACCAGTACCCTTGACTACTTCATAGTTAAAAGATGCTGAGGATGGATTACTTCGTGTAACTCAATGGTATCATTTCCCAGCAGAATATAAGGCTCTCAGTGAAGGAAAGTCTGTCCCACGTGAAAGTCGCCTCATAAAGTATAAGCCTATGTGGAATAGTGAAAGAAGACTTATAGTCGCGAATGGTCGTCTGACATTTTCACATCTCCACCCCGAGATGAAGCATCCGGTGATATTGCCATCAAAGGATCGTTTAGTAGAACTCTTGATTTTATATCATCATCGCCGTCGTGCTCATACTCCACAGGACCACACAGTGAATCTACTAAGGCACAAATATGCCATTTTACAATGTAGACAAGCAGTAAGAAGAGTCCTATCCAGCTGTCTGGAATGTAAACATTATAACGCTCCCCAAGTACAACAAGAAATGGGAGATTTGCCTGAATCAAGAGTTTCTTCCATTGCCGCACCATTTAGTACCATAGGACTAGATTATACAGGTGCGCTGAAAGTGAAGGCTCCTGGTGGAAAGAAAATCAAAGCGTATATACTTATTGCCACTTGTGCTAAAACCAGAATGTGTCATTTAGAATTGACTACTGGGATGAGGACTGAAGATACAATTGAAGCCCTTAGGCGTATTGTTAATCGTCGTGGTCTTCCTCAGAAAATAATTTCTGACAACGCCAAATATTTTATCAAGTGCTCATAGATTGTCAAACCAGCCCTACAGTCCTATACAAGCTCAGAAGGTATCGATTGGGAATTCATAGTCGAGAGAGCTCCACATAGAGGTGCATTCTGGGAAGGTCTTATTCGCTCTACCAAAGAACCTCTTAGAAAAGTCATCGGCAACGCAATGTTGTCTTGGGAACAAACGATCACGCTTTTGTCAGATGTAGAGCGTCATCTTAATTCTAGACCTCTTACATATACCGGATCAGATCCCAATAACCCTATGCCCTTGACCCCAGCTCATTTGTGTCTTGGGAGATCTTTAGAACAGGTCAAGGAGTCATCATCACAGATAAAATCTCTAGACGCAAGTTACCATCAGCAACGGACTGTTCTTCAGAGTTTTTGGAGACGTTGGGAGAGAGAATACATTCCAACTTTATTGGCACGTCAAAAATGGTTGATCGAAAAAGAACCATTACATGAAAATGATGTAGTTCTGATCACGGAGGAGAACACCCGAAGACCGCAGTGGAAGCTTGGTCGCATAATCGAAGGCATCCGAAGTCGTGATGGTATCATTCGGACATATCGACTACAGACTGCCAAGGGAGAACTAAACAGGCCTGTCCAAAGACTGCGATTGTGGGAGAAAGCTGATAGTGTCGAGATTAACCCTAATCCAGTCCTTGATGAACCAGAACCTGTATCTCCCAGTTATCTTTCAATCGACGAACAGTTAGATACTACAAGTATTACTCCATCAAGTCAACCCTTACAAAAGTATTTAGATCCCCAGGAGGATCTAAGGGGGGAGTGTAACCGCGTTGCGGTTGATAAAACTAAAACAACAGATAAACCCACTATTGTACAAACATCACGTTATGGTCGGCAAATAAATAAACCTACTCGTTTTCAATAAGTTTATTTCATGTACATGTCCCTTTAACTTTGTCACTTTAATTGTAGTTATATTGTGTACATGAGTCATCGGTCTTTTATCCAATCAGCGATCGCGCTAGCGATCAGCTGACTAGAAACGGATGTCTTGGAAAAACTTCTAGAATGCACGTGTGTGAGAAAATTCCCTGCACGAGGCAACTTTATTTCACCATCGGGAAATAAAATAAAACTGATTTTAATTCGGCATCATATGGTAAGATTTAGCCTAATATTATAACGGATCTATGACTCAAAAGTAACGATGTTTTTATGTTTATTATATTGTTCAAAATGTCATTCGCATTTGCCTAGTACGGCACTACACTATTCTAAGTTTAAAGTGACCGTGCCTCGATTTATTTTATTGTCATTTTTTATGGACATAAGTTAATTATTGTCAATCAACCATAAATCATTTTAAATGTTTAATGTTATGGATAGTAGTTTATTATACATTATAGTTGTTATATCGTACTTCATTTTGTTTTCAGATTGAAACGCACGCAAGTGACGTACCATATAACGTAACTTTCGTCTACCTACTTCGCTCCACTTTGTATGTACGCTTGTATGCAGTACAACCATTTGTTGACTATAAATTATTGTATTGATGGTAATTAAAAGGACTCATTGAACTTGATAATATTGTTGTATTCTGTATATTACATCACGTCAAGGGGACTTTTCATGCAGTATTTGTGGTAAATGGTGGATGTGACGGTAGCTGTTGCAATCTTTGAAGCTAAAAAAGACTGTTTCTGTGGAGACATTTATTAGTTAAAATAATAATTAAGGAAGTTTAAGATACACACACGTTTATTCAGATCTACTGTGCAAGAACCCTGCCTTATTCCTGGCAGTAGATTTAGCTGGTCCTCCAATATCTAATTGACTATCCATAGAACAGTTTCAACCGAAACCAAATTCAAAGGACCTATCTTAGCGGCCGATATAGGCGCATATGCCGTCGTTGATCATGATTTTCCTTTGCTGCAGCACAATGGGTTTTGTTCTTTGCTGACGCACAATGTTTTTGTTTTTTCTTTGTCTTGCGATGAGGGGAATTGCTCTACCAGAACAATTTCTGTGCAGCTGCTATCATGTCTTAGATAAGTTGTGAGTATTTTGTCCATAAACCTGATAACGGTCAAAGTTGCTACTGGAAGATAGCATTCCCTATTCGAATCCATGTGACTTCTTGAGGGGACTTACCAGAAAATATGAGTTGTAAAATATACATATCTATACCTTATCAATCAAATGCCGTGGTGTTTTATATGTGGGTTCTAGTTAATTCCAACACAGACGACGATAATTAAATTATCGACCTACAATTAGCATTACCATTTCTTATTATTGATATGTCACATGGCGGCGGTTCCTAGTCTTCCATATAGTGCACTCTTACCATTTCTTATTATTGATATGTCACATGGCGGCGGTTCCAAGTCGTCCATATAGTGCACTCTTACCAGAAGTCTACAATTAGAAAGGAGCCACATTCTATTAAATTAGCGTAATTCCCCCAGTCTTAAGATAGAAACCTGTATACAAATACTATATGATTATTTATAAACAGCTGTCCCAACTCTGTATGTATACCAGAAAATATGTAAATAAAGACGTATACTGGGAATATAAGGGGTGGTTTAAGAAACAGTAATTGTACATGTGGACACCGACTTATCTAAAGATGTTCTGTATACTGATTAATCAAACTACAGAAGTAATCGCCGGGGGAGCTGTTAATAAGCCGTTCTACAACAGGTCAAGATATGGTCAGTTCACAGACATTACAAGGTGGTTATCATCTTCCAGATCTAATTGCTCAGTTTAACCTCCATTCAATAATCAACGTTTCCTTCATTTGCTCGAAGGAAGCAACCTAGCGATGGCTTGATTCAACGCTCCGTGTATGCTGTTTACTATAACACTCACCAGCCACGCGTGTGCCAGTGATGATATTTGTAAATAGATGCTGTATTGGAGAATGAAAGATTGTTTACCAATGGAACATGTCGGCCATCATTCAACATAGATCTGTCAGACTCCTATAACCTGTAAAACCACAATTACTGTGGCAAATAGTTTTACATGAAAGTCGTTAATACAATTAATAAAACAATAAAACTCAGGTTTACAGGTACTCTGGTTTATGTTCGCTTAACACAATTTCGTCACCATTTGCCAACTGCTCTCAGAATGCCAACACACAAAACTATTAAATTACTAGAGCAGATGAGACCACCACATGTATCCCGACATAGAAAGCCTACTTCACGAATAGAACCATAATTACATGTATATCAAATAAATAAATTAGGCAATTTCATTGCTCCATGGAAGTCGATGCCACGGTGGCTCGGTGAACCTACTCTAGGATGCTCCTCTGTGCATAAGCCATCTTCCTGCATCGTAGAACCCGTGCCCTAGCTACTATCCGTCATGATCACGAGAAAGCAATTCTCATCTGACAAGTGAGTTTCTCGCCAAGATCCAACACTAATGTGTTCGATACCTTGCTATAGTCATGCAGCCTTATCGTCATGTTACAATAGAGGTAGTGCGATGGGTGAATTGTCGAGGTTCCATTGTGAAATACAGACAAGTGAACACGGCGATTTGAAAACTTTTCTTATTGCAATGGCTGACTTCCCAAACACGCATTTCACGACGCAACGGGTTTATACTTCCCTTGCACAGTATATCTTTTATGCGTAGCACTGGCAGCTTTCACTGATATGTTAAGGTCCGGTCCCACTGCACTTACGGATGCAAAGAGGATGTAAAACGGGGAAAAAAACGTGCCCTCCGTTTGGAAACGCAATGCATCCGTTGGGTACTCATTGCATACGTGTTTCATATGCTCTATCCATCGAGCATCCGTTCACTGGAGTTTGCCTAACCCCTTCGGAGCTGTCATCCACTCCCATCCGCTTTCATCCGCTAGGCTTCCGATAACCATCCATTTAACATCCCCCCTACATACTTCCCACGTTCGTTCTTTTCCGTTCTGTTTTCGCAAATTTTCGTCAATTCTGTCCATTTCTGGAGCGGATGAAAACGGATGGAGCCACCCCCGAAAGTTTGCTCGTCCGCTGTGTCCTTTTTGCATACGTTTTGTGTCCATCGGCCACTGGGACCGGGCCTTTATGTATGTTGGACAGACGACGTCAAAATTTCCATTTGACTTTCGCATATATTTATTTTTTAATAAATTATTTCTCTTGAACGCATAAACATTAAGGTCACTGGCTTATAAAAGATTATTGTAATCCTATTTTGCGATCGTGGTTTCTTCTTTTTTGGTCCGAACATCAATATTAACTTCATCTTTGACTTCACAATGGATTTCACGTTGTGTACTTTTAATATATATAATAAAACTCGGGATAACCGTGTTGTTCTCAATACATGTTTATATAACAGTAGCGCATCATTAATACAAGAAACTACAACATCTATGATAAAACTATAAACCTCTGAAACGCAACATGGTTTCTCTCAGCATCAGAGGAATTAACTGGGGGGGGGGGGGAATTCTTCCGTGACTAATGATGGATACCAAAACATATGACCAAATTTGGATTACCGAACATTTGACTTCACTGAAGTAGTTTATTTCCAGGACACGCGATTTAACAAATTATTTGCAATCCAGACGGGCCTCCCATACGCATGCGTAATGTTTGAAGAGAGAGAGACATGCGACCCTACTCCTTGTCACATACAAGGGGGGAATCGAAACCACGCCACTTAACCATTCGTCCCCCCCCCGGCAATTGTCTTAAATAATTACAACAATTGTCGTAAGCAATTACAACAATCAATCTATATATATATATGGTAATATGGATTATAGCATACGCAAAATTTAACTGACTGTAGGTAATGACCCCGATATACTAATCAAGACAGTGTATTCTTATTGAATTTGAAAACTCTATAGTATTATATCCCAACTGACAAAGGCTGTTTTATGTGCTCTCCAACGGGTATACTGGACCCTGGATTTTCGTCCCACCCATCCTCACCAATCATAGTGACTAACATTAGACTTCGAAGAGAACCGAGAATTGAAATAGAACTAGTTAGATCTACACATAGTTTGGCGGAACAAAAACTAAAAACCGAAATGGAATAATTATAAAATTTTAATTGGATGAAATAGATTGGATAACTTTACTTTCAAATTATATCAAAATTTATCATAAACATTGACCATGTTTATCATAAAACCAATCTATAACGAGCGACGGCGTCTTAATGTTATTGTCATCATAAAAAAACCATAGCCATCAAGATTTCCAAAAATAATATTTACTGAAATCAAAATCGTAACATACATTGTTAACAGTTTTCCTATTCAATCATAAATTTTGAACTCAAATCAAAATAATCATCGTGCGTACCCTCGTTCATGAACGACTATTATCATCAAGATTTGTTCTGTCGCCGAACTGTTAACTAGTTGTCAGTATTCAATGGCACTAACAGACGTTTGTCTGGTGTTACAGATTCTTGCAAATATCAAATCATGCCTAATTGCCCAATGTTATAGATATAAATTAGATTCCTTCAATTTCCAGGAACTCCATCATAAACATAACATTTAGCAACAGACATTTCGTTACTGTTAACCGAAATTAAATTTTAACCAACAGTCGCCACCATTTGGTAAAAGCTTCGGTCTGGTATTTTATATTCCCTAAGAGACAATTTAGCATATTGATTTATATCGCTCTCGTTATTTGAAATTATTTAAAGAGTCAATATTTTATTGTTCACCTTTACTCAAATTCATGCCGTGCGGTGGTATGAGCTGGTTCCCTGTTTGACTCAGTACTCTTCACTTACAACAAGGCTTAGTATAGCTATAGCTACGCGCGAACTATGGGTCAGGAACCGAGCAGGGCGTCTTCACAGGCAGCTTGGAATTGTGACCTCATATCAACAATCGAATCCGCAAAAACCAATAAAATATAAATAAGTAGCAATACAAAACCACACCAAATCAAATATTTATACAATTAACAAACACTTGTGTTGAAAAACTTACAAAACTTACAATCTTTGGTTAAACTCCTGCAAAACCTTGTTTGCCATTTATATCAATGGCATGTGTACGTGAAATTGATCATATAAAACTAAATGAATTATTACATGTATTAGCTAGGAAATTCTTAATTAAACGAAGGAGTTTAATATTCAACAAATAATGAAACCTATACGTTAATGTGTGCATACCACTGTTTAAATAATGACAAGACATCGCTGAAATAAAGACATTAGTATGACTGTCTTATTTCTAAAGGCTTATTGTCCTGCATTCGATATTATTGTCAGGAAAAGACTGCTGTTCAATATCAGTCCAAAAACTGCCCTGAAAATTTGGATTTATATTTTTTTCTTTTTATATCGTTTCTATCAATTTGGACGTTTACTCAGGGCGTTGGCCTGGGATAAGACTGCGCGACTTGGTACGGTGGGTATATTGACGGATGAAAACCCCATATACAACATTTTTTCAGGTATGTGGTATCAGATGATCTAAAAAGACTAGGCATAGTCTTACCCGTGCATAGCAACTGAGACCACATAATGATATCCGGAACATGTTCCTATCTGACTAGATACAGTTTCTCTGACACAAATTCTTTTTGTTATCAAATAATCAAGACCTAATTTTTCTGTCTGGGAATCTATCTCTTAAATTAATCTCAGAATCAATTCAAACAAGAAATAATTGTTGTGGAATGGATCTCTGCATCATGATGTAATTTAAATTGTATAAGGAAGTGTAATACGATTCCTCATTAAGATTTAATCGTTACATATAATAAGGGTAAAGTCTGTGTTATCAGACAACGAGTAGATCACATGCAACGCCGGTGCCAGACTGTTGTATGCTCTAGGGAAGGTCAACCACTTACACCCAACCCGTAATCGCTAACTTCGATTCACAAAAACTTGCTTTGTAGTAAAAAAAAAGAAAGAAGGAAACACTACTGTTGGTCTGGAAATGCTTAGGATACCTTGCAGTTAACACAGATGATTCTACTGTATAAAACTCGGAAAAGGCCAGTGCCGCTTCCCTCTGAGTTGTACCACTCAAGTTTGCAAAATGGACGCAACCTTTATTTTAAAAAGGTGGATTGCGCATACAACAATCGTATTAATGTAACTATATTTTATTCTCAAACTGCAATATATATATATATATATATATATATATATATATATATATATATATATATATATATACAGTGTTGACGAATTTTTAAATCCAATTCCTTTAATTTCTGGAAGAATGGATTATAGTTCAGAATAATGTGGCAGCTGGTATGATAGAACATACAATTTAAAATTAATCATAGCTGAATTAAATATGGTTTCATTTGAATCGTTTGTCGATTGATATATTCCATTTGATCACCCAAAAGGTAGTTGATTCGGTCTTCTCATATAAATACAACGAGTGAACTGCATGGACTGGTTGATTTTCTTACTGGAACTTGCAATGCCATGCGGAAATAACATAAAGTTTCCATTCGAACGAACAAATCTTGTCCAATCTAATATATTCTACTATCTTGTCACATAGGGCCGTCTATTGGGTTATTGTAGGGCCTTCTATTGTTTTAAAACCGGTTGATGACATGCACACTGTACAACACCGGGAGGATTATTTTCAACTTATTTTATTTTCACTAATACAATCCATAACTCTAAGATCACTATTCTCCATCGGCTGTTTTCCATTTTTGAGGGGTTTGGTTATGCGTTGAGGTGATTCTGCTTCTGAACACTATCAAACAATTAGAAAATTAGCATTTAAATGTAAATAATTTATTTCCAACGTTGGACAATTTTTTTTCTAATACAAATACAGAATTTCAACTAGAATATCATGTTACTCAAACTCACTTGTAAAGCAGCACGCGCTAAGTTTCGTCGTTTCAGATAGACGTCAATAAAGACATATAATTTACAATACTGATTCTGTGTTTAATAAAAAAAACCAAATAGAAACCTAACATACTCTGAAAGTATAGAATAAAACAGTTTACATAATCCTAACATTGAAATAAGAAACCTAGTAAATTAAATAACCTTACATTTTAACCCAATAAGGCCATATCAAGACCAAGATCTAATAATGATAATTTCTGGGGATCAATAAATACAAAAATTCCGCTGTATTTTAGTGTAAAAACGCATAATATCTTTTTTAAAAATATATTCATGATCATGACATAAGCTATCAAAAAATAAGTAAAATTGATGACCCCGAAGTTGTAATTCCAAATACAAAGGTTACATAAAAAATATAATAAAGGTACATTAAGAAATAATTGAAACAAACTGATCATGCTCTGCGGTTCAATGTTATGCTATATACAAACTATGGCCTACTGGTTTCCATACATTTTATAGGATTACACAGTTGATTAATATCTAATTTGATGTGTCTGCCTCGTTGAGTTTTACTTCCTATATACTATTCAAAAAAAGTAGGGGATATTTGATTTTGGGGGCATAATACTAAAATATGCAAATGACTACGAAAAAAGTCACTATAGAACCTAACAGAAGAAACATTTCCAGTTACATGTGACGCCCAAACGCACCAATAGCTACCGCATGGAATGCAGGTGATGCTTGGGATCATCATGGGGGTCCAACCCAAGATTTGCACGACTCTGACTTTGAATGTTACAGTCATTGTGGCATTGAATTCCAGGGTGGAAACATCAGTTTAATTGTTTTAGTGACCAGAAAACAAATTTTGATATGCGTCGGCTTACCCAAAATGAAAGGTTACGTGCCCTTGGCATGCTACAGATCGGCACAACACAGGCGGTTGTGGCGCGGACGATGAATGTTTCTCAGTCTGTCATAAGCAGGCTATGGTCCAGATACCGTGATACACAATCTGTACAGGACAGACCACGTTCAGGTCGACCAAGGGCGACAACTCAAGCCCAGGATCGATTTATCCGTACCTTGGCCTTGAGAAATCGTGTCATCACAGCAAATCAGATCAGCGCTCGTCTTCAAACAGACACTGGTGTGAGAGTGAGTGGCCAGACGATTCGGAATCGACTGCATAGGGGTCACCTTCGCGCCCGACGTCCTCGCGTGATCCCTTGTTTGAGAGATCATCACATTCAGGCAAGACGTCGTTGGTGTAGGGATCGTCAACACTGGGATAATCGACGCTGGAGCAATGTGATGTTTTCAGATGAGTCAAGGTTCACTGTTGATTTTTGGGACAGACGTAGGAGGGTGTGGCGTCGTCGAAACGGGCGCTTCCAAGACGTTAACGTCATCAGACATGATCGATTTGGGGGTGGTTCTGTTATGGTGTGGGGAGGCATCACTGTTGCTGGAAGAACGGCTTTACATGTTGTTGCAGGGCGTGTTACAGGCCAGTACTACCGGGACAACATCTTGGCAGTCCATGTTGTGCCGTTCGCACGACGTCATGGCCGCCGTTTCATCTTCCAGGATGACAACGCAAGATGTCACAGGGCCAGGATCGTTACAGGTTACCTCCAACAACAGAACATCACCACATTACCTTGGCCAGCACTGAGTCCCGACCTCTCCCCCATCGAGCATGTCTGGGACATGCTTGGACAGAGGTAACGTCAACGTCAACAACGTCCTGCCAATGTCCAAGAACTTGCTGCTGCGTTGCAACAGGAATGGGACAATCTGGACCAAAATGACCTTAGACGTCTCATTAGGAGTATGCCACGTCGGATCAATGCTTGTTTGGCAAACAGAGGAGGATTTACCCCTTACTGACTTGGTTGTGATGCTGTGGTAACTTTGCTGTTTGACCCCGGGTATCATTTTACCCTTATAATGGTCAGTCTGTGCCTTACTTAGTCTAACGATCATTTGGAATAAATCGATGAATGTGAACTTCATTTCATTTTGTCATTTGTTTCTTCGTCAGTTTCATTAGGTGACTTTAATAACACTTAAAAATCAAATATCCCCTACTTTTTTTGAATAGTATTTAGCTCCATAGAAAAGCTTCACCTATCAGTAAAGATAGTAAATGGTCGGTCTGTTATTAGACTAAGGTGTTATTTTACGTGCTAGTCACCGCTCTTCCTATTCTGGAGGTCGTTTTATGGATAATTAGAGCTTGATGAGCGGTAATAACATTAACAAACACAATCAACTCTCTTCAAGCGCATTTCTTGACCACCATAATAAAGTCACTTTAGATGTATCACAGCTCACGCAGAAGGTTTCAAGTAATGATGTAGTGGCTGTATAAGAATTATGGACGTTGACCTCGCACTAACACTATATTGATAATTCAATATTCGTCAATCTGCGGCTTTATACAGGTTTTCGAAAAATATACACAGACTGTCACGCTCAATATAAACAGCCGTTATTATAATATATAGTATTTAATTAGGTATTCTGACTAGCCTGTGTCTAAATGGACGATCCATTTAGTAACAAGACACTGTGGCGAGCGATTTCGTGCAATATGTAAAAAAATGTACATAGCAATCGCGAAATTATCTTCGACGTGACTACTTATTAGGTTGACTTAGTGTATATTAATATGTTTTAGTATTACACGGGGTTTTTTGGGTTACATTATTAAAACATAATTGTTTGTGATTATCTGAAAAGATTCAATTCAAATGGAGACTTACTCTAGCATAGTCTTCGGAAATGGGTTGTCATTTTAATACCCCTGTAAAATGTTTTTAACAATTTCCGATAGTTCATGATAACAAAACATTTTGATGTCTGTTTTGAACGAATGGTACCGGAAACACTTAATATCAACCTTTATCAGCCCTACTATACCCCAAAGAACGTTCTGAAATCGGTCATGAGCAAAACAAAAGAGTAGAATAAATACCCCCCGAACTATACCCATACCTACACGTTTAAAACCAAGTAATTGACCGATTAATATTAGTAACGACGCATCAGTATCATTAGCAGTCCAGAAACGCCTGAAGTCTATTTAAAAGCAAATAAAATTTGTGTACAATTATTAATAAATTTTTAAACACATTTCATATTAACATAGGTTCACTACTACCCAGTTTATCAGACGATTTAAATTAATGGAAGGGCAGAAATTGAAGTAGAAATTCATTAATATAAAGAGCACAGGGTCAGGGGCAAATAACCAAGATAACAAATGAATAACTTTAAATGACTGGTAGTTCTTGACACCACGAAGTTACGAGGAAAACAAAAACTTAAACTAATCATCTTGATTCCCGTCACGCCGGACTACCAAGTATTCGTTTTTACGTCAAGTTTGCAAACAAACTAATAAAGATGATAGTTCGGCATTTACATTTAAAATGGCCTCGATCGCAGCATCAATTAAAATGTCAATATGGTAAATTGATTGAACGCGATTGAATCCATCTGGGGATAACTTTCTTCCCAATAAATCGAATCAGTAAACATCGTGCCAAGTTTTCTATGTCTTTAATTCAAGTAAACTGCGAATCTGATAAGACAATCAATTTCTTTTTTAGCTTCCTATCAAACAAGGTTTTGTTATTACGGGTGTCCTCTAGAAGCCATATTACGACACTCAAATCTCAACATAGCCAATAACTCGTCGTCAGTGCTTCTTGTATTGGTTCCTGTATGTGGAATAACAAGAAACTAGAAGTGCGTATAAAGCCAGTCTGTTTCTATCTTAACCTTTCCACGACCACTCCATTCCTTGGTAATAATGACGGGTAAAATATTATTACTGGATGATGGAGACATTAGTTTAATAATATTTTCCAGGAGACAATCCATTGGGGTCATGCCACTGACACGTACGTGATAGGAGTAAACTCCAGACACTTGTACCGATGGAAAATATGGGATCCACCCCATGACGCAGTATTTAAGCCTTGCAGCAAGATTATGATCATACTTATTGTATTTTGTCTTAGTTATCATGTAATGCAACAATTTTGAGGCTTTCTTTACCAAGGGTAGAACAGGTGGACCGAGTGGAATAAGTAATTTTTATCTGCAGTCTACGATACTTCTATAGCCTTACATTTACCTGAGAGGGTGTGTAGTCGGGTGATCTAATGTGTGTGATATATATCACCAGGACTGTCATCGATGCAGTTGTCGAGACTTTGGTCACCTCTGAGAACCCATGGGTCTTCTGAATTTCCAAAGTGTTATATTGGCCATCGTAGATAAATAAAATATAATACCATCGATCCTAAAGGGCTTTTAGAATTAAATAAACGTAAAATGTTGAATCGTAGTAATAGTTATAGGTGAACTTACCGCGTTGGGTCGACGGACAGAAGTGTCAGTATTTCCTTAATCTTTAACTGAGAGAGAGAGAGAGAGAGAGAGAGAGAGAGAAATGGGGTTTAACGTCCACTCGACACAAACTAGGTCATTTCGGGACAAACATATGGTTCAATTTTATTTCTATATTTCGGGTTCTTTAGCAGTGGGAGGAAACCGGAGTACCCGGAGAAAACCCACGAGGTTGGACAGGGGACCCTACTCCTTGTCACGTACAACTGGGGATTCGAAACCACGCCAGTTGACTCAGTGACAGACTTAATGATACAGCGCGCACGTGCTAACCACTAGGCCATCCAACCGCCCTAATCTTTAACTTATAAAGATCAATGAAACCAATGAAATCATTAAACCAAGAATTGATTACCGATTTAAATTCCTTTTTACAAGATTTTGCACAAAGTCGGACTCGTATGCATAAAGAAATAAATCAGCAAGTAATGTTGCTCAGTTTGTACCTATGAGTATACAAATCACACCCGCTGGAGAAATAATTGTTCTCTTCATTCCATGGTTATATTGTTTAGGCGGCATTTAGTAACTTTGCCAGAAATAAATCTTTCAAGTGTGTCATGTGTTATTCAATAAATATGTTATCGATCATAAATTCTTACAACAATTTCGTCTTTGTTTTGAATCTGATAATCGTCATTTGAGGAGTTTTTAATTCCTAGAAAACTACAATATTGTCAATTTGATTAAAATACAGATCTATATTTTGTTTCTTTTTATTATACTTTCCATGGCCTATACTGCATGAAAATCTGACCAGTCTTACTGAAAGGTCGCGTCAGGGGTCGTACGAGGGGCTTTTGACCCTATGGCGTCAGCCATTGATTAATCAATCTGCGTTGACGTTTCTAGTAGTTTACGTAATGGATAATGGCCGAAGACTGTCCATTATGTAAATAGAAAGAACAACTGAGGGGCGTTAGCCCTGAAGTTTTTCTTTGTATTTACATAACGGACAGTCTGAGGCTATTGTCTAACTTAAACCATAGCCACTCTTTGTCTAAAATAATAGACATCTTAAAACAATAGTGTCTTGTAACACCTCAGAAATAATGGACAGTTACTTAAACCAACACCGCAGTCATGTGACTGCCACTGGGTGATTTGTTAACAAATAATACAAACAAAACAAGGATATCAATACAGTCATGTCTTCCAGTGGAGAGGATATATTTATTACCCAGTCAAAAATTGTTCTTAGTTATGACAATAAAAATGGGGGGGGGGGGTGGAATGCAAATCCAAGGATTGGCCATCCAAATTTTAATATAGGGTAAAATATTTATTCTGATATATCGGGTGTGGATACAAACCCTGACTCTAAAGTGGAATACAAAGCTCATAATAATCGTAGTAATTCCAGATTTGTTGAACCGTTGCAACTATTGGAGCTACAAAAGTTAGTTAACGTGGATTATGTGCCCAAGCAGAAAAGAGTGGACAGGAGTATAGGAGCTTACGTACTGTTGGCCAATACTCTCAACTCTCAATTAGCACTGAGAGTGAAGGGGAGGAAATACATACAATATTGTGAAGGTGTGTCAAAAACCGTTCGGTGTGGCTTGAACCAACGCAGAATACAACCTAAGGTCACTAGAGCGTACCAAAACCTGCAAAATCTACAATACGTCTTTATAAAAAAAAATACACGAGTTTAAGGTAGGCTACTACTATATGGTTGTTTAGTTCGCTCTTTATTACCCAGTCTAGAATCATTTGATGAATATGTACACATTACGATTATTCTAAATTCAGAAGCATTTTGATTGGCCTTTGATTAAATGGGTCGTAAAATCAACTTTTCATAAAATGAATTGACCAGATTGTATTGTATGTTAATAAGCCATAGAAACAAAACAACCATTCTTTTAATTAGACTGGTGATGATTTAGAAAATCATGTGAAAAACCAGATTATTTCTAGTTTTCAGACCGACTGATGCTTTTTATCTGAGACCTAGGAAGCTACCAGATTCTATTGTATGGTATGGTGACTCGCCGATGGGAATTCATTTATTACAGCAGACAATAAAACACATCTGCCAGGTGGCTAGATTCAAAGGGAACTATACGGACCACTCATTGAGAGCTATCGCAGCTACGCGTTTGTTTGCTGCAGGAGTAGATAAACAGCTCATTGTGGAAAAACGCTGGACATCGTTCAAGTGAATATAAACGGACACGCAACATTCAACTATCAAGTCCAAAACAAAATAATTCAAAAGTGTCCAGTGATTCCAGGGAAATTAACATCCATTCTTCGGAAATTTCAATTTATTTAAAATTTTGTAAATGTTGAAAGGGAAATTAGTAATAAATGGACAGGTTGTTTTGATTTATTTTCAGTTGCTTAATATATAATGACTACACTTTATTATTAATGTATTTTCACTAATAATGGACAATGTCTAAAAATAATGGACTATTTCCATTTATAATGGATTGTTTTCATTAATAATGGACTGTTTGTTTAGACAACAATCCATTCCTCATTATAATGGATTAAAAGAACAAAGGATGGCATCATAGCCGTGGTCTAACCACAGTTCCGCGCATGGCTTGCCAAGAAGTTGCCGTAAATATGTCCATTGGCTAATACCTCATTTTATATAACAACTCTTCCAGATCCTAGTGTAGTACAGATAAATAAAACAAAATTTTAAACTATAGGAAACGAAACGAAATAGGATCTGTGTTTTAATCAGATTGCAATATTATGAAAGTTGAATCTTTAAGAGAGATATTAGCCAAATTATATTTTAATTCCATTATATAACGAATTCAACAGTTCGAAACATTCTGTTGCCCCTGGGTAAAATCATTTGCTAATCCTCATTTTAATTCGATTACAACAAAGTCGGAGATTATCTACTGTTGACATTTTGATGTTGTTATATCAGTAAATGTTATATTAAAAATATGCATTCATTTTCTTGTAGATTAAGCCTTAAATAATGCACCGACAAATGCACCGAAGAGTTTTGTTTTTAAGAAAAATAAATGGAATGGGTTGTTGTTTATTGGCACGACAGCAGCAACCGGACTATATTGCGTCAAAAACAAAATATTACAGATTAGTAAATATCATTAAAGACAAATATGACAATACTTTTCTGTATATTATAAATATTTAAAAAAATAATCAGATTATGGACAAATATGTATATAAAGTATGAGATTTATATAATAAGATTTATAATTTTAAAAATTGGTCTCTTAAAATATTAAGCATCTTACAATATAGCTCCAGATGACAAAACAGATTTTGCAATACCTGACAACAGTAAACACAGACTGAGCCTATTATGCATGAAAATGGAATGGTGGGGTTATAGTATTACTTTTGGGGGGCTAATGAAGACAGGCATACGTCATACAGTGTGCTACGCGGGAAATATTCCCCGGACAGACAGCTACGACCTACTCTTATTTCGAATTTCACGTGCACGACAATAGAGACTTTTGGCAAGCGGAATTTTCCCATCCGTATCACGTATCCGTATCGTATACGTGATACGTTGCGTCAATGTAGTTTTAGAGTTTTGGCAGATTTTCGCGTCGCGTACGTGTGCGTCGATCAGCTGAGCTTAGTTCTATTACAGCATGATGGCAGATATCTACCAAGATCACCATCAGTACTAGTCAAGTGCCTATTAGAGCCGACAATTTCCCGGAGGAAATAAAGTCGCCCGACAGTCGCTGAGCTATTAAAAAAAAATAATGTCGTATCTTATTAAAAATCTTCGACTTCGACTCGACTGCAATTTTTGGTTCACTAATGTATCATTTCAGAAAGTTTATACCCCTTTACCACAGAATAAAATCATATACAGAATTGCAAGGTTCCGTTCCCTAAATTTAGCACGTAGATCAACCATCATGGTTAACATCACGTCAAATATACACCTTCGTGTTCTGGAATACACAAAGATTCATAAAAACGCTACGATACAACAATTCAGCGTCTAAAAGTAGTAAAAAAGACGGTAAAAGGACACGACAATGTTATACGGACCTGTTCCGTATGAAAGCTGTACGATACGTGCTGCCGTATCCGTGTGACGTATCACGTATGAGAAATGCACACACATTGATGACGTCACACGCAAAATCCATACGGATACGCGATACGGGCCAGAAATTTACGCTTGCCAAAAGTCTCTAATATGTACACGAGACCTTATCAGGCCCTCGTTCTTATAACACTGACAAGGGGTCGACTCGCCGGAAAATCCACCGGAACTTTCTTAGCCCACGTCGGGGGCGAACCCGGGATCTTCAGGTTAGTGAACCGACGTCTTACTCGCTGAGTCACCACGTCTCCCTATTAAGCATGGAATGAGATGACTGACTGAAAACAACCACTTGATTTTTACAAAATGTAAAAACTATCACTGAGGTAACATATACCAATACTTGACAACGCAAGCTATCCAGATTTTCTCTTTTGATATTCTTGTTTTCATCGATTTCTAGAAGGCTCCCTCCAAAGGGATAATATAAAAGAAGCGACAGTTCTTGTAAATGGAGGCCATTAACCTATAATAATAAAATAAGCCACCTAATATGCCGATAATTTGGGAAGAAAAAGTAAATACTGCATCTTTATTTAGCTTTTTATGCTGTTTACCGTTAATCTAGAAAGAAGTTATGCTAGCTAGCATCGATAAGTTCGTGACTGATTTATTCCTTACATATTTCTACGACACAAAAAACACACATTGTGGGAATTGTGATAGGAATCAAATGTTTCTGTTGTTTAAAAATTGTGAATTAAAAAAATATAATTTGTTCAAGGACGTTTTGCTGGTTAGCACGAAGATCTGTTAATAAATCTGTGACACTATACATGGAATTTGTTTTAATTTAGTGTGGGTTGATGAAAACGAACATGGATGGCGATATCATGTTTCAGTAAACCTTGTCAGTTTGAAGGTTGTTTGCTATACGCAAAAAATTATTTCGCCGTAGATGAGATTTAGAGCTCATTTCTGTTGGTTTAGATTTCGTTGCCCATATCTGATGAAAAACAAATTAAAACGTCCTGCATTTCTGCACCAACAAGACTAATGAAGATGGACATAGGCCTACGCCATGCGATGTGTGGGGGAAATTTGTGTGCACTACCTCGTGTTAGATCCCGGTGTTGGCCGAGAAAGCGAGAGGGAGAGAAATGGGGTTTAACGTCCACTCGACACAAACTAGGTTATTTCGGGACTAACACATGGTTCAATTTTATTTCAATAATTCGCTTGCGAGTAGGGGTCTTCAGCAGTGGGAGGAAACCGGCCACCCCCCCCCCCTCCCCCGTTAGTCGAGAAAGTTGCTCGGGAATTTCCGGCGTGGTTTCCTGTTTTCAGTGGTGCAGGTCTAAATATTAAGGCCACCTGCAGATTTCATCAAGGTCACGAGATGTAAACAGTGCTTGAACTAACCCTAACCATAAGGCCCTAGACCTAGTCCTAACCCACAAGTTTTCTAGCCAATCTGAGTCCTCAAAATGTTGCAAGACTATAGTCAACCCATTCTAATGATCTTGCTTCCCGCCTAACTCTACTATCTTTTGAAAGGGCCAGAACAAGGCCCATACCAGGTAAGGAATCTTTCTGTGTCTGGGTCTTAACCTTTCCATGACAATAGCAAAATGGGATGACTTTATTGTTCACAAAAGTGTGTATTAACGCATTGCAAAAATATTTTTGCACATGTGTGTATATTTGCATATGTGTGCAAATTTGCATATATTATACAAAATGTCGCCGTGTGCACGGGGCTTATGACTCAAATAGAGCCCTACATAAATAGGAGTATCAAATGAAAGATAATGGTTGCCCCCAACGTTTTTCGTGCTATCTGTAAACAGGGATGGGATCGAGAGTGATGAAATTGAGATTTTTGTTTACATGTTAAAACGCTGGTGTACGATTTAAAGGGGCACTAGCAGTGAAAAAAAAGAATATTGGGATGTAATGTATATTACTTTGTGCCGCTATATTATGTGCTATATTGCAGTTGTTGAGTCTATGATGTCTTTATTACACACGTCTATTGAAATTTTATTTTTATATGCATAATAAATAACTTTATTGATTAAAGAAAATGATTTCCGCTGTAAGAACTATTTATTGGCAATGTGATGCTTCATTAAACCTTTTATATAAATATTTATCTAATAAAAAAAACCCCAAAAAACAACAAAAAATCCGCTATCGTATATTAATAAGAAACCCCAAAATCTTCTTGACGAACGTATATTGATTATAACCTCAGTAAAAAACAATCTTGTTCTTACTTGTATTACAGCCTGTTTAAATATTTACTATTAATCCCGACGCGTATTTCAATTAACGACAATGATAATCATGAAATGAATCACAAGAATATTGATTTGTAGGTTTCATGTTCTATCAAAATACCTTTAATTGCCTTTGAAGAACATTACATTATTATTCCACTGCGCATCCGGATTGGAATTGTGCTACTGTCTGTGTAATGTATATAAACTAAGAAAATAGATTTCGTTGTCTCATTGTCATTAATGCAAATGAAATGGGGCTTAACGGTCTCATTAATGCAAAAGATAGTGAGTTGCAGTTTTATGAATTTTAGGTACACTGTATAAAAACATACGTAATTCGTAATTATCTAATCAGACTGGTCCAGTCAATTTATAATTTTATCCCGCCCCCCATCAAAAAAACCCAAAACACCTTTGTGTTTATTTAGGTATACTTTATAAAATCGCAAAAAGTTTACTAAATTTTGCGCACCGGAAAGCTGTAAAATCCAAGATGACCGACATTGGGCTTATCAATGTACAATAAAATCCTAAAAGTGTTGGTTTAATGGTTTAAGACCCTATAAATGTATTATGAACATATGAATTAATGTTTTTGGGGTCATTCTTTCATTTGAAGATATAGCCAGTAGTGTTAACTGGTTGCTTAAAGCTGTAAAAATAAGTAAAATCCAAGATGGCCGACATTCGCCAAATGAATGTACAAGAAAATCTTAAACTTTTGGTTTAAGACCCTATACGTGTAATATGAACATGTAAATTAATGATTTTGGGGTCATTCTTTCATTTGAGGAAATATCCGGCGTTGATAACTGGTCCCTTAAAGCGGTAAAATCTGGTAAAATCCAAGATACCTGACATTAATTTTTCCGAACCAATGTACACAAAAAATCTAATCGGTTGGTTTGTAAGACCCTATTAATGTATAATGAACATATAAAATAATGCGTTTGGGGGTCTTTCTTTCATATGAAGATATACTGAGTGGTGTTTACTGGTCCATTATACCTTTTTCGGGAACGCCTTCTACTACCCCGCACCCCAACCCACAATCTGCGCTGTTTCATCATAATATAGCACCTTTGGTATCTGATGCAAGGTTTCTCGGGTCAATATTTCATAATTTATTTTTAGTTTAGTATACCTCAAATCACCCGAAAAGGTGTTGGTAAATTTAATATTCATAACTGCTAAAAGTTAACTAGTAACTTGTACTGTATGATACATAAAAAAAAATCTCCATAAACATTATATAGAGGATATTTGTCGTTTTGTCGTGAATAACATATTTTATTTGATCGAGAAGCAAGAAAACGTTTATATTTTCACGAATGCTACACACGACAAAACGACAAATATTCTATTTATTTTATGATATTACAATCATTTTAGGTAAAAACAACATGGACTACTGCTAGCCAGTGGAATAACACTTTTATTTCACGGATAAAACGCGGTATTCCACTACTGATCATATTACCTTGTATTTTAAATTGCCGGCTTATTTGCCATACAAATTAAGTCATAAATGGAATGCGATTTGGCATGTAAACTTCTAAGAATTATTACACAGTGGGTTCCCTTATTTTCATGAAACCACGTCAGCGCCCCGTGAGACAAAGCCTGTGTCACACTGATCAGCAGTGAATTTTCGCTAGGCCGCTACAATCACTGATAAGGATGACATCGATGCGACTTAATGAGTCCCAAATATTAACTTTTTTCTTCCGTCAAATTAAATTCTAAAACAATTTTTTCATTTATTAGAAAAATAAATAAAGACGTTTGAATTGTTTGTAGGTAAAATCATTCCCTATTTAGTGTAAATGGGTATAAAAATAAGTAAAATTCACCATTTAGCCCGAATCAGTAACGTCTTATGTAAACAATGCGCGCTCTATTGAGCCAATGATTGACGCCGCGTAATGTGACGTCACGTGTCAAAACAGTCATCTGTTACAGAGATATTAGAAGATCTCTATGAAACAGATTGAGCCTGTGTATGTTTAATTAAATCGTGCCTTAACAGAAATATCAAAATCAATATAATTTTATATGAAAAGCAGCTTAAGTCAATACGTTCTATGCACCTAAAATATCGTTCAATTTGATGAAATTTATAGAGTACTTGTCACACCCGTCCCCTCAAGCCCAGTTCTAAAACATTAAAAGCTCAATTATAAGTCGCTATTCGAATTTATTCGCGCCTATTGCGCTCGTTTCCATTGTCATTATTCCACTCCTCTATGGTCTTATATTATCTCATCGCTATCTGAAATTTTTTTGCGCCTTCGCCGCTCGATTCCATAATGTCATCATTCCTCCGATCCACTCCTCTATTGGTATTATCTTATCACTATCATATACAAGGTTATGTTACAGGCGGGTCTCAAGATTCTGTCCCATTTCTTATCCTCTCGTTCATCAATTAACTCAAATGCCAGGAAATTGAATAAAATTTTCAGACCCAGTCCCAAAAATAATTAAAAGCTCAGTTATATATTATACGCCGGTGTCTGATATGTTTTCGTGCCTACGATGCCTGATTCTGTTATTCTTCCACTCCTTTGTGGTCTTATTCTATCTCATCTCTATCATATTATTCACGGTTATTGTGAATTGCCCAGTTAATGGTACCACTAGTGCGTGGGTTATGGACCGATAGACTGTACTACTGTTCTGTCAACTCTCACAAAACCGACGGAATTGACAGGCATATCTCGAGATTCTGTCCTATTGGCTGCCATGTTCTGTGAGTTCCATGGATACCTTTTGATAATTGCGGTCTGCAGTCGTGCCACATAAAATGTGTGGTAACCTGATATCTCGGAAACCGTTAACTGGAAGAGGCTGAAACTTTGCCTACTCTGAGATCTTATTAATCCAATCATAATCCGGAAGTTTTATTGAAATCGGTTGGTAATTGCGGTCTGCAACTGTGCCGGGTGAGATATGTGGTAATCCGATGTCTCGGAAACTGCTGACAAGAAGTGGTCGAAATTTTGGCTACTCTGAGATACTATTAATGTTATCGTGATCTGTAAGTTTCATTGAAATCGGTTGATAATTCCGGTAAGGAGACTTGCCACATGTGGCAAATAGTCTCCGAATAGTCTTACCACATGTGGCAAATAGCCCCAGCCTTAATTTATCACTTGCTTAATAGGCATAGGCCTACATCTCGGGCCTATTTATCATTTTATTTTACCTTTTTTCGCTAGAAACATATTATTTCACAAAAAATATTTGAAGTTCGAATGTTGGACATAGCTAACCTCGATGGACAAATCTTTAAACTATATGGTTTAATAAGATATTAAAATTTGTCTAGTGTTAGTTTGTTATTCTGCTAAATGTAAAGTGCTGTTGATTAAACGAGACTAACTATATTATTCTTCTGAAGCAAAGGGTGGGGGGTGTAAGGGAAACAACTATGGTTGGTGAGTCGCTTAAACAGGATTCAGACCGCCATTTATTTTTCCATTGGTATCGATGTTTATTCTGGTATCTGTGCCCGAAATTTGCACAACAAACGAAGCAATGACTTGCCATGACATACACATTTAACTATCCGCCGTATATTATATCACCGTAACTCGGTTTACAGCCGCTGACGCATTTTCATAGTTAACATTTAGAAACTTACATCACCAGATGAACAAATACAAATCAAGTGCTACAGATTTGTAAAAATTGAAGTAGTAATTCATTAATATAAATAGCACAGAGTCAGGGGCAAATAACCAAGATAATAAAAATAAACAACAACTCACGAAGAAAATAAAAACTTAAACAGATCACCTTCATTCCACCACATCGAACTCTGAACGTGTTATTCAAGTTTGAAAACAAACTAATAAAGAAGTTAATTCGGTATTTAACATGTCAATATGGTAAATTGAATAAATCTGGGGATAACTTTTTTCTAAATAAATCGAATCAGTAAACATCATGTCAAGTTTTCTATGTTTTTAATTCACATGAATCTGATAAGTCAATATCTTTCTTTTTTAACATCGTATCAAACACGTTTTCATCATTGTGAGTGTCCTCTAGAAACCATATTACCACACTCAAACCTCATCATAGCCATTAACTCGTCGCCAGTTCGTCTTGTGTCTTGTATAAGTGACTTGCAATGTTGACTTGCAATGTATGGGAAACAAACTTGATGATAAGCGTGAAAACACTTTTCTTTTTATTGTTCTGTGTAAAAAGGGATACTGAAAAAAATAACCGATGTTAGATAATATGTTACCAATCGGTTTTAGTTTGTTCAGCATTATGCAAATCATGTTTACCGTGGACGTGGGGTGAGGTGGGAGTAGTGTGGTTGTAGGAGTAGGCGAGAGTCCCTCTCCATAAGATATACATATTGGGGTCATGTGCCACAGGATCTGGCAAAACCAGCGGTCACCACACCGTCCTTATGTGACAAAGTGCTTTATAACTTTCATCAAATTGAACGATCATTTAAGTGCATAGAACTTATTGACACCCGGCTGACTTTTGATGATATATGATATTGACTTTTCAACTATGTATATATTTCTGTTAGATACGAACTGTTGTAATTAAACAATGCTTAATCCCATATTTTATTTAGAAACTGGGGAATGCTCCCTAGTTCGCGGGTGCACTATAGTCCACAGTTTCACTAGTCCGCGGGTTCATAAGTCCACCAATATCTATTATTAGGGTTGGGTTAGGTTTAGGGTTATTTTTTTGATACCCATACTTATAGTATTTCTTATAGCGGCGGACTAGTGCACCGGCGGACTAGTGAACCCGCGGACCAGTGAACCCTTTTCTTCAAACCACTATGATCTGTGTACAAGCCCCGCGTGACTTAAAGGATATACACATCGGTCAGTTAATCATACCATGATAAATAGACAATTCCATGTAATATTATGAGCATGAGTCTATTTGTCAGTTTTTTTAAAAGTTCCATTGGAGTGGCAAATAAAACAGTTCGTTTTTTGATTTGTCATAGTTTTCATTGCGAAACAATCGTTCATCTCATATGAGGTAAATTACAAGAAAAGGGTATAAATCAACACATGACACTAACAGGCCACCGTAGGGAGCGGATGAGAGGAGCACAGACCGGCGAATGGGCTCATCCGACTTCAGCCGCTGCCGAGGCAGAAGGGCGGAATGGTTGAAATCTAGTCCTATACTATATTAATGTAAGATGTTGATGTTATTGTTTATGTCCCTGTTGTATTTATGTAGCTGTTTTATATTCTATTCTTGGTGTAAATAAACCACATATTTACGAAACTGATATCTGTTATCACTAAGTTAGTGTTACACTTACTAGTTGAATATATAGGTCAAGATATGGCATTAATCAAAGGGCAAGATTCCGAGGGTTAAAAACGAACGCATGAGTGATTGTGTAAAACCTTAATAACTTGATCGATTAAGACTATCGATTAAGACTATTTAGTATTGTTGAATGTCTGATTCATTCTTTTACATAAAGAGGAATTAGAAGAAAAAAAACCTTTATTTTATTTGAACAAAATAATTTATAAAATCTAATGATAATACCATTAATTAGAAAAACGTCATTTTTCCTATTTATATTGACGAATGTTTAAATATTTATGTTGAATACATGAAAGAAAATACCGACGTGTATGTCAACAATGATAACTATAAATTCAATCAAAAGAATATCGATTATATTGTTTTTAATATTAGTTTAAATATTTTTTATATTTCTTTGTCTTGAAGAACGTTATTTTATTCTGAACACTACAATCCTGGCCGTACTGATATTTATCCTTCTATTCGGATACACCATGTTAACTATGCCGTGATATTACGACATTCCTTTTACGACATTCGTCTGGTGGCATTTGAAAATGTTTCTGGTGACAGTCTTACGACATTATTTACGATGTTCTATAGATCGTATAACAACAAATGCGTCTAGACAAACTACAATAACTTGTCTCATTGTCATTTCCACAGAATTTTTCAAAATTTCGATTTACTTGTCTTTTCTACACTAGTTGAGGCTATCGAAAGTATAAAAAACGAAACGAAATAATGATCTGTATTTTATTCAGATTGATTCATATCATACAGGCCATTGCGGATTCCAGTTGGGCCCCATCAAATTATTCCACAGGTTCTTGTCTCATGATACAACCTGCAGTTGTGCCATGACCGGGAGAGAGAGAGAGAGAGGGGGTGGGATGGGATGAAGTTGTAACGGCGCTAACAAACTCTGGAAGAGTATAAAGATTAATTCTATATCAACGAAAAGATCAAAAATAAAAAGGTAGAAAAGCACATGGTTAGATTTTATTTTCCACCAGACGTTGTTTTTAACACAAACGGCTGTTTATTGTATAGGGCCTACCGTCAACCATCTTCTTGTGTCTACTTGTTACTTATTCAAGAACACGTACAAGTTATGGTCTTTGGTGAGATGCGAGTCTGTCTTGTGATATGTCCTCTAGAGGACACCCAAGGTCATTTTAAATACCGAACTATCCTCTTTATTCGCATGGCGAAGAATGAAGATGAGTGTTTTTTGTTGTCCATCATGTGGTTCTGTGAAATTGAGCTATTCATAAACACCGGTTAATTTAATTCTTGTATTGAACTTGATTATTTTGTATTTGTCCATTTGGTAAGGTAATTTACTGTGCTATAGAAATGCCCCCATCCCCACCCCCTGTAAAGGAATTGTTAATAAGACATCGTTGATCTAAATGGTTGGCTCTAGAACAATGAACCCCCGAGCGTTATAAGGGTTTATTTCAGGAAACATAGATCTAACAAAAGTTACAGAATTGGAGAGGTGCTGCCTGTTTCAACCTCGGGGTTTGGGTTTGCGAATTGATAAATTCACAAATTTATTTGCTTAAGCGACATTTAGTGACCGACAGTCTGAGAATAACACATGGCACAAGAGTAATACAGGTTACTTATGGCATGTGTTCATCCATAGTTCTTTTCGCGGTTGATCTACAGCGAATCTGACGGGAACTGGGCCCTTATTCACGAAAACTTAAACTAAGATACAATCGAAATTTTAAGAAATACTGCAATTCGATTGGCTGACCAGTAAAAACAATTTGCATATATCCAATTTGCATATTGGTCAGCCAATCGAATTGCAGTATTTCTTAAAATTTCGATTGTATCTTAGTTTAAGTTTTCGTGAATAAGGGCCCAGGGTCTAGTCGTTCGGGTCACGAGGTCCCGTGTACACGTCGATGTACACGTAAAAGAAACCTTGACAGTTGGGATTTGATGAGGCGGAAATGGCGCATACCGGGTAAATTTCCCTCGTAGCAAACAGTGTGGCCGGTGGATATCTTCAAACTTGTATTTGGTGTTTTAGTTCAAAATCGTAAATTCGCGATTTGCGATGGAACAATTCAGAATGTCCCAAATTCTTTTCATTGAGAGCGAACGAACAATCCCAATCAGTTTTACATGTATGGCGACATTTTCTCCTATTGCAATCATGGGTTTTAGACGTGAATCAGAGGAAACAAATTCTCAGTTTTGGGAAGTGGGGCTTCCTGCAGTATTCCTACCAAGTTTCCAAACATTGTATTACATTCTGGTCGCAGGCATCAAAAGCCAGACGTAAAGGAGTCATAATTCCGTTCACTATTCCAGATAAACAACTCCATCAAGTATTCAAAAATTTCATTAAGGCCTTTTGTGCCATTCATAGAAAAACAAATGAGCACTTAAAGTGTTGTGTTGATGAACTAGCTAAATGCGTTTGGAGCACTTTCCAGAAAAAGTAAAATCCTCAACGGGAATATTTGATCGCGAATTGTGACGAAAATATTGAATTTTACAGTAAAATGTAAAACATGCATACACACACCATCTTCAGATTAAAATAATTATATAATAATATTTAATAAGAAATGTTAAATTGTACATAGGAAACGTACTTATGCTTAAATCCAGAAGATGCTGTGAACATAGCAAGAGCGCCGACAACCGCCGAAATTACGGACACGTCTCTTTTTACAGGCCAGGCGGGGTTTGTTGGGATGGAGGGGAAGGGGTGGGTGGGCTAGGAGGTACTTTTGCCCCCCCCCCCCATCCAATAATTTTGCTGCAAGTACTCCTTTCTCCAGGTTATTGCACACAAGTAATTATGCGGTTAGATACAACGACGCCTGATTTTAACATAGAAGTGACACTTCTAGACTTTCTTCAGAAGAACCCCCGGCTATGCTCTATACTGATCCCTTGGTTGAGAGACCCCCAGTTGCGAGGGTCACGATAAGTTAACTGGACAGCCGATCTTTATTTCAACCCCATCTCACTTCCGTTGTATCTATGACAGATTAGGTAATTAAAAAAACAAACGACGGGATAGACTTTTTCTCACGCCCTTTCCTTGTGCCCCTTATCCATCAAATAATTCACTGCTATTGGTTATGACCAGTTGAAACATACGGCTGCCATGCCAGATACGACAATATTTTGCAGGAAATGTATGGGGAAGAGGTAAAATCAATAGGGCTTATCCTTTTAGTCCGGTGGCTGAAGGGGGGGGGGGGAATCGCCACCCGAGCTGTGAATTTATGAGACCAAGTTTTTCTAGACCAGTTTTTTGCGTAGATTCCTAATCTGGGTGGTGATCAGGCGTTTGAGGGAGGGGGGGGGGGCTGTATAAAGATTAAGATTGTGGCCTCAAGAGTGTCCACAAATTTGGTATTATTATGCATTCATAAACCTATAACGGTAAATATCTTTGATCTTTGTGGGTATATTCCATGCCCGGAATAACTTGCGGTCTGAAAGTCGGGGGGGGGGGGGGCAGCTTTGAAGAAATACTTCAGAAAAAAAACTCTCGAAAGACAAAAACCTCAACCTGCCGGACTCGGTTTTTCTTTTTCTCGGGTTATTGTTTTAGTCTTTCTTTCCCCAGCATAACCTCAGTCTCGCGCTTTATCCTACACATATTTGTCAAGCTCAGTACGTATCACGGGAAACCACCACTGACTGTGTTTGCATGATAAGGGATTTAGAAAAGAAATAAAACTCCACCTTATTTCTGAGTAATTTTATTTGCCGGAATTCACTTAGAAAGCGTTTCTGGCGATCTAGACCCCAAGGAGCTTCCGGGGCCTAGGCCGCCCCTGGACCCTCGCCTAAAGTTCTAGCTAGGTAGGATGGTGGTCACCCCCACCCCACACACCCCCACAATCAAGAATTGCTTCCGCCGGCTCTGCTCTGTTTTAAGATTTGTACCGATGGAGCCTTTCAGATGCGTAGTTAAGTTAAATCACAAATCAACAAGTTGAAATCGTGGACAAGTACAAGAAAATATAAAGAAAATAATATGACCCTATTTTAGCTTCCTACATCGCGGTTTACTATCAACACCCGAATGCAGGCAGGGTTGTTTTGTGTCTGGTTGATCGCGAGTTAATGATTTTCCGGTCGGACTCCAATCCGAAATCGAGTTATCTGCAAAACGTAAACAAACAAGCAAGCAGCCAAAAATAACCTGTTGGGGAAGCTTGACATTGCTCGTCCATCGCGTTGTTGATCAAATTGCATTACCAGGTCTCATTTTGACGAAATGGCAAGTAAGGCAAAGAAAGCAAAAACCGTTCTACCCGAATGTCCGTACGGTGCGAAATGCTACCGAAAAAATCCACAACACCATAAAGATTTTTCTCACAATTTACCAGGTTTAGACGACGCACCTAGTACTAGTAGTAGTACAGGTGATGGAGTAGCCAGATTGAGCACTTCACTCAGTTCGTCAGCTTTAACACCTTGCAAATATGGTGCAAAGTGTTACAGAAAAAATTTGATGCACTTTGCTGAGTTCTCACATCCAACCAAAAAAGATGATGATGGGTCAGATCATAGTGGCAGTGATACAGATGTCATGGAAGATGATGAAGATGAAGTAGGTTTTCAAAGAGTAAAAATGTTATATTAATCTTGTATATTCATTGCAAGTGTTAGAGTTTAGGGCAGGGCACAAACCCATGGTTTTTAACTTCTGACATATCACATGCAATATATAATGCATAAACCACAAATAGTTCTTCAATTAGTTCTGATTACATTTTGATTGTGTACACTAGATGGTTGGAAGATATTATTAATATGATAACGCAAGAACTAACTTCTTTTCAAACGCTAAATCACTGATTCACTCAATGAACTGTATTTGAATTTCGAAGCCCTTGATCTATGTTCTGGTGAGCTTATCTTAGTCTGCCTGGAATTGGCAACATGGGGATAGAAAGGCAGCATAATGACTTCAAGTACTGTGTGGCGTGCCTAGTGAGGAACAACATCTAGTTGTTCAGATTTGACCCCCACAAAAAAGGGAAAATTTTGCTCATGTCACACTGCATTGGCAAATGCCAGCCTTCATTCCTGTCGGTGTAGGAAAGTATATAGGTTCTTAAACCTTACCCCATTTCATTTTATTTCAAGATTGTAATTTTATTGCCTTTCCTACTTTTCAGAAGAAAGACGAGAAGAAAAATGGTGATATATTGAGTCGTGGTATGTCCTTGGTCAAAAGTTATTCGCAAATGTCAGAATCGGAAAGAAAAGAATTAATCAAAAAAGCTTTTGAAGCTAAGAAACAACTTCAGGAAGAACTGGAGGCGACCAAAAAAAAAGTTGTTGAGAAAGAAAAAGAAGTTGAAAATCTTCAGTCCCAGGTATTTGAAATACTTTAATGATGAACAATTGTAGATTTTTAAAGTATTTTGTCTAGTCCATCTCAAATGTCAGTGGCAGGGCATAATTGAATAAAGGGAGGTAACTACAATTTCTGATTGGATTGAACCCTTTCTACCACATTTGGAGCAGCAGGTGACGAGGTTCACCATGGAAATCATGAGATACACAAACTGGAAGTAGCATACTAGTAAACATTCAACTATCTGCTCTAAATTTCAATGTAACCATAACTATGTTATATCCTTTCATCTTTAAATCATGAATATTCACTTTCAAATCCTTTCTGCACAAAATAGTCAACAAAAATCGCCAGGCAAAAGGGGGAAAATGGGAAAGGGAATGAAAGTCTAAAATAGAACATGATTACATTCCTAGGTTACAAGATGTGGGTATTTAATGGTTAACAGCTGTATTGCATATAATCCTATGATAGAATCCTGTTTTTGTATTTTATTAGAAGATGATATAGTGGCACTGGCATGCAGAGGGTATTCATTTCGGGGTTGAGGAGGGGGGCATCCAATGAAAGAGTGAAATTAATTAAGTTTTTATTTTAAATTTGAAATTTATCACTTTCAACTTTGTTGTACTTCTACTTAGTTTGAATAAAAAGGTTTTTTTATCTATTTTGACATAGATTTAAAATGTCTTCCTTTGTGGAATTCCTAATTACTAGGCCCAATACTTGTGTCTTTGGGAGGGTTTGGTGGGTGTACAATCCACCATTTACGCATGTGTTGTTTTTTTATGTAGGTAAATACAGGACTGCTATTAGTAGAAGGAGAAGAAGAAGCATTAAAGGGAGATAAGATGAAAATCTTTACATTGGAAGCTGAGAGAGCATATAAAGAAGGATCAGCTGCTCAGATTCACTTTCGTTTAGCCGAGTCACAGTTTTATCGCCTTTTGAGTGGAACAGCTTCAAGGTTAGTACAGTTAGATAAGTAGTTTTGACTGCATCATTTAGAAACTACTAGTTAATGTGATTAGTAATTACTTTTCACATATAGTTAGTAAATGATACACTCAATACTAAACACTTGTTAACTATATACAGTTATCTTAAAAGCTAAATGGCTGGATTGTTTTTAAAATATATGGACATGTACATTTTCATCAGTTTATTTTTGGGACTTCCAAAGAAAACTGCCTGCTTTAACAAAATATGGCAGCAGCTTATTTCAAATTTTTGAAAAGAGCACTTCAAATGATTTCTTTATTTTAATTTCAGAATAACTAAAGTAGAATATGTGGTTAATCCAGAATTAGTAAAACGTTTTAAGTGGGTATTAACAGTTCTCATTATGTCTTTACTTATATTTTTTTCTTTGTAATAGACAGTGCAATACAACCTAATGGATAACCACCAATGGTAAAACCTATGACATTGATATTTTATGGAAAAAATTAAGTGCCAAAAGTACCCTAACTGATTACTCTACATGTGCACACATGTGATGCGTATGGCAACTCATATCAGGACAGGGGTGTAGAAGGCATAAAATAATACCCACTCCCATTTACAATGCTTGTCATCACTTGGAAGAAACACATTTTCTGTTGCTCACTTACTTTGTAACAGTATTAAAAACTTACTGTCGCTTACACGGCCACAATATGTATGCATGTAAACTAAACAGCCCATCAATATCTTCAGGTGTTTGGTGTCAGGTTTAAAGTGGATTTTTATAAACACATATATACTAATGTTGTATACAGTCCCTGTCTGCACATGTCCACTGTCCTTACCAGAACCGGCCTGCAGACTACAAGTTTTTCCATCAAATGTTATTCAGATATTCCATTCTGTTGAAATCCTATTTTTTAGGACTGTTTTTGTTGCATTTTTAGAGAAACTGTAAATATATCAAAACAATATTATTTCCTATATCGGTGTGTTTATTCCAATAAATATTAGTTGATTTCACTGAAATAATATTAGTAAATACTTCATTAAAGACAGAAAATATATCAAATTCCTTTACTTGTAACTAATATGGGATGACAAAGACTAAACTAAGAAATTAGTTTGAATTGCCTTGAATATTTTTAACACTACATACTATGTACTTCAGAAAAGCCCGTGAGGATCTGAAAAAGTCTAGAGGAGAGGATTTCAGCTATCCAGTTCTGGCATTTCATGGAACTCAAGAGAAGAATATTACACCTATTTGTGAAAAAGGTTTCAAATCCCCAGGTAAATGGATTTGACAATAAGTCCACAATTTAATAGTATATTTCAAAACAATAAGTTTAAAGACCCACATTGATTTCTTTATAGTAAGATAAAATACACCATATCAATTCAGAGAGTCTCCGGATGAAGTACAGAGTTCCTTCAGTACATGTCTAAACTGAGATGTGAATTATACTAATATATAAAATTCATATTTTTTGACATTGTCAGAAATTATATATACTATTCAAAAAAAGTAGGGGATATTTGATTTTGGGGGCATAATACTAAAATATGCAAATGACTACGAAAAAAGTCACTATAGAACCTAACAGAAGAAACATTTCCAGTTACATGTGACGCCCAAACGCACCAATAGCTACCGCATGGAATGCAGGTGATGCTTGGGATCATCATGGGGGTCCAACCCAAGATTTGCACGACTCTGACTTTGAATGTTACAGTCATTGTGGCATTGAATTCCAGGGTGGAAACATCAGTTTAATTGTTTTAGTGACCAGAAAACAAATTTTGATATGCGTCGGCTTACCCAAAATGAAAGGTTACGTGCCCTTGGCATGCTACAGATCGGCACAACACAGGCGGTTGTGGCGCAGACGATGAATGTTTCTCAGTCTGTCATAAGCAGGCTATGGTCCAGATACCGTGATACACAATCTGTACAGGACAGTCCACGCTCAGGTCGACCAAGGGCGACAACTCAAGCCCAGGATCGATTTATCCGTACCTTGGCCTTGAGAAATCGTGTATCACAGCAAATCAGATCAGCGCTCGTCTTCAAACAGACACTGGTGTGAGAGTGAGTGGCCAGACGATTCGGAATCGACTGCATAGGGGTCACCTTCGCGCCCGACGTCCTCGCGTGATCCCTTGTTTGAGAGATCATCACATTCAGGCAAGACGTCGTTGGTGTAGGGATCGTCAACACTGGGATAATCGACGCTGGAGCAATGTGATGTTTTCAGATGAGTCAAGGTTCACTGTTGATTTTTTGGACAGACGTAGGAGGGTGTGGCGTCGTCGAAACGAGCGCTTCCAAGACGTTAACGTCATCAGACATGATCGATTTTGGGGTGGTTCTGTTATGGTGTGGGGAGGCATCACTGTTGCTGGAAGAACGGCTTTACATGTTGTTGCAGGGCGTGTTACAGGCCAGTACTACCGGGACAACATCTTGGCAGTCCATGTTGTGCCGTTCGCACGACGTCATGGCCGCCGTTTCATCTTCCAGGATGACAACGCAAGATGTCACAGGGCCAGGATCGTTACAGGTTACCTCCAACAACAGAACATCACCACATTACCTTGGCCAGCACTGAGTCCCGACCTCTCCCCCATCGAGCATGTCTGGGACATGCTTGGACAGAGGTTACGTCAACGTCAACAACGTCCTGCCAATGTCCAAGAACTTGCTGCTGCGTTGCAACAGGAATGGGACAATCTGGACCAAAATGACCTTAGACGTCTCATTAGGAGTATGCCACGTTGGATCAATGCTTGTTTGGCAAACAGAGGAGGATTTACCCGTTACTGACTTGGTTGTGATGCTGTGGTAACTTTGCTGTTTGACCCCGGGTATCATTTTACCCTTATAATGGTCAGTCTGTGCCTTACTTAGTCTAACGATCATTTGGAATAAATCGATGAATGTGAACTTCATTTCATTTTGTCATTTGTTTCTTCGTCAGTTTCATTAGGTGACTTTAATAACACTTAAAAATCAAATATCCCCTACTTTTTTTGAATAGTATATGAATATCGACATATATAAGAGACAATCGAGAGGAATTCCATCACAACAACAAAAAAAACCTATATCAATGGAATCCCCCACCCTATTTAAATACTTTTATCAAAAAATTTCACTTGACATTCTAGTTACTAAAGATTCTACTCTTTATACATCTAGTTGCTATAGTTTCTACTCTTTTATACATCTAGTTGCTATAGTTTCTACTCTTTATACATTTAGTAACTATAGTTTCTGCTCTTTCTGAGGTAATGAATTAACATAAGGTTTTGCATTATTTGCAATAAGAATTATATTCTGAATGCCCGTCTTCATTATCCAGGGTGGTGGAAATAAGTACAGTGTTCAATCCCATTTTATTAAACAGTCCATATAAACATAACTTTAGATGTGTATGCAAACTGATTCCTTTTTTTTTAAATAGTTAATTTATTTAAAATTTCTAAATCTTGATAAAGAGATTAGACTGAAAAAAAGCTATATTTTTTTAGCAAAATTTATTAATTTTCTATCTTTTACATAATTTTTATTATATCGATCAATATTTTTATTTATCAAATAGGTGAATCAGGGTTTAAAATGAGAACTGATACTGGCTGGTATGGTGCTGGAGTATATTTTAGTGAATATCCAGCTTATTCTATGGGTTATATTCAAGGTGCTACTAAATTATTATTATGTCAAGTATTACCAGGAAAGGTACAGTATTACTTTTCAGTATTACTAGTTTAACTAGTTTTATAGCAAAATGCCCCTATTTACTTTGATCTTAATAGCCAGAAAAATATAAAATATAGACCTCAGATGTTTATTAAACCTGTTATAAATGAAATAACAGTTAAACAAGTAGATTGGTACCATTTGCAGGCAGTGATCATGCGATTGATATGGCACCAGTCATCTTGAAATTAACAAATTAATGGTCATTCCCATCTTTATAAGCCCATGTGGTCGTATATTGTTGTCGCCCCCGTCTGTTCGGCCGGACAAGCAATATCCGATTGACTTTAAATTTATACACAGTGTTTAAGGCCATGAGACAAAGAAGCCTATTGATTTTCAGCGATTTTCGATAATTACTGCCAGAGTTATAGCCCTTGATCACTTCAAAAAATCTTGTGGACACTTTGGAGGCTAAACTTAGTATCCGATTGACTTTAAATTTATACACAGTGTTTAAGGTCATGAGGTGAAGAAGCCTATTGATTTTCAGCGATTTTCGATAATTACTGTCAGAGTTATGGCCCTTGATCACTTTGAAAAATCTTGTGATGCTCTAGAGGCTCAAGTTATCATCCAATTGACTTCAGATTGAGACGAACAAGTATATTGATTTTCAATGAATTTTTATGACTTGAACAGCTAAATCCATGATATTAAAAGTTTTGTATACTAAACGTTAGCATGGGGCAGAACTTTATAAAACCAAACAAATTCTAATGGTTTTCTGATAATTACTTCATAAGTTGTTACTCTTAATCAGATTTTAGTGTATTATAAATGTTTCATTACCGATAAAATTAAAAATATCCAACAACACTTGTTGACTGCCTGGACGATTAAGCTGCTGTGGGCGTATGTTTCGTTGCCTGGCAACCTATCTTAGAATTGGCCAGGATAGCAGCGTTCAGTGTTCTTTTACCATGTGAATATGCACAATTTCCATGTCCGTCCCGCTGGTGTCACCTGTGACCAGACTTGAAAAATCACAATATAGAAGACAGCAAAAGATTAAAAATCTCTCAAATGACAATCAGAGACATTAAAGGAGCTAAATCTCTATTCTTTTGGCACCTAGAAATGAACACAAATGGGTCACAACACATATAATCTAATATGAATGTATATAAACTGATTTACATTTAATCGTTTCTGTTTTTACTGTTATGTTCGGTGAAATATGTTTGTTTAGCCACGTTCAACAATTCGCATCATTACAAATGGTGCTTGAAAGCATTCTGGCACTCAATTCGTGTGCCAATTTTTAATTTCATTTTGTCTTAGATATTAGATATCAGAAGCCCATCTTTTCATGGTAAGATAACACCATCAATGTTGATTTAAATTGATCAGTAAGTCGTAATTGCAAGGTCGAAAACTGTGGATGATATTTAGTTAGCGACTTGGCTCCTTTAAAGGAATAAGTAAATTCTACAACTGCTATCGTGTCATCTCTATTTTATTATTGTATTGTTTGAATGGTTGTGATTTTTTGTGCAGTTTTCCTACATTGACTACTTTAATGTGGTTTTTTTTCTAGGCATTCCAGTGTACCAAACTAATTCATGGTTCTAATCTCCAGAAGGGATATGATTCTCACACATCTCCGTGTAAAAAAGAATTAGTCATATTTAATAGTCATCGTATACTGCCTAGTTATATTGTTCATTATGCAAATTCTTCTCATGGAGCAGACTTTAAATACACTGTAGGTATATCTTATATAAATTTGCCATGGGCACTTGAAGGGATTAGACCATATCTAGTCTAGTTTACTACAGTGCACTCTGTCACATCCGATCTCTGATCACTCCGGATCTCTGTTACATCCGACACCATTTTCATGTCCCGATTTATTTCCTTATTACTTCAGCCAAAAAATCTCTGTCACATTCGACCTCTGTACTTCCCGGATTACGACATCCACGAATTTTCTCCCGAATTCATAGTCGTAAAAATATTCCAATCACCTGTTGGAAACATTCGTTGCGCATGCCGATTGAACCTGAATAACCTATTTTTGGTCACCCTACGGATCTCTTCGACTGGTGATGCTCGATTCACAGTCCGGGAACGTCCCAAATTGACAGAATTGCAATCGAGTGACAGAGGTGGTGTGAGTAGAATTGTGACGTAATTAAACTCGACGAACAGGTTTCGGCTGCATGGTTGGATGAGATATTTATATATCCAGTCGACGCATGCGTTGTAGCCCGATTGTCATTATTTTTGGGATTGAGAGAATTGAATTCCGGAACGTTCAATTGAGTTCGCCCATTATCAATGAACACGTGATAGCAAAGACAAGAGTGCGATGAACTGAAGACGGTAAAGAAGATAAATTAACGACAGACCTGACCTATTCAAAATGCCTACGCATGTTAAATGAAATAAAAATTAATGTAATAAAATTTTGAATGTACAGAAAGGTTTATCGTTTTAAAGGGAATAACATTCTGGTGATTCAGAGCTACATTATAATAATACTTCCGGTTTTACTAAGTTACAATATTTCCCGTTTTGAGAAAACTGGGTATTCCGACGCTCTGCGTGATCCGACATATTGTAACGATGTCGGATGTGACAGAGTCCACTGTATTATAGAGATGAGGTATATCACCTGCCATTTTGTCTTGTCTTGTTGATGTTTATAGTAGACAAGACTTTATTTAGTTCTTATATAGCCCACAATATTACTAAATAAAATGACCAATTTAGTTACATTGGAAGCAGCATAAAATCTTGTTGGTACTAATTATTAAAAGTAGTGACAGAAAGTGTTATAAGTCGTGAGTAGCATGTAATGATCAATAACAAAATCTTTCACTGAGTTAAAAAAAAAAAAAAAAAAAGCGTGTGATATACTTTGTCCATAGCTAGTGTAGATAATATAATATGTAATAACAGACCAAATGCCATTAGTTGTAACTGACATTGAATAACGAATACCAAAATTTCAGTTTGAATATCGAATACTAAAAGTTATAAGTTTGAATAACAAATACTAAAAATTAAGCTCAGATGGCCTAAGAAAACTATTTGAATTCAAATATTGTGAATTCAATAACAATAAAGATGGCACTGTGAAATCAATGGAGCCTGTATGACTGATCAGCTAAAATAGTGTAGTTATAACTGAGTGATAATCACTATGAGAGAACGACCAGAACATGAAACAACTAATATATATTATTAGACAGCCAGTAAAAGTATGAGACAACTAATAAAATATGAGACAACTAGTAGAACATGAAACAACCAATAAAATATAATACATCTGAATGAGATATTCAATAAAATATGAAACATCCAAATGAGAATCAAATAGAATGTGAGATAACTAATGAAAAAAGTCCGTGATCACACATGATTTTCTGTTACGTATATGATTGAGGTGTGTGATAAACTTAATCAATGTAAACATTATGTTTAAATGAATATTTTACATTATTCACAAGTTATTCGTCTTGTTTTATTTATGAAATAGAAAATGAAATGAAATGAAATGGGGTTTAACGTCCTACTGTTCTGCTAATGAAGATGGGCATACGCCATACAGTGTGCTATGAGGGAAATTTTGCCCGGGCAGCGGCACTATTGCCTACTCTTATATCGAATTCCAACTGCCAAGGGATCTTTTACGTGCATTCTAATGTATACACGGGACCTCGATTTTCAGTATCATGCGAAGGACTAGACAGCTGTCCTTGTCAGGCCCTCCGTTCATTTATGAAACAATATAAATAGGTAGGTCCCTTAACACATTGTAATAGCTTATATAGATCATGTATCTACTATGTAATCAAGTATCTTGTTTTTTGTACACGGAAAAATGTTTAGAGCTATTCAGTTTAAAATTACCTAGATGTAATAATTGAATTCTATTGAAATATACTCCACATGTTTAACATATTCATATTTTGTTGGTTGTGTGGTCTATACATAGTTGTCTTTTGACCCACTCTGTAATCTTAATTTGATTGTCGACCTACTATTGTCATATTTATTAATTTTGTTATTTTATGTTTTTTTTAATTTCAGTCAACAGGTGATTCTGATATAACAGTTGACGAAAAATTTAAAAAGGCTCAGTTAGCTCCAAGTTCAAAGTAAGTTATAAATTATAGGAGAAACAAGTTATAAATTATATATGGGAAACAATTTGTAAATTGTAAGAAAAACAAGTTATAAATTGTAGGAAAAATAAGTTATAAATAATAAGTAATAAGGGAAACAAGTTATAAATTATAGGGAAAAAAATGTTATAAATGATATGGGAAACAAATTGTGAATTGTAGGAGAAACAAGTTATAAATTATAGGGTAAACAAGTTTTTAAATTATAGAGGGAACAAGTTATAAATTATAGAAGAAACATGTTATAGATAATAGAGGAAACAATATATATATATATATATATATAGACACAACCAGTCATAATTTATAGGAGAAACAAGTTGTAAATTATAGGGTAAATAGGTTATAGATTATAGAGGAAATAAGTTATATATTATAAAGGAAGCATATTATAGATTATGGAGGAAACAAGTTATATATTATGAGAGAAGCAAGTTATAAATTATAGAGGAAACGTGTTATAAATTATAGCAGAAACAAGTTGTAACGTATAGGGTAAATAGTTTATAGATTATAGAGGAAACAAGATATAAATTATAAAGGAAACAAATTATAGTCGATAGAGGAAACAAGTTATATATTATGGGAGAAGCAATTTATATATTATAACAGAAACAAGTTATAAATTATAGGGTAAACAGGTTATATTTTATAGAGGAAACAACTTATAGATTATAAAGGAAACATGTTATAGATTATAGAGGAAACAAGTTATAAATCATAGAGGAAACATGATATATATTATAGAAGAAACATGTTATAGATAAAAGAGAGAACAAGTTATATATTATAGCAGAAACAAGTTATATATTATAGGAGATACAAGTGATAAATGATTGGAGAAACAAGTTATAAAATATGGGAGAAACAGTTTTTAAATTATAGGAGAAAAAAGTTATAAATTATAGGGAGAACAAGTTATAAATTATAGGAGAACCAAGTTATAAATTATAGGAGAACCAAGTTATAAATTATATGGGAAACGAGCTATAGATTGTAGCAGAAACAAGATATAAATTATATGGGGAACATGTTATAAATTATATTCTGCTTCTTAGTTTTACCTTAATTATATTTATGCAGCATATTTAAAGGTGAGAAGATTATTTTCTCTGGCAAGTTTTCTTGCAAACAGGCGGATATGTTGAAATTGGTACAAAACCATGGGGCAGCAGGAAAAGGTAAAACATTTTTTATTGCACAGCGTATATGTAGCTTTTAATATATTTTGAACTCAGTTGATAATAGCAAGTTGTAGATAACAAAATATATCAGTTATCCATGAGCACTAACCTTACATTCTACCTTTGGAGTGATGTTGTGCATGAGGCAGGCTATGCTTACTATTATTAGAACATCAGATAACAATTTATATTGTACACTTGTACTCTGTACGTATATTCTTTTTCAGCCACACTGTCTAATTTTACCATGCTGGTTACAACAAAGGATGAACTTGAAAATTATACCAAAAAAGTAGAAGAGGCAATAGAAAATGACGTAATGATCTATTTTAGTTTTATTCACACTCTCACTAGGAAAATAAATTCCATCATATTTCATAATGTCTTTACGAGGGCTGACTGAAAATATTTATTGTGTCTAAATCCAATAGTTTTGTAGATATTCACAATTTTTGATCGACAGCCGCCATCTTGGATTTGAACCCCCCACTTCCCCCACCCCCCCACCCCCCTGTCCTTATTTGGACTCTAATTTTGGTAAACTTTCTTTTGCTTACTTACGACATAATGGGTCAATAGAAATTAAAAAAAACCTTTGCTGCAATTTGTTCCACGTGAAATGTTAGTTTGACCAGCCAACTAGGCTATTCCACATATGAGTTCCCTCCCAATCCCCACCCTCACGACTATTATACACTGTGGTCGGTAATCCCCTGGAACTTGCCAAGCCTATAGGTTGTTCGTAGATTCTATCATGTGATCTGTCAGGATAGTTACTGTGTTATGTTGTAATTAAATCTTTCTTTATTTTACAGGTGGATCTATTATCAGAAGAATATATTTATGACTGTATATTAAAGAAAAAAATTGTAGAAGTAGAGGATCATCACTACATAGAATAAATAAAGTACCACTTTCATATATTATCTAAAATGTTTTTATCAAATTTATTGAATTGGACAGACTGAAGCTTTTTGTTTTCTATATGATAGTCCTATAGAAGCATCCAATATTATAGTTATTTTACATAAAAGATATGCAAGTATCATATTTGATATGTTAGGTTTAGGACGTGGAAGTACCAAATCTGATATGGTTATATTACATGAGATGTGTTACTTTTCATTTGTATCTTAAAAATAAACTTTTTGTTACTTTTCATTTGTTATGAGAATCTAAAATATATTTTTACTGCTGTGAATGATGCTTGGATGCTCAGTGTCTCTTTTATGGTAAATTATATGAGTTTGGTTTTGTTATTGTTATAAGACAAGGATAACTATAGGAACCAGACACTATATTTGACCTAAAAATGACAGGACATGTCCGAAAACTGTCTTAAATGTCAAGCGAGGTTATCATGATTCAGGATGACAATACTGGATGCATGACCACAAGGGATATCATTTATCTAAACGCAATATCCTCTACAGCATTAGAAAGTTGGCGTTAGAAACAGGATAGATTTGTGATTAAGAATAAGGGGCATATTACACAAAATATTTATCGGCATTTTATTATTTTACTATTGTATATAGTTTTGATATGTCATAGTAGCATTTATATCGCATTTTTATTTTCATGTGGTTTTTTTTTATTCATCGTTTAAAAATGTACATAATATACAGATGCCATTTTACTCACATGTGCTAGTAACATTTATTCAAAAAAAGAGAATTTCTAATAAATTTTTCATTGGTTGTTACTCTTGATCAGTTTTTAGTGTCTCGGAAATACTCCTGTTTACTACAAAAGATTAAATATTTGACAACTTTAATGGACATGATTTTAATATTATTATATATCATTAAAGTAATATGATATTAATTTTATTTTATTATTAGTAAAAGTAACATGATTTAAATATTATTTTGTTATTATTTCATAAAAATAACATATGTATGTATTTGTCAGAACATTTTGAAAAGGGAGAAGAATTTTCCTGTTATTGTTTGTGACTGTTGAGTTTCTTTATAATTTTATTATTTGTACCTTTTTTTTTTCTTCTTTTTTTTTCATAAAATTCCTGAAAAAGAGATTGGTGAAACCATTCTTTGTATACATTTTGTAATTGTTTATATGTAATTCATTTACATGCATATATTTATATATAATGGTTGTGTTAGTCAGAATAGTTCAAGGTATACGATTACCATTTTTATACCCCCATGTTTTCATGTGGATGTATTATGTTGTTGCCCCTGTCCATCCATGAGTGTGCGATCATATTTGTTTGTGGATTTTCTGCTGGTCACAATTTTTATCTGATTCTGATGTTTGTATCTAATAGATCTTACAATATAGGTTTACATTTGATGAGTACGATTTTGGCAGATCCTTGACTATTGCCTCTGATTGCATAAAAATCCCATTTTTAGAGGTCACAATTTTTATTCAAATTTATATGCAGTTGAAACATATTTGAATTACACAATGAGATTGAATTGAGTTACCCTCTTTTCCGAAAACCCTCTGAACGCAATAGAAGCAATACAGATTTAACAGAGTTTTTCCTAATTTGATTTGAAGCATTTGAACAATGAAATAAAATCTAATGGGGTTTAACGTCTTACTCATTTGGACAATAAGTGGATGAGCCCTATTGATTTTGCCTGATATCTGTCCATCTATTGCAAACTGTGGGCGTATCTTGCATGGCAACTGCTTGTTAAGCATCTTAGTGATTTATATATTTACCGGGTATCGGTAGTGTTAGAATTGTTTACGTGATTCAATTAACATTTATAAGCATCTTTAGTGAGTTAGACAGAATTGTTTATGTAGTGATGTGATTGAGGATTATGTGTTATATCATATATTTTATGTTATAAATATTCACCCAGTCAATTACTGAATTAAGTAACAGCAAAACCAGATCATTAGGAAGTGTGTGGTACATAACTTTGCCTTTTTAAAAAGAATATAAAATATTTGAATGGTTGTCAGATACGTCAGTGTTATAACATAGTTGTGTTTTAAAAATCGTAAATATGATTGTAAATTTACATGCGCAACCAAATCTTGATATAATTTGCATGACGTAAAAATCAACGATAACCACAACAACTGTTGACTGGCCAATGAAAGAAGCAGTCGTTTTCAACTGCTAGAAGTCATTTTTAACCATCAGTTGTTCCAGACACTCAGTGACAAAGGACTGGATTAACAGAGTCTTGTAACAGACCCTCACTGACAAAGCTAGAGGACTTGAATAACAAAGTCTTGTTTTGAGATTTTAGTCTTGTAGTCATCATATAAAGTTTTTACCATGCACGTGTATAATGTTAAACATATATATAAATCATTTTTTACAGTTTTTGCTTTTTCTTGATGTATTGCCCATTATTTTGGGATTGATGGGTATAATATTGTGCCGCACATTGTCAGAGTGACACATACTATGATGACCAATCAAGGTTGTCTGGTGTAGTTTAGTATCTGTGTGAGCTTTAGATAATAGATTCTGTCACTGTTGTGGTATCCATCCGCATCCTGTATGTACATGAGCAGTAAAGTTTCCTGTGTCACTTGATGGGTTGTTGACAGTTTCCTCACACTGTTAATAACTTCTGCATGCATGTGAATTATAGATTAAAGATTTATCATCGGTTGGTCCTGAAATGACCTAGTTTAGGTTGAATGGTCATTTAACATAATTTCTCTCTGTCCCCACTTCAATTTCAAAACACCCCACAATTTATTGAAATAAAAATTTACCATGTTAGTTTGTTATTGTAAATGCAGGAGAACCTCACTACACACAAGTAAACAGAAAAACAGAAGACAAACCTGCAGACAAGACACACCAGATAATGTAATAAAATAACCAAGTGAAGGAATCTGAGGCCGGCTGTACTCCAGTACACTGTGCAGTCTCCTTGTCTGCACTGATACTAGAACCTAATGACACTGTCCAGGCAAAATTTCCCTCATTTCAAACTTTATGGTGTAAGCCTGTCTTCATAGGCCCAGTCCGAGCAGAAACGTAAGACGTTGAATCCCATTTCATTCCCACTTCACTTCCTGGTTGTATTCATATACGCCAATCTAAAAATCGTGAAATAGCTTGCATAGTATCAGGTTCTGTTTAAATAATGATAAAGACAGTAATATGTTAAGCTGTTTTTATTCTGAATAAAATATGTATAACGGTAACACAAACTTCAAAAAAATTGTAAAACAAATTTTACTTTAGAGATACCTTTTTTTCCCTACTCTTTTATTCTCTTCCTGAAAATATTTCCTATAACAAAGTCATTTCTCGTTGCACTAGTTACCGGTACACTTTCTGTTTAGCTTTGTTTAAATTATTTCAATTTTTAGCAAGAATTTAAAAGTGTTTTGCATATACAGATTTGAAAAAGTCATGGATACTTGATCAATTTTGAACACCCATACCATATAATTTCAAAAGGTAAAACGATCGTAATTTTAAAATTACCATACAGTCTTTCACTGATAACGAATTAAGTACATAGTTCAAATAAGATCACAGATCTTGTTTATAGCTATCGCCAATGTAGACCATTATCTCTTCTTAAAGAAATGAAGTTTTTGTTTTATTTTCTAGTTGTTTTTTTTTTTAAATATTGATCTAGGTTTATTTAGAAAACAGGTAAAGGTTAGTGCAAGTGTATAATCTGGTAAAATTAATTTAAAATTGATACTTCATTAAATATTACAACAATTAATTAATACAAGACAAATATATATAGAATTTCTAATTATATACAATTCGTGCAATATATATACACATTGAACAAAATGGAATGCACATAACACAATTAATCATGACAAAACTGATTAAAATAACCCATTATACATCCTTTATATGAAATCATATCTCAACACAGCATTGTCCCGATGATACAATCAATTAGAAATATGGTAAGGCCACACCAATTTGAATTCTGTTCTTCAGGAACACCAAATTAAAAAAATCTGCCTCAAATTTCTTCAGGTAAAATATTAATTTAAGAACAAAAAGAACATCATTGCTCTTCTCTAAAGCTTTAGTTCCCATTATTTAACTTTTGAAATTTTAACCAAACATCCCACACAAGAAAGGATGTGGGTTATTTATTTTTGAAGACCCTGAAGAACTAATAGAGAGAAATGGGGTTTAACATCCACTTGACTCAAACTAGGTCATTTTGGGACTAACATATGGATCAATTGTATTTTATTAATTCACTTGCACGTAGGGGTCTTTAGCAATAGGAGGAAACTGAAATACCCAGAGAAAACCCACGAGGATGGACAGGTGACCCTACTCCTTGTCATGTACAAGTGGGTAATCGAAACCACACCACTCGACTCGATGACACACCTTATGATACAACATGTATGCGTTAACCATTCGGCCACCCAACCCCTCCCTGAAGAACTAATAATTAAATTAGTTTGGCCTAAAGCAAATGCTCTTATAACCATACAAATTCCTCTAACAAGAAATAGTTTTCAATTAAAAACTTGTTTCTGATTTCTCTACTACATATAGCTAAAGGTATGCGGCAAGATGGAATATAAAATTTCAAACAATCTAAAACTTATAAAATCGCTAATAATATACACAATATCGTGTATTCAGTCAGTGTGCAGAAAACTGAATACAGTTAATTAACTGTCAATGCATCTCATTACATTTGATATGAAATGTACAAGAATTTGAACAGGTTGATAATTTCTGGTAGAAAAACTTGAAAATCCAATATAGTCTTGCTGAGAATAATGAGTAATTTAACATACATGTTTCATATTCAATTAAAGCCATTTTCAAGAACAACGACTTAGGGGATTCATATACAGCTTAACTTTAAATATTTGTTTAGAAGATTTAATAAAAACCACACATCATAAATATTGACAAATAATTAAAACAGATATTAAGTGTAAGAGAGAGATTATAATTTGAGGTCTGATGATGTTTACGGCACTTTTTATTATAAGAAAAGCTATCAATGATGATTATCATTATTGGGACAGTACAATATTTAATTAAGTGTTACCTGAATTAAAGGTCTGTGTCCAACAAATATCAAGAATTGAAACCACAACTTAAAAAGATATGCCATGTCCACTGAATGCATTATTCCAAGGCTATGACACAACTTTTGCAGATACATTATTTACGTAGTTGTACTGTAGTCATGATACGTATTGATGGACATTAGCCTTTATATACATTACATCTAATACATAACACTTTTAATTAATATTAAAACAATATTCATATATTATATTACAGGAAAGTTGTTTTTATAATATATTTCTGTTAAAAAAGCTTAATCCTTTATCCCATACATTGCACCTTCCATTAATTTCAGATCATATTGATGTTATTACGGTACCCCCCCTCCCCCTCATACTAAACTAAATTCCTGAGCTCCACAATACATAACCGTGGATTTTGATCTATTATGCAGATAGTCTTGATAAATTCACATGAGGATGGCAAGGGGATAAAGGAATAGCTTACATTGCACATCAATAATGGGATAAGCTGATAATCAATGTAGAAGGTTCATAAACGAAAAATATAAATAAATGAGTGTCAAGACTTTGGTGCGCTCCATACACAATGTATGTGTCAAATACAACAATGTTTTGTCATAAATAGTGCAGTCAATATTCATTTGTATAAAACTTCATTGTTTAGAGATTCTAAGAAAAGGTTTTCTTTAAAAAAATAGAAATCTAATTTTGTCATGAGCATTTAAGATTGTATATCAAAAATTAAAAGACTACATCTACATGTAGTTGTTTTGCGAGATTCTATACTACAAACATTTTTATCAAACCAATTTGATTTGTCTATGCATATTTACATAGTCAGGTATTTATTTTATCTTAACAAGTGCTTAAAATTCCAAAACACACAGTACACTAAGCCTTTTGTTTACGCATAAAAATGTTTTCAGCAGTCACATAGACTAAGAAAAGTTAACTTGTATACATGAAACAGGTACGTTATAATCAACGTTTTAAATTTTGATCCACCCCATGAGCATGACCAATTGAGAAAAATTAACCATAAAGACAGTGTCAGATTCAGACATAAACTTTTAGAGCCTCACAAAAGTTTTCCTTTTAAATACTCTTTATAGCTTAGGGTCTTACAAAGTTTAAATCCTGCACTGCACAAAGTGAGTATATTATTAATTGGCATGTACCAGTCCTCAATTCAATTTTAGTTCAAGCTTTTAACAACTACACAAATAGATGTGCCATATTGTCAGCACAGAATTACATATACATATTTACACACAACCTAGAAAATTAAATATAAAAGATATATACTATATAATATATACACACATCACAGAGTTAAACTTCATTATAACATAATACAATTCTACTAGTCTTTAAAAATAACAAGATACAAACATATTTAATTAAAACCATACGACCTTAGAATTGTCAAAAAGGTATAATGTTACATTGTATTTAATGTCGACTATCATAGAGCTATTAATTTGAACAATGAAATTATTAGAGGTTTAACGTCCTACTTTTCTGCAAGGTTAATGCAGATTGGCATATGCCATGCAGTGTATACTATTAGACAAATTTTGAATAGGACAGTGGTGTTTTTGTTTACTCTTCATAAGCGTTCTTTTAAATAAACACCAATCAGTATATAGATACACCTTGGTTTTCTATCACAAGACATCTATCCTCTACCACTGTAAAAGGAAAAACAAGGCAGGAAAATCAGGATAAACACTGTCAAGTGTCAATGTCCGATTGACAGAGTAGCCAGCAATGATTAAATAATCTAATTCCAATTTGTATCAACAGTCCATGGTGAAAATGATGTATACTTTATCCACTGGACAATAATTGTCAAGAATAAAATGTTGAAGACATATATCAGAAATATTATCAAATTTAGTACACGCTCACGAGTCTTTGCTGATCTAGAAATAACCTTGTTGAACTTGGCTTTATAAGTAATATACCCGATAAATAAAAGTTGAATAAAATATTAATAAAAATAAAGTAATAATAAAGTTTAACTCATTTTGATTTTGTAATCATAACAATCTGATAAATGATAACAAGGATAATATGGCAATAAAAAAATTACAAAATAAGATATGTTTAATAACGGGCAACATTAAGTTAACATATACAATCTAATCTTGCTCAATTTATCAACAATTTCACAAGGAACCATAAAGTCTAACAAGAAATTAACTGAAAATAAAGCCACAGCTTACATTTAAATTATATGTAAATATACATTTTCATTGTCTTTAGTGCAATAAACAGACTACTGTATGTAATATAATTTATTGCAGAAGTAATGAGATAATTTACTATGAATAGCACATATGAAGTAAAATGCTCCAAATAGTAATTGCAATTTTTTTTTTCTTCCAATACACTGCCTATTTATTTGTGTTCCAGTGTAAACTAAATGTTGCACAGTCTTTGGATGACTTTTTTCTCCAGCCAGTATAAAATCTAACTTTTTTGATATACTAAAATCATATCTCAAATATTGAATTGAAAAAAGAATTAATTTAAATAATTTTCGTTGTATCGTCAAAAAAATAAATAATTAAATTAAATTCATTTAAATAACAGTGTTCTAAATTGTAACAATACAAAAGTTTACATTTTTTTTTTACCCTAATTAAAGTAAGTACACAAATCAAATGCTATTTAAAGACTTAAGAAGTAAGAATTGATTATTAAAATCAGATCATGTAATGAATGAATGAGTTGTAAAGCATGGACTGTTGAACCTGTTTGTTCTGTAGTGGGTGTATTTGATTGAGACTTATTCCATTGTGGATTCCTTTATATTTACTTTCAAAGAATTCCACATTCGAATGCTGGTAGTTTTCATCCCCATATGTTATATTTACAGAATTATCGTAAAAAAAATTTGATATATTGATTATTGCAATAAAGATCTTCCACATTACATTGTACATAATCAGTCTTTATTTTCACTCTGTCTTTATTTTGGTTGCAGATGAGATAGACTTTTAGTTGATTTTATTCCAATTGTATAAAAACACCATTTCTATCATTTATAAAATTCAATAAAATTAATTCAAACAAAAGCTCAACAAGAGTTTGTGAAAATTATTGGTGACTTCAGACATTTATTTGATGTATTAGTACTGGAATTTTAGGTTTTTTTTGTTTTACAATCACCAAAAGACATTCAAAATTTCATTAGTATGAATATGAAAATTGTTTCTGCTGAAGCACCGCACTTATGACAAACAGTCGTTTTCTCTTGAAAATAGATTTTGTTATATATTGCAATACGTATTGGAATACGCTTGTCTGTACTACAATATGATATCGGGTTCCATATATCTATATATAGACTAACATGTGATAGGATTTGGATAATAAGCAATCAACTTTAGCCATGGTTGAAATAAAAACTAATACCAAATTGGATTCACCTAAATTCACTCCAATCAAATACACCCATCTTTACAAGATGCGAAACATAATTTTTAATCCTTAACGGTTACAAGCAAGCAATCTTTATAAAATTACGCCCAATAAAGTGGAATAAATCAAATATATTTGAAATTTATCTTCAAGGCGCCCTATAAAAACACTATTGGTTTGTTTTTTTTTTGGTTTGAAAACATAATACAATGTAATGTACATTTTACAAACTATCTAGACCATACATATATAACACACAGAGTATCAACAGTAAAAAGTCAGACAATTAATTGAGCATATAGGGGGGATGGTAAAATTAAATTATCAACTTCATGTAATAATTATATATATACATGTACATATGTAGATATCAATTATAATAACAATATTTGACAGGTTGAAAGGTCACAAACGAACAGGATAGAGTGGTACGGAGAAAGATATGAACGAATGAACAATGACAGGAAAATGAACATGGGATTTGGATGTTATAGTTCGCTCCCCTTCGACTATTGGACGCCATAGAAATGATTTACAAAGCTAATATTAAGTACTTCTTCACTATGCAGGGAAATTTAAAGGTTGGTAATACAATTTGGAGCTGGGTAAAATTTGGAAACGTCATAAATTACAAAATAATATTTACATTCAAAGTTTTTGCATGAAGAGTTATCATTCATAGCCATACTAACCTGACATCAAAAATAACTTGAAAATTTGTATTTTCCCTTTTCTGCATTACGATTTTCTTCATTTGTACATATTTCACTTTAAATTTCAATCAAAGTCTAAAAACAGATGAACATTACTTCACTAAAATCTGATTACCTCGAAAAATCAAGTTTGGGAATTAATGTCAATGCTAATGCTTTAAACCAGATCTTTAAGATTCGACGGATTAAATTTTGATACTCAATTGAAGTGTTTCATTGCATAATATTTTGAGATTCTCTTTCACTTGTGATGCATACTGATCTTAACTTCCAACCCTCCTTATATATTTATATACAAAGTAATTAAGAAATAAAGTTGACCATATAGTCAATTAGTAAAAGCATTTTTTAAAAATTTAAATAATAAAATAAAAACAGTTAGGCGGAATTGTTGAGTTTTGTCTTATGCTAAAAACTTGTTATATTATGCAGTTGATTCTACTTGGTACTGTGTCCCGGCCGATGTGGTTTTCTTCCAAAAAGTCATTTTCGCCAGTTTTTCCTTCATTCGACTGGGACGGTTCTGAAGGAGAAAAACATTCCTTACATTAAAAAAAACCCATTGAACTAATTTGAAACCTGTTACAGACACATTAAAAATGTCCTGGGAGAAGGTGCATATTCACAAATACAAGTGAGAAATGAAAAGAAATGGAGTTTAACTTTCTACTTTTTTGAAGCAACTGGGCTATTGAAGACGGAAGTGCAACATACACCGTGCTATTGGGGGAAATTTGGCCCTGACAGTAGCTCTGCAGTCAGCAAATGCTGATCATGTGACGGTACACATGACCACTTGGTCGTACAAACTGGATACGATCAGTTGCCATTTGTGTGTTGGCAACAACTGGTAGTTTTCCAGTCGCAAGTGTGCGTACAATGTACATTGACAAATGACAAACTGGTTGTCCATAGTTGCATCTGTACAGAGTAACTGTATGTATGAACATTGTTTAGATTTATTTATATCTTACTTCAAGTAACCACATGCCAGATGTTGATGTAGGATGTGTGTAGGCATAGAACAGCCAAACTCCCAATGCTATGATTAAAATCAGAATAAATATAATGGCAATAACAGCTGCTACAGGGAATCCTGAAAAATACAAAATAAACTATGATGATTATGAAACAAAACTAACCCAGTGGACTCAATCTGTTGAAAAACCTGTCTTCCATCACAGCATACACAGTCCATGTTATTCATGTTTCCATGACATAATATTTAATACACACTACACATATATTTATACATGTACAATGGAGTACAGTTCATGAAGTATACGATAAATTATACACACATAATATACAAGGAACTTCAGTTGTTTCATTTATGGATGAAATCTAGTGTGAGCTACAGAAATTACGTCCTAGAGATTTCAACATACTGACTAGACACTCAAAAATGAGTTATTTCAGTGGTAAGACCAACAGCATTGGCTATCCAAATTTAATAGAATTTGTTGCCATTGTGATTAAATTGAATCAACTGTAGTTTTTACACTCTTCCTATTTAGTCTATAACATAAATGTATAAAACAAAGAAATTAAATAATCATAGACAAATACTTTCAAATACATACTGCCTAAGGCATTAACATGTAAGTTCCTTGAAGATAAATTAGAGAAAAGTGATATGTTTCATTCAGGTATATCCCTTAGACCGTGATTTATGTCAATAGTTCTACATCAAAGATATTCATGTGACTCAGGTGGTTTGGGCCAGTCTACTATTAATGCTATAGTGAAGCTACACCTATAATCCCTATCAGTGTTATAGTGAAGCTAGCTGCATAATTACTATCATTGTGATAGTGAAGTTACACTGTATAAATGTAGAACTACTATCATTTGCTTGATTACACGGAGAGAACCCTCAACCAAACGTTGCTTTAATTAAAATAGTAATTGTGTTCCATATTATGGTTGTATTTTTACTATCAGTGTTATAGTGAAATCCCAGTAGGCAATATATAATAACTATCCACAAGCACATCATAAATATATCATAAATAAAGAATAAAGAGAACAAATGCTAAATCTTTTAGTTCTTTTCCGATCAAAAGTTATACTACAGTATATTTCACAAAACCCACATATAACAAGTTTTTATAGTAAAATATTGCTATCTTTTATGACATAAGACAATGGCAGATTGAGTTCACACTGACAGTCAATAAAATTGATTGCCTGTAGTTTTTTTGTTTTAAAAATTTAATGACACAGCAGTATGTCACTTGATCTCGATTTAAGATCCTATATTTTTACACCACATACATTCACATTTCACAAGTTATCTTGAGAAACTTTAAACCCAATGTCAACACATTTTATCTACAATTATGCTTCCTGTTTCATGACACTCTATTCCTACACAACGATCCAGTTTCAGAAGAGAAACAGAATTTCAAACACTTCAGACTGATTACAAATACATAATTTATGAAGCTGTACAGCAAGTACATGATTTACCATCATCCAGTTTCGAGAAAAGAAGTTTACATAATTCATAATTATCCGGTTCAACAACACATAAATCTATAAATTGCTGCAATTAACCTTATATACATGAAAAATGAGCTTGCATGTACAAAGAAATGGTTTTGCATTCATATAGCAATTGGTACATGTAAATATTGTCTACCCCAATTCTTGGAAATTTAAAAAAAAATTGAGGACCAGCGATGGGTTAGGGTTAGGGTTAGGTTTTTCCGGTGTTTTCCAGAGGACCAGGCTCCGAGTTACCTATTTAGTGTGTTTTCCGGTATTTAGTGTGTTTTCCTCAATCCACACCCGGTCATGTGACTAGCTCACTCTCTTGTAGGTTCTTGCAGGCATCCAAGCTTAGGTGTTTGGTGCCTTCTGAGCAACACAAGTTTAAGGCAAGCCAAGTGCTAAAATAATATTTGTTTTATTTACGGAGATGAGGAGTCTATATAAATAAATAAGGATAACATCAAGAAAAGCTCACTCACTGGAAAATAAAGAATACAATAAGCAGAGAAAGAAAAATGTGCTAGTTGCAAGAGATAGCCTTAATATATGTATATTAGAACACTCGCCACACATGGCAGTTGATCAGTAAAAAAACTGAGCTCTCAATAGGATTTATATTTCCGTAGTAGTGGGCAGATAAAAATCTCTGGATTTTTCAAAGACCTTGCTTTTCAAGTTTAAGGACTGCAGGGTTAAAAAGTAAAATATTTTAAGTCCACCTGTTTACACACTTGTGGGCAAATTAAGAACCCTTGACAAATGGAATTTGATAAAGAGTAAGTGGAATTACTGTGCCTAGGCAAAATTCTCCAGCCTAGCATTGCGCATAGGGACCATATATTAGTCTCAAAATGTTAAGACTCAAATTACTGTACTGACGAATATTGTGGAGCTTCTTATTTTTCTCAGAGTCCTTGTTTATTGAGTCATTTTAAATCTAACCCATACCTTCTATTTGTTTATCCAATCCAATATACATTGCATATAGATAGACTATTCTACAGATGGATCTAAAATCTATAATGCTTAGATAAGCATTATATGTACGGGTTGATCTAAAGTCTATGTAGAAAATAAGCTTAGATAAGCATTATATGTACAGGTTGATCTAAAGTCTATGTAGAAGATAAGCTAAGATAAGCATTATAAAGGCTAAAGCACATGTAGGTGTCAAAGAAAATAGATTTAGCTTTACTGCATGTGTGAAAGAAAATATATGGATGTCGATTCCACTGAAGATTTTTAACTCAGCCCTGGCACAGCGTTACCCCGGTTGGATCGCCAAATGGCTTACATTTTCAAGCGATTAAGAGCCCTAACAGTCAGCAAGTAATACTATATGACGAACAAAAAAAAAAGCCAGAGAAAAGTTTACCGTTCTGAAACGCATGCCAGTGTTTGTTTGTTTATTTTTTTTCAGATGAAATGTGATTGGTTAATAACATTAGGATGAAAAAAAAACAATAAATCAAAACCTGCAGATGCTGAATCATTGGCTATCACAGTATCGTGGTCACCTGCAGCTCTGGTTGTAAATGTTACTGCTAAACATTATGAAAAAGAGATGATCAGTTTATAATATATATATTGTTATCAAGCTAGTCATTTTTATGTTCAATGCTAGTTCATTTACAAAGTAACTTTAATTTTTTTCAAAAAAGCCATGCATTTATCAGAGAGAGAGAGAAATGGGGTTTAATGTCCAATCGACACAAACTAGGTCATTTCGGGACTAACACATGGTTCAATTTTATTTCAATAATTCGCTTGCGCGTAGGGGTCTTTAGCAGTGGGAGGAAACCAGAGGACCTGGAGAAAACCCACGAGGTTGGACAGGCGACCCTACTCCTTGTCACGTACAACCGGGGAATTGAAACCCCACCAGTTGACTCAATGACAGACCGTATGATAAAGCGCGCACGTGCCTTTATCAGGTCAGGAGCAGATAATGCTTCATGGGTTCATGCATGTGCAAATATGCTTTCAGTCTTAATTATATGGAAATAATGCTTATGTATAATTTAAAGTGATTATATAATATCATCATTAAAAGACTTAAATGACAAATTATATTTTGAAATTAACACATCTAGGTTTGAAGAAAAGGTCATGTGATCTCAAGTTACTATCTAGAATCTTAAAAACATGTTTAATTCTAGACTCAGGACTATATTACCCATATGGAAGACTAGGCTGAAACCTATATGAGCCTGTCAATTTCATTTCTGCTAAGGCACTGTCACCAGCAGACCCTAAAAATGGATATAGAATTATGTACGTACTGCAGCCTCCAGAACCAGCATTTCATCTGTAGTGGGGTAAAACAAAAGTACCGGTACTGGAGGGGGCCTGCTATGGTTTAAAATGGCCTTTACTAAATTACTGTTTAGAAAGTTGTAATGTTAATGATTACCAAAAAAGCATGTGGTAATAAACATATAACAATTTTTTGTTTTAAATGTAACCATTTAGTTTTGAGGCTTTGCATTTCAGTTGCTGGTATTCAGTTTTGAGTATATAATTCAAAAAGATCACCATTGCCACTGGTCACTATTTCAACTGAATCTGAACAATAAAACCTACCTTTTTACCAGATTACAAACCTTATAATAAGACAGTAAAAGGTGAGGATTTAAAATGACACACAGTACTGATATGGTAATAGAAGTATGAAATCAGATAGGTGATGTACACAAAAAATGTAATAATTGTTAACCTTTTTTAGATGAGCTAGTTAACTTTGCTATAACTGTCACCACAGTGCTCTGTGTAGTTGTAAATATCTCTGAATTTCACAAAACCAAAACAATAATTTAGTCACTTCAAGAGGCATTATTATAACTTTCAACAATAAGAAAATACAAGTAAATGGAAATTAATCTTATACACATCTTATTGAGATTAATCCTAGACGAACTCAACTATAGAAATTCTAAGCACAAGCCTATGCTAGAGTAAATCATTTTGAACTGTTATACATGTATCTTGTTCTTGAATCTTAAATTATCCAAATCACATTTGAATATCAGATCTGTCCCAAATTTTCCATGTCATGTTGTAATCAATCATTAAGATGAAGTTGAGAAGAAACGGAAACTTTGAATATAAACTATTTGATTAACAAAACATTCTTAAACTAAAGAGTGTATAACTCTATTCTATGGAACTTTAAAATACTGAATTCTAATTCATGTTTTTAATTTTGAATATTATGGAAAATATTGAGTTTGAGGTTTAGCTCTGTTAACTGCATCAGCATAAATAATTCTGATTTTTGAGGAATGTTAAAATCAATAATGAAATATTCCACCTTTAGTAGATGAAGTTTCTATAGCCTTAGAAGTAGTTGATTGAGGTTTTTCAGTGGTAGTTAACTTAAGTTTTTCAGTGGTTGTCAATTGTACTGTTGGTTTAAATAAAAGAATTAATAAAAATTAATTTATAGAAACGACAAGTTAATAAGTGATTACTAGAATCTATAAAAATACTTTTAGTATATTCGTCAGTTTTCAAAAGGTATTTGTTGATGAAAGTAGCTTTAAGCATGCACATCAAACTTACTCAATTTCAATGTAGATTTGACTAAAGAATATTATGCAACTTATTTAAGGACTTCTATGGATTTCTATGATTAAGTAATTATACGCAATTATAAGCAAGTATAATTTAATTTAAAGACTTTTTTTAGTCCCATATTGGTTATTAGAGTTTAGATTAATTCTAAGTAAATTATCAGTGGCTAATTAGATTTGAAAGTCTGTTTAATATGAGTATATTACAATATAACATTATTTTCTGATTAAATAATTAAGAGAACAAATTAACCTTTGGTAGTTGTACTGGGTATTTGTTTTGTAGTTGACATTGGAACATTTTGAGTCGTTGTTGACATCACTGTTGCATTTATAGAAAATATAGTGTTTTATTATTTAAATTCATATAAGATCCTGAAAGTTTACACTGTATCTATTTGACAACATATATATATATATATATAAATGTAAGTACTTACATGTACTGTAGTTAACAAAAGATAAACTCAATAAATAAATAAATATAATACTTTTGATGTTAAAATTATAAATGAATTCAAGGGTTAAGCACAATTTTTGGTTACCCCATTTACCTCATATTAAATTGATCAGACATGGATTGTGTTAGGCAGAAGATAGTTAATTGTACATATAGAGGGATATTACAACACAACCACCAAAATGATTACCACTACAATATAATTATCAAGTTAGAAAAATAATATGCAATAAAGATCAAGAGTAAGTAAGTCACACAGATACTTTTACAGAATAAATAAAAACATTTAAAAATTCTGAAGACATACAAAAATAATCATCTGGTTCTCTGACAAAATATTTCCTTACACAAAATTAAAACAAAAAAAAATCTTTCAAAAATTATTAAATTTTGTTTCAAGTACTGTTTACATTGTAAATCATGGCAAGCAAGCATCCCTACAAGCATCATAAGAAATATTTCCAAATCAGTCTTTCCATAATTCAAACTTTTAGCAGAAATCCACTTTTAGTCATATAATTGAAACAAAACAAGAAATCATTTTTTACATATATGCAGATTTTCTTCGACCCCCCCCCCCCCCAAATATCTAACTAAATTTATTATAAATGCACTGCTAAAAACAAAATCGTAACTATAAATGCACTCTGTTTAAAAGATAATCTCATATGCATAATTTTACTTCTGACATGGAAATCTCATGCTTCATTCTAAAAGTGGTACAACTGAACTATCTTAAAACACATCAATTCTAGCTATAATATATTTTTGCTTCATTTTTATAATGAAGATTAAAGTCTCCAACAACAGAATCTATCCAATTTCTTATGAATAAGTAGAAACTCGAGAGATTAAAGAATGTTGTCAAGCATCAATACTGTTGTATTAATATATAGCAGTTCTATAATAAGCATGACAGTGATTATTACATGGATTAATGATTAGAAATTCATATTGAATGTAAACAGTTAATATATTACATGTGTATATGGGATTGGTATGCAGATAACATTTTCAAAAAAAGATGAACATTTTCAAAAATGATGAACAGAACCATAAGCACAACATCCCGCCCCCAAATGTTTAACGGCAATGATTATTATACATAATGTCACTATCTGTACTTTTATCAAATATTTATTTGCCTACACATTGTGCACCTTTCATCATTACTCATAGGAAGTCATATTGAGTATATGGCACTAGCTCACTAACCAAGGTCACAGGTTCAATCCTGGTGTTGGCCTAAAAGTACCTTGTAATTTTTCAGCAAAGTCTTCTCTTCAATACAAGACTAACATTCATTTCAGTCGAAGAAGAGCCAAAATAGAGTCTCAATGATCTTGAGCAACAGATGTTAAGATTAAGATTGATTGGATTAAGACTATTTACTACAAGATTGTTTCCAGATAAATCCACATATCAATCTGGATGCAGCAAAATGTTGAGTTTAAACCTTTCAGTGGCATTTAGCGATTGATCACATGAATATCACAATAATGGGTTTATTATACAACTTTCAATAAAACATGTTCTCTTATAGGGCATTTGGACTTGAAAAACAGTAAGAGAAGACTTATTGTAAACTTGAGCTATATGTATGATAAACCAGTATTTTAAATCTACCTAATGTAGATCTTTCATTTGGCATCAAATGTTATATAAATCATTAATTAGACATTTATATACATGCCAGGCCCATTATCAACGCTCTAGAACTTTGGATGGTTTTGATTTTCAACAGATTAAAATACGTATGTCAGTTAATGAATTAATTTAAAAATGAATAACCAAGACATTGTTTATTATCGAAACAATGGTAGCAATGACAATCAAGACTTCACTGTTCTGCAAATGATGGTAACTACGCTCAGAATGAAGTAATTTGACTGAAATTTTTTACATATTTTTTAACTATTATATCTAAATCTTACATAATGCATCTTAAATAAATAGTGATTTAAGTGATTTTGTCCCAATTTTTGAATGTGATTCAAAGAATAAACCAGTTGGGTTGTTTTTTTATTTAATCTGTAACTAGTGTAAGTAGAACTAAAGAAGTTGTATTTGCTACATATAGTAATATATAGTAATAGTTTAAAACAAGTAAACAAAAAACAGGTAAACAACATTATTTACTAGTAGAAGAGTTATGTGACCTACAAATTCATTAAGACTGAAAGAAAAATGAATGATTTGTTTCTCCATTTTGAATCTAGAGGTCAGTATTTCATTTTTTGGGCTATAATATTAATTAATCTAAAATAATTTCTTTACTAAATTTAGGACAAACCTGGCCAACATTTCAAGTGGTGGTCACGGTCCACCAACTGAATTAGTTTTGGTTTCAAAAAAATCTGATATTTACTAGACAATCTTTCCATTTGGCAATAACATGTCATTAACAATAGATTTGAATAGAACTCATTTAAAGATTGGACAATACAGGATTGAAGTATCTGGTTACGTCCTATAAAACACATTTTCTAGGTACTTCCCACAAAACACATTTTTGGGTACTTCCCAAATTGAACTAAAACCAAAAGTACTGGTATTATTAATTTATACTTATCAATTTACACCTTATAATTTAAATAAAAAACAGAGGAATTGAACTTTACTTAGTTTGTATCATCATGTTGATGTTGATTAACCCAGTCTTTTACATGCGAATCTACCACAAATTTTATCCCATAGCAAAGCAAGTGACAGCTAGTGCTCCAGCCTGCCATAACTTGTAGATATGATGTCATCATTGCAAAGAAATTTGCAACTTCCCACTATTTTGAATTTGTAAACATTTAACAGCATAGAATATGTTTATTCATTTCTAGAGAAAACATATGTACTGTCAAGCCAAATCCATGAGAACATTTTCAGCATGAAGATTTTGACTCTGTTCTAATACACAATGCAGAGAAACTGCTGAATAATATAAAATCAGAACAAACAGTGTGCAGATAAAATACATCAGTAGATAAAAGTACAGTGTGAAATTTTCAAGTGAAGGAAATCAATCTGATATTAATGATGATAATGTGATCTGAAAATTCAAACAGCAAAAACACCAGTCATGAAATGAAAATTATGAGTTAGTACACAACTACAATCAAGCAGCAGAGATTGTTATCAAATTATTACAATGGATTTATGATGTTTATGATCAACTTATGTTTTAAGTTTTCAGTTACACATACAGGTATATTTACGAGTTAAGAACCATGTGACACTGCTAGAATTTACAGAAATCTGTACGTCATTGTTATTCTGCTTAACGTTCTGGATACAATTTTGTGTGCACAAAAACGATTCTGATGTATCTCCCATTCTTTTTTACAGTCAACATCTGAATGTTGCTTTTGTGAGCAAGAACAAAAGTCAGCTTACAGCTAGTATGACTCCATCACTGTTCTATTTTAATTATCATCAGGTTTTAGCAATGATACAATAAATGCCATCCTTTTCATTAGTGTGCAAAATTGTAATGATGAATGAATATAATCTTACCAGGAGTTTTTGCAGGACATTGTTTCTTATTATTGTCCTGAAAATACAACAGAAATAATCAATGTAAACAATATATCATACATATATCTCATTATAATACGACTTCACACCTGGGATACTGTTTTTACCTGTATATGCCAGACATGTCCTACACCCAATAGGATATGTCCTACACCCAATCAGACATCAAGATACACTGAATCATATTCAAAATTGCAAAAAGTATTGACTGTACTGAGGGTATAACTATTACTATTCTCGATTGTCATTGATATTAGGCCGGATTGATTAAGTAATTGTTGTTTATTACAATTTTAACGTCCACTACATTGTATATATCAATGAAGAAGGCATAAATAGGTTAAAAACGTGTCTAAAATTCTTGTATATGAAAGTGTCACTTTAAAACACAGAGTTAAAATTTCCTGTCCCGAGAAGATCAGGCAGATACTTTTCTCCCTTCGGCATAATAAAATAAAAGTAAAATAGCAGGTCCAGGACATTATATTATAATACTGGTATATACCTTGTGTGATAGTTTGTGCCTTATGCCCAGGTTTGAATGTCTCATATATAAACCAGTATTCTAAATTTAGATATTCCCAAAATACTATGCATCCCAAATTGCAGATCATAAAAGAAATAATGTTAACAAAAGGTTACTTACTAAATCTTTACAGCCTTTTTCCAACCAGGACTGTCGGTGCCAATCTATGCCATCAGAACAACGTTCAACTCTCTCACACCAATTACATTGAAACTTGACATTCTGATGTATGATACATTCTCCACAATCGGATATAGTGTTACACGCTAAAGCAGATGAAATATTTATTTTATTAACAAAGTTACATAAAAGCAAATTGTACAGTGAGATACTAAATTATTATCTGAGACATTTGTTCTGCAAATTTTGTCAAATGAAGATGAAAAATATAAAGTATCCCCACTTCTATATCTAAACCACACATTGGCATCAGTCAGAATTTTAAAACAACAATTATTGATTGCTTCAGTTTCAAAAATATATGTTACCATGCAAAATAACTAATCCCACAGCAGCTAAGTTGTCCAAACACAGCTCAAAGGTTGTCAGCTATTTATTTTTTAGTAGGTAAGGGAGCAGCATTTATAAGAAATTAAAAACTGATCAATAGTATATTAAAGATAAACATGGTGTATACATTTCAAGTCAAGTGGACAATTTAATCAAAAGCGACAGCAATTAACAGAAATGAATAGGTATCTTTGTGTACAAATTTCAAGGCATATGGATAATAACTTCAACCTCCAGAGCATCAACAAGCAACTGTGGACCAAAGCATACATATGGATGCATTTCAATGTGGGCGTATAATAAAGAATTTAGCTTACTTGGCAATGGTGATAGAATGATGACAGTTCCTGATTTAACTTTATCTGTAGTAAATGCTACTCTGTGGTATTCATATATCGTTCTTCGTCGAATTCCTGCAAATATAAAAAAAATATTAAACACTTTAAATAACATACAAAAATGATCTAAAAAGATGACATAAAGTCATCATTATGATAATCACTGTGTTAGACACAAAAGCCGTTAAAATTATATGAAAAAGAAATGTCTTGCTTAAAGCAGTAATGTCTTTTTTGCTTTATGTTTTTAAGAAAAATAATATCTATTATTATATACAAATAGATTAATAAATGAATTATTACAATTTAAAAACATTTAATAATAATAATCTACACTAATATTTGTGACTGTCATTTGTTTGTCTGTTCAGGGTTGTCGACTACACTAGGGCTGTCCTGAGGCTGAAATTTGGTGTATAGAGGTAGCTCGGACCGGGGAGTAACATGGGCTGGATTACCGCTTCCTGTTTCGTAATTATACTACTTTCAACCAATACAGCGACGGGTCATCTGCTAGTATTTTCATAAAAGGAATAGTCATGTTGTCTAGACAAACATATGGAATAGCAACTCTACTATCACTGGGGTATATCTCTGTGATCTCTGACATCAAATAATACATTGAATTTGTTGTCGTAGCCAGTATTTGCTTGGGTTTTTACAATGGTTTCGCTGTTTGCCATGGTTAATTTTGAGTACTGGTGAAGAACATCTCTTTTTCTGTCACATGTATTTTCAGAATATCATATTTAAAGCCATCAGGTTAATGAATTGATTTAAAAAATATACAAACTTGTTTTCAATGTGCTTATATAATCAATATTTAATAACCTACCATACTGTTGTAAGTAAGTGTCTATATAGAAGGCATCAGACAAACCAATCTTCACTGGATGACTGCTATCAGATATAGATGACACAGCAAGGGGAATCTACAGGGACATAAACACATTAATATATACTATTCAAAAAAAAGTAGGGGATATTTGATTTTGGGGGCATAATACTAAAATATGAAAATGACTACGAAAAAAGTCACTATAGAACCTAACAGAAGAAACATTTCCAGTTACATGTGACGCCCAAACGCACCAATAGCTACCGCATGGAATGCAGGTGATGCTTGGGATCATCATGGGGGTCCAACCCAAGATTTGCACGACTCTGACTTTGAATGTTACAGTCATTGTGGCATTGAATTCCAGGGTGGAAACATCAGTTTAATTGTTTTAGTGACCAGAAAACAAATTTTGATATGCGTCGGCTAACCCAAAATGAAAGGTTACGTGCCCTTGGCATGCTACAGATCGGCACAACACAGGCGGTTGTGGCGCGGACGATGAATGTTTCTCAGTCTGTCATAAGCAGGCTATGGTCCAGATACCGTGATACACAATCTGTACAGGACAGACCACGCTCAGGTCGACCAAGGGCGACAACTCAAGCCCAGGATCGATTTATCCATACCTTGGCCTTGAAAAATCGTGTCATCACAGCAAATCAGATCAGCGCTCGTCTTCAAACAGACACTGGTGTGAGAGTGAGTGGCCAGACGATTCGGAATCGACTGCATAGGGGTCACCTTCGCGCCCGACGTCCGCGCGTGACCCCTTGTTTGAGAGATCATCACATTCAGGCAAGACGTCGTTGGTGTAGGGATCGTCTACACTGGGATAATCGACGCTGGAGCAATGTGATGTTTTCAGATGAGTCAAGGTTCACTGTTGATTTTTTGGACAGCATAGGAGGGTGTGGCGTCGTCGAAACGAGCGCTTCCAAGACGTTAACGTCATCAGACATGATCGATTTGGGGGTGGTTCTGTTATGGTGTGGGGAGGCATCACTGTTGCTGGAAGAACGGCTTTACATGTTGTTGCAGGGCGTGTTACAGGCCAGTACTACCGGGACAACATCTTGGCAGTCCATGTTGTGCCGTTCGCACGACGTCATGGCCGCCGTTTCATCTTCCAGGATGACAACGCAAGATGTCACAGGGCCAGGATCGTTACAGGTTAACTCCAACAACAGAACATCACCACATTACCTTGGCCAGCACTGAGTCCCGACCTCTCCCCCATCGAGCATGTCTGGGACATGCTTGGACAGAGGTTACGTCAACGTCAACAACGTCCTGCCAATGTCCAAGAACTTGCTGCTGCGTTGCAACAGGAATGAGACAATCTGGACCAAAATGACCTTAGACGTCTCATTAGGAGTATGCCACGTCGGATCAATGCTTGTTTGGCAAACAGAGGAGGATTTACCCGTTACTGACTTGGTTGTGATGCTGTGGTAACTTTGCTGTTTGACCCCGGGTATCATTTTACCCTTATAATGGTCAGTCTGTGCCTTACTTAGTCTAACGATCATTTGGAATGTGAACTTCATTTCATTTTGTCATTTGTTTCTTCGTCAGTTTCATTAGGTGACTTTAATAACACTTAAAAATCAAATATCCCCTACTTTTTTTGAATAGTATATTTATCAGCATTATCAATACCCCAGCACACAATCAGAGAATATAATACTAAAGCTTTTTAGCATTACCAGTTATTATTTATTTATTTACATATCAATTACCAACAGCATTTAATTTAGACCCGTGTGTCTAAAAAATACAATAAACTTACAGTTTTATATAAAAATTTGATGACACCATCACTCGATAAGATGACTTCAAACTCAAATGGATTGGCTGTAATAAAAAAAAAACATAGAACAAATTTTAAAGACAGAATTATCTATTTGGCTTTTACATAGAGAGAGAGAGAGAGAGAAATGGGGTTTAACGTCCACTCGACACAAACTAGGTCATTTCGGGACTAACATACAACCGGGGATTCGAAACGCCAGTCGACTCAATGACAGACTTTATGATACAGCGCGCGCACGCTAACCATTCAGCCATCCAACCCCCCTGGCTTTTACATTTTAATTTCTTGTAATAGAAGAGGGATAATGAAGAATACAGACATAATGTGCTAGTAGGACAATTTTGCCCAGACAGCAGCATTTCTGACGAGTCTTTATCACATTCTAACCGTGATGGGTTCTTTTGTGCTTGTAGTTATCCCATCCGAACAACTAGGTATTTTTTCCTTGGCAGGCACTATGTCCTCCACAACTGACATTAGGAAATCATGCTGGGAGATCACAAGGAACTTCTTAGGCCATCACTGTAATCGAATCTGGTTACTGAGCCAGTTTAATACTCACTGAACCTACTTGGCTCATAGAAGATCTTTATATCTGTCTTTACACAATAGTGTCTTGGGAATAAAAAATTATTCTCCATTATTTATGAGATGTCCTGATGTGTCGCAGTGAATATTATCTATAATTTCATATAACATTAAGCATTTAAATGATATTCAAGATAAGTGTACTTACTGTCATTTTGATCCTGTAATTGTACAGACTTCCACTGAACAACAAAACGATCACCTGGAAACAGACAACAAAATTAACATTTGAGGGTGAAATAAAGCCCAATTAATTTAATGACCCACATACACCAAGCTCTTGTATGAAAGCAAATACTTGGAACTACCTTATATACATTGCTTTTTCTACCTCTTAGAAGTTTTACAGGTAAATCAGGCCATACATTCATGATTACCATGAACAAAGTTGTAGTAATTTGATTCTAACCATATTGTGGATATACATGTAAACACATTTAATTCATATAAGTGGATTCAAGGTATCAATTATGTAATAATCAGTAATCTCCTTAGTAAGATTCACCATGTCTGTAACTAACAATTATTCTATATGTGATTACAACTATAATAAACCCATTTAATATACAGATGTAACGTCATCCTTTGATGTTAGCATACCATTAAGTCAAATAATGTATGGACAACTTGCCAATCGTACATTATTTATACTAGATGAAATATTGGACTTGTGTGATGTATTTCATTGAAAATCAATGATAGTGTCTGTTTAAGTTGTTTAATGGTCATGAGCTTAAGACATTGTGTAATATATTGAAACAACACTTGTACAGTATCAATATTTATTTTATGATCAGTAGTGGAATACCGCGTTTTATCAGTGAAATAAAAGTGTTATTCCACTGGCTAGCAGTAGTCCATGTTGTTTTTACCTAAAATGATTGTAAAATCATAAAATAAATAGAACATTTGTCGTTTTGTCGTGATTAACATATTTTATTTCATCTCTAAGCAAGAAAACGTTTATATTTTCTTGCTTCTCGATGAAATAAAATATGTTATTCACGACAAAACGACAAATATCCTCTATATATTACTTAATGTCTTAAGCTCTCAACCATTACACCACATATATTTGTCTTCATTTTCTTATGTAATAGATATACCTACCTGAATTATCATAATATACTCCAGAAGCATTACTTATTCTTGTATCAAAGTTGGCCATTAAAGGTGCAATATACTGAGTAGCTGTCAGCCATTGATGTAGGAAAGGACTTGTATATAGAAATCCTGAAAAATATTAAAATTGAATTAATTTGATTTAAATAAAAGGACTTGTTGTTTACAAGAAACTTGAAATATAATAAAATTGAATTGAATTGGTTTAAATGATAACTTCAGCAATTTAAAACCATTTACAATCCAATATTAATAGCAAGAGTGTGCTTTTTTATGGTTAAATGAAATGAAATGGGGTTTAAAATCCTGCTTTTCTGCTCCGCGATACATTGTGCTATCACAGACATTTTGAGTGGACAATAGCACAATGGCTTATTACTCTTCTTTCGAATTCCAATTGTCAAGGGTTCTTTTAGGTGCACACCTATGTGTACACAGGATCTCGTTTTTTGTACCATTCAAATGACTAGTGCTACTTGCCATGCTCTCTGTCCTGTACCACTGATGCTGGAAAATCCTCTGGATCTTTCACGGCCAATAACGGGATCTAATCCCATATATCTTATGTCATTCGCAATATTAGCATTACTAATATTACTAATTAGCAGTATTTATTAGAATATAGATTTAGGCCTATGTTTGCATTTTCTACTTACAATAATATCACCATAATTACAACAAGAAAACTTAGTCATCACACATAAATTAAGGCAAGTTTGTTTCCTAATTTGTAATAGGCAAGCACACAGGACGGTAGGACCCACTGAGGATATTTCAATGGGATAATAAACAATATTAAGCATGTATTATGCACATCCTTTTTCTGGCTTCAAATCCCATATAAATCATTATTATTTATTTATACACATGACAAGTCTATAATAAACTCTCTAGACCATAGGATTCCCAAAATTTAATTGGATTTGAACACCTGCAGATTCAAAAATTTAACTTAGACTTGGTTGTCAAGTAACATTGCTATGAAAATAAACGACCCACACTACATCTTCAAACAAGAATAAAGTAATCTGAACGGAATTTTCAATATATTCATTTTTCATTATCTATTTTATTTTTGAACTATTTTAGCATGCAAGAATGAATGGCCAGCTCTTTATCTAAATCTTACATAATGCAACATATGGTTTAATTTTATTTCAATAATTCGCTTGCGCGTAGGGGTCTTTAGCAGTGGGAGGAAACCAGAGGACCCGGAGAAAACCCACCAGGTTGGACAGGCGACCCTACTCCTTGTCACATACAACCGGGGATTCGAAAACACGCCAGTTGACTCAATGACAGACTTTATGGTACAGCGCGCATGTGCTAACCATTCAGCCATTCAGCCATACAACCCCCCATGCATCTTTAAGGGATAACCCTATAATCAACACACTGATGGTCATATACAAACCTCCTGTTGCCACAGTAACATTGGTAATGTTATGTCCATAAAAACGGAATGGAAAATTCAAATCAATTGTCTGAAAAATAAAGTTCAGATCCATTAAAGGATTATATTGCTTTAAGCTGGATAATAATTAATTAACATAAAATGTTATAGACCAGGGATCTTAATCGGCTGTTTTTTGTCGGCTTAAGCCTCTTGAACTTCAATCAAGCTGATTGGTAAAACAATGAACCAGCCACTATGGTAACATAAATCAATCTACTTTTGGCTAAATTACAATGGGTTAATTATTACTTGTTCATTAAGTAGTCAATCAACTTGCTTGCCGGCTACCATAACAGTCATACCTTAGTGAGAATCGGCCATGTGGTTTATAATCTGAGTAATTAGCACGAGTAACGGTAATTTTGATAATTCGGTAAAAAAACAAAACAAGCTTGATGATTATTCATAACAGGTTCAGGAAGCAAATAAGCCACGTGTGGCAATCGAAGGGAGACGATCTAATTGCGTGCCTTCGACGCTCCATATGAATTCCAAGTGTACCAGTAGATATTAAAATAATAATTGGATCATAATTTAATGATTTCAGTGACCAGGTGAATATAATCCTCGGATAGAACATCGAATACAACGAGAAACAGTCATTAATAATAAATAATAATATATTATGAATCTCCAGTGCCGAATCCCCGCTGACAAGTGACATCGGTTGGAATTAAGTCAATAAACCAGCGATGCTAGTTTTAGTTTTAAATAGCGTTTACCATTATGATTTTTTATTTTATACCCATGCTGACAGAGGCTTAATTATTAACATATTATCATTATCATTATTGAAAGCCATATGGCATAGTCATATGGATTTTAATTTTTAAAGCCATGTCAATATTGTCACGTCATGATCACTGTGCTGTGTGTCCATCATGGAAAAATGAATAAAATCATTTGCAAGTTACATGTATGTGATAGAGAAAAAAAAAACACCCTACAAAATGTGTTATGAAGAAATACCATGCTACCGTATCAGCTTATATCCATCGAAAAAAACAAATACAAGTACATTAATTTATTCAGGAATATTACTGACATGAATTTTAAGCCTGTACATGGATTAAATATGGAAAATATTCCGAACGGTGGACCTGTTTGTCGTTATTTTTGTGGTAATTACATACAGTAGTATACGATATTCTTCATAACAAATTACCAAGACTTATTTTTGTTGAAGTCTGGTTATATTAAAGGTAATGGAAGCTTAAAATTTTAAAACCCAGTTCCTACCGGGACCTCATTTGACCCAATTCTGGCCGGTTCAATTCAAAATGGATTAAGAACCCTGTTATAGACGATTAAATTTTTTCTAAATAGTCCACTAAACTCAATTCACTTCAGGCTAAAATAAGATAAGTCATCTATAAATAAGAACTGAGTACATTAACTAATCACATGAATGAAGTTGTCACAATGGAATCCATGCTGTCATAAGGATGTTTATCTTGTCTTCACATCGCTAAGATCTTCATTAACTTTGACATTTTGGATCTTATGTATTTGAGCTAAATTCTTTGTTCGATTAAGTAGTCAGACTGCATTACCTCATCGAATGCTACTTCATTTGGACACTATCAAAGTGCAAATATTCCAGTTATGCCATTTGTATCTCCCTTCAGATATATATGACATGGAATTTTAGACCAAATACAAATTCCAACTAAGGATTTTACCTACAGTATGTGCTGCCAATCTTAAAATCTATTTTCGTGATTTCTATCTATGCCACCTACATATCCAACGAAATACATATGGAAAGGAATTTTTGACCAAACACAAAGTCCAACTAAATGACTAGGAAGTTTTCAAATGCTCTGCCAATCATAAAATTTACTTAATGCTTTTGGATTTTAATTCTAAACTTTCAGTTACATTACCAAATGCAGCGCCTTAATACTAGTATATTGTACTAACCACAGCAGTTCGATGACTCTTTGATAATGTTTTATGTTGTTTAGTGGTGGGCAAATCAATCCAATGTTCATTAATACTGTTAGGCAACACCTTAGATTGATAATAACTATGGTCATCCTGAAACAAAAGAAAAAAACTAGTGACATATGGCATAAGAGATGAAGGCTACAAAATTTTATTTTCAGGGTTCAAGTCTGAATCAATATGTTTTGGAGAAGTCAGGAACTAATGCTAACTTTAAATAGATAATATGATCCACACTGCATGACTGCAACAATACAATCTGATTAAAACACAGATCCTATTTCATTCCGTTTTTATAGTTCAAAATTTCGTTTTACTTGTCTTTACTACACTAGGATCTGGAATGATGTGAATGATGATGTTCTGAATGATGTGAGCTATTAGCCAATGAAACGTTCTGTTACGGCGAGCAATAGGCGTGTTTTGCACAGAACTGTGGGTAATCCACTAGTAACCTCAATGCCGATTGGTTAATCAAATATCTGATGTCATAGGGTCAAAAGCTGCTCGTATGACCTCTGACGCGACCTATCGCTACAAACGGTCAGATCTTCGTGTAGTGTAGGCCATCGGAAGTATAAAAAAACGAAACAAAATATAGATCTGTATTTTAATCAGATTGGCAACAAAAAAATTTTATTTTTCAGATACAAATGATCTAAATTACAATGTGAATAGAAATAACGCAAACTCTTTAACTACCAATCTATTAACTAATTAAATACAAAGTATAAACTTTATCTTTGATCGACCATGTTAATGTACAGTAAACTTTATTTATGATGGTACATAAGGTACAGTAAACTTTATCTTTACAGTACATATACAGTAAACTTCATCTTTGACAGTGCATGTAATTGAAAGGTACAGCAAATCATTATCTTTGAAATTGAAAGATACATGTACGATGTACAGTAAACATAACTGAATATTTTTTGACTAATAAAAAATATAACAAAATTTGTGGACACATCAAATGAGAAGTGTCAATACTTGTTGTATGTGTTCCAGAAAGAGTATGCAGATTGCATAGCCTGGCTCCAACACACCTATTAATTACTTGGTAATGATAGTTTGGACATGTAGTCATGATCAAGTATTGTAACTGATATGCTGGACTGGATCAACCAAGTCTACTTTAAATATTAATTGTGAAACTTACCTCAATGATTTTAGAAATAGGTGTGGTAGTTTGAATAGGAGACGATGTACTGTCTTTTTTCACATCAGTCTTTGCAGTTGTCTAAAAGTAAAATTAATACAAATTTTTAAATATTATGTCTATGTTGAAAGTATAAACGAAAGCTTTAAATGAACAAATCTATTTCAATCCCTCTTAGCTACTGATTAATTTTAGTTTTCTTCTGGTATCTCACGGTTACACTTCCTTCATTATCATATACTGTAGTCCAGTATGTGAAAATCCATCTAAGCCTTGTGGTTTTTTTTTAATTATGGGTTGGGAGGAATGGGCCTGAATACCTCAGTTTACATGTACTGCACACAATACTGTTACATATACCATTTTCAAAATAAAATACTGAACATTTTAAATCTTATGTCAAAACATCAACACAGACTGCATGTTACGACTTAAAATTTGTAAGTTAGGTGAGACAATCTTTATTTAGAGTTATGTACATTGTATAACATACAGTATATTGAATAAATTTTTGAGTAATGATTTCAAGGAGATTTATTAACCTCTTGAGGCAATTAACCAGTCACTATAGTTATGCATGTAACGAAAACAAAAACTTTGTTGTACCGGTATACAGAACCTTTTTTAATTTTATTTTTTTTTTAAAAAAAGCAGAATTCAGAAACTGTTTTTTTCAATTATTAAAAGCAGAATATAGAATCTTTTTATTTTTAATTGCAGAAATGTTCTTAATTCTATCCCAGATTTTATTTTCCATAACACGTCATACTTGTTTAAGCATTCTACCCAGTATACATATGGATGTGGAATTCTTTTACTAACCACAAATTTGATTGCAAATCACCATGCTTCAAGCGTACAGTTCTATCACTATGACTACAAAGATTACAACATCTGTAAACTAGCCAATGAAAGAAGCAGGTGCGTTGTTCCAGACGGCTGGATTATCAAGTCTAGTGTCACACACATATACATACATCACTGTTCTATTTTCATTATTGTTTATATAAATGTTTATTTGATCAAACAAGAATGTGAGAAACCTTTAACAATTTCTAATTAATATTTAAACAGACACAATATAATATATGTTAAAGATACTTTCTCACATACAAACTGCGTGATTTGATGACATATTTGGACTAAAACATATTCAAACTAATTAATCTATCAAAAATTTGCTTCAAATCCATCTCAAAACTTTGCATTTGAAGGGAGATACCCAAAGCTATAAATAAACTGTTGTTAGAAGCCATGTTTGTCAACTAACTTGATCCAGTATTTTTCTAGCAAGATTGAGCGTCTGAACTTTCCATACCGGTACATACTAAATTTGCCATACTTTAATTGGAATTAAAATACAGATGTGACGTCATCCTTTGATGTTGGCATACCATTATTTACAATAATGAACGGGCAACTTGCCAATCGTACATTATCTATACTAGATGAAATATTGGACTCACGTGACATATTTCATTGAAAAGCATGTGCGGGATAGTGTCTGTATTTAATGCTGTTTAATGGTCTCGAGCTAAAGACACTGCGCAATATATTGAAACAACACTCGGCTAAAACGTCTCATGCAGTATCAATATACATGTATTACTTAATGTCTCGCTCTCGACCATTAAACCATACATAACCACCCGACAAATACTTTCGGGACAATGTATGTTTAAATTAATAAATTACAAGCCTATTCCCCTTGTGATCAATTTACATCTGATAGTGATATATTATCTATAACTGATTTAAAGTAGAAGTATAATGTACTGTTTTATATTTTGTTTGCCATTAAAGAAACATAGAATTAAAACAGGAGTAAGATGGAAAATCCCTTATAATTATAAAGCCTCAATATTGTAACGATTAGGTTAAAAGTTGAGTGTCTGACAACAGAAAAAGAAGGGGAATTATTTAAAACTTGCTGTCTGTGGTGTATGTTAAAGCAGTGACCTAATGACTTTAAGATGCAAAATTAATGAGTAAGGCATAATGGGGAGCATCAGTGAGTGAATCCTGGTTCCATTTTAATTTAGAAAGTGCTTTAAACTTAAACACTTATTAATTCAAACAAGATTATTTTTGTACTAAATATGGACTATTTTCATAAAAAAAATGTACAAGTAACAGTAAAGACAAATTTTGAAAAGTAATTATGTATGTTTAGTGATATTTTCACAGTATTCTATTGAATTATAACTCAAGAAGAAGTACATGTATATGCAATAGCCAAGCTAGTCTCTTTAAAAGTAACAAAACAAATAAATTTCTGAATGTCTTTTGAGTTATATGTAAAATATCATAGAGTAAAGTTACTTTTTCAAAATAAATGTTTGAATATCATTAGAAACCATAAAAAAGCAGTTACACAATATAGTTTCAACAAAATTCCCTTTGTTTTGTTTATCCCAATACAAACTTTGTTTTCCATTATCATTAATTTATAAGGTCAAAGACATACTTTGACTGTCTGCACTCGTTCATACTTCATAGACAGGCATGATACTCACAGAGTGCTTTGACAACCTTATTTCCTGGTTTATTGGGTGAAAATGTCTCCATCAATCAATGTTTTATGACTTGGAACAGATGAGACATACAATTTGTGCGACAACAATGTTCGTTTAACATAATAGTTTGCATTTTCCTTTCTTTAAACTATGCATGCTTGACCTTCACCCTGGTGTTGCTTTAATAGTGACACCTAGTGAAGAACTGGATAATGTGGTCACGGAAGTGACAAATTGTTCTCAAAATTTTGACAGAAACAATATTGGATATATTGCTATTTCTTTTGAATGGCTAATTGAAAAGCAATGTAAATTGTAATTTCTAATGACCTTTCAATTTAAAAAAAAAAGACTTTCAAGTTCAAAGTTGGGGATGAACAGTTTTTCAATTTAATGATATCATTTGGAATAATAACTTTGTCAAAATATTGACCCAAAGAAGGTACCATACTTCCTTGTTGATGTACAATAATACATGTATAATTTTGTTTGATAGTTGTGAAAATTTTATATCACATATTCTATGTCTTTGTGAAAGTAGCCCATACATGTACTACTACAGTATGCAAAATTGGGGAGCTGAAATTACTCAAAGGGGTTCCGGGTTCAATCCCGGTGTTGGCCGAGAAAATTTCCCTAGCATCTAGTAGTTCAGATGGGACAAAAAAACGAGATCAGGAGTACACATGCTTATTTTCACCATGGTGACTGTTTCCTAATATGGAAATGTTAAAGCATGAAATTTTAATCAATTATACATAGTCAATCAATATATATATACATGTAGGAAAATATGTGAACAAAAGATCACTCCTAAGATTTTATATAATGGCAAGGAACGCAGTCTACAGGGTGTTCATTTACTACTAGTCTATGCAGTCTACAGGGTGTTCATTTACTACTAGTCTATGATAAGGACATGAACTATGTCCTATAGCAGGTAGCTCTCCTTTACATATTCTGACGAGTTTATGGGGAGGTAGAGTTTGATACGGTCTGACAGTATGTTGTTGATGATATTACTATTATTAACAAGGATGACAATTTGTGGAAGAATCACTCCTATTGTCTTGTAACCATGCAAATATTTTTGTTTATGTACAGGATGGTAATGGTCATAGAAAAAAAAAACTCATTACATAGCATTGTTAGGTGTCAAAGACCGAAAACATCTTTCTACAAAAGTCAACCAACATATTTTGTTACCAAGATCAATGTAATCATCTAAATTCGCAAAGACAGTAGTAATCATCTAAATTCTCAAAGGCGGTATATGACAGAAAAGGAAGAAATAGTTTTACACTCTCGCACAAATTTTGCCCAAAAGTAAATCTTGCATGTATATAATGAACAATTGTCATCAATATTTAATCTGTACATCTGACTGATAATTGTTTGTTAATAATTAATAAACTTTTGAAAACAATCAGCCTAATAATCTTTATATAATGGAACCCAGTTATTACTTCCCATGCTATTTGTTGGTTTCCGACTATTTCTAGGTCAAACAATACACATCAGAGAAGTTATATTATACATTTGTCATACAACATTATATATTCTTATATTACATGGTATTCAGCAAGCAGAAATATTACTGCGATACATATATATACTCAGTCTAAAAATTAAAAAAATATAAAAAGTTGTATTATACCTTCGTCTGGGGAGTTGTGCTTGGAGTAGGTGAAGGTGGAGATGTGTTCACAACTGATACCGTTGTTGATTTCTCTGTCACAGGTACTGGTATGGGTTTCTCTGTCGATGATTGACTTGTTACAGGTATTGATGGTGCTGTTGTTGTTGTTGCTGCTGAAGATACTGGTGAAGCTGTATCATTTGCCTGTCGTTTATACCGATGGTTGCTCTCTAAACTTTGATGTTCTACTACTGTTTGTTTGTGATCAGGTGATATATGCAACTTATATTCAACATCTTAAAAAATAAAAAAAAAAAAATAAATATACTAAAAGAAAAAATGTAATTATAGAATATAGAACAATTTTATACTATTTTTATAAAATTGCTTTTAAGTATGTTACTTTTATGATAGACCCCTATTTGCCTAGCCTACATATAATATAGGAGACATAGTGGGAATTTCCTTAAAGATACATTATGTAAGATTTAGATAAAGAGCTAGCCATTCTTGCTATAATAGTTCGAAAATTGATCATGTAAAATGAATAATTTGAAAATGTCATTCAAATTACTCTATTGCGAGTGAAGATATTAACCCTTTTGGAGGTTCGACAAGACGTGTGCAATAATTTCAACCACCATACTGGTTGTTCGAAGCTAAGTCTCGCTCCTCCATTTTTAGATTAAATCAAAATATGTCTGAACCGTTCTAATCTATTTAATAAAATTGAAGAAATCTGATGCCATCAAGAGTTGATTATGGCCTAGATCAGTTAATTAATGTCTAATTATTAATTTAGAAAACATTTCAGGCCTAAAAAAAAGACTTGCAATAGGCAGATTTAGCTCTAGCATAATGTATGTTTAAATTTACATCAGATTGCATGCACTTCTTCATTAGTCTGATTGGTGCCAAAAACGTTAAATAAATCACTTTTAATTTTCCCTAACCTGCCAGGGTCAGCTACATGTACATACAGTATGTAGCTGGAAGAACAAAGCTATAAATGATCAGTTTCGTAGATAGGATTTTGACATATGACGACTGTACATCATACAGTCTCGATTAATAAGACAAAAGGGGAAGCAATCTTATACGAGAAACAGCAAATATTTACTACCATAGTGCCAATCAAGAAAACTGACAAAAGTAGACTTTAGCGGTATATAGACACTTTTTATGTTGAAAATAAAATTACCCAAGCCATAACTCATGGTAAAATCCAGTTTAAGGTCTGGGTCAAAGAGGCTAAGTTTGGGTAGGAAGGAATGTTCGAGATACCCTGTACAGTGAAAATCTAACACACACACTGTATGACATAACAATACAAAATCAATATGTCAGAAAATTATGTTGTGATAAAATATCATTGTGTATTGGACTGATTACTGATCCTATTAGGGAAGAGGAAATATAAAATAGGCTGGATCTGGATGTTAAAAATCTGGAGCATCCCCCTGTGCAGTTGATTAAATAATGGCATTACTTATATATATTACCCACTCAGACTGAAGTTATCGATTCACGCTTATCATCAAAATAAAAAGGTTTAGTTCTTATCCCAAGACACCAATAAGAGAAAAGAAACCAACCATAATGTACAGTAACATATCTAACAGTCGTAATACATCTTTTTACACAGACGTTTTCTAATAAAACAACAATATATGTACGACGTACGTACATTGTACAATAAGTCAAAAGTTTTCATTGAAAAACTTCTCTATTTCCTAAAGAAGGAAATGAAAGATATACATGTATGAATGATCTACATGTACATTAAAGATACATTAGTTAACAGTTTAATAAAGAGTGGCCATTCTTGCTATAATAATTCAAAAATAGATGACAAAAAGAGAAAATATTGAAAATTTCAGTCCAATTACTTTATTCTGAACGGAGTTGGAAGTTTGGACTAGAAATACATGTAGGCATCAACTGTGTCCGCACCTTCCACAAGAATTGTTGATCTTGTGATTGACAGACCATAACTCCACCCACTTATTCTCGATTACCAAGTAACATTTTCAATTGTTATGGTACCCTCTCTTGGTAGGCCTTTCATCACCAGTTTCCGGTAGTGACGTCAGTGACTAATGGTAAATGTTAGCTTAGTCGGCCATTTCTTGATTTAATTTTAAATAGACGACTGTTTAAATCCAAGCTGTATCCAAGCCATCCAAGGGTCTACAGAGTTGATTTTAAGCTTGTCATTAAAAAAGGGTCTAATTAATATTTCTATAACATCTGAAGCCTAAATAAAGACTTGCAATAGGCAGATTTAGCTCTTGCATAATGTATGTTTAAATTTATAGTATATGCACCAAGTTACAAATGTATCTTTTGCTAGTCTACAAGACAATCATATTCGACATGCCCAATAGTATATATATGTTAGGAGCATGATCTTCCTATTTATTGAGCGAATATCGACAAAGAATCTATAGGCAATTCTTTGAAAGCCGAAAATCATAATTGTATAATCAATATGATTTAGTAAAAAAACAAAGCTGTATATCTTTGTACATATAGATGTTCATAAGCAGAACTGCACTGTGTTTTAATTACAATATAGGTGGAAAGGGGAAAGTAAGAACAACAAAAAGTCCCTGAGAACTTTCACACAGATTCCCTTCCTCAAACACCTGATATCTAATTATACACAGATCAAAAGCTTAATTAAAATTTCCAAATACATGTACATCTCATCTATGTTTCCCTGATCTTTCTAACCTTCTATGTATGCTGGAATTTGCCCTAATGCATATTACCTATATTGCCAAAAATTAAGAACCAGTTATCAATACAGTGCAAGTGATCATTGTAATTGTACAGTATGGGTAGATACTGTAAATCATACGAAGGTCTAAAATAGTCTTCTAAAAGACCTTTCAGACTGTGTCGGAATACATGTACATATGTATATATATGTATTTATGAAAATAAAAAAAAATCCCCAAAAAATCATGCAAAAACAGAGTTTAAATATTCTGATTCTCCTTGTAAACAACAATAGCCTTGACAATGGCTAGGGACTACCGGTAATACAAACTGTATAATTCTTTATTCTGGTTAATGTTATTAGTTTGTTCCTCTCTAGGCTGGTATTTTAATATAATTATATATAACTGTTTCTATAGACCAGTAACATTTCTAAAAGACAGCTTTTGACATTTATCTTTAACTGTATTCTAATATTTCAATATTATCAATAAATTTCAATAGGTCTATGTTTTGTATTGATCTCTTAAATTTAATAACAATCGACACCAACAAAGATTAGTTTAACAATTTTTTTCCAATCATTATTAGTACATGTACCACAGCCATTTGTCAACCAAGAACTACATGTATAACCAAATGCCCTGTGAAGAATTTCACAAAATCTTGTTTTATTGTGATTATTAAGGTTTTGGATCTACTGAACATGGTAGATAATTTTAATAATTTGGCTGGATATTCCTTCTGAGAATTATCTTCTGTGTTTATTGGTATATTCATCTTTGATTGATCACACACTATAACAATGTTTATAACCATTTATAAATTAATTTTCTACACATAAAAACTACAATGAAAACTAATATCGATTAGTCTCTTTTAAGGTAAAATTTAATTACGTAATTTCATGGCATGTACTTGTAAATAGATAGGTACTCATTTGCACTTCCTGTCTGGGCAGAAATAAGAGACCAATGAATCTACATGCAATATATGCTTAAGGGGTTAATCATTATTATTGGTATAAACTTATTAAAGGCAGAGTTAATTATTAACACACCACAACAATGAAACAAAAAATAAATAATAGACCATATACATATACATATTTAGGTAGGTTAAGATGTAATTTAACACCAGGGTAGGTATTTAATCACCATGACAAAGAAAACAGCTAACTCATGGTGGTCATATTATATCTTATACCTTATTTCAATTAGTCATACAAACAAATATAGTTACATACACTTCAGATACTGTAGGCAGTGAAGGGACTTGACAATACAAGAAATGTTAATAGATCTTCATGATATCTGCCCAAACTACGAGATTCTGTGTAGTACTACAAATTAACGAAATGATCACTCCTAGTGTGGAACCTTGAATTTAGCATTAACAATATGCATAAAAAGGGTAAAAAAATGAGTCCTATATCCTCAAATACAAGAGGCCACCTGACAAAGCATGAAAAGTTTTTGGATAATGTAAAAAAAAACATGTACATATACAACCAAACAATTAAATCTCAACTAAAAAAGCCACTTTATGCTTTTCCCTTTAAAACAATAACAGCATACGCTATACAGATAAATAAGACACCAGTCAACATAATTATTTATGTTATACATATATGTATATGGTCTGTTTACCACCATCAATAGATAGATAAAACCAGGATATCTGACAAAGGCCTATGTATGTCATACACTTTAGTATCACAATATCCTTCATGAATTCATACCCACATACAACTATAATAAATAATTCAAAAATAATATGTTGGTAAAATTTATATTAAAGATACAATGCACACAAAATCACAAAAAAAAAAATCTTATTTAGATTTAACAAAAAAATATAGAATAGATCAGACGTTCTTTGTACCATCTTTACGTACAGTACATGTACCAAATGTCATGGATAGTAATTAAGATTTATTGTTCAGTCAGACGTTGACAGACAATTACCACAGAATATTTAAATGGCAGCATGAAATCAACAGAAAGTAATGTGAACTTTAGATGACCATAAATGTAACTGTATGCCTTTTGCCATTTGCCATTTATTCTGGAACCTTGCATCTTTAATTGAAGTTTAGAACCTTTATTATCATTCAGACAGTGGGTTGAGAACTTGAGTGGGATGTCTGCCATAGAGTACAGTGGACAACTCCAAATCCAGGGTTAATAAGACTATGCCTACAAATCATGGCAATCATAGACTATTCTATGTTCTCCATTTACATATTTCAGACAATTTCTAACTTTTAATTGCTTAATCCATGCTAAAATGTACATAAATTGATTATTAGATAATCTCCCCTGTTGGATTTAATAAAATCAAAAAGAGGCTTGTCAAAAGATATTAGCATATTTGATTTACACTGTCTGAAGAGGATGCTGAATGTTGTCAAATTTTCATCTAATACTTTACGGAACTGAATCCGTTGATATTTCTTTTAGAGATTCTATTGTCACAACATTGTAGTGTGCAACCGATTAAAAATCCCTCAATTGACAATCCAAGACTTTATTGACTAATTAATGTAATATATATTCACAATTTTTTCAGTATTAACTCTTTCATCTGCTCAACTAAGGTCCTAAATTCTGTATTCTTTTATTCAATTGTAAATATATAGGCGTTTCGTCACATTGTAAAAACCTGCATCTGTTGAAAGGTAACTGATGCATCAGTGAACCCTGTATGACAGATGTGCTCACTTTAAATATCATTTTGTTCTCTGTGTATTCAAATTCAAAACATGAAAATGTATGCCACAAGTTCTTAGAAAGTGTGCATAGAGCATAAAATCCGCTTCATTTTGATTTTAGGCAGTTGCAATTACTTAAATAAAGCTCATCTAAAAATGTTAAATGAACCAATATTTTGAAATGTAGACTTCTTCAATTTGGATTTTAAAAATGTACATGTTTGTTGTGGGATGACAAGCTGTTTAAAATATTATATCAAAAATTAAATCCAATATTGACATATTTTAACATATGTATCTACACAGTAAGCCAAAAATGAAACTAAAATTAGTAAACAAGCTGAATTCCTATTAATCTTTGCTACATTAAATAGTACAGAGCTACGTAGCACTATCACTAATCGGAATAGCATGCATCAGACGAACCCAATTACTATACTATATTTGGCACTAAATCAAGTAGAGTAGGAATTGGTGATTTAACGGCTGCTTCATCAGTAGTGATCACAGTCATTAAATCAAACAGGTTTATTAGCTCCTTTAATTGATAGATAGCTAATTACACGAAATAACAAGGGTGGCTACATGGTTTATCAAATCATACACAGATTTATATAAACAATCAATTAAATCACTCTTTGCTAAAGTTGAGAATAAGAATTAACACCTTTCTGATTACCATACACAGTTTAACCTGAGGTTACCATTGATGAAATGAACATTGATGTAGAAGGAATGTTCCCTGTATGGATATGTCATGATCATCCACTTGTACACAGTAGTTTTATACTGTGTCCATATACCGACATTAAAACCATTGATCAAAATCAATGAGTTAAAGGAGTTAACTAAAATATAGAGAGAAATGGGTATTAAGCAAGAAGCTTTAATGATCTGGAGATGGCATGATGTCATTTTACCAATAATATGACAGAAGCCAGTGACGCCATTTTGGTTATAACCCAAAACATTAAAATTAATTGGTTGTGTGAAGTAAATAAAACTTTTTTTTTTTAAAACATGAGAGTAACATAATACAGACACAGTACCTAATTATCCTAGAGGAAAATTGTTTTACACAGTAAAAGCCAACACATATAAATAAATAATAAATCGTGTAATGTCTCTATGAAGTTATAGAATTAAAAATATCGTCTCAATCAGAGTAGCCTATATACAGCAGATTGTATAGATTTATGAATATACAGTTATAATAAAGCATGTAATTTCTATAAAGTTATAGAATTAAAAATAGCCTACATATGTACATATACAAGAGATTGTATAGATTTATGAAAATTTCAATACACATAATATATTTCATATCTAATAAAATGAAATGAATGATTGACATATTGAAAATACTGTGTTATTAGAATATTATGTAAGAGAGGTTATATGAGCGCATGGCTTCATAGAGGCGTGCTTGGCGGGTGAGCAGGGTATGTAGGCTGTGTATGCAAAAACAAAATAAACCGGGAATGATTGATAACACTCGAATTCGGTGAGATTTCCAACCAGGGTATAGAGGTGTGTGAGTGTGTGGCTACATGTATATGCCCTCTGTACGTACATGCACCATTAAACAATCTTCCTTGTTCATTGGCTTTAATCCTCTGTGGGACAGGAAAATATAATATAGAGCTGCTGGTGATCGACTTATTGTATGGTTGGTATCAAATTTGATCAGATTTTCGATTTTAAAAAGTTTGCAACCATTTAGGATCATAATTCTGCATTTAGCCCCAGATTAAAATTGTCAGGGTGGACTGTGTAGTTCTGTGCCCTTAGACCAACTGGCTTCATTGGGCCCCCATGGTGGTTAACAATAAGTGACATAATGAGAAAACAAAACTAGTTTGATTTACTTGCACCTCACTCACATACATGTAGGTTATTCTTCTCCTCAGATTAAGGCCTTTATTTTTTCAGTGGATACGAAGATGAATTTTAGTTATTTCGAAAACAAAAAATATATGTCCAATTATGTTATGCGCATCTGAGCTTAACAATTGCATTCACAGAAAGTTACGTCCCAAAAAACTAATAAAGCAATGAGACACGAAAAAAAAAATGGCACCCATAAAGCAGAATGGCTAATCTTAGAGTGGCATCAGACAGGTTTATTACATTGATTTTAAATGTTTTATCCATTAGTCAATTTAAAGCCCAAAAACTGTCATACAATGTAAATTGGCAAAAATGTAATGGGATTCAGGCACCTTATTTTGTTGACCAGAAGGCAAAAGGATTTCTTTCACAAGAAATATTATATTTCTTTTTTTTTTTTACATTGACTGTCTACACGGAACAACCCTGCATATTGTCAAAATAATTTGAGAGACGCTGTTTTGGGTTAACCAATATGGCGTTGACGATTTCACCAAAATGATGTCATGCCCCCTCCACATCATTAAAACTTCTTGGTCTTAAGCCATTTTTGGTCTAAAATATGGTATAATTATATTTCAATAGCTCGCTTGCGCATAGTAGGCAACATCTTTAGCAGTGGAAGGAAACTTGAGGACCCATTACTGAATTACTAAGTCTTTGTTATATTTAGAAAGGAATATAGACAGAATTAGAAAGTAAATATTGATTTCTTCTGATCAAACTTATATAAAGCATAAAAGAAATCTAAATTTGATTCTATTTTTGTCTGGTTTATATTAGGAAAAAGATACCTGAGAATCGTATAAAAAATTTAAACTTATCAAATTAAATATGGACAATATGCAACATCTTATGTCATATTTATGCACAATACTTTGTTCATCAAGATCCCTACTGATCACTGTATGATGTCTTTACTTGCCACAAATGGCATGAAATACAAATGTTGTTTTATACAACTAAGCTTATACAGTGTACATTTAGAGATGTCACTGCGAGCATGTTATCATACAATTAGAGATGTCATTGTTAACATGTTATCATACATTGTCACAGTTATCATACATTGTCACAGTTATCAATAACATATTCTCATACATTTAGAGATGTCACTGTTAACATGTTATCATACATTTAGAGATGTCACTGTTAACATGTTATCATACATTTAGAGATGTCACTGTTAACATATTATTGTTCATTTAGAGATGTCACTGTTAACATGTTATTGTACATTTAGATATGTCACTGTTAACATATTGGTAAATGTACATTTCGAGATACATGTATCAGTTTAAACATATTGATAAATGTACAGTTAGACTACAGATGTCATTGTAATTATACATTTTTATTGTGCATTTAATAATGTCGGTCACTGTGAAATCCATAAATGTTGATACATGTACTGTACATGTACCTTTAGAGATGACATTATGAACATTACAATGTCTGAGCTTATTCAAAATACTTTATAGAGATATGTCACTGTGAACACTACAAAACTACAAACGTTACAATGTGTGATACATTTTAACTATGTCGTTGTGATTCAGTATGTATACTATGAATCGATGATACATGTTGAGATGTCACTGTGATTATGTTATGATACATTTAGAGATATCACTAGACACGGAACATGTATGTCACGAAATATGATGTGCACGGAATATGCTGCTCTAATTTATAGATTGTTTGTTCATGTAGTAATAAAAGACTGGTAAATCAATATAATCTGATCTCATATTAACAATCAATATTGACTATATTCTCCATTCCCACACAATATCTTAACATAATCATGGTTTAAGCTTTATTGGCTAAAAGTAACTTTAATCTGATGGTAACCACTACAATATCATTTTCATCTTAAATACCATTTATTATATGTAGGCCACTTTACAAACCCTGAATATAGTACAATATATGTAAGTTATATTAATAGTGATGTACATGCACCATGCTTTAGTGGCATTTAATTACAACTAGAGCTGAATAATAACTTCAATAAATCAATATATCGCAATATGTAAATTTTATTGACAATATTTTTTTTTTACCTTAAAAAATACTGCAACAATCTAATATATTGTTTGACTATAGATTATCGCCATTCCTTCAACAATATTCTCTCAAGGATTATTGCTTTTTATTGAAACAAAGTATAAATCAGATTGGTCATACATAAAAATTCATGCTTCATAAATTCATACTCGAGGGAGCTGTATTAACGCATCACTTTTTTGTTTAACTAGAGCTGGACAATAACTTCTGTAAATCAATATATCGGAATATGTAAATTTTATTGACAATAATTGTTTGATACTGCAATAATCCTATACATTGTACATGTATATCACTTGACTCTATATCTCTTTCCCTCATAATATTCTTTGAAAGAATATTTTATATTTTATCTGAACTTATGTGATTTAAATTTATATGCTTCTCATAGAAATTTATTTAAAGGGTTTGCCACCTCTTTTCGAGCCTTTTGTGCTGAAGCAATAAAATATTGCAATAATGGCAATATATTGGGGATTTTTATATTGATATCGCAATAATGAAAAATTACTATCCACTTTGGCCGTTTTAGGATTAACAAACACATTGTTCAATTTTATTTCAATAATTCGCTTGCATTTTGCATGTACATGTAGGGGTCTTTAGCAGTAGGAGGCAACCCTAGTACCCAGAGAAACCCCGGTACGGGACAATTCGTCCCTGGACAACTTGTTCCCTGACGATTCGTCCTGACCCCGGATGATTGGTCCTGAGGATAATTTGTCCCCGAACAAATCATCCCCTACATGTAAGTCTATTTGTCCTCTAGCACTATTCGTCACCTTGCACTATTCATCCTACATGTACATGTATATGAAGGCCAAATGGAGGAAGAAATTAGTAGTCCCCCCACCCCCTTCCTGCTTGAAGACTAATTTTTACTGCCAATTTTGAAATAAACTAGAACTTCCTTGCAATTTATACAGGTAACTACGGTACTCAAATCAAGGGATTCAAGTGAATTACATTTGTACATGTATATTTAACACTAACTCTCCAATGACATGCCAACCCAGAAGTAGAAGTAACTGGGTGTTAAACTATGACACCATTCACGAAATATTCAGTCCCACTTCTTGACATACATGTAGTTTTGTTCATTTATTATATTAATTAACATTCTATGCCAATATTCCAAATCCCATCTTGGGGCCTCCATATTTCAATTAAGGTCCTTCTTCTTGCTAAGTTTGGAACACTAAAAAGTGTATACAAAAAGCCATTAGAAAAAAATTAATATGTATTTATAATAGATTTTTTTTTGCTTTTATGTAATGTAAGGCTTCCATAGAGAGCAAAACTAAAGTAAAACTCCACCCATATGGCATGTGAATAGAAATGTTTTACATAAGCCTTTACTACTGAGCTGAAAGCTAATACTAGACAAGCACAGTATAAAGCAAATTTAAATTTAGAAATAGAATGTGACATAAGTTAGTGGTCTAAACAATACCAGTAAGCTTATTAAGAAACCAGTTGTCAATTATATCAAAAATATTTTTAAGTTAACTGTGACCATATACGTAAGTCACAATTGACCATGTAATTTAAAGATGTCCCAGTTTTTATAAGGTATTTCAATTTAAGAAGTGTGCTTAGTGTTTACACTAGTCTGAGGTCAAAATATAAAGCCCTTTAGGTTACGGTACATAACAAAGCATGAATAACGGATGGTGCTTGAAATGAATATTTGTAAGACATGTTTGCTGTTCAGAAGCATTCAACACTTTAAAAATTTGAGAAAAAAAAGAAATCATTGTTACAAGTTCACAAATAAAATTATCTAGACATTTGAGTACCTACATGTACATACAAATTATAGAAAATGTAGGACATATAAAATAATTTGAAACCAAAAAGGGGGAGAGGGGGAATTGCTGTCAGGACCTCTTCTTGATTCACTTGAAATCATACATGTATTTAGATGAGCTTTAGCTTTTTATTCAATTTTTGGCCCTATTATTTTTTTTTTTGAATAACTCTTTTCATCAATTCCTCTGTGCCCAGATACATGTACATGTAAATATTATTGTAGAAATAATAAGGTACGATATTTCACTGTCACATGTAGGTAAAGGATTAAGCAGTGGGTTATATATGTAAATATCTTACAGAAAAGGATTAACTCTCCTACCATTAGAGAAATCTTTTTATATATGACAGCGTCAGCAGGCCTACAACTAGTACATGTACTCTAAAATTTTTAACTTTGTTCTGCACATGTAATAATAATATCGATAAAAAAATCAGTGCTGGACAAAATGACAAGCACCTAATTTTTGTCAGTGACAGGTACTGGTATCTTATTTCATTTCCAGACTTGTACAACATGAGAACAACCTTCACATGTAAATGGCTTAAAGGCTCAATAACTGAATAATATGTTCTAATCTTTATTCTGGTCAACAAATTGTACTATTTTACAATATTCCAATTAATTGATGATACAAATTTCATCTTAACACACCTAATTTAAAAAATTGGAAAAATTCAACTAAATCATGATTTGAAAAGCCGAACGTGAAGCTTTTCAAATGTGACATGGATTTAAAAATATTTTTGAACCCTCTGGACAAGTAACAAGTAAAATAGGATTTAACGGATAATTTACACAACAGGTAGGACACTAACACATCTAGTACTTAGAATAAGGCTATTTTTTATTTTCTGGAGCTGTCAAGCCAGCAAGAGTGTTATTGTCCCTTTAAGGCAAGCATTTTATGTACATGTAGGTACTGGTACACATACGTCTTGGGCTATAAGTAGAGGATGGTTCGGAATTTCTTGTTTCAAATTTCTAAAGTGTTAAATTGTTTTTATCAGTTTACATGTCTTACAAATTTTTTATTTTAAGAACCATGATTCAATCATGCTGTATGCTTCATCATATAAAAATTCATAATCAAATACATGTATGTACACATAATATATCCAAACCAGGAAATAAGACACATGTCACAGACAAATGTCATGTACAAATTCATACTCCGCAAGGATCAATCTCTCTAAAGCCTGTCATTTTGTCTAGCACAAAGTTCAAATTGTCAATAGAACAAAAATCATTATTTCTAGGCCTTTACATTTAATAGTTGTTATACTGATATGTAAATTCATCATGTTTTATGATTTGTATTCAATGAGTATGACTATAATTTACCAAGCTTATGTGTTAGCCCTCAAGAAATATAAGAAATCTTGGTTAAAGACCATAATAAATCCCACCACATCCCTGGATAAATAAAATCAAAATCAAATCACTAGTGGCACAGTCAGCTTATTTCACATTAAAGACAGCTACAATAGGAATAGAAATTAGATTATAGTGCTGTCTGATTAAATCAGAATATCAATCATTCAATCAAATATTCTTTTTTTTCTCACATATGTAGACCATGCCTGTCTTCTATAAGACATCATCAAAGCTTCTTAACACATTTCTTTCATTTACTGGGTTATTTGCCATCATCAAAAGTAGTGAAATAAACTTTGATTAAGCTTTTTTTTATACAGTGAATAATATAAAAAGGCATATCTGTATTCTACATTCTTTTCCTTAGGTTTGTTTTGTGCAGTATTGGTTTCAAATAAATGTCTTGAGCTCATTGATTTGGGTAATGATTTGATTTAGGGTTTGACAAAATGAAACGTTAAAACAATATTGGGCATACTACCTGCATAATAATTAAAATTTTCACAAATTAGGTTTTATAAATCCATCATGGATAGGGCCTATATAGGACAACTACACGTATCTAAAGGGGGGGGGGGGCACATACATGTCATGTACTCAGATAATAAACAAGAGTTTGTTAGGCATCAAGGGTGTATAGAAGCTGGACATGCAATGACCTTACATGTAATACTATAATACAGATCATTTTGTTTGGTGGGTGCGGCATGAAAAAAAAAAATTGTCTGATTGTTCAAGGAACATAACTCTGTCAATCATTATCGGAAATCTTTGAAAATCAAAGGCAATCTCAGAAGTCAAGAGCCATAACATAAAATAGACTCCCTTGTCTCATGAACTTAAACACTGCTAATAAAATTTAAGTCAATTAGTAGATGCCTTACTTTTGCCTCTAGGACATTCACTGCATAAGATTTTAGAAAATTATTGGAAATCATTGAAAACCAATCAGCCTTTTTTTATATACTGTAAAGGCAATTGGATGGCAACATTAGGATCTATAGTAATCTTCGAAAAAACATTTTGATGGACCTCTTTTTAATGGGACTGAATCCAGGTATTTTCTGAATTTGTTTTTTTTAATGAAACGTTAAATAATTGATAAAAATACATTACTTCTAGATTGTTTTTTCTTTTTTTATAAGCACCTCTACCTGTCCAAAATGACCTATTAAACCGCATTTTACTGGCAATCAAAGTCTTGGCAGCAGTAGTAAAGTGAAATTTCATGACATGCCAAGGCACCAAAATCCATAGAATTCTATTAGAATAAGATTTCTAAATTCTAAGGGTTGGTCAATCATACTGGTCTAGATTTGCTATAGTACGTACAGTAAAAATATCATTCATAACAATTTATTATGGTACATTTTTAAGTAATTCTTTCAATTTTGTATCTAATTTTAAAAATGGAACAAGATATATCTATTTATATAATAATCAATATTATATAATTATAAGACATTTTTATTACAGTACGGTAGCCTCCTTGTTTACAACTTGGATGGATTAAAATTTAAGTAAAAACAACTCTCATAACAAAAACCATAAACAGTGATTAATTGGGAATCTATACTGAATAAAACCAATATTAATATCAATATTTCAGATGTGTGGAACAAGGAAGATAGTTACGAAACAGGATTGAGTCTACATGACTTGTCAGTTTTCAGTCTGTCAGGTAAGGTCAGCAGGTAGAGTTCTAATTAAAATACCTCCATTAACAATCGCCATTTTCACATTATACAGAGAAATTAGTCGTGTACAATTTTTACCAAATTGTCCGGCCAAACTGTTTATATAAAAAGCTTACCTAAACAGGTCGTTGAAATGAACAGAAACGTAGTTATCAGGAAGAAAAGCCTAAAGAGGCATCGACACGGTGTTGACACTTCCGCCATTGTTGTCCTAAACGAATATTCTTATTTGCATATTATAAAAGGGAATTATGGGTGATGTAGTCTCGATTAACATGATAACCATTGGTCTCTTTGCAAAATTATTACGAGTACAAAGACAAAATGTTTCCGCTCACGAATTTAACATTACATATTTTTATGTGAACTATTTTTACTATTTTTATTGAATTATTTCCTACAAGAAAAAGGTTGTGAAGTGTTTATCAACTTTAGACGGAAAACAGTTTTATGTAATGAGCGTAGACTCCATTTTCCAGATACAGATTTGCATCTGTACGTTCATCACGAACACTGATGACATGATTGTGGAATATTAAGTCCGTTCATGTAATTATATTAAACGTTAACAATATGGTATCAATTATATAATATTGAACAAGCACCTTTTGATTGATTTCTACTCTTTAATAAACCATTTGGTATTATTCACGAAATAATTACTGATGCAGGGGAGATAAACACATATAAAGACCCGCCTTTTCGGATTATGTGTGGTGGGTCGTCGAAACGCGCAACTTGACGTAATCCTTTGGAGTACTTTATAAGAGCAACATAAAACATAGGTTGAAAGGAAACAAGATAGAATAGAGAAAAAAATAACAATGTGTTGGAAAAAAAGTAAACGTTACTAAAAGTGAAAAGTCGGATAGTTGTCGGGATAAACAAAAAGCTTAAAGGAAAACAAAATCATTGATATTTTTTCCTCAAAAAATCAAAATGAAATCAAGAAAGATACTTTCCTACCCGAGTTGAATAATTTGTTATTTGTTTTTAATGAAGGAAAGCCGTTTTTATGGCTTTCATGCTTGTCTTAAAAATCTTTGAAATATTTTGCACTGCGAGACCTCAATATAAAATAAAAACGATCCTAATAATTTATTTAGTGAAATGTGGTTGTATAATTTATAATAAAACAACAATATACGTGAACTATAGCCAAAGAGACGAAATGAAGTGTGGTTTAGCGTCCTACTTTTCTGGGCTAACGATGACGGCCCTACACTGATACAGTGGTGGATCCAAAAAGGGGCCCTGCCTCCGCCATCCCCTAAATAACAGTATAAAACATTCACTTAGTATTCTATTCTACGTGTAAATATGAAATTGAATGTTATTTTCGGCTCCAGAAATGCGGCACAAATTACCACTGATAGCCTAAATCTTTAATCTGCATCACAATGAACAATATCCCGTGCACTATTCCATCGATAACTCTGTCCGCCTGCGTTCAGTTTTCAACAATGTTGACAAACAATCCCGTAAAACAACCCTTCTTGACAGTGACGTGGTGCCTGATGGGGCGGATTCAGCAGGTGGTGGAGGGGGGGGGGATTTGTAACGCCGCCCCAGTGGGGTTTAGTATAGCTGCAACAGTAAGAGTCAAACCTAATGATTAAGAGCGAGTAAACCAATTGCCGAATTGGGGTATTGGAGAAGTCCCTAGACATTTTAGCGAGTAAACCAATTGCCGAATTGGGGTCTTGGCGAAGTCCCTAGACATTTTTCCAATTTTAAAACCCGTTTTGCTGTCGTTACAGATACAGTCCTATACCTATTTATCAGTAGAAGTCTCCTTTGGGGGTCTGGGGTGCGAAATGAAATGAACTGGTGTTTAATGTCCTAATTTGAATTGTAAGAGGGTTGAGTTTTTAGAACGGGGGCCCAGGTGCTTAACCTAGCTGAAAAGTGTACCAATTTTCTCCTATATGGTATCAATGCATGTATATCTGGTATCATCAGAATGTAAGTCTGCCGGGTTTCTGGTGGTGGGCATGGTATTCCACGCCCAAAATACCATGCCCCCCAACTAGGCTAGATTACCTCAAAAGTGTACCACATGAAAATCATACAGCAGTGCACCGTACATCTTCCGGTGTTACAAAAACACCCTAACAGACATTTCTAGTGGTCGGTTACCCCTGGCAGAGCTATGTAATTGTCAGACATTTGTAGTGGTAGAGTATCCCTGACAAGAGTTATCTAATTTCCAGTCCACAGCTAGGCTAGATTAGCTGAAATCTGTACCACCTAAAACAGCTTTGTAGTCGTTCAGTACCACCACAGGAATCATGAATGACCACTGCCACTGCCAAATAAATATTTTTTTCTACAGATTTTGTGGAGAAACAAATGACAAATGAGTAGAATGTACGTGTATACACTTAAAGCTAAATTATGGGAGATTAGATAAAGAGCTGGTAGTTCTCACTATAATAGTTAAAAACTAGATAATGTAAAGGCAATTTGCTGAAAATTTCAGTCAAATTGATCCACCCTGAACCGAGTATTTAGCGATTGAATTTGGGGCTTAGTCTCGATCATCATTACTGAAGTCGGTACGATGAAAAACATAGTCTCGATTTTCCACTTTTTGATTTAATCAGAAGCAGCAGACAGGGTTCTAATCCAGTAAATATCGCAGGCTAGCGATGCCATCGAGGGTTGATTATGGTCTGGATAAGTTAATTAATGTCTAATTAATAATTTAGATAATATTTCAGGCCCAAAGAAAGACCTGAAATTGGCATATTTAGCTCTTGCATAATGTATGTTTAAACAGATTTATCAAATTCTATTCTACAGATTTCCTAATTTGGAGATCTGTCATTTATATTATAGATCTGTCATTCATATTATAGTTTACTATAGAATTTAGTAATTCACTCCGTAGAAATGGTATAGTTTAACCAGCAGAATTTTCCTGCACGTTGTTGTCTTGGCATTCAATATTAGTTTTACTTAATTTACTGTGATGCCAAATTATGACAAACTATACTACCACGAAAAAAAAAATAAAACTTAAAATAATCTTTCAGAATTTGGTTAATGTACCATAATATGTTTATGTGATATGAATGAAATGGTGATACATGTTGTCACTTTAAGAAATTCAACACCCCACCCTGCCAAAACAAAGTATAGGTCTGTCGATATAATAATTAACAGCCATGGCAATTAAGTCTCTTTAAATATTTTTGGTCATTGGTCGAATTTTTTATTCTAAAATTCAATGTATATAACTTCATAGAAGTTAGTTTTAACAGGAAACTGAAGAACGTGGTCTTGATTAAAGACAAAAAGATAAGTAAAGTATTATGTTATTACGGGTGATAATATTTAAATTAGATAAGATTTATGTAATTTTGTTATTTATATAAGTTCATTTAACTATTGTTTTCCCTATATTTCAGTTATATATCAAGACGAAAACTTGTCATAGTTCCGACTGGTGAATCATCAACAGAAATATGTTTAAAATCTGTTTAATCCAAAGAGAGAAAAAAATAAGCAAATCAATTTAGAAGAATCCACTGGTATTCTATATGTTTTTTTTATTTTTTTGCTAAGGGGCTTCAGGATGTACCTACGAGCGTATATTGGGTGAGATGCGAGGTGACGAGAGATGGGCAAGAAGTAATACGGCCAACCATAATAATGTTATTAACACCATTCCTAAAACTCACACAATTATTTACTCAAAACATATTTTGTCGAAAGACACACTGTTGAAAGAAATAAGGATTTAACGTCCAATTGTTCGGCATCAACAGCGTGCTACAGTTTCCAGCTACTCTTCCTCGAATTCCAATTCCAAGGATTTTTTTTACATACATGTACATGCTATCGTATACACTGGACCTGGGGTTTATCGACCTATCCGAACGACATGAATCTATGAGATCCCTCTGTCCTGCACCACTGTCAAGGGGTAAACACGCTGAAATAAAACTGGCACGGTCAACATGGGGATATAACCCCGGACCCCATGGTTATAGTGAGTGACCCGCACCGTACCCCTGCGTTACCGTGGCGACGATAACATAAATATGCAGCAGATACCATTGCGTAAATGCAAGAATCTCTTATTGAAAATATCTACGTGAAGTTGAGGAGAGGATTTCAGCAAAAACTTGGAATTCCCAAGAGGACCATCTTTGGTCATTTACTGCTTGCAAGAACTCGTAAAATAAAAAAAATAAAACTTGGCAGAAAGTTCATTTCCACTCACGAATATAAAGACCATGCTTTAGAATACATAATCTTGATTTCCGTTATTACAATAAACAACATCCCATTTTTCTTCTCAATATTCCCCCAAAACAGAAACGTGGTGTGAAAGTACGACAAAAAGGTCAATTTCAATGTTAACATACTTTATTTCTCATTCATATACAGAGTGAGTACATTTTATGGCAACCTTTTGGCTAGGTGGTTTATTACTTAGGCCTACAACCAATTAATTTACCGAGGTAGGGATATTTAACTTCCGAGCTAATAGTCTCATTTAACAAAACATTAAGATCAGTACCTCATGTTTGGATAAATAATATGAAATGTCATCACGGGTTTATTTCGCTAAGGTATTTACCTAATTTGTCTGTTATAGTAATGGCGAATGTTGTGCGCGGGGCAAAACATACTGACACTCTTGATAATATTTTGATTTTTTTTTGTACGTGACCATATTGTATTTTACTCTACTCTACACAGGGGCTATTGTATATGTACAAGACCATTTTCTATTTTACTCTACACCATGACTATCCACGTTGTATTTTACTCTGCACCATGACTATTGTATATGATGTACGAGACCATATTGTATTTTACTCTACACCATGACTATTGTATATATACATGTATGGTCTACGAGACCACTTTGTATTTTGCTCTACACAGGGGCGTACATAATGATTTTGTTTGGGGGTGTTTAGCAAAAATGCGACCGACCGATGCACATGTCCCTAATACGAATGACGCAGTCAGTGGCGAGCACCACAGATTATAGTTTTCTAGGGGCCAGTAGCGGATCTGGTTCCAAATCTAGGGCGCCATCTACAATCACACCCCACAATGAATGTCAACAAAATACTGGCTTTTACACTGGGCGTCCAGGTAGAACATAGATCGTATTGCCAATATAGTTGTTCGCCGTTCGGAAAGCAGTTTTATTCAAGTTGACATAAAGTTTATGTCATATAATATGATGATTGTTATTGATTTTGTTATTAAATTTATGTGAACCTTAGGGGCAGTGGCTATAACAAAGAGCAACCTGAGAAAATTTTGAAAAATTAATCAACATCGTGGCATTTGAGGTCATTGCTGGGAGCAAATTCTTGTGAACAAGAGAACCAGAAATAGGGGTCAATGGGACAGAATCTCGAAATCTGCCCCTGTCAATTCCACCTGTTTTGCAAGATTTGTCAGAACATTTGTACTGTCTGACGCCCCACAATCGAGGCAACAGCGGTACTACTATCTGGGCAGTTCACTATAACTGTGAATACGATAGCGCTGAGGCAGTATAAGACCACAGAGCAGTGGAAGAATGATGTCATAATGGAATCTAGCGGCGCATAGGCCCGAAAAAAATCAGATATGTAACTGACCTTTTAATTTTTGGGAACTGGGCATGAAAATTTTTTAGTGAATGTCATGACAAATGGGACCAAATTCTCCTTAATGAGAGGATAAGAAATGGAACATAATCTTGAGGCCCGTCCGTCAATTTCCCCTGTTTGTGAGAGTAGAAATAACAATTCTACAGTCTGTCGCCCCACTCAATAGTGGTACTGAGAACGTGCATCCGTTTGCTAAGTGATTAGTAGTACGAGGGGAAGTCAATAAGTTCAAAGAAGTGAGTATTGATACACCCCTGAAGACATCATCGTTGATGGCATTATTGAGATAGGCCAGGACAGTGTACAGACATAAACAACCCTTCCCGATCATTTACTTGAGATTTACAGCCTGTTGGAACACAGGCACCCTCCTGTAATCATGGAATGTTCTCAAATTTAGCATCGTGTGGTTATCATGTTTCTCACGAAAGAAGGGGTGAATGCGACCGAAATACATAAACGTATGACCAATGTGTATGGGAAGGTAGCCTCTCAATATTCTACTGTTGCAAAATGGCCAGCTGAGTTTAAATGGGGTCGCAGCTCCTTGGACGATGACCTACGGTCAGTTATGCTTCTTCTTGACAACGCTCCAGGGCACAAGATTCGTATTGCACAGGCTGCACTTCAACAACGTAGCTTTGAACAACTTAACCATCACAGTCTAGATCTGGCCCCAAGCGACTTCTATCTGTTTCGCAATTTAAAATCACACTTGCGTGGTACAAGATTTGGCGAAGATGATGAACTCAAGGCAGCTACTGAGGCGTGGCTGAGGGGCCAGTCAGAAGACTTCTACTGCAAGGGCAAAGACAGTCTCAAAGACAAATGGGCAAAGTGCATCGAGGTCCAGGGAGAAAATATTGAAAAATAAAATCAATACCACAACCATTGGCTTCTGTTTTATATCGACTTCTATGAACTTATTGACTTCCCCTCGTAGTTATGCGGTATAGCTCAGTATACTATTAGTTCGGGGATCTTTCACGTTCTCACAGTATACTCTGCGGGATCTAAAAATAATATAGAGTTCTAAATAAATTATATACGCTGATGAAGGTTCAAAGGTTTATTAAAAACTGGCACAGTAAGAATATATATAATGAATACAAAATATTTAAACAATATGAATGAATAGTAAGTGATAAGACAAGTTATTATAATACGGTTCAGGGAAATGAAATGAAATGGAGTTTAACGTCCTACTGTTCTGCTCCGTACTGGACTAATGAAGACGGGCATACGCCATACAGTGTGCTATGAGGGAAATTTTGCCGAGACAGCGGCACTACGGCCTACTCTTATATCGAATTCCAACTGTCAAGGGATCTTTTACGTGCACGCCAATCTGTAAATGGGAACTCGGTTTTTTGTCCCACCCGAATGACTAGACAGATGTCCTTGTCAGGCCCTCCTCAAGAATAATGACATAATAGAATTGATCGCTGTAGGCGCGAACAAAATTTAGATTATGTAACTGATATGAGCTTTTATTTTTTGGGGACTGGGCCTAAGGGGACTTTGTCTCATGAGGGCGTTACTTGATCTCTGAAATGCCATTTACTGGACTTTGGGGTCTGGGGAAAGGTTCTGATGGTCAGAAAATACTCACAACATGAGTAAAATACGTTTTAATTTCTACTGGGATTAAATATGCAACAAGATCGTCTTAACATTTCATGATTTAAAGGTTTTTTTACGTATTTCTGAAACAAACTATGCTTCCGATAACTTCTTACCAACTGTTCGACTAATATGTTATTCGTATGACAATTAATAATATAATTAATATTATCAAAATGTTAGAAGCTCTCACAATTTCTTAGACCAACATACTCATGACAGGGAAATATATTTTTTTTCAAACATGACAAGTTGACTAGGTTATTTTATACTATACCGTTTCAATTTAGGTGCATGGATTCACATAAAATTTTCCCCTTCTATTTTGGCATTGTTTATCTCATTAATTCATTTAGTCTGAGACCGACTGCAGTGAGCACTTATTTTGAGACCGACTATGTGACGTAAGAAATTTAGGTGCACGTATATTAAGTATTTGAAATTTTTCCCTTCTATTCTGGCATTGTTTGTTTTCTTCATTAATTCATTTCGTCAGTCGCCGATGCATAATTTTGAGACCGACTGCAGTGACTGCACTTATTTTGAGACCGACTATTTTTCTCCCAGAGGGGGATTTTTTTCTTAGACTAACTCACAACAGAATAAGTTGACAAGGTTATTTTAGACTAAAGTTTTGGGTGAATAGCGTGAAGTGTGTAATTTAGGTGCTCAGATTCACGCAAATACATAAAATTTGGGATTTTTCCTTCTATTTTGGCATTGTTTGTTTACCTCATTAATTCAGTGAGCACTTATTTTGAGAACGACTGTACTTAGTTTGCGACCGACTGCATTTATTTTGCGACCGACATTTACGCCCCTGGGCCTACACCATGGTCATTGTATACTATGACCCACGAGATCATATTGTATTTTACTCTACACCATGACTATTGTATAAATGATGTACGAGACCACGTTGTATTTTACTGTACACCATGACAATTGTATATGACGTACGAGACCATATTGTATTTTACTCTACACTATGGCTATTGCATTAGAATATTATCACATTAGACGGTGAATAGTAAAATACAGAGTCTGGCGAACTATTGTCTCAAGTGTGAATGGGTAACAAAATGTTTTTTGTCTAATTTTAGAGCTATGCAATTACAGATTCTTACACTACATCTTATGCAGAAGTATCATACCTTTATATCTGTTTTGTTCTAATATGTCTGTCATTGAGTCAAGTCGCCTGGTTTCAAGCCCACACTTGTACATGACAAGGAGTAGGGTCACCTGTCTAACCTCGTGAGTTTTCTCTGGGTCCTCTGGTTCCGTCCCACTGCTAAAGACCCCTACACACAAGCAAATTATTGAAATAAAAACTGAACCATATGTTATTCCCGAAATGACCTAGTTTTGTGTTGAGTGGATATTACACCCCATTCCTCTTTTCCTCTCTGATGTTGATCTATTAAACTGACAGACTGGGTAATAAAATAGCGACTATGGCCACAGTTGACCAGACACTCTTTCTATAAAATATGACACTTGTCTAAAATGTTGACAAAATCAGACAAGACAATGTATCACCTACTATGTATATATAATAAAAATGAACAGCAGAATAAATTAACCAGCTTTGTTTACAGGGTTTATTTAAGAATAAAGATTAAACAAGTATAAGATACTAAATGGCACATAGTAATAGAAGACCCCATTAAAATATCTATACAAAACGTTTATAAAAATACAGACACTAAATGCTTAAAGAAAGAAAATAGATCTAGATGGCAGTGATTTTATGAGTAAAAATACACACTAAATGCTAAAAGAAAATAGGTCTAGATTTGCGTATGTGATTTTATGATTGATAATACATAATAAATGCTAAAGAAAGTAAATGGACCTAGATTGTTGTATGTAATTTTAGGATTGATAATAACCAATAAATGCTAAAAGTAAATAGGTAGATTAGGGTTATCAATTCTATGAGGAGAGAGAATGTATCCTACAATAAATGCTAAAATAAACTAGGTAGATCTAGATTCGATTTGGTCATTCTATGAGGGAAATAGATAATACATGCTAAAAGAAAATATATCTATATTAGAGTAAGTGATTTTATGAGTGATAATACACAATAAATGCTAAAAGAAAATAGATAGCGAGGAAGTAATTTTATGAGTGAAAATAGACATAATAAATGCTACAAGAAAATAGATAGATCTAGGTTAGATAATGTGATGTTATGAGTAATAATAAAATCCATATTATAAAGTAAATATATGTATACAAAATAATTTATGTACAATTTAAATGAACAAAAACGGGTGCATATATTCCAGTCTCATTTACAAAAGGTAATTTATTGATAAATGTAAATTAGTGTCTGGTGTCTGGCAGTAGTAATGAAATGTAGTAATTTATGAAATGCATAGGTGTAGGAGCCGGGGGGGGGGGGGGGGCACATTTGCCAAAAAATATATTTTCGGGCAATGAAAAATTTGACGACCTTTTTTTTCTATTAACGTTTAGAGAAAAAATATAACTAACTTATTTCTATGAGATCCACACTGCCCGAAAAGTATTTTCTCGTCTTTTTCTTGTCCACTGCATGCCCGAAAATATGCCCGAAGCTCTCTTATGATAGGTATGCCCGAAAAAACGGTATTGCCCGAAAATAGGTATTGCCCGAAAAACGGGCATCACATCAATATAATATACTATATATTGATCATATTGATTTCGATATATATACTATATTGATTTCGGGCAATTTTCTCTTATGCCCCCCTGAATTACTTTGAGCTCCTACGCCTATGATGAAATGTAATGTAATATTTATGAAATGTAATGTAATATTTATGAAATGTAATGTATTATTTATGAAATGTAATGTAATATATATGAAATGTAATGTAATATTTATGAAATGCAATATTTATGAAATGAAATGCAATATTTATGAAATGAAATGTATTATTTATGAAATGAAATGTAATATTTATGAAGTGAAATGCACTATTTATGCAATGTAATATTTATGAGATGAAATGTAATATTTATGAAATGAAATGTATTATTTATCAATTGAAATGTAATATTTATGAAATGAAATCTAATATTTATGCAATTTAACATTTATGAATTGTAATGTTCTTGGAGTTCATGTGTCAGTTGTTGTGACAATAATCTATTTATTAAAGTGGTGTGTTTGCATTGTATCTCATTCTCAGCCTATTATTAAACATACATTATGCAAGAGCTAAATCTGCCTACTAAAGGTCTTTTCTTTAGGCCTTACATTTTTATATAAACTATTAATTAGACATTTATTAACATGCAGGACCATAATTAACTCTCGATGCCATCTGATGGGTACGATTTTAATGAGATTTGAATCCCAACCTGCAATTCAATGGCTATTCATGATTAACCGTAAAAATGGATAATCGAGACTTTGGTTATTATCGTAACAACGGTAACAATGACAATCGAGGCTACAGTGTTTTTGAAATTCGGTTTTCTTGGCTCAGAGTAAAGTAATTTGACTGAAATTTTAAGCATATTCTCTTTACGTTATCTATTTTTTAACTATTATAGCGAGAACTGTCAGCTCTTTATCTAATCTTCCAGAATGTCTCTTTAACTATGTTGATATAATACACCGATAGCATTAGAAGAAAACAGTAATATGATACTTATTTACATAATAAATACAATATTGTAGGCCTGCTTCATAAAATACAATTCATATTGAAATTCATTTATCATTAGCACTAGGAATTTTATATACATGGTTTAAAAACTAGAAAATATAAAAAAAACATAAATAAATGCAAATTCAAACATATATAATGCTAATAATATATGTACCTTTCTACAAAGGGGGGGGGGGGATATAAATAAATGAGGAACTGCACGAAACAATATATATCCCTATATTTAAAATGCCATGAATAAATGAGGCAGTTGACGTGATAATATATACCCTTATATTTAACAACACTGATAAAAGATGACATGAAGAATAAATTTGTTATGTATATACAGTATTTTAATGAATATTTTCATTTTTGAAAACAAAAGGATGAGTATATTGCTGCCTTTAAAAACTACATACCAAATAACACTAATTGACTAATATTTACAAAATATTGTTTGAATGTTAATACATGTCTACAAATTACCAATTTATTTAATTTATTTTATAAAATATATACATGTTTATGGTAATATCTAACAGTAGGACATAATATTCATCTGCTTCTAATAAAACGATAACCTGCCATATTTTCGAAATACAAAAGCTAATAACTCAAGTATTGTAATAATATCATATGCATTAACAAAAAAAATGTATTTGAATAAAACTATGGTTTAATGGAAGTCATAAATAATTTAATTAAGAAAGAAAAACGATTTCCCAATCCTGCACATGAGTACGACAGACAGGACACGGTGAATCCATGAAACGGGGAGCACAAGTTGTACAACAACAGACATGTTTACATGGTCGAAACAAAACAACACGAGTTTCAGATAAACAGATTAGACATCTATCTGGGTTTATAGCAGACGAGTTAAGTTGATTGACAGCTGCAGGATCAGGTTGATTTTCTTCTTGAGTTTCTCGGTTGTGAACTGAAATACAAAACCAGCAATTTAATTTTCTTTCAACATAATATGGGTGCCATGATGGCTCAATGGAAAGGTGCTGGCCGTTCACTAACCAGGAGATTCAGAGGTTGATCTCAGCCATGGCCCAGAAACTCCCTGGTTTCCATTTGTCAATTGTACAGAATGAGGACCTGGCAATGAACATGTTTCGTTGTTATGGATGGGATAAAAAAATTGAGATCCGGTGTACACATAATTTCTGTACACATAAAAGAATCCTTGGCAGTTAGAATTCAAAGAAATTAGGTGGAAATAACACTGTCCAGGAAGAAATTAGGTGGAAACACTGTCCGGGAAAAATTCCTCTTATGTGTAGAGTGATTTTGGATTGTCATGCATATATTAAGGTTTAGTCATATACAATCCCTCTGGTGTCTGTTATTTGACAAGGCACTGATTTGTCTTTTTGTCAGTATTTTTATTGATACCTTTAATACATATCTGGCACAACATTTAAAATATTACGTACTGGTTCATTTGTGCTTGACTAAAACAAACCTAAAACTTCCCAGGCCAGGAACTAAAGTGTGGATTTAACTTGATACTAATAATGTATGTTACTATAGGTTACATCTAAAACACAAGCAGCATTAATTATCTTAAATTTCAACAACAGAAATTATAACTACATGTAACGGTAACTTTAACAACAACCCACAATACGGTTCAATCATTACCTGTAGATTTGATTCTTGTGAATTCTGTAACCAAGTTAGATAACTCTTTTTCATATTTCTGTATTTCAGCCTGTAATTGAATTTTCTGTGTTTCTAATTCTGTCTGTTTTCTCTGTAACTCTGTCTGGTGTATATATATTTGTTGTTGTAAAGTTGTCTGAAAAGTTTGCTGTAAGTTATCTTCCCTTGCTCTATGTCTGTCAACAGCTGTCTGCAATCTTGTCGACAAGTTCCCAATATGGCCATCTTTTTCTCTTATTTGTTGTCTTAACTGACGTTTGGTACAGCGATAATGGTTCAGTTGTTGACTGGCTTGGTTCAGTTGTTGACTGGCTTGGTTCAGTTGTTGATCTTTATGGTCCAGTTGTTGATCTTTATGGTTCAGTTCTTGACTGGCTTGGTTCAGTTGTTGACTGGCTTGGTTCAGTTGTTGATCTTTATGGTTCAGTTCTTGACTGGCTTGGTTCAGTTCTTGACTGGCTTGTTTCAGTTCCTGTTCCTTACTATCAATGATGATATTATGATGCTGGTTAAGAGAGGCTACAGTAGCCTTGTAATGCTGGTCTTTAATAGTCATCACCTGATCTAAGTTGTCTAACTGTTTGTCTTTAGTCTCTATAACTTCATCTTTTAGATCTATAATGTCAACATGTTTCTTTAATTCACCATCAGCTAAAACAGCAGCTTTTAACATTTCAACACTTGGATATCTTCCACCTATAATATAGAATAACATTATATATCACAAATATTGGCCATTTTTGATACATGTATAAAATCTCCCTTTCCTTCCATAAACGTATTTTATGAGGGTTGGGGACATGTGTCTGGATATATAATAGCTCAGACAAAAATAGGGGCAATTTTAGATGGTTTCAGTTTTAATAAAGTTTACAGGCCTATTTCATGTCCGGTAATACCCCCGTCAGACCAGGGTGGCGTCCTTACTGCACTGCTACGGTGACGGATAATGGTCCCAGAGTGCATCAAGATCGCCATAAGCGTGGTGGAAACGCCAGATATCGTGTTGTGGTCTTCATGATCGCCGAGTCAGTGTGTATTCTTTTAGCATGTTCAAAACAAACGCAAGGTTCTGCGATCTGCAAAGGTGTGAGGTCGCGACTTTTTTCAAGTTTGTAATTTTATTTTTTGGGACACTTTCTCAAGTTGTGTTCACGTATGCCAGCGACCTTGTGCATTTTCTGGTCGCGGTACGGTCGCAGCAGCGAGGTAAGGACGCAACCCCGGTCTGACGGGGGCATACGCATATGCTCATCTAAACTGTCACTGTTAATGATTACTTCTGACACTTCCACATTGTATGTAAAAGAATCCTGAACAGTTAGAATTTGATGCAGAGTAGGAGGAAACATCACTGTCAGTGCAAAATTTCCTCCATAGCATAAATTATAAACTTGTCCATACAAGGGAATTGCAAACCAAAAGCATGTCCTTCAAACTACATGATTGTACTGTATTTTACTAGACAGAATGACCACATGAGTTTGGTTAATTAAAAACAATTTTTACAGTAGTTTAGTAGCTAAAAATGGTCGTTAGATTCTAGATAATCAATTTAGAAAATATACCTTTTTCTTTAAATATGCATTCCTTTTGATAAATTAGTTTGAAACTTATATCATCAAATCACAGAATTTGTACGTAGGAAGACATATTTACTTTTTCTAATCTTTTAGAGCCATTTAGTAACTGGATTGAGCAATAAACTATAACACATATTTATGGAAAACAGCTACTAATTTATTTGAGTCTGATAACTTAGTCCAAATTTATACATATTAGTAGCTGTTTTCCACTAGTGGTATGTGTTATAATTGATTGTTTATTCTGTACAACTGTATAAAGTGAGTGTATATTACTCACAGGTATGTATAAAGAATTGTTGTATAAGATGAAGTAATTGTGTAGGAGATATGTTGTACCCACATGTACTATAAGCTGCTAGTAGAGTTGTATGAAGTGTTGGAGGGTATGGATCAGGTATATTCAATTCTCCTATTGATGTTACTGGTTCTGTAAAACATAAAACAAAACAATATACTATAGTCTTAAATTAAATTGATGTTACCGGTTCTGTAAAACTTAAAACAAACAATATACCATAGTCTTAAAATACAGGTACTGAGTCATGGAAACTCTATTGCAGTATAAGCGCCCATCCATACAATATACATGTAAAATATAAGGCATTGCATATAAGGGCCCATTAAAACCATATACACATGTAAGACATTGCTTATAGCAAGCATGTAATAGGGTTAAATTGGGTAAGAAACCTGAACAATCTCCCATACATGAATAACATACAAGACCTGATAATATGGTAAGTGTAGGATTGCTATGTCATTTAACGAATCCCTTGACAGTTGGAATTCGATATAAAAGTAGGCCGTAGTGCTGCTGTCCAAGCAAAATTTCTCTTATAGCACACTGTATGGCGTATGTTCGTCTTCATTAGCCCAGTTCGGAGCAGAACAGTAGAACGTTAAACTCCATTTCATTTCTTTTTGACGAGTGATTAAAGCCACCCTTTTATAAAGAAAATAAATTATGTTTATTCTATCATGGACGTTTTGTTTTACATTTCTATCCTATAAAGTAGTATAAACGAAGGCAGGTAATTATTGAGGAATATTATTGATCTGAACTTGAAGCCTGTAGGTGAATTAAGATAAATACCTTAATGTGAGAGTGGAAGCTTATTGACTCCTTGTGTGATCAGTAAATTTCACTGACTGTACCACACGATTACAATTCAAAAATCTCAGAGAAATTTGAAAATCTCAGAGACATAATTTAATAGGCAACAATAATAAGAAGAACCATTCAAGATTTTACAAGCCTGATTCCAACCTGACAGTGGTGGTGCCTTATTGTCTAGGATGCTGATAAGGAAGGTGTGCAAAGTTGACTGGAAGGTATGTATACCTTAGAGAGAACATAAAAGAACCCTTGGCAGTTGGAATTTTAAGAAACACCACTACATGAATCTGAGCAAAATTCACCCTTTTATTACACACATAATCAATGACATGAGAATAATGATATGTTAGTCTCATATTAGTGTGTTAATGAGACGTTAATGAGTAAACCTCATTCCTTCCCTTATTTAATAAACTTGTCTCTCATTAAAGATTTTTTTGGAATTTTTGGAATGGAAGATATTCTGTACATGTATGTCCACAAGTTTTTATTTTATAGCTTATGGGCAAGAGAAAGAGAAAATATAATTACAAACCTTTTACTGATGGATCAACTTCAACCAGTTGCTGAAAAATATAAACACATTAATTATGTATAGAAAATTTTCATTAAAAATTGAAATTTGTGTCAAATGTTAGGTTTGATTAAAGGGCAGCAACTCTATTTTTGCAAACTAAAACTATCCAGTCAGTCACAATTACAAGAAAGTCACGTTGACTCAAGGAGTAAGGCATTGGTTAACTAACCACAAGGTTCATGGGTCAACCCAATTGTTGGTCTAGAAAGTTCCTCTGGATTATTCAGCCTGGTTTCCCCTTTAAGTTTGATGTTAATAATTACCTGTATTGCTGCCATTTGTTGAATAAATTCTTCTCCTTTTATAAGTTTTATAAATCTACATGTTGGTGATATTAAAGCATGTTGCTGCCATGGATCTGCTGCTGGCTCCCAATCTCTGACAGATAAACCACAACAAAAACATATAACTTTTGTTACAACACCTGAAAATAAAGTATTACAATATTAAAAGTTAAAATCAGGATTGTATGATCATTGCAGTTCCTTGTTTTAGTGTATACACCTTGGCCTATATATAAAAATATAATAGCCACATAATGTTAGATAAGACATACACAAGCCTGCAATGTCAGACAAATATTCAGACTTTGTCTTACACAATCCTTTTTGCCAGTGCTTGTCATTAAGTCTATCAAATATTTGTCTCTTTTCTGTATTTTTGTTGATACTATTATTACATGTACATAAATAGCAAAAAGCTCAGCATATCCATTACTAGCTCAATAGTTATCAGGAACAACTAGAATAGTTATTTCAAGGCTTGTCAAGGGTTTGTTATTAAAACTAGTAAATAATAAATTGAAATGGGGTTTAATGTCCTACATTTCATGAACTGGGCTAATGAAGATGGGTAGTATGCATGTGCATGTACTCCATGTACATGCAGTGTGCTATGACTATAAGGAAAATTTTGTCTGGGCAACGGCGTTTTTGCTTACTCTTTATCAAATTTACACAGTCTTTTACATGCATATTAACGTATTACACAGGACATTGTTTTCTGACCCATTCAAATGCCTAGACACTGTTCTGTGCTAGGCCCTCAATCTTGCACCACTGACAAAAGCAAACCATGCTGGAAAATCTTGTGGAACTTTCTTAGTCAACACAGGGATTGAACCCAGGACCTCATGATTGACTGAGCCCTTCTGGTTCTTTTTTCATAAACAGTAGGCTACCTGTATAGAAAAATCCTGCATCTGCTAACTGTGTTTTGGTTGGTTTGTACTGTTTTGACCAATGCTTAAAAGACGTTAATCTTTCTTCTACTCTTCTGTACTGTGGGTGCAGAACAGGGAAACTGGTTTTCATATTCTTTGGTCGGTTATCTTTATCAATCAACTTCTTTCTGACTAACTCTTCTAATTTCCTTGATACATTTCCAACGTCAATTCCACTGACCATTGGACAACAATATCGACCTTTGGGTGAGATTTTTTCATGAACATCTATAATGTTTAATTGTTCGCTATACGACGTTACGACCCCCGCACAATAAACACACTGAACTTTGTCATCTTCAATGTAAACAAATCCACCTGCAGCCCATTCTCCAGCCATTTGGGGATTAGGAAATGTGAGGACACGAAGTGATTCGTAAGCACTGAAAACTTTGTCATTGATTCTTGGATGTATAATTCGTCCAGTATATTCTTCAACGTGATCAGACCATTGGGACCTAGATCCAATGATGTTATTATCTGTTGGTCGATTGTTATCAACATTTTCATCAGCTTGGTTGCTGTCAGGACTTGCGGAGAATAAATTTCTGCGAATGCTATTCATTGACTGAACTGTTGTATTTGCATTAGTGCCACCATTTGGAGGTGTTTCATCTGGACGGATGGGATTTGAAACATCATTTAATTCCCTTCTGTCACAGGGGTCCTGCAACTGTGTAGGATTATCTGGCTGTTGGCTATTTGTACAACAATGATTTGATATAAGGCCATCAATTGTTGGTGATTGTATGGTGTTAGATTTACAGCAAACGTTATTTTCACTAGAACTTCTTGAAGATGATTCCGATGGCGATTGAAGAAACGGACAGTATGGATTCAATATTCTGTGTACTGCAACTGGAGATTCGTTATGCCAATTTCTATATCTTGCTTTCGATTTACAAACAAAACACTGAATTCCTTCAACAGACCCAGCATAATAAAATCCAGCTCTTGCTAACTTTATAAACGATGTTCTGGCACTAACAGACACATTTGGTTTGTTATTATTTCCAACGCGTGTTTGTTGTTGACAGCCGCCGTCACTCGCTTGATTTTCGTTTATCAGCCCTTGAAATGATGCTAAACGCACAAAATATTGTGACAACAAATCACCGGTCTCCCCCATTGTGAAAACAATAGCGGAATTGACACAAAAGTACGAAAACACAACAAAAATCGTATAAAAACAAACAATAATATTCCAAAATTCAATAATAGTAAGCCTCCATTTTGTAAACTCTTCAATTGACCCAGTAATGGTAAAAATAGCAACGAGCACTGCTTCCGGTTTATTGACATATATTTTTGTCCTACTTTCAGAACTAAACTGAAAGTAGATAAACAATAGACAGTTCACGTGTTGACGATCAAATTAATCAACATTTTTTTCCCTGTATTTCCTTCCTGCTCAAGCAAAAATGTATAGACATTTAATTGCTCCCATATTATTTCCAGACTTATGTACATGTATATAGCGGTTTATTGAAATAAACGTGTCATAAGTACTATTAAAGTAGGCTAGCGAAATTTCTTCTCCCGCGAGCCCGGTAACCTCCACAATTACCAATTCTATTTCATCAAGATCTTCGAATGCGCTTAAATTGCATTGGCTTTAATTATAAGCAAAGGCGCGCCGAAAGTGTCAAAATTTTATTGACCGGGCGCCGATAAGGAAATAAAAAAGGAATTTCAATTTGACGCTTTTGGCGCTCCCGATAGAGTCTTGCTGGGGGGGTGTGTGTGTGTGTGTGGGGGGGGGGGGGGTTGCTTACTGCGTCTTGAGCCGAGTGCATTTTCACAATAAATTGTGGATAAATCGACGGGCCCCGGTCCGTCCTCGTTTCGTTTGAGGCACTCGTCACCGTCAGGGTATCCGGGCGGCCCCGGCAGGTAATCGGTGAGCGTCTAAGTGTGCTCGAAAAGTTCCGTTTGAATCCATTTGTTTGCTTTCTTTATATTTCCTGTCAAAATCGTATACAACTGATGATTATTATTACATCAGTAAAACTAAAACACAGTACATGTATTTAGTACGTAATACATATATTGTTGTGTTATAGCTCAGTTTCTATATAGTTAATTTGTGACCTCCAGTTCCGGGGGGGGGGGGCGAATGGTTAGCACGTGCGCACTGTATCATAAGGTCTGTCATTGAGTCAACTGGTGGGGTTTCCATTCCCCGGTTGTCCGTGACAAGGAGTAGGGTGGCCTGTCCAACCTCGTGGGTTTTCTCCGGGTCCTCAGGTTTCCTCCCACTGATAAAGACCCCTATATAAGCACAAGCGAACTATTGAAATAAAATTGAACCATGTGTTAGTTTGCGTCGAGTGGACGTTAACCTCATTTCTCTCCTCCCCCCTCTCTCTCTCTCTCTCTCTCTCACCTTCAGTTCCCATCCTCGCCGAGTTGCTTGTCCGTTGGGCCTTAATACAAGGTTCATGCTTATCTTAAGTAGAAATTTAACATCACTATATATACGGGCGCAATCACATTGCCCAATTTGTTTACGAAACTTGGGCAAACAGAACAGTTTACTGCAACTTTATACAACATTTTTTTTAAATAAAGGATGTAGGCTACATAAATATGTATTTACTCCATTCTAACTGCGATCGATGTGTTTAGTGGATATATTACGTTATTTTTTTTTCTTTTCAGCTACATATTTTTATAGTGGACATTTTGGATGACCCAGTTTTGTTTTTAGAAAAGGTTTCAATTTTAAAAAATAAAGAAATTTTAGATCTTGATGTTGAAATTTCCCCGTAAAAAGATATTTTTATCCTTTAATGGAAGTTATCGCCAATGTTTATGGGTTTTTTTTACTTATTTAAACACACATTGAGCAAGAGATAAATCTGCCCATTGCAGGTCTTTCTTTAGGTCTGAAATGTTATCTAAGTTAGTAATTAGACATTAATTAACTTATTCAGACCATAATAAACTCTTGATGTCATCGCTGGCCTGCGATATTTACTGGATTAGGATCCGATTTGCTGCTCATCTTCCATTCATAAGTCAATCATGAAGTGGATAATCGAGACTATGTTTTCATCATACCGACTTTAGTAATGATGATCGAGGCTAGGCCGAAAATTCAATCTCTAAATTCTCGGTTCAGAGTGGATCAATTGACTGAAATTTTCAGCAAATTCCCTTTACATTATCTGAAATGAAATGAAATGAAATGAAATGGGGTTTAACGTCCTACTGTTCTGCTCCTAACCTGGGCTAATGAAGACGGGCATACGCCATACAGTGTGCTATGAGGGAAATTTTGCCCGGGCAGCGGCACTATCGCCTACTCTTATATCGAATTCCAACTGCCAACGGATCTTTTACGTGCATTCCAATGTATACACGGGACCTCGGTTTTTCGTCTCATCCGAAGGACTAGACAGCTGTCCTTGTCAGGCCCTCCGTCCTGCATCACTGACAAGGGGGAACCGCGCCGGAAAATCTGGATGAACTTTCTCGGCCAATGCAGGGATCGAACACCCGACCTCCAGGCTAGCGAGCCAGCGCCTTACCCACTTAGCCACTTTACATTATCTAGTTTTTAACTATTATAGTGAGAACTGTCAGCTTTTTTTTTTTATCTAATCTCCCATAATATGTATATTATGTATATTAAAAATTATTTTCATTTATTTTATAGTAATAACTAATTTATAAACTTTTAGTTTTAGTTTTACTGTCGTCTTCATTAGCCCAAGGCGGGGGTGGGGGGTGGGGGTGGGAATGGTGGTTCTGGTGTTGGATGGCTTAACCCCATTTCTCTCCTCCCCTCTCTCTCTCTCTCTCTCTCTCTCTCTCACCTTCAGTTCCCATCCTCGCCGAGTTGCTTGTCCGTTGGGCCTTAATACAAGGTTCATGCTTATCTCAAGTAGAAATTGAACATCACTGTATATACGGGCGCAATCACATTGCCTAATTTGTTTACGAAACTTGGGCAAACAGAACAGTTTACTGCAACTTTATACAACATTTTTTTGAAATAAAGGATGTAGGCTACATAAATATGTATTTACTCCATTCTAACTGCGATGGTGGTTCTGGTGTTGGATGGCTTAATGGTTAGCACGTGCGCGCTGTATCATAAAGTCTGTCATTGAGCCAACTGGCGTGGTTTCGATTCCCCGGTTTTACGTGACAAGGAGTAGGGTCGCCAGTCCAAACTCGTGGCTTTTCTACAGGTCCTATCCGGTTTAACCCCCCACTGCTAAAGACCCCTACGCGCAAGCGAATTATGGAAATAAAATTGAACTATATATGTTAGTCCCGAAATGACATAGTATGTGTCGAGTGGACGTTAAACACCATTATCCCCCTCTCTTCCTTCCCTCATTAGCCCAGTCGGAGCAGAACGCAGTAGGACGCTAAACCCCATTTCCCGAATTGTTAACAAGATCATCTATTCTATCATTGATCCAAGAATCACGTTATGGACTGAGGGCTGTTTTTCCAACACTAAACACTATTATTAAGCAAAAATAAACCACCAACAACATTAATTTAAAAGGATCACAATATCATTTCATATTCCGGAGTTGTAATCGTTTAAGTTCAAGAATAGATCCAGCGCCCGTATTTGGATTAGTTTGTGACATTGACCTTGTTTTACGGGTCATAGGTCACCAAGATGATCATCGCTGTTTGTTTGGCCATCGCGATTCCAATTACAATTTTGATAGCATTAACAACACAACTCTATCACATATGGAACGAAGGTATTGTCACACCCTGAGGTCAAGATAATCCTTTTCAAATTCATTATCTTAAGTAGATTTATATTTGTGTGCTTGCGGATATTTGGCCACCATCCCCAAATGATGCCCAGATTCCCATGTATGGACGGAATATAGAAATGGTTCTACTACAGTAGTGGACGGTTGTAAGGAATTTCTTTGAGCAGGTTTTGTAATCATTTGAATAATTTGATCACAAAAACATTACATGCAGAAGCTTTTTTTAAATTTTAAATTTGACTAAAGTAAAAGTAAAACTGAATAAATTATTAGTCTTGCTCAGATAAACTAAAAAAAAAATAATTTAAAATCGATTAAGAAATAAAAAGTTGCCGAAGTCCATTTCTCAGCAACTATTGAAGATATCTTTATCTTTAATTATTGGCATCAATTTTCAGGAAATATCCTTTCGACAATTCACCATATATTGGAATTTTCAAATTTGGGGTCTGCAACATTAAAAAACTCCCACAAATTTAGTTAATTTGTGTCAAAGACTAGAAGACACCTAAATTCTATGATATAATTTACATATGGACCTCAAATTTTCAGTTTCCTTCATGCTGACGGAATTAATCCTTGAAACATAACTGATCAGATGTTTTATTTTCTACAGTTTTGCACATTTCCATTGCTACAACAGTTAGGCCTGTAAAGCCCTTAATTTCCAATTAATCTAGCTGACCCCAAAATTTTAAGGTAGCCTACTACAAATACCGTAACTTAATAACTTAAATAACTATACTGTAATCTACATCCAAATAAAAGTAAAAGCATACTGCATAATTCTATGATTTTGAAAAATCCAGTGGCTACACGATATTTTACATGGGTAACTTAATTGTGTGCATACAAATTGTCACTTTGAAAATGTAAAATGAATTACCACAAAAAGAGACTGTTCGTAACAATTTTGATTAATTGTACCTCAATGTTTGTGATAACAGTAGTAATTATTTCAATACAAATTATGATGAAGATGATTCATTTGAGGCTATTTTTACCTGCACACAGCATCAATAAAAGTACTGTTTGTATTGACGCTACAATATTGCAGCAGGGACGAAACAGTGCATGTCCACATCTGACAAATGAGTCGCTCATTTAACCCTCCTACCATTTTTCGATGTCTATGTCTATGAACGCAGGAATTTTTCTAGTCTCTCAATCTGAGCCTACAAAGTACCGATATATTGAACTTTGCAGTTCTAAAGAGGAATACAATAGTTTATTGTTAAATCTTGTACCTAGTTCTATTTTATTAATCAATATTAAATTAATACTAATTAATAGTTTATTTAATAATGCATTTATTTTACAGAATTTGAAATACCAGCACCATGGAGATTAATATTTGCAGGACTGTTTCCAGTTATAATGTGTGGATGGGGACTGAAGCGAAAAAGTCTGAACAAATCAGGGGCTCTGGCAGGTATACTACATTTAGTTGACGGTCCTATTTTTACATTATGTTACATGACATCATATAACTATTGAATGATCAGGAGCACAGGTGAGGCCTACATTTTAAGTGACACCCCTCTCCCTTCTCCATGGAGTATAATTTCTGTCTTTTGACTATATGTACCACGGCAAAAGGGAATATCTTTGCAAATTGACAAGCCTGAGTACTACCGGTATAAGGCAGCTGTCTCAGACCTTGTCCAGTACAAATTATCACAAAACGTTCGTATGAAATCAAGGAGACAAATCTATGAAATCCATATCCTGATAATAATGAGTCTATTTACTATTGTCAAGTGACATTTATGATTCTTAATAACATGTATCAGGATTGTGTCTTTGCTAACTGAGCCTACTGACTTTACTGGAAACATGAATGCACCGTAATCAGTGAAGATGTTTTTCTTTTTTGAAAATAAAAAGTGTTCATGTGGTTGTATCTAAGAACCAGAATACTTTTGGAATAGGAACTGGTCTCCAAGCAATAGTCATCTTCTTCTTATCTCCTTGAGAGCGAATCTCTTCAAAAACAGCTTAAAGGAGCTAAATTGCCATTCTGTGGCATCTAGAAATGGACATAAATGGGTTGAAACACATATAGTAATGAATTATGAATGTATATAAACTGTATAAGCGAATCTCTTCAAAAACAGCTTAAAGGAGCTAAATTGCCATACTGTGGCATCTAGAAATGGACATAAATGGGTTGAAACACATATAGTAATGAATTATGAATGTATATAAACTGGTTTGCATTCAATCTTTTCTGTTTTTACTCTAATTTCTAATGACTTGCTTCATTACACGCGATTTGTGTACCAATGGTAAAATGTTCATTTTTTCTTAAATATTGGATATCTTTTCACGGTAAGATAACAACATCAGTGTTAATTTAAATTGACCAATAAGTTGTGTTTGCAATGTCAAAGTCTGTGGATGATATTGAGTTAAAGACTTGCCTTATTTAAGGCTCTGCCAATTCAAGTATGATTGAAATGTTGGCTGGGTTGTTCTATGGATAAAATATGTGCAGTAATTGTCACAATTCCAGGATGACGGGGATGTCGTCATACTCACTTCCTGGTCCATAATGCACTTGTTTTATGCCTTATGTGTATATTATTTCCAAATTATCTATAGACCTAGAATTTGAATCATTACTTGATAAAAACTAGAGAGGCCTAGCAGAAAACATTGTTCAGTAATATATATATATGATAAAAGTTTTGATATACATATATACATGTAGACGTGGGTGGGGTTTCTTCATTTGGAGTGTTCTGGTCATGTATAGGGTTGGCTGTCTGTAGCCATGAATCTAAATAAATTTAGGTCTTAATATGAAAAAAATATATCTCTTCTGTTGGACTTTTACGTTTTTAATGTCTGTATCTTGTTTGACTGTCATATTTGTACCAATTTCGCTGGTTTTGTTTATGGTGCATGGATCTTCTACTGAAGATTGGGATAAAGTGATCAGCTCATTATTTGATTCCAACTTCAGTATTGATTTCATATGAATCGAAAGGGGACTAATTTGTCATTAAATATATTTATATTACAGGTTTTGTGGTAGGCTTCGTCCTGACGTTGGCTAATCTATGTTTCTTTTCATCACTGATAGTCTTCTTTGTTGCCGGATCAAAAGTTACAAGATTCCGATCCAACAAGAAAAGAATCCAGGAGGCAGACTTTAAAGAGGGTGTGTATGTTTATTTTTTGTGCAGGTTAATAGATTGATGGATGATACATCTTTAAAGATGCAGTCCCTATTGAAATACAAAAAAAAATTGAATTGTAAATATCAAAAGGATTTTGTACAGTTATCTTCCCATTCACAATCTGACATTTAAATATAGAACAAAGTTGTAAAACATGGAACAAAGTTGTAAAACATGGTTGAATTGTTCATTCATGAAAATGGGGGGACCATAAGAGTATTTTGATAATTTTTGAGGTTATGTTTCATTTTGTTTCATCTTTAACATAGTGCCATTACTTTAATATGATGTTATGTTTTTGCAACCAGATAAATATTTTTAACTTTTTAAACAGGTGGCCAGAGAAATTGGATTCAAGTAATTTGTAATGGTGGGGTAGCTACACAATTAGCCGTCTTATATATATTAGAAACTGGCTGTAAGGAGATAACTATAAATTTCAGCACAAATTATAGTTCTTCCTGGCTAGCTATAGCAGTGCTTTCCTCCCTTGCTTGTAGTTGTGGTGATACATTTGCTTCAGAGATTGGTTCTGTAATAGGCACTGGTGATCCATGGCTGATAATGTCGTTTAGAAAAGTTCCCAGAGGTAGGTGTAACCCAAAACATGTAGGAAAAGGGTGTTTTCACAAATGCTTTTCTTTTACATGTACCTTAAAGAGGCATACATTTAGGTTATGTAAACTTAAAAACAAACAGTTCTCAAAAAAGATTAAATGTTGTCTTTCAACCTTTTTTTCTTTTTTTGTCCAATTCAAAAGACTGAGTAACTTGATTGGCCAACAATGGGATCGAACCAAGGACCCCCTTTTTCATATATATTTAGCCATGTGTGCCGCTATTTTTTCATGTGTTCCGATGTGTGCCGTTAGCAAAAAAGGGTTGAGAACCACTGGTCTAAACTAATGGGTGATTAAGTCCCTTAGGACTGATAAACTTGTTTGTAAAATGCCTGAATAATTTACAATGACGTGGGCCCTCACTGAAGCGAAGTGCAATTGCTGTATGAAGTAAGATTATCTCCCTTTAATCTTCCAGGCCTATTTTTGTCTCACCATTTCTTCCACTAATCTTTACGTTACAAACTAAAGCAGCATTCTTTTTTATAACCATATTAAAAAGGCTTTTCCATTAGTTAGAGTTGTGACCACAGAATTCTAATCTTTTAGAGTCATTTAGTAGCTGGATAGAACAATAAACTATAACACATACTTATGGAAAACAGCTACATGTACTTATTTATTGGGCGATGTTTCAAAGAGTATTCTCTCAAAGTTATCAATCTAATACAGTAATACAATAATATGGGGCAAATATATACAGAATTCTATTTACAGTATCTTTTTTTCCACTTATTTTTGTATTATAGACTAAAGCATCTTTCTTTTTTATTCGCCCACATTTTTATTATTGACGTCTATTGTCAACGCCCCTCTCCATCCGTCCACAATTGTTTGTGGACACTCTACAGGTCACAATTTTTATCCGATTTCAACTAAACTTGAAATATAGGTTTATCTCCCTACGATTTCAGTTCATGTCGATATTGGCATGTATATAGGAGTGTAACTTCATGGATTATGCCCCCTGATTGTACGAAAAATCACGTTTTTAGCTTGTGGACCCTATAGAGGTCACAATTTTTATCTGATTTTGTTGACATTTGAAATGTACGTTTATAACCCAAAGATCTTGGTTCCTGTCGATATTCGTGCATATCGGACCGTAACTTCCAGAATTTTGGCCCCTGATTTAAGAAAAATCCATTTTTTAGCTTGTTATTACCATATATAAAATTCATTCCTTATTAGTTAGATTAATTTCCAGCAGCAGAATTTTATTTATTGTATCTTTTTTTTCAAAAAAAGGAGCTAAGCCCCTTTTATTTAGATCTAAATAGTATTGAATTGATCCAATGTTATTTTGGTTAGTATTGGGATCAGCTCTATACACACCCGTAAATGAAAATATTTTTTTTTATAATTGTGTTTTCGGTAAATTGAATAAAACAGATTATAGCCAATTAACGTACCAGTATTATTAATTTGTGTCCCTTTCAATCCAGTATTTATATTCCATAAAGTTTGTTTTATTTTCCCCCACCTGTCACATTTTAAGCAGGGGACTGTCTGTCTGCCACACTGTTGGGATTTTGAGACACAATAACTTGGTATAGATTTTGGTTAGATAAATATATGGACTGAGTTTGATGATGAGCATTTTCTGCTTAACTATAAGCAGTTTGTTTTTCGATACTTTGGAACGCAATAACTCTGAATCTAATTGACTTAGAGTGATGATGGGAATCTCATTGTATCAATATACAATATTTTCTGCTTTGGTTAAAATACATTATAAATGCAAGAGCTAAATCTGCCTATTGCAGGTCCTTCTTTAGACCTAAAATTATGTTATCTAAATTATCAATTAGACATTAATTAACTTATCCAGCCATCATTAGCTTGCGATATATAGTGGATTTGAAAACATTTTGTGATGGATAATTTAACTTAAAACTGGATAATTGAGACTTGGTTTATTATCGCACCAAAGTTAGTAATGAGGATCGAGGCTAGCCTAAAATTGAATCGCTAATATCTTGGTTCAGAGTGAAGCAATTTTAATTAAACTTTCAGCATATTTTGTTTTCATTATCTACATTTAAACTACAGTAGAACTTGTATTAAGCAAGCACCCAAGGGAAATTTAAAAATGCTTGCTTAATGGAGGTGCTCTTTGACTAGAGGTATCCAATATTGCCCCTGCCCCTACCACAAAAAATAAAGATAAAGATTGCATATATTTTTTTATTCATGTAGTATAACAATAACAATACATGTACTTTTTATCTAGTTGTGAATTCAAAGTAGTCGTGTATACATTAGTAATACTGGACCTCTGGACCCCCAATATTTCTTTTACTTTCATCATACTGAATCATAGCGTCTAAAAGCGTTTCAAAATGCTGTGAATTTGAGTATTTCCCACCCCAACTATTTTAGCGATTACGCGACCACTTAATAAAATCTCAGTGCTTTTTGTGCTGACATAAATTCATTACGCTTGGGTGCATTAAGAGTGAACATCAATACTTGCATCGATAGATTTGACCGTCGCTGAATTATAGTGAGAACTGTGAGCTTTTTGACTTTATCTAATCTTACATAATGCCCCTTTAACCAGAGTAATCAGCAGTTTCACTGCGCGATTGTTTCTGATAAAGATTGGTGTGCATGTAATTAAATGAGTGTCATCTATTTATCTTGGGATTGAAGAGGAGGACATCAGCCTCACTGTTGGCTTGTTTCATTTAATTATGCTATCTTAAATTTTGATTTCAGGAACTAATGGAGGTGTAAGTATAGTTGGTACAATAAGTAGTCTGATTGGTGGATTACTAGTGGGTGTGGCCTATTATATTATGTTAGTTTTACGCTGCACTGATTTAATGTTATTGGACAGTCCTGCACAATGGCCGATCATTATCATAGGTGTAATAGGTGGAGGATTAGGATCAATCATTGACTCAATTTTAGGATCAACATTTCAATATTCAGGTTAGTATTAATTATTCATTATCTCGGTGGTAGATTGTAGGGTGAGTGTAGCACTTGGGGGCGGGGTGGGGGAGAGGGGTCAGGTTTGTGTGACTAAATTGAATTACTCTTGACAAAAATATTTGATCAAGGATCTTGTGCAACTGAATGACAATGGCGTTACTCTATCTCAATATTAAGAATGTCAGTCAAAAATGACGTGCACAAAAATTAAATCATACAGAACTTGCATCATCATGAAATGGAATATCATATCAAATTAATCCAATTCATTACTTTATTTTTACTTAAATGAAAGAGGGTTAGCTGCTTTAAATGTGAACACCAAAGATCACCAAAATGAAATAGCAAATCAAATTAATCCAATTTATTACTTTATATTTACTTAAATGAAAGAGGGTTAGCTGCTTTAAATTGAAACACAAAAAAGGTTTAATTAGATGTATGGAGTAGCAACAAAAGTAAAAAGTTCTTAAGAGTCCCAAGCGCCTTCTCTCTAATGATAATATAGTCAAGCTTCTATATGATTCAGTCATTGTTGTATTTATATATTTACAGGTTTTAATAAAAATCTAAAGAGAGTAGTAGAGCACCAGGGTAAAGATGTAGAACATATCACTGGTTGGTCATTATTAGATAATCATAGTGTTAATTTAATATCATCTTTATTAACTGGCTTAATATCACCCTATATAGCTTTATATATCTGGCAAAATTATATATCATAGCATAAATAGTTTACACTTAATTTTTATACGCCCACATTGAAATGTGGTCGTATATTGTCGTCGCCCCCGTCCGTCCGTCGGTCCGGCGTCCACTATTGCTTGTGGACGCTCTAGAGGCTAAAGTTAATATCCGATTGACATTAAATTTATACACAGTGTTTAAGGCCATGAAACGAAGAAGCCTATTGATTTTCAGCGATTTCCGATAATTGCTGCCAGAGTTATGGCCCTTGATCACTTCCAAAAATCTTGTGGACGCTCTAGAGGCTAAAGTTAATATCCGATTGACTTTAAATTTATACACAGTGTTTAAGGTCATGAGACGAAGAAGCCTATTGATTTCCAGCGATTTTCCGATAATTACTGCCAGAGTTATGGCCCTTGATCACTTCAAAAAATCTTGTGGACGCTCTAAAGGCCAAAGTTAATATCCGATTGACTTTAAATTTATACACAGTGTTTAAGGTCATGAGACGGAAAAGCCTATTGATTTTCAGCGATTTCCGATAATTACTGCCAGAGTTATGGCCCTTGATCACTTCAAAAAATCTTGTGGATGCTCTATAGGCCAAAGTTAATATCCGATTGATTTGAAATTTATACACAGTGTTTAAGGTCATGAGACGAAGAAGCCTATTGATTTTCAGCCATTTCCGATAATTACTGCCAGAGTTATGGCCCTTGATCACTTTAAAAAATCTTGCGGACGCTCTACAGGTCAAAGTTAATATCCGATTGACCTTAAATTTATACACAGTGTTTAAGGTCATGAGACGATGAAGCCTATTGATTTTCAGTGATTTCAGATAATTACTGCCAGAGTTATGGCCCTTGATCACTTTGAAAATCTTGTGGACGCTCTAGAGGCTAAAGTTAATATCCGATTGACTTTAAATTTATACACAGTGTTTAAGGTCATGAGACAAAGACGTCTATTCATTTTCAGCGATTTTCGATAATTACTGCCAGAGTTATGGCCCTTGATCACTTCAAAAAATCTTGTGGACGCTCTAAAGGCCAAAGTTAATATCCGATTGACTTTAAATTTATACACAGTGTTTAAGGTCATGAGACGAAGAAGCCTATTGGTTTTCAGCGATTTCCGATAATTACTGCCAGAGTTGACTTCAGATCGATAGACAGACTTTAAGAGCTTGAGACGAACAAGTATATTGATTTTCAATGAATTTTTATGACTTGAACAGCTAAATCCATGATATTAAAAGTTTTGTATACTAAACGTTAGCATTGGGCAGAACTTTATAAAAACCAAACAAATTCTAATGGTTTTCTGATAATTACTTCATGAGTTGTTACTCTTAATCAGATTTTAGTGTATTATAAATGTTTCATTACCGAAAGAAGTAAAAATATGCGACAACACTTGTTGACTGCCCGGACGATTTAGCTGCTGTGGGCGTATGTTTCGTTGCCTGGCAACCTATCTTTACTGGGATGCAAACCTTTAGTACTATTAAAAAATTATTTCGTTGTATAGCTACATTATATATCGTAAATAATTATGTATGGCAATCATGTTGTATATTAGATAATTATGTAAATAAAGTGTATTATTTAAAGGGATTATCCCGATTATTACAGAGTCTCAAAAATTAAAGTCCGAGTACGTATGAAATTTACGCACCAAAATATATAGGAATAGTGTATTGACCTTGTCTCAAATTTCAGCTCAAAATATTGAGTCGTTTGGACGTGAACGTCAAAACTGCTTAACCGGGCATGTAACCCTTTTAAAATTTCGGGTCAATTTTTCGTTGGGTGACCTGATAATCGATTCCCGTTTCTTGAGAGGTCTATACAGTTTGAGACACCGGACTCCAGTTCCAGATGAAGACTGACGGATTGAAGTTGTTTGCAAACGTATCACAAATATTGAGTTACTTGCTCGGCCCGTAGGTAGAGGGTTTTAAGGCATTTTAACACAAAATTAAGCAGTTTTATTCTCCAAAAAATTATCGGGATTGGCCCTTTAAAACAAAAAACAAAATGTTTTATCAATCAGTAGAAATGATAACTGCTTAAACATTAATTGACCATGAGTAATTTAACAGACAAAGTTATATTTACTTTAAGCTAGTGGTTACTATAATATGCACTTTACAACAATTCCACACCAAATCTGATTAAAATTATTCTATTTCTGTTTATATGTCAGACGTTCTAAAACACTTTTCGATTTAAATTGATGTACATGTATATGTTAAAGTCAATCTGTCAAATCAGCCATTTGGCCAAACGCAAAACGCCTAGTCATTTGGTCAGATGTCCAATGTGGTCAGGCATTTAGTCAGATGCCCAATGTGGTCAGACATTTAGTCAGATGCCCAATGTGGTCAGGCATTTGGTCAGATGCCCAATGTGGTCAGGCATTTGGTCAGATGCCTGAGTTTTCTAGTTATTTTACCAAAAGACTAAAAATGTTGACCAAGCGTTTGGCCAAATGCCTAAGTATTAAAAAGAACTGACATGAGCCGAATTCATAAGGCAAAACATATGTTTATTCCATATCCAGGTAATGTAAAGGGTACAAAGTTACTTAATGGAGCAGTTTAAGGTGGAATGGCACTGATTGTTGCACTTGCACTTGAGATTGTTCTTGCAACACATGTATTTCTTTGTCTTGCATTTAGAGGTTACTGAAAAGTTAAATTTAACAAATTCCGGGCCGCCACTCTGCGGCACCATGCTAACTGCAGAACTACCGGTTGCGACATGGACACTGTTGATGATGTCATATTATATGTTTTTTCAATGTGAACGTAATTCAGTAGCGAAGTATAGCGAAAGAGCCAGAGGCGGCAACCTGCGAACCGAAATTATTTAGCGATCTTCAAAACTAAAACTGAAAGACAAAGCCGAATCGGGGGAGAAAACATGAGGCAGACACCCCCCCGACGACTGTTGACCAATCGGACGAAAGGGCCTATTTGACTACAGTGTAAGAACCAATCTGGGTCCAGTCGAACAACACACGAATCTTCAAAATAATTTCTCAAATAAATACTTAATTCAGCATTTACAATAGAAATAATCTTTCACTGGATCTCTGAAATCGCCCCCCTCCCCCCCCCCCCCCCCCCAGCTGGTGAAGACCATTTGTCAACTTTGTTAGCAGGCAGTGGGTGGTTAACAATTGCAGAACCTGATAAAAGTATAGCGGAAACAACCAATAAACGATCCAACCCAATTGGAGCTACAGAACTAGCAAAGGAATTAATACTAATAATAGATACAAAGTGTTCCTGCCATCTACAAAACATACACCGATAGGTTACACATTGCACCACCAAACAGCTAAGCAGCGTTACTTGTTTTTATTTCACACACATCGCCCAGTTCAAGCCAATAGGAAATCACAATGAAAATGCAAAAAATAATAGAATCGAATTTACACAGTTGAAGCTTGACGACTAGCCCAACCAGTAGGCCTACTAAATTATAAACCGATTTAAATTGAAGAATAATATCACATTATGCTTAATGAATGATTTTATCATCTCTGAGCATGTTGAATTAAAAGATGGTCCATGATAATATTATTATTTTCCAATAAATTTTGTTTTATAACGGATTACTCAATGAAATGATAAACTTCTGCATTTAGCGACTGCAATTTATCTATTTGTGTATCCATTTTGACATTTGGGGCTATATTCATCAGTGTTGACCTCAATTACAGTTGGGTTATGCTTCCAGCATTTATATTTTAACGAGACGATAACCAAAAATATGACAGCTACCAAAACAGCCGCGCCAATAATACTACCATTAAATACCCAGGTATTTGATTTTGATTCTGGTTCTGGTTCTGAAATAAAAACAAACCAAACAAAGGTTTTGATCAAGGTTAATAAGAGAGAGACAAATGGGGTTTAACGTCCGCTCGACACAAACTAGGTCATTTCGGGACTAACATATGGTTTAATTTTTGTCCCCCGCCTTTCGAAGAAAGCAGGGGACTATTAAAATGGGTTCGTCCGTCTGTCTGTCTGTCCGTCTGTCTGTCCGTCTGTCCGTCCGTCTGTCCGTCTGTCTGTCCGTCACACTTTTTGGGACACAATAACTCTCTTCCTAATTGAGCTAGAATGTTCGAAGATGAGCATTTTCCGCTTAGGGTAAGCAGAGATAAGCAATTTGATTGGTTGATGCTTTGGGACACGATAACTCTCTTCCTAATTGGGCTAGAATGTTCAAACTTGGTGTATGTGTTGATTAGGTCAATGCCTTGATGGAGTTCGAAGATGAGCATTTTCCGCTTAGGGTAAGCAGAGATAAGCAATTTGATTGGTTGATGCTTTGGGACACGATAACTTTTAATTGAGCTAGAATGTTCAAACTTGGTGTATGTGTTTATTAGGTCAATGCCTTGATGGAGTTCGAAGATGAGCATTTTCCGCTTAGGGTAAGCAGAGATAAGCAATTTGATTGGTTGATACTTTGGTGTACGATAACCCTCTTCCTAATTGAGCTAGAATGTTCAAACTTGGTGTATGTGTTGATTAGGTCAATGCCTTGATGGAGTTCGAAGATGAGCATTTTCCGCTTAGGGTAAGCAGAGATAAGCAATTTGATTGGTTGATGCTTTGGGACACGATAACTTTAGTTCTAATTAAGTGAGATTGATGAAACTTGGTGTATAGTTTCATTACAGTAATACCTTGACTAAGTTTGATAATGAGCATTTTCTGCTCAGGGTAAGCAGAGCGATACGCAATTTGATTGGTCGAGACTTTGGAAAACAATAACTCTCCTACTTTGATTGTCCCCCGCCTTTCGAAGAAAGCAGGGAGCTATTAAAATGGGTTCGTCCGTCTGTCTGTTTGTCTGTCTGTCCGTTCCGCTTATGGTAAGCAGAGATAAACAATTTGATTGGTTGATCTTCGAATTGAGTAAATGTTCATGCTTATTGTCCCCCGCCTTTCGAAAAAAGCAGGGAACTATTAAAATGGGTTCGTCCGTCTGTCTGTTTGTCTGTCCGTTCCGCTTAGGGTAAGCAGAGATAAACAATTTGATTGGAAGCTCGTTTATATAGTTTATGCTTTAGTTCTTGAAGAAGCTTTCCAATGTATTACCCCTGTAATTCCTCCTCTTTTATCTGTACAATATTTTCGAAAAAAATGAAACGAAATCCACTTATGTATACATTTAGGTTACATTATAGCCTACATGTCCCGACTCAACTTGCCACATTACATGTCATAATATTATAACCAGGTATTGATAAAAGCATCAATTGAGCAATTCCAATACAAATCAATACAACGAATATAGGCAAGGTAAATAAACAAATAAATGGAAAAAACAAATTGAAAAAGAAACTATTATAAATTAATTAAATATGTAGTATGCAATAATGAATTGACATTTAATGACAGAAAGAAAACAGTGAACTTTGCACAAGTTGCAGCAAGATGGAAAATAGACCCGTTGATACAACCAAACTCTAGATCTGTAGGCATAGAGCATGTTTTCCCCTTAATATGCTATAATTATTCCATCAAAAACATTGTATGCTTAGACTATAAGTAAAGATATACTGTTTGATTGTTCAATACTTTGTAAAAGACAATTTGTGATAAATTTATATGTGTCCTCTAATTATTTTCCTATTTTGGCGGGGGACATCAGCCTCACTGTTGGCTTGTATTTCAATAATTCGCTTGCGCATAGGGGTCTTTAGCAGTGGGAGGAAACCGGAGGACCCGGAGAAAACCCACGAGGTTGGACAGGCGACCCTACTCCTTGTCACGTACAACCGGGGATTCGAAACCACGCCAGTCGACTCAATGACAGACTTTATGATACAGCGCGCGCACGCTAACCATTCAGCCCCCCCCCCCCAAGGTTAATAAATGAAAGGAAATAAAATGGGGTTAAACGTCCTACTGTTCTGCCCCGACTGGGCTAATGAAGACGGGCAGCGGCGCTAAGACCTACTGTTATATTGAATTCCAACTACTAGGGGATCTTTTACGTGTACGCCAATGTTTACACGGGACCAGGGTTTTTCGTCCCATCCGAAAGACTAGACAGCTGTCCCTGTGAGGCCCTTCGTCCTGCGCCACTGACAAGGGAAACCAGGTCAGAAAATCTCGATAAATTTTCTCGGCCACCACCGGGAGCGAACCCTCGTCTTACTCACTTATCCACCGTGGCCCCAAAGGTAAATGAACATAGATGGTGACTGGTCATGCTTCCTATTCAACCACAAAGCACATAAAGTTTAAATAATTGTGCTTTAAAGTTAGGACAACATTGATGTCAGCCATTATCACATATGTGATAGAACTGATTGAACATGTTCCAAATATAATTTTAACACAGAGATCATTGGTACGATAGATGCGTAATAGGGATTTGAAGAACCGGAAGTGCAAAAAGAAAGCATATAATTCACTGAAATAATGAGCGATAACAGATACTAATAATTTCATTTAGATGCGTAATAAGGATTTGAAGAACCGGAAATGCAAAAGAAAAACACGAGTTCTCCTATATATTTCACTGAAGTAACGAGCGATAACAGATACACCGGCGAATTTCTGCTCACTAATAATTCCTTCGAAGATCCAAAGTTGTTATATGAGACTGTGAGAGGATATCTGATAATTCAAAAAAAAAAAAAATCTTCTTTACGCATCTATCTTAGCAATGTCTACGTTAAAATTTTATTTGGAACGCGCTTAACATGTTCTATCACATATGCGATAATGGCTGAGACCAATTCCGTCCTTAAAAATAGAAATGTGAGCTTTTAAAATTCTGAAGGATTCTCACTTATATACACCAATAAACAACGTTAATAAATTCAAAAATGCCATGTCTCACGCTGACAATCCTTCATTAACCTGAAAGTAATTCTGAATAAGTTTTATTCTTTTTTTTATTAATCCACTTCAAACTCTCTATCATGTTCTCAAAAGAAACAAGAAACTGATTTATGTTATAAGTAAACATTTCCACAATTAATGACGAGGACACGTGTCGAGTCAGTTGCTGACAACAATCAGTTAGTATTATAAACCAGAATCAAACATACAACAACTATGTGGGGTTTGGAAAGTACACCATAGATGTGAACTCAAAACAAAACCGACAAGACAAACCGGCGGACAAGACAAACCTGCGGACAAGACAATCTACATACGCATTGTAAGAAAGATGCAACAAATATCAAATCAAGTGAATAGATCCGTGTGCCAGTTATAATTATTGTTTCTGCCAAAACTCTACGTAAACAGCCAGGTAGTATAAAAAAAAACCCCACCAACTTCATAATACCACAAATGGCTAGTTCAGGTTGGGTGTCTTATTATGCTCTATTATTTAAAGACAAACAGGGAGAGAAAATGGTGTTTAAGGTCCACACGGCACCAAACAGATCATTTCAGGACTAACATATGGTTCAATTTTACTTCAATAATTATTTTGCGCGTTTGGGTCTTTAGCAGTGAGGGGAAACTGGGGGACCCGGAGAAAACCAACGAGGTTGGACAGGTGACCCTTCTCCTTGTCACGTACAGGCGGGGAATCGATCCCATGCCACTTGACTTGCATCTTCAATAGAAGTTTTAACTTATAAAGGCCTTCACGTAATACCGTGCATATTTCGGCACTAATTTCGATTGGCTACTGACCCAGCTCGGGAGCCTATCAGACTCCTCGATCATAGCAAACGCCATGTCTTGCGCTTTCCAGCTAAAACGTCTAATCGAGTTTCAAAGTTCAAGGTGCGTTTAATATCAAGGTTTAAGTGGAGGTCGCTATGTTTGATTTAAATGTGTTTGTGTCACAACCTCTGATTGGTCGCTATCGTTCACGTGTCTGCGTTAAAGGGGGATAACGTAGCTATATGTTCGGGAATTGCAGACCAATCTAGCAACGCCTAGATGTTGTAAAACTCGCGGTAGCTGCTTAAGGAAAATGCTTGACCCGATGACAGACGTTATAATGCAAAGCGCATGCGTTAACTATTCACCCGCCCCCACCCTAATTTGAAGACATTAAGGAAATGAAATGAAATGGGGTTTAACGGCCTATTGTATTTTAAAGATATACTATTCAAAAAAAGTAGGGGATATTTGATTTTTAAGTGTTATTAAAGTCACCTAATGAAACTGACGAAGAAACAAATGACAAAATGAAATGAAGTTCACATTCATCGATTTATTCCAAATGATCGTTAGACTAAGTAAGGCACAGACTGACCATTATAAGGGTAAAATGATACCCGGGGTCAAACAGCAAAGTTACCACAGCATCACAACCAAGTCAGTAACGGGTAAATCCTCCTCTGTTTGCCAAACAAGCATTGATCCGACGTGGCATACTCCTAATGAGACGTCTAAGGTCATTTTGGTCCAGATTGTCCCATTCCTGTTGCAACGCAGCAGCAAGTTCTTGGACATTGGCAGGACGTTGTTGACGTTGACGTAACCTCTGTCCAAGCATGTCCCAGACATGCTCGATGGGGGAGAGGTCGGGACTCAGTGCTGGCCAAGGTAATGTGGTGATGTTCTGTTGTTGGAGGTAACCTGTAACGATCCTGGCCCTGTGACATCTTGCGTTGTCAGCCTGGAAGATGAAAGGGCGGCCATGACGTCGTGCGAACGGCACAACATGGACTGCCGAGATGTTGTCCCGGTAGTACTGGCCTGTAACACGCCCTGCAACAACATGTAAAGCCGTTCTTCCAGCAACAGTGATGCCTCCCCACACCATAACAGAACCACCCCCAAATCGATCATGTCTGATGACGTTAACGTCTTGGAAGCGCTCGTTTCGACGACGCCACACCCTCCTACGTCTGTCCAAAAAATCAACAGTGAACCTTGACTCATTTGAAAACATCACATTGCTCCAGCGTCGATTATCCCAGTGTTGACGATCCCTACACCAACGACGTCTTGCCTGAATGTGATGATCTCTCAAACAAGGGATCACGCGAGGACGTCGCGCGCGAAGGTGACCCCTATGCAGTCGATTCCGAATCGTCTGGCCACTCACTCTCACACCAGTGTCTGTTTGAAGACGAGCGCTGATCTGATTTGCTGTGATGACACGATGTCTCAAGGCCAAGGTACGGATAAATCGATCCTGGGCTTGAGTTGTCGCCCTTGGTCGACCTGAGCGTGGTCTGTCCTGTACAGATTGTGTATCACGGTATCTGGACCATAGCCTGCTTATGACAGACGAGAAACATTCATCGTCCGCGCCACAACCGCCTGTGTTGTGCCGATCTGTAGCATGCCAAGGGCACGTAACCTTTCATTTTGGGTAAGCCGACGCATATCAAAATTTGTTTTTTGGTCACTAAAACAATTAAACTGATGTTTCCACCCTGGAATTCAATGCCACAATGACTGTAACATTCAAAGTCAGAGTCGTGCAAATCTTGGGTTGGACCCCCATGATGATCCCAAGCATCACCTGCATTCCATGCGGTAGCTATTGGTGCGTTTGGGCGTCACATGTAACTGGAAATGTTTCTTCTGTTAGGTTCTATAGTGACTTTTTTCGTAGTCATTTGCATATTTTAGTATTATGCCCCCAAAATCAAATATCCCCTACTTTTTTTGAATAGTATATTATGGTGATTTTTCTAAAGAAATATTTTTATAGCAGTATGATATTGAAGTCGCTCGAGTCGTCATTTCAGATATTTTAAATCTTTGCCAACTACATTACTGTGAAAGTTGAATCTCTAAAAGGATTATCAGTACAACAGTGGTTCAATTCCGTTTAGTATTTAGAACTAAGCGCCGATGTCTAGATTTATTAACATGGTCAAAACAAGCCAGCGCCGCATATAATAATAGGATGAATTTTTTGTATCCATCGCTGATATTTTAATTCTGTTTTATTGATTAAGTCTAGATTTATAAACATGGTCAAAACAAGCCATCTAGTCTTCGCTGATTTTATTTCGGCTTGGATTAAACCATAGAAATTTAGATAAAATGTCCGAAAAATGCAGGATTTGCGGGTTAATTGTTTTACTACACTAACCAATCAATCATAGGTGTACGATCCAGTCCCCCCCCCCCCCCCTAACTTTCGGGCAATCTGACTTTTCGGGCAGACGGGTCAAGTGAACAATTTTTTTTTTTTTCATCTACTTGGCAAAATAAAGTGCCCGAAATCGATAAATAAAACACTAATTTTACTTTTCTTTTAATTGAATACCACGAATTTGTACTAAATTGACTATGGATTAAAACATTTTGCATGGGGCCGCTCTACTTTGTGCGACATTTTTCGGGCATCGATTAATATTTGCGAATTGTGCTTGATAACGACAAAAGAATCATTGTTGAAACGTAGCTTAATAGAAATATAGTAATTGTTATCCATAGAACTGTTGTGTTTATTTTAATGTGTTCAATTACTAAATGCCATTCAAACAGTAAACCATCTACTTCTTCTGCCTACCTGACTTAACTTACTAAAGTGAGCGACTTTATTTCAAGTTGAATTACTGGTACTTAATTATAGCGCAATATTAATCCCTTCCAAACTATGAGTCCAAAAATGGTTCAATTTTGTTCAGTGTATACCAAGACATTGAAATTCATCGTTCTATGCTGCTTGCTATGTAATAGCCACACCGTCATTTTGTTTTTCCGAATGGTTAGCACGTGCGTGCTATATCATAAGGCCTGTCATTGAGTCAAATGGCGTGGTTTCGAATCCCCGGTTGTACGTGACAAGGAGTAGGGTCGCCTGTCCAGCCTCGTGGGTTTTCTCCGGGTCCTCCGATTTCCTCCCACTGCTAAAGACCCCTACGCGCAAGCGATTTATTAAAATAAATTTAACCATATAGTCTCGCACTCTCTCTCTCTTTCTCTCTCTCTCTCTCTTTTAAATTTTGAACCATAGCCGGGTGATTATCTAGCGCTGTTATTAAAATTTGTATTATGTTTTTTTAAATTAAATATTCAATAACCAATCTGACTACATTATCGTGTGGATTGAGCTGTGAGAAACCGGACTTTACGGGGCGAATCTGTGCAGTCTTAAAAATATTCCCTTTCATAATGACTTAATAAAATTGGACAGGAATATTTGTCAGATTATAGAGATAAACGTTTGTCGAATGGCGCGGTTATTTATTATTGTGTATAAACTACTAACATTACAGATAGCGCTTAATTAAATATCGCTACATTATCATTCAGGCCCGAATGAAAATAAAATAGAGACATTCCTATACAGTGATCAGACAAAACTCAGTTTACTAAGTTTATGAATACTTTGCTGGCAAAGACCCACCATTTTGTTCTTTCTCTGATGTCGGAACAATGCAGAATCCATCAACAAATCCACCATAACAATTGAAGTTTTTACACGTGTAAATATTCTTCCGGTCATTGGTAATTAAGTCATAGCCATCCATGCTGTTAAAAATGTAATATAACCATTGAAAACACCCAATCGAAAGTGAATAGCAAATTAAATCAAGTTGCTTTTTGTACTGTGAATTTAATGAATGGCTCAGGGTCGTGTATAATATTATTGAAAAGGAAATGTCGAGTTTGTGTATTTAAATACCTGATATCTATGATTGGTATTATTTGCTATTAAAATATCTTGAATAATTGAATTCCAAATTTCGAAATATTTGGGTCCTGAAACCAACACTTTCTGGGTATTTGGGAGTTAAATTGGTGCTGAAAACCAATGCGACTCAAGCTAAGTGCTAAAAATCACGAATTTTGTTACTAAACGACCTTTCCTTTTCGTTGACAGATCATAAGCATAAAGGTAAGAATGGTATGATTTAATTGCAAAACGCTTCAGCTTTACCGGGTTATTGTTTCTAGGACAATGAAGGAACCTTCCAACCCTAGATAATAGGATAATACGGTATTTTCTATGGTGCCACGGTAGTTAGGAGATTAGGTTACTTAACTCAAGTCTTTGAGGGTTGTTTTTAAATCTGATCCTATTAAAGAATCTAATGATGACACTAATGGGTCTGACATGGAAAATCTGTGCTCTGTCTTCTGGAAGGAACGAATAACCACATTCCTGTTGTGTACAAAATAGCGTGCACACAAGATACCTATTGACAGTTATAGCTCTATGAAGGGTGGGCTCTGTCCGGTCAAAAATCTCCACGTTGGCGTTAAACACCTAACTATAAAAAATACCACAATGAGGTAGTCTACAAATGGCATCGACCCATGCTGTAAGATTCACGGAATCATTATTCATGAAATATGGGCGCGTTTAAACAATATACGTTAAAAGGAAAAATATATTGACCGTTCTGCTTTCTCAACATAAAAGTTTGTTTCGTCAAACCATAAATAGTAACTACCACCATCTTTTTGAATGAGTTTGTGCATGTTGTCCCGTACGACAATCTCTTTACTCGAGTTGTACGAATATTTGACAATGCTGATTTCCATCTCGAAATACATCCAATCATCTGCAACAAGAAAAAGAAAAGTGTAAGACATATTATTATAGCGAAATAAGCACCTCGTAAATAAATATAAATAACACTTAATTCATATAATCCTTTCCAATAAGGATATAACACCAACTCATCTGACTGGGTTTCACTAAAACAAAACCCCCCAAAACCTGGTCCACTGATATAACACCGACTCATCTGAATGGGTTTCACTAAAACAAAACCCCCAAAAAACCTGGCCCACTGATTGGTAAACAGAAATCGTTCATAGCAAAAGTTTAAGTATTAGTTCGACGAAATTCTCTAATAATTCGAAGGCGTCAGCGTGGTTCCCCCTTGTCAGCAGTGCAGGACGGAGGATCTGACAAGGGCAGCTGTCTAGTCATTCGGATGAGAAGAAAAACCGAGGTCCCGTGTACACATTGGCGTGCACATAAAAGATCCCATGGCAGTTGGAATTCGATATCAAAGTAGGCTGTAGCGACGCTTTCCGGGCAAAATGTTCCTTAAAGTACACTGTATGGCGTATGCCCGTTTTCATTAGCCCAACCGGAGCAGAACAGTAGGACGTTAAGTTCCATTTCATTTCTAATAATTCGCTTTTATGCGGCCCAGTGTGTCACAGACATAGTCTCGGTTTACCCAGAAACTCCTAGTCTTCAACGTTTGAAGAAACCTATGGACAAGCTGAAAAATCATAATAGAAATATGATTATCGCTTATGCCCTTTAATGATGTCTGTATTGAAATTAAGTTTTGTGGTTTAAAAAATTGAATTTTTGCGTATATCTGAATTTAGAGGACAGCTTAAAAGTTAATTTAATTTCCTTTTGGTTTGGGTAAATATTCCAAATCTAGTTTGATCAAGCCAAGATATCCAGATTTGATCTCAAATTATTATAATCTGTTCAAAATGTTTTTTTTGTGTAAACAATATTTTATTTCAGAAATTTATGAAAAGGGATCAGGGAACAGGCAAAGCCTATATCACCCCTCTCCTCATACAAGGAATATAAAACATATAATATACAGATCTCCTATGTACATACTATAAAATAATGGTGAAAATCATATAAATTAAATAATTTATATACATACTATTTAAAGCAAATGAAAAAAAGGGTTCTACAAATAGAATCAGATATTGAAGCGTCTGTTCAAAATTGCAGCTAATGGGGATGCTTTTAATACCGAAAGCTTCACGCGATGTTCTTGAGGGTCACGATGGCTAAGTGGGTGTATGACGCTGGATCGCTAGCCTGGAGGTCGGGTGTTCGATCTCTGCATTGGTCGAGAAAGTTCATCCAGATATTCCGGCGTGGCTCCCCCCTTGTCAGTGATGCAGGACGGAGCGCCTGACAAGGACAGCCGTCTAGTCGTTCGGATGGGACGAAAAGCCGAGGTCGTGAGGGTCACGATGGCTAAGTGGGTATGACGCTTGATCGCTAGCCTGGAGGCCGGGTGTTCGATCTCTGCATTGGCCGAGAAAGTTCATCCAGATATTCCGGCGTGGTCCCCCCCTTGTCAGTGATGCAAGACGGAGGGCTTGACAAGGACAGCTGTCTAGTCGTTCGGATGGGACGAAAAGCCGAGGTCCCCGTACACATTGGCGTTCACGTAAAAGATCCCTTGACATTTGGAATTCGATTTAAGAGTAGGCTTTAGTGCCGCTGTCCGGGAAAATTTCTCTCATAGCATACTGTATGGCGTATGCCCGTCTTCATTAGCCCAGTTCGGAGCAGAACAGTGAGACGTTAAAGCCCATTTCATTTCATTTCATGAGGTACGGTGTTCTTGCGTTGCAGATTTTGAATTTCGCTATAATTCTTCAGCACTGTGTTTGTTTAATTTGTATAGTCTGGGATAATATATAATTATAAATTTACCAGTTATCTGGAGCGAGTTATAATTAGGGATGTTCTTTAAAGACTGTACTTTTCCACCAGGTAATTCAACTTTATACACTGCATGGCCATTAGAATAAGTCCAATAAAGCCTACAAAACAATTATAAGGTTGTCTATATTTAATCATGAAATATACAAAAACAATAATAATGGCACCCGGTGGACTTGTATCAGTACACATAAGCTGATGGGTGTATACCGTATTAGTGTAAATTATTCTTAATATTATTCAGGTAATCTAGAAACATGAAAACAGTAAACAATTAATTTGGCAATTTAAGCAGTAATAAACATTTTACCTATAATTAAAATGTCAATTATTCTAAATATTATTAAAAGTTTCGAGAAATATGGTATTCTCGACTTTTCTTGGCAAAACCCCCATTAACCACATCCCTATGGAAGACGAAACAGCTCTTTATTCCGCATTTTTAATTCTTAGTTCTTAATGTATAATTAGTCCTTAATTCCCATTTCTTCATTTTTTGTCCTATTTCGCCATCTGTACACTAAAAATAACTTTGTATCTTAAAATCAATAATTGTTGTCCAAATCAGACATTTGTCATATCAGATTGGTCAATCCAATAAAGAGCTATTTTGTCTTCCATACAATACGAGTTTTTAAACCAAGGACATAATATTGGCAATTCCTGGGTGATAACTTTTTCATCGAGTCTTATGATGCACAAGAATCGACGTTAAACAGCCAAGCCTTTTAAAAATTCCTTGCTATGAAATGTAAAATTCATTTCGAAGAATGCATATGCTTGAATGAGATAAACGAGTTTGCAAGGGTAAATAAATAACCTATCGGCCCCGTAGTTATAAAAACACACACACGGCCGATAGAATAACACAAAGGTTTTTTAAGCCTTTTTCTTTTTATACCCTCGTCATATGTAAATAATCTTTATTAAATCGAATATTATAATTAATGTATGTGAAGTTCAAATTGTAATAAACAACATAGTTTTCGTGGCTAAATATATCTAAACTTTGTTAGTAGATAAAATACGGTAATGTATATATTTTTATACATTAGGGCAACTTAATGTTTTAATAATATTGTCGACAAAAGGTCCAGTGAATACTCAGGGCTATATCCAACTTTATATACATGTTAATTTGCAGTTAAAGGTGATAAACTGAAATTACTTACATTATTTGTTTTTACATTACATTATTATTATTATCTCAACCTAGAGTAAGATGTCTATATATGCCTACATGTCTATATAATTTACATAACACTATGCCTGTTTTTCTTTGAAATTGCCTCAAATGTGCTAACTTAGTATTGAGACCAGCCCACTATTAAGACCAAATCCCGACAGTCCCACAAGTGGTCTTAATAGAGGGATTTCACTGTAGTTTGAAAGTCCCCTTAAAATTCATTACTATCATTTCTAGAAAGATTGACTTTATTAACAAAACTTGAATCAGCGGGTTAGAGCGACTGTACTATATACCGATACAGTCCGAAAAAAAAAAAATCCGAAAATTTATTGCCACCACGGGGATGCATAGACATTCCCTAGTGTCCATTTGTTATTATTGCTCATTGTGATGTCCATTGCTTCTTAAAGCGGAAATTGCAAATTTTCTAAGAAAGTCAAAACGTAATTATTTCTATGTCTTTTGCTCAATAGGTTGTCAACTTACAATTATACGATCATAGGTGTCATTCTCACACTTAAAACTCATTTACACGGGAAATAATAACACAATTACCTCACAATTACCTCCCTTGTTTTCTATTCTCCGCCATGGAGTAGCTTTTTCAAACGTTTGAAAATGAAGAGGAAAATGATATTTTTGCCAATTTCTCAGATGGCAATAGTGAATTAAAGGATTAATAGGATAATTCTTTAACAAGGTAGGACTGTTTATGGATTCCATCTATTTTCAGGCTTTATTTTAATAAATTTTAAAAATATAACTTAAAAATTTGCAATTTCCGCTTTAATGACTAGCTACATCAAGCGAGGCAGAAATATAATTTATGTTGGTCATGAATCAAGCTAAATAGGCCACGCATAAAGTTGTGGGGAAATTCTAGGTCATGCATGAAAATGGTGGCCACTCTAGTTTGGTCATGGACACGCTAGGTCACGCATAAGACATGTGGGGCACTGTAGATGGGTCATGGGTCATGCTAGGCCACTCTAGGTGAATCGTGCTTTTTATTCAGTATTTTTCGAACTTTATTCGATATTCTTCGGAATTTATCGGTATATAGTACAGCCCGGTTACACTTGTGGTACTGGTAATGCGATGCTCCAAAAACGTGTTTGGAGTGGGTGGGGTGTTAGCATCTCTCTAGGAATTATGATATTTTAACATTGCTTACTTACTCTTTAGTTAATCCATTATGTCGTATAAAAATATGTCTATGTTCAACAACGTCGTCTACAATTAATTTTCGGCGTTTGTATCCATATGGAATAACAGCCAATGAATATTTGTCAGGATTGGCCGGATTCTGATATCCAAAATATACATCCCCATTGGAAAGGTCAACTTTTAACGCCACAATATCTTCGTTTTCCTTCTCTGCATATAATTTGTGGGCATGTAAATGTGAATAAACGATCAGTACAGAAGAATTAATATTTCATACAAACAAAGCGAAATATATATATAGATTCTACTCGAGACGTCGAAACACGGTTGCCGACATATTGTAGACCTTTGTATAATTGAAGGGGTCGTGATAATAACGTGGTTAACTGCGTTTTTCATACTAATTACATATTACTACATACTACTACTACTAGATAGGCGTTAACGCTGCTTCAACCACAGGTGATATCATTGAAAATTTTAGGTTCAAATTGCCTGATAATCATATGTTCCGTTTCGTGTAACTTGTAAATTACACAACACCCTAATGTCCGGCAAATTAACCAAGTTTTATCATGATTCCTTCAACTGACTGTCATATCAATAGAAGCACTAATGTTCAGAACTTGAAATAGTTCTAGAAAGTTAACTTCCCGTTATAACTTGTTCATTAAAGGTCATAAAAAAACTATTATTTTCTAGATTTAATACATCTTCTATATCATATTAGTCCTGGATATTCATATTGTGACAACGTACAACCCAACTTTAACATGAGGTTTCTAGCTTGTGGTTTCTAACAACTTGAAAACATGGCGGTGCAATCCTGCAGTTGATCTATCAAATATATCATTACGTTTAATATGACGCCTTTCTAATCCCTAATCTGGATAAGAATAAAACAGAGCAGAACTTTATATATAACTCATGTCATATACGACATATGAGTGATGAAGTGTTTGCATATTTACAAGATAGAGAATATTGAGTCCATGAACAAGGGATATAGAAATAGTATTATCTTTAATAAGTAGATAATTGCATATTGTTGCATACAAAGCGACTGATGTACCATATTAATTGGCTCGCAAGATGCTGCGACATATATCTTGTACTGATAATAATACACCTGGTTTCTAGGCCTGTTTTCCATTTGTGTCACCGGAAGTAGGTGTACCACAACAAGGTACCCCATCCTCTAAATGAGCTCGTTCTTCATCGATGACAGCATTAGACGCCATATATTAGCGAAAAGGGCGAGCACAAACCCTTGGGTGGAGCCAATAAAGGCGAAGCAAACAACAAATAACTTGTCCGACAGTGCCTAATCTATCAAGAAGAAATTCTACCAATAAAAAAGCCACACGATGTATAAGCAAATAACATACAACCTTGGCTGAGGTGTTTACGCTCGGAATAAAGCTGGAAGTAAGCGCCCTCTCACCTGGTTTTGGAGTCACGTAACTATATAGATTTGGCAACGGAAACAATGAGGGCACATTAATATGGCTTACAAATAGCCTAAGAAAATCGGCTGAGTGCTAGGTTCAGAGATATTTCGTATCTATAAAATCATATAGACATGAACAGGTAAATATAACTCACGGCGTAGTAGTTCTTCCTTTTCTCCAGTATCCATTTGTATACGATCTATTCCTTTATCTGACAAATCATAGATGAAGTTTCGTTCAGGGTCACATGAAGGGCTCACAGTTTTAGTTCGTGTAAAAAGTGCTGTTTGGATTCGAGTATCTGTGTTAAGATGCCAGAATTTATCACTCTTAGAAAACTTTATGTAAATATCATATCCTATGGAGCACGAAAATATATATCATAAATTAATGTTATACATAAATTATAACAGTTTCTTCTTTAGACCAACAAAATTTACACTACATTACGGTGTAGTTATATACCGTAAGGCGTAAGCCAGACATGGCCAGGTTACAAGTTGGTACAGATGGTTTTATTTTATATTTAGCCTTATGTACATAATATTTAGGCTTAAGAATTAGATAATAACCAGGTCATGATCTAACTTATATTTACTGACATTCAAATTAAAATTTCTTTCAGAGGGTTTTAGAATATGATTTTTACCAATTAACTTGCCCCGTCTCTGCAACCATAACCTTAATGAAGTCCTACATTTGAAATTTGTTTGAATTTACCGCTGTAGTACTATGGTATTCTGGAAGAGTGGTGCATGACATGGTGTCTGTCAATGGAAAGTGTCTAAATATTTTCCCCGGTAGATTGAATATGTTTGGAAATCGATAATAATGTATGTATTCCTAGAATCGGTACATTAATAAAATGTATACTCACCACCAATAACAAAATTTGGCGTCATCAGTAAAACTATTTTTAATACAAACAAACTTCTCTTTATGTAACAATACATTATATTGTTGGTACTTTGGTTTACGCCCTAATGCTTTGGATATTTTACCAGTTGTAAAGAGAGATATCAAGTTATTCTAGATTAATCATAAAAGGATGTGATCAATAACCGCAATGCTCGTTACATTTATATACAAAGTAAACTGGGTGTAGTTCATTACAACACTAACACCGGGCTCCGATCTTACCAAGTTTTTGCATTCAGTCGGTCGCCCTGTTTTTGGAAGTAGGATAATGAATTTCCTTGTAGAATATACAACTTTATTAATTCCAATATTTATTTACCGTAACCCACAGATTTGGTGATAGAGCTTTCGTGCATGCTGTGCTTCAGTATAATTTGCTTTTAAAACCAAAATAAAAGACATATATTTAGCATTATTTATTTGCTCACAGAACACGTTTTTATCATGAATTATTGTTGAGATACGTACACAACTACAACGTAAATCTGATGATAAACGTCATATGACTATTCTGATGCAGGTCCCCTGAGTCGCGTATAGAAGGACCACTGAAAACGCCACGGATGCCAGCACAAGGGTCCCCGTGTCCAGTACATGAGCCATCCTATCAGCCACCTGTGCCATTTTACTAACCAATTTTTGAAAACAATCCACGAAGACGCATGTTTCACGGTTTATGGTAGTAAATTTCAGAATAAAGAAGCGGTGTATTGAAATATTATACCTGTAGAGAAATTATTGAAATATAACAATCTTGAATGTATAAATGTTTCTATAGACTTAAGACATCACATTTATTTAATTCATAGAGAATAAGATCTTTTAGAGGAGCTAAACCTCTAAATCAATATTTTTCAGAATATTCTAAATCAAAAAACACAAATTAGAATTCAATATTAGCCCATTTTAATCAATGTCGATGCTGTTATCTTATTCTAATATCTAATATTAAAGACGCAATGGACATTTTATAATTTGTGCTCGAGTCGTGTATTCTAAAGTTTCGGGTGCCATTTGTAATGAACAAAGACAAACATCCTACAAGACAATGCGGAAGTATTTAGTAATGAATGATTCACAAAATAAAAAAAAAACCTGTAGAATGAACTAAGCAGAAGTAAACGACTGTCGTTCAGTTTGGACTGTTCACGTATTTCACCGAACATAATTGATTAGAAATTACAATAATATTTTTGAAAATTGAATATGAATCACTTTATATACATCCATATTACATTAATATGTGTTATAGACTCATTTTCGTCATTTTAAGGTTTCAAAGAATAGAGCCATACGCCCATTAATTCGTCAAATTAACTGTAAAATTTTAATTCTATGATGTTTATTGATGGAAAGTTAGGAAAGTACCATGAATTGAGGTTTAACGTCCTACTTTTCAACACCGACTAGACTTATGAAGACGGACAGTGTGCGAAGAAGGAAATTGTGCCCGGATAGCGGTGCTACGGAATTCACACAACTATGTTTAATTATTTTATTTCGAATGTCAAGTATTGTTTTATTATGAACATGGTTTCATATTTTTAAATAATATAACCATATTTACTCATGTAACAATATCTAATCTTTTTTATAAATTTTAAAATACATGATAAACTAGTATTACATTAAAACTTAATACACAAAATATATATTAAACTGTAAACTGCATAACATATCATATTGGTGTATTATGTTACGTTAAATGTTCATTTCTTAGGCCCACACTGAAATGTGGGCGTATTATGTCGTCACCCATGTCCGCCCGTCCGCCGGTTTGTCCGTCAACAACTGGTTTGTTAATGTGATGAAGGATTCAGGAGTGATGGGAGTCTAAACACCACTGTCAATTGGAATCACCCTCTTTGTTTAAATTCCGAGTGCGCGCCAATTGTTTTAAGGCAAATCTCGCTTCCTACTATGTGTGGTGGCAGTGACTACCAGCACATACGTAACATTGATAACCCTATCTTCATGAAGATATCCCCCCCCCCCCTGGACAGAATACAATCCATGGAAGCCTTGTTGTCCTTAATCAAAGGGAGGATAAATATGCCGAACCAACGAATACCCCCATTGTAATCCCAGACACGGTCCCCTCTGAACCCCCCCAAATTAAGATCCATTATCTTGGGGAAGCAGTCATACAATCGAAACCAATCCATTTTAAAGAGTACAAGCTGGGCAATGCGAGCATATGTTGCCCAAGTTCACGCTATATATGCCCACCTGGCTAATAAATGACCCTGCCTCAGGTTGCGGTTTTGTCAGATTCAATTGGAGAAGCATCAACATTTCACGAAACAAGAATAAGTGCCATTCCTATCTGCATCACCTGACTTGACTGAATCCCCTGCTTCATGCTTGGATAGCGGAATAGGACTAGCACTTAATGAATCCAGAATTTGACTATGGTTCTGTAGGAAAGTTTGAGTAGGGAGAATGTTTTGGTAAATATGTTTAGTTGGTGCCTAAGTAAGTATTTTGAACTTAGGTGGACACTCACCACGTGGTAGGTTATTCCGCTATGACGTCATCAAAGATGGCCGCTGACTTTATATCAATTTTAGCCTACCTGCTATAGTTTTTTGTCAATTTCTATGAAATAAAGGCCAGAATGAAGATGTTTATGTAGACTTAAGTGAAGAACATATTTTGGGGTAAATGTTTTATTAATTTTCAAGAAAACACATACCACAGTTTTAAGTGAAAACATGGAAAATGTTCGAAAATATAAAAAAAATAACACATTTACAATGCTATAACAATAAGAAATTCTTCAATAACAATCAAAAAAGAAGTTTGGTCTTTTTATATAAAGAACTATCTGTGCATGCATAAAGCATATTTCGCCATTACTAATTTATGATGTCAAGTATAGTTACCACAAAATGTGATGTCACAATACATAGTCACGACAAGATGGAGTATCGCACCCGGATTCGAAATGAAGTTAGCAAACATATACTTAGCACCAATTAAACCTATGTATGTATATGTATCACGATAATATTTGTTACCTTTTTATTAGAAAATAAAGCCCTATAACCGTAAACATACTAAAATATCGCACACTAGGCTAAATGGCCACGTGGAACTGTTTTTTATTTTACAGAATCAGATATGTTAGTCCCGAAATGATCTAGTTTGTGTCGAGTGGAATTCAAACTCTCTCTCTCCCTCTCTCTCTCTCTTCGACATTGAAAACATGAATTATTTGTCAAATTAAATCAACATAGATGATGATTTTACCATTGGTGCACGAATCGTGTAACAGAATGCGTTTCAGCGCCATTTGTAACAAGGGACTCGAAGAACGAACAGTAACTCGAACAGTATGAATCAAATTTAACTGCGGTTGGGCAATACATGTTTCTTTAAAACTTAGTTGGATAATGTGGTTTATTCATTTGTGCACCTCATCTGAATTAAGATTAATTAATTAAGATAAAGTGCGTGGTAATATTTTGGAACACGCTAAAATAATCTATACTTGAGGCGTTATGAAAAATGAATTAAGATTATAATACATGTTAATTTTTGAAAGACTTATATTATTTAAGAGTAAACACTTTAAATTAAGTTATGCCTGTGTTACTAATGCAGTCTACGCCATATTTTGCAAAACAACTCAAGCTCGAGTTCACAAACACTTTTGCAACACAACATATGATGACACGTTATTAGGAGGAATGTTACCATAATAATAATAATTACACCTGTTGGTGAAAATCCAATAGAACGTTCATTAACGGCTACAATATCTTGTCATAAATATCGATTAAAATTTTGCAACACAACAAACGGCGTAAAATTAACACTGCTGGAGAAACACAGATTTATGTGTTTTCCTGGATAAAAGTCCCATCAAAGCAAACTTGGTCTCAAATGAAAGGTGGGGTGGGTAGATATTCCAGAAAAAATGGCCCATCATGATCGCTCGGGGAAAGTTTTTGGGTAGGAACTCTATATCTCTGAGTCGGATAAAGCAGTCTGCACCCACCTATGGCGTCCCACTGCTAAAGACCGCTACTGTAGCACCATGGATCTTCTGTCAGACGTGGAGAGCGGGCCGTCAAATCCGGTCGCCACATCCTACGTACGACCCATGCATCTTTTCTTACTACATATCTTAGTAGCCTTGTAATCGTCTAGAATTTGTCTCTAACTGTCTTTGCTTCCCTTTCACGTTGTGTATTTACTTCTTACTGTTTTCTTAAGACGTTTGTCTTCTCAAAAGTTATAAAAATGCAACAGATCGTTTTTAAATTTTATATATCATAGCCGGTTACATGGATACAAGCATAGTATAGATTACAATTCTAAAATAATTCAAAAACACTAGCCATAGAAATGGCTTCATCTTTTCCCTTCTGGAATCAATCTGTTGTCTAGGAACTCAGATGGTAATCTCTCCGGAATCTAATGAAATCTGGCTTTAAAGTTTGCCATGATTTCTTTTATAGGACCTATGAACATCACGCAGAAACTAGTATATTCATGACCCTGAACCTGTGCAATTACTAATATGATTGGTCCCTTAAACCAAATAATGCAATAGGTAAATTTCCAATCACATGTTTTTTGTTGACACATAGAACCAGCTATGTTTTGGTTCTATGATTATTTTTATGTGTCAACCTGTCACTTATATTTTTAGTGCATATTTAGTACAATTGGCCAAAGACATTAATTCTAGCAATATTGTTAAACTACGCGCATGCGAATTATTGAAATAAAATTGAACCATGTCCTGAAATAACCTATGTAAGACTATGTAAGATTTACATACCGAACGGCTGTTCATGCTTGATGCTTCAAAAACGATAATGGATAATGCAAAATGAATATATTGAAAATTTCATTCAAATTACTTTATTCTGGGACCCCATCTTTCATTTTAGGCCAAGTTTGCTAATATCGAGCAATCAAACGGATTATCTATACTTAATCTAAGTTTATAGTTTTGCAAAAGTATCGGGAGGCCTATATAGCGGTGAATGTTGGTCAAGTGACAGCCCAATATTGGCTCCTTGGTAATACAAACATGATACGATCGGTTGCCGTTTGCGCGTAGGTCGACCGCTTTAGTGAAACTGGGTACAACTAGTTGCCAAAAGAGTAGAACACGAGCGGAACGTAACATCTATATTATAAATCGATTTGAATAATTATACTTATTTACACATATCTCTAGCTCTTCTAGGGCATATTTAATGAATAGTCTGTTAATTTTACTACTAGGTAGGCTAATCGATTTTGTAAACATATGGATGAGATGACGTTTAATATTATATTTGTGTTGCACTTAAAATGATAAAATAATACTAATTATTGTGTAGACAAGATGGACTGCATGAATTGCATTAAGTCATATCTGAAGAGATAAACCTGTACGTTGGAAGCGTTTAAAAACAATGAACAGATATATCCTGTTTGTTTGTCTCATTTTAGGAATTTTAAGTAGTAGCGACTCCTTTTTGAGTTCCAAAACAATTTGGACAAAACACACCAATGGATTTATTCGAAACATCCTGAATGTTTTAAAATGGGACGAAATAACGGTCATTTATAACGATGATGGTGCATCAATGGATTTGTTTATAGAAGAACTGCTAGAGATGTTGGATACCGTAAACATCAGAAGAACAGTTTACAAGATGGAAGCTGTCAATGTTATTACTTCTCTCTATAAAATACACAAAGAACAGTTTCCTACTATTCAGATTTTATATGTTACGACGGATAACCCAGAAACAGAGTCTCACGTGTTGAAGACTGTAAATGATTTTGATTTTAATTCAAATAGGACAACTGACTTCAGAGTAAAATCAAAATGGCTATTACTGACGTATCCGGTTGTAATCAAAGCTTTAGATGAAATATTAACAGACTTATGTCACGTGACAGTAATCCACCAATCTGTAGATGGATGTTTTGGAGTAAATACTCTTATAAAGAAAGAAAATGGAGACTTCTGGACTTCCGTACCTAACCTTTCCAGAGTTCAGGATATTTTTCCAAATGTTAAGTATCATTTCAACGGAAGACGGTTGTTAATAGGATCATTGCCTTACCGACTTATACGAAAGAAAGTTATAAATGGTACATCAGTGTATACCGGATGGATGTTTGATTTGCTAGAAGACATGGCTGCAGATTTAAATTTCACCTACCAAATAACACAACCAACAATCGGTAATTGGGGTGTTGAGACAGGCAACAACACGTGGGACGGATTAATTGGTCAAGTACAGCGTCGTGAAATTGATATATTATATGCTGAGTATTTGATTACTGCAGAACGAAGCCAACTTATGGATTTTATATTACCGCCCATTATAACATCATCTATAGGCATAGTCTACAGGAACACCGGCGAAGAAGAAGAAACATGGTTATCTGTATTGAAGCCATTAAACACCACTGTTTACATCCTGTTATTCGTTTCGTTTATCCTATTTTCATTTTTGTATATAGCAACTGAGACTTTTCCTGTTTTTGATTTAGCCCTGGAACAAAATAGGGAATATCCGAAGTCTTGGCAAATAATTTTTGACATATTAGGATGTCTTTTTCTCGAGGCAGGCCATATTCACCCAAGAACACGTAAAGGTCGAAACTTGTATGCGTCATGGTTGATATTTTGTGTCGTATTTGCGGCTGTTTATACCGCAAATCTAACATCTTCTCTTCTGGTAAAAAAATCTAAAATACCCTTTACTTCACTGGGAGAACTAGTTGATCAGAAGACGTGGGGATATGGTCTATTGAAAAACTCAGCAATCCAGGGTATGTTTGAAAATTCTACAGATGAAGAGAACAGAAAAGTGTGGGAAGGAATTGTAAAACAAAATAAAACCGACCCTTCTGTTTTATCTGAAAACATAGATGATCTTATGGACAAAGTAGTGAATGGCAACTTTGCTTTGGTCGATGTGTATGTTCTAAGGCATGTCAGGTCTCGAAATGACTGTTTCTTGTCAGTCATTGATAATATCGTCACGACACAACATTCAAGCTTTGCTGTTCCATTAGATTCTCCCCTGAAGAAAGATCTGAACCAGTATATGATACGACGATTTGAAGCAGGATTCAATTTGGATGTTTATAAACTAAAACAATCACCAACTTGCTCCAATCCGAACGTGTATGGGCAGGTTAAAGCCTTTTCCATGGAGAATATTAAGGGGTCGTTTGGGATCCTTGGAATAGGTTTACTTGTATCTCTCCTTGGACTTTTACTAGAATGTTTACTTAAATTTAGAAAGTTTCCATGAATGGACCAGACACTGATACCATAGTAAAAAAAGAAGATGATTGATTCGTTGGGTTTTATTTAATAATATTATCTTTCTTTCGCACATTATTGTCTTTTCTTTAAAATCTTTAAAATTTAATAAATTAAGTTGTTACCACTATCAGAAGAACAGTTTGCTAGATGAACCCATTTTTAAATCCTACTAAACGAGGAAATACTGGTCTTCTATACACTCAAACCGGAAGGAAATTGGATAGCAACAACGAATATGGGATGGGTCTTATGTACACATATACACTCACATGAAATGAAATGAAATGGGGTTTAACGTCCTACTGTTCTGCTCCGGACTGGGCTAATGAAGACGGACACTTAAACAAGTCCTTTAGATATAGAGATATTTGTATACTACGTGTTGACGTAGCTGACCTGTATCTATTCCGTTTAGAAAACGTCATTTAGGCCACCTTTATCTTATGATATAACATACATTAATTGTCAATAACATGTGACATTGATCAATGAATCAGTTTAATTGCTTTGTATATATATACAGCATTATTGCCTAACGAGCTACTCGGTTTTTTTTTTATTCGCCAATATCGAAAAACAAGGAAAAGGTGCTGTTTTTATGTGAATCCGCTGTTCAGGCATTCTCGTTTATGATTCCTTTAGTTCGTTGTAGAAAACTTATTTAATGACACGTGTTTAGGAGATATTCTGTTGATATACATTCCTAAAGGAGCTAAATCGCTATTTTTGGCACCTAGAAATGGACACAAATGGGCCGCAACGTATATACATGTAATAAATGTAATATGAATGTATAAAAATTGATTTACATTCAATCGATTCTGTTTTTACTGTAATTTCTAATCAGTTCGAATTGAATGTCAGTCTTTGGTGTTTGGTATTCTCCTACTTGGAATATGTTAGCCTCGTTCATTGAGTCGCTTCATTCAAATGACGCTAGAAATCACTCTGACACGCGATTCGTGTGCAAAATTTTCATTTTGTCTTAAATATTTGATATCAGAAGCCAAACTTTTCACGGCAAGATAACAACATCAATGTTGATTTAAACTGACCAATAAGTCGTGTTTGCAATGTCGAAGACTGTGAATGATATTGTGTTAACGACTTGGCTCCTTTAAAATTTGCCTTTTTGAGATTCAAATTTGGAGACATTATGCGACTCCAATGCTCAGGCATCTTCATACATGATTTTATTTGTTTGTTTATTATTTGTTTGAATGAAATGTGTTTCTCAGTTATTTTCTTTCCAGCCAATCTTTCCAGGTCACGCCTGGTCACGTCAAGTCAACAATCAGGTTACAACATGAACTATTTGGGTATAATAACATCCAATACCTATTAAAATGGGAAAACATGTTATTTTGAACTCTTAATAAAACCAGAAGTTATACTTCAAGACCGAACTTTTTGCAATTACTTGTTAGTATAGGTCAAGATAATCTAATAGGTCACAGGACATTGAAGTACAAAGTCTCGTAATAATAGGCTTGTAATATCGAAAAATTTCAAAGTGGACTTGGAAGTAGACAAAATCGAAATAACAAAATCGGCATCCTAAGAATTGTTCCAACTTGGCTGGCTTAAAAAAAAATGGTGGCCAAAATCGGAATCAAAATGGCGGCTGAATATCGATTTGAAGGTTTTTTGCAAAATCCAATATGGCGGCCAACGGTTGAAAATGTTATTTTTTAAAATGGAAAGAACTATTCATGTTCGGAAAAAATCGGAAGGCCTCGATAATTTCTGGAAGTTTCCAAAAGCCGTCACAAAAAGTTTGAATATGCCATTTTGAAGGCATAGATGTGTTCCTTATTCCTGTTAAGTTTCAACTCGGTACCTCAAATAGTGACGGGGATAGGCCTGCGCCATCTTGAATATCGAAAAAATGTTGATGAAAACTTTCGCAAATCTTTTAAACTAATCGAACAAACTTCCAAATTTCAAAAACCGTCAGCGAGAGCCGCTATTCGATTCGCCCAAAGAATCCAAAAATGAAAACCCGACGAAGATCTGTTGAGAAATAACCGAGATATGGCCAAATAGAACTATTTCAATTTGTCAAAATTGATCAAATATATATTTAATAAATAGTTCCACGGAGGTCAACGGTATCTACGTAGGCAGAATGTTTGCACATTGCACATTTTTGGCTGCAAACTCTGACTAAAATTGGCAAAAATATAAAAAAAATAATAAAAACTCTTACGAAAACAATACTTGTTTCGACCGAAACATAATAAGAAACTAGGTATATAATCAAGTTAACATGAGTTAAGTTAAACGAACTGACGATATTAAAGAACGCCTATTAAAAATGCTATAATATTTAAAAAAAAAAAAAAGACGATGAAAAATGAATATATTGAAAGTTCCATTCAAATAACTTTATTGCTGTTTGAAGTTATAGCACAGATTGTTTATTAACGTAGCAACAGCACAGGGCAATCGGGAGTTAGTCTTGTTTGTCCATTTTATCGTTAAAATTTTAAGTCTCGCGGGCGTCCTATGTAGCTACCATATTTAATCATCTAGATATTTTTACATTTTATTATTTGGCTCCAGTTAACTATGTTAGATCCATGTCCATTTGGTGACATATATTCTGTATGTATCCAAGTTATAATTTTGTATTATTTAGTGTCAAGATGCAACTTCCTGTTTAAAAATGTGTTGACATTTTCATAAAGTTAAAGGCTTCATTTATCTGAATTATGGCAAGAGAGCGGCTTATAAATGAACTTTTAGAACCCTTATAGAATTGTGGATTTCATATTACAAAATGGTGTTCAAATGATAGAAATTAATGTTCTATCAGAAATACCAGTTTCAGAATGGGCTAAAATGTTTCTTCTATTAACAGGTTTTGTGTAAGCTATATTCAAAATCCTCTCTGAAACTTTCCATTTTAAACCCAAAGCATTGAATTCATTGCTCCTTATATTATCTTCGTTTTGCTGATGTAGAAGATAGAATTTGTTGTTCGTTCATAATAGGAAAATCAAGACTAGCTCCGGTTAGGGAGATATCAATACCTAGACTTGAGTTGTCAGCCGCTGTAATTTCTATAAACCTAAAGAAGATGATATTTGCAGAATTAGAACTAAAGATTGATCAAGTAATTTACTGGACGGATTCCAGATCCGTGTTGAAGTGTATCCATAATGAGTCAAAAAAATTTCATACCGTTGAATCGGACCAGATCATTTTGGGACTAACATATAGTTCAATTTTATTTCAATTATTCGCTTGCACGTATGGGTCTTTAGCAGGGAGGACCCGGAAAAAACCCATAAGGTTGGACGGGCGACCCTACTCCTTGTCACGTACAACCGGGGAATCGAAACCACGCCAGTTGACTCAATGATAGACCTTATGATACAACGCACACGCGCTAACTATTCGGTCACCCCCATCCCCCATGCACCAGTGGATTAAGTTTCTAATAATATATATTTTGACAGTTATTGGTATTGTTATATATAATTGCCCTTGATTTAAGCAATTCACAGATCCTTTGTCCTTGCGTGTTTTTGAATTATCAGTTGGATAGACTTCCAGCCCGACAATTCTACTTCTACTGAACACAACGTCATGTTCAAACACGGTAAAAGATAAAAACTAAATCCCATTGCAGGTTTAACCAAAGGTCACCAGATCTAAATAGGGTGAGGGCACGTAATTGTTGACGAGATTGTGGATTCCCAAGCCCTAATCTTAACCCTACCCCTAACCCTATTTGCTCTCGTGAACCCAATGATTCATGCCAAATTTGAAAAAGATCTGTTTAAACCCTGATCTCTATCGTATTCATAAAGTTTTCGGCTAAGGAGGCATGTCCGGAACGAAAAAATGTGGACTGATTATCGAAGTACCCAGAGTAAACCCAGGCGATTCGATTACTCCGGAACGGAAGTCGCGGAACACTGAATAACACTGAACACAATGCTTCACATTTTTTTTTCTTAAAATTCCGTTAAAACTGTGGCTTCTATAACGCAGATAAAAGCCATCGATATCAATTTTTTTAGGCTTGCCATACATACAGACGGTGCCATTCCGAGAATGTTAGATTTCCTTATTGATAATATTATATCGATGTGGTATTGCTATAGGAACGAACAGTTCTTCTTTACACAGAGATATACAAAGACGTATTTTCACTAGGTAATCTCTTGTTTATTGATCATATAGCTTATGTAATATAATATATACTCCAGAGTAATAGATTAAAGATACAGCAGAAACCAACATCCTATTTGGATTTGCTTTTCCACATTAGTGTTAAACTGTACAATAAACGGGTAGATAGAAATTTTCCAATCGTTAATTTCCCATTTATCGATATTAATAATAACCAGTTTATCGTACAATACATATATCATTTTTCATCACTGCTACAGTGAGTGGACATATGACTTTCTTCTTAGGGGATACACTTCTTTGCCATGTATACACCAGTTATTGTTTTGAGAACCACATCCTATGCAACAGCATGATTTGGTAATAATTAAATACAAATTGTTTTAAATGTCATTTTTAAATATCGACTTGTTATTAAAAGTTGTCTTCTAGAGCCCATAACTTTATTCAAATTTCATGTTTTATTTACTGGTAATTAATATTTCCAATAATACATGGATCAGATGATCATTATTTTGTAACAGTAATTTGTGAATCAATACAAGAATATTCGGTCACAAAGCACGGAAAATGACATTAATATTATAGTAATAATTTATATCATAGTTAATATTTATGAAGAATTCTACTTGACAACCAGATAATGACCACTCTCAATTTCGTTAGAGATAAACCACTTATTTTTTGTTTGTGGTTAAAGAAAATTTAAATATGAAGAGCTGTATCTTTTTCTTGTTTCTGATTTCAAGAACTTTATGTAGTCAACCTTTGTTCATTTCCAAAACAACTTGGTCAACGCACACGATTGGATTCATACGAGACATTATGAATGTTTTAAAATGGGATGAAATAACGGTTATTTATAACGATGGTGGTCCTTCAATGGATTTGTTTATAGAAGATCTGCTAGAAATGTTGGATACCGTAAACATCAGAAGAACAGTTTACAAGATGGAAGCTGCTAATGTTATAACTTCTCTCTATAAAATACACAAAACACAGTTTCCTACTATTCAGATTTTATATGTTACGACGGATAACCCAGAAACAGAGTCTCACGTGATGAAGACGGTAAATGATTTTGATTTTAATTCAAATAGGACAACTGACTTCAGAGTAAAATCAAAATGGCTATTACTAACGTATCCGGTTGTAATCAAAGCTTTAGATGAAATATTAACAGACTTATGTCACGTGACAGTAATCCACCAATCTGTTGATGGATGTTTTGGAGTAAATACTCTTATAAAGAAAGAAAATGGAAACTTCTGGACTTCCGTTCCTAACCTTTCGAGAGTTCAGGATATTTTTCCAAATGTTAAGTATCATTTCAACGGAAGACGGTTGTTAATAGGATCATTGCCTTACCAACTTATACAAAAGAAAGTTATAAATGGTACATCAGTGTATACCGGATGGATGTTTGATTTGCTAGAAGACATGACTGCAGATTTAAATTTCACCTACCAAATAATAGAACCAAAAGTCGGTAATTGGGGTGTTAAGACAGACAACAATACGTGGGACGGATTGATTGGTCAAGTACAGCGTCGTGAAATTGATATAGTATATGCTGAGTATGTGATGACTACAGAACGAAGCCAACTCATGGATTTTATATTACCGCCCATTATAACATCATCTGCAGTTATGGTCTACAGGAACCCAGGCGAAGAAGAAGAAACATGGACATCTTTATTGAAGCCATTAAATACTAATGTTTACATCCTATTATTCGTTTCGTTTATCCTATTTTCATTTTTGTATATAGCAACTGAGACTTTTCCTGTGCTTGATTTAGCCCTGGAACAAAATAGGGAATACCCGAAGTCTTGGCAGATACTTTTTGACATATTAGGGTGTCTTTTTCTTGAAGCAGGCCATATTCATCCAAGAACTCGTAAAGGTCGAAACTTGTATTCGTCATGGTTGATATTTTGTGTTATATTTGCAGCTGTTTATACCGCAAATTTAACATCTTCCCTTCTGGTGAAAGAACCTAAAATACCCTTTACTTCACTGGGAGAACTAGTTGATCAGAAGACGTGGGGATATGGTGTAATGAAAAATTCAGCAATGCAAGGTGTGTTCGAAAAATCTACAGATGAAGAGACTAGAAAAGTGTGGCAAGGAATTGTAAAACAAAATAAAACCGACCCTTCTGTTTTATCTGAAAGCATAGATGATGTTATGGACAAAGTAATGAATGATAAATTCGTCTTCATCGATGGATATATTATAAGGAGTATCATGCCTAGAGATGGCTGTTTGTTTTCAGTTCTTGGCAATACTATCAAGACACAACATTCAAGCTTTGCTGTTCCCTTAGATTCTCCCCTGAAGAATGATCTGGACCAGTATATGATACGACGATCTGAAGCAGGGTTCAATTTGGGTCTTTATGAACTAGTGTCAAATTCTAAACTTTGTGAACTAAAACAATCAAAACCTTGCTCCAGTCCAAACGTGTGTAAACCGGTTAGAGCCTTTTCCATAGATAACATTAAGGGGTCGTTTGTGGTACTTGGAATTGGTTTAATTATATCTTTCCTAGGACTTGTATTAGAATGCATACTGAAATTGAGAAAAGGTTGAAAGATCAAGCCAACGAGATAATAGTAAGCAATGGACCAGATTGACTTTTTAAGTTTTTATTTCATATATTTGCTTTGAAGATAAAATGTTTCCCTACACTAGTTTATAACCATTTATAAACTAAATGTCCGAAAGGTTTAACAACGAAGGGTGCGCCTTGAAATAATAAAATAATTTAGAATATAGTTAGACATAGGTTTACTTGTATTGCTCATGTCATTTCTGTTAGAATCTATATTGATTGCAGTGGGGTATCATTAGTGTAGGTCAAAATATAACCGCTTCGACTTATGTTATAAATTCGCTTTAAATTTATCAAATTTCAGAGTATTGAAATGGTAAGCCAAACAGATGACAGTAAGAAAGAATCAAAAGAATTCTTAAAGAGCACATGAAATGACCATATAAAAGTTGGGTGTACTTAAAAATATTTTCACACAAACGTATTTATGGGGTGGTTATTTCCAATAAAAGTATGGCAATTTTGTTATATATGGAAGTAGAAACATCCAAACATGCAATCGTTCTAGAAAAATACTGGATTCCCTAAAAAACACCCATGGGGCGAATACAGGACAAAAAGTATAAGGGTTTACCTAACCGACAATCTGACGATTAAGACCCGGTCCCACTGCACTTACGGATGCAAAGAGGATGTAAAACGGGGAAAAAACGTGCCCTCCGTTTGAAAACGCCATGCATCCGTTGTGTACTCATTGCATACGTGTTTCATACCCTCTATCCATCGAGCATCCGTTCACTTTGATTTCATCCGCGCAAAAAGTTTTGAACTGCACAAAACTTTTATAACGGATGAACTTTCTGCCGTGTACGATGTAAATGCGCGACATATACGAGCATTAAACGTTCCATGTCCGTTATCATCCGTTAAGCGTCCACTGTATCCTCTCTGCATCCTCGCAACTCACATCCGCTCCAGCTGAAAACGGAAAGAGGGAGGAAAGATTAGGTACATGGAACGTCTATACATCGTTAGTAGCACGGAAATAGAAAGGATCTAAGCGTATGCATCTCGTATATAAAGTTTTCAAAACGGACAAAGCGTTTGTATCTGGGATGTATCTGGTATATTGAAGGATGTCGGAGCTGTCATCCACTTCCATACGCTTCCATCCGCTAGGCTTCCGATGAACATCCATTTAACATCCCTGCTACATACTTCACACGTTCGTTCTTTTCCGTTCTGTTTTCGCAAATTTTCGTCAATTTTGTCCATTTCTGGAGCGGATGAAAAAGGATGGAACCACCCCCGAAAGTTTGCTCGTCCGCTGTGTCCTTTTTGCATACGTTTTGTGTCCATCGGCCACTGGGACCGGGCCTTCAGGGTGTCTGCTCGAGTGACGTCAAAGGTTACACGCGAAGATTGTCTCAGCGTTTGATGTATATGTTGATAAATTTGATGGTAAGCTTAAAAGTACAATAGTTTATGAGATAACCCCCCCCCCCCCCAAAAAAAAAAACCCAAAAAAAAACAACATGGTAAAAGATGTAAGCAGTGGATAATTAGAGAATTTAATTAGACTTCGGTATTTATGATAAATGGACAGCGATTAAAGACAACATCGTCTTGTATATGCAATGAATTCTCCTCCGGCTTCGTACAAATTTAACGTCCACTCGACATGTTCAATTTTATTTCAATAATTCGCTAGTGCGTATGGTTCTTTAGAAGTGGGAGGAAACCAGAGAAACCCCACGAGGTTGAACAGGCAACATTACTCCTTTTCACGCACAACCGGGGAATCGAAACCACGCCAGTTGACTCAATGACAGACCTTATAATACAACGCGCACACACTAACCATTCGGCCATCGAACCCCCTGTTTTGAGGAAGATTTCAGGCACCATTTTGATATAGATTAATTAGTTTGAATATGTTTTTAGTACAAATATATCATTAGATCACAAAATTTGTACGCGGGAATGTATCTTTAAAGGACAATTGGTGCCCTACAATATTACATATGCGATACGAAGATTTGAAGAAACGGAAAGTGACGCAAAACATGGTAAATATGAGGTATTCTTATATGTAACTGACTGAAGTATTGAGCGATAATAGATACATGGTCGATTTTCAGCTCACTGATAATATAATTCCTTCGAGGATGAAAAGTTGTTATATTAGACTGTGAGAGGATATCTGTTCACGGGATATAAGAGAAGGCGAGAAAACTATAAAAAATCTGTGCATTCCTTGTTTTTATTCTTTCTTCGCTTACACATTTTAAGCAATAATTACAGTTTATTCCGGTAGCCAGGAATCAAGAGTACATGTAGATGTTGCAAACGTATATTAATAATTTGGTTTTCTAACTGCATTTGTAGCCTGAATTTATTTCATTGTCATGATTTCTTTTGATGAATATACATTGCATTTACTCTTCATTTAACTTGAGAAATCGTGCCTGATCTATAGATCTATTTCTTGGATACAGGATTCTATATTAATAGTAAGGCTATATTCGCCGGAATCAATTTATATATACAGTTGGGTGTCGTCAGCATACAAGACCACAATTGAGGATTACTATTGCTAATATGTCTAATGCTAGGTTACCACTATCACGATTGAAATCGTGGTTTTAATCGAGGAGTAATCGTGGTGATCCTATCAGATCTTATAATATATTGAGGTCAGTCGTAGCAATCGTATCCGAACGTATCAGATCGTGGACGCAATTAGGACAATCACATCGTAACGAATCGCACGACAGTGGGAATCTAGCATAACCGGAACTGTGTAAGACGTAAAACGTTTTGTGCCGAATACCGATCGCTGTGGAACGCCGAAATGAAGTGGTTTGCGTTGGGATCTGAGCAGTTGCTGAAGGTTTCCGGTGTTCTCTCTGTTAAGTACGTTAAGTATGATTTAAACCATTAAGTGCTAACTCACCAATAGGCCTACCTTACCGAGTGTTAAGACGTTTCAGCAGAACTATTTGGTCTACGGAACCGAACGCCGCACCCAATATGCGTTATTATTCGCAGACGTTCACTTAAGCATTGTTTTAGTGACAATGTCGGGATGGGAACCAATGGACATGTATGTGGGTGACGTTTGATCTCAGCTTCAGTTGCTGGCTCGAAGCTGCCGAGACGTTGACCATTAAACCATACTTCAGACTGAGTCTATGTTCCATGACCGTTTTGTAAGTTTTTCCGAATGTGCTATACCTTGTCATGAAATTAATCGTAAAAGTCTACATTGGTTCGGTTAGATAGTAATTTAGAAGATTGGGTGTTTTTTTAAGTTCATTAGTAGTTATCTGCTCTTCTTTTGTATCCCTTCAATAATAGGTAACCGATCCTTATTGATTCATATTTTATTGATAAGTCTGTAGAGTCATTTGCATTTTTCGGAAACCATCAAATTTTCCAGGGATTAATCCAGGCTGAAATGTACTCAAATTAAATTTTTAACATGCTGGCTTGAACAGCCGTATATAGATCTGATTCATATTCTTTTATAACGGTTGAATATTTGGCCGTGACATAAACGGTAATGTATCAATAACTTTAATCAGATTGGTGTGAAATTGGCGTAAAGTGCATAATAAATACTGGTTTCAAGTATTCCACTTTTATGTGCTCTTTAAGATTGTATGATTCATTTTCTAGGGTCGTTTTTCAGTTAGTAATTAAATTGTATGTAGACACTGCTCAAATCATTTCAAACAAGAGCAACCCTAACCAGGCAGATCCCATGATAGGCCCACCATGATAGGCCCACCTTCCTGCTTTGATTGAAATGGAAGCTTTTAAAATGAAATATAAAATGGCTACAATGATGTCAATATAAATTTCTAGTCAATTGGATAAGATTTAACAACAATTTGGGAATATAAAATGGCTTTCAATAACAACTGCGTTAATTATTTACAGTTTTCCCTTTTTATTGTCATTTTTAAGGAATTTCATAATTTTGCGGAGATCAACCATTATAACAACATTTTTCTTTGGCCCTCATTAAGAGCTTTTTCTGCTATTGCAACTTTTTCAGCTAACGCTGGCCCTGTTTTGTCTTTTCCTTTTTTTCGAATTAAGAAATGCACTAAGAATAACTTAAGTCCTTCCTGGAGATGGCGAAGTTTATCATTCACAGACACCTTAAGAAAAATAGATTCTATCACTTCCGAAGAATTATCCAATAACAACTGTTCTAACATAATTCTAAGGAAGTTCACCATGGCTTTATCTAATGTTCCAAATTCTATAACCTGAAATATAAAAATTATATCTGTTTCATTTCTGTGGTATGCTGGGGCGTCAGAACGATGGGGCTATGGGTGCAAATGCCCTCTTGCCCCCAAAAGCATGGGGCAATTGCCCTACTACCCCTATAGTTTTGCCAGTTGTCCCTTAAAATGTATTTTAGAGTTGAAATGACAAAACATGCAAGATTAGGCAGGCAACACTACCCCCTGTCACCTACAAACCCAAGGATCAAAGTCAAATCCATGAACTACATCAATGATCTGCAGTGCACACATTAGACATTGTCTCACCCCCCCACCCCTCCAACGCATACATAGTAGTGTTCAACACAAATCCTTTTTTAGCCAACAACCTGAGCTACAAAGGAAAAGCTTCAACAGATAGATTACTATGTTACTATGAAGATACTTGTTATAGCCCCACTCCAACCCGTGTCTTCACGTCAATATACATATATACTGTATATATATACTTACTTTAAGTATAGAGAGATTAACGGCCTGTTGAACCAATTGATGATTGACTACACTAGCTAAATTATGAACATTTTTAATGGACAGATTTGACATCTCTTTAAATTTGTCCCATAAATAAAACTGTAATGTCATCTAAAATAAAACAAGTCAACAGTGAGGCTGATGTCCCCCGCCACAACCCCAAAATAAATAGATGACACATATTAATTAATTGCACATTTATTTTTTGTCAAAAGTATTAAGCAATCTAACTGATTATCTATACTTAGTCTAAGCAGAAAATGTTCATGATTGAACTCAGTCAAGTTTTTGAAGTACCTGTTTTCCACAATAGATGACACATATTAATTAATTGTACATGTATCTTTTTGAAAAGGATCAAGAAATCAAACTGTTTATCTATACTTAGCCTAAGCAGAAAATGTTCATGATTGAACTCAGTCAAGGTTTTGAAGTACCTCTTTTCCACAAATCAGAATCAAAGTCATCTTGTCCCAAAGCAACGACCAACAAAATTGCTTAGCTCTGCTTAGCTTTAGCGAAAAATCTTGATCATTGAACTCCGTCAAGAAATTCACTTAATGAACATCTACACCCAGTTTAAACATTCTACCTCAATTAAAAGATTAGTTGTTATGTTCCAAAGTCCTGACCAATCAAATTGCTTATCGTTACTTAGCCTAAGCAGAAAATTCTCACATTGAATATAATGAATGATATAATGAATCTATAGTCTCAAGTTTCATCACTCTCACCCAATTAAAACTAATGTTATCTGTGCTTAGCCGTAGTGGAAAATGCACATGATTGAACTCTGTCAAGGTATTCACCTAATTAGACACCTACACCAAGTTTGAACATTCTACCTCAATTAGAAGGAGAGTTATTGTGTTCCAAAAAGCGTTACGGAGAGACAAACAGAGAGACAGACGAACAAACGGACGGACAGAACCATTTTAATAGTCCCCTGCTTTCTTAGAAAGGTGGGGGACAACAAAATACAACAGTATACATTAAGTGCGTTGTATTACATATACAGCACTTAACGAAAATAAAACCAAAATTAGAGAGAAGAAAACAACACAGTAATTTCAGAACTAACATCCTTGATAATGATATAGATTTATATTTCGTTTATTCGTGCAGTTGCAGGAAAATTCAGGATGATAGGCGGGTAATTTGATTCCTTGCCAAGCGCATCTTGTTTGATAAAACAAACACATAGAATAGATGATCTGAGATTCTCACAGCAGTGACTAGGAACATTTCCCCACTACACCCTTCCGCAAATGTTTTATTGAGAATTCCAAAACTTGAAAATGTGGAACTAAAAGCTATTGAGAGGAACAACAAAGAGTATTAATGATCATTAAACCATTATTTGTTCCCTAAGAAATAGGACACAAAATTTGAATAAGTGTACTGAAAAAACAAAATTTCATGTTGATGTTAGCCTTAGGCATGGAGCTTTAACTTCTTTGTCTAGACAATAATTTGGAGATTTTGAGACTAACATACTGTGTTTTTTTTTCTCTGGTCATATGTTCAATCATAAGGAGTATTTTGCCCAGACAGTGGTGTTTATTTTATTTTACATGCATTCCAGTGTGCGCACTTATTATGGGCCTCAGTTTTTCAACCCATCTGAACAATTAAGAAACACTACCTTTGTATTAAAGATACATTATGGGAGATTAGATAAAGAGCTGGCAGTTCTCACTATAATAGTTAAAAACTAGATAATGTAAAGGGAATGTGCTGAAAATTCAGTCAAATTGATCCACCCTGAACCGAGTATTTAGCAATTGAATTTTTGGTCTAGCCCCGATCATCATTACTAAAGTAGGTACGATAAAAAACATAGTCTCGATTATCCATTTTTTGATTTAATCAGAAGCACCAGCCAGGGTTCTAATCCAGTAAATATCATAGGCTAGCGATGCCATCGAGAGTTGATTATGGTCTGGATAAGTTAATTAATATCTAATTAATAATTTAGATAACATTTCAGGCCTAAAGAAAGACCTGCAATTGGCATATTTAGCTCTTGCATAATGTATGTTTAAGTTATCAGCCAACTGGGCATTTCCCCTCACAAGTGGGAACTGGGGTCGACAAATCCCAAGGTTCTCAGCCCACACAGAGATTTGAACCATGGACATTGTAGTCGCAAGTCCACTCAGTCCAGTGTCCTTATTGCTCGACTAACCCCACCCCCCACCTACAGTGAAGGAAACCTTCTGAACAGCAGATTGGGTACAATAAATCAAACACCCCACTCACCTGGAATCTTCTATCAAACTGACAGAATTTCATAATAAGATAAGCATAATATGGGTTATATTCCTTTTCTTGTAAACAACATGACATAATCACATGAATTATCTCCCTTTCTTGTTGATGTTTTAAACCAAGACCAAGTAACTTCTCAAAAGCATCAACAAAATCCTATAAAAAGAAAACTTATTTAAACAATACAAATGTACAACAATGAAATATTCTATAAATAGTACCAATAAGTTAGTAAGTACAAGTAGCTCAGAGCTAAATGGAGACAGTTTGGAACGATGACCACAGGCACTTTTAAAACCCTCCCTGCAGTAACTGTCAACTGGAGAGGGTAGAAACATGATTAACGTTTAATTTTGACACAGAAAATAGGCAAATTTTAAACAATTAATAACTAATCACAGAATTTCAAGTCATCAATAATACGCTCACCAGCAGGGGCAATAATTAGTAAAACTATATTTGCAAGTCAGAATTTTGATAGATTTCTTTTTTATCATTATTCAAATAATCTCATTAAGTTTTAAAATAAATCTGCAAAACTCGAATCAGCAGAGCATTTATAAGTACATGTAACTGAAAAATCGCTATGTGACTATGAATGTCATTAGGGTTTATATCTCCTTGGGACTAGCAGAACTATCCCAACAAGTTCGGAAAAAACATATATCGAAATCTGTACAGTCTTTACAACAGGATGATTCTAAGTTTCAACAGGGTTCCTCCTTTGGACTAGCTGAACAATCCCAGAAAGTTTGACAACAAAAATTCCAAAACTCCAGTTTAAAAATAAAGCCCAAAAACTCTTACAAATAAGAATTTTGTTCTTAATCTTGAAACAAAATCAGAATTAACTTGGATGACCTACAGACCTAAAAACAAAACTCACAGTTTTCTATGAACAGGAAGCTGTGAAACACAAAGTACAAAATTCAACTTACCTCGCTAGTCATCAAAATAAGGAAAATACTCTTTCGTGTATCTGTATTCATTCTTTGTTTTTGTGCCAGTTCTAGTAAAGCAGAATTTGCTTCACTTAAGGTTTTACTGACAGATTCAGTAGCTGCTGTAAATAATAAGAGATACAGTAAGACTACAGTTAACCATTAGTTGGGGTAACTGAGAACAGTATTTACAGAGTAATGGCCAACCAGTAGTAGAGTCATAGTGATTTCACCTATGGTTCTGCAGTTTACATTGGCCCAGCTTCTCAGAACCCGATTTTGGCATATGCCTGTTTTCTTTGGAAACTGTAGCAACTAGATGTATATAATTACCTGTTACATCTTGTGTTGTATCTCTACCTGACCAAGCAGATCCAACTAACCACCATTTTCCTTGTTTATCAGCTTGTAATAAATCTTCTAGACTAATACATAACTGATTACTTGATAAATTACCTCCTGTTAGAAAAAAAACAAACTTTTAACATACATTGATTATATAAAAAAATCTAATAACATACACTGAATATATTCAAAGTTTCATAACATACACTGATTATATTCAAAAATCAAAATTAAAGTTAGGATTTATAAATTGACAACCATTCATCTGCTACTTAGAAATGTTTCTATCACTTACAGAAAATAAATATTCTCAGACAATCTTTTACAAAACTATGATGTTTGACAAATTTTTGTTTGTTTATTTTTGTGTCTCATTATCTTGTCAAACACCACATTTCAAGGTTCTATATTCATGTCAAATCTATGTTAATTCATACTGTTTAGAGTAATTCACTTACATAATTACTAACTCTTGTGAAACTGTCTAAACTATACTGTTACTATAAACTTTACCACACGGAATTACGAACATGCAGCAATCAATCAGATGGATTTATTTTGTTGAAATGAAACGATGTCAAACGAACCTTTAAAGTGACGTGATCTTATCTGAGAAAGAGAATTATTTCTTTTATATGACCTTACTGGGGACATTTTATTCTTCTTCCCTCCCCCACCCCCCATCTTCATACTTACCACGTGTAAAATTCCTTAAAAGCTTTTTCAGATGTTCCACACGGGTTGGATCATAGTTAGGTATTTTGCGCATGTTGTTATTTTTGATGGCTAGAATTATTTCCAACATGAACTGCACACGACTTTTTTCCACTATCGTGGTTTTATCAACATCTGTTGCTTTAGACTGCATCAGTTGAATAATTTCCTTCAGTTTAACAGGATCGTCCTTCCTCAGAGTAAAGCCAACATCTAGAAAAAAGGGAAAATGACATGTACTCTGTTGTCTGGCATAGTATGATGACTAGTATCTCGACAGGAAAAAGTTTGGCTTATTATGAAATTAAAATAGCTGCCAAATACTCAGTGCCGGATTAACCTATAGGCTTGGCAGCTTGAAGCCTAGGGTCTTAAGATCTAGGGATCCCCCCCGGCCAAGGTGTATAATAATCTTGACATAGAGTCATAAGCCTTTCTTATGTGCACTGTAGTCTTAAACATACATCATCATCCTCGACTTTACTCAATTGTGCTTAAAACACACTTTCATCTTCCTCTTGTCATGGGGCAGGCTATTATTATGGGCCTCCTAAGTGGAATACCCACAGTCTTATCTAAATCTGGCACTACATTTTGTATATAAAGGAGCTGTCCCAGATTCCAAGAGATGGGTTTACCGATATCTAGACAAGTGGCTTATTTTCCATTTAGCTCTAAGTGAAAAAAATCACCACTTTTGCTTGTTAACAGGGTTACATAGCTGAGATAAGGAATTGTCCATAATCGTGTGACAAGATAAATGCTGCTATCTTGTAAGCTTAAGTTTATAAATATTTGTATCCAGACACAAACACAGCATTGAGTTATACTGACTGATGACAACACTTGTAAACTGATCAGTTGTATTTCTTTTAAAAGCATCACAAAGATTTAAACTATTATAAATATTTCCATGAGCCGTTAAAACACATTTAATAAGATTTAATCACCTAAATATATCTAGGATTGCCCGTTCAACATAATCTATATTTATCAATACTAACGGCAATATGAAGCATTAAAGTAACGATATGTCATTTGCATTTTTCGCTAAAATATCAAATTTCTCCTGGCTTAATCCACACTAATATCAAAATCTGTTGATGCAAACAACATTCTTGTTTACTGTCTTCAATCATTAATGCCTCTTTTGCCTAGAGAAATGGAATTGCATAAAACTATTCTCTTTAAATTCTTTGGCCTGCAGACCATGACTATTTTCCCACCATTCCTCTTGTATTATGTTTGACTGTTTGTTGCATAGTTGATTAAACTCACTATACATTTAATAATATTAATGTCCACTTACTTTTTAATATAAATAATAAAAGTTCTATATCTCTTTCATTGAATGATAGAAGACATCTTTTTATAATATCAAACACAAGGTTACAGTGAACAACCTGAAATCAAAATACAATAAACACTAGGGACTGTTGTTGTTTATTGACTGCCTACACAAGTTTTGTAACAATTTCAACTAAATAATACTTTTAAATTTATTAAAGGAAAAAACCGAAAGCTATTTGATTGGAAATAAATGAAATGAAATGGGGTTTAACGTCCTACTGTTTTGCTCCGAACTGGGCTAATGAAGACAGGTATAAGCCATACAGTGTGCTATGAGGGAAATTTTGTCCAGACAGCGGCACTACAGCCTACTCTTATATTGAATTCTAACTGTCAAAGGATCTTTTACGTGCACACCAATTTGTACACTAGGCCTTGTTTTTTGTCCTATCCGAATGATTAGACAGCTGTCTATTCGATTGGAAGTAACTGCAGTTATTAAATAGAGTATGGAAGGACTGCAGACTCTGAATCAAACTATTTTACCTGATAGTTATAAAGAGTTGTTATCAACATCAAGATATTCTCCATGGTTTTTCCTACACCATAATTTGACTTGTTAAATAATTCATCCAATTCTGTCACTAGAGTCTGTAGAAACTGTGCACCTTAAAATATTTGTAAAAACATAAAGATTTATAATAAATCCATGAGTATTTGAAAGAGGTCTGTTATAAACTTGAACTAAAATGGAAATAAATGAAAGTTAAATTGATTTATCAGTTGCTATTATTGAATTTCAGACCCCCAGCTGCTGACACGGAACATTTTCTTTCACCTGCATTCATCAAAATATTGCCAAATAAACAAATGTGTGAAGCCTGGTCACCATACTGGCCTCTTTCCACTCAAATCCTATAAATTTAGCACCCAAATGAGCAGAAATATTGTTTCAGAGGGTATGATTTGATAAAACTCTTGGGTAATCCCCCAGCAGACTGCAAGCCAAACTTGTTGTCTTCAACCCGCAACCCCCCCCCCCTCCCCTCTCTGTTCCAATTTCTGATTACGCCCCTGATTAGTGGAACAAGTCAGAGTATACACATGAGTGTAGATTAGTAAGAATTGTGACTTTTCTGATACCATTTGACTGTTCAATGATAGACATGTCAACAATAAGAAGAAATTTCTTCAATCCAAAAGGTAATCTGACAAGTCAATTTGTCTATATCTTGTGGATCGAAGATTGGTTTATACATGTACTTCACATTATATATAGTAAAATATGTTTATGTTTATGCAAGTGATTTTTGATGGCTTGATATGTTACGGTAGTAGCCATATTACTGGCAGTGATGTAAATGTGTTGAGGGATGAAGGATGGGGTGTACACATGTCATTAAATCATGAATGGTCAATAATGGCATCTGTCAAGTCAATATATTATTGTCATTTTCCATTTATAATTAATATCATAGTGTGTGCCAGTCAAAGACAATATGCCCACAAGATTTAAAGTTAATCTGTAATCAGTTTTTACAAGGTTTCATTGACAGGGCAATAATTCCATGTATAAATGATGCCAGATTCTTGACATTGATACGGTTCACCCTAATGAAATCCCCAAAACCCCCCCAACAAATAATAAAAACAACTCATAAACCAGTAAGTGTTTACAATGTTTCTGTGGCAGGGGCAGTAACTCTGCATTAAATAAAAGGCTAAAATATGACTTACCAACTTCCATGCCAACATTATTGTGAAGAACAGCTACCAATAGCACTAATTCCTGACATAATCTCTCTGGGGTCAAGGTTGGTGAGATACAAGCGGCCATTATAAGTTGATTTAGAGTTTGACTAATGTCTGCACGGCTATAAGTTATGTGGAGTTCTTCTATTTGGTTACTTATTGACTGAATGTTGGCCTCACTCGCTCTAAAAATATGTTAGTATGGTAACTAAATTTATTACAACAAATTATATGTCAATTAATATCAAAGACATTATTAATATACATATACCAGTGATTCTCAACCAGAGTGCCGCGAAATTTTGAACAGCACACTAAGAAAATGTGAAAAAAAATGAGTATTCATTGGTGTCTACTGATAAGTTCATAGCTGTGTTTTTCATTATTTAGTTTGAGTCTTTATATATGTCTATGACTAGTCTGTGTCTACGGTTGTATGATGTCTGACTTACCAAGTTTATATTTTGCAAAATTATTTAGGCAGGTGTGCCACTATTTTTTCAAGTCTTCCATGGTGTGCCGTTGGCAAAAAAAGGTTGAGAACCACTAACGTATACAAAGGACCAATACAGCCTTTTATTTGACATCTGCTAAGTACCATAAAAAATGAATATGGGACTACTTTATTTAGTAAATCTGGGCATCAGTTTGGGCAATCCATTGTCTCTGTATTGGTAATGTTTAATATAAGATGGTAAGCTAAGACAAAACTCAAAATTATGAAACAAATATAATCCAGGCTTTTATGTATAAATAAATTGCTCTTCATACCTGTTTATTAAACCTTTAAGCTGTTTCTTTAACTTTTCTAACACCTGTTTTCTACTTTCACTTTCTCCCATCATCATAGCTCGACGTGCAGGAGGAATATAGGCTCCCCCACCTCCCTTTCTCTCACTCTTTGAGCTTAAAACATCACCCTTAGAATTTTTAACACGCCCATAAATATCTTCCTGCAATTCTTCTTCAGATTCTGATTCTTGATTCAGTTTCTTTTTTTTCTTAAGACGACCATATATATCTTCTTCAAACTCACCATCACTGCCATCATCTTCAACTTTCAGCTTAGTATCTGAGGTTTCTGCATCATCCTTTCCTTTCACTTTAGTTTTCTTCTTTTTCACTAAAGGTTCTTCTATTTCTTCTCTCCAAGAAATAGATTTCTGATCACTAGATTCATTCTTAGAAAGTTTTTTAGTTTTTAAAATTGATTTAGGTTTTGTTTTTGTGTCTTCATCTGATTCATTATCACTATCATCCATATCTGAACCACTTTCATCCATAATAGGGAGTCTTCTTATGATATTTTGGTCATCTGACTCAGCATCCTCATCAGAATCATCGCTAGGCTCTTCCATTAAATCATCTTCATCTTTATCGTCATCTTCCATTTCCATATCTGATTTTAGAAAAATAGATAATATGCTTTTACTGAACCATGACCCCACTACAGAAGCTACATATGATTGATCACTTGTAGTTTTGTAGCACGATTTAGATGAAATTAATCGGTATATATTTGTAAAAATAGAATATAATACTATAACATTGCTGTGTAATAGTTACGTGCTAAGATAATTGAATTATCCATGACAAAGAAGTATAAGTTGTTTTAAAATCAGTAGAGATACTCTGTCCCAGATGTGACAGATAGCTACATACTGACACCTATATTTGGATTCAGTTACCTTTCCATAAAACAGAGATTCTACCTAATTAGCACCAGTGAGAACCAATTGGCACCAGTTAGAAACTATTGGCACCAGTGAGAACCTATTGGCACCAGTGAGAACTGAACCTGATAGTGCCAGTAAGAACCTGATAGTGCCAGTTATAACCTACTGACACCAGTGAGAACCTATTAGTGCCAGTTAGACCATACAAATTGCTAGGCTATATGTTTCTTATTATCATCAGAATATTCATAAAGTTTGGATTCATCTGGTCTTAATCCAGAACACATCTCTGAATAGCTTATTCCCCAAACACAGTCTTAAACTACGGTGTTTATATATAAGGTGTATTATGTCTATCATTACGTTAAAATCGCTTGTGGTCAGAAGAGTCTTGAGTAAACCAAAGAGACAGGTAATCCTACTTCTTGTCACCTACAAGCAAGAGGACTTGGAGAGATAATAAACCTTATACCGGCATCAGACTACTTCATTAATTATCCATTAATTATAATAATGTGAAAGTAGACCTGGCAGTATTTCTTCTTCATCTGATTCTGTTAACCAATCAGGTTTTTCTTTCTCATAATCAATATCTGTTTTCCCATCTACCACCTCTAATAAATCTACCATATCATCAAGGAATAAACAAAATAAACGAAGAAGAGGAAATCTGTCTGTAGTTGTAAAGTACTGTATGGTACAATTTCATACATAGGGGTCTTTGGCAGTGGGTGGAAACCAGAGGTCCCAGGAAAAAACCATGAGGTAGGGTAGGCAGAAGACCACATTTGACTCTATTACAAACCTTATGATCTAAAGGACACATATTAAGATCATCTACCCACACGCACCGCCCCCCCACACCCGCAAGACCCCTTAGTCCATCTTGTACAAGAATAGTTGCATATTCATTCAGAACACTACAATCTGCTATATGATCACTGATGCAGATAGCATTAACATATCTCTATACATTGTTATTCCATAAATAGTGTTAGTGTGTTACTGTTCAATTACCAAATGCCACTTTGAAGTATACATTTGCTTCTCATATAAATAATTAAGGGTGAAAAAGTATTATGTTTCAATTCAAGGATACAATCCAACCCATCATTAATAAATCCTTGAGGCAAAGTCTTTCGTCTTTTATTCAGATTCAATTTCTTCTCCAATTCTTTTAATGATTGCTCTTCCACTTTCTGTATTTTTTTCATTTCTTGTTCTTCCTCTCTTTCAGCATTCAACCTTTCTCTCTCAGCTTCTCTCTTAACCTATAATATAAATAATCCTTGTGGCATTCTTTTAAAACAACACTCTCATTCTAGTGATCATCAATAATTGTTAACAATTTAATCTTTGAAAAGGCAGCATGTATAAACAACGTTTAACCTATCACTATTAACTGTTTCAGTGACATTTCATAAGTGTAAAGAATTCAGGTACTGGTACATGATAGAAGTTCAAATGTAAATATTTTATATTTAAGATGTATTATGTAAGAGCGACAGCTGCCTTTGCTGGTCGTTTTTCTGGCTTGAATTGTTATATGAATTATTATTTAGACATTTATTCACAAGACGAGCCCATATTCAACTCTCTATTTTTACCTTTTTCTTAATCTTCTTTTCTTTTAATTTGGCGATTTTGTTTTGTATTGTTTCTTTTTTCTTCTTCTTCTGCTCTATTTCTGTTTGGAATTTTATTTTCTTCTGTTCAAGGTACACATCTAACGATGGCATCTATAAGATATTAAACATGTATAGGCCTACATCTTAATAAAGTATGATACCCATTTCATTAGCACTGTTTTACTAATAATTTCCATATTTAGGCATACATGTATAGTAGGACTATCCCTGTTCAAATATTATCAAATATTTTAACCTTGTGAATCATGAGTCGAATGTGGTACCATAATTTTGAAAATGTGCAATGTAATTTGTTGATGATTGTGTTTTGACATTGATCTTCAAGTTCAAGATCAAAAGCAGCAGAGTGCACACCTGTGAATTTCCACACAAAATGATTCCATACAAATGTCTGTCATACAAATCTATGACTGATTATATAGACCACTGCCATGATTTATAATTTAACATAGTCCACAGGTACGTACATCCTTCAAGTTGTTGCACCATTGGCAACAATTGTCGGAGCACTTCAATACTCACCTCCTCTTTTCTATGAAATGCATTTTTTTTCAGTTTCTTTAATTTTCTGAATTCTTTTCTCTTTTGTTTTCGAGTTAACTTATCATTCACTAAATTTATTTTGAATAATTTTTGTTTTCTGGTATTGTCATTTGATTTCTGACCATTTTGGTTCTGTTTACCCTTCTTTTTCGTTACTTTCGTGAAATTTTTCTTTTCTTTCATGGCTAAAGCTACTTATATACCAGGCTGTCACAAATAAAGATTAACACTTATGCCACTTTTGAAAGAGATATCAAAATTTTAGCAACAGATTTTTTAGTTCATGCTTTTTCATGGGCGCAGACATATTGGATAGTCTTGACTGTCCAACAAGAGTAATTTGTAGTAAGGGTACAGTTTGTGACTCTATAATTAAAGAGTATGATTCAGAGTTATTCCCCTTAGAAAAATACGAAAGTGCAAGTTGACAGGAAGAGATAATTAAGACAGATTGTCACAGACAGAGGTATAATCTTTAGCTGAAGATAGAGAAAGAAAACAATGTCAATTGTGATAAGATATTGTCACATTATGATAAGATGCTTTGATATTATCATCTAGTTTTGAATAGTTTATTAAATGACAAGATATTGTGGGCGTTAGTCACGCGTATCATGTGATTTGTTTTCGCTTATGACAAAACCACAAAATTCAGTCTGATTCAGTGATTGCAGTCAAGTGAGGGCGATTTTGTAGTTTTGACATATCATTTATTGTTCTACTTTATATACGATTTACTAGGTAGCTATTTTTAAATGCATATTTTTTAGACAATGAGATAACATTCACTATGAAAAAATGAGATATGATCTTGAATATTTAATTTGAAGAGTTACAATCTCTTGATTTTATTTCTCTAGAAGAGTAGAAGAGAAGCAAATCTAAATGTTTTATCATTAACCAAATGTGTCGTGCGAAATTCATCAACAAAAATTCCTACATATAAATAAAACATGTTTATTAATGAAATCTTGCTAAGACTTGTTACCTAAAATTCTAGGTAGGATTTATATAAGATTTATTGACACAATGACACCTTATACTGTTCATTTCAGGGAGAATCTTATCATCTACCATAATGGTGCAACAAATTCTTGCCGTGGTGATTCTTGTCACTCTGGCCACCATTCATTCAGGAGAATCAGCTAGAGCTCTAAGGAGAATGTTTCCAAGTAAAATAGCTCCTATGTGGCAAAATGGTGTAGATCCTGGAGAACCGGCCTTCCTTACCCCATATTTGGAGAAAGGAGAAATAGACAAAGGTATTGATAATCCGTTGTTTTATTATCATTTTCTTTTAATAAAATTTGAGAAACTGATTGATTGAAATTTTATTTTTTAAGTGATTCTAAAAGGTCAGATGGACTTAACTGCAATTTCCTTAAAAAAAATAAAAAAAAACACTATAAGAAAATATGTAAGTTCTAGAACAGGAAAGGATCAGCTCAGCTAATAAAGTATAATATATTATTGGGTTTTATGGATAGTATTGGATGGTGTTATTTTAAATACTGTACCAAATAGTATTGTTATTGTAATGATAAGCTTACATATTTTTTGTGTATTTTAGCTCGACAAGTGAGTCTGGTATCAGATTTACGTGGTATACCCATCAAGAGTTATTCAGGATTATTGACCGTCAATGAAACCTACAACAGTAACATGTATTTCTGGTTCTTTCCTGCACAGGTAATTGTAATTTACCATAATCAAAATGTTGGTTAAGACTTAGACTAGAGAGATAGCAGAGGGATAGGGAGATCAGGCCCACAACAATAACTGAAACCTGAGATCATTCGACAGCCCATTGTCAATGAAAGTGAATGAAATTGTTATAAGTATACCAGAGATGTGTTGGTATTACAAGCATCAGACTGTAGATTTTTCACAATTTTCAGTTAGTTAAACATACATTATGTAAGAGCTAAATCTGCCTATTGTAGGTCTTTCTTTAGGCATGAAATGTTATATAAACTATTAATTAGACATTAATTAACGTATCCAGACCATAATCAACTCTCGATGTCAACGCTAGCCTGCGATAATGATCCGATTTGCTGCATAACTTTCCTTCTCGATTTAACGATTAAATGGATAATCAAGACTATGATTTTTGTCGTACCGACTTTAGTAATGATGACCGAGTCTATGCGGAACTTTCGATCGCTTATTTCTCAGTTCATAGTGGATCAATTTGACTGAAATTTTCATCAAATTGACTTTACATTATCTAGTTTTTAACTATTATAGTGAGAACTGCCATTTCGTTATCGAATCTCTCATAATGTATCTTTAAAGAAAGTGATAAATCTTAACCATAACAAACTATATAGTCCCATGAATAATTAACTATTATTGAAGAATATGTGTAATTCATTGTTTCCAGATGCACTTTGTGTTACTATGGTTACATGAGGACGGGCAAGATTGATAAGCTTTGACCATTTATTAGCAAAGATTCCCACCAAACTTTATATGAAATAATTTGATTTCTGCTAGAAAATTTAGTTTTATTTATTTCTATAAGGTAAATCCAGCAGATGCACCTGTGTTGCTATGGTTACAGGGAGGACCAGGAGGATCCTCATTATTTGGTTTATTTGTAGAACATGGTCCTTATACAGTTTTAGAAAATGGAACCTGTAAGTCCTTGTTATTTTCTTGGCTTTGGTGATAACCTTGAAGTTAGGACTAAAGGTAGTCGAATACGGTAATCCCAGAAGGCTTTAGACTCTAAAACTTGTCATTTGTAAATTGTTTTCAACAATCATGACTGTATAGACAGCAGGAATTGGTTGGGACAATATTTTTGAAATACAATTTTTAATATAGGTTTACATCCTGGTAGCGGGAAACTTTTCTGCATTTCTGTCAAAAGGATGAACATATTAATATACTCAGACTACATGTATATATTGGTTACCAGCAGCTCAATGTGTATAATTGGTTCACTATAACTAGAAGGTCTCAGGTTCTTTGCCGGTGTTGGCTGAAAAGGTTACATGGGGGCTTCCCTGCCTGGTTTCCCCTTTCTTAATCGCAAGGAAAAGCATCTTGTTGTTTCGTAAAGGAACCATTGACAGGTTGAATTCTCTTATAACATAATGCATGGCATATGCCGATCTTCATTATCTTGTTTTTTACAGAAATGTAGGATGTTAATTAAACCCCATTTCATTTCATTATATGAGTTCCCAGATGATTTGATTTTTCAACCTACAAGGTCTAACATAGCTATAATTATGTATTACACTTGCACTATGATGAGCTGATAAACACATGTTTTACAATCTGTAATAATTAACTTATTTAATTTGTTGTGGGTAATTTAAATTGTCCAATTTACATGTGATTTTATTTTTCCTGGTCATTAGAAATATCATACTTTCAGATAAAACCAAGTTTTGTTGGTCAACTGATGACTTAATATTTTTAGATTCTTATTTAATTATGTACATGTATTAAATTTTGTATTTTTAGTGACAAGAAAAAATGTGACATGGAATGAGAAATACTCCATGCTATATATTGATAATCCTGTAAGTAAATCAATTGGCCAATAATTAGAAAAAAAGACTGAAAACTATGTAATTATAACAAAAAATTTAAGTCAAATACAATCTTGATCTTCATGGATCAATATACTTTTCGATAAGAATACCTTTTATTGTCTGTTATCTGAAAGTCGGGAATATTGTGGCTTTAATGATAAATCGTAACTTTATAGAGAGAGAGAGAGAGGAATGGGGTTTAACGTCCACTTGATACAAACTAGGTCATTTTGGGACTAACATATGGTTTAATTTTATTTCAATAATTCGCTTGCGCGTAGGGGTCTTTAGCAGTGGGAGGAAACTGGAGGACCCAGAGAAAACCCACGAGGTTGGACAGGCGACCCTACTCCTTGTCACATACAACCGGGGATTCAAAACCATGCCAGTTGACTCAATGACAGGTCTTGTGATACAGCGCGCACATGCTAACCATTCGCCCCCCCCCCCCCCTCCGTAACTTTATAAAGACTATATTGAAATTGATGGAATAAAAATAATAAGAGGAAATAACTTATGGAAATAAATACAGGAAATAATTTATCGAAATAAATACAGGAAATGAATACAGGAAATAAATACAAGAAATGAATACAGGAAATAGATACAGGAAATAGTTAAAATAAAGATTAAGTCACTCAACTTATAATATAAGTATAGGAGGGAAGGAACAGGGGTACTTTGGATAATATTTTACATTTTATAGACCAGAGCTAACTAATTCTATTTTAAAGGACAATATTGGTGCCAGTCATTATCACATATGTGATAGAGCTGGTTAAACACATTCCAAATATAATTTTAACACAGAGATCATTGCTACGATAGCTGAGTAATACAGGTTTCTGGAGTCGGAAGTGACAAACGCCAAAGGAAAACACGAGTCATCTCTCTATATAACTGACTGATGTGACAAGTGATAACGGATATACGGCCGAATTTCTGCTCACTAATAATTCCTTCGAAGACCAAAAGTTGATATATGTGACTGTAAGAGGATACCTGACAATTCAATAAAGTAATTGAATGTCATTAGATAAGAGAACATGGGAAAAATAGAAATAGTCCGTACATTCCCATGTTTATATTCATTCTATATCTTATAAAAACATGGTAATGCACAGACTTTTTCTGTTTTTCTTTCGTGTTCACTTATCTAGTGGCAGTCAATTCTTTTTACGAATTGTCAGATATCCTCTCACAATCTCATACAACAACTTTTGGTCTTCGAATGAAATATTAGTGAGCAGAAATTCGGCCGTATATCCGTTATCACTCGTCACATCAGTCAGTTATATAGAGAGATGACTCGTGTTTTCCTTTGGCGTTCGTCACTTCCGATTCTGGAAAACTCTATTACTCAGCTATCGTCGCAATGATCTCTGTGTTAAAATTATATTTGGAATGTGTTTAACCAACTCTATCACATATGTGATAATGACTGGCACCAATATTGTCCTTTAAGGTTACATGAATAATTACCATTATTTGTTGTATGTTTTTGTTTCAGGTTGGTACAGGTTTTAGTTTTACTAAAGATGATCGTGGATATGCAACCAATGAAGTGGATGTTGGCATCAATTTATACAAGTGAGTTTAAAAGGTGTTCTGTAATCGGATAGAAAAATATGATTCCATGTATGCATTGGAGTGTGTTCAAAAGAACTCTTGTAAGTTCCAATTTGATATAAAAGTATCCTGTAAAGCCACTGTCAGGGCAGAATTCCCCTCATAAGACACTGCATTGTGTATGCTTGTCGTCATTAGTCTGGGTGGTGTAGAAAAGTAGTTCATTAAACCCAATTTCATTTCAATTTTTCAAACTTTAAACTCAACCATGAGAGTTGTCATGAACAATAAGCAATGTAAATGATTTGGGTAAGAAATACTGGTATTTAAGTTGTTTTTATAGAGTGGAGAACATTAAAACAAGGTAAATTACCAACAACATAAAAATTTTATTACAGAGATTCTTTTAATAAAAAAAATGAAACAGGTTGAATTTTTATAATTCTTTTACTCTCCTTTTTTGTTTGTTTTTAGAGCTTTAGTGCAATTTTTTCAAATTTACCCAGAATTCCAGAAGAATGAATTTTATGTAACTGGTGAAGTAAGTTTCATTCCTTAAGTTTTATTTTTTCATTTCCTTTAAATCATTCCTACAAATCATTCCTTCAAATCATTCCTTCAAATCATTCCTTCCAATTTTGATTATAGTTGTCATTTGGTACTAGAAAGAGGAAACATTGTATATTCACTGAGCACATCCATTGAGCATTGGATATTTTATAAAAGGGTTGACCACCTAATTACTAAATCAATCCTGCCTATTATCAATCGAGATTAGTAATAGTTATATTGTTGGGAATTTTGAATATGATTCACCATATCTTGATGTCCAGCATATATGGGTGAAACAGCAAATCGGGTTGAGATCCATTGAGCATTGACTGGGCATTGGATACAGTCAGTGCAAAACAAGGCACACAAGAGTGATAGGTTTTAATTGGCATGAATCTGTTGGGCAAGCTGTCTAAATGAATCAGTTATTTGTGTACAAATTGTTTACAAAGTGATTGATGGTTTCATTTGAGTCCGCAGCTTCCAAATCATGTTAGTTCAAAGCAGAATTAAAGTTTTATTTAAAATTTAAAAGCCGAATAGTGAGGGATAGAATTGACAATTTCAGTTAATAATTGAAGTCAACAGCAGCACATAGATGACATCTTGGGGCCATCAAGTACAGCTGTCTCTAAACTATAGTTGTTCTCAATAGACACAGACATTTTGGTCAAGGTAGTACACATCTCAAATGGAAATGTAATACAGTATTTGATTGGATGTTTAACGTAAGAGTTTGACATGAAGAGATTTTGAAATGTTTAAGAATATTTCAAGGGTTTGGGCCTGGCTGATCATGTGGACAACCATCTGTTGGCCCAAGTAAAGGGAAATTGAATGACATAAAGATTGCAAGATGGCTGCCTTAACCTAAAAAAATGGAATACCTGATTGGTAATAACCAAAATGTATCTAGCTACTATCTTTGAACTTTTTCTTCAGAAACAACTTGCATAAGCATGACTGATTTTTGTATATTTTATAGTCATATGCTGGTAAATATGTTCCAGCTATATCCTATAGAATACATTTAGAGAACCCTGCAGCTAAAGTCAAGATTAATTTTAAAGGAATGGCTATAGGTGATGGTCTTTGTGATCCAGAGACTGTAAGTTATATAATTTTGTGTATTTAGATGCATGGTTATATTAAACAGAAAATAGCAGACGATGCTGGATAAATGCTTAACAAAACATAGATTAGCTTTTCTATTTATTTCCAGGCACCAGCTATATGTGTCGTAGACAAATAATTAATAATAATTCTATCTTTTTCATACCATCCATCCCATTTTGCATGACATTTTGTATTTGAAATGTGCTACTGTTATGAATCAGTTAAGCTAATGATGAAGACAACATGCAGTGGGCTGACTGAGAGAAAAATTTTGCCCTCACAGTGGCGTACGAACTACTCTTATTGCAAATTCCAACTGTTAAGGATTTATTTCATCAGTTTGGTTTTTCATCCCATCCAAATGACTAGACACTTTTCCTTGCCAAGTCGTCCTTCCTGGACTACTAACAAGAGGAAATCACTATCTCGACCAACACCAGGATTGAACGCGGTAAGTGAGCCACCGTTTTACTCACTGAGCCACCTTTGTCTCCTTGAATGTTCTTAATTAGATCATAACAGCATGAAAATAGTTCATCTAATTAGCAGAGCCACGGTGGCTAGGTGGTTAAGGCGCTGGCTCGCTAGCCTGGAGGTCAGGTGTTCGATCCCTGCATTGGCCGAGAAAGTTCATCGGGATTTTCCAGAGTGGTTTCCCCTTGTCAGTGGTGCAGAACGGAGGGCCTGACAAAGACAGCTGTCTAGTCCTTCGGATGAGACGAAAAACCAAGGTCCCGTGTATACATTGGAATGCACGTAAAAGATCCCTTGGCAGTTGGAATTCGATATAAGAGTAGGCGATAGTGCCGCTGCCCGGGCAAAATTTCCCCCATAGCACACTGTATGGCGTATGCCCGTCTTCATTAGCCCAGTATAGGAGCAGAACAGTAGGACGTTAAACCCCATTTCATTTCATTTCATCTATTTAGCCTTTTGAAATACATGTGTTGTCTTTATTTCAGATGATGTCACAATATGCCCCCTTTATGTTTAGTATTGGTACTCTGGATGAAAATCAAAGGGATTATTTTCAGAATTTATCTGATATTGCCGTACAAGATATTAAAGCTGGAAGATATATGGATGCATTTAAGGTAATGGTATATTTTAATGGCAATTTCTGCCAAACGTGACAATTGTAATAGCAGATTGATTGTAGGATAAATATTGAAATAAATGGCTCTTGTTAACTTATAGGAGGTGTTGACATGTCTAGTAAATTTTTGTTTACTTATATTCAGCATTACATTTATCCCGGAGTTGATTGGATTTACATATGTCCTAAATTAAAAAGCAATGTAGCTGTCACATTTTAGGCATAGTAGGGGGTGAGCTATCAGACTCATGAAAATCCATGATTTAAAAGTATTTAAAACTCAGAATGGGTAAAGATAATATTTTTCGTTAATTTTTAAGTCAACCTGTTGGGTTGGAAATGAAAATGACAAAAAAATCAAAGTTACTAAACTGGACTTAAAGAAGAGTAAAATTCTCATCTCTGGCTTATGCATGTACCCATACAAAATATAAATAACCATGGGTCATCTCCAAATGATTTGATTTTATGTTATGATGCAACACCTGATCATCTGATTCTGTGAATTAGCATGTTTTTTTTTTATTCTACAGATATTTGATGAGTTGTTAAATGGTGATGAAACAACCGGTCCACCATTTTATCAACAAGCTACTGGTAGTACTGATTATTATAACTTCCTTAGAATTAAAGTAAGTAAAACCTGGGTATAAAGATTATTTCATGGTTACTGATTGATGAACCTAAGGGAGGTAACTATGATGTCTTATTTTGGTGAATGTATTATCTTGGCATATTGTTATTAATGAACAAGAAGCCAAACCATGGTTGTTTTATTGACCACATCTCATAAAGGATTCAGAAACCATGAAACAATCTATTATTGCATAACTTAATGTTTCATTTTAAATTTTGCTTAGTATATACCAATATTTTCAATTATAATAATATTGGGTATTTAAAGGTAATGTAAGAAGTAAATTGAGTATTCAAAGTTAATGTAAACAGTAAATGTTAATAATATTGGATATTCAAAGTTAATAGTAAATGATAGTAATATTATTGTGTATTTAATGAAAGTAATAACAAATATGGCTTCCACCTGCATCATAAACTATTTTATTTATGCAATAAAATTATTACTTATCCTCACATATCCCTTGTTTTGTCCTTTCTAATAATAGGTAGTACATTTTGCAGTGGAATCTGACATAGGGCTTACAAAATATTAAATTTCAGGGTGTATTTGAGAGGTTTAATTAGATTTAGGATCACAGGATTCAGTTTATACCTTGAGGGATTAAAGAAGTTCATATGTTATACATTAAACTGACACCATTTGCTAGAATATAACTTTCTTGTAATTTTGAAAAGAAAATCTTAAAACACCTGCTTGAATAGGTCAAGTGCCCAACTCTATGAGTTAAATTGTGAAATTTTTAGAATGAAATGCTTAATCCCCCTGCTTACTGCTTAAATGCTATTAAAAGTCGAGACATATGGTTTCTTTTTCCAGTCTCCAGATTCATTTGGTTATTATAACAATTTGTTGGCTGATCCCAGTGTTCGTAAAGCCATACATGTTGGTAATTTGACTTATAATGATGGCTCAACAGTAGAAAAATATCTCACTAATGATTTCATGCAGTCCGTGAAACCATGGATATCTGTTCTTCTTGATAATTATAAGGTAATAAATGCTTCTTTCTTTTAAGTCTCCAGATTCCTACAATTATTACAACAATTTGTTAGCCGATCCCAGTGTACGCAAAGCTATTCACGTCGGTAATTTGACTTATAACGATGGCTCTAAAGTAGAAAAAATGTTAACAAATGATATTATGCAGTCGGTAAAACCGTGGATTTCTGTTCTTCTCGATAATTATAAGGTGAGATATGATGGCTTTACTGCATGTGACCACTTACTTAATATTACTACCTATGGTTTACTATGGCTGATAATCTTAATTACAATATATTCAAAGCTATCAATTAATTAAGTAAATAGAAGTGAAAATGAAATGAAATGGGGTTTAACATCCTACTTTTCTGCTCGACTAGGCTAGTGTGCTAGGAGGGTCTGGACAGTGGTTCTACATCCTACACTTATTTTGAATTCCAACTGTCAAGGGTCCTTTTACATGCATGCCAATGTGTACACGGACCTCAGTTTTTCATTCTTTCCCAACAACTTGTCCTACACTACCGACAAGGGGGAACCACGCCGGAAAATCCTGATGACCTTTTTCGGGCCAACGTAGGGATCGACCACACTCAGCCACCTTTGCTCCCTTTTAATAGATAAGTCTGGTAAACTGAACATAAAATGAAAGAAACATAAAATGAGGAATTTGTACATAACATCATTGAATATCGATTTGGTTCAATGAACTCAAATGACATATATTATACATGTATAATGTCTATGTCTGCATTATAACAACCTTTAATAGTTACTGGCTCTAGTGAACCATCAAAGACCATGGTTTTACCAAGGTGAAGATGAGAATAAACTAGAATTTTGGATTTAGAAGTGAAATTTCAGACTCGCTTTTCCTAATAAATCTATTTTTGAAATGGTTCTTATTTATTATTATATAATGATTTGTATATATGTTAAATTGTAGAAGGCTAAAGATTTGTTATAGAATAATATAATCTTGTTATTTATTAAATAATCATGTTATTTATTAAATAATCATGTTATTTATTATAAATTGAAATAATTATATTATTTGTTCTAGAATAATATAATTATGGTATTTATTATATAATAATATATTCATGATATTTATTATAGAATGATATAATCATGGTAATTATTATAGAATGATATAATCATGGTATTTATTATATAATAATATAATCATGTTATTTGTTATAGAATGATACAATCATATTATTTGTTATATAATAATATATTCATGTTATTTACAATACTATATTATTAATGTTAGAACAAAATCATCAATATGGTCATGTTATTTGTTATATAATAATATTATTTACAATACTATATTATTGATGTTAGAACAATATCATCGATATGGTCATGTTGTTTGTTGTGTAATAGTACATATATAATCATGTTATTTACAATACTATATTATTAATGTTAGAATGACATGGTCATGAAATAACCGTTATGATCAAAGGACAAAAATCCTGTTCTTATAGACTCCTGTTATTATATAACAATGTATTTAATAATCATGTTATTTATTATATTTTAAATATAGGTTATGATTTACAATGGACAGTTAGATATTATTATAGCAGTACCATTAACTGAAGCATGGTTACAGACTGTACCCTGGTCTGGTTTAGAGAAATATAAAAGTGTAGAGCGTAATATCTGGAACTGTACTCTATGTGGTGGAGAAATAGCTGGGTACTATCGCCAAGTTGATAATTTTTATCAGGTAGGTATATTATTACATTCCTCTTTCATTAATTTATAAACTCCAAAAAGTACAAAATTGTGCTGCTAGGCTAATAACACAAACAAAACAGTCCTCACATATTACTCCAGTATTGTACAGTCTTCACTGGTTACCAATTCAATACAGAATTAAGTTTTAAATTCTGCTTTATACATACAAATGTCTCAACAACCTCTGTCAGGCATATTTATCAGAACTTCTTGAATTGTATACCCCTAAACGCAACCTCCATTCTTAGTTCATTTTGTGATGTTCCTTAGTTCATGTACAAAACAAGCCCCCTACTTTGGAACAAATTAACACTAGATATTATTCTTAATCTTTCAAAACAAAAATTTAATCTCACACCACTAATGCAAGGAAAACAAAAGAATTTTGGGGTGTAATTCTGCCAATTATTATCAATTTCTTGACCAAAATTTACAACTTTTTAGGATTATCAATAATTATATTTTCTTTTTTTCAGGTTATTGTATTGGGAGCGGGACATATACTACCCCATGATCAACCTTTAAGAGGCTATGAAATGATTCAGAGATTTGTAGAAAATAGATCATTTTCTTAATTAACTATTCCATTTAAAATTTATTTGTATTTCTTTATCATTGTTAAGAATGTTTGAATAATAAATATTTTTTTTTATTTTTAAAAATTCAGAATTAAATAGAGGGATTTAAAGCAGATAAATGCCCACATTTATCGCGGCAAAATGAAAGAAAAGGCAATAGGTATATTCAGACCAAATTTAATACACCCTCGGAGCCGCAGTGAGTGAAGATGCTGGTTTTCTAACCTAAAGTTCCTGGGTTTGGTCGGCTGTTTAAATCCTCTGGATTTTGCATGTGGTATCCCCTTGTCAGTGGTGCAGGACAAAGGGTCGGCCATGGAACAGTGTCTTGTCGTTCGTATGGGACAAAGGCCTGAGATCCTAAATAAATATTGGCGTTCATGTAAAAGACCGATGACAGTTGGAAATTGAAATAAAGAAAGGTCGTAGCGCCGACGTCCAGTCAAAATTTCCGCCATAGAACACTGTATGGTATTCCCGCTTGGTGCACAACAGTAAGTAGTACGTGAAACCCCCATTTAATTTCATTTACACTGTCAAGATTATTATATTAACGTCACTCGTGGTAATGGTTGGGCCTTTGTGTTCATCCACCCGTTTAGATTTTTTCTTGTTCTTCGTGTTGGTATCCAAAAAATCCTAAGGCTCAGTGAATTCATGTCAGACCAACATGAAAATTGGCATGCTTCTTCTTTAAACAATTTTGCATCGATTTAGTGAATTAGATATTTGAATTTTACCCAACAACATGGTCAGTTCCTGGTACATAGAACGATCGTACTTGTTTGTGCAGTTTCTACAGACAAGACTTTGGTATATACAAACAATTATGAGAAGATAAAACTTTGAAATTCGGTTATACATATTACAATTTTGTTTCCAATGCCTTTGTGTGAAAAACCAAATGCAAAATAGCCTTCTGAATTTGGTGTTTTGAAGTATTGATAAAAACCATCGTTCATCAAGATCCCGAACAACTAACAATGGAACTGATTTGGTCTCACTAAACCATAACTTGAGTTTAAAGTAAGACTGACATTTACTTTTGGAAGATGATTGAAAAGAAAAAAAAATCAATAATAATATGAAATTGCACAGATGAAATATATAAATGGCTGCACAATCAGGCTTGTAGAGAGTCGCGTATGGTAGGTATAATACGTGCCCTGGTCGGCACTTGAAGAGGGTGCCACTAAGAGTTAGCTACTCCTGCAGCGAGCAATTTGCACCAGTGAAAGCAAGGTATGGAGTGGAATTGTTATTTTTTATGTAGTGCCATAATTTGTTAGTTAAAGATGAACGAAATTGACTTTTGGAATGATTATATGGTAAAGTTATGTAAGGGTGTGGGGGGGGGGGATGTTTTAGACATGGGCGCAATTCCAGTTCTTGCCATAGGTGCTATTTTCCGCGAATACGCCATTGTTTGTAGATAACCAATATCAGTATCAAACTTATTACAACTACAGATATGAACCAAAACGTCATAATAGGCGTTTTTGTGAGTCGATTAGATTAGGTTTTGATTTGCTAGTACGATTTGGTATGATTTCGATTTGATTAGCTATGGTCCACAAATGTGAAATTTGATAATTACGATTTGGTAAGATGGCTGCCACCACGGACACCGATCAGAAAAAAAATTGTCTCTGCTAACATGACGAGGGGGGCGTGTGTTTCACGTGTAGTCCAAGTTACCTACAGATTACAGTGACACTGCTCGCACCCAGAGGGCCTAAAATTGCTTAGAGCCAGAGGTGATCTAACATTCTTGTGGACTATAAAGTTAACATTAAAGGAGCTAAATCGCTAACATTTGGGACCTCGAAATTGACAAAATTAAGTGGGTCGCAATGCATATAATACTGTAATATGAATGTATATAAACTGATTTACATTCAAAGGTTTCCGTTTTTACTCCAATTTCAAATCCGTTATGTTCGGCAAAATAAGCCAGCAGTCTCAAGCGAGTGCAAATTTCTAGCGTCTGGTTATTCCAGTTTACATACGCCGTTTGATTTGGTGCAATGTGTCTAGCCTCGTCCCTCGAGTCTCTTGATACAACTAGGGCTGAAGCGCATTACGGTACACGATTCGTGTACCAATGGTAAAATGTTTATTTTGTCTTAAATATTGGATATCAAAAGCCCATCTTTTCCCGTTAAGATCACAACATGAATGTTGATATAATTTGACAAATAAATCGTGTTTTCTATGTTGAAGATTTTGGATGATATTGAGTTAGAGACTTAGCTACTTTAAACACATCAAATGCGTTTTAAAAAAAACATTTTTTATGGAGAAAAACAACAATAAGCATTAAAAATTACTTACGATGTCGAACATTCCGCCATTTTGAAAACGTCAAATCTAATCGCCTAAACACCTCCTGGGACGATTATCATTAGGTCGATTTGCCTAATCAGTTGAGTTAAATCGTCTCACAAATGTAACGATTAGCATAATCAACTTGGTTCACAAATTCGTATAATAGCTAATCGGTCTAATCTAATCGGTTCACAAAAACGCCTAATGAAATAACGTCAATATATAAATGTATTGTGATGTTATAATTACTTTACGTCAAAACAATTACATTTTTTAGAGAATCGCTTTTGGTAGCACGCTATTCTCTTAGGAAATAAATTCTGTACTATAAACAAAAACTTGCGAATGATGGAGAAAGGAGATGGAAGTAAATACGATTTTAGACAGAAAAATGAAAAAGGTGGGTAAAATTAGATGTCACTAATAATCGCACGAAGAGCAATATAATAATTAATATAGTTAGCCGACTTTTAGTAGCATTTGAGCAGTTAGCCGACTTTTAGTAGCATTTAAGCAATCTGTTTTACAGACCTAATGCGACATCCGTAGCGGCCAAGCGAATATTCACTGCGGATCAGTGTGGCATTTAAGGTGATCTTTGCCCGTTATCTGTTGATTTTTTTTGCGGGTTTGTAAATTATCGGACGTTGTAGAAAAATTCTTAACCGTGAGGACCAAAGCAAAATTGAAACGCATTCCATTGGTTACGTATCGCCGACATTTTAGATATTGTAATCAATTTTAGGTAAGACTATTTGGCCTCGTTAGACGCATATTTGTGAAGCAATGGCCCGAGAAATACCTCTCTAGCTGGATTAGTTCTAATCAAACAAAACATTGCGAGAAGTACGTTGCGTTAGATGTAGAAATCAGCTTATGTACATGCCACCATGGTACGGCATAAAATATGCCAAATTATAGAGCGTTCTGTAAGTTTGATTTTTTTTTGTTTGATTATAGACTTTATGTTCCCGTAATAACATTCTTATTATTCTTCCAATACTTGATTAGGCTACTAATTAGATGTTTTAAAAGCTACTATGGCAGGCGGTGATCAACTGATAGATTAATGATTTCAACTGCTTTCTTATTATTTATTAGTTGTATTGACATTGTTATGCCTTTATATTTTAATCTCTTTAATTGTTGTTGGCAACATTGGTATATCGTTAGTTCCTATTGTTAAACCGGATTTGTACATTCATAGGGTAATCTAGATTTTAGACCGTTTCTGGAGCAAACAGCCCGCTAGTTAGTCAAATTGTTCTAAGTATATAATATTCAAGGTGTTAAATAGTTTCAAGGATAATTCCACTACATTATTATACTACATCGAAATCTCTTGCCAACAGCGCAGGTCATAGTACGTGAACTTTCAAACATCTCTAAAACTATGGATAATATAAACACTAAGGATATATAAAAATTAAAGGTGTATGAAAACTAAGGATATATATGACAAATATGGATATCAAATTTAAGACCAACCATAGACTTGGTGAACGAGAAGGTAATACTTCTGTTGTATTAACTTAGTCCAGTTTTAATTCAGTGGACAATGGAAATTTCTGTTTTCGTCAATAAGCACGTAACATGGTAATCTATAATTTGATATCACATGCATTATACAGTTGTATATCCTATTGAAGGGTACAACAATGTTTTACGGACATTCCGGACGCGTACTGGCCGATTTTTCTTTGGGGGGGGGGGCTGTATCATCTTTTTTGCCGGAAAAATATGGCGATAGCGCCCAAATCATGAACCCAGATAACTTTACCACAAGATAACCTTAGTAAAATCTAGAAAAGTAACGGAAAGTGTAGCGCCTAGAGGAGCAAATTTTCTGGAACTGCAGTTTGAGTTTGATGACTAGACATCCTGAATCAAAATCAGAATTGTATGATTTTCTGAAACTTTGAACTCCGGTTAGGAATTGCATCACCTCACCCAGTGGTCAGTAAAAGCCTCGGATTTCTGGCACTTCATTTTGCGAGTGGAATAATTTTAATAGCTTTTCTAATCATTTGGCCACTGACCGAAAAATTTGTTGCTCGCTCGAAAAAATTGTTCTTCCCGACTCCGGCTACAGCCCCTTTTCCTGGCTCGTACGCCTATGATTAGCATTAATATTAGTAATTAAATATTTTAATGTGTATCATAACAAGGGTTAATAGAGCTGCTGTCAAATTCAGAGTACAGTTGAATTGTTTTATTGTTTAATTTTAAAGCGATGAAAAAAAAAACAAAACAAAATAAAAAAAACAAACAAAAAAAAACTTGTTTGATGGAATTTCATGTGTAATTACTGATGCGAGAATTTGTTCTGAAGTCAAATAAAGAATGCCAGATTCAAATTTTCGCAAAATGTATTTCAAATTTCCAAATTGTTAAAACAACTGTATGAAACGGCACTCATAAGAAAAGATAGCAATGCCCTTTGTCACAGCCGCTAATTCTTTGCTTCACGTTGTGATTCGAAATGAACTTCAAATTGGGATTTCAAAGTCGACTTCTACACGGACTCAATAATATGTCTTCAATATATGAAACTGAGCGTCCCGAAGAACCCTCTATTTGCTAACCACACATGTCTGTCCTTATTCATGGAATATGGAATAGATATGATTGCATTAATATAAAATGCAACATTGCATATTTATGACAATACTAAAGTCACACGCCGTAACGGTACTTTAAAAGTTCGTTTACTGCACCTCAATGTCCTATAATAATTCACTTGTATTTAAAACTGTATGTCCAAAATAAATGGGATCTATAATTTTATCTAAAACCCAAACCTTTTATGTATATACAATATTACTCCCCACTCTATTAAATACAATAACTCTAAGACATATCATATTAAATTATATTATTATTTGAAGTATTTGCTTATATCTTTAGGACCTACCTTCAGTTTGTAAATGATCCGAACAGTTAGTCTTAAAAGAGAATGCAAATAAATACTTAATAACTATAATCTCATTGCTTTGGCCCTTTGCTAAATTTAAGTGAACATTCTAACAAAAGTCCCAGGAAAGATATAATTAAACCTATTCCAAGTATCCCAAACGACCCTTTAATGTTATCAATTGAAAAGGATTTATCCTGTCTATACACGTTTGAACTGGAACAAGTTGGTGATTGTTTTAGTTTATAAAGATCCAAGAGTAGCCCTGCTTCAAATCTTCGTATCATATACTGGTCCAGATCTTTCTTCAGGGGAGAATCTAATGAAACAGCAAAACTTATATGTTGTGCCGTTATAATATTATCAATAACTGACAAGAAACAGACATTTCTAGACCTCGCATGCTTTACAACATTCACATCGATAAAAGCAAAGTTGCCATTCACTACTTTGTCTATAAAATCATCTATGTTTTCAGATAAAACAGAAGGGTCGGTTTTATTTTGTTTTACAATTCCTTCCCACACTTTTCTGTACTCTTCTTCTGCCGAATTTTCAAACATACCTTGAACTGCTGAATTTTTCAATATACCATATCCCCATGTCTTCTGTTCAACTAGTTCTCCCAGTGAAGTAAAGGGTGTTTTAGATTTTTTTACCAGAAGAGAAGATGTTAGATTTGCGGTATAAACAGCTGCAAATACAACACAAAATATCAACCATGACGCATACAAGTTTCGACCTTTACATGTTCTTGGATTAATATGACCTGCCTTAAGAAAAAGACATCCTAATATGTCAAACAATATTTGCCAAGACTTCAGGTATTCCCTATTTTGTTCCAGGGCTAAATCAAGCACAGGAAAAGTCTCAGTTGCTATATACAAAAATGAAAATAGGATAAACGAAACGAATAACAGGATGTAAACATTAGTATTTAATGGCTTCAATACAGATGACCACGTTTCTTCTTCTTCGGCAGGGTTTCTGTAGACTATACCCGTAGACGATGTACTGATCGGGGGTAATATAAAATCCATGATTTGGCTTCGTTCTGCAGTAATAATATACTCAGCATATAATATATCAATTTCACGACGCTGTACTTGACCAATCAATCCGTCCCACGTGTTGTTGTCTGTCTTAACACCCCAATAACCGATTGTTGGTTCTATTATTTGGTAGGTGAAATTTAAATCTGCAGCCATGTCTTCTAGCAAATCAAACATCCATCCGGTATACACTGATGTACCATTTATAACTTTCTTTTGTAAAAGTTGGTAAGGCAATGACCCTATTAACAACCGTCTTCCGTTGAAATGATACTTAACATTTGGAAAAATATCCTGAACTCTTGAAAGGTTAGGAACGGAAGTCCAGAAGTTTCCATTTTCTTTCTTCATGAGAGTATTTACTCCAAAACATCCATCTACAGATTGGTGGATTACTGTCACGTGACACAAGTCTGTTAATATTTCATCTAAAGCTTTGATTACAACCGGATACGTCAGTAATAGCCATTTTGATTTTACTCTGAAGTCAGTTGTCCTATTTGAATTAAAATCAAAATCATTTACAGTCTTCATCACGTGAGACTCCGTTTCTGGGTTATCCGTCGTTACATACAAAATCTGAACAGTAGGAAACTGTGCTTTGTGTATTTTATAGAGAGATGTAATAAGGTTGACAACTTCCATCTTGTAAACTGTTCTTCTCATGTTTACGGTATCCAACATTTCTAGCAGATCTTCTATAAACAAATCCATTGATGGATCAACATCGTTATAAATGACCGTCATTTCTTCCCATTTTAAAACTTCCAGAATATTTCTTATGAATCCATTCGTGTTCTTTGACCAAATTGTTTTGGATATGAAAAGAGGGTTGCTACTTAACGTTCCTGAAATCAGAAATAAGAACAAAACATAGCTCTTCATATTTGAATTTGCTTTAAACACAAGCGACGCACAAATAGTTTAGCTTTTAAAGAAATGAAGAGTGGGTCATTTCTGGTTATCCAGCAGGAAAACTTTTCATCAATATTTCAATGACCAATAGCCTAGTATTTACAAAAATGCATGCATGGCCCTAATATTTATCTGGATGATATTTAATGGAATCATGCTGACATTGAACGCTTTTAACTTGTATCAAACAATCCGTCTATTGATCTACAAATTACCGTTCGGAAATAATTATCTTCTGATCCATATATTAATTGAAATATTTATTATCGGTAAAAAAAACCCCATCCAATTTAAATTCGATAAACAAGTCGATATTTATAGCAATTTGTATTTATTTATTACCAAATCATGTTGTTGCATATTTGAGGATGTGATTCTGAAACAAAAATAACTGGTGTATGCATGGGAAAGAAGTATCAGGTGTTTGGAAAAAAAAAACCTATCAGTATCACCTAAGAAGAAAGTCATTAACATATTAAGTGCACTCACTGTGTAAGGGTGTAATTAAGATATGTATTGTACGGTAATCTGGTTTAATGCGGACAAATGGGAAATTAACGATTGGAAAATTACTATCGAACCGTTTGTTGTATAGTTTCACAATAATTTTCTATTTTGGGTCAATATTGGTGGTATCTTAAATCTATAACTCATGGGCATATATTACATAATCTATATGGTCAACAAACAACAGATTATATAATGATAATACGTCTTCTGTTCGTTCCTATAGCAACACCTCATCACAAAATATTATCAATAAAGAATTCTAACATTCTTGGAATGGCATCTTCGATATTTATTATATGGCGTCAGAGTATGTATGGCAAACCTAAAAAAAAACAACCCAAAACAAACAAACAAGCTATCAGTCGGGCTGATACCCCCCCCCCCCCCGCCAAATTTAAAAAGTAATTACATGACACACATTTTATAATTGCATATTTTGTCTTTTTATAAAGCATCAACCATTATCAATCTTAGTTAGGTTATTGGTGTAATGAAACTACACACGAAGTTTCATCACTCTGACTTAATAAGAAGCAAAGATATCGTGTCCTAAATATCCGGACTAAACCGAACAAAAGCCACGTGGGTTGTGGACCCATCTCAAGATGGCACCGTAAGTCTCCATAAAATCAAATTCACACACTTATGTTATGATGAAAGCAATGAATATAATTCATTATAACTCTCCATTTACCAACGCTATAACAAACTATTGTGGATCATAATTTCAGTATATTGGGTTTTTTTTCTTTTTAGAAATAGAACTAGCCTTAAGGGTATGTGTGGGTGTTCGTTGCAAATCTGTTGTGCATCATCTGCCGAATTCACAAAATTCTTGAACCTTGTTTTTTTAGGCGGGGGGAAAGGGGGGGGGGGAGATGGTAATTCTCCTCTAACTAATTCACCTTTTTTTAAAATATATTTTCCAGAGTCTCCATCATTCATCGACATTTTAAGACGTCGGAACTTAAAACTCAATATAAAAGCTGATTGGTTGGAAGCCACTACCAAACCAGAAACGAAACAAATCGTTTGTGGTAATTCAAACAAGGAAAGACGACAGCGGCCGCAATTCAATTTGGCTCCATTGCTGAATATGTTCAGATTCGCAAAGAACACACCAACGCAACCCAACGGACATATAGACACCCGTTTAACTCAAGGGGGGCAAAATAGACAGCCGGAGACTCCAGGGAGAAGAGAAATTCCGAAAGTTAGCATGGAGTCCCTGAATCCACGGCGCCCTTTGGTTCTCATCAAAATATGCAAATCCGCAATTATAAACATTTATTCGGGATTTTTCAAAGACCAGTCTCATGTAACTCCAGCACGTATCACTGTACCAAAGTTCTGCATTCAATGTAATACCATTGTTGATGGACATCACGATCTGTGTGATGCATAAGAAGCATACTGGATTACTATAATGAATTTTAAAGAAACAATATAAGAAATCTAAATGACTAAAAGAAATATTATAAATCTACTCAAATTAAAACGTTTCAGAACACAACAGGCCAATGTGTTTACTATTTTAGGATTTAATTTCTAATAATTTGACATTCTATAGAAAGAAGTGGTTGCTGTAATTTAGTTATTGTACTGATCTAGCATACAGGTTACTTTTAATTTTGACATTCATTGTTTCATAAATAAAAGAATAATTTCAAACATAAAGGACGAATATGCTATTCAATTTATTCCATATCTTAAAACATGACCCGAATGTCGATAATAGAGTAAATGTTTAGAAATGACATCAACTCCCATAATAAGGTATACCTATTTAAAGCGCCCCCCCCCCCCCCCCCCGCCCCATTCCTTCCATATTCTTGGAACAAAACATTATTGTCCCTCTTTAAATTATGGATTAGGGGAAGAACTAACGCTCCTGCTAATTGTAATCTGTTTTGTGTGATATAAAACAAGCCAATCCCTTTGAGCGTTGCTTTAAACACACGAGAAACAGAGGCTAAGAGATATCGGAGTGTATCAAGAGGGTGCATTAGTTTTGCCCTGGTTTGGCCACGAATCATTCTTTCATTTTCTATATTTTATCTCTCATGGGTTAAATACGAGAACTGCCTGTTTACCTTCCTACAGTGTCTGAGCTGAATGGTTAGACACACCTTCTTTGTCATTTCCACAAGTCGTCCGATTACATACAGATATACGTAGAATTATTGGCCGATGTCAATTCCAAAAGATAAACGTGATTAATCAAAACATGAAGCATGTGACAAAGTTTGATATTACTATCAACCCAGCCTAATCATATCAACTGTTTGGATACAAATACACATATTATGATCAGAAGCTATCTATCGAAAATGTTTTTAAGTAGAAATTTACAAACAAATCTGTTAAGGCTGCACATAATGCGCAATATTACACACTGGCATCCGCATGTGGTTAATGCTATCCATCCGCATCTGGTTAATATTACTCATTCCTATCTAACTACTCATCTGATTAATACCACTCTCTCGCATCTGGTGAGTGAACCAGTGCCTTACCTAGCCACCATTACTCCCCACTAATCCTCTTTACATGAAGCGCATGTATTTATCTACTAAATGTGAACGTTGAGCTTTTTTGGACCGTAAATAGCTTTCACGAAAAGTTTCACTGCATTTCATAGGCATGATAAGTACAAAACGTATTTCTGACCTCTAGGTAACGTTATGTTTATCTATGTAGACTTATTGCTTATACGTATTAACCTGTAGTAAATATACAAAAGCTGAACATAACCTAGAAAAGATGGTTGTTTCATAACGCGACGTGATTCGTAGAGCACATTTCACAACTTTCATGATGATAACATTGATAAGATGTTTTTGATATCATCACCATGTGATAAAACTGATATCATATAAATAGGCTATACTCTTTATTAAATCATATACAGTTAGCATTTACTTTTTATTAATTATATTAGAAAGACGGTAAAATGTTTCGTGTAATTGGTTTGTTATTGACTGTGGGGTGTACCTTGGCTACTGAAGGTCCAGTTAGATGGTTGGATAATTCGTGTGTTATTGAGACAAGCCAGGGAACGATTGATTTAACACCTCTAGGAAATACAGATAATACTCCCAGGTTTGTATACGAGGGCTGGCTGAAACGCTCTAAGTCTGAGAAGGATAGATCAATTGGGTTGAAACAAACTTTAACTTCCAATCAGTACAATCATTGTATGAATCATAGACATAAGAACTGCAACTGTTGTCTTCGAACAAGACCACCTTGTGAACCTACCCATTGAAATCAGCAGAAATAGACAAACCGGCTATAGGGCTCTCATCAAGTATCTCATGCAACTGAAAGGACCAACCCCATCACAGATGATGTCCCTTCCTTTTTTCTCAGTCAGCAGTAAAGACTATATACGAATCAGGAACGTGTCAGATTCCTAAAGTCTCATGACAATCTTCGCCCGTTTTGATGCAGATTTTGATAATGTTTTGGCCAGATTTGTTACCACGGATGAGACCTGGATTCATCACTTTCAACCAGAATCCAGAATTCAGTCTAAACAATGGAATGATGACGTCATGTCAGTTGCAAACGACCTTTTTTAGGGTGGCTGAAAAATTTCTCCCGAACCGGCATCTAGGCCTTGCAATTTAGTTGGTAAAAGTGTGTACACCTCGAAGGGGACTATATGTAGAAATATAAATGGAAACCATCAACTTTGTACAGATCTTACACAGATAGGCTTCGAACTTTTCAGCCAACCCTCGTATCATTCATCTAATGCTGAATAATCATGAAATAGTTTTGGGTGTATCCCCATGAACACATTTCCTCGAAAATACTATAACCATTCTCGGGCAGAGTGACCTTTGATAACCGAACCTATATTAAGTCCGGTCTATATAATAGCTATATCCATAATGTTGACAGTTGACCGTCTAAGCTATAGTGTCAGAAGACATAGCTACTGTTTTTAGGAACTATTATAGCCTCTGCAACTATCTAATAACATATATCTATAAGGGGTTTGAGACAGAATCCGAGATTTATTAGATGCCGTTGGGACCCATCTTTGTGGACACTAAAAATGTATCATTTCATTTCAATTACGGAAACAGAATCGGGTCATGTATTATATTATTTCTCGTATATGAGGTTTTTGGTTACTAATTCATAACGTGCTAATATCAGATTCCTATTGGAATATCAGTTACTCACTCCAGCAATTTTTCAGTACATAATATATAATCATTTAGAGGCATTTAGTAACCGGATAGAGTAATAAACTATAACACATAGTTAGGGAAAACAGCAACTTATATATTTGGGCGGCGTTTGGAATAGTATTCTTTCAACGTTGTGTTGAAGTTCATAATGCTTCCTAGCTGTTTTCCGTAAGTATATGTTAACGTTCAATACAGAGCTATTAATTTAATTCCAGAAATAAAGCTAGTTTTATCAAAATGTTTTGTAGATTTAAAGACCTACAAGGGACCACTGATCATTTGTATTCTTATTCCTGGAATCCATGTTTACCATTTAATGAGGGCACGTGTTCAAATGTTGCAGTAAGTAATTATAGTACATTAGGCATAGAATTCAACTTTTGGTTCCAGTTCCATAAAAATTAAAAAGTTTCAGATTTTTTTTTCTAAAAAAAGGAAAACAGGCAGTTTTTAAATGCATATTCAAAACAGTTTGGAATCGCAACCGCGGTTCGCCTTTCATTAGTAATTCAAAGTCAACCAATTGCATAATTTCAATGACATCTGAACTGTAAATCCCACCATTGCGCATAAGGTACAGCCCTTACGATGATATGATACAGGGGTAGCTAAAATAAATTGAAACGTTGGTATCCATGCTCGCTCTCTAAATGATTAGTAAACTAGGGTGCACAGAGCGAAACCCAACATATAATGAGCATTCCTAAAATAGACGAAACCAATTATCGAATGTGATGTTTATTCCAGCCTCTATATTTATATTCAGATCTGTCAGTCAGGCCCAGGTCAGCAGTTTTTCTTTATCCTGGGTGTGCAAGATAAAATAAGTTATGAAGATGGAACTGATCAGAGTGGATCATTAATCTACCATACTTATGGAGATATCGAAAGGTATTTTATTTTTACATTTATACTGAGGAACAGTCATATTTTATGTAAAAGGGGGGGTTGGATGGCCGAATGGTTAGCACGTGCGTGCCGTATCATAAGGCCTGTCATTGAGTCAACTGGCGTGGTTTCGAATCCCCGGTTGTACCTGACAAGGAGTAGGGTCGCCTGTCCAACCTCGTGGGTTTTTGTCCGAGTCCTCCGGTTTCCTCCCACTACTAAAGACCCCTACGCGCAAGCGAATTATTGAAATAAAATTAAACCATATGTTAGTCCCGAAATGACCTAGTTTGTGTCGAGTGGACGTTAAACCCCATCTCTCTCTCTCTCTCTCTCTCTCTCTCTCTCTTTATGTAAAAGCATAGTTTTATGGGGTATTCGACGATGGCTGTGGTAATGCAATTTCTTCATTGCAAAACCTAAAGAAACAAAAAATGATATACTTATATAACCACTTTCAATACTTCCCAAACGAACCAACAGTTGGAATTCGACATAATTTCCCTTATTGCACACTGCATGGCGTATGCCCGTCTTTATTAGCCCAGTTGGAGCCGAACAGCAAGATGTTCCGTTAAACCCCATTTCATTTCATTTTATTTTTCTTTTCAAGAACGACAACTATACGTCTGACATGCGACCCAACACAAGAAGGTAACTTAATAGTTACCGGTGAACAACCATACCAGTCAGGAAAATACGTAAGTTTTATTTCTCTGTAGAATGTAAACTGTTATAATAAGAAAGGCTTGCGCACGCCAAAGATGTTTTGTTGATTGATTTTCTTTAGTTGACGAATAATCATTGGTCTACGGTAGATTACACCGCCCGATTTTTTTTTAGTTGTTCGCTTCCACCGTGGGTTATATCTCAGACGAATTGTCTTATTTTAGTATTGTATTTCGTGTGGGAGGAAACCGTGGTACTCCACCGTAGGTTATATCTCAGACGAATTGTCTTATTTTAGTATTGTATTTCGTGTGGGAGGAAACCGTGGTACAGGGAGAAGGGGCCATATCTCAATGTCACGTACACTCACACCACTGACCGCAAGTCAGAGATTGCCGGCAAGCCAGAGCACAGCGCGACACTTGGTCACCCCTCTCCCCCTTTCTTTACTGCCACATTTTGATTTCTAAAGGTTATTATCGCGACAAAGGAGAGTTCTCTATCGAATTTCGTGGGATTATTCACTGACACAAAAACAAGGACATTTTCGATATTTAGCCATTTCTAATCCTTTACAATAGAAATGACACCTGATTACAGTTTGGCTCTACTTGATCAACTACCTAGTTTAAAGTAATACTCAAGTTACCTGGAAGTAAATTATAGTTTTGTATTTATTATCATTAAAGCACTCTCTGTGGCTACCGTCTCTTCAAGCATCATTCATCCCATTTCAGTTTTTTGAATTAAGAAGTCAATATGCCTGCTTTCAAGAACCAACGACAACTTTTTTACCGCCAACATCAGGTGTTGTCACTGCTAGTATGAGTCCATCTCCTAATCCAGATATTTACAATGCGAAAACTATTGTATGGTTACTCTTCTCTATACAGTAAGTACAGGTCTATTGTGGTTGTTACTCTTCTCTATACAGTAAGTACAACTACATGTTTATCGATAGATTGTTTTCTCTGTACAGTAAGTACAAATTTATTACTGTAGTGATACGAAAAGTACAAATATATTACTGTCTTGAAATTTTGTATTCTCTATACAGTAAGTACTAATCTATTAATATCTTGACAGTAAGTACCAATCTATTAATATCTTGTCTTCTCTATACAGTAAGTACAAATCTGTTTTAACAAACTATCAAGATATTAAAATATCTTGATAGTTTGTCTTCTCTATACAGTAGGCGCATGAGTAATTGGCTAATACCTGACGCAGTAACACAAACTGGTCCGGGCAAAATTGGTGCCTTTTACTCATTGTACGCCGTCGCGTGTTATTTTGTGTTCCCATTTACACTAAATAGGAACTATTTTTATCCGACTGACCTTTCCAGTCAATGACACAATAGTCGATCTCCAGAATAGTCAAGGAACATTCACTGAACATTTGCTTAAATGCGTGCGTACGGACATATTTTTACATGCCTACGGTGACATTCTCGTACCGGGGTGAGGGGTGAATCCACCCTCCCCACACCCGCTCAGCTACATAAACAAACTTGTAAAACAATACTTTTATGAGAAAAGTGTCACGGTCGTGTGCTTTATCCTTTATCATCAGATTGTGGGATGGGATGGGCATTCAAAGCGCGAGATAATGATATAGACATATATGATATTACAATTAATGCTTAGCATCAATGAAATTGAATCTCAATATGATCCTATCAATAATAACAAATTGACGTCAAACGGGGTGTTGAATTTCTCTCTTTAAAAAGCTCGGTGTGTATGTATGCCTACGTAATTTGGAGACGATGATGGCATCATGCATTGCCAACTGGCACCCCGCCCCCCCCCTCTCCTGCAATTCCTGGATCGGCCCCAGCGTACTACAACAAAATAACACATTTCACTTGTTTTTATTTCAGGATATCTCTTATAATTCTCATTGTTATGTTAATTATTGGTTTCGTCACAAGAAAACAGTCAACAGTTCCAGAAAAAGACACAGAAAAATCACAATTTGCTTACAAAAGTATGAACTGACATTCGTAGGACATGGTATTCACAAGAAGTGAGCGAAAATAACTGCAACTGTAACAGATTATTCTCGCTTTTTTTTCATGGAAATATACGAAATTTCTACATTCTAAGTTATTTATTATTGTGGCAATTCTAAATGGTAAATTCATGTTGACATAAAATTTGTTTAAAAAGAATTGTAATCTTTTATAAATTTCCATTGACATGAACACATCTTAATGATGTCTATTGAATTTTGTTTTTAGTGTAAAAAAATCGTCATAGAAAAATTCAAGTGAATAATTTCAAAAACATAAGTTTTTGTAGTACAACGTCAGTTTTACTCAGGAGAGTGGATTAATGTTACCCGAACCGACTACATCCACTCCTATAATAAACACGTGCAAATATACATAAACATGTATGAAGACATTTGCGTCTTCCCTCTCGTTTTTAACCTATGATCTTAAGGGTACTTCACACGGCCGTGACACTTTTCTCATAAAAGTATTGTTTTACAAGTTTGTTTATGTAGCTGAGCGGGTGTGGGGAGGGTGGATTCACCCCTCACCCTGGTACGAGAATGTCACCGTAGGCATGTAAAAAAAAATATGTCCAGTCTCCTACCGTTTCATCCCTGTGCAGTGTTCACCGGTACCTCCATCTGGTTCTGCAATCGACTAGGGCCAATAAAATGTTTTAGATCCGTCCAGCCATTCTCAGTTATCTTCCTGCTGAAAATCGTTGTCACCAATATAATGAGCTACAGTTAACTAAGGCGCTGAAAGTCAAACACAAGATAGATGTATCATTATGAAGTATTAAAAGTACAATGATCCTAAGCTAATAAACACTTTTTTAACGATTAGGTTTGATATTGGGTTTGTATATGTGTTGTTTCTTACCTTTCAATATTTCTACTGATAGGTTAGCGGTTTTAAACGAGTTATGTGCCCCTAAATTTTGGTCATACGAATATGAACAAAATATAGGCCTAATAATACTTAACTTCAGCTTAATGCTATTTTCGAAAGCATTACAACCCCCTGTAATCTGCTGTAACAGCAATACTCGGTTATAGTACTAGATTGAAGGTTAGGAGTACATCGCAAAACGCTTCTTATAACATTTATGAAATGCCAAAATGTTAACAAAGCTAAACAGACTTCAATCTGCTTTAAAACGAGAATTTCATATTTTCTAAGAAAGCCAAAACATAATTATTTCTATGTCTTTTGCTCAATGGGTTCTCAACTCACTATTATACGATCATAGGTATCATTCTCACACTTAAACATCATTCACCCCGGAAAAAATAACACAATTACCTCCCTTGTTTTTCTATTCCCCCGATGGAATAGCTATCTTCAAACGTTTGAATTTGAAGTTGAAAATGCTATTTTTGCCAATTTCTCAACTGGCAATAGTGAATTATAGGATTAATAGGATTATTCTTTAACAAGGTAGGACTGTTTATAGATACCATCTATTTTAAGGCTTTATTTTAATACATTTTAAAAATATAACTTAAAAATATGAAATTATCGCTTTCATATCAAAAACATCATAGGAAATTAAAAGTAACGATGGAAATAAAACAAACTAAAAATCGAAACTACACTATTTAAGAAACAAGTCAAATAAATTAGTTGTGTACATGTGTAAATATCCAGTTTAACACACATGTATGTAAGAGGAAAGTTACCATACATGCATTGAAATTAGCATTATTCATTGCTAGATTAGGAGTTAGAATTATGTCGTGAATTCCGCTCCATATAGACCCGTGACAGGAAACTCCTTGGCTATCTATTTAACGCTAAATAGGATTAGGCATCTCCATAACAGTTTATTTCTTTCGGTCACTTTCTTGATACGAACAGACAGAAGCTACATAATTTAATTATCTTAAACAGTAAGCTGTTTCAAACTATTTTATCACAATGGTAGGAAAACTATATACTTTCGATTATCTTTGAATTAAATGAAATGGAATGGGATGTAACGTTCTTAGTCATCATACTGTTCTGCACCAATCGGGCTTATGAAGACGGTCGATTGCGGTCGAAAACAAGTTATTCAAATATAAATATGACAGATTACTAAAGCTTGACGAGGTCTGTCAGACCCAAAGTTTGAAATGGGTAAAAATAAGTCGCATAATCCTAAGCAAACTTTTTACTAACATGATATAATTTAAATTGAATAGTACATACGTGGTAATGACTTGAAGTATTCATTCCGCATCTGTACCTGGTCCAAAGTATTGGCAATAAACAGATATCTTGTTCACATTAATACATGGCAGCGCTCCAAACTGTTGATTGTCCAGGGTACTTCTTGTAACATACATTGTATTTTTGTAGATATAATCCACAGGACAACTATCTATCATTTAGATATTATTTATTATAGATAAAATCAACAGGACAACTATCTATAATTCAGATAATATGTATTGTAGATATAATCTATAGGACAACTATCTATAATTTAGATGATATGAATTCTAGATATAATCCATAGAACAACTATCTGTAATTTAGATAATATGTATTATAGATAAAATCTACAGGACAGTTATCTGTAATATTTTTGAACTGATGCCTCCCATCCCCCTTGAAATTCTTTATCCAACCGAACGACGAATTAAGGTGGGGATTCGACTCCCCACCACCACCCTCTCAAACATGTCTGACCTCGTAGGTTTTATCGAGATACTTCTATTTAATGAAATAGAAAATTGATGCAGAGGAAAATTGGTGTGGCAGGGTCTATTTTGTACTCAATGAAAAATACCTGTTCATTTCAATTTAGTTCCATGTAGTGTTCCAAATGTTTGATCCAGGGGATTTTGGGGCACCATCTTTGGGCTCCAATGGCAACATGCAGCAAATGGACCCCGGCGGATTGTCATATCTGAATATTAGGTTACCCAGTAAAAGTTCCGGTACTCGGATATTGGTACGGTGTCTGTTTGACCAAAATACTCTGGTCTGCAGGTCTAATAAACAAACCTAGGGTCGGCGATTTTGCGATCAAAATTATACGGTCGGTTGGGTGACATTTTTCGGGTGCTCTAACTAAAGTCAGTAAATAACATTGACATGGACTAAAGATCAGGCATAGTATCTATCTTTTTCAAATTTGACATTTAATTAAAATTTCGGTTTATCGAATATTTATTGTATATTTGATTTCGAATTAGTTTGATTTTTACTCTTTGGGGAAAATTGTTTTCATGCAAAATAATACTCTCCTTCTATAGTCAATATAATAACGAAATTTTAACAATCTCGAGCTTTAGGGCGGCTCTTTTTTGTTTTATCCCTCAAGGGTTTTAAATAATTCAAAGGAGCATACCCATTTTAATCCAAACACGTTTTCATCAGCAGTTCATGAAACAATTATAACTAAATGATGTTGGTTTTTCAATTTGAAATTGCTTAACGTCCACTCCACACAAACTATTAATTTCCGGACTAACATATATGAAGGGAGGAAACCGAAGGATACAGGAAAACCCCACGAGGCTGGACAGGCGACCTTGCCAGGTACAATATAAATATCCATTTCTTGAGCGTCAAATCTACCAATAAGCATGCTCAAAGCGGGGACTTGAAACCACACCACTTGACTCAATGACAGAAATGAAATGTAATGGGGTTTATCGTCCTGTACCGACAGAGTTAATGTCAAGGGTTCTTAACTCGATCCCTTCGCCCTGCCGGTAAATACCGAGGAACTTTCACGGCCTACAACGGAAGTGAACCAGAGACAGAGACATGCATAGCGTATGCATGTTACCATTACCGCCGTTTGGGCAGCAAAATTACATCTATGGCAAGGTTTGGGGGCATTTGTGTGGAACTTTTCACCACAACAGTTTCACAAGATATTAGGTTTCTGAAAATAGATACATTCCACAAGATTTTCGATTTAAAATAATATTCTTGTGGAACGTGGTACCACACAGGCACACACGGAGGTGTGAGAAGAATTTTTTGAAAAAAAAAAGGATTTTTTTTCTTTGTCCAATATCTTATGGAACTCTTGTGGTAAAAAAACACCACAGACCCAAAACACTCGATCAAAATTATTCCAAGTCAAAAATCTTGTGGATTGTGGTACCACACAGGCATATTGGGAGGTCTAAAAAGAAATTTTTGAAAAAAAAAAAGATTTTTTTTTCGAAGTCCAATATCTTGTGGAACTCTTGTGGTGAAAAACACCACAGACCCACAACATCAAGTCGAAAATCTTATGGAATGTGGTACCACACAGGCATATAGGGAGGTCTGAGAAGAAACTTTTGGAAAAAAAATGATTTTTTTTTTCTAAGTTCAATATCATGTGGAACTCTTGTGATGAAAAACACCACAGAATAATATTTTGTAGAATATATCTTCCCCACATCTTACAAGATGATAGGATAAACTATTATGTTTCAGCGAAATAAAAAGAAAATGTTTCATAAATATTTCATTGTCCACTTTTCCAAACGCCCCCAAACCTATTTAGTCCCTTTTGTTGTTGTCGTATACACAGGATAATACCATTATTCATCAACATTTGTATTTTATCATTTAATTGCCATCCATTATATTAAGAGTTCTACCAATTTGTACATCCTTGAAAAACAGTTTTAGTTAAACTCTTGTTATTTTACATCAGATCACGGTTCATTTGATTTTGTGCTTAATTAATCAACGTTTGTTTTCTGGCCCCACATGGTGAGTTGCCATTGTTGAGCAGCGACCCATTTCAAATTCCGGGCACTACTTTTCAGGGACAGTTCATAGGAATTGGCGGCGCCAGCCGCCAGTGATTGAAGGGGCAAAGCTGGGACAAAGTCCATGGTTAAGGGGGCAAAGGCACGAGTTTCAACTAGGGGTAGGGGGACTCCCCCAGACATTTTTGAAAAAAAGGCTGCCGAAATGCAGTCTGGCAGTATTTCGGACACTGAACGTTGAGATAAAGTGTCAAACGAACGGACTTGCGAACCTCGACGAAGCCCACGCACGAGCGCCAAAGTAGGGAGCCCTTACGGAGGGTATGGGATGCTTTCCCAGACAATTTTGAAAAATAAACTGCCGGAAATGCTGTCTGACCGTATTCAGACACCGCCTGATCAGATACCGCCTGTCGCCTGATCACTAGTTTATCCAACCCCAGAGAGAGGAAAGTGTCAAATGAACGGTCTCGGGAACCTCAACGAAGCCCCCGAAATTTGATCATCGAGATAAATAGAACTTACCAGATACCTCCTGTCGCCAAATCACTAGTTTATCAGACCAGAGAGGAAAGTTTCAAACGAACGGAAATGCAGCCTGGCAGTATTTCATACACTGGTCATCGAGATCAATAGAGTTGACCAGATACTGTTCGTCGCCAAATCTCGTCGCCAACTCACCAGCTTATCCGAACAGAGAAGGAGGTGTCAAACGAACGGAGTATGTTTATCAAGTGAATGCATATTCTCGCCGCGTTGAACCTATACTCAAAACCTTATTTCATTTTCTAAAATTATTGAGGGGGGGGGGGGGGGGCAAACAGAGGGCAGAGCCTCGTTGTTTTTTACTTTATCGATGTGTGTTGATATTTTTTGATATCAAAAACGATTCGTAGGAGATTCTCTATATATCGGGCATAGATAGGGATTGGACATCAAAGCATCAACTGATCTGCAGTTTTAAAAACAGTCTTGTACACACCCGCTTTATTTGGCTACAAATGGTATATAAATTTTTAAATTTAATAATTAAATGGACGACTGATTTAATCCATTCAATATCCAAACCATCCGAAGTTTTTAAAAAAAAAGGGGGGGGGGGTGACTATGGGCGTGTCGTCTGTATAAATGTATAATTAATAGTTTCTATAACATCCAGTAAATTAATAAGCAACTGAATAAACATCGACATGTAGTAACACATTCGCGGCTTTAGGCGATTTGTAGATATTGATGATTTTGTCATCAGGGAGAAAACTATAAATCCCAAAATTCTGAGTTATCTCCCTAATTACGTTCGGATGGGAGTCAGAGCAGTAATTGTTTATTCGGGCATCGTATTTAAAGGAGCTAAATCGCTAATATTTGGGACCTAGAAATTGACCCAAATGGATCGCAACGCATATAATAATGTAATCTGATTTACATTCAATTGTTTCCGTTTTGACGTTCAGTTATGTCCAGCGAAATACGGCATGAGTCTCAACCGAATAGCAATTTTTGGCGTCTGGTAATTCCAGGTCTATTGCACATGCTCTCCAGATAAGGTATGGCGTCCCCGTTTGACATGAGTTGTGGAATATGTCTAGCCTCGTTTTTTCTGGTCACTTGTTACAAATGACACTGAAACGCACTATGGTACACGATTCGTGTACCAATGGTAAAAATTTTATTTTGTCTTAAATATTGGATATTAGAAGCCTACTATTTCCTGGTAAGATCATAACATCAATGTCGATTTGAATTGACAAATAATTCGTAATTTTCAACGTGTAAGACTTTGGATGATATTGAGTTAGAGACTTAGCTACTTTAAAATTGAAGGACACACCATTTATTTCCACACTTTGTCAATTCTCTGCTCTTACTTTGGTCCCTTAAGCTGATCTGCAGATGGAGGCTTCTTTGAAAAACATATGCCTTTAAGAGCAGAACAATATCGACACTATATGAGTTTATAGATTTTAGTTTAAAATTTATCAACCTTTTACATGTAATTAGGAAAAAGTATAGTATTGTCGACACTACAATGCAGAAAAAATCAGTATAGTCAATAAATAATTACAACAACAAATCATTGTTATAGAACGTCGGTTTTACCCTACTAAGAGGCATAGAGTGCTCTGAACTCAGCTAAGCCCATTCCTGTGATGACACGTGTATATAGAAACATATCACTGTCGTTATGGCAAATCTTAACCTACACCCTAGGTATTTCACAAAAGAACGGCTTTATGACACCACATCGTACATCATTAAATGCAGGGGATGAAGTCGCTTTAAATTTCACTCCTGCACAGTTCTCATTGGTAAACCCATTTGGTTCAGCTCCAGAAACAGGCCAAGGAAATGTTCTAGATCCGTCCAACCATTCCCAGATACCTTCATTCTGTAAATCGCTGCCACCAAGGTAATGATCTTTGGTTATGAAAGGGGCTAAAAGTTAAACAGAAAATATGTTTCAATTACGAGAACAAACGATCTGGATACAAAAGGGCGAGGTACGATATTATACTGGTAGAAAAGTATGACAAGGCATAATGACCAGACAGTTTTAGATAGTATTTAATGTGTCATGGTTAATATCAATCAGGGTAGAAACCAATTAGTTAAGTATTTAATCCATTATTGTTTATTTATGTTAATGTCTCTAGGGATAATCCTGTATAGTATATACTTCTGTCGTGCCAAAATGTTGGACCATCAAGTAAGCCCTCAGTAAATATTTTTCAAACTCATTATATAATTTAAATTTTATATAAATATAGTCCATACGTGGCAATGACTTGAAGTAATTATCCAGCATCTGTATCTTGTCCATAGTATTAGCCATAAACAGATATCCACCATCTTCTACACACATTGCCATGGCAGTATTCCAATCGGGTGTGACTGCCGGATACATCTTGTAACATACACTGTAAGTTCTATTATAGATATAACCTAGTGGACAACTATCTGTAATTTAGATAATATTTACTGTAGATATAATCTACAGGACAGCTATCTGTAATTTGGATAATATTAATAAACCTTTAAAGCTACGTTCCCAGAAAAGTATTTATCGGGTGGTTATTTCCAATAAAAGTATGGCAATTTTGGTATATATGGAAAGTAGAAATATCCAATGTTATTAGAAAAATAATGGATTCCCTGAAAAACACTCATGGAGCACATACAGGACAAAAATGTACGGGTTTCCCTAATCGACAGCCCGAAGATTAGGAGTGTCTGCACGCGTGACGTCGAAGGTTGCAAGCGGAGATTGAGCGCGTACATGTTGATAAACTTTATGAAGAGTTAGAAGTACAACACTTTCTGAGACAAAAATCACGGAAAAAGACGCGGGCAGTGGATAATCCGAGAATTTATTTAGGATTCGATATTTGTAATAAATAGTCAGCGATAAAGGCAACATCGTCTTGTGTATGCAATGAATTCTCCTCTGACCGCGCACCCGTTTTGTCACGTGACACAAACATAGCCTCTTTTGGTCGATTTTTTATAGCCGGCTATTCCCTGACAATTGTAACGTTTTGAGAAGGATTTGAAGCAAAATTATGATAACTTAATTAGTTTGAATATATTTTTAGTCCAAATATATCATCAAATCAGCCAGTTTGTACCCGGGAATGTATCTTTAAACAGGAATTAAGAAAACGGATTCAAGACGAATCGTGCAGGGTCGCTACGATACCTCCCCACCCCGAAATCCCCATAAGCACTAATTTATTCAACCGCATATGCAACCAAACGAAAAGGACAGCTAAATTTATAAGGTCAAGACGAGGTTCGTCAAATTTACGCTATCGCTGCTTCTTATCTTTCCGAGTCATTTGTTGGATGCTAGACATACCATATAACTTAGTGTTGAGTTTCACACAATCCTTTACCTTACCTGCTAAACGCCAGTACGTAACTAATCCATGGTACTGGATATCGGGCCGTCCAGCCCATACTCGTATGTTATATAAATAACATTCACTGCTGTTGGAGGTTTCTGGTTTATAAGAAAATGAACCACAATTTGAAGATTCCGAACACTTCTCAGCACATTCTTTAACTGATAATTCCAGATATCGCTTTAAATGACCACCGGAAAGACGATCTTTATATGGAATCATCTTAAAGACGTATTCAGGACAAGAGCCCAGTGCAGGTTCAACAGCTAGAATTACCAGCAAAACGATCATCTTGGTCATATCGAATCCTAATTCTTGTTTGATGTTATCTGAGTTCCACAAATATAGTAAGCTGTAGAACAACAATGCTCATCATTGTTATGACAACATGAATTGAAATCAAAGAGCTTTTATCTCTTGGAGAACAATTTTTCTTATTGATCTGGGTAAAAAGGTTTGCAAACGGAAGTAACCGAATTTCGAAAGTGGGTACTCTTATGACACAATTTACAATCTAACTTTTCGGGTCCATATTCTACCCTTGCAATACAACGCCGCAATTTGAATAGGAGTTCTTAGATAAGTTACCGTACTGCTGCGTGTTTGTCCGCGAAAGTTTTAATTGATTGATCTGAAAGGCGTTGGCATCAGCAGTTCATGATACATTTACTGTTTAGCAGTCCAATTTCATTTAAAAATACGTTTTCACTTCTATTGTCCACTTTCTCAAAACTTTCTTTTTTTTACCAGATTAGGACACAATAGACGGATTATATTGATTTATACGTATTAACAATAAATATTTATACCACACAAACATGTCTTCACTAATCAAATACAAAGGTAAATGGAAGAAGTCCCAGAATAAGTAAAAGGTCTTTTGTTAAAACCTATCAGTTGAAGAATGTAAAGGGACAAGCCACAATTGCTCTGTGAGTCTGATGGTACCTAACAAAACATGAGTTATATGATTCGATCCCAGTATTGTATTGGATGAGAAAAGTTCCGCGCGTAAAAGAACCCGTAACAGATGGAATTCGACGAAGAGTTGGCTTTATATGGCACACTGCACGTCATCATTAATACTGTTGGTGCAGAAATGTTTAAACCCAACATATGCAACAGCCGTCTGTGTAATCCATAGTGTCTCCACCTGAAAAGAAATAGCGTCTAGTCGTTCGTATAGGACCACAAATCGTTGTTAGGGCCAACGTAAAAACCCTTGACAATTCGAATTCGCGGAAGGGTGGGTTATAGATGCATGATATTTTGGCTCATTTTATGACTGGTAACATTTTAATGGATTCGGTAACTGGGAGAAATTTAATACGGTGGGTGGGAATTAAATTTTATATCATGGACGGTCTAGCGGCTTACAATACATCAAAAACATACTGATATGAACCCTGAACCTAACCATGGCATACCAGTATCATGATCGTGAAATTTGATTGATCCTAAAACTCCAACCCGAAAATGTTTTACAATAATAGTAAATACTTAATTGAACAGTTATATCCTCTTAGTAAAGCTGAACAGAGTTACTCAATGTTTTGTTTTGGCTGCACGTGTGGGTGTGTGTGTGTGTGTGTGTGTGTGTGTTCCGGAACCGAATTCTCTCCATTCCAAAAGTACTGACATTCGAGTAAAAAGGATGATTTTGGGCTACAACACAGCCGATGACTGCAGAAGATAATATCTCAATCAACCATGACAGCTGAAATATAATATTTGTCGGAACTGAAGAACTGTGACAGGACCGAATTCGTCTTTACTCGATTGTAATTCAGTCCCGAACTGACAATCGAACATCCCCGGTATGTGTTTGTCTTGATTTAACCTTAGCTGATCTTTTATGTAAACGCGTGATGTGTCAGTTGTGTAATATGAAACGATTGGCATTTTAGTTGGAATATTTTCTTTAGCGTTGAACGTGAAACGGAAATGCTTAATCTCCAAACGTATCCAGCATCGATGTACACCGCACAACAAATCACATACTAGTACGGTCAAGAAAATCATTGATTTGTATTACAATTTTAATCCAAATCTCTTTCCCAAGTTTAAACAGTTTAAGTTATATTGTATAAATAATTATCACCACTATCAACAGTAATTATTAAAGTGATAATTTCATATTTCTAAGTTATATTTTTAAAATGTATTAAAATAAAGCCTTAAAATAGATGGTATCTATAAACAGTCCTACTTTGTTAAAGAATAATCCTATTAATCCTAAAATCCACTATTGCCAGTTGAGAAATTGGCAAAAATGTCATTTTCAACTTCAAATTCAAACGTTTGAAAATAGCTATTCCATGGGGGGAGGGGATAGAAAAACAAGGGAGGTAATTGTGTTATTATTTCCGGGGTGAATGATTTTTAAGTGTGAGAATGATACCTATGATCGTATAATAGTGAGTTGACAACCTATTGAGCAAAAGACATAGAAATAATTATGTTTTGACTTTCTTGGAAAATATGAAATTCTCTCTTTAATTAACTGGCTACTTATTTGCTGTGTTAAAGATGCATTATGTTTTGTCCCTGTTTTTGTTGAAACATAAAGGATATAGATGATGGGCTATCATAAAATATAAAATATTTTACATCTTCATATAGACGTTTCATGTAAAAGCTTTAGGTATTTCAGATGTTGGCAGTGCATGCTGTATTCAGATTAATAACGGTAGGGATTATACGCAAACTGTAGATAAACTATGCTGTGAGAATCTCGTAAGGGATCTGTCGAAAAATTGTTTATATACCTTCTATGGTTGCTCTGATTCATTACCAATATGACGACTTTCTTTTGATCCAGAGATTTTCGTTATTAAGTCGGAATTAAGTAGAATAAGTATACATTATCTTTCAGCAAGCATGAAGAACACCTGCCTGGAGTCACGAGGTCAAGTTATTGTAGTACTACGGACTTCTTTATTTGTTGTGTTCCTTGTGATCGTAAATAATACTACAGCAACAATGATTTCACAGCTTTATTGGTAAACTGGAAATAACTTTGCAGGTTCCTCGTTCTTTTAATAATCTGGTGAGAGTCTAGTTAAAACTCACTTCAACCCTTCAATTTATACCTATCTCATTTCGGCAGGTCCTTGGTACTTTTCCATTGAAAATACGTAATAAACTTGTTTATTTCCCACCACTAACAGAGATAGATATTACCTTATTTGACCATAGGTCAATAAACAGCCAGAATTTGATGACTATTTTGACAATGATTATAATTTGACCAAAATATCACTGTTTTTTTACGAATAACTATATCCACGTTCATTTAGTACGTGTGATTTGACTTTATAGACAAAATTGAAGAGACAATTTTATAAAGACCCAAAAATTGTCTCAAGGGCCAAAGTGCTACATTATAACCGAGGGATAATCATGTAAATTAATACCGTTGGTGGATTCTAGAAATCCTGGATGCCAGTTGTGATTTACTGGTGAACCTATAAAGCAAATTACATGGGTATTTTAACTGATCTCAATCATCACTATCAAACTCATTGACTTCACGTTGGACTGCAATGTGGACTTCACGTTGTGTTATTTTAATATTAAAACCCTGGAAAAACCGGGTTACTCTAAATACGTCTTCATATAACAGTAAGACAGCACAACATATAAATAAAACTAAAATATTAGCATAATTCTAAACATCAGCAATTACTACAAATGATGTTCCCACTAGTCTCCCACCCGAGTTGGTTGATATGGGAACTAACTTTAAGATCCCTCCATCGTTTCGAAAATATGTCCTGAATGATGTCTTGAATGATGCCTGGCCAAACCAAGCGTGCTCTGCTCTTTTAAAGCCTGATACACCCTCATTCGCGAATATATCAGAGGTACGAATTACTTGATTGGTCAATATGTAAGGACTTTATCTTAATGTCCTAATGTGGAAACTGAGTAAAGAAAGATGTACCTAAATTAGTAACACTATATCGATCCCTACATTGACCGAGAAAGTTAATAGGGATTTTCCGACGTGGATTCCCCTTGTCAGTGGTGCAGGACGGAGCGCCTGACAAGGACAACTGTCTAGTCATTCGGATGGGGGCGAGGTCCAGTGTATGAATTGGCATGCACGTAAAAGATCCCTTGGCAGTTGGGATTCGATATATGAGTTGGCCATAGTGCCGCTGTCCGGGCAAAATTTCCCTCATAGCACACTGTATGGCGTATACCACAGTAGGGCATTAATTATTTCATTTTGGCTATTTCGAACACAAATTGATGTTAGACCCCCTCTACACCAAAAGGAAAAATTGACACTTTTATTTATCCATTGCATTTAGATATGTTAAATTTTTTTATATACGTGTGCAAATAATAGAGACTTTTGGCAAGCGTAAATTCCTAGTCCGTATCCCGTATCCTTATCGATTTTGCGTATGACGGCATCAATGTGTGTGTATTTCTCATACGTAATACGGCACACGGATACTGCAGAACGTATCGGCCAGCTTTTATACGGAAAAGGTCCCTATAACATCGTCGTCTTTTATACCGTCTATTTGGCACTTTTAGATGCTGAAATGTTGAGCCATAGCGTTTTTATGGATCTATGACGTGCATCCTAGAACACGAAGGTGTATATTTGATGTGATTTTAACCATGATAAAGACTGGAATTGAATCATTTTTTTTTTTTTATGAGTTTTTCTCGGAATTTTCATATTTTTCCTGTCTGTCTGTCTGCATGCTGGTTGATCTACGTGCTAAAATTTAGGGAGGTGGGTCCTTGCAAATCTGTAAAATGATGGGATTCTATGGTAAAGGGGTATAAACTTTCTGAAATGATTTTTAATAAGATTCGACACTATTTTCTTTTAATCGCTCAGCGACATTCAAGCGACTTCACTCACTCCAGTAATTTGTAGGCTAGGGCCACTTGACTAGCACTGATTGTGATCTTGGTAGATAACTGCGTTTATGCTGTAACAGAACTAAGGCCCGCTTTAGCTACTGATAAGTACGCGAGAGTGGAAAATTCCGCTTGCCAAAAGGCTCTATTATGTATATAATAAAGTTGTTAGAATCCAAGAACAGGCAGATGCGGATATTTTTACGTAGATAGAAAAATATTTGATATATTTGTAGCCTAATAAACCATATGAAATTTCATTTATTAGTATACAAAAGCAGAATTGTTTTACTTTCTTGTTGACATGACAACTAATATTCATTTAAACCTTCTAACTTTGTATATTATTGTCCTATAGATTGCTAATGGTTCAGTGATTTATATATAGCCATCATTAACAATAATGCCAAGACCTTAATTGTTATTTACCCGGAGTTTATTTGCTATTATTTCCAGTGTCTTTGTTGCTGATAGTTAGCCGTTCAATGAATCGCCTTTACTTAAGTTTGTATAATGATTGAGGTCAGTACCCGTGTTGTAAAGGGAATTTCCCCGTCAAATAGTGTATAAAATTGGTCATATGGGGCAGCAGTCAAAGTGGAAATGCTTCTTTTTTTATATTAAGTTATGTTTATAACTACAAATATGTATACTGAGACGCAATCAAAGAGCATCATTGATTTGACTGGAAATGTTTGGCGAGATATGATTTAGCTGAAATATGATATATAGCCTGGGCATTTATGGACACAAGTTACAAAAGAGAGAGGGAGAGAGAGAGAGGGGGGGGGGGGTATGTACGCTGCATCATAAGGTCTGTCATTGAGTCAACAGGCGTTGTTTCATTTGCCCGGTTGTACGAGACAAGGAATAGGGTCGCCTGTCCAGCCTCCTGGGTTTTATTCGGGTCTGCCAGTTTTCCCCCACTGCTAAAGACCCCTACGCGCAAGTGAATTATTGAATTAAAATTGAACTATATGTTAGTCTTGAAATGATCATGACCTAGTTTGTGTTGAGTGGACGTTAAACCCCATTTCTCTGTGTTTAGTGGGCCAGTGCCTTACTCATTGTGACTCCCGCTTCAAAAATATAAACAATGTATATAAATATTTAATAACTTTAGCATTTCAGAGCGTCCAAAAGATTCTAGAAAATGAACAAAGGCAATAACTTCTAGAATTCAGTAAAATCATTTACAGATACAAAACAACACTCTGTCGATCCATCGCGTCGTTAAAACACATGGCAAACCACTTGACTTGAATACAAATATATTATCTTTATATCTTAAACTGGACGATTTATCATAATGGATTAAAGTAACTTGATATTTTGTGCTCCAGAAAGTGTAAGCATATTCTGTCCATAAGGTGGAACCCTAACGAAATACTGACCCCATCACCATAATCACCACTACCAGTCTAATTTAAACACAGATCCTATTTCGTTTCGTTTTTTATAGATCAAAATTTCGTTTTACTTGACTTTACTAAACTAGAATCTGGAAGAGTTGTTATATAACCGGCCTTCTTGTTGATGTGAGGGATTAGCCAATGAAACGATCTGTTACGGCGAGTTCTTGGCGTGTGATGCATGGAACTGTGGGTAAACTACTAGAAACGTCAACGCTGATTGATTAATCAATGTCTGACGTCATGAGTTCAAAAGTCGCTCGTACGAACCCTGACGCGAACTTCCAGTACAACAGATCAGCTCTCCATGTAGTGTAGGCCATCGAAAGTATAAAAAACGAAACGAAATATAGATCTGTATTTTAATCAGATTGCACCACTACCGCATCAATTTTACGCGAAGTTCGTGTCACTTGTCAGGATAGTTAGTCTTGTCTTAAAGAGGAATCGTTGGGATATACAGAGTTGTACAGAATGCTATGCCTCGTCATTGTTCTTGAGCTCTCTTGGGTGTTTTTTCTGCTACATGGCCACAAGCTTGTAAGAAATTAAAACATTTTATATATTTTATTAAAATACAGTACGAGTAGACAACTATTTCACGTTTTCATAAGCAACGTTCGATTTTTCGGCGACAGCTGATGTGGAAGTTTTTCTAGAGATGAAACCAATAGAATAATTTCCACTATAATAGATAACCTAGAATGTAGAAATTTCGTAGATTTCTATGAATGTCAGTTAATACTTTTGTAAGCAAATTGTGATTTTTCTGTGTCTTTTTCTGGGTGTGTTGACTGTCTTCTTGTGATTAAACCAATAATTAACATAACAATGATAATTATGAGAGATATCCTGAAATAAAAACAAGTGAAATGTGTCAACATTTGTAACAAATAATGTATACGGATATTGAACACATGTATTTGATAAACGGCATTTTACTCATTCGTACGCTCTTGTGCATTGACAAGTTAAACAATTGTTGGAACAGGTAGCGGCTTACACAATCTGATTAAAACACAGATCCAATTTCGTTTCGTTTTTATAGTTCAAAATTTCGATTTTACTTGTCTTTACTACACGTGTAGTGTAGGCCATAATTATAATTATATTTTAATGAGATTGTGGCTTACAAATATCCTAGTGTAGATCTATTAGAATTTTAAAGACGCGTAATGTAAGATATAGATAAAGAGCTGAATTTTTTAGCTATAATAGTTTAAAACAGATAAATTACTTTGTTCTGAGCTAAGTTATAAACTGTAAAAGTATTCATAAGAATAGCGTAGTCTCGATATTCATTGCTACCATTGTTGGGAAAATAAACAAAATCTGGATTATCCAATTTTAAAACAAATCATTAAACGGCAGTCGTGTTTCATTCCATTCAAAATCGATGGTCTAGAGATATTATGCCATGTGCATAAATGTCTATATAATGATTTATATAACATCTAAGGGCTAAAGAAAGACCTTTAATAGGCAGATTTATCTCTTACATAATGCATCTTTACTATGGAATGTTCAATCAGGGATGTCTTGTCATTCGGATAACGTCACGTGAATAGTATACAGATGACAATATATCAAAGTATCACTAGATTTGTACTTACTGTATAGTAAAGAGTAACAATACAATACTTTTCAGGTTGTATACATCTGGATTAGGTGATGGACTCATGGTAGCAGTGGCAACACCTGATGTTGGGGGTAAAAACATTGTCGTTGGTTCTTGAAAGCAGGCATATTGACTTCTTAATTCAAAAAACTGAAATGGAATGAAATGTGTTAGTAGAGGAGAGAGAATAGCTTCTCGTTTTTGAGATTACGAAAATGCCGAAGACTCACACCTTTTGCCGAACAACACACATCATACCGACTTACTAACTTCGACGAAACATTTTGGAGACTCATCGTTCGTCGGCGAAGGAAATTCATTGCTGTAGCAAGACCTTTATATACATGTAGTAAGTCACAGAGAAATAAAACTTACGTATTTTCCTGACTGAGCTGGTTGTTCACCGGTAACTATTAAGTTGCCTTCTTGTGTTGGGTCGCATGTCAAACGTATAGTTGTCGTTCTTGAAAAGAAAATTAAAAATACAAAAAAATATCATAATAAGTTTAAAGGCACAATATTACAGAATCAAAATTATGGAAGGGTATCCCTGCCAATATTAAATGCTCTGCTACAATGTCTTTTCCATTGATTATATGTAAAAGGTACAATGTACAAAGTCCTAATACCGGTAATGATAAAGTCAAAATACCTCTAAGGCAAGAGTTAAATGTAAAACGTCAAATGTTAAGTGTTAAATGACAAATGTTTTGTGGGAAAATGCTTTTTTTGACGTGTCTACATTTTACATTTCTCTCATTACATTTTACATTTGCGCTCTGCAATATCCCATTTGTCCTTCACGTTTTCTACATAGCAGCTTTCGCACAGCATCAACTTGCATATGCAAATGTAGGATATCACGTGACCCTAATAACATATACGGAAACCTGGCACACTATAAGCCAGAACAAGGATATTCACGACACTATAACAGGAAATCAGCCTAGAACACAATAAGAAATTTACTTACCTTGCCACTTTGGATGGTACTTTACCATGATTACGGGGTGTGGGTGTGGGGGCTGTGCAATGTCCAAATACGAAATTCCAGGTATCATGTTACATATTAGTAAAAAACACGTTCTGTTTGTAAAAATGTAAATAGTTTTCTTGTACAATCGTATTTTCATAAATCAAATCCAATAAATATCACACTATTAAAGATGTATTCAAGTAAAAATACTGGTCTAGATACGAAATTCCAGATACCATGTTACGTATCACTGATTGTTCGTTTCAAATATAATGCAAATAATTTTCTGGCACACTCATATTTGCTTAACTTTACAAAATAAGATTAAAGTTGAAGTGAAGGAAGGGTGGGGGGGGGGGGGGTAAACTAAATTAAAATAAAGATACGGGGCTTAATCAAAAATTCTCTATGTCCATACTAAAAAATGTATAGTCATTCCTCTCTTTAAATATATTATTTATTTGTTGGGCACAATGCTTATATATTGTTATTTTTTTTAATGGATCAAAGTTAATTAGGCTGTACTCAACTCTGTTTATAGAGAGACCGGAAAGAGTGGGGGGAGGGGTGTTTAAAATATCAAAATACGGTATTAATACGAAATTCTGCTATGTAGAAATGGGATGTGGCAGAGCGCAAATGTAAAATGTAATGAGAGAAATGTAAAATGTAGACACGTCAAAAAAAGCATTTTCCAACAAAACATTTGTCATTTAACACTTAACATTTGACGTTTTACATTTAACTCTTGCCTTAGGGGTATTTTGACTTTATCGTTATCGGTATTAGGACTTTGTACATTGTACTTTTTACATATAATCAATGGAAACGACATTGTCGCAGAGCATTTAATATTGGCAGCGATACCCTTCCATACAAAATCAGACCATTCGCAACAAAAAGTAGTTATTATTCCAATACTTAGTCAGATCGATCATCTTCGTGAAAGTTATGGCCATATGATGTTTTTATTACTTTCTAGTGTCGCCATCTTTTTTTCTTTCAAGATCGTTACCAAATGCTTGATTGAAAATTCATATCTATCCACGAGCATCAAAGCCAATATGTTTTTTGTTTTAATCGTAAAGTTTACTAGCTATGTTTGTTACCCTTAAAAACAAGTAATTGATCTTCTGGAAAGGCTTGAAAAGGGTTTTACCAGTTGATGGACCAAATAATTCGGTCATTTTGAGACTAACACACGGTTATGTTTTCTATGGCAACGTGTGCAATGCGACCGAGCTGTGGCGTGTTCATATACTCTTCACCGAATTTCAACTGCAAATGCCAATGCACCATTCGAATGACCCGACGTTAATACTGCCAGACTCGGAAAATACCGATGATCTTCTCGGTCTACTCTGGTACTCGTTGCCCACACTGATATTCATGGCCCACACTGGTATTCGCGACCCACACTGAGAGGCCGAATGGGACCTAGGACAATCTAGTTGGGAGTCCCGTTCCCTTAGCCCTCGACTACACCGGCCACTCTGTTCGAAGGGTGCAAATGCCTTGTAGTGGGGGTTCTACAAAGGGGTTTTGTTTTTTCATTCTTATAAAAGTAAACAAATTTACCTTTCGATATCTCCGTAAGTATGGTAGATTAATGATCCACTCTGATCAGTTCCATCTTCATAACTTATTTTATCTTGTACACCCAGGGTAAAGAAAGCCTGTGTACCTGGGAGCGACTGACAAACCTGAAATATGGATTGTTGGAATTAACCTATACTCCTGAAGCAATGGTTACAAGCATTATCAGTTCATAGACATTGCTACACGTACTATGGTATACCATATATAATGCGGTGTTTCAGATGAGTTATATAGCCCTTGATCCCCTCCCTATGTCACCTTACACGAAGAATAAACAGACGTCTAGAAGTAATCGACCCAAAGGATCCTCCGTGGGTTGTTTCGACTAGAAATATCCGCCTCGAGATTGCAGTTCCAAGTTGATTTGTTGCTGCAGCCTCCATTGGAATGGAATATACAATTCCGAATAGCTTTATTTGATGTCGGTTTGAGTAGTGTGGGCCCAATGAACTTTCTCGGTCAACACCGGGATCGAACCCGCTACACCCAGGCTAGCGAACCAGCGTCTTACTCACTTAGCCACCGTGGCGCCCTAACTGGGCTATATTGCGCCAAAATGTTGATTATAAAACAGTTTATCATTATTTCGAAAAGTCTTTTAGAGCTATGGAACTCTGCCTAATTTAATGCAAGATGTCTAATGTAAATTATTATACTTACTGCAACATTTGAACAGGTACCTTCATTAAATGGTAAACATGGATTCCAGGAATATAGATACTGGCCAGAGGTTGATGATACATCTTTAAATCTACAAAACATTTTAAAACAAATTATGATCAACTCCTGTGATTGTGGGGATTAATTAAAACAAAATTATCCGCATAAATTTAAATTGACAGTGATTTTGAATTTGCGCGTGAACATTCAACATGAAAATTTGTTCTGGTAATAGTAGCCATAGCCTATCTCATTTACCATTACTATACATGTATAATAATCTAGCCCCTTTTAAACAAAAAGTGTTTCAAATGCTTTGTCGTAGGCAGATCCGTGATGTCATTTCTCGGATATCTGCTTTATTTCTGACGCTCTTTCTGGTCTCTGACAGCTATATTCCGATCCTTTCGAATAGCCACCATATAAGAGGCAGGGGAAAGGGCGAGAACTACCCAGAACACACTCTATATATTAGCTGAGAAGACACCGGATTCCTAAATCAAATGAAGCAAAACCTACCTAAACCATACTTAAATAGCGTTCCACAACACCGGTCGGGCATTAGAAAATCTTCCCATAAGGATTAACCTGCAGCTAGAATTTAACAATGATACGTGTTTCATGAGAATTCAACATTAGATGAATGATAATATATACAAACCTGGGTGTGGTATCTGTATTTCCTAGAGGTGTTAAATCAATCGTTCCCTGACTTGTCTCAATAACACACGAATTATCCAACCATCTAACTGGACCTTCAGTAGCCAAGGTACACCCCACAGTCAATAACAAACTAAATACACGAAACATTTTACTGCCTTTCTACTACAATTATTTAAAAAGTAAAAGGTAACCCTATATGAATTTATCGAGCATATAGCCTATTTATATGATATCAGTTTTATCACATGGTGATGGTATCAAATAATAATACACATCTTATCAATAATCGTCATCAAAGTTATTTTTAGAAAGTTGTGAAATTTGTTCTGCGAAGCACATTGTGTCATGGGATTTCCAAAGTTGAATTATTTATTATTTTATAATTTATGTTTTGAATGGTATATTTTATTTAATCTAATTACAGCTAAAATGATGAGCAGGGAATGGGGAACACGTAATGATGAGCAAATAATGAGGATCAATAGTGATGAGTAACGATGAGAAAGTAATGATGAACAAGTAGTGATGAGCAAGTAATGAGAAACAAATAGTAATGGGGATCAAGTAATGAGGAACAAGTACTTATGGACAGGTAATGATGAGCAGCAAGCAATGATAAGTAATGATGAGAAAGTAGTGATGAGCATGTCTTGATGAGTAAGGGTGAAAAAGTGGTAATGAGTAATGATCAGGAAGAACTGATGAGTAACTAGTGACGCGGACGAGTAAAGATGACAAAGTAGTGATGATCAAGTAGTTATGATCGGGTAGTAATACCCCCGTCAGACCCGAGTGGCGTCCTTACTGCGCTGCTACGGCGACGGAAATGGTTTCAGAGCGCGTCGGAGTCGTCATTAGCGTGGTAAAAGCGTAATGGAAACGCCAGATATCGTGCTGTGGTCTCCATGGTCGCTAATCATCGCCACGGCGTTTGTTTTGAACATGTTTAAAAAAAACGCCAAGGTTCTGAGATCTGACCTGGAAAGCTGTGAGAAGGCGACTTTTTTCAAGTTTGTAATTTTTGGGGACATTTTCTCGCGTTGTGTTCACGTTTGCTGGCGACCTTGTGAATTTTCTGGTCGCCGTACGGTCGCAGCAGCTCAGTAAGGACGCCACTCCGGTCTGAAGGGGGCATAATGAATAATGATGAGCAAGAAGTAATGTGTAACGATGGGCAAGTAGTGGTCTTGTGGACAGAAATTGGGGCATCCACATATAAACTTTCTTATTGATTTCATATATATTGTCCTCAAGTTTACTAAATTGCCATGTGTGCTTGATAACATAAGCGGATATTTGTCGAAACGTCGTGCTTTTAGAATAAACTAGTGATTGTACACCATAAAAACTGTGTTCTGTTGACCTGTGTACATTTTAGTTTGATTTCACGCTTGCTCCAGTTATTTTGTTTATTTCTATTGACAATTTAAAAACGTTTTTAATAGATACTAAAGATTTTACATGATCTGCGTTCTTTAATGAGGATGGTCAAGACTAGATTGATGATAACCATATCAAATTTTAACAGGACATTTCTTGATTAGTGACGTTTATCATTTGAGATGGACATTGATCTATACATGTTGGTCTATCTTTATGTGTGGTGATCATAATCACTCCTTGACCTTTCACAATACTGACAAAAATGAAATGAAATGGGGTTTAATGTCTTACTGTTCTGCTCCGAACTGGGCTAATGAAGACGGGCTGACGCCATACAATGTGCTATGGGGGTGATTTTGCCCAGACAGTGGCTGCCCTTATATAGAATTCCAACTGTCAAGGGATCTTTTACGTTCACGCCAATGTGTACGCGAGACCTCGGTTTTTCGTCCCAATCAAACAACTAGACAGCTGTCCTGGTCAGGCCCTCCGTCCTGCATCACTGACAAAGGGGAACCACGCCAGAAATTCTGGATGAACTTTCTCGGCCAATGCAGGGATCGAACACCCGACCTACCCGCTTAGCCACCGTGACCCGCCACAATACCGACAAAGAACGTGAGTCTAATGACTCGGATCAGTCAATGAATAAGGTGCACAATGACCATTATAGTATCACGCATGCATTTATTTGTCGTATTTATGACAGATTATGCCGTGGTTTTCTTTAGTCAAATGCAGTTTCAGATGAAGAATTTTACGACTTCGAGACCGGTGACATCTATAGTAGCCGCTTGTGGACAGTCTTAGACGTACTTTAATATAAAAGTACTCGTTAGAATGAAAGAAACGAATAAAAGGTCAGATTAGCTAGAAATTGTTATTTAATTATCGATGTCAAACATTAATTACTTTCTCTTAACTCGTTCAATCAATATTCAATCTATTTTCAGCTTGGTTCTACAAAACATCAAATAGTTCATTAAAAATCCCGCATCAGCTAATTAAACGGTCTCCCATTTCCAGACATATTCTTCAAAATCCGCCTTGTTGTTGTGGTCACCAATTTGAAGAGAGATGCCATTATACTACTTGCTTGTTGTTAGTTTGCACATACTCTTTCATCAGAGCAAAGAAAGAAGGAAAAGAAACCTCTTCTGTCCGCCGGATCTTCAGATTTTACCCATATTTTCAATAGTTCGTGATTACATAGAAATTACAAAATGATTTTAATTGATCTGTTATTACGTATTAATTTTCAGTATTATTTCAGTGATGGTATATTATCTCGTCACCAGTTTCCGTCCGTCAACTACTGGCCTGTTAACGAGGCGGGGACTACGGTTTTAATGGGGTTTTTTCAAATTACTCGTGCAGCATTGGGGTTATGGAAGACCGAACTTTATCAATTTCCGCCCCCCCCCCCCTTCCCGGCCTATACGAAACCATTGTGAATGGGATAGAGGACGAACCCAATCAATTATCAGCGCTTAGTCTACAGATGTAACGGGATGTTTTTCAAATATGAGAGCTCCATGTGTTACCTGTGTATCAATCGGCGTGTACTGGGTTAAACCTATCTAAAACTCAGATTTTAGCGTTTTGACAACTCCCCGCTACACTTTCGGTTTATTTTTGTTTTCCAGCCGATAATATAATTAACAGTTTATCTGGTCACTCAATGCAAAATTGCAGGCGACCGCTCTTAGCATTTGGGGTTTTATTTGCATACTTAAAGGTTAAATAAATTTGATTATATATTATTCATAAACTCCTTTAGTTTAATTAACTATTGGCGTTGTCGGTTGTCATAACAAAGAAATTTAAGATCAGGCATGTAAATCAGCATCTCATAATTCAAATCAACCAACAAGAACAGAAATATCATTCCTATTTATGGCACACACCAGATAAATATTTTTCCACAGAATATTCTAGAAGCATTTATGAAAGACGCAATATCGGCTTCATTAATTATGTCTACGGAATACTTTGTATTTCTTATTATATTTCACTCGGAAAACCTCCGTACCTTACATCTAACTTCGACTGTATGACAAATTCCGCCATTGGAACTACTTTCAAGAACCCGGATTAAAAATGGCGTCGCCCATGAAGACTCCTATCTCCAGAAACTATATATTGTTTGTTATGCACTTTCATGTTTATCCAAGTTTCCTTAAACAAAGGACAACTCTATACACTCTTCGAAAGACGCCATTTTGACAACTTCTTTCTAATGTAAACCGGTAGCCACTTCACAATTGTCTGGGTGCAGCTATACATATCACTTAGCGTCATACAGCCGAGGAGTGATGTAGGGTAGCGGAGCCTGCCGAGGTTTGCTGAGTGATTCTATTTATTAAATTAAATACAGAACTGATTATTGGCCATCTGGCGCACCGAGGCTTTAGAAATATATATTGTATGCACATTTTAGAACAAGGGGAAAAGAAACGAAAGGCGTGAAAAAAAAGAAACATTTATTTTAAGTCAGTCCGTGGATCTTTTTCATATGAACTTTTAAAATATTTTTCTGTTTAAATATTTTATCACAAATTGAGCAAGTTTCGGTTTGATCATTAACGTGTGTCAGACAGTGCTGTTGTAAATATCGTTTTTTCCTGAAGACCTTGTCACATATCCTGCATTCATGTTGTCGTTCTTCTTGGGTATGTATTTGTTTGTGACGTTTCAAATGATACAAATGCTTGAACCCCGCACCGCACACGGGGCAATTATAACTTGTAGTTTGATCATGAGAACTCCTATGGACAAGCATTTCTGATTTTAAAGCAAACCTTTTAGAACAAAAGTCACATGGAAATTTCAACTCTCCCCTTTCCTTTCGTTCGTGTCGCTGTAGTCCTAATTTTGTTCCATACTTTCTTCCACACATGGAACATACATATTGTTTAAGGTTTGTATGTGACGCTGTGTGCTGATTTAAATTAAATGGTGTGAAAAATCCTTTTTTGCACACTTTGCACGTGTATGGCGCGGCATTTTCATGTCTTTGTTCGTGTTGACGTAGACTACTTATAGTTTTTAATATCTGACCACAGTGCTGACAAAGACAAACTGACCCTGTAATGAAAAATGATAAAAATAAAAACAATCTCAATCTACATGTACATGTAATAAAACTGCTACTTTGACAGGTTGTTACGAAATATCTAACTGGTTCTTGTCCAACACAAGATGTCCGGTACAGTCAATTAAATTTAGATTGTACACTTAAAGAGGTGTTAGCGCTAACTTGGCCTTGGCCGGTTGCTACGAAATAATTTTCAATTAATGAATATAGAGTCTCTCCTCTCTGGGTTAATCCTTCCGCCTCCATGAGGTTGGAGTATAAATTACACCCGAAGTTACCACAACTTCGACATAAAAAAATGAAATGAAATGAAATGGAGTTTAACGTCCAACTGTTCTGCTCCTAACCTGGGCTAATGAAGACGGGCATACGCCATACAGTGTGCTATGAGGGAAATTTTGCCCGGACAGCGGCACTACAGCCTACTATTATATCGAATTCCAACTGCCAAGGGATCTTTTACGTGCACGCCAATGTGTACACGGGACCTCGGTTTTTCGTCCCATCCGAACGACTAGACAGCTTTCCTTGTCAGCCCCTCCAGGCTAGCGAGCTAGCGTCTTACCCACTTAGCCACGTGATCCCTGACATAAAAAAAAGTTAGTAATTAAGAGGTCATGCAATTTTGTTTATAAAGTTTTTGCTCACGATTGCCGTGTGGTAAAGGCAGTACACGTATTGCTATGGTGTCCTGGGTGTCCCAATACCCTTTGGAAATATTTAAGAGCTTTTCCCTCCCTTCACCACTATGAATTTGTGGCCGTGGTCATAAAGTCTTTTATTTTAATTGTTTGTTAAATGGTAGAGTCATGCACACTGCACATGTTTTGTTATAAATTTCCTGACCATCCATAGCCAAATTATAAACATGGTGACGACTAAAATGATTTATTTACATAAAATACAACTTAAAATGAACGCATACAATGCAGTCTTGGTATCCATAAAAAACTATCATCGGTATTCATGACAAAGTTCAAATCCATGATCATAAAAATTCTTATACATATTCACAACAATATACATATCCATATTCACAACAATATACATATCCATATTCACAACAATATTCACATACATATCCAGATGTCGAAGAGGAGATCATCATTATTTTTTATCTGGAAGTTTTTCAATTAGTTTCCCAAATAATACAAGGAACGATTCTTGGGTCTTTTGCATATCATTTAGAATATGCTGTTGTCTTTCTTCTGCTCGCGCGTCGGATTTCTTTAAATATTTCAAAAGATCCGATTCTTCCGAATCCTCTATTCTACGTTTATTGTCAGTCGTTGAAGTTGACGCAATTGGAGATGGCGCAATTGGAGGGGAGACAATTGAAGATGGCGCGAATGAAAGGGACTCCTGGCTCACGCATGGATCTGACCGGCTTACAATATGTTCTCTTTGTGTCTGGCAGATCGAAACGTCAGTAGCTTGGCCATCGCCTTGGCCATCGCCTACTAATTCTTCCATTTCTGCGTAAAATTGAAAACGACATGCCCTTTTACCAGTAGTGCTATTCTCCTTCGCTTTCTTGTAACCATCCACTAATGTCTGCCATTTCCGACATACCTTTTCTTTAGTAAATGTTTCACTGTACTCTTTAGTCATTTTGGCGGCAAGTTCGTTCCACAAGAGGCCCTTTTGACCACGTCCGAATTTCATCTTGTTTTCCAACGCTGTAATAGAGTTAGGTAATTCGCCATCCTCTAATAAATACGGGCGGATTAATTCTATGAAAAATAGTACTTGTGGTTTAGTGAAATGTTCATTTAAAGGAAAAACTTGTGAGCCGTGTTCATCTCTAAGTTGGGTCACAGTACATGGGCTAAGGCGTTCTGCAGACGTTCTTGGGTTTAAAGGAATCTCTGGTAAAACAACCATGGTTCTGAGATTCTTATCAATGTAAAAATTGTCGTCGTCCAGGTCTGTCTTGTACTGAACATTAACTGAAATAAAAAATAAAAGTGCTAATAATATTAGACAAAATAAAATGCTTTTTGAAAAGATCTCATTCTGAGTATAGTCTGGAATGGCGGGGCAATATTTTTGAGTACGATCGTGTGATTTTTTAAGACAAAATTTAACAACTTTATCTGACATTTGTCTTGGCCACTTTTCGTTCGACCCCTTGATTAATAGGCTAATCTAAAAGAACATCTGCAATTGCCCAATAAAATCATAAAAAGAGCACATCTTTTTTTTTTACCCATATATCATTACAGTTCAAGCACACAACATTGACGACTGATTGACGAAATAAATCACCATCATCAAATGTAATCACATTCGAATAAGATCGTACTAAAAATAACCTTAAACTCACCTAAATATCGAAAATCCCATCACTGACCTATTAAGGGGAAAGTAGTTTCCCAAGCGATCGTTAAATATAGGTACGACTAGTACATTGACAATCAAGACATCTATATCTCAGCAATATAAATGAAATGAAATGGGGTTTAACGTCCTACCTTTCTGCAACATACGAGGCATTGAAGACCAACATACCCTATACAGTGTGGTGTGACCGACATGTGCGACAGTACGGCTAGACTTTTATTTTAAATTCCAAATGTCAAGGGTTCTTTTACGTGCACGCCAATATGTACTCGGGATCTCGGTTTTCCGTCCCATTCGATCGACTAGATCCTCCGTCCTGCGCCACTAACAAGTGGAAACTGCGCCGGAAAATCCCGAGAAACTTTTTCCGCGAACACCCCAGACCTCCTAGTTAGCGAAGCAGCGCCTTATTTACTGAGCCACTGCGTCTTCCCGTCTCAGCAATAGTTTGACACAATTTTATTTCAATGAATCGCTTGCGGGAAGGAGTCATTACCAGCGGGGAACACTGGGAGGACGTGAAGTAAACCCACTACCCACCAGGTTGCGCAGGCACCATACTCCTTGTTATCACAGGATGGCAGGTAAAATATCTGATGTTGCGTGTGGAAAAACTCTACGAACAAAAGTTTTTTTTAATCGGTCATGTATAAAACTGATGTAGGCTTGCTAGCATATAGTGAAAGATAGTCATGGCACGAATGCTTTAATTTACTAAACATGTTACCAGTAAGCATGTATCTGTTACTAAATAACAAAAATGTTCTCAAATTGTTCAAACATTTTTAGACATAATTTAGGTGACACACACGGCAAATTATATCACTCCAGAAATAATTTTTGCTCTACAGATTTGCTGTCCTTCAAACAGCAAGTAGTTCTAGAATCTTGACACAAGTTTATGTCATCATGGCTAGTGGTGATATAACATTTGATTAAATATCAAGATACTTTAGAATTTAATACTTCTGATTCCACTTATTTGGCCAACATCTTTGGGTTAGCGGTCCATGTGTCAAATGGTTCCTAATTGACGAGATCCCTAACCTTACGGTTTTCGGAAGTAGCAACAGTTTGTGTAAATGAAGTACTATCAAAGCTTGCATCCTTGTGTCGTGTTTCGTAAACGTTTATTCAAATTAACCAGTCTAAAGGTAACAAATTAATTAATTTAATGTGTTTCTTTGGGGTTCCATAAGTCCGATAAAAGAAAAACACCCCAAAACAATCCCAGGGCAAATATGTGTTCGACATGATATAGGCCTACATAGAAGTTTCATTATCAGAAAATATATCAGACAGATCTATGGAAATCCAATGTGGCGGTTTGTATTAGAACCGGATTTGGCTCATTTATTTTTTAGTTGCAAAAAAGCGACCTTATTTTTGGGGTGAACCAAATAGATACATTATTGATGTGGTTTCATTCTAGAACCAAAAACGTACCAAGTCAAACCGTTACACCGGTAAATATGATATAAAAATTATCTGAACCTGTTTGTTTGGAAGATGCTGTAGTGGATTCTTTATCTGAACCTTCGAGTACGGTTGCAGTCCTGTTGGTTTCATCATTATTCGTCTCCTGCACCATGACATCACTGTAACAAAATTATTATATACGGTGTAAAATATTATGACTCCGGTCACGAATATCCAGCTACTTCCTATACGCCACAGTCCATTGATGAATGTAGGGCGGTAAATTGCTGGATGTGGTTTCCGTGCGTTGAAGTTAGCTCCATTTTAATTCTATTGTCAGTCATTCAGAATGATGCCGGGTCATCTTTTACTTGCTAATAACACGGAATATGTTTCTAGTTTTAGGAAGGAAAATAAACTCACCTTTTTACACGGACTGTCATGTCGTCTACATAAGGATTCCCCATTTTAACCTCATCTTGACAAATATAGTTCTTAGATTCCCTAATAATTATAAATAAGGTAATTGAAGTGACTCCATTATTTACCAACCCTTTGGTTAGTAAACCTTGAGCATAATCAACAGGTTCAAGGCCCACTGATGACGAATAGTCGAAACCAAGAATGGTTATTACTTCAGCTCTGCACCTCTCCCTATAAATGCTACAATTTAGGTCTACCAGTCACTGTGACTTGACAATGGTGGCTTAAATGGCAAAAACTGGTTCTTATATAAATATCTATTCTGGAATTCTGAATGCCAAATAATATAACATCACACTGTTATACTATATTACAGGCCGGATTTAATTGTACCTGGTCAGATGCAGGTGTGATTAGTGGACAATTTTTTAATTACACGTACAGACCGAGTTTTATTATTGTACCTAGTCCGACGCAGATGTGGTTAGTGACCAAACTGTCAATTCCTTCGTTACTCTGTATAGAAAATGAGATTAGGGGCTAACGAGGACTCGTCGAAATGATTCATTCATTTTACTTCTGCCCCCCCCCCCCCCCCCGCCCCCTCTGCACCTCTTATTTAACATAAACCTGTTCCTTAGAAAATAAAGACACGTTGCACAATGTTGGTAATTTTCCCATACTATCAATTAGTATGGTGTTTTGGTTGTAAATATATGTATACAAGTCCATTTCCCAACTGTGTCCATATTGTTCAAGATAACGAGAATAAAAGAATCGTTGTTGAGTAAGACGTTGCTCCTATTAAATTCTGTAAAATATACACCACAAACCTTTGTATTTTTTCAAAAAATCACAAATCGCCAGATCAATAGTGACCGTAGTTTCATAAAAAAAAATACGTTACTTTTTATCGTTCTATTCTAAACAAAATGGTAAAAACTCACCAAAATTGAATCAAAAATAGTGTTAGATCAGTATCGTCAAAAAAATTCAATCGTGTTTTCAGCCGATTCCATCTTTCAAAGACTGAAGTAGTGACAACGATAGTTGGCATCTTCCTGTATAGTTTTATTTCCTTTTTATTATTTATTTTTTAGAGAAGAGCAATCGTCTGATTTGTTTCTGGATTCCTGCAATAAGTAAAAGTAAGTAATGTATCACGATTTGCAATATCAGCAGGTCAATGGTTTGGCATAACAATAAGCTACAAAATAAATATCTGTCAGCCCACCTCTAAAACATAAATGATAAAAAACCTTTCCAGACCTTCTCACTTGACCGATCCGGTTTTATTACATGTATAATATTAATATAGTAATGTAAAAACAGTTATTAAAGTATGGACATTTCGCCTGTATTCCATCGAAATTAACAACATCAATTAGAATTCAATATTGGTCCATTTCAATCAATATTGGTTTTATCTTGCCGTAAAAAATATGGGGTACCAATATTCACGATAAATGGACATTTTATAATCAGTACACTGGTCGTGGTATCTGTGGTTTCGGGCGCCACAGAAAAACATACCCTGCAAGGCAATTAGTAATGACTTATTCACGAACAACAAAATAAAAATAAAAAACGTGTAAAATGGACCAAGCATGCGTAAACGACCGGCGTACAATTTGGATTATTTACGTACGGTAGTTATTTCACCAAATATTGATTAGAAAGAATAGAATCACAACTAGACCCTTGATCAGTACAGATTCTTTTTCTTTTTTTTTAAATTCTTTTGTGGGGTGGGGTATTTATTTATTTATTTACTATTAGAATTCTTGAGGGAGCCCACTCACTATTTTATCTTTAAAAATTTACTGGATTTTTGTATGGAATTGGATGAAAGGGAGTATTTTGTTGATCAACGTATTATTGCTGTCTACTTCTTCTAGCTTGGGGGGGGGGGGGGTTAGCTCGTGTGCGTTGTATCATAAGGTCTGTCATTGAGTCGACTGGCGTGGTTTCGATACCCCTGAAATTGAACCATATGTTAGTCCCGAAATGACTTGGTTTGTGTCGACTGGACGTTAAACTGATCTTTCTCTCTCTCTTTCTCTCTCTTTCTCTCTCTCTCTCTCCTAGAATACCCCAGCCTCTAATTACCAGAGACTGAAATCAGTATGACAAAGGGGGGGGGGCAGTGAAGTTTTTAGTGGGGGGGGGGGGGCACCCGACACAGTCTACAGTAGGTATTTCAGAGCTATGGTCGGCACATTTTTTTCCGGGGTGGGGGGGGGGGGGGGGCAAAACATTTTTTCGGGGGGGGGGGACTTGCCCCCCGCTGGCTGCGGGCCTGGTATGACAAACAGTTAATATCCATATCTCTACATAATTATTAATCAATCTTTTAACCCAACGTCTACATTTTCTAATATACTGTTAAAATATTTTAAAAATACCTAAACCCATTCTTATCTACACTAATATTCGATCAAGCGAAAGGTTAATAACACAACTTCATGTTTGATTAAAAATATTTTTAAAACATCTTGACCTATTCGTATCTACACTAATATTCGATAAAATAAAAGAGAAAAAAAATATAATATTTTCATTGGTGTGGGCTATGTATTTTTTTTTCTTTTCTTTTTTTAATTGTGAAGAATTATCACTTTTTATACTCCCCTACTTGCACAAGTTAAATAAATGGTAGAATGAAACGAGAGTCATTCCGACATGGTTAGCCTACATTATTCATTATTTGGTCAGTTTCCATCATTCTATATCTCCCGGTCGTAAATCTAACGGTAGATCACTCCATGGGTTTGTAAGACATAGTTTCGTAAAAGTTTAATGCAAAACTTTCTCACAAAGAATTGGAAAGGGAATATCTAAAATATGACAGAGAAAACTTACATGTACGCTACCAGGTCGTAATTACTAATGGCGGTCGTGATCACAGAAAGTCAAGGTCACAAACGTGATTACCGTACTTTTCCACGACTTCACGAGGTGTGTTCACAATTTAAAAAGTGCAATAAACAATATTTACAACATGACAATCGTTATTTATCGTAATCACAACATGGAAAAAATACAACACCTCTCGAGAAAGTTTATCAAGTAGTAGCAAACAAACACATTCCTCACCAAATTCGATTCCAAATCAAATAATTGCTTATAAAAAACACTCTAGGGCCTATTCTGTTGGCCTCTCCAAACTCCGGCTTTTGTTTTATTGAACGCACAATCTAATTCATTTTGTTTAAAATCACCGATACTGTACAATTATAAATATCCAGTTTCAATACCATCAATGTATGCAGAGATAAGTGATAACACAAGTAAATTTAAAGATAATTTGTACATATTACATTTGTTTGACGCGTATCAATACAAGGTTGTCGCTTTTTACACATTTTTTTTAATATGCTTGCGCAAACTAAATCGTTTTAGAAATGTAGGAAATATTTGCCTCAAATCTACTTTAAAATTAATTTAGAATCGATCGACAGCGAATAAAAATTGACGCCTCACCAATGCTACTACATAATAATAATGTGAGCTTTAAGCGGTAGCTCGGTTTAAGGCGCTAGCTCGTTGACCAAGAAATGAAATGGGGTTAACGTCCTATGTATGTTCTGCTCCGACTGAGCTAATGAAGACGGGCATACGCCTTACAGTGTGCTATCTAAAATCACTCCATGAATCGAATGGGTTTTAACATAACATATCTTTACTTACATATTTTACTTCGGTCATTTTAGACTACGGTAATTTTATTTGGATGGCTGCATGTGCAATGCGTTGGTGGGTTGGGGGCCGACAAGGTCGGTGTTGGCAATAGTAATTTTGAGAAATACCGCTTACTTCAAATTAAACAGGTTCGACTGATATAATTCTCTCAACATGTGCCTGATAATTCATCTCGCAATTTTAATTTGGGGAAATTAAGGTGCGATTTTCTTCTCCTACAGTTCTGCATCTGAAATAAAGGATTAAACTCTCGTTTCATTTAGTACTGACGAATGTCGTAAACGAGGCAGGGTATGCTTATTCTTTTGATAACATGCGATACCATTTATTTGTGGAGTTCACATGATTAATCAATATATGTTGCACTTTTGCATTTAGTTTTCTGCGGTTATCGACCTGTTTATAAATTATTTATTGTTTAGACTAATAATACTTTCTTGAACACTGAAAATCATTTATCACCAGACTCAGTACATTGTAAGGAAAGTGGACTTTCGACTAGAATATCTGTTGTTCGAATCCTAGCTGGCTTGGGCCGAGTACAGCCTTGCGGTGTATGGCGCCTGTGGGTCTGGTGGCATGGAAGAATTGGTCGTCGGGTGAGACTTAGAACCGTATTCCGGTAAAGTTGACTATCTGGTATTTTACACGTGACCAACCATAGAAAAATAACAAACTGTACGTTATAACACAAAATGACAAATATTTTATTATACAGCAAAACCTGTGACATACTGTTCAAAGTAGAGATATTGGAGAGCTTGGACTACCCAAAAGAATTGACCTCAATTATCCATGGTTAAATCAAAATTTCGCCTTGAACTTTTTCATATCTTTCTGGCCTTGTTGTGATAAGATTAGTTTCGATCAATTACATTAGCGCAAAATGAGAATATAAATCATAACACATTTCACAATGTACTTATATCTTATATATTATTTCATTAATTAAGATGCATTACGTAAATCTGTATCCACAAAACAGACTATTTAACTCTTTTATTAAAGTTACAAAAGGACTTTGTGGTTTGATTGTCCAGACACCTTTCACCATTGAAAGTATATCTGGAAAACCACGACTATAGAAAATGGCTGCGCCCATGAGAATAACAGTTTTAAGCAGAAACAGATCAGATGTTTATTGCACTGCATTGAAACAGGCTATCGTGTGTCGTCTGATATCAAATCAAAATACTATACCAAAGAAAAAGGTAATCATTTAGGGCACACCCAGTAATATGTACAGGCATTGCCTGAGAAGAGCGAATTCTAAGCTGATGTGATTGTCAATACTCAAATATAAAACCTTCATTTCATAAGTTTCTTAAGTAATACAAATATAATGGTAAACAATTTCGTTTTTCCGAATTGATTTTAATTTAGATCTAAATTATATGTTTAATTTTGTTAATTGTTTGAGAATTATTTTCATTGACGTCCAAATTATTTATCGTCTATATAGTTATAGTATGAGACACGTAATCTCGCTTGGATGAGATTTGGTAAATTGACTTGCGGTTCTGGTCAGAATTTTTTTAAACCAACAATGATTTTTAATTATTTGTTACCCGCAGAAAATAGCGGATTATTTAAATGCATTTTCCCGCCTGTCCCTATGTATTGATACTGCTAAAGAGGACATTGTGCACACATGTTTGTTGCCCTAATTATAATTTTAAAATCTTTCTTTGACTATTGAAATTACTGTTCATGAAGTCTTTTTATTAATGTTTTCAGAAAAGTTTTATTGACTCTTTGAGGATTTATGTTCGGGGAGGTGGTGGAGGACAGGGGTTCCCCCGATATGGTGGGATAGGTGGTAAAGGAGGCGATGTGATTGTGACTGCTACTAAGAAATTAACATTGTCAGATGTGCGTAATAATAACATTAAGAAAAGATTTTTAGCACAAAATGGATTTAATAGCAGGTAAGCCTTACTCCATGAGTTTATTTCTAAATTACAACAAGTGCAAAACACAGAAGCTAGAATTATAAGTGCCCCTCAAAGTTCCTCACCAGGGAGGGTGTAGTATATACGGTGTTGGGTCTGTGCTATCAGTGGTTAAATAGTTCAAAATTTAACATCCTATTGTTCTGCACCGACTGGGCTAATGAAGACGTGCATATGCCATAGAACGTGCTATAAAGGACATTTTTCCCTGAACAGCAGCCCTACGGCCTACGTGTACAAGGTGACCTTGGTATTCTGTCCTATCCAAATGACAATACATGTACATCCCCCCACCATCCTGCACCACTGACACAGGGGAACAACACTAGAAAATCACTGTGTGAACTTTCTCAGTCACCCCCAGCGGAACCTCTAGATTAGTGAGCCAACATCTTACTCTATTACGTGATACAGGTCCAGAAGTGAATTACTTATATCCCAGCATAATCACTTAAATATCAAGAGAATTATTCACTTTAGCTGTGTGGAGGGATCATCTGATAGCCGCATATCACTACCCTGTTCCTAAAGGTTGTGTTATAATTTTTGTGTTCAAAGATGAATAAGCACACCCTTTCTCATGCTGAACAACCCCCATTACAACTATTACACAAGTCCAAAACTGGCTAGAGTTTATGGGGGCATTATAATTTTGTGTATGAAAGGATAGGATATCCACCCAGAATTTATTCCCTATTAAAATATGTTTTCAAATCTTGCTATAGAAAGTTTCGTCTACTTGGAGAACTAGGAGAAGATTTAAACATACCTGTTCCTGTGGGTGTTGTTCTTCGAACAGATGAAGGGAGACAATTAGGTAGGTTATTTTACATTCTCTTTAATATCAGAGAAACAGTACATCACATACTTTATTGTGTGAATGTGTGGTTGTATTGTAATGGTTTTTATATATTGTACAAACGAACCGCTATTGGTGCATGTACCCAAGTACAAATGTTAAAGTGAAGGTACCAAGGCAACCGAGGTGCTGGGTCATACCCAAAATCAGATTGCACTAACCAGTGAAGACCTGAAAGCTCTAAAGCTTGTTTAAGTCAATATTTAATGAACAATGATAGTTTTTATATTATTAATACAGGTAATTTAAACACAGACGGTCAACAAATTATTGTAGCACGAGGAGGCAAGGGAGGTAACCCTGAAAATGGTTTCCTAGGTCAAAGGGGAGACTCAAAAGAAATAACCTTGGACCTGAAGTTAATTGCTGATATTGGTCTAGTTGGGTAATTGTTTTTATACATTATACAGGGTTATAACTTTAATCCTTGGCTGAGTGTCTAATGGCAAGGGTGGGGATGGGTTGTGTGGTATAGATCATAAAGTCTGTCATTGAGTAAAGTGGCGTGCTTTCGATCCCACACTAGAAGGTGACAGGGATAAGGGTCGCCTGCCTAACTTTGTGGATTTTCTGTGGTCCCTCCCGCTGCTACAAACTCTTGCGCAAGCGAATTGGTGTAATAAAATTGTACTATGTGGAGGTTTTGAGATATTGTTCAAAATTTGTGGACCTTGTTCAGTTGGTAATTAGGATATGTACACTGTATATTCATTTTTTTCAATAATATTTATATTAATAGAGTTATTGCCCATTTTACTACATCACAACATACAAAGCTGTCATGTTTTTATTTTTCTTCAGATTTCCAAATGCAGGAAAATCAACCTTTCTAAGTGCAATTTCTCGAGCCATGCCAAAGATAGCAGAATATCCATGTAAGATATCTACACACTACAGTTCTTGTCAATTTGTTTTCAAAATTGCAAAGAATGTTCATTTGGTGATAAGGAAATTGCTATTTGATAGCATATTTCATATATATCTTCCCATCAATGGCCAAATTTAAAATCATATTTCAACTTTTAGAGCTTGTAGAAGGGCAAAGTTATCGTTTGGAATTTTAAAAAGTAACTTCAAGCCCTATTGAAATTCAAATATTATATTCAAATAAGTTGCAGAGTTATTCAGCCATTTAGCTTCAACTTTCAGGGTTATGAAATCTTGTGAACCAGATATATAACAGAGCTCTAGAAAGAATATTTTAAAACAATGCTGATTTTACTCCTGTATTCAAAGTCATTATCTTAATGCTATTCAAATGATAGATTTTAGAATTGTTTTTGGATTTTTCAGATTTCTAGAATGTATGAATTATTCAAATCATTGTAATATTATTTGTGTTTGTTTATTTTTGAATATTAGTTGATTGTATTGAATTAATAATTAAAATTTCCTATAAGAGGCCAACACAGATAAAATTTTGTGATTTTTATTTAGTTTAATTGACATTGAATGAGTACCAATAAATCTGTTTGAATATTCCAATATTGGTTTGAGCTCTGATTATTTTATTTTCTATTGCCTTTATATATAGTTACAACAATTCGACCACAAATTGGAATAATACAGTATCCAGATTTTAGGAAGGTATGAAACATAATTATGTAGTAATAATAATTAGACAAACACTAATTTTAATTTAAAAAAAATGAATGACATATTGTAACCAGTAGATTAACAGAACACAATTTTTATGGGAAGCAATCCCTGGTTTTATTCTAGAAGCATGACATTACGACAAGTATCCTCTTATCCCAATCTCTAAATGCCACTTAAAGATTATAACCAGTAGATGTTTCTGTTAATTATTAAAGATACATTATGTAAGATTTAGATATAGAACTAGCCATTATTGCTATAATAGTTCGAAAGTAGATGATGTAAAATGAATAATTTGAAAATTTCATTCAAATTACTCTATTGCAAGCGAAGATATTAGCCTTTGAAGGTTTGACAGACGTGTGCAATAATTTCAACCACCGTACCGGTTGATCGAAGCTAAGTCTCGGTTCTCCATATTTGATTAAATCAAAGTATTGCTGAACCATTCTAATCTTTTTAATATCGGAGAAATCTGATGCCATCGAGAGTTGATTAAGGCCTGGATCAGTTAATTAATGTCTAATTAATAGTTTATATAACATTTCAGGCCTAAAGAAAGACCTGCAATAGGCAGATTTACCTCTTGCATAATGCATGTTTAATCATTGTTTGTCTATATTTTTGTCTCACCGGTTCATCCTTTCAAAATTTCTTGTGCTGTTTTTAAAATGTTTTATTTTATTGTTTTATTTTTTTTTTTAAACAGATCTCTGTGGCTGATTTACCTGGGTTAATAGAAGGAGCTCATAAGAATTATGGAATGGGACATAAATTTTTAAAACATGTAGAAAGAACGAAGATGTTGATTATAATTGTGGATATAAATGGTTTTAGTCTAGGTGTTAATCATGTTCATAGATCTGCATTTGAAAACATACTTTTACTCAATAAGGTACATATAGCTAAATTTACATATACAGAGATACATATAGCTAATTTTACATATACAGAAATGCATTGAAAATGCACCACTGACTTGAATTTAAGTGCATGTAATTCAGGCGAAATGTGTGACTTTTAGCACGATTGTGACAAGGAGTAGGGTCGCGCATGTGGATTTTCACCGGTTTCCTCCCCCTGCTAAAGACCCCTACGCGCAAGTGAATTATTGAAATATAATTGAATCATGTGTTAGTCCCAAAATGACCTAGTTTGTGTCGAGTGGACGTTAAACCCCAGTGGTTTTCTGGTCTTCATGCTCTCTTGAATGAACACAATGGCGGGTTCTTGTTGTTCAGGTGTCAACCTTGACATATTGTTGCATCTTCCATAAACTGTAGGAGTTCTGGGCCTACTGACCCTAGCTTTTTAAAAGCCACGTCTTTCTCATGTGTTATCGTCGTGATCTTATCTTGTTACATTCTGAATTGAAAGATACACAGTCACCACTAAATTAAGTGACTGCTCATAGATATACCATATACATGTATATTATATACAGAATGACCTCCCCATATGTCAGTGACCTTCATCTTACCTTGGTTGCCATTACATATCAAGATATACTGATCAATAATTGTGAAGCAGTTTTTGACTGTTCACCATATATATAAAAGACGTTTGCCGAGTGAAATAGTCCCTTAGAATCTTTATTTGATAATTAAGACTGCAATATTGTGTAATGGTGGAGGTAAAGGTGGCAGGTACTGTTATTATGACTGATCTTTGACAATCTTATCAGTACTAAGAAATTGTCAAAGAAAAATAGCGACTTTTAACTTTTTGAAACGACCATCCAGTTTATTAATAATTAAACATCACCCTGCTAAGAATAAAATGTTCAAGAATTTTTTTTTATACATAGAGATAACTGCGTCTGTAGTTTATTATATATTTACAGGAACTAGAGTTATATCTACCAGAGTTAGTTAATCGACCATCTATACTTGTTTTAAATAAAATAGATACAGATAACCAATCAGGTGATACCGTCAAACAGATATTAGAACAAGTTCAAAATTCTCCAGGTTTGTGTGATATTATTACTTCTGATAAGAACACAGATCCAATTCTGTTCTGGTTTTTTAGATTGTTTTAATAGAAAGATGTAGAAGGATTCTCTGGGTTCAAATGATAATAAGTTGCTAAATATAGATCAAATGTAGTAAGAAATTTGACGCCAACTACCTTTGGGTGTCATTTTGTAACTCAAAAGATATAGTGCATAGTTAATTTTCATAATAAAGACAACCAAATATTAATAATTTATCCTTTGTATACCCTTTATCTGTCTTCAGTATCCCCAGTGATATCATTCCGTTCTACTCCACTAACTCCTGGGTCCATTCACAAGGTTTTCACGCATTCAAATTATCTGCCCTTGATAGTAAGTTGATTCTGCAAACCAATCAAAAAACAGTTTACATACCAGTCTTGTTTACGTTCACCACAATAATCGTAGTTGCAATACAATGCGAGTTACTTCCCTTCACCCACTCGATTGGCCGATAAAAATAGGACAAGTATCAAGGGCGGATAATTTGACTGTGTGTCGCCCCCGTGAATGGACTCAGGGGTAAGTGGAGTAGAACGGAACGGTACCACTGGGTCGTGACAAGTTTTCACAGTCCTTTATGCAGATATTTTGACTTATTGGTTAGATGCTTGATTTTAATTGACGAATATATTTGATTTTATTTCATATTTTTTTAAATTTTATTCACCAGATTCACTTAATATGGTAGATGAGTACATGCATCCAACAACTTTAATGAAGTTTGATGGAATCTTTACAATATCAGCCAAAGAGAAGCAGGGATTGGACAAAGTTTTACACACTGTGCGACAAAAGTTAGATCATTACGCAGAACTCAAACGTCCAGAAATAGAAACAGAAGTAGAACATGTTCACCAAGAAACTCTGACAAAGAAATTAATTTAAATTTTTGTTATATAAAATATATGTGCTATAATATAGCACACATGTTTGCTGGGAAACGACATTAAAATGGATTATGAACAGGTGTATTGCATAAGACTGGGAATAGCTGTGGAAAAATTGTTTAACATGATTTTCTTCAAATATACACATTTGTATAAGGTTGTGTATCATTGGAGCGAATCATGTTGTGATTCGTTTCAAAATTAGCCATCGTTAATCTTATTTCTGGTCAAACCTGAAGTTTTAATTCCTAATTATTCAGGGTGGATGAGTCGTCTAACATGTGTATGTTAGATCATAAGGTATGTCATTGCATCAAGTGCTGTGGTTTTGAATCCAAGCTTGCATGTGACAGGGAGTAGTCGCCTGTCCAACCTTGTTGGTTTTCTACAGGTCCTCTTGTTTCCTCCCAATGCTAAAGACGCCTACGGGCAAGTGAATTAAAGGAGCTAAATCGCTAATATTTGGGCCTAGAAATTGTCTTAAATATTAGATATCAGAAGCCTACCTTTTCACGGTAAGATCACAACATCAATGTTGATTTGTATTGACAAATAATTTGTGTTTTCAACGTGTAAGACTTTGCATGATATTGAGTTAGAGACTTAGCTACTTTAATCAAATAAAATAAAACCATACATGTATGTAAGTCTCGAAATGACCTAGTTTGTATTGAGTAGACATTAATTTCCATTTTTATTTATTTTCTTTATGAATATGTTGTATGTGGTTGAATTCGAACACGAATAGAACCAAGACTCTAAATCACCATTTTTTAATGTAAATAAAGGAATCCAAATCAGAGACTACATCAATCAAACATACTTAAACTATAACACATATTTATGTCGACATTTCATACACAAAATCAACATTTTAAACAAATTATTAACTTTATGTTTCAATTTCAGCATTTTATCGGTAACATTTATATTATTAAATATAAAAATTAAAAAATAATTTAATAATTTTACTCAACCATATTCCACATTTTAGTCTGGATGACTTTAGTCAGGGACTTTTTTTTCGTCTGTATATACCGGACATTGATTGGCAAAGGTCTGACCGTGTATGTGACCAATCGGACATTAAGGTATGGTGAATCCAACTCAAAATTCCACAAAATAATTCCAAAAATATTGACTCTACTGAGGATATAAAATGGAATGAAATGGGGCTTAAGTCATACTTCTCTACTCCGACTGGGCTAATGAAGACGGACATATGCCATACAGTGTGCTAGGAGGGTAATTTTGCCCGGACAGCGGCTCTGTAACCTACTCTTATATCGAATTCCATCTGCCAAGAGGGGGGTTGGATGGCGGAATGGTTAGCACGCACGCGCTTTATCATACGGTCTGTCATTGAGTCAACTGACGGGGTTTCGATTTCCCGGTTGTACGCGACAAGGAAAGGAGTAGGGCCGCCTGTCCAACCTCATGGGTTTTCTCCGAGTCCTCCGGTTTCCTCCCACTGCTAAAGACCCCTACGCGCAAGCGAATTATTGAAATAAAAAAAATTAAACCATATGTTAGTCTCTCTCCATCTGCCAAGGAATTTTTGACATGCATCCCAATATACATGTTCTTGTCAGACCCCCCATACTGCACCACTGACAAAGGGAAACCACAACGGAAAATCCTAATGAACTTTCTCAGGCAACACCAGAATCAAACCCACGACGTCCAGGCTAGCAAGCCAGCATCTTACGCACTTAGTCACTGTGGCTCCTTACTGGGTGTTCTGCTCGGAGTGGGTTAATGTAGACGGAACAAAATAATAGTATTCTTCCCAATCATACCTATAAATCGACCGAATACATGTACTTAAACTATAACACATACTTATGGAAAAACAGCTGCTAATGTATTTTGGCAACGTTTTGAATTAGTAGCTGTTTTTCCATAAGTATGTGTCATAGTTTATTGCTATAGCCTATTCAGTAGTGCTGGGTATTGCCACTGCAGTCACGATATGATACGTATTGCAATTCAGATGCTCCAATACAATTCGTATCATGATGCATAACCAGGTCAATATTTACCAAGAAAATGGCAGGACAAATGAATAATTGATATTTCTAGCCCAGCCGATGTCGTAGAAATAAAATTGTTTTATATCACGATATTGATGTGGATCAAAATAAGGACCAAAACAATTTAAGTGTGTTTGTGGATCTATTTATAATGTGTGATGAAAAAAGAATCGTGAAATGTCGATTCAGTGTCTCATGATTCAATACGCAAATCGTGAGAAGGTGAATCATGATACATCAATTCAATGCAACAATACTTAGTCGATCCATCATCCATGGATGTTATATTTATGAATATAATATGCCGGTAAAGTAAAATCCCCCCCCCTCCTCAACCACCAACACTGCTCAGATTTTATTGAAGGGGTCTAGGACACGAAATGGTCGGAAGTAAGCTTTTTCATTTGTCAACGCTTTGGGTGGGTGTGCTGAAACTTGTGTATAACTTGACTTATGAGTATGTTCTACTCAGGTTGTAGAAAGATAATTGTACAGGATGTTTTGAGTCCTATCTATCTATTTTGTTAGGGGTTTGGGGTTGGTTAAGGTCTGTCATTGAGTCAACTGGCATGGTTTCAATTCCCCGGTTGTACGTGACAGAGGAGTAGGTTTTCTGTCCAACCTCGTGCTTTTTCTCCGGGTCCCCCGGTTTCATCCCACTCTACGCACAAGCGAATTATTGAAATAAAATTGAACCATGTGTTGGTTCTGAAATGACCTTGTTTGTGTCCATTAGACTGGACATTAAAACCCATCTATCTCTCTCTCTCTCTCTATTTTGTTATAGAGGGACTTTAGCTTCAATGTAACTGTAATATAGCTTCTTAGACTTAGAGTATTATTATGCATAGGCCTACTTATAATAATATAGTTCTTTATTCACTGTTGTGCTCAAAGGCACTGCACAAAAAAAAACCCTTGAGATCACAAAAATAACAATTAAATTTTGAAAAATGTAGTTAAAAAAACAGTAATCAAAAAGTCTTGCGAATAAAGTGACTTTTTACAAATATGAACTGTTTCAGCATTCCTGAATTCTTTAATATGAGAATACAGAGATAACATAAAATCGGGAAAGAGTGTGTTTAGCTTTTTCTCACGCCATGGCTCTAGGCAAATGCTTTCTTCGAAATGAAATAAACTAAAACTATTTTCAATAAAACAATGATTTTATCACATTGTATTTGTATTTTTACTTTACGTGGGAGGAAAACAACTTCGTTTATATTTGTTCGGCAGGACTGCACAAATATACGAACGATATGTTTTATTTATGCTACAATTAGAACGCGTCAAAGCTGATTAATTAATTAACTATTGTGCAGACCGTATGTTTTAACGTAATTACTATGATTCCGCTAGACTTCAACACGGACTCTCTCTGTTGGTTTTTGTGACTGGTAAATCAAAGCTGCAACGTTATTATTTACCGTTAGGGGGCGTGACAACATCTCTATGGATACGATAAATTGTTGTCACAGGCTGTATTAAGAACTACACTACATGGTGTACAAATAACAGTATTTGTTGAGTGTGGAGTCAATCAGACAGTGATATTAATAACGTTAGTTTTATTCTGAAGAGAAAAGGTTAGTTAATAGTTATGGCGACGTCAATGCTGAGTCCGTTTACTTACACCGCCACCGGAGATTTAGGCATTAAGCGAGAAACGATGCTCCAAAATGAACTGCTTCTGAGAACAGAATTGGGCAAACCAAAACGAAGAGGGTATGGTAGCGGAGGAGGCGATATGTATTTTGGTAGACCCAACGAAAAGGGTACATTGGGAGCTTCTGAAGCTTTGAGGGGTTGGAGCAGCATGAATCAGAATTCAACACTACCGTTTCATCGAAAAGAAAAAGCCACCGAAAGAGACTTTTTGGAACTAAACAAAACAGCTGTGAACTCTGGAATTGTTACTTCTGGAGAGAACTTTGCCTATAGATCGATTAATGATATCAGGAGAAGAACAGCAGGTACAGAAAAAAACAAGACCAAAATACGTCGTCTGCCACCAAGCATGGTCTACGGAATATCAACTAGACCGTCCACACCAATTTTCGATCTTTTAGAGCATAAATACCAAGATAAATGGCTTCAACAGAGACAACAAGAAGAACTGGCCAAGAAAAAGGAAAAAATAAAAAAGAATGCTGGGGTTGTGTATGAAACTAGAGCCTCATTATTGCGTACATACCAAAATCCAGTTGAATCTGGTCCCTTATGGCAATTACCTCGTTTTAAAAACAGCTCTAAACCACATCTCCAAACCTTCAGAACAAAAAGTCAGGAAGGTGATGCGTTCAAACAGTTTGATTCAGATAAAATTGCACGACAAGGAAACCTTGGACATGGTGTTTATGAAGCAGCGAAGAACTGAACCGAAGTAAATCTTGGTGAAAACATTGTGTTACAGGAGTCTAACTTAGACTTAGGTATTGGAATAAATAACACAAACTTGAAAGCTTATGTTTCGTAACAAAATCAAATTTTAAAACAATCTGTGAATATCCTGTTCGAATGGAAAGTTTGTGGAGTGACATTATACTATATCAGCATTATTTACATATTTAATTGTCACATTAATTATTAATCCAATCTCTTGTTATTGATTTTGTCTCTTGAAGATAATTAGCATTTTACTGTCTTCGCAATACAATCATATTGGTTTTGTAACATTGAAATTGAATACTGGTAATTACATTTGTAATTATTACCTTTACAAATCATGGAATTATAATAAAAAGCCTTTTTAATATTCAGTTAAATTTTATGTATTTAAGTGTAAAATTAAAAAAGTTAACAAATCTGGTAGGAAACGAGTGAATATACAAAAGCTGTCCCTGTTATTTTAAGGAATATTTCTTTGAAACAAATGTTGCATTATGCTAATGCAATATTTTTTGCAACATGTTTCCTTTCTCTAGGCTGTGAATAAATTTGCATAATACACTTCGTGATATGTTTAAACTGAAGTTGGTATTAGATGTTTTATTTATAATTATATATATTTATATTTATTTACAACTTGTATATATTTTGTACTACCGGTATTGACAAATAACTTACTTTCTATAGGCCTACCTATTATTATCTTCCGTGCTATATGGTTGTGTATAAACAACTATAATTAGCTATTAAAACAGTGATTTACAGGTTTTTTTTATCTTTTCGTAATTTCGATAAAAAAACCCTCAAACTAGAGCTTGAAACTAATAATAGCCATTCAATAGTCTGTGCTAATGTAGGCCGGTATCAAAAGAAAATTTGTCAAATGGAGCATAAAAAATAATAATCAATTATCTTTGATTATCTATACTATATGTTACCTTTGTCTTTAAGGATTTGTTAATAAAATCTACATTAAAAACATTTTGTATTTACTTGTTTTATTTAATACATTGTATGTGCAATGATTCAAACAAAGTTTGGTCCTGAATATGCTGGTTACAGTGTTGAATAGTTTTATCAGGATTTTTGCATAAATTACAGAAATACATGTAGCCTTATGGCTACACATGTAGCCATATGTAGCCTTATGGCTTGCATCCACAATGATCAGCAGTGAATTTTCGCTAGGCCACTACAATCACTGATAAGGATGTCGATCGATGCGAGCCAGAAATACTAACTTTTTCCTCCGACAAATTAAATTCTAAAACATTTTTATTTATGTATTAGAAAAATAAATAAAGACGTTTGATGTATTTGTAGGTAAAAATTATTTCCTATTTTTTGTAAATGGGTATTAAAATGAGTAAAAGACTCCATTCTGCCCGAATGTAAACAATGCACGCGCCATTGAGCCAATTGTTGACAGCCGTGTGATGAGACATCACGTGTTGAAGGTAGTCATCTTTTACAGAGATATTAGAAGACTTTCGTAATCCTCTGTAAAACAGATTGGCTTGTTTCATGATCTTCTAAAATTTTATCAGATCAGTGATTATATAAATAGACCACAGTCTACAAACTGGGATATAAACTGGTTCCATTCTGGGTGTTAAATTATTTTAATATCAATGATAAAGAGTACAAAAAACCTTTTTAAAGATACTTTTCCAGAAAAGTATTTATCTGGTGGTTATTTCCAAGAAAAGTATGGCAATTTTGGTATATTATATGGAAAGTAGAAATATCCAATCTTACTAGAAAAATACTGGATTCCCTTAAAAACACCCATGGAATGCATACAGAGCAAAAATGTAAAGGTTTATCTAACCGGCAGCCCGACGATTAGGAATGTCTGCTCACATCACATCAAAGTTAGCACGCGAAGATTGAACGCTTGATGTATACGTTGATAAACTTGGTGAAGAGTTAAACGTACAACACTTTCTGAGATAAAAACCACGGAAAAAGACGTGGTGGGCAGTGGATAATCCGAGAATTAAATTAGGCATTGATATTTATGATTTATGGATAGCGATTAAAACCAACATCATTTTGTGCAGTATTCTTTCGCACCCATTGCTAGGTAGTGCGTCAGCTAAGTCAGTGAGACAAACATGACTTCTTTGAATGAATTTTTTATAGTAGCTGTATTGCCTCGTGAAAACCGTGTTTTGAGGATTTGAAGCAAAAGATTGATAGATTAATTAGTTTGAATATGTTTTTAATCCAAATACATCATCAAATCACTCAGTTTGTATGCAGGAACATATCTGTAAGTGGACTCGGGGATTTCAATCATCCACGATAGAACCTTGGTGTTTCAGTTACCAAAAATATGAAATTTTACATTTTTCCGAGAAAGAACTAATTTTTAAATAGCATTCATTTAATTTAATATGTAAAACTGTCAAGTTTATTTTCCCATCTGAAACCAACCAAGAAAGACAATATGCAATAATCTGATCTTAAGGGTCAGAAGGTAAATAGACGTCCATTTGAGGAACTGCATCTGTGTAAATTCTAGGTTCGTTTAGAGTTGAAATTGAACAGGTCAATCCGGCACCTTTAAGAGTTTGATCAGACAACTGGGGCAATGTTGGGCTCCACAGCTCGAAAACTAAATGATAACGAGGTCTCCGTCTAGGAAGCAGGTTCTTAGTCCAGAATCATTATGGTTGGGCTCTTCACACCATAAACTTTAGTTAGACTATAGAGATTAGCCTCCCCTCCCCTCCAAAAAAAAAGTTACAATCCAAGATATGGCATGAAATTAACTGTTAATTCAATGATGGGGCAATAATTGGTAGCCTGAAACCTTAGTCCTTGCTTCAGTCGAACAGAGTTATCTCCTTATCAGAGATTATCCAGTCTTTTGGTGACATGCCGTCATATTATGTAATGATAACAGGGATTGGACTACGTGTAATATTGTAGCCAATCAAAGTAGAGAACGCATTCGAGACAAAGATCTTTCGTTTTGGAGTTAAAAATAGTCCTACGTGGAAAATGCCAAGTTATTAAAAATTGTAGTAATATGTAAAAAAGAAAAATCATAGAAGACCGAATGACAGTATGGCAGACGAATGCAAGAAGGAAGATAGTCACGTACTGCATGTTGTAGTTGTTGGATTTCACCATAAAAAGGGGTGTCAGGTAGGTAGCAGACGATAAAAACAATTGTTAGCACTCAGCCAGTGACGAGTGACAATCAATGTCACAATCCTAATTGCCCCAACCCATGAAAGTCAAAACACATTCGTGGTATCAAGTTGCACATATTATATCCCAAGTAATGGATAAATATTTAGTATTTTTAGTCCGTGTAACATTCTCTACAAATTACAAATGATTGTATTTGTGAAGTACTAATCTAGTAATCATACAATATATGTGTGCCCTAATTTCACTAATTATTATCCAAAATAAATAGGCTTGGTTTTTTTGGGTTTTTTTTTTATTAATTCCTGCACTTCCCATGCAAGAAGACAAAGACTTTAAAATTATGTCAAAAGCCGATGTATGTTCATTAACTTAGTTATGGACTGTATGTTTGCAAATCGTGATTTTATACAGTTTTTAACAAATATGGTATTTATTTCAAGATTAAATATTTTTGAGGTTATGCCAGGTGCTATTATTATTAGTCAATAATCATCATTAGACAGTTAGCCGTAGCATCTGGAAATTAAGTATCAACATGTAAAGTGCTGTGTGTATGAAAGTGCAATAGTGACATGCTATATACAATGTCCCAAAAATATGTACAATGTACATTCGATGTCCTGATATGTCCAAAAATATACAAACTGCTTTATTTTACAACTAGAAGCAAAATAAAAATGGTTTTATTACAAATATACTCTGTCACACCCACTGTCTGCATGACTTGGATTGGAACACTTTTCGCTTGTTCTCCCAAACTACAAATCAGACAGTCTTTATTATATAATATAAAAATTGCATTTTTTTACATACAAAGTATAATCATAGTCTATTATAATACAATAAAAGATTTAGTTCCTAACTGACTGCATCAATAAGTAAGGCATATTGGTAAATATATTTACTAGCCACACAATGGACAGGTGGTGGTAATGTGGGCCATACGATCTTGTCATGGTTCTCTGAAATTTTACTGGCTACATGTACCACTAATACTTCCTTAGAAACATTATTGCTACAGACTACTACTCTTCTCTCCCTTTCCATTAGCAATTTTCTCCCATATATTTCTACTGTGCATAAGATAAAGTAAAATTTTCTTTGATTTACAGGTGGAATATTCTTACCCTCCATTAATACCTGGTAACAAGGTTGATAGTCATGACGTACCAAAAGAATGGAAACATTTACCATCGTTAGCTTTACCAGATGGTGCACATAATTTCCTAAAAGGTAAAATCTTATTTATTGTACATCATATAGGATTTATCTATTCTGTTGTTGTTGACGGTTTTCCTTAATCTTTACTCCCTCACATATGTAGAAATCTGAAAATTTCTCAACGAGGAACTAAATAATACATGGAAGGAATTATTAGTGAGCAGAAATTCGGCCGTGTATCTGTTATCACTCGTCACATCAATCAGTTATATAGAGGTATGACTCGTGTTTTCCTTTGGCGTTCGTCACTTCTGATTCAGGAAACCTGTATTACTCAGCTATCGTAGCAATGATCTCTGTGTTAAAATTATATTTGGAATGTGTTTAACCAGCTCTATCACATATGTGATAATGACTGGCACCAATATTGTCCTTTAACACAAATGAAATCAATTTTGTTACATGCATGTCCTATAATGTGAAAAATAAGATAGAGAGAATATATTTTAGGAAGATGAAAGGCATATACACCATTACTACCATAAATTGAGTTTGATTGAATTTATTACAGATACTGTGTTTTTCCATCTGCCTGGAAGAAATGGAAGTAATAAAACAGTGTATGGGGTATCATGTTACAGGCAAATGGATGCTAAGGTCAGTTTTCTGTCACTTTACTGTTTGAAAAGAAATTATCTTGTTTGCATCAACTCAATGTAAATAATGTTGAAATAAATGAAATAAAATGTAATGGGGGTCTGATATCCTACTTTTCTTCACCTGTTGGGACAATGGAGACAGGCATACAATATGCAGTGTACCATGCAGGAAACCAAAGATCGAAATTGGAACTTGATAGTTTGTAAGCCAGAACCTTACTCACCTAGCTCCCTATAGAACACCAATCAGTATACAAAGCTAAATTATTGATCAGTGTATACATTCATAATAATATCAATCTGATTAAAATACTGATCTACATTTTGTTTCGTTTTTGTATACTTTCAATGACCTCTACTACATGAAGATCTGACCGGTTGTATGGAAGGTCGCATCAGGGATCATACAAGCAGCTTTTGAACCTATGATCTCCGACATTTGTTTACCCAATCAGCCTTGATGTAATAGAATCTGCGTTTTAATCAGATTGTAATAATATTTATTTATTTAATAGTAAGTGCAGGAGGACCGCACTACACGTAAAACAAAAATCTACAAGATAAACCTGCGGACAAGACAGAAAATAGACATTGCACCAAATAAACAAATATCAAATCAAGTGAATGTAATAACACATTTTCATAATCTTTAAAGGATTTAAAGAATAAAGACTCAGAAGTAACAAGAAGTACAATACAGAAGAGTGTTTGTGTACTCAGTCGATTGGTAGGTTTTATTTGCACTAAACATCTCATTTTATTTGTTAAAATGGTAGAAATTATTAGCATGTCTCTCTTACCATCTTTTGACGGTCATTCATATCTATATGATGAGCAGACGAGACAACTACTGCTTTCTAAGGACTTGAACCACTTGTGTAATTTCTTTGAGCACCATTTAGTAATTGCTATATGCAATAAACACAATAACTATGGAACACAATAACTAATTTAATTAAAGAAATGTTTCGTTTAGGGTCCTCTAAACATTATCAAGCAAATTATGTTAAAACGTATAGAAAAAAAATGTATCTGGCAGATTCTAAATGCAAATGAATGTAATTTAACATGTGGCTGCTCCCTACATGTAGCTTATGTAATATCGGGACCATTACAAAAAATAAACAACAATTTGCCAGCTGGAGATTTTATTAGCTTGTTACAGTTATAATAATATGAATAATTGAAGCCTAAATGTGACAGACAGCTAGTAATCATTTTCCTTTTTTTAATTTTACAAAAAAATATAATTTTAAAAGAGTTCAGTAAATAATTAAAACAAAAATAATGTTGGTTGTCATCTTCTGTTCACTCGAGGTTCGTGGAATGAAATATCGATCAAGATGTTACAAAAAGATAAGATGGGGAACATGAAATCAATGTAAAGTAACATGAACACTTCAGACAGCCATAACTTCCATTCAGATTGATCAAACTGAATAATTTTTTGTATGGGTATTATTAGACTCCTATTTTAATTTTTTTTAGTTTGGAATATTTTGGTTTTAATTGTGATTTCATGTTTCAGCCTTTATATGGTATGATTAAAGCCAAGTTAGAGTTAATAACTCATGCTTATTTTGATGAAAGAGATTTTAGTAAGGTTGAACTCTTAGAACAGACATATAACAATATGAAATTGTCTCTTTCTGAAAATATGCTAGATGGCACCCAAGTTTACCTTGGTAAGTAATGCTTTTGTGAATAATTGAAGACTATATATCTGGAGATTAATTAAATTTATGTCGTTTAAGACATATCCAAATATAAAGTTCCAATTTATTAAAAGATCTCTCAAATATAGTTTAAATCATAACCTTTATGGTTATATAACCCTGTCAAGAAAATATGGCTATCACTCAACATACTGAGCTAAAGCTTTCAGAAAAGCTATTTGAGCATCTACTACTACTACGACTACTACCTTAGTTGTTTAATGTCTGCTTCTGCAAAAGTGATACCGCAGACAATCGATATTCTAATTTGTGACCCACTCTTATCAATAGGATGTGACAAGGAGTAGGGCCGCCTGTCCAACCTCGTGGGTTTTCTCCAGGTCCTCAGGTTTCCTCCCACTGCTAAAGACCCCTACGCACAAGCAGATTATTGAAATAAAATTAAACCATATGTTAGTCCCGAAATGACCTAGTTTGTGTCGAGTGGACGTTAAACCCCATTTCTCTCTCTCTCTTTTATCAATAGGTAGCCTGTGTAATCTGTGACTGCCAACTTTAATGCTTATTCTGGCTTGTTTTTAATGTAATTTCAAAACTATAATTATTGTTATTTTTATTTCATTATAGGTTTATCACCGAGAGAACTTGTTTTACAATTTAAGCATAAAATAGTTCTATTGTTTAAGCTAATGTTACTAGAAAGAAGGGTAAGATTTATATCAAGATAATAATGGGTTTTCAAAATGCAATAGTGGGGTTATACTATATACTGGAAAACACCGGAAAACAACTGAAAAACTACCAGAAAAACACCAGAAAACTACCAGAAAACACCATGTTATACTGAATATTGGAAACTCTGAACCACCTAGAATCATTCCCATAATTTGCCACAATTTGTAGTCCAGTTGTCAAATACAGTCAAGGGATAATCTAAACACAGACTTCAAACAATATATGTCAGATGTCAATTTATCAGTAGTACTGCATAAAAATTATAATTAACGTCTTACTTTAATCAGATGGATCTGTATTTAGAAGTTAAAGAAAAAATAAACTTTGAATTTGGGATAAAATCAACAAAATATTCTTTTCATGTCACAGAAGTAACTATAAAAGAATTTGAATGAATCAAAAATGTACAGTAGGCTCAATTATCAAATATGCAATATTTGTTATTATAAATGATTCTGGATTATCATACATTCAACAATGTGAGTCATAAAATGTAGATCCTTGAAACATGATGTTTATGAGAAGTGTGTTCGATCCCTGCATTTGCGAGAAAGTTCATCCAGACTTTCCGGCGTGGTTCCCCCTTGTCAGTTATGCAGGACGGAGATTCTGACAAGGACAGCTGTCTAGTCGTTTGGATGGGACGAAAAACCGAGGTCCCGTGTACACATTGGCGTGCACATAAAAGGTCCCTTGACAGTTGGAATTCAATATAAGAGTAGGCCGTAGTGCCGCAGTCTGTGCAAAATTTCCCTCATAGTACACTATATGGTGTATGCCCGTCTTCGTTAACCCAGTTCGGAGCAGAACACTATGACGTTTAACACCATTTCATTTCATTTATTTTATGAGGAGTCATTTAGCTCAGTAGTGATCTTTTGACAAATTAAAAACTCAAGAACAAAAACCTCCCTCCCACATCAGATGTTTTGAAGGATTGTCGGAGAACCAGAATATTTGTTTTGTATGGTCTTACTCCAAAAGGTTACATTAATTTATGCATGAAAATATTATTGTCATACTGTATTGTTTATTTACAGGTATTATTTTATGGTGCCCCAGTGGAAACATTAGGTGGTTTAATACTCACAGTTTTATCATTGTTCCCAGGTAAATTTCATGTCTATTAAACACATTTGTTCCAGATGTAGATACATGTATAGCAATATCACTTTCCCAATGAGGGGGTTGGGGGATCGAATGGTTTAATGCATGCCCTTTAGATCATAAGGTCTGTCATTAAATCAAGTGGTGTGGTTGCCTGTCACCTGTCCAACCACATGGGTTTTCTCTGCTTTCCTCCCATTGTTAAAGATTCCTACGTGCAAGCAAATTATTGAAATAATAATTTAACTATGTTATTCCCACAATGAGCTAGTTCGTATTTAGTGGGCGTTAAACCCCATTTCTCTCTCTCCCTTTCACCAAGAAAATAAGTATAATTAATATTGCTGTGTTCTGCTTCTTTAAATTACATAGCCAACATCAAAGGAAGAAAAGGTAATAAGCAAATTCAAAACTACAACATAACCATTCATTGAGATACATGTAGGTGTCCCAAAAAGAATAAGTATTTTCTGCCCCATGTATGACACCTGTCATTACTTTTAGATAGAGCAGGTGTTTGTGACATGGAATAAGATGGCAACCATTGGGCAATGGTTAGCAGCATTCACCAGTCAATTTGTTAAATATTCCCAGATAAATAAATGGTATCCGGCATTTTAACAAGTGATTGCCATACAAGATACGCCCACATTTTGCAAGAGATGGACAGCGAACAACGTATAAAAACAAACCAAGTGATTTTTCGTACAATCAGGGGCCATAAGTTATGATCCGATATTTGCGAATATCAAAGGAACTGAAATCTCTGTTATATAAACATACTTTAAGTTTCATCAAAAATCAGATAAAAATTCTAGGTCCAGAACCTTGGTATTACATACTTTTACACTATTTGCATACAAGGAACAGCCATTTTGTTTGGCAGTTTTGTTCCGATTTTCACGAAATTTAAAGTGAATCATCATGGTGTAGCAGTGATATAGATAAGCGGTTTTTAAAATCAAATGACAATTGTGACCTCCAGAAGGTCAACAAGCAAAAAACATGATGTTAACCGGTCATTGTCGACTATAGTCACCACAACGTTATACACCTAAGTGGTCACGGTAGACTAAAGTCGACCACAGCAAAAACCTTTTTGATAAGCCGCATTTGAGTATTTAGTTTCCTATTTAATTGATATGGCCACACATGCGTGTCAGACAGGAACTTGTCTTCTTAATGGCATGTGTAATACTATACAAAACATGTCTTTGTTCAACATTTTTTGACGAAAAACGTAATTTAACGATGTCGGGAATGTTAAAGACGCTCTCGATGACACCGATTCTGAAGACGATATTTCTGATGAAAAGGACTTAGAATGATTTGCAAATTATAGATCAACTTATCCCCTTCAACTTTTTTATTGGTGTCAAGAGTTTATCACTCATAATTATTCAACAGTAGTCGATTGAAATAGGCATGCAAAATATTTGACGTCAGCCTTTATTTAGCCTGACCACTCGACGACATGATGTTAAATTATGTTTACAATCAGACAGAAATTGTAACCTCTAGAGTGTCTACTAGCTGAAAATATGTTTTTTCGTATAACCAGGGGCCATAATCCATGAAGTTACGGTCCGATACATGCCAATATTGAATGGAACCGAGATCTTTAGGAGATAGACCTATATTTCAAGTTGCGTCTTAATGGGATCAAAGTTGTAACCTGTAGGGTGTCCACAAACAAATTTTGGACGGACAGATAGGGCCAAAAACAATATACCTCCACATTAGGTGATCTTTTTTTTTACAAAATATTTTATTTTCTAGAAGGGGTGAGACTAATATAATGTTAAGCAAATCCAGGCTTTTTCCTTGTCCACATCAAAGCTTGAAGTTGAAGAAATAACTACATGAGAACCATCACATGTCGACCATGTGATGCTACATCAAAAGCTTCTGATATATTGTCATATAGTAATGCCTCCTTTCATGGAAGAGTTCCCTCCCCTTTGTTCTTTATTGGAGTCTTTGGGAGTTATCTCCCATATGTGGAATCTTTAGTACTTAGAGAGGTTGAATAAAACATGGCCTATCTACATGTGGTTTTTAGCTTCAATATATTTTAATCCATGACATCCATGGTGAACCAGAGAACAACCCCCACAGAGCAATATATTATCACCCAAATTGTTGCTACTTAAGCTAATTAGAATGATAGCTGAAGCTATACAAAATCTTTTTAAATTAGACCGTTAATGAAAAACTTTCATTGTTGATTAATCTTTCAGGTATGGTTGAATATGGTTTAGATGAAGCAGTTAATAAATCATCACAAAAGGTTTCTTCTTCTTCTCTCAAGATGGCAGGAAGTGATCAAGAGGAATCGGATGGTTATTTGGAAATAAGTTACACAGAGACAGGAAGTGACTCGCCCTTATATACCAATGTGCAATCTAATTTATCTGGGTCTCGATCTCATCACAGCATAGATACAGAACCAGAATCGCCAACGATTCCTCGTGATGACATATTTACCCAACATTCCCTAGAAAGCTCAGATAATTTACATCATAAAAAAAATAAAGACAATACTGATGAGTTATCTCCCTCTGTGCATAGTTACCATAGTGATAAAACAAAGGTTAAAGGTAAATCTAATAGTAGTCATAGTAGTGAACTTAAAGGTCAAGGTCATAATTCTGGCATGAGCAATCAAGCAAAAAGTGCCCCGGTTGCAATAGACAATGCTACCAAAAAAGAAAATACATCAAGCGGTTCTTTGCCGACTTCTGAAATTATTTTTGCTAAAGAAAGTAGTCCTTTACAAGATTTGTATAGTATTACACATGTAGAAGCCATACAAACTGCTAAAGATAATGAATTGCCTAGTGATCATTCTCAGGACCAGCTCGATAATTATAGTACCGATAAATCACTTCATCAAAAAAAGGAATTGAGTTTATCAATATCCCCAAATCTACCAGTACAGAAGACAATGAGTTTAGATATAGAAGATCTCGATTCACCAGAAAGCATAAGTAAAATAGATAGGGAAGATTGTTTTTCTTGGGAAGATGATCGTCTCTTATTAGCCATTAACGATGATATGGACACAAAAGCTACATCTGATGAAATGTCAGACCAACAACAAGATGTTCGAAAAGTTTCAAAGGGAAATGACTCTGAAGGTTCCGATTCACGTCCATCAAGTAGACAAAGCAGTCCAGGTGTTAGGGCTGCCATCTTGAAAAACAAACTGTCATCTGCGTTTGGCAATTTACAATCCAAATCAAAGGTCAAGAGTGAAAGTTCACCAGTAGAAATGAAGCCCTTATATGGTGGACCAGAATTACATCAAGATGAATATGGTTTCCCATTGGCTATTTTCACAAGGGTAGGTAATTGAGAAGCACACTTATAAAGTTTTTTTGAAGATCCATAAAACTAGATAGTCACCTCTTATTTAAATATCGACACAAAAAATTAAAATTTGCTACTGAATTAACTGTTACATGTTGCACTTCCAAGTGGAAAAATTCATATATTGGGTCTTTTGCAAATTTTATTCTGAAGCTCAAAAGAGTGTGTCCATCAAGATATATTTCTCTCCATCCGTCTACTTAATTTTCTACCCATAATAGTTTAATAAAAGTCAACAGGAACCAAAGTCGATATGATATGTGAATACAAATTCCTATTGAAAAGATCTTTTTTTTTTTTAATAAGGTGAAAACTGATATTCTTTTGATTGTATAAATTTCCAGGGCACTGTTTGTCATCCATATCTTAGTTTACAATACCATGACATTCTACATGACATTACTATAAGAAGCTTTGTGATTGGTGCAACAAATATACTCTTCAAACAACGGAAAAATCTATTGGATGCAATTGTTGAGGTGAGTGTAATCTGCTCTATTTGAGTATTACAGATGGTGACTGACTGTAATTTCAGAATTCATTAATAAAAAATTCTGATCATGTAAAATAACTTTTGATGAAAATTCTTATAGCAGAACTCTTGTTCGATAAACTCCACAATAAAGATCTTGTAAAATGTATTAGCACACAGAGAAAAAAGGGGTTTCCAGTCTTTTTTTTTCCGTTTGTTTTATTTTTCTTGGTTATTTAATCCACTTCATGTTGATCTAAGTAGGGATATTTCTTTATAGGGCATGTTTGGTAATTCCAAGATTGAGATTAGTTGAAATTCCTTGAATTAATTTTGTACGACTTTGGGACAAGTATGATTTTGATAATGGTTTATGGCCATTGGTTATATAAAAATAGCTACAGTAGCAAGGGTATGATTGTAGCAGTAGAGATCTTACTAAATTTCAGCTTGACTACTGTTAATTTTACTGACTTCTGAGTAGGAAAAATAACCTTGGCCCTTACATTTCTATTCATCAGGGTGGATTGGGAGGCCGAATTTTCTAAAATATTCGCTTTGGATCATAAGGTCTTTCATTGAGTCAAATGGCATGGTTTCAATTCCCAATTTGTACGTGACCAAGACCTGGCCTGTCCAACATTGTGGTTTTTTTCTGGGTTCTCCGGTTTCCTCCCACTGCTGAAGACTCCTAAAGCGAATTTATGATATCAAAATTAAACCATATGTTAGTCCTGAAATGACCTAAATTGTGTCGAGTGGATGTTAAAATCCATTTCTCTCTTTCTCCCCTTTCTTTAGATCAAAATAATTATCACTATTTTATTTTCTATATTTTAGATTGAAGAAGGTAAAATCGAAATACATGATAGAGAATTACAGAAACATCTACATTTAACAACCGCTGATTTAAGATTTGGTGAATATATTGTTAAAACAGTTATTGAAGATAAAGATATTTACTTAGATGGAACAGGTTTGTTTATTGCTCTAAATTCCATCATAATGACAATGAGAAAGTAACAAGAATATAGCAGAGAGTTTGTGCTAGGGTTAGGAAAAGAATTCCTAGCTGGAGAACTTATATACCTGTCAATCAAACTACATGGCATAAATTTAGAACTTTAAAGAATTTAACCTTAAAACATAGTAAATACAGTTAAATTTATAGTTTTTGTGTGTACTTTTTTTAAGAATTAGGATGATGCTAAGTAAGTTACTTATTCTTTAGAAAAAAAGCTTATGTTAGGTGCGGGTTCAAAACATATGTTAATATGTTTTTTCAAAGATTCTGTTTATTTTTCTTATGTTTTTTTCTTTACTAGTATGGTCAATCCCAGTTCAAACTTGGGGGGTTGGATGGCTTAGTGGTTAGCACGTGCGCGCTGTATCATTAAGTCTGTCTTTGAGTCAATTATGGAAATAATATTGAACCATATGTTAGTCCCGAAATGACCTAGTTTGTGTCCAGTGGACGTTAAACCCCATTTCTCTCTCTCTCTCTCTCTCCCAGTTCAAACTTAACAACCATGTTTCTAGTATGTTTGATAGAAGAAAAACTAAGGCCATGTTACACGGTGTAGTGTGAAGATAACTCACATGCTGAACATTATTATTTTTATATTTACAGAATGGGAAGGAGGTGATGAATGGTTGAGAGCTCAATTTAGATTATATTTACAATCACTATTAGCAACCATGATGCAAGATGGTAAATACTCTGCTCTTACTTATACTTTTTTACAAATATAATAAAAACATAAGGCTACACAAAATAAATGTCTTGTTTCTCGGGCAACTGACAGCTGAAACTGTAGGGGGGGAGGGCGGTTTATTTTTTTTTTTTATCTCATTTCTGGCTAGAGGATGGTGCAAAATAAAATTTGCCTATTGTTGAAAATTGTTGGGGCTTGTATTTTTTTTTTTTTTTTAATAAGAAAGTCATTACTTGTCTACGGTTTTGCTTTCAGTTATATATTATACATACTTAGAACATAAACCCAAAAATCAAGTCTACTCAAACACTGAACACTGACTGAAAGGAAAATAATTTTCCATATTTAATTCACGTAATGTAGCTTACTAATGGTAATAGTGACAACCATAATTGAAATTGGTTTAAAATAAAATTCCGTACGACTATTAATAGCCGTCCATAATAACGACAATATTTTAAAGAGTAAGCCTCTGTCAGCATGTGTATCATCATCATCACGGTAAACGACACTTCGATCTAAATCTAGTATCGCTGGTTTATAATGATTGACCTAATTCCAACCAATGTCACGTGTCATCGGGATATGACTGTTTCTCAGGTTATTCGGTGTGTTTCTCAGGATATTCGGTGTTCTATCTGGGGTTTATATCGAATGACTATTTAAATTTACCTAACAACTCGTCAGTAAAACCATCAAATGTGTAATCCAATTATTATTTTCCGGATTATCAAAACTACCGTTAAATGTGCTAATGACCCAGATTCTGACTAAGGTATGGTGACTATCATCGTATCGTATTCGTAGCCACAAGTTATAATAATTAACCTGTTCTACGATTCATTGTTTTATAAGTAGGATTTTTTTAAACATGGACCGACTGAAGCCGGCAATAATGAGCCGATTAAGATCGAATGATTGAAATACATTGCATTGTTGTCAATGACTTTCGGTGTTTAACACGATTCAAATTCTAGTTCACAAGGGGAGGTAATTAAAATCACGTGATACAAAAATGGAGGTTCTTTCGATATCAATAAAAAGGACCCGTAAATGAGCGTTTACATCTGAATCAGTTTAATACATTTGAATGGATATTCACGTATGGGGCATGTAGATACATGCGGCATATTTTTTTTATGACTTGCTTATCGATGTTTGGGCGGGCGTTACATATTTTTTTTTTTTCATCAAGACTAATAAATAGGCCGCTTGCGCAACCAATTTTGCGTGCGGGCGGTGCCCGAGAAACAACTTATTTTATTTGTGTTGCCTAATGTTGTATGAGAACTCCAGAATGTAATTAAGGTACAGTCTAAACACCTTACTCAATTTCATTTTAAAAATATGACAATGATATTTCGAGGGTGGGAGGCTTGGGCAATTATCATTTCAAAGTAAGTCATCAGGTTTTAGTATGTGGCTGGCTGATTAAACGGGAACCATTTTGTTAGTGCAGTTTATTTTATAACAAACTTCTGATCTGACAGACTTAGGGATTTGACATCAAAACCGACCATTTTTATTTTTATATTAGGTTATTTTATAGGTCCCATCTTTTTCTTCTTTTTAGATATAAAGTTGCAGGAAGATTTTGGTTTAGTTTTTATCTCTGCTTGGAAGACAACTAATAATTATCGTTACTGGAGTTCAGTGTCACATCCAGCCCTTCACAACATTCCCACAGGGTAAATATATGCCTGCTTATCATTTTTATGTCCTTGAATCCTTGAATGGAATAATCTGCAGGATTTCCAGTGAGATTCAAGTAGCATAACACTGGAAAACTATTTTATGATTAAATCAAATTTAAGAAAGCAATACTTTTTTAACCATCCTCCAAAAATCGGGTAAATTGAATTGGGTGAATGGTACTACCATTACCTCAATTAGATTCTTGTATTTTCATGAATCAATATTTTCATTTTAACAACTGATTGTCATGTGAGCATAGTGTATTATCTAATGAAAGCCTTATACCACTTTACTGAATGACTTTCATTATTTCACACCATTTAGATTTTGGGTTCCGATTAGGAAGAAGCAAAATATTAAGAGCCATTCCACGAGAAAACCATGCAGAAGGTTCGAAGGTGGGGGTCGGTCGATTGAGTTCATATTTACAGGGTTTGGTCGACCCATCGAGCCTACTCCCCAGCCAAAATCGTCGATTTTAGAAATCAACCGTTTCTGAGATACAGCCCGATTATGTTTTTCAGCTAATTTTCGTCATTTTCCGGTTAAATTTCGACCATTTTTGTAGCATTGCTATAGCCGTTAATCGACCAATGGCAAACTAAGTTCTGGTTGGTGATTATAGTCCGGGTCTCACCCTACCATATTATAATGGTCACCCAGTGCAACCTCTCTTTCCGTAGGTGTCATGACACTACACAAAATACGTGTCTGCAGACACCTGAATTATACCCTTTCTTCAAATTGCGATAACTCCACTGGAGCTGGGTTTGCGATAAAAATGGAAATCGTTTTATTTGCCGCTTGACCTGTTCTAACAATATAAAAAATAAAATCGTTGTCAACTAACCTTAAACAGTATGAAAATTTGTGTCGAAAGTTGCGAATTTCGTCACTTTTCGCGTCGAATTTGCACTTTTTAAGTGTTGGGATTTCGTTTGTACATTCCGGACATGTCCTACGCTATTTCATCAATCTAGTCTTGAACAGAAGACATTGCTTCTCTTTTGTAGGACTATTTATCAATCCAATAAGAGTGAGTATCAACCTTATCTACGTGATTACCTCGGTGGTTTTTCCATTGCCGGACAATTTAATCTCATTGATATCAACCGACAGCACGTAGAAACTAGTCCTTGATGTCACATATTATCCTGATAGTATATAACATCCTATTAAACCTTAAACCTTTAACTTATTTTCCGTAATGAAACTACTTCTTTTAAGACACCATATATAAATTCCCATTTACAGTGACACTTTCCCGCGATCTCGATTATCGCACGAAAATCGCTTACCATATAAGGCAGTGGTTACTACGAAACTACTGTATGTTTTATATGTTAACGGTGTTGTACGCCATATGCTGAAGTTCTGTATGCCTTTTAGAAGCTATTTAACTATCAATGTAATTTCAAAATACCATTTTCCGAAAATGATTTGACATCAACACAAGTAATTCTCATTTCGGACGTCTTTCTTTCATTTGCTGCCGTATAAACAAAGACTCGTAATTTTGGAGGAATATTACTGCCATGAATTTGATTGAAGCAGGCACGGATCGGCAAATTTCATTCTATCGTATTACGAAAGCACGTAATTTTATAGGAATATTACTGACATAAATTTGAATACCATACGGGAATTAAATATGAATAAGCGGTTGCCATGCAAGATACGCCCACATTTTGTAAGAGATGGACAGAGAACAATCAAAATAAAAAGCGATTTTTCGTACAATCAGGGTCCATCATCCAGTATGTTACAGACCGACATGCGACAATATCAAAAGGAACCAAGGTCTTTGGGATATAAAAGTATATATAAAAGTTTGATCAAGTTGAATAAAAATTGTGACATCAAGAGGGACTACAGGCTAAAAAAACGTGATTTTTCATATATTCAGGGGTCATAACTCAGGAAGTTACGGTGTGATATGTGCGAATATAGAACGGAACCGAGATCTTTGCAATGTAAACATACATTTTAAGTTTTATTAAAATCGGATAACAAATTGTATTCTCTAGAGTGTCCACAATCTTGGAATTACATATTTTTACACTATTTGCGTATGAGGAGCGGCCATTTTGTCCGACAGTTTTGGTCCGATTTTCAAGAAATTCGAACTTAGTCGTCATTCAGGCGTAACGGTGATATATTGAAACAGATTTTATAATCGGATAAAAATTATGACATCTAAAAGAACTTCAAGCTAAAAACACGATTTTTCGTAAAAATCAGGGGTCATATTCCACGAAGTTACGGTGAGATATGCGCCAATATCGACAGGGACCGAGATCTTTGGGATCTAAACATATATTTCAAATCATACAAAAATTGTGACCTCGAGCGTGTCCCCAACCCTGGAATTACAGACTTTTACTCTATTTGCGTACGAGGAGCGGCCATTTTGTCCTGCAGTTTCGTCCGGTTTTCACGAAATTAGAGCGTCCCCATCATTAGCGGGGAACGGTGATATATTAAAACGTTTTGTTGAAAGTGGATAAAAATTGTGAGCTGTAGAGTGTCCATAAACAAATTGTGGGCGGACAGGGACGACGAAAATATACGCCCACACGAAAATGTAGGTGTACAAAAATAGCGAGGTGTTCCTATTTTTATTACGTGCGGATTTGAATATTTTGTCAACATTTTATAAAGAAGAAAACGATGTTCTGACATCACAAACTATTCTTATTTCGGAAGTTCTTCATTCATTTGCTGTTGTATAAACGAAGACACGTTTTTTTGAAGGAATATTACTGCTGTGAATTTGAAACCGAAGCAGGATCGACAAGCTTTCATTCAATCAATGTATTACGAAAACACATAATATAAATAACATAAATTTGAATACCATACGGGAATTAAATAGAATGAATGGAATGAAATGGGATTTAACGTCCTACTATTCTGCTTCTAATGGGCTAATGAAGACGGGTGAATTAAATATAAAAAATATCGAGGCGCACCTATTGTTATTACATACGGGATTTGAATATTTTGTTGAGACGTGATTTTTAATTGTGGTATGAATCCGTCTGCTTAAATAACGATAAGAGTTATGCCTCTTTACTTTCGGTAAAATGTCCGACTAGAAAATTTTTGAAATTGGATTTATAGACTGGATACCAAACCGCATCGAGACTGAATATTTTGGCAAAGCGGGTTGAAGGGGAGCTGGATTTGATATATTGACCCTTTGAATAACAATATAGGCGATTGGTTACCTGAATATTTTCATACTGTTGCAAGTTAGCTGACAAAGATTTTATTTCTTATGTTGTTAGAACTGGCCAAGCTGCAAATAAATTGTTTTAATTTTTACCGCAAACCCTGCTCCAGTGGAGTTATCGAGATCTGAAGATAGGGTACATTTCAGGTATCTCGAGACACGTCTTGTGTTGTCTCCTGACACCTATGGAAAATGAACTTGAACCGGGTTACCATGATAATGTGATCAGGTAAGACCCTGACTATCACGAACAACCAAAACCTAGTTCTCCAGGGTCTTGTAACAGCCGTAGTAGTGCGACAAAAATAGCTAAAATTTCGCCTAAAATTGGCAAAAATCAGCCGAAAAATGTAATCGGCCAGTATCTCGGAAACGGTTGATTTCTGAAATCGGCGATTTTGGCTGGGGAGTAGGCTCGATGGGTCTACCAAACCCTATGAATATGAACTAAAACGGCCAACCCCCACCTTCGAACATCTGCATGATATTGCATGGTTTTCTCGTGGAATGACTCTTAATAGGGTTATGTTGTACTCTATTTACACTATAAGACTCGGACAAGCTTTGCCTTTATTTTGCTTGGCGTTATTAAAACTATGACAGGTTTTTATACACCCACATGGAAATGTGGTCGTATATTGCCGTCGTCCCTGTCTGTCGTCCACTATTTCTTGTGAATACTCTACAGACTACATTTATCATCTTATTGTTTTGAAATTGATATATGTCGTTTACTTTAGTGGGATGAAGAATCCTATTTAATTTCAATAATTCCCCTTAATTGTGAACGACAAAAGTTATCTTCCAATCTGTATGAAATTTATATGCATTATTTAAAATATGTGAAACAAAGAATCCTATTGAATTTCGTCAATTTTTATACGCCCACATTGAAATGTGGTCGTATATTGTCGTCGCCCCCGTCCGTCCGTCGGTCCGGCGTCCACAATTGCTTGTGGACGCTCTAGAGGCTAAAGTTAATATCTGATTGACCTTAAATTTATACACAGTGTTTAAGGTCTTGAGACAAAGAAGCCTATTGATTTTCAGCGACTTACGATAATTACTGCCAGAGTTATGGCCATTGATCACTTTGAAAAATCTTGTGGATGCTCTAGAGGCTAAAGTTAATATCCGTTTGAGTTTAAATTCATACACAGTGTTTAAGGTCATAAGATAATTACTGCCAGAGTTATGGCCCTTGATCACTTTGAAAAATCTTATGGACGCTATAGAGGCCAAAGTTAATATCCAATTGACTTTCAATTTATACACAGTGTTTAAGGTCATGAGACGAGAAGCCTATTGATTTTCAGCGATTTCCGATAATTACTGCCAGAGTTATGGCCCTTGATCACTTCAAAAAATCTTGGGATGCTCTAGAGGCTAAAGTTAATATCCGATTGAGTTTAAATTTATACACAGTGTTTGAGGTCATGAGACGAAGATTCCTATTGATTTTCAACGATTTCTGATAATTACTGCCAAAGTTATGGCCCTTGATCACTTCAAAAAATCTTGTGGATGCTCTAGAGGCTAAAGTTAATATCCGATTGACATTAAATTTATACACAGTGTTTAAGGTCATAAGATGATGAAGCCTATTGGTTTTCAGCAATTTCTGATAATTACTGCCAGAGTTATGGCCCTTGATCACTTCAAAAAATCTTGTGGATGCTCTAAAAGCCAAAGTTAATATTCGATTGACTTTAAATTTATACATAGTGTTTAAGGTCATGAGACGAAGAAGCCTATTGATTTTCAGTGATTTCCGATAATTACTGCCAGAGTTATAGCCCTTGATCACTTTTAAAAATCTTATGGACGCTGTAGAGGCCAAAGTTAATATCCGATTGACTTTCAATTTATACACAGTGTTTAAGGTCATGAGACGAGAAGCCTATTGATTTTCAGCGATTTCCGATAATTACTGCCAGAGTTATGGCCCTTGATCACTTCAAAAAATCTTGGGATGCTCTAGAGGCTAAAGTTAATATCCGATTGACATTAAATTCATACACAGTGTTTAAGGTCATAAGATGATGAAGCCTATTGGTTTTCAGCAATTTCTGATAATTACTGCCAGAGTTATGGCCCTTGATCACTTCAAAAAATCTTGTGGATGCTCTAAAAGCCAAAGTTAATATTCGATTGACTTTAAATTTATACATAGTGTTTAAGGTCATGAGACGAAGAAGCCTATTGATTTTCAGTGATTTCCGATAATTACTGCCAGAGTTATGGCCCTTGATCACTTTGAAAAATCTTATGGACGCTATAGAGGCCAAAGTTAATATCCAATTGACTTTCAATTTATACACAGTGTTTAAGGTCATGAGACGAGAAGCCTATTGATTTTCAGCGATTTCCGATAATTACTGCCAGAGTTATGGCCCTTGATCACTTCAAAAAATCTTGGGATGCTCTAGAGGCTAAAGTTAATATCCGATTGAGTTTAAATTTATACACAGTGTTTGAGGTCATGAGACGAAGATTCCTATTGATTTTCAACGATTTCCGATAATTACTGCCAAAGTTATGGCCCTTGATCACTTTGCAAAATCTTGTGACGCTCTAAAGGCTAAAGTTATCATCCGATTGACTTCAGATTGATACACAGAGTTTAAGATTTTGAGACGAACAAGTATATTGATTTTCAATGAATTTTTATGACTTGAACAGTTAAATCCATGATATTAAAAGCTTTGCATACAAAACGTTAGCATGGGGCTGAACTTTATAAAAACCAAACAAATTCTAATAGTTTTCTGATTATTACTTCGTGAGTTGTTGCTCTTAATCAGATTTTAGTGTATTATAAATGTTTCATTACCGAAAAAAGTAAAATTATGCGATAATCCTTGTTGACTGCCCGGACGATTTAGCTGCTGTGGGCGTATGTTTTGTTGCCTGGCAACCTATCTTTGTTAATTACATTTAGACTTATGGCCCTTGTTTTGCTTTGTTGAACCTTGCTCGAATGACAAAAATTATCACCTGATCTGTATGGGATTTATATGCATTACATGTATTTAGATTAGTAAAAGGATAAAGTCCGTCGAATTCCAACAATTTCTGTTAATTACTTCTAGAGTTAAGGCCCTTGTTTCAGTTTGTAGAACCTTGTGAACCCTCAAATGCCGAAAATTATAATCTGATCTGTATGAAATTGTCTTGTAAATGTCTCCCATTACCTCAACAAAGAAAAAATATGCGACAACCCTTGTTGACCATCGGACAACTTAGCTGCTGCGGGCGTATGTTTCATTGCTTGGCAACCTATCTTTTTCTCTCTTTTTTTTTCAGTCACCCATTTCAAGGTAATTTAAATATGAATGATATTCGGATGAGATTATCCCAGTAAGTATATATAATTTATCTCAGCTGTTCAACTTTCAATATGGTTACATTTTTGATTAACTGTGTCACTATATATTTTAATACTATTGTATATTATACATTTACTAACTGTTATATCTACTTTGTGTTATTTTCTTTAGTATTATTTTGTATTTTATTAGTTTTATTATTTGTCTATTTGTATTTTATATTTTAGTACTATGCAGAATACTGAAAGAGGAAAGAAATTAAATGCTGCTGTGGTACAGACAGGAAAATATATGGTAGAAACTGGCAAAGCTGTTGGTTAGTACAGTCATTTGTATAAAATGCTGAATCTTGCCAATTATTTCATCAGTTTTTGCATACACTCTTATCTACATCTTAAGTTTGAATATTACATAATTCTCTGTGTCAAGCTACAACAAATGACATGAACAGTGTGCAGTTGATGTCGTAGATTAAATCTATAATGTAACATCTGAACACTTTTGTAAATTATGTAAATGTTTGATAATAATATATGACAGACTTTTAATTTATGTTACAGGTGGTGCCTTAAACCATGCAAAGTCAGCTGTATCATCATGGTTCAGTAGCTGGCGACAAGAAAAACCAACCACTCCCCCCTCTGATAATACAACTATGTCACCAACAGAGGAAGAGGCAGCCAGTTCTAGGAAAAGTTGAACTGTAGAATTATCAAATCGCTAAATGAATTCTTATTTGCATTTTTTACATTTTGTTATGTTATGATATTTTGTTGCAGTGATCACGTAGAGTAAAACAGTCTGTGAAGTTGTTAATGTGTCAATGCATTTAAAATAGTGATTACCAAAATATGGTGTGTACCCAACATCTATTTGGGGGTAAATTTCAGTGTTTTTACTAAAAATCATTGGATTTAGATAAAATTAAACTTTTAATAATGTGGTATATTGCTGATTCATTGCACATATTTTACATTATAAGAAATCTTCAGAATGTCGATAGGCATTTATATTTATTGTACTTACACTTAAAATATTTGGTTTACATTGTATATTAATTAATGGTATGCTACTTATTTCATTTTGTAAGTTGTAAGTAATCATCCTGGATTTATTTTGTGTGAATGTTTTTGCATTGATCAGGGATAGGTTGATCAAAGGTTTGTGGTTTCATTAATCAAATCTTCATGGGTGGATTGATCAGTTACTTATAAATCTATTGATGAATGGTTCATGTATAAGTTTGTGAATGTATTAATCAAATGTTCATGGATGGATTGATCAATTTCTCATAGATCTATTGATGAATGGTTCATGGATAAGTTTGTGAATGTATTAATCAAATGTTCATGGATGGATTGATCAATTTCTCATAGATCTATTGATGAATGGTTCATGGATAAGTTGATAAACATTTTTTGAATGCATTAATCAAATGTTCCTGGATGCACTGATCAATTACTCATGGATTTGTTCATGGATAAGTTGATCAGTTACTTATAGATCATACTCCTCGCAGTGTTGTTTCATTAGAGCTAATCCCACTAAACACTGCTTTAATGGAAGCAAATTTCTGTTCCAAATTATGACTGGTCAATAGTCCGATTAACAACCAATAGCTAACTGCCTAACAATATCATAACATTTTAAACAAATCTCCAAATTGGACCAAATATGATACATAACGTTACGTCATGACTCACGATTTTATTATGCCCAATTAACCAGTGCATAGCAGAATATTGCAGAAAAACTAATTGCGTGACAAACGAGGCTATCAACACAAATGTAATGTAAACAATACTGTATGGAGACGAAGAATACTTTCACCATTTTTAATACCTTAAATGACTGTCCAAAGTTTTAGGGAAGACCCCAGATTAAACTAAGGGCTGTGATGTTGCTGTACTTGGGATAGATTTGATTGAACGGGAAGAATAGACATACTCCCTCAAAAGCTCTAGTATCAGAAGCTAATCCAGCAATGGGCAGAGAGGGATTGCTCGGACCATTGCTTCAGGAATATGCTTATAGATCTATTCACGGATACACTGGTAAATGTAAAATGGAAGGGAAGATGATAATTTATTCAGTAATTCATGGATGAATAGATCAGTAATTCATGGATGAATTGATTAGTAATTCATGGATGAATTGATCAGTAATTCATAGACAGATAGATAGATCAAGAAGTTATTAATGAGATTTATTATTGTATATTTTAATATTTGTGGTTTGATCTAGATATTGTATTTATAGTAAACTACTGTACATGTATATTATGGTAGAAAAGTGCTAAATGGGTGTATTTATTACTAACTTTATATATATTTCAAAATTTTTATCAGGAGTTGTTATAGTATTAAATAAATGTTTATTTTTGTTGGAATAATTCTAGAAGAGGTTACTGCATGTGTATTATGAATTGTTATTATATTTATATGTATTTACAATACAAACAGATTTTCCATTATTACCTTAATTAGATAATGGTTATATGCAATATGTTCAAATATAATAATGTAGATTGCTTTGTGTTAGTACAGGGGATTATTGTATTGGTTAATCACTCACATGCTCACATTATCATGTGGATGTATATTGTCCTCGCACCTGTCCGCCCATTCAACCGGCCGGGCACCCGTCCATAATTTGTATGTGGGCACTCGCTGATTGTATGAAAAATCACATATTTAGCTTGTAGACACTCTAGATGTCACAATTTTTATAAGACTTTGATGAAACTTGAAATGTATGTTTATAACCCAAAGATTTTGGTTCCTGTCGATATTCGTGCATTTATTGGACCCTAACTTCCTGGATTATGGCCCCTAATTGTACGAAAAATCACATTTCTTTTTTAGCTCATTTTCTGTCCATCTGTTGCAAAATGTTGGCGTATCTTGCATTGTAATTGCTTGTTGTGCATTGGTCATCAGGCATGTAGGGTCGTTTTTAGTTACCCACGAGAGTGGCCCGCCCCATGATAATCTATGTTGTGAAGGTATGTTGTGCGCTGCTTTGCCTGGGGGGCATATAATGCTGTTAAGGCATGTGTATTTATTTAACTGACATGTATTAAACTATATTTACTAATTTCAAATGGGTATCCTAGCTTTTTTAAGCAATGGGTTGTTTAGGTAGGTTTGCTTTAGATTTAGAAGAACTATTTAGAACAAATAAAATAACATTCTGGCATTATTTATTCCTAATGTTTTATGTAATTATTAAAATGCATAATCAAGGTCTTAAAAGGGGTTTCTATAGCAACTAAAAGGTGAAAGAGAAATATGTCACTGATATGTCTGGATAGGGCTTACTTAGAGATTTGAGATATAACTGTATTACACTGAAGTAGAATGAATATTTTTTAGGTGTGGACCTAAAATTTTATCATAAAATTAATTTCAAATAATCACCATTGGTGATGTGTAACCAGATTTAAGTCTAAATATACATTTTTGCCGAATAGTCATTTCACAGACTTGTTGTTAGATAATCTGGAGTAGCTAATCTTATCAAATTTCTATGCACCATAATTTAGATTTTGCACAAGGCAACAATTTAACAAAAATCCATTAAACCAAACCATGGCATGTTACATAGTTTTAGTATTAATGGTGTTTTGTGTATGGAAACAAGCTACTGTTGAATTATTGAATCTTTGTTGAAATACTTTGTTGACTATTGAATTGTTAAATATATATTAATATAATACATGTAAATCTATTCTACATTTTTCAATAATAAACTTTTATCATACAATTTTACTGATTTTGTTTTTGATATGAGTACAGTTCAGTCTTATTGTTCTCTTATGTCACTGGAAAGCCTGAAGGTGACCAAAATTCCTTTCAGACCCTCTTGTTCCCATCCTAGGCTGAACTAGCCTTTGAAACACGTCTGGGGCTAGGTCGTAGAAACATCTGTAACTGTGCGGGAGAGCTTTGCATCCAATTCTTTATTTTATGGGAAGCCGATAGGTTTCTGTAGTAACAGAGTAATATGATAAAGTTACGAATCTTTGAGATAATGCAGTATCAGCTGCGTTCTGGAAGGAAGGTAGACTGTTTAGTTATTCTTATGATTGGTTAGGATATTGTTGCAGTAATCGTGACACAACATGATAACAGAAATTACAAACATGTTCTATTGACTATTATAACATTTATTAACAAAATCATAAAAATTTGATAATATTCCCAAAATGCAACAAGCTGTTACCATGCAAGATACGCTCATATTTTGTATGAGATGGACAGAGAACAAGCTAAACAAAGATGTGATTTTTTGTACAATCATGGGCAATAATCCAGGTTACGGTCTGACAAGTGCGAATATCAAAAGGATAAAAATTCTGACCTCTAGGGTTTCCACAAGCTAAAACATGACTTTTTTTACAATCAGGGGCCATAATCCATGATGTTTCAATATGATACATGCCAATATCGAAAGGAACCCAGAACTTTTGGAGATCTACCTATATTTGAAGTTTTGTCAAAATCGGATAATATTGTGACCTGTAGAGTGTCTACAGACAAATTGTGGACAGAGGCGACGACAATATAGTCCATTTTCATTGACAATATACGTCCATATGAAAATATGAGCGTATAAAAACTAAAATTAACAATTTAAAGACCCAGGTCAACTTCCACACAACTGAATCCTGTATACTTATTTAAATATTTTTTTAACTTGTATTTATGTACGAACATCTAATGTTGGCAAACAATCACATGTAGTAATAATGGTTTAAAATACTTCTGCTTTCTACCTTAATGACGATCTACAGGGGTGACAAAAAACATAGAATCTGGCATTTGAAACAGAGTTTTTAATCCGAAATGGAAAATAGCAAAAAAAAAAAAAAAAAGTTTTTCCAAAAACCTATAAATGTAATCATAACATATACTTATCGCTGAGGTTCTATTGACTTTTTTTTATACAGATAAAGTTAAACAATTTTAACTGATTTTGAACAATTAAAAATATTTATGACTATATAATGACATCAAGTTGACCTTGATCTTTCATATAAGCAAATACTGATAACAATAAATATCATGGTATATAAATAATTTATAAAATAGACACACATTGTAATATATACAAAAAACAACACCAAAAAACATGATATGTATATAAATATACATCTTTTCCATTAGTTTTTGTCCTTTTGTTCTGATATATAAAAAAACAATTTGTGAAAATAATATCAGAAGCTAAATTACATATAAGCACAAAACAAGTAAATCTCCTGTTGTTTAAAATTTCATAAGCTGTTAAAATATAACAATCATAAATTAAATACATGTATTTACATTTTTTTCATGAGTTCTTTATAGGCGTTAATTAACATATTTCAAACTATTCAACACCACAGTATATACATATGATGAAATAAGAGGGATCTCCCTTTAACCAATGTCAAGAATGTACCTAAAACTAAGAAAGAGCAGGATCAGTAAGATATCATGGCACCTTATAATAATCAGCAGTGAATATTCACTAGACCGCTACAATCACAGAGAAGGATATGACATCGGTGAAGTTTAATGAGCTCGCAAATTAATTTTAATTCTAAAACATTTTTTTGAAGTATTAGAAAAACAAATAAAGGTGTTTGAAGTATATCTAGATAAAAAATATTTCCTATTTAGTGTACCATAAATGGGTATATAAAATGAGTAAAAGGCATCATTCTGCCCGAACCAGTTAACACAATGGATGCGCCATAGAGTCGATGATGGACGCCCTGTGATGTGATGTCACCTGTAGAGAAGGCATACTTGAACTTATAAAGGTCTGTCATTTAACACAGAGGTATAAGAAGGCTTCCACAATACCTCTGTGAAACAGATTGTATTCATGGCTGCTAAATATCGTCTGTAGGTTTGTCTCTGTACAATACTTTTGATTGGCTACAATAATATAACCCTTAAATTTGATATCAAAAAACATACATGTAATCCACGCTATCATCCACATACTTAAAGATATTTATATATCACCCAGCATATGTTGAATAATATCTTTCAACAGCCACATCTAATTGCATGTCCGCATCTAAAATAATTTGCCTTGCTTTTTCCATATCTGCTATTTGGGTAACTTGTATAAAATCAGTAATTAGAACATTCATAACTTCATCAACAGCTGCAGCGTCAGGATCTATTTGGGCAGAGCCACTGGTGCCACCTACTGCACCATGAGAGTTACTTGCCCCTGAACCCTTCTTGTATGGCTACAACAAACAAAACATAAATACATTTTACAGGACAACTTCTTATTAATTATAAGTAGGTGTAACTATTAATTCAAAATATGGTCTTTTTATCTTTGATTACCCCTTAGGAATTACCATATACAAAAAGAGAGAGAAATGGGGTTTAATATCCACTCGGGACTAACATATGGTTCGATTTATTTCAATAATTTGGCTGGGCGTAGGGGTCTTTAGCAGTGGGAGGAAAGAATAATCCTGGACAATCCTGATGAACTTTCTAGTTGTCCTAGTTAATAATAATATTTGTTTCCCTTGCACTATCTAATTGCACCATATTGATTGAAACACTGGGATTAATTCTCCTCTATTTGATACCCAGACCAAGCGAGGATCGATCATACAACTGTGTAGTCACAGAGTTACCTCAATAAACGTCATGTTGTAATTGCTACTTACCATTGGTCTCCCTCCAGTATCCGATAAACTCATTATATTCCGCCATTTTTGTCTTTCCTTTTCTCTTTCCTCCTGTAAAATATACAAGTTTCAAGATACATAATGGAAGATTAACTTTGGTAATTTTCTGACTAACATACAGTTTGATTTTATGGTCACATGTGCCATGTTTAGGGATGTACACAGATAGACCTCGTTTTTTCGTGCCATCCAAAGGACATGGGAACACTTCACTATATCACTGACAACTAAACACCTGCCTTAAAAAATCTTATTTTCGGTCAACAATGGGATGGAAAATTCTCTATTATTAAGTAAAAATTGGAAAAAAAGACTACTAGTTCTATTTGAGAAACAAATATTACAGTTCTAATAGAAAGTACAGGAAAGCTACACCACACATGGACAAGACAAAATGGGCAGATAGATAGTCAAATGTGGGTGACATCGATACATAACCACAGTAAGTGTGGCATATAAACAAGAGGAAGTCAATCACAAGTGTGTGTGTGTGAGAGAGAGAGGGAGAGAGACAGAGACAGAGACAGAGATGGGGTTTAACATCCACTCGACACAAACTAGGTCATTTCGGGACTAACACTAACATATGGTTCAATTTTATTTCAATAATTCGCTTGTGCGTCACTATGAAATAACTGTAAATAAAATTCAAAAGCGAAGTAATTCAAATATATCATAACATGCTATATTGAGTTTAGATATTTTTGACGTAATATAGTAAATGTAGAGAAATGTGATATATAACAATATTCTACCAATTATAAATCATATTTGAGTGTTTTCATGCGTTACATTGTAATTTTTAAAACTTCTTACTTCAGATGGTTCAACCCAAGCTTCACCCTTCTCTATACATCTCTGTTTTCTCACACTGTCACGAACTAATTCTATTGTTCTCATATGTTCTTCTTCAGTTACTGCAATATAAAACATAATATTATCAACTCCATATAAAAATATAATAACTTGTATGTGGGCGTGAAAATTTTGATATAAGCCTTTGATCAGGTATAGACATACGACCAGGATTTAATTCAGGTTATTTTATCTTGTCTTATACTTTGTATCATCCAATTTCCATTACCCTTACCACATCTACACTATAGCTTATCTTATACCCTAAAATATCTTCTAAGGCTATTAAGACCATAGCTTTGTAAGTAGAACATTATTCTTGGTTAATAAAATCAAAATGGTGTTTATTGACACATAGACACGAGCACCAATTGGCCTATATTACACCAACTATATGGTGACCTGTTAAGAGACAAACTAAATAACATCACAAAATAAGATATATATAGAGAAATAAAAACAAATATTAGTCTATTAAAGAAAATTAAAAACAAGTACTTCATTCTTTAATATGTCTTTTAAATCTATAGATAAAGTATTACAGTAAATATATCACTATTTATTACAAAAATTCAGTGTTTTACTAAATAGCTCCCTACATTTACATCACTGTAATAACTTACAATTTGACATTGAAGCCGATTGTCCTCCTTGAGCTGTTGGCCCTTTAATTGTAGAGTTTGGATCTGTTCTGTATGTTATTATATATTCTATCATAGCACGACGGTTTTCATATACAATAAATTCATTATAATCAATAGGACAACCCTGGAAAAAAAAATGAAATCACTTTACTAAAAAAATGCTTTTGTTATAATGACCATTTCTAAGGTTCAAAATTAAAATAACAAATACAAACTTACAAACACGTGTCATAGATCATTCAAATTAAAGATCTACAATGCAGCCCACATTAAACAATCTGCAAATCATGCTCGGCAGAAAATGGCATATAACCCTCCAAAACAAAAACAACTGATGACTAATACCTTCCTCATTGGTACCATATATTCTTGCATACATTAAATAATCAGCAAATCATGCTCGACAGAAAACGGCATATAACCCGCCAAAACAAAAACAACTAACGACTAATAACTTTCTCATCGGTACCTTATATTCTTGCATACCTTAAAGCAACTCAAAGTTGGTCTTACCTTAACAGAATCATAAAATCTCCAGCCTCCAGTAGCAATTTCTTTTTCTGGTTCTCGTCGAAGATCAACATCTGTAGCCTTTGGTGGATAAACCTGAATATAATATAGACAAATAAGATCTCAAATTCTACAAGGTGTTTTTTTTTTTTAGCGAATTCTCAGAAAAATTTGAAGCATCTATATAGGGATTCTGGAGAAAACCTAAATGGTTCTGTGGCTATTAAAAGTATTTTGATGAGGCTGTCCAAAGATAACACGTGACACAATTATATGGAATACAAGTTATTTAAGAGTTTATTACAGCGACGTTTCGACGAGGGTTCTCCCTTCTTTGTCAAGCAAAGAATTCTGTCATGTGTTATTCTCAACCAGTTTCTAAGTGCCACTTAAACATAGAGGAACTCTAGGTCTATGGAAGAACTGCAGATTTATGCTTTATAAAAGTTGAAAAATATATACTTACCTTAGCATCTCCAAGTATAACTCTACACATTAAAATACATTCTGATTTTTTATTTACGCCAGTATATTGAATACATTTCCTTGGATTATCACTGAAACATATAATAAATAGTCTTCTTAATCAAATGTTGCAGTTTTCCAGTCTCATAAAATCATGTAATTCCACAGTTCCAATAAAAATCAAATGGAATAAAATGAGGTTTAACATCCTACTGTTCAACCCCAACTTGATACGCCATACAGGGCGCTATGAGGCAAATTTTGCCCGGGCAGCCGCACTATGGCCTACTCTTATATCGATGTTACAACTGCCAAGGCATCTTTTATGTGCATGCCAATATATACACAGGGCCTCAGTTTATGGTCCCATCTGAATGACTAGACAGCTGTGCTTGTCAGGCCCTCCATCCTGCACTACTGACAATGGAAAACACGCCAGAATATTCCGATGAACTTTCTCAGCCAATGGCAGGATTTAACACACGACCTCCAGGCTAGCGAGCCAGCGTCTTACCCACTGTGGCTCCTCACAGCTCCAATACCAATAAAACATTCATGTAGTCCCACAATGATTCAATAACAGTTTTTTTTTATCTCATACAAATTATTTAGCCTCAGAACTATTTCATTCGTCCAGAAATCAGATCATCTAATAGTTCAGTATTAACAATGAAAATATATTTAGATAATGGATCTCATTCAAAAAAATGTTAATGGATTGAATGTTAGTGGATTGGACGTGGCATTCAATAATGCACTGGGGCTAATACTAACATACACATCATTGGTTGCAAGGTATCAAAACATATGCCCACCAGCAGCCAAGTCGTCTGAGCAGTTATGAGCTAAACAATTCAGAAAATTTCGAAAAGGTACATAATTCTAAACAATTCTAAATGTGGGGAGCATCCTACGAAAGTTAATAAGATGAAAATATCTTACCTAAAATATATACCTTTACCAAAACATCCCATACGACTTAACCTAGCATCTAATCCTTCTTCACTAATACGTTCTTTATCAGCTGGTGTTCCATGATATAAATATCGCACATTTAGATCAAAACCTACAAATAATTATATAATATTAGTAATCAAGAAATTAAATCATTCCTTTTTTAAAGGACAATAAAGTAGACCGTTTGTAAAAATTTGTAAACCTGTCTAAAACTCATTATAGTTGCCGTTATAGTTTCGAATTTTGTTTTTTTCCAGTGAGTAACATAATTTACAGGTTAATACTATCATATTGCAAAATAACAAAATAGTTAAGTATGAATACTATTTTGACACCTACTTAGCAAACTTTATCTTTTGAAGGGTCCTAGGAAAACTGGGATTTATCCCCTGAAGGATTATTTTGAAATGTCCAATTCTCCATAAATGAGGATATACAAGAACATTTCTTTTAGTTTTACATAATATAAGTGCCTGATGATAAAATATGTACCAGAACAAAAACCTTCAAATAAAGCAGAACTAACCTTCTATATGTTGTCTGGCTTTTAAAAGATGATCTTGTTCACTTTTATATTTTTCTAATAAATGGACATTTTGTAATCTCTCTACCTTCTCTATGATTAGTCCTGCTTGCGTGAAATCGTGTAAAATTGCATCATATTCTCTACAACCAGGGTATATGGGGAATAATTTATACAAATGAACTGATCCATGATCATTTATGTCTTCTTTGGACCAATTTTGAAGACGGTTATCTGATGTAAAAGGAACTGGTTCTAACTCCTCAATTCCACGAATGCTTGAATCAGAAATTTGTACATTCACATCAACAGTATCAATGTTTTCATCAGAATCATTCTGAGTGTAATCATTTCCAATTATATGACGAAACTTTTCATTGAGTTGGGAAGGGGAGATAATCCCACATCTAATTAATTCTTTCAATTCACGAGAATAATCTTTGTCCTCCTTTGTCATTGCTGTCCGAGAACCAGAATCATTTGACGTTTCTGCCCGATGCCCACTCATTTCACGCGGACCACTGTCGACATGCAGTGATGTGGCTCCAAAATTGCTATAGTCACTACTTCCTCGCACCTGAAGATCATTTAATTCATTAATTTCTAATCTTTCATTTGTCAATAGCTATTGATAGAATATATAATCATAGGATTAATATTAGTGTTTAGTACTGAAAGTACTACCAGAAATCTGCAATGACCTGTAGGGTAACATAATTGTGTCCTTTCATTGCCTTGGGCAAAATTGTTTAAACTTCTTTAAATTGAAAAGACAAAATGTCACAATCTTCATATTTACAGTGTTTAAATTGATTTACAGATTTCTTGAACTGTTAATAATAACAATTATCATCTCAACCAGTGGTTGCCATGCAAAATACGCATACATTTTGCAAGAGATGGATGGAGAAAAAGCTAAAATAAACCCTGCAATTTTTCATATCAGGGGCCATAATCCAGAAAGTTATGGTCTGAAATGCGTGAATATCGAAATGAACTGAAATCTTTGGGATATAAACATATATTTTCAGTTTCATCATTCGAACTCAACCATCATCAGGGTGTAACCATGAAATATGAAATAATTAAAGATACATTAGTTAAGAGTTTTATAAAGAGTTGGCCATTCTTGCTATAATAATTCAAAAACAGATGATAAAAAAAGAAAATGTTGAAAATTTCAGTCAAATTACTTTGTTCTGAACGGAATTGTCACTGTTAGAAGTTTGGATTTGAAATAGGCATCAATTCTGTCTTCACCGTCTATGAAAATTGGCGATCGTTTGATTGACAAGCGATAACTCCACCCACATATTCTCGATTATCAAGTAACATGCTCAATATCTATGGTAGCCTCGCTTGGCAGGCTTTTCATCACCTGTTTCCAGTTGTGACCTCAGCGAGTAACGGTAAACGTTAGCTTGGTCCGCAATTTATTGATTTAATTTTAAATGGACGAGGCTGTTTAAATCCAAACTGTATCCAAGCCATCGGTGGGTCTACAGAGTTGATTTTAAGCTTGTCGTGTAAATAAAGGTCTAATTAATAATTTCTATAACATCTGAAGCCTAAATAGAGACTTGCAATAGGCAGATTTAGCTCTTGCATAATGGATGTTTAAACAATTTTAAAATCGGATAAAAATTGTGACCTCTAGACGGTCTACAAGCTAAAACATGATTTTTTGTACAATCATGTCTGATACATGTCAATATCGAAAGGAACTGAGATCTTTTGGTTATAAGCCTATATTTCAAGTTTCGTCAAGAGCGGATAAAAATTGTGATCTGTAGGGTGTCCACAAACAAATTGTGGGCAAATGGACAGAGAGACAGATGTCAGATGAAAATACAGACTTCCAAACGAACAGGGGCAGCGACAATATATGTCCACATGAAAATGTGGGCGTATAAAAACAGGTAGACAAGGCATATGCACAATAGCATATACACAACTTTTCAGTGTCAGGGCGCCATTTAATTCTATAAATAAATGTTCAGTACAGGTAGCCCAATATTGCTGAACATCTTACGAGTATCCAAGAAATTAACTCTATATTCTGTAGAGAGAGTAGTCAGCAGCAATAACTCAGGAAATTATGTGCTGAAAAGCAATAGGAGTCAGCTTTACTCCACTAATTACTTTTCCAGAAATTTGGTAAAAAGCAGACAGAGTACCAGTAAGTGAGGATAGACAAATATGGTTGACAATAATATCATAACTATATCTTGAAGCAAAAATATATTTACTTACTTCATTTGATTTTCCATCTAAACTGTCATTTATTCCTAGATCTGATTCAAGCAAACTTATAGCCAATGCCTGATCTAATTCAGTTTGAAATTTATCTGAAAGATAACAATATATATATAAGACCAAAATGAAAAGAAAATTTCTTTGTAACAGTTGGTTAAAATTTCTTCAGAATATGGAATTAACGTAAGCCTGTGGTATATCGAAATATATTTCGCCTAAACAAAATATTGTAATGTGGTTTCTAAAGGCTATATAATAATTTATATAGCTTTGGCCTCTAGAGCAGAGTGTCCACAAGAATTTTTATCAAGAAATTATCAAGAGCAATAACTAACAATAATTATTGGAAATTGTTGAAAATCAATTGCATGGTAAATTAAGACACTAGAGCATTCAGGGGGGCTATAACTGACAGTAATTAATGAAAATCATTCAAAATCAATGATTCTTAGTCTGACAGTAATCATGAGAAAATCAATGGGATTCTTCATCTCGTTAACATAACTACTGTATAAAAAGTTCAAGTCAATCGAAAACTTCAGATCGATGGACAGGGGAGATGAAAAGATACGACCACATTTCATTTTGAGATGCAATGATTAATAGAACACAATATTAAAAAAACCCATCTCTTTATTATTCTATTTCTCACATTTCAACTGAGTCAGGGGTTTGGGTGGCCGAATGGTTAGCGTGTTGTATCACAAGGTCTAGAGGTCACTTGTCCAACCTCGTGGGTTTTCTCCGGGTCCTCCAGTTTCCTCCCACTGTTAAAGATCCCTTCACGCAAGCAAATTATTGAGATAAAAAATCGAACCATAGAAACGGCCTAGATTGTGTGAGAGGAGGTTAAACTCTCTCTCTCTCTCTTGTTATTCAAACTTACCCTCCGCTCCTTCATTTAACAGAGCTGCCTGTAAAAATGGTTCCTCCTCATCATCATCAAGTGTGGGTGTATATCTGTCGACACGGAAGGCAGGAGGTGACGATTCACTTTCTAGACTATCATCTAGATCCTCAGACATCTGTTTTATTTGAAACATTGGAAATCTGTATACCTACACATAAATCAACTTATAAAAAAGTAGGTCAATAGCTAGCTGTCTTATACTGAGTTAGTGAGTATCAGGGATGATCAATTAAATAGATCTGTATGCAGAATTGGAAAAATATCTGCAAAAATGCATTGCTGCTATCATGGACCTTATAAGATCCATGTTGCTATTGAACATGTACATTTGTGGTTCTAGAGAGCCATGGGTGCTTCAGTGGGTAAGGCACTGGCTCGCTAACCAGGATGTTCCGGGTTCAAACTCCATGACTGTTGGTCGACTCCTTCAGGATTTTTCTGCATATATCTTTACCTTCGACAGTGGTTTAGGACAAAGAGCAAGGAATTTAACAGTGTCTTTTGTCTAGTCATTTGGATGGGACACAAAAAAAAACTGATCATGGTCCTAGGAATTGACATATGGAATTCGATGAAAAGTAGGTGGAAGATGGGCTTCTGATATCCAAATATTAGTATTTAGCTCCTTTAATGATTAAGGTCCTTTAATTAAAGGGACAATAACACTCATGCTGGCTTGACAGCTTCAGTAAATAAATATTAGCCTTATTCTAAGTATTAGATGTTTAAGTGTCCTACCTGTTGTGTAAATTATCCATTACATCCTATTTTACTTTTACTTGTCCAGAGGGTTCGGAAATATTTTAAAATCCAAGTCACATTTGAAAAGGTTTACGTTAGGCTTTTCAAATCATTTAGTTGAATTTTTCCAATTTTTTAAATTAGATGTGTTAAGATGAAATTTGTATCATCAGTTAATTGGAATACTGTAAAATAGTACAATTTGTTGACCAGAATAAAGATCGGGACATATTATTCTATAACAACAAGAGTGGTATTGAGCCTTTAACACAGATACTGAGATTCAGATAGTGATAGATCAGCACAGCAGATGACCCCAGGACAGAGGACAGATGACCAGAGGACAGAGGACAGAGAATATTGAATTGTCAGTGGACTGTACCATTTTGTTCTGTTCACGTCAAGATAACTTAAACAAAATAAACTTACATTATGTTAAGATGATTTTCGCGACCTTTCTGTTTCGATTATAAAATACTTCCGTCGTAGAGCGTAGATAAGTCGACCCTAAGTCCAAATCAAATAGTCAGTCGAATAAACCGGTCGATGGCTTATTAAAATTTTGGAATCGTTTGTAATCAGTATAAGTTAAAGAAAAAACGCACTAATTCCAATATCTTTTATCATTGTTTTTGTTTATTTTTTACGTCCCCTCATGTTCAAATTTGATTGTTCAAATTAAAACTTTAAGGTGTTATTTTAGTTATTGCCACCGCGGCTTAATAAAGTCATGCTTTACTTTTTCCCTCATCCCCATATGCCCCCATCTTTTAAGTGCACGCCAATGTGTACACGGGACCTCGGTTTTTCGTCCCATCCGAACGACTAGACATCTGTCCTTGTCCACCTCCAAAAGAATAGAGTCCCTATATATGATATGTTGGGTTAGGGGGGCGTATGGGGGTGAGGTATTTGACATTATCATGTGGCCTCGTCCAGTCAATAAAATCAGTCAGTTAGTTCAGTCGATAACATCAGTCAGTTAGTTCATGCTCGTCCCATCCGAACGACTAGACAGCCGTCCTTGTCCGCCTCGAAAAGAATAGAGTCAATATAGATATGAACGTGGAAAGGGGATGCGATGGGGCGGGGGGGGGGCGTGTCGGTATGAGGTATTTGACATTTTCATATGGCCTCGTCCAGTCGATAAAATCAGTCAGTTAGTTCAGTCGAATAATCCAGTCGAATAAACCAGTCGAATAATTCAGTCGAAAAGTTCAGTCGAATACTTCAGTCGAATAGTTCAGTCGAATAAACAAGTCGCTCAATATTAAGCAGCGGTGGTAGCGGGCTAAGATAATTAGTAGCAAATCATGCTGGTAGCCATAGCTGAAGGAGCCAGGGGCATGGGGTAGGGACCGGGGGGCTTCCAAACTAGTTTCAAGAAATGAAAAGAAATGAAATGTGGTTTTAACGTCCTACTGTTCTGCTTGGAACTGGGCTAATGAAGACGGGCATACGCCATACACTGTGCTATGAGGTAAATTTTGCCTGGACAGCGGCACTACGGCCTACTCTTATATCGAATTCCATCTGTCAAAGGATCTTTTACGTCCAGGCGAATGTGTACACGGGACCTCGGTTTTTCGTCCCGTCCGAAAGACTAGACAGCTGTCCTTGTCCGCCTCGAAAAGAATAGAGTCCCTATATATGATATGAACGAAGAAAGGGGATGGGGTGGGGCGGGGGGATGAGGTATTTGACATTTTCATGTGGCCTCGTCCAGTCGATAAAATCAGTCAGTTAGTTCAGTCGAATAATTCAGTCGAATAAACCAGTCGAAAAGTTCAGTCGAATAATTCAGTCGAATAATCCAGTCGAATAATTCAGTCGAATAAACAAGTCGCTCAATATTAAGCAGCGGGCTAAGATAATATAGTAGCAAATCATGCTCGTGGCCATAGCTGAAGGCGCCGGGGGCATGTGGTAGGGACCGGGTGGCTTCCCAACTAGTTTCAAGAAATGAAAAGAAATGAAATGGGGTTTTAACGTCCTACTGTTCTGCTTGGAACTGGGCTAATGAAGACGGGCATACGCCATACACTGTGCTATGAGGGAAATTTTGCCCGGACAGCGGCACTACGGCCTACTCTTATATCGAATTCCATCTGCCAAAGGATCTTTTACGTCCACGCGAATGTGTACACGAGACCTCGGTTTTTCGTCCCATCCGAAAGACTAGACAGCTGTCCTTGTCCGCCTCGAAAAGAATAGAGTCCCTATATATGATATGAACGAAGAAAGGGGATGGGGTGGGGCGGGGGGGGGGATGAGGTATTTGACATTTTAATGTGGCCTCGTCCAGTCGATAAAATCAGTCAGTTAGTTCAGTCAAATAATCCAGTCGAATAAACCAGTCGAATAATTCAGTCGAAAAGTTCAGTCGAATACTTCAGTCGAATAATTCAGTCGAATAAACAAGTCGCTCAATATTAAGCAGCGGTGGCAGAGGGCTAAGATAATATAGTAACAAATCATGCTCGTAGACATAGCTGAAGGAGCCGGGGCATGGGGTAGGGGCCGGGGGGCTTCCCAACTAGTTTCAAGAAATGAAATGGGTTTTTAACGTCCTACTGTTCTTCTTGGAACTGGGCTAATGAAAACGGGCATACGCCATACACTGTGCGATGACGGAAATATTGCCCGGACAGCGGCACTACGGCATACTCTTATATCGAATTCCATCTGTCAAGGGATCTTTTACGTCCACGCCAATGTATACACGTGACCTCGGTTTTTCGTCCCATCCGAAAGACTAGACAGCTGTCTTTGTCCGCCTCGAAAAGAATAGAGTCCCTATATATAATATGAACGAGGAAAGGGGATGGGGTGGGACGGGGGGGGGGGGGGGGGTCGTGTCGGGATGTGGTATTTGACATTTTCATGTGGCCTCGACCAGTCGATAAAATCAGTCAGTTAGTTCAGTCGAATAATCCAGTCGAATAAACCAGTCGAATAATTCAGTCGAATACTTCAGTCGAATACTTCAGTCGAATAAACAAGTCGCTCAATATTAAGCAGCGGTGGCAGCGGGCTAAGATAATATAGTAGCAAATCATGCTCGTAGACATAGCTGAAAGAGCCGGGGCATGGATTTTATCAACTGGACGAGGCCACATGAAAATGTCAAATACCTCATCCCCCACCCCACCCCATCCCCTTTCTTCGTTCATATTATATATAGGGACTCTATTCTTTTCGAGGCAGACAAGGACAACTGTCTAGTCGTTCGGGTGGGACGAAAAACCGAGGTCCCGTGTACACAGTGGCGTGGACGTAAAAGATCCCTTAACAGATGGAATTCGATATAAGAGTAGGCCGTAGTGCCGCTGTCCGGGCAAAATTTCCCTCATCGCACAGTGTATGGCGTATGCCCGTCTTCATTAGCCCAGTTCCAAGCAGAACAGTAGGACGTTAAAACCCCATTTCATTTCTTTCCATTTCTTGAAACTAGTTGGGAAGCCCCCCGGTCCCTACCCCATGCCCCGGCTCCTTCAGCTATGTCTACGAGCATGATTTGCTAGTATATTATCTTAGCCCGCTGCCACCGCTGCTTGATATTGAGCGACTTGTTTATTCGACTGAATTATTCGACTGAACTGTTCGACTGAAGTATTCGACTGATCTTTTCGACTGAATTATTCGACTGGTTTATTCGACTGGATTATTCGACTGAACTAACTGACTGATTTTATCGACTGGACGAGGCCACGTGAAAATGTCAAATACCTCACCCCCCCCCCCCCCGCTCCACCCCATCCCCTTTCTTTGTTCATATCATATATAGGGACTCTATTCTTTTCGAGGCGGACAAGGACAGCTGTCTAGTCGTTCGGATGGGACGAAAAACCGAGGTCCTGTGTACACATTGGCGTGGACGTAAAAGATCCTTTGACAGATGGAATTCGATATAAGAGTAGGCCGTAGTGCCGCTGTCCGGGCAAAATTTACCTCATAGCACAGTGTATGGCGCATGCCCGTCTTCATTAGCCCAGTTCCAAGCAGAACAGTAGGACGTTAAAACCCCATTTCATTTCTTTTCATTTCTTGAAACTAGTTGGGAAGCCCCCCGGCCCCTACCCCATGCCCCGGCTCCTTCAGCTATGGCTACGAGCATGATTTGCTACTATATTATCTTAGCCCTCTGCCACCGCTGCTTAATATTGAGCGACTTGTTTTTTCGACTGAATTATTCGACTGGATTATTCGACTGAACTATTCAACTGAAGTATTCGACTGAAATTTTCGACTGAATTATTCGACTGGTTTATTCGACTGAACTAACTGACTGATTTTATCGACTGGACGAGGCCACATGAAATTTCAAATACTACATCTCGACACGCCCCCCCCCCCCCGCCGCCCCCCCCTCCCCTTTCTTCGTTCATATCATATAAAGGGACTCTATTCTTTTCGAGGCGGACAGGGACAGCTGTCTAGTCTTTCGTATGGGACGAAAAACCGAGGTCACTTGTATTACATTGGCGTGGACGTAAAAGATCCCTTGACAGATGGAATTCGATATAAGAGTATGCCGTAGTGCCCCGTAGTGCCCCGGCTCCTTCAGCTATGTCTACGAGCATGATTTGCTACTATATTATCTTAGCCCGCTGCCACCGCTGCTTAATATTGGGCGACTTGTTTATTCGACTGAATTTTTCGACTGAAGTATTCGACTGAACTTTTCGACTGAATTATTCGACTGGTTTATTCGACTGGATTATTCGACTGAACTAACTGACTGATTTTATCGACTGGACGAGGCCACATGAAAATGTCAAATACCTCACCTCCCCCCCACCCCATTTCATTTCTTGAAACTAGTTGGTAAGCCCCCCGGTCCCTACCCCATGCCCCGAGCATGTTTCTGTGGACTAAGATAATACAGTAGCAAATCATGCTCGTAGCCATAGCTGAAGGAGCCGGGGGCATGCGGTAGGGTTCGGGGAGCTTCCCTACTAGTTTCAAGTCTTATGTGATATTTCGCCCCCACCCCCACCTCGAAAAGAATAGAGTCCCCATATATATGACATGACCGTAGAAAAGGGGATGCGATGGGGGTTGGGTGGGGAGGCATGTGGGAATGAGGTAGCAAATCATGCTCGTAGCCATAACTGAAGGATCCGGGGGCATTGGGTAGGGTCCGGGGGGGCTTCCCAACTAGTTTCAAGTCTTAAGTGATACATATTCTAGTATTTTCGCCCCCACCCACACGCCCCCTCCCATTCCACCAACACCCCCTTTCTATGGTCATATATAGCGACTATTCTTTTCGAGGTGGGGGCCGACAATATTAGTATCTATTTAAGTACAATTATCTCCTGCGACGGGTGAGGACCAAACCCCATCCAAGCCCTCGGCTCCTACAGCTATGGCAACGAGCATTGGGCTACTCTATATTATCTTGGTTCACTGTTGGGCTGTTTTTCCGACTGGTTTCATCGATTGAAGTATTTGACTGATTTTATCGACTGAGATATGTGGGGGATTTTATCGTCTGGACGAGGCCACATTAAAATGTCAGATTTATGTAAGATGAATCATTACTTGGAGAGACCAGCTTAATTAGGAAACCTATATACTTCATGTAGTTGGGGATCCGATTTATAGAAAGTTATAAGTTGTTTAATTGTTGCTGTTATGTAGGCACTGTTTGTTCCTGAAATAAAGTGTTGAAGATCCAGTCCAAGAATCTGTATTCATTTCTGATCCTAAGAGAGCACACATCGAAGAGCTACATTCACTGCTAGTCAAATTGTACATAATATATTGAAGAAGAAAGGATGAATATCAACTTTATTCTTCCTTAAGCAGCAGTAGCAGCAATAAAAAATCTTGATCAACTATCTGTCTTGGAGTCTCAAACAGGGGTTTAAATGGGCTTTAAAGGGGACTTCTCAGAAAATTAATTACCCAGTCCGGAAAAGAAATATCGTTCTTTTGCCAAAAAAAAAAAGGGATAGACAGCGACAGCTGGAATTTTTTGCAAAAAAAGGGTGCCTCCAGTAAAAAGGATGCGGGTGTTCAAAATGTTCGGGATACTAACGATGTATCTGTTTTTAATAACCCTGTGTTAATGGTTTCATCCTGCCAATTGCCATGATAAAGGTTGCAGCCATGCGAGATGTTTCAGGTTTTAGTGCCAAATGCACCAGTAGTCAAGACTCAAGATCACAGATTTAGACATTTTAGGCCTTACAGCACGAATCCTTTGTACAGGAATAGAAATTATTATCGTGAAAATAGTTATAGATTATGTTATTTTGAATAATGGAAAAATAAAGATTTTGATTGTATTAATGATTAAAACATGGGGTCATGTTTTTGTTTGAAATAATTTTAAGGTGGATACACATGACTAATGTATAGGTCATATGTTATTTTATTATTGTTTAATTCTATTTTTAATTTCAAATCTAAATTTTAACATTCATTAATGCTTGGTTAGTCATTAGAAGCAGACAACAATTTATTTGTCACTCCATATAAATTATGACAGGCTGGCAACTAGAGTGTTTGATCTGTTCAGTTTCTTTAACTATTGTTTTAAATGGCTTAAGACTTAATCCTTCAATAATTATATGCTTATTTCAACACTTTCATAGTAACTAATTTATATAAAAAGACAAGTGTATGTAGGATGAATTATACAGTAGTTGGAGAGACCAACTTAGTTGGAGGACTGATTTATAGGAAGTTATAAGTTATAAGTTGTTTACTTGTTGCTGTTATTTATTTGCTCCTGAAATAAAGTGTTGAAGATCTATTCAAAGAATCTGTAGTCATTTCCGATACTTAGAGAACACACTCCACGCGATACATTCCCTGAAAGTCAAACCATGTTATGAGCATGAAAGGGCTACTTAATAATATGAAATGAAATGGAGTTTAACGTCCTACTGTTGGGCTAATGAAGACAGGCATACGCCATACAGTGTGCCATGCGGGAAATTTTGTCTGGACAGTGCACTACAGCCTACTCTTATATCGAATTCCACCTGTCAAGGAATCTTTTACGTTTATTCCAATGTGTACACAGGACCTCATTTTGTCATCCCATCTGAATGACTACACAGCTAACCTTGTTAGGCCCTCTGTCCTGCATCACTGACAAAGGGGAATCACACCGGAAAATCTGGATGAACTCTTTCGGGCAATGCAGGGATCGAACACCTACATGTAACCTCCAGACTAGCGAGCCGGCGTCTTACCCACTTAATCACTCCCGCTACATAATGGGATTTAACATCCTACTGTTGTGCACCGACTAGGCTAATGAAGATGGGCATATGCCATACAGTGTGCTACAAGGGAAATTTTGCCCCGACAGTAGCGCTACAGCCTACTCTTATATATTGAATTCCAACTGCCAAGGGATCTTTTACATGCACGCCAATGTGTACATGGGACCTTGGTTTTTCATGCCATCAGAAAGACTAGACAGCTGTCCTTTTTGTCACACCCTCCATCCTGCCCTACGGACAAGGGGAAACCACCTGGATAAAATCCTGAGGAACTGTCTCCGCCAATACCGAGAACGAACCCGCGACCTCCAGGCTAGTGAACCAGCGCCTTACTCACTTAGCCACTGTTGTTCCAGGCTACTTATTGATCTTGGTTCACTTGGTTAGTCATTAGAAGCAGACAGCAATTAATTTGTCAGTCGATTTAAATAACTAAAGTGGGTGGTCTGTTAAGTTTCTTTTACTATTGTTTAAAGGACTTAATCCTTCAATAATTATATGTTTATGGCAATACTTTCATAGTAACTAATTTATATAAAAAGAAAAATGTATGTAAGATGAATTATAGTTGGAGAGACCAGCTGAGGGAACCTATATACCAGTTGGAGGACCAATTTATAGGAAGTTATAAGTTGTTTACTTGTTGCTGTTATTTATTTGCTCTTGAAATAAAGTGTTGAAGATCTTTTCGAAAAATCTGTATTCATTTCCGATACTTAGAGAACACACTCGACCAGATACATTCCCTGAAAGTGGAACCGTGTTATGAGCATGAAAGGGCTACTCAATGAAATAAAATGGGCTTTAACGTCCTACTGTTGTGCACCGACTGAGCTAATAAAGTCAGGCATATGCCATACAGGGGATCTTTTACATGCATGCCAATGTGTACATGGGACCTTGGTTTTTCATCCCATCCAAACGACTGCCCCACTGACAGGGGGAAACCACCCGGAAAATCCTGAGGAACTTTTTCGGCCAATATCAGGAACAAACCTCCGGGCTAGCGAGCCAGTGTCTTACCACTTAGCCACCATGGCTCCTGGCTACTTATTGTTATCTTAGTTCACTCCAATTAGTGCTTCATAAAGTATGGTCCTCCACCATCAAGTCAAGCGACTGCTTTTTTTCGACTGAAATATACACTGAAATATTCGACTTGATGAGGTCACAAAAAAAAACCTGACTCGTCCAATACCCCCAGCCCCTGACTACAGGCCTATGTAGGATTCTATTCACTTAGATGACGGGCCAAAAACATGACTCTCCAGTTAAGTACATGTATCAACTAAATACCTAGATCATAAGACTACTTTTGCCCGAAAAAAAATCTGACTTTAAAGTAGTTGGGAGGGGCGGGGGGTGAAGCCCCTGGCTACGACCATGATTGGGCTATTCTTTATTACCTTAGCTCACTGCCACCGGTACTTAATATTGAGCGACTGGTTTTATCGACTGGGATATTTTACTGTTTTTTCGCCAGGATTATTCAACTGGTTTTATTGACTAGATTATTTGACTGTTTTTTTTCAACTGGATTATTTGACTGGTTTTGTTGACTGAATTATTCGACTGGTTCTGTCAACTGAATTATTTGACTGATTTTATCGTCGAAAAAAGTCAAATATCCCAGTCAATAAAACTATTTTCTTGTGGACTCATCCAGACGATAAAGCCAGTCAAATATCTCAGTCAATAAAACCAGTCAAATAATTCAGTCGATAAAACCAGTCCGATAAAATAAATCGAATATCTCAGTCGATAAAATAAGTCGAATATCTCAGTCGATAAAACAAATCAAATACCTCAGTCGATAAAACCATGGACCTTACAATACCATGATAAAACCAGTCGAATATCACAGTCAATAAAACAAGTCGAATATCTCAGTCAATAAAACCAGTCGAATATCACTGTCGATAAATCCACATCCCAGATCAAGTTGGGTCTTCATACCAGATCAAGTTGACAAAATGTGCTTTTGACAGTTATATGATGAGAAGTTAAAATTTAAAAATAGTCGCTCAATAATAAGCAGGAATTGCAGTGAACTAAGATATTAATACCGAGTAGTTCAGTCATACCCATTGCATTAGCAATAGCTGTAAAAGAGCCGGGGGCTTGCACCTCCCTCCCCTGCCAAATAGTTTCAAGTTCGATTTATGGGGCAAAAGTAGTCTGATAATTAGGTATTTAGCGCCGGGGATAGCCGAAAAAACAGTCAAATAATCCGGTCGAAAAAAAAATCAAGCAGATAATTCAGTCGAATAATCCAGTCGCTCAATATGACGAGGAAAAACGTAAAGCTTGACTTTATTAAGCAGTGGTGGCAGTAACTAAGATAACAACATGAAGCCTACTCCTCTATAAATCCCTCCACACGGTTGTTTTTATTCCGAAGCGACTAGATACTATGCTGTCATCAGTTTTATGCATCGGACACAGACTTAATTCAAGTTGTTTTTATTAGTACGGCCATTGTTTTCAGTTGATGACGTCAGGCGTTGACCCTTAACCCTAGATGACGACCTTACTCGCAAAGAGAGGTCAACACGTTGTTTAGGGGATTGATATTGGAAGGAAAATCTCAATAAAGTTGTGACTTAACTGTCAGATTTGAACTTGGGGGAAAATAATCAAAATAAACAAAAAACGATGTAATCATATTTGAGTTAGTGCGTTTTTTATTTCAGTCAAACAAACTATTCCCAAATTTTAGCCCAACCATCGACCGAGTTTGTTGACTGGAAATTCTAGTGGTACTTAGGGGTAATTGGCGGAGATTGTATGTAGGCTGGAGTGATCGAGACTACAATGATTAATTTGAAAGTAGTAGTATAGGATTTAAACCACTCATTTTCTCCCCAGTTTTTAAATCGCCCCAAACAGTTTAACTCGACCAGCTTTACCCAAAACAACCCCAAATATTCCAGCATTTTTATGTTGTTTTTTTTTCTGTTCGCTTTTCATTAATATTTCTTTAAAAAGGCAATGGGAGATATAATCAAGAAAGATAACCATTATTGTCATCCTAATGATCATGGATTCAGACTACTAATTCTCTCCCAACTGACTATTTTAAATCTCTGAGCTTTCTTGGCCTAAACCTTTTATTTTTTTTATTTTTTTTTGACATTCGGATGATCTTTATCTTTTTAACCGCAAAGGCCCCATCATAAGAAATAAAATAAAATATTAAGTACAATTTTATGTTATAGGCAATTGACATAGGCATGGGGGGGGGGGGGGTCGTTCTAGCTGTCTCCATAAATGTCTGACAATCTGATATTTCGGAAAGTCGGGTAAGATGAAAATAAGAATTAATATATCATATGGATGGCATAAAACACCAATTTTACTTTTACTTTAATTCCGCCAATTTGTACTGAATTAACGTAGGGTGACCCATGTACTCACAGAAATACAGTCCACCACTGATAGTTCGAGACTACCACTGAAGCGTGCACATTCGCCGTGCCGAGACCAACTTTCTGACAGTATGATACTATAAATAGCCATGGCACGTGCAATTCTCTACAAATCTATCAACTATTACAGCCGTAAAAAATTTATTGTTGACGATTTTGAATAGCAGTAAAATTAAGCTTCTTGGTTATTACAGCAGATTTAGAAATTACGTTCGTTTCATTTTTTAAATCGCTTTTTCATTAACTGTACCGTTAAGAGCGGCATCTTTTGGTTTAGTACAAATAATATCTCTGAATCACTCGGGTTAGACAGGAACATGATACTAGCAATAGTTTCATTTTACTTTTACAAGCTTCTTAAAACGATTGTTGAGCTACCTAACGTGCTTATTTCTAAATTCAATTTCTTGTTCTAGCTTTCTGTTATGTTTCGTAAAAAAAGTAGTCTTGATTATCCCGACCTGTCAATCAGACGTAGAATGGTCGATAGACTGGTTAAGCGAGACTAATTTCAAAACAAGGGCACGTAACCTATCTTTTACTCAAAAGTGTCTGGATGTTATGGACGACTCTTGGAACCAGTTTTCAGTCTATTATTTATACATGATTAATGGTCATAGCTTATTAAGTACAACATGATCGTTTATTTAGTGACTATAATTGTGTGAAACTGATTTGAGGCTTGGCATATATATAAATAGTGTGGCGTAATTGTCGAGATATAAGGAGATATTTATTTATGGTGGGTCTCTTTAACAATAGATTAAAACATTTTGTCCTGGGTCACCCTGGTTTGAGCGACAGTTTTCAGGCATCGATTATTATTTGTGAATGCTGCTGCCACAGTCTGATTGGATGTTCGTCATAGGGTGGAATTTCGGTTGCAAAACCATTGGTCAACTTCAAAGTCTAGAATAACAGAAAAACGTTTGCCGCAATTAAATTTTCCAGGGGAGTGCAAGGCCCCAAAATCACGCGACGAACGGCTTCGCCGGCCGTGGCTCTGTAGTCAAAAGAATTGATTGGTTGTTTTGAATTCAAGGTAGCCAGCTAAGTTAGACTATATTATTGGACCACGTTAAATTTTCTCTTAGCGATCACGTCTCCGTGTATAACGATTGATCGTGTTAATCTATATTAGATCACTGTGCAGTTGCTGTATTCGTGTGCTGGAATAGCAGGAAAACGTCAAATTTCTAGGCGAGGCTATTACAAAATTAAACCTTAATGAGTTTCTTAATGGTAACGAAACCACGAGATACAAGAAACCTATTTTTGACAAGCAAAACTTCCACATTTTCTTATCGGTATTAAAAAAGGACCCCATTTATATGACTAATGGCGATTTGGACTAATCTTGATACCATGATTGCAAAGCAGACCAAACTATAATGTCGCTGAAAGATTAAATTAGACATTTCATTATGATCTAATGAAACACGATTTAGTAAAATATTTTTCCTTTCGAACAAACAATAATTGTTTAGATAAATGTTCGATAAAACAGACACGGTTTCTTTTGTAACTGTAAAATACTTCCCCCTCAAACATAATATATCAATTATTGATTTATAATACTTATTGTGTTCTCAAACACACTTGTTTGTTGCAAATATTTAATTATTCTACTGAACCGTTTGAAAGGATAATTGTATGGCTTGAGGCTGAATGAATCTTCTTCAGTTGCAATATACAAAGTTTTAACAAGGAAAATAAAAAAATCAAAGATGTTCTCATTGATGTTACTGAATCATGGCGAATTTAGTGGAGATGCATGTACTTGAAATTTTGTCATAACTGATAAGATTGTTATCGCGGGTTTTTTTTTATCACATTGATATAATATTACACCACTATTTAGTACCAGTCATGGCAATAACATATCGTGTTGGTGAATTTTAATAATTCATAGAGACGGCAATAGGAAATCGTAAAACACATTGTATATCACACTGATCCGCAGTGAATATTCGCTTGGCCGCTACAATCACTGATAAGGATGACATCGATGCGACTTAATGACTACAAAATATTAACTTTTTTCTTTCGACAAATTAAATTCTGAAACATTTTTTTTAGTATTAGAAAAATAAATAAAGGTGTTTGAAGTATATCTTGATAAAAAATATTCCATATTTAGCGTAAATAGGTACATTAAATAGTACGCGGAGGCGTAAAATGGGTAAAACGATATAATTTTGCCCGTACCAGTTCATATTACTACGTTCGATGTAAACAACGCACGTGTGACCATCAATTTAACGTTTTTTTCTGTTTGTTTACTCTGAATTCTTTCAGAAGTACATTTTTTACCGTCTAATCTGATTGGCCTGCTCGTGTTTGTTTTAAAACAACAAAAACAAGCCACAGAAGTAATCTTTTTTGGCGTTATCGATGCCATCTTGCTTTGTTGGTAAACATTGTGATGTGACGTCACCCTTAGAACTACAGCGGTCTGACCTTTTAAAGGTCAGTCATCTTGGACAGAGATAAAAGACGGATGTCGCATTAGGTCTGTAAAACAGATTGATTGTATATGTGTATAAATGTTCTGACAACCGCTAGCCATTCGATCAACACACACGAATCGCTCCTTTTGTGACTCGAGCTGACAAAAAGCCCCATGTTTCAAGTTATAGTGATACCCTTAACTTTTTGTACCGTGTGCGCCCCATGGGTATGTTTCAGGGAATTGCTGTTTTTCTAGATATGCAATGCTTGTATAGGAACGACCCGAAACAATTTTCTAAAAACAGTAGTTAAATTTTAATTTTCCAGATGATCGAGCCACGCCCCGAGCCGCATTTGAATGATAATTAAAACCCACCGCCCGCACCACCCCCCCCCCCTCCCTTTCGTTCAGTATTGATAAAGATATCTGGAATTGAAATTTCATCGATCTATGCTGCTCGCTATGCAATAAGCCCACCGCCATTTTGTTGTCCGTGAAAATTTATTGATAGGCCTTTTTCAAAACCCGATTGAATCTAAGCCGTGTCATAATGCGTTGGTATTTTGATTTGATTTGCTTAAAGATGCATTATCTAAATGAAATGAATGAAATGAAATGGGGTTTAACGTCCTACTATTCTGCTCCGAACTGGGCTAATGAAGACGGGCATACGCCATGCAGTGTGTTATGAGGGAAATTTTGCCCGGACAGCGGCACTACGGCCTACTCTTATATCGAATTCCAACTGTCAAGGGATCTTTTACGTGCACGCCAATATGTACACGAGACCTCGGTTTTTCGTCCCATCCGAACGACTACGGAAATTTTGCCCGGACAGCGGCACTACGGCCTACTCTTATATCTAATTCCAACTATCAAGGGATCTTTTACGTGTACGCCAACATGTACACGAGGCCTCGGTTTTTCGTCCCATCCGAACGACTAGACAGCTGTCCTTGTCTTACCCACTTAGCCACTGTGACCCCCTTGCATTATCTAAGATATGGATAAAGAGCTATACTTCAAAAATAGATAAGCAAAATAAATAATATTATATTATATTTCACTCAAATTACTTTATTCTGAGCGAAGATTTGACATGACGAGGCAAAGATTGTTGATTATCGTAACAAAGGTACCTGTTATTTGAGACTAAGCCACTTCAAATTAAATCAATTATTCAATCCGTTCAAATCTCCGCCATCCGATGATCTTGAGAATTGCGAATAAATATTTAAATAATAGTTTATATAACATTTAAAGCCAAAATAAATACATGCCATATGCAGATTTAGCCCTTACATAAGGCATCTTTAATTAAATGTTAATAAACAATATGAGTAGGCTAAATATTAACTAGGATTAAGCCGTTAAAATTTTTTATATTTTATCGAAAAATGTCAATGGCGCATCGGGACTTTAATGCTGTTATATTAGGCTAAATAAAGTTACACACATGCTACAATAACAAATTTTTAACAATGGTGATTAATTTCTTTTCAGTTTACTGAAATATGTGTGCGAGTCTATAATAACTTTTATTGAGGCATTTCAAAGAAAACCAACTCCGTACTTATCTCTCCCTCTTCTTTTGTGGAAGATAACCACGAGCTAATAAATCGATTTTAATGATTGATCGAAATATAATATAATTAGCTACAGCAACAACCTTATTCATGTATAGAGGCATTACATATTCCATTCTTGAATATACATGGTGGATAAGAGGTAAGTTTTATTTTCAGTAAAGATTCAAATTATAGTTGCACAATAAAATATATATTTTGCTTGCAAAATAGAGCATGAACTACATTCCTACGTTATTGCGAATTAAAATATTTTAAATTAAATTTTCAAATACGTTACTACGGTACGGAAGCGTATTGTATGGAAGCGTACAGCTTCCGTACTATACACTTCTACGGAAGCGTTTAGGGGTCATGCAAAATTTTGTATGAAGCATTGGGGTCATGAACTCTATTGATACTCAGTGCTTAGGTATCTTCCATCTTGTGGAATTCTTGTGGTGAAAACACCACAGACCCAAAACACTTTGAGAAAATTATTCTAAGTCGAAAATTTTGTGGAATGTGGTACCACACAGGCACATAGGGAGGTCTGAGAAGAATATTTGGAAAAAAAATGATTTTTTTTTTCAAAGTTCAATATCTCGTGGAATTCGAGTGGTAAAAAACACCACAAACCCAGACCACTGTATCAAAATTATTCTAAGTCGAAAATTTTGTGGAATTTGGTACCACACAGGCATATTGGGGTCTGATAAGACATTTTTGAAAGAAAAGGGAAAAAGTCCAATATATTATGGAGCTCTTGTGGTGAAAAACACCACAGAATAATATTTTGTAGAATATATTTTCCGCACATCTTACAAGATGATAGGATAAACTATTATTGTTCCAGAAAATAAAATAAAAAAATGTTCCATAAATTTTTCTTGGTCCACTTTTCGAAACTCCCCCAAACCTTGCCATAAATGACCCTTGGTGTGGAACCCTGAATAACGAAAATCCGTTAAAAACGCAATTTTCTACCGCGTTAACAAGGTTTTCAAAGAATGGAGTATAACTCCGGGAGGGAAGATCACTAAGCGATGAATATCAATAGAATTCATGACCCTTATGCTTCACACAGAATTTTAAAAGTGAAGCGTCTATGACGTTAACAAGGCTTTCTGGGAGAGGGATGGGTTATATTAAGGAACAGAAGGTCACAGAATGCTGAATATCCATAGGATCCGTCCTCTCATCGTCCCGTATTTGAAAACAATACGGACAAAGAGGGTAACTCTGGAACAGAAGTTTGCGGAGTTATGAAAATTAAAAGACCCCAGTGTTTCACAATACATTTGAAAAAAACAAAACCAGTTAAAAACAACAACTTTAGCCGCTATTGCGTTAACAGGGTTTTCGGAAAAAGGGCGGGGCGGTGTGTGTGTGTGTGTGGGGGGGGGGGGTAACTCCAGAACGATGCGGGCGCTGAATGTCGAGAGTATAAAAATACTTAAGATCTCGGGAAAATTGACACAGAATGTCAAGATCCCGAGAATATCAACTTGAATTCTCGAGATCGTTAACACAGGATGGGAGAATCTCGAGAAAAATTTTAGGGGATCTCGAGAACATTAAATTGGGATCTCGAGAAAGTATCACAGACCCACAGGATCTCGAGGTCTTCTACAAAATTTTGCATGAGCCCTATACGCTTCCGTAGACACTAATGAAAAACGATAGTGACAATTCACTTGTTTCACAACAAAACTGAAAAGAAACTGTATTCTCCGTAATTTGCAGAAATTGATGATAGACAGATAAACTTCAAAAACGACAGAAAGCTTTGAATGTGACGCTTTGAATTCGAATGTGCTTGTTAAATTTCAATTTAATGTGTGTGCGACGTTTTATTGAAAATGTCATTTTCACATTCACAGCTATTGTTACGGCGGTAAAGATAAAAGTTATCTTTATTTTCACAGATTGGTGTAATTCCGTCTCGCTAAGTATGATATTTATTTTTCTAAAAATGTTAATATTGGGCATATCTCTATAAAAACTCATATCCTATGTGGAAACGCATGCCAGTATTGAAGTATGTTCTAAAAAAAAATGTTCTCATCACAAATATAATTCCCAAATTTATGCGTGACAGAATTACATGTTTCTTTCGTGACGGAATTACAATTTTTTTTCGAAATTCAAGCATTTAGTAAGTATGGAATTTTATTGCATTATATAGTTTCATATATTCTTTGAGTTATAGCCACACCTACAGCATAGAGACAGCATATACGAAAAGAAAAATTTAAATCAGATGTAAATCGGGTGTATTATGATAATGTTGATAGGGAACGGACGAGAAATCTGAGATTTGTCTTGTTACCAAAACAGCTCAACTATTTAAGAAAAAGAAATAGATTGACTGTTTAAAATCACAGAATGGGCAATGCCAATGATGAGAATGTGGGTGCAATTTGTGCCGTGACTGGATATCACATAAACCCGCGAAGTCCATATAAAATGAAGAAACCCGAGAGGAATGTTTGCTCCAAATGGATTTTGCAGAAAATTTCACATATATATAGCTAGGAAGTAACGTCGAGTGATGATCCTATATCAATATTTTCACTTGCTTTGTCTGTACCGTCGTGGAATTCTAGTGGTAAAAAACACCACAAACCCAAACCACTGTATCAAAATTATATTTTTTCTAATTCCAATATCTTGTGGAACTTTTGTGGTGAAAAACACCACAGGCCCAAAACACTCTATGAAAATTATTCTAAGTCGAATATTTTGTGGAATTTGGTACCACACAGGCATATTGGGGGTCTGATAAGAAATTTTTGAAAGAAAAAGGAAAAAGTCCAATATATTATGGAGCTCTTGTGGTGAAAAACACCACAGAATAATATTTTGTATAGAATATATTTTCCGCACATCTTACAAGATGATAGGATAAACTATTATTGTTCCAGAAAAAAAAAAAAAATGTTCCATAAATTTTTCATGGTCCACTTTTCGAAACTCCCCCATACCTTGCCATAAATGACCCTTGGTGTGGAACCCTGAATAACGAAAATCCGTTAAAAACGCAATTCTTTACCGCGTTAACAAGGTTTTCAAAGAATGGAGTATAACTCCGGGACGGAAGATCACTAAGCGATGAATATCAATAGAATTCATGACCCTTATGCTTCACACAAAATTTTAAAAGTGAAGCGTCTATGACGTTAACAAGGCTTTCTGGGAGAGGGATGGGTTATATTAAGGAACAGAAGGTCACAGAATGCTGAATATCCATAGGATCCGTCCTCTCATCGTCCCGTATTTGAAAACAATACGGACAAAGAGGGTAACTCTGGAACAGAAGTTTGCGGAGTTATGAAAATTAAAAGACCCCAGTGTTTCACAATACATTTGAAAAAAACAAAACCAGTTAAAAACAACAACTTTAGCCGCTATTGCGTTAACAGGGTTTTCGGAAAAAGGGCGGGGCGGTGTGTGTGTGTGTGTGTGTGTGTGGGGGGGGGGTAACTCCAGAACGATGCGGGCGCTGAATGTCGAGAGTATAAAAATACTTAAGATCTCGGGAAAATTGACACAGAATGTCAAGATCCCGAGAATATCAACTTGAATTCTCGAGATCGTTAACACAGGATGGGAGAATCTCGAGAAAAATTTTAGGGGATCTCGAGAACATTAAATTGGGATCTCGAGAAAGTATCACAGACCCACAGGATCTCGAGGTCTTCTACAAAATTTTGCATGAGCCCTATACACTTCCGTAGACACTAATGAAAAACGATAGTGACAATTCACTTGTTTCACAACAAAACTGAAAAGAAACTGTATTCTCCGTAATTTGCAGAAATTGATTATAGACAGATAAACTTCAAAAACGACAGAAAGCTTTGAATGTGACGCTTTGAATTCGAATGTGCTTGTTAAATTTCAATTTAATGTGTGTGCGACGTTTTATTGAAAATGTCATTTTCACATTCACAGCTATTGTTACGGCGGTAAAGATAAAAATTATCTTTATTTTCACCGATTGGTGTAATTCCGTCTCGCTAAGTATGATATTTATTTTTCTAAAAATGTTAATATTGGGCATATCTCTATAAAAACTCATATCCTATGTGGAAACGCATGCCAGTATTGAAGTATGTTCTAAAAATGTTCTCATCACAAATATAATTCCCAAATTTATGCGTGACAGAATTACATGTTTCTTTCGTGACGGAATTACAATTTTTTTTCGAAATTCAAGCATTTAGTAAGTATGGAATTTTATTGCATTATATAGTTTCATATATTCTTTGAGTTTTAGCCACACCTACAGCATAGTGACAGCATATACGAAAGCTGTAAATCGGGTGTATTATGATAATGTTGATAGGGAACGGACGAGAAATCTGAGATTTGTCTTGTTACCAAAACAGCTCAACTATTTAAGAAAAAGAAATAGATTTACTGTTTAAAATCACAGAATGGGCAATGCCAATGATGAGAATGTGGGTGCAATTTGTGCCGTGACTGGATATCACATAAACCCGCGAAGTCCATATAAAATGAAGAAACCTGAGAGGAATGTTTGCTCCAAATGGATTTTGCAAAAAATTTCACATATATATAGCTAGGAAGCAACGTCGAGTGATGATCCTATATCAATATTTTCACTTGCTTCGTCTGTACCGTCGTGGTAAAAAACACCACAAACCCAAACGACTGTATCAAAATTATTCTAAGTCGAAAATTTTGTGGAATTTGGTACCACACAGGCATATTGGGGGTCTGATAAGAAATTTTTGAAAGAAAAAGGAAAAAGTCCAATATATTATGGAGCTCTTGTGGTGAAAAACACCACAGAATAATATTTTGTAGAATATATTTTCCGCACATCTTACAAGATGATAGGATAAACTATTATTGTTCCAGAAAATAAAATAAAAAATGTTCCATAAATTTTTCTTGGTCCACTTTTCGAAACTCCCCCAAACCTTGCCATAAATGACCCTTGGTGCGGAACACTGAATAACGAAAATCCGTTAATTGTTTGGTTTTCAAATACAGTTTCTTTTCATTTTCGGTATGAAGCAAGTGAATTGTCCGTCTGTCCATCTACCCGTCTCTCAATATTTCTTGTTAACACCTAAAAGTTTTGGAAGTATTTTTTTTTTCAAATTTAGTGTAAAGCTCTGGGACATAACAGAATGGGTGAACCCTATCGATTGTCCGTTTGTTCTTTCATCAGTTGACAGTTTTCCTTTTTTTTTTTTAATTTTTAGGTATTTTGGGTTTTTTTGTTTTTTTTTTCAAATTTTGTGTGAGCATTAGATCCATACTTGCTTCACAACGTGAAGACACTATGATGAAGTTTCGGGAAAACTGTAGAAATGATGACATTATCATAAAGGTTGTCAAGATCTCTACAAATTTACACATGATGTCAATATCTCGAGAAAATTAACTCGAATTCTCGAGATCGTTGTCGGTTTATTCGTTCATCTGTTGACAGTTAACAAAGGCTAAAGTATTTTTTTTAATTTTTAGGGACTTTTTTCTCAAATTTTGTGATGTGTTAACATTGAGATCTTGAGAAAATTCATCATGTGATCACGGTATTTCGAGAAAGTATCACAGTAAATAATATCCAATGATCTAACGCGCATTTAAAAATATAAGTAAAATCGAAGTATTTTAGAAAAGAAAGACCATTTATAATTCAATTTCTCACTGGTACTTTTATCGTCAGGTCATTTTGTATACCCCCTCCACCCGCGTTTCTTCTGACCAGATAATCTATTTTATGACACATAATACCACACTGTTTTGATACATGTGATAGTCGAACCGATGTGGGGTCTTCCATATTTACTTGATGATGAGACATGAGTAGTTGTCAGAAAGACAAAGCCGAAAAATATTTAGGACGATAGAAGTAACATGTCAAAACACGAATAAAAATACTGGAAATGAGAAAATATGTGTAGCGAAAGTGTCAAAATCGAATGATTTTCCTTTGAGAAAGAATGAATAACCAGAAATAAATCTTTTAAGTACATATAACTTGTATTCCACATAATTCATGTGTCATGTGTTATTTTGTCTGTTAGTCACTCTGCTTTGTGCGACATTTTTCGGGCATCGATTAATACTGGACAACCCTGAAGTGGCTTAAATGATATCACTGCCAGAAAAGCAAAATAACGCATTTGCGGCGGCGGTTATGTTTTCAACATTTATTTGGGATGGTCGGCCTTTTATACCCCACAACGATTGATTGATTGGGATTTAGGTTAGTCACAGTGGTTACATGTACGCTATATTGGACCACATTGCAGTTGCTGGAATAGCAGAAAAACACGTTTGTGGCAGTTAAATTTTCCACAATCTGATTAAAATACAGATCTATATTTCGTTTCTTTTTTTTTGTAATTCGATGGCCTACACTACATGAAGATCTGACCAGTTGTAGTGAAAGGTCGCGTCAGGTGTCATACGAGCGGCTTTTGACCTTATGACGTCATACATTGATTAATCAGTCAGCGTTGACGTTTCTAGTGGTTTACCCACAGTTAAGTATGATATTTATTTTTCTAAAAATGTTAATATTGGGCATATCTCTATAAAAACTCATATCCTATGTGGAAACGCATGCCAGTATTGAAGTATGTTCTAAAAAAAAATGTTCTCATCACAAATATAATTCCCAAATTTATGCGTGACAGAATTACATGTTTCTTTCGTGACGGAATTACAATTTTTTTTCGAAATTCAAGCATTTAGTAAGTATGGAATTTTATTGCATTATATAGTTTCATATATTCTTTGAGTTATAGCCACACCTACAGCATAGAGACAGCATATACGAAAAGAAAAATTTAAATCAGATGTAGATCGGGTGTATTATGATAATGTTGATAGGGAACGGACGAGAAATCTGAGATATGTCTTGTTACCAAAACAGCTCAACTATTTAAGAAAAAGAAATAGATTGACTGTTTAAAATCACAGAATGGGCAATGCCAATGATGAGAATGTGGGTGCAATTTGTGCCGTGACTGGATATCACATAAACCCGCGAAGTCCATATAAAATGAAGAAACCTGAGAGGAATGTTTGCTCCAAATGGATTTTGCAGAAAATTTCACATATATATAGCTAGGAAGTAACGTCGAGTGATGATCCTATATCAATATTTTCACTTGCTTTGTCTGTACCGTCGTGGAATTCTAGTGGTAAAAAACACCACAAACCCAAACCACTGTATCAAAATTATATTTTTTCTAATTACAATATCTTGTGGAACTCTTGTGGTGAAAAACACCACAGGCCCAAAACACTCTATGAAAATTATTCTAAGTCGAATATTTTGTGGAATTTGGTACCACACAGGCATATTGGGGGTCTGATAAGAAATTTTTGAAAGAAAAAGGAAAAAGTCCAATATATTATGGAGCTCTTGTGGTGAAAAACACCACAGAATAATATTTTGTATAGAATATATTTTCCGCACATCTTACAAGATGATAGGATAAACTATTATTGTTCCAGAAAAAAAAAAAAAATGTTCCATAAATTTTTCATGGTCCACTTTTCGAAACTCCCCCATACCTTGCCATAAATGACCCTTGGTGTGGAACCCTGAATAACGAAAATCCGTTAAAAACGCAATTCTTTACCGCGTTAACAAGGTTTTCAAAGAATGGAGTATAACTCCGGGACGGAAGATCACTAAGCGATGAATATCAATAGAATTCATGACCCTTATGCTTCACACAAAATTTTAAAAGTGAAGCGTCTATGACGTTAACAAGGCTTTCTGGGAGAGGGATGGGTTATATTAAGGAACAGAAGGTCACAGAATGCTGAATATCCATAGGATCCGTCCTCTCATCGTCCCGTATTTGAAAACAATACGGACAAAGAGGGTAACTCTGGAACAGAAGTTTGCGGAGTTATGAAAATTAAAAGACCCCAGTGTTTCACAATACATTTGAAAAAAACAAAACCAGTTAAAAACAACAACTTTAGCCGCTATTGCGTTAACAGGGTTTTCGGAAAAAGGGCGGGGCGGTGTGTGTGTGTGTGTGTGGGGGGGTAACTCCAGAACGATGCGGGCGCTGAATTTCGAGAGTATAAAAATACTTAAGATCTCGGGAAAATTGACACAGAATGTCAAGATCCCGAGAATATCAACTTGAATTCTCGAGATCGTTAACACAGGATGGGAGAATTACGAGAAAAATTTTAGGGGATCTCGAGAACATTAAATTGGGATCTCGAGAAAGTATCACAGATCCACAGGATCTCGAGGTCTTCTACAAAATTTTGCATGAGCCCTATACGCTTCCGTAGACACTAATGAAAAACGATAGTGACAATTCACTTGTTTCACAACAAAACTGAAAAGAAACTGTATTCTCCGTAATTTGCAGAAATTGATGATAGACAGATAAACTTCAAAAACGACAGAAAGCTTTGAATGTGACGCTTTGAATTCGAATGTGCTTGTTAAATTTCAATTTAATGTGTGTGCGACGTTTTATTGAACATGTCATTTTCACATTCACAGCTATTGTTACGGCGGTAAAGATAAAAGTTATCTAAATTTTCACCGATTGGTGTAATTCCGTCTCGCTAAGTATGATATTTATTTTTCTAAAAATGTTAATATTGGGCATATCTCTATAAAAACTCATATCCTATGTGGAAACGCATGCCAGTATTGAAGTATGTTCTAAAAATGTTCTCATCACAAATATAATTCCCAAATTTATGCGTGACAGAATTACATGTTTCTTTCGTGACGGAATTACAATTTTTTTTCGAAATTCAAGCATTTAGTAAGTATGGAATTTTATTGCATTATATAGTTTCATATATTCTTTGAGTTATAGCCACACCTACAGCATAGAGACAGCATATATTATACGAAAAGAAAAATTTAAATCAGCTGTAAATCGGGTGTATTATGATAATGTTGATAGGGAACGGACGAGAAATCTGAGATTTGTCTTGTTACCAAAACAGCTCAACTATTTAAGAAAAAGAAATAGATTGACTGTTTAAAATCACAGAATGGGCAATGCCAATGATGAGAATGTGGGTGCAATTTGTGCCGTGACTGGATATCACATAAACCCGCGAAGTCCATATAAAATGAAGAAACCTGAGAGGAATGTTTGCTCCAAATGGATTTTGCAGAAAATTTCACATATATATAGCTAGGAAGCAACGTCGAGTGATGATCCTATATCAATATTTTCACTTGCTTCGTCTGTACCGTCGTGGAATTCTAGTGGTAAAAAACACCACAAACCCAAACCACTGTATCAAAATTATATTTTTTCTAAGTCCAATATCTTGTGGAACTCTTGTGGTGAAAAACACCACAGGCCCAAAACACTCTATGAAAATTATTCTAAGTCGAAAATTTTGTGGAATTTGGTACCACACAGGCATATTGGGGGTCTGATAAGAAATTTTTGAAAGAAAAAGGAAAAAGTCCAATATATTATGGAGCTCTTGTGGTGAAAAACACCACAGAATAATATTTTGTAGAAATATATTTTCCGTACATCTTACAAGATGATAGGATAAACTATTATTGTTCCAGAAAATAAAATAAAAAATGTTCCATAAATTTTTCTTGGTCCACTTTTCGAAACTCCCCCAAACCTTGCCATAAATGACCCTTGGTGCGGAACACTGAATAATGAAAATCCGTTAATTGTTTGGTTTTCAAATACAGTTTCTTTTCATTTTCGGTATGAAGCAAGTGAATTGTCCGTCTGTCCATCTACCCGTCTCTCAATATTTCTTGTTAACACCATAAAGTTTTGGAAGTATTTTTTTTTTCAAATTTAGTGTAAAGCTCTGGGACATAACAGAATGGGTGAACCCTATCGATTGTCTGTTTGTTCTTTTATCAGTTGACAGTTTTCCTCTTTTTTTTAATTTTTAGGTATTTTTTTTTTTTTTTTTTTTTTTTTCAAATTTTGTGTGAGCATTAGATCCATACTTGCTTCACAACGTGAAGACACTATGATGAAGTTTCGGGAAAACTGTAGAAATGGGGACATTATCATAATGTTGTCAAATTTACACATGATGTCAATATCTTGAGAAAATTAACTCGAATTCTCGAGATTGTTGTCCGATTATTCGTTCATCTGTTGACAGTTTTGCATTTTAACAAAGGCTATAGTATTTTTTTTAATTTTTAGGGACTTTTTTCTCAAATTTTGTGATGTGTTAACATTGAGATCTTGAGAAAATTCATCATGTGATCACGGTATTTCGAGAAAGTATCACAGTAAATAATATCCAATGATCTAACGCGCAGTTAAAAATATAAGTAAAATCGAAGTATTTTAGAAAAGAAAGACCATTTATAATTCAATTTCTCACTGGTACTTTTATCGTCAGGTCATTTTGTATACCCCCTCCACCCGCGTTTCTTCTGACCAGATAATCTATTTTATGACACATAATACCACACTGTTTTGATACATGTGATAGTCGAACCGATGTGGGGTCTTCCATATTTACTTGATGATGAGACATGAGTAGTTGTCAGAAAGACAAAGCCGAAAAATATTTAGGACGATAGAAGTAACATGTCAAAACACGAATAAAAATGCTGGAAATGAGAAAATATGTGTAGCGAATGTGTCAAATTCGAATGATTGTCCTTTGAGAAAGAATGAATAACCAGAAATAAATCTTTTAAGTACATATAACTTGTATTCCACATAATTCATGTGTCATGTTTTATTTTGTCTGTTAGTCACTCTGCTTTGTGCGACATTTTTCGGGCATCGATTAATATTGGACAACCCTGAAGTGGCTTAAATGATATCACTGGCCAGAAAAGCAAAATAACGCATTTGCGGCGGCGGTTATGTTTTCAACATTTATTTGGGATGGTCGGCCTTTTATACCCCACGACGATTGATTGATTGGGATTTAGGTTAGTCACAGTGGTTACATGTACGCTATATTGGACCACATTGCATTTGCTGGAATAGCAGAAAAACACGTTTGTGGCAGTTCAATTTTCCACAATCTGATTAAAATACAGATCTATATTTCGTTTCGTTTTTTTTTTTTTTTTTTTTTGTGGTAATTCGATGGCCTACACTACATGAAGATCTGACCAGTTGTAGTGAAAGGTCGCGTTAGGTGTCATACGAGCGGCTTTTGACCTTATGACGTCATACATTGATTAATCAGTCAGCGTTGACGTTTCTAGTGGTTTACCCACAGTTACGTGCACCTCACGCCAAAAACTCGCCATAACAGACTGTTTCATTTGCTTATACCTTACATCATCCAGAACGTGGTTTACATAACAACTCTTCCAGATCCTAGTGGAGTAAAACGAAATTTTGAACTATAGAAAACGAAACATGTATTCTGTATATCTCCATATTATAAGCATGTGTACATTTGTTAATACATGTTATATCTATGTATTCCAACTTTCTGTGTTGAACTCGCATGTATACTCAAATTAATCTTTTAAGTGATTTGTATATATTTTCCACTATTTTAAATTATTGTGGTGTACATTAGTCTATATCTTATGTAATATATTTTCTATGAAGGACAGGATGTTAGAAAAGCTATTACAGACTAATCTTCAACCCTTCTTAAATAAAGTCATTGTTATTATTATTATTATTAAACGAAATAGGGTCTGTGTTTTAATCCGATTGATTTTCCAAATTAATGTTCTCCTGGTGGTCACTTCTTCGTGAACTGTAAACGATTGATTGGAATTCAAGTCAGTCATCCAAGTTAGGACCACACTGAAGTTGTTAAATTATCGGACAATAACAGCAGGAAAACGCTTTTCCGGCCGTCCAATTTTCCAAATACTTTTATTTATTTATCAATTTTTTAATATTTTTTTTTGGGTGGGGGGGGGTGGAGGGAATGACTTCGGCACTCGTTGAAAACCGACGCCACTGTCTATAGACGGAATTCTTTTTCGGGCATTTCATGTCTGTCCCCCACCCCCGGCACACATCCAATATCCTGCTGTATTATCGATTGTCTGTGTCCACAAACCAACCCAACTGTCTTTGAAATCGAAGTATTGAACCATAGGATATAAAATGGGTAAAACGTTGTCTTTGTTGTTATTTATTTTTACGGTATCGACGATCGGTTTATAAATGTCAACAAGAAGGAAGCTGTCAATCGTCTTATATTCTACTTCAGCCAGGGCTTGTTGGCATCACTAGATAATTTTAATAATAGTTCTAACTGGAGGCTTAGTTTTGTTTTCACTAGTTTTGTTGTACAATGAAACATGGAATAAAATATTGTCTATTCTTAAATTATCTTTTACATTGTTCGAACGAATTTAATTCATATTGATTATGTAGAACGGGTAGGTAAATCCTTTATAAATTTATTTGTTATTTTGAGTATTAGCATCAAGGCCAAATTCAGAGGAAACATTTCGACGATAGTATTAGTATAAAACGATTACGCGAACAACAGTGTCCACAAATTTACTTTAAAAAATTCTACCCGTGAGCGAGTCAAGTCCCCTCACAACACACCTCGTTTACACCACAGCATTCAGTGACGTTATTCTTCCCTTCACATTACTCACAAGGCTGTTTGTGGAACTTTATTTCGTTTTACCCTTAAATATGCATTATGTAAGATTTAGATAAAGAGCTGACAGTTCTTGTTGTAATAGGTCCAAAATAGATAATTCAAAATTAATATTTTATTGAAAATTTTATTCAAATTACTTCATTCTGAGCGAAGGTATCACTGTTTGAAATTTTGACATAAATTGTTTATTATCGCAGCAGTCTTGCTTCTCGTATTTTAATCCGTTTACATCTTCACCAGCCGATGTTCTAAAGATTTGATTATATACTTATCATGTGAATAAATTTCTAAATAATAAATTATTTAACAGTTGAATCCCCCCAAAAAAGCCTGCAATATGCAAATTTAGCTCTTACATGAAACACCTTTAACTTGGTTTTATCTAATAAATCATATGCTGCATTTCAGATGTTGCTAATTATATATTTCGCTGTTACCAATTATGTCTTATTGATGTCAAAGGCGGCAAACACATCTGCTGAAGATCTTGATCATGAATTGGACTATTTAAGGAAATGCCCGGAGTGTAAGCCGCAGAAAACAAAGAGTCTTCTTATGGATCCAATGTGCGTACACTGCATGTGTGATTTAGATTGCATAAAATATAGCGATTGTTGTATTGATGTAATGATAAATCTAGGCCTGCATAGGCTTGATCCGCAATCCGAATATAGATGTATTTCACCAGATCCTAATTCAATATTTAGACTGAAAGATATGGATATGGAACCAATGGGTGGTTACTTCATGAAAGCCCATTTTACTGATAATAATGGCACTCGTTCCAGATGCCGTAATGATACTGTATTACCCACCACATGCCACAGCACGGGTGACACTTTTATCAACATGGATTGTGCTTTTCTAAATGACGAAGTTGATTGTCAAAATTGGAACCTACAGTCAGAATGTAACGTATCAAATCCCGAGTGCAAAACGTATCTTATTCCACCCACCTTTGCTGAGCTGAGATATTGCGACGCTAGAAGATCTCAACCAATCGTTTCACTGCCTTCTCAAAATACACCGAGTTTATTTGCGGAAGATTACGAAAAGAAGTGTGCTAAATATTTTTACCTTGTCTATATTCCATATGGTCTTGTTTATAGGAATATATTTTGTTTTGTATTAAATGGAAATGAAATATATGAAATTCTTACTTCTGGCGTAGTTCCAATAAAGGCTATAACAAGATTTGCAGATCAGTTTGAAAAGGCGGTTTATAAATTACCATGTAATGGTGCAGAGGCTTGGATGGATTTTTATGTTGTAAGTATACCGTTTTACCCCTACCATCCTTACAATTGGCGCAGTTATCAAGGCCCTCTACCCTTGTGGCCATGCACAAATTAATTTATAATCGTATACACGCTGAATAATATAACGGATTCGCTTGTGGATACAGTAATTTTATACATCCCCACCCCTTTTACTCAAAAGAAATAACCACAGAACACCACAAAGATCGTGTATAAACCCTGTTAATTGGGCTATTACTTTACTATACGCCTATCACCGCTCCCTGATTTTGAAAACACGATAAGGTCAGCGATCTGGGTTATATTAGTCACTTTTGGAATCCCTGTCATCCCTAAATCCCTTTTCCTTACATGGGATGAAATTTGGTAGAAATTAAACAATAACACATACACGCGTATGTGTTTTTGTTTATTGCTCTATCCAATTAACGCCTCTAAAAGATTATTGGTAGAAATTGTCGCCTCTGATCAGCACTAATAGGGCTATTAGAAACTGAAAATTATATAGTCATATATGGATCACTGGCTGTAATTTTCAAGAGTTCCTCTTAAGAGTGGATATTTTTTTCAGAGGAAATGCCGACCAATAAGATGTTACACTGGCAAAATATTACGAAGTGGATATTGTGAATATGATAACAGGACGGCTCTTGGGAATTCGTATCATCTACTTGATAAGCTAACCGTGACGCCAGATATTAAAATCCCGGTTTTAAAGCAAGCACTTCAGAGCTTGGTGACTTCTCTGTCTTATCAGGTGCTATCCTCGCACTACCAAATCACAACCTCTGATAAAATGATAAAGGGTGATGACTCCTTAATGTATCTTGATATTTGGTTTACTGTCACCGACAATATCTCATTGTATGATTTTGAAGAACGCATTATCGGCATGGAGAACGATTTTTATGGTTTTAGTCTCTATCAAGGGGCTCATATTATGTCAAGTGTTGATTTATCACGGTTATCATATTCAAGGGAATCTTATAGAGGCTTTTCTATGGACTTGGAAACTGGTTTATGTTGTGCAATGGAAGATAAACTGACTATAAACGAAGACGACTACGAACCAATCACTCATCAATTAAGATGCTCTTATATTGAATTCGATATAAACGAGTATGTTTTGATAGACATGACTGCACGAATTGTTCATCTGAACCTAACTTTAGATCAAGGTCAATTTTCACTTTACAAATACCAGCTCCGAGTTTGTTTTCAACTGTTTCTTAACAAAACTGGTTTTGTTTATAATAATGAAACTGTTATGTATGATGTCTCTGAAGAAGAACCCACAGGAGGAAAAGGCATACAGTGGTATCTCAGTACGATTTGTATCACATTGTCTATGACTTGCTTGGTTATAACCCTTATAGCATTTTTCAAAGTTTCTGAAATCAGAACCCAACCAGGTCAAAATAACATGGCTCTGACAATAAACTTGCTTTTAGCTCAGTTAATGCTGCTGGTGGGAGTCGATCAAGTAAATGATACTATTTTATGTCAGGTATTTGGTGTTACTATTCATTATTTATGGTTAAGTATGTTCTTTTGGATGAACGTTTGTTCATATCACATGCTAAAAGTTTTTGTAATACGCAAACTGGTCAGGACCGAGAGTCCAAAACACGTTAAACAAACGTTGATATATTTGATTTATGCCAATGGAACACCCATGCTGATAATTGTAGCTAATATTGTGGTCAATTATATTTTATCAGAAGGCGCTAAAATTGGTTATGGTGGGAAGATTTGTTATTTATCTTCTGGTCAGCTTGTTCTTTATTGTTTGATTATACCTCTGGGATTAGTGATTTTATCAAATATCGTATTCTTTATGTGTACCGTGATCTCTATACATCGTGTAAAACAAAGAGGTAAACAAACCGGAGACAGAAATAATATCTTCATCTACTTTAAATTATCCATGGTAACTGGCTGCTTCTGGTTATTCGCCATTTTATCAAATGTTGTTACCAGTCCGGTTTTGGATTATCTATCTATTATTCTGAACTCACTGCAGGGAATCTTCTTGTTTTGGTCATTTATTTTAAATAAAAGTGTATTAAACAAATGTAGACACCCAACCCCTGTTAGCACGGAAACAACAGCACGAAAAAATGAAACGCAAGGGGGCAATTGTCCTTCACTAGACGATGATCCGAAGGTTCGTTGATCAAAGATGTTACTAGTGGCGTCTACAATTTTTTGTGACCTTTTTCTTCTTCATAGATTGCCCACTGGGTCATAAGGAAGACCCTTATCGTGGTATAACCCCCCTTTCTATATTTTAGCCCCATAATGATTTCCATTATACTAGAAATTTCTGATATTTAAACAAACTTGATTTATAGAACTTTCTCCCGTAAATGATCCAATTTCAAAACAAATTAGCTTTCTGAATAAATGCATCGACATTGTTATTGCTATGTAGATGTAGATGGAACGAAAAACCCGGTACTAAATCATAGTTATTTATCGTTATTTTGAATGAAGTTAATCTGTTTATTGGAATTCCGCCCTTTTCGCCTTTCAACTGCTTTGAATGTTTACATATCTGAAAATGACGGTAAAAATTTAAAAATTTCATCTAAACTGCTTAATATATTTTAACCAAATTTGGTCTTATAGCACATTTTCGACGCGGGTCTTTTTCACCCCATATACGCACAAAAATAAACGTATTGTTTGTGTCATAATGTAATGATTAAATGTAATATAATTATAAAATTAAATGTAATTTAATAATAAAATTGAATTTAATTATAAATAAAGTGTGATTTTATTATAAATAAAATGTAATTGTATCATAAAATTAAATGTAATGTAATTATATAATTAACAGTAATGTTGTCATAATATTAAATGTAATGTAACAATAACATTGAATTTAATTATAAGTACAATGTAAAATGTGATGTTATTGCAAATTAAATGTAATTATAAAATTAAATGTTAAATGTAATGTTATTATAAATTAAATGTAATTTTATTATAAATTAAATGTAATTTTATTATAAATTAAATGTAATTTTATTATAAATTAAATGTAATTTTATTATAAATTAAATGTAATTTTATTATAAATTAAATGTAATTTTATTATAAATTAAATGTAATGTTATTATAAATTAAATGTAATGTTATTATCAATTAAATGTAATGTTATTATAAATGAAATATAATGTTGTTATAAATTAAATGTAATTTTATTAAAATTAAATGTAATTTTATTATAAATAAAATGTAATTTTATTATAAATTAAATGTAATTTTATTATAAATTAAATGTAATTTTATTATTCATTAAATGTAATTTTATTATTCATTAAATATAATGTTGTTATAAATTAAATATACTGTAAATATAAAATTAAATGTAATCTGGTATTGTAATACATTTTCGACTCGGGGCTTAATCATCCTATAAGATAGTATACACACAAAGGTAAACGTATTATGGGGTAAAATGTAATAATAGTGTAAGTATAAAATTAAATGTAATTATACAATTACATGTAATTTTAGAATTTTAATTCATTTATTTTTTTAATTAAATTTAAAAATGTAATTATACAATTAAACGTGATATACACATATTTATAAATTAAATGCAACGGGATTGTAAATTAAATGTAATTGTAGCACAATTTCAGCTTGGGGATTATTCACTCTATAAGATAGTTTACATACAAACGTAAACATATTTTTTGTTACAGAACGTAATGATTAAATATAATGTAATTATGGAATTAAAGATACACTCCCCCTTGGGTGATTTGATGATATATTTGGACTTAAAACATATTCAAACTAATTAATTTAACATAATTTTTCTTCAAATCCTTCTCAAAACATTGTAATTATCAGGGAATACCCCTGCAATAAATAATCGACCAAAAGGTTATGTTTCTGTCACGTGACTTACCTCTGTCGTTACCTAACAACTCAGAAACTGTTGCACCCATATTTCTATGGTTGCACCATCAAGTTTATCAACATATACATCAATCGCTCACTAACGCTGGTAGATTAGGCAATCTTCGCGTGCTACCTTTGACGTTCCACGAGCGGACATCACTAATCGTCGGGTTGCCGGTTAGGGAAACTCTTACATTTTTTCCCGGTATGCACCCCATGGGTGTTTTTCATGGAATCCAGTATTTTTCTAGTAAGTTGGATGTTTCTACTGTCCGTATATACCAAAATTGCCATACTTTTATTGGAAATAAACACCCGATAAATGCTTTTCTGGGAAACTATCTTTAAATGTAATGTAATTATGGAATTAAATGTAATGTTATAATAAAATTATATGTAATATACACGTAATTATAAATTAAACTTAATTGTATTATAAAAGTAAATGTAATGTAAATGTATTGTAATAATTTAATGTAATGTACTTGAATGTAATGTAATTATATAATTAAATGTAATGTCGTTATGAAATTAAATTTATTCGTGGAATAATAGTGTATGTTTCTGGTCATATTCGTCAGATAAAAAAGATAGGTGATATCTTTTTGAGATGTCAAAGTTGTGAACATCTTGAAATTCATTTTCTTTATTTCAAGACTGTGGTTTGTGTTTATATTTTTAAATTCACATTAAAGTTCATCTCTTTGAGCCCATCAAAAAGTAAAGTTTTGGATCTTCGAATACATATGACCACAGCTGTGTGTGTGTGTGCGGTGTGCGGGGGGGGGGGGGTATCGTTTTCTGTAGTGAAATGTTTTGAAATTTGATTTAGAAAGATGACCGGAGAATATGAATAGGTGCCGATCTAGTGTGTTTACATCTCCGATATAGTCGCCTTCATCAGGATAGTAGTACATGTTGAATATATGCATAAATGGTTTAATCTAAATGTTCGATGTTGCCCAGCGGTTTATTTTACTGTGTTCTATTGTCGAGATCATTATATTATCTACTGTATTGTTGACATTTAAATCGTTAGCAAATTGATTTGTTGAATATTGTTGAAAAGTATAATATTACTGAATATAATTGGTTAATGATGATCAAAGGGAAATGAGTAGGATTTAATGCCCGGGCAATATAATGATGGGATGGGAGCCACGGTGGTTCATTGAGTAAGACGTTGGCTCGCTAACCTGCGTTCGATCCCTGTGTTGGCCGAGAAAGTTCATTGGGATTTTCCGGCAAGGTTCCCCCTTGTCAGTGGTATAGGTCGGAAGACGCACAATTTTTCAAATGAAAGTAGAAAGCATATCAACTCACGTGCAATAACAGGTAAATATATTCTTATCAAACGGGGTTCAATTGTTTTACATGTTTAATGTTCAATTCTACAATTTAAAAGCAATCATTTTACACATAATTTACAAATATACAAATAACAAATATTAACAAAATTATATATGGAACGATAGAATATGTGGAATACAAAGGAATGATTTTTCTATTGAGTAACTGGGAGCTGAACAAATTATTTCATTAACGTTGTCAAGCATGATCATATCAACAACAAAATTATACCGGGTGACACAAAAAAGCGTTCATCACCTAAACTTGAATAACGAAGGGGGGTCGTCAGGGACCTCCAGTGGTTCCAGCAGGATGGTGCCACCCCCCACACCTCAAACGAATCAGGTGTGACCCGGAGTGGCCGCCGCATTCACCGGACTTGAACGCCCCAGATTTTTATCTGTGGGGATACCTTAAGGACAGGGTGTATGGCAACAACCCCCAGACTATCCCTGATCTGAAGGCAGCAATCACAGCAGCAATAAAACGACCCCATGGGAAGAATGTGGGAGGGTCATCGAGGAGCACCCGGGAGCTCATTTATAGCTCATTTTTTGAGCGCCAGTTAAACAAAGAGTTTTTGTGGTACAGACTTGAAACTTTGGAGATGTCTGCTACATAGACTTAACCTAATGTAGCTGAATTTTTGTGTTAATCTAAATAAAATTTTGGAAGTTATTCGATTTTTATTGATGAACGGTTTTTTTTGTGTCACCCTGTACAAAATCTAACTTGTTCAGGATGATTTCCATATACATTTTTTCTGAATATGATAATTTTGGTATCAATATACCCTAACAAGTGGTTGAGACTATTCAATAATTAGACCCTAATCATACTTTATGAGTCGTATTTTCACAATGAGATAACAAAAATCAAAAACAATGATATACATTATCAACAACCATCATACTATACGTAAAGTCTCTGCTATATAACGTATTACATACTTAGAAGTTAAGCTACTCTATTTAAATTTTTAACGAAAAATATTCAAATCTCGCATCTATAGAACTACTGCCCTATTTTAAGTTAACAGTGTTTTGGTTTGTGCGTTGCTATGAAAGTCCTTTGGTTTGTTATTTAACAAGAATTATTCATGCAGTAGGAAATGGGATTGATTGAACAATTACAATATCAAATAGTTTGTAACTAACTATTGTAGTAAGTTGTTTATCCTCGTAATTCAACTGTTTAGGCTTCGCGTCCTCATTTGGTAACTGAAGACGAAAATGTGGTTTGTTTTACTGCCGACTTCTATATAGCAAAATATGTATGTCAAACCTTCAGTCTTGGAGATCATGATCAACCCTAACTTAGAAAGTTAAGAGACCCGTATAAATCACACCTTTTCCTGCTTTTATTTTAGAATTATTGGTGCATGTATGATTTTATAGTCAGGCCTCACTGTATCTGGTTAAACCTCCAAACCAAAATCAATCCAATCTCAGCCATATCTTCACAATGTTATATATAGTCTTGATAAAGGTAATCAAAATTTCAAAACTCCTTTGATGACCCTCAAATTACGTATATTTCTGATTGAACACAAATTACATAAATTGTTCATTAACTTGTGTATTTCCGAGTTTGAAAATAATGGACAAAGGTAACAAACTATATTTTAGGGTAAATAACACTTTTGTCTTGGCAATAGGAGTCTTCTGTGACCTCACATTAATTGGGTTCGGAAATGAACTATTATCGGGCGTATATGTAACGCAGTGAAGATGTCACCGTGCTGAGATTGGCCAACGATTTATTTCCGATTAATTAGACAACTAGCCTAGATTAATGTACAATAAACATAGCATACTATAATGTGCATACACTTTGTCTAAAAGCATTGACCCAAAGCAGCTACTGGGATATTTGGGGCCCTTAAAGTTGCATGGCTTCTTCATCATCTTGCCCTGTCGGCCATCTTGGTACTGGTATGTCAGTGCATCATCTAAATGCGATTGACAGATTGGTGTTTGGCCATCTTTATAATTTAGTACTACTTTCTTCGTAAATGCTGGATTCATCGTGGAATGAATCCGGTTTCTTTTCATCTGTTTTTGTAAAATTTGGATTGTCGAATCCCCTTTCTACGATGACTTCAGAATAACTTGGTAATTCTAATTGTTCATATATACCATTTGCTTTTACAATCGGTTCCTTCATTGGTGGATCTATAGTCTCAATAATAACTTCATTTGCCCAGCTCTGAACGTCGCCTTTGGCAAAAATAACGTAGAAAACTCCACCAATTACATTCAATGCTGCTACGATCCAGAACACATGCTGCCATTCCATTTGCGTGCCGTCTGTGATAATAGCAGACGTTATAAAAGGTGCCGATAAGGCAGCCAACATGGCGATGGTTATCGTTATACCCATTAATACACCAGCATACCTGTAAACATAGATGAAGATGTTTTGATGATTTGTGATTGTCACCTATATTGGACAAACTGGGCCTCTAGGTGATATGTTTAGTTCCAATAAGACACATCTCTGTATTATAATCTAATAAAAGTTGTTGGATTATTAAAGGTAAAATAATCGTGGTTCGAGGATGTGCTTAACAAATGCAAGACACGAATCTACAATAAAGTTATTAAGTGCATGTACAATAGCTCTGAAAGTAATTGATGAAAATCAAAAGGACTCTTTGTCTAATGAACATAAATATCGTAAGTAAATTCCAAATGATTCAGATGATCACTTTACCCCCTCTCTGGGAGCTTCCACAAAATTATTCCAATCTATCGAGGACAATAACTCTTACAGTAGGTTTCGCAGATCGGTTAAATAAGAATTTGGCGTCTACACATTTTAAATATGACCCAAAAATAACTTTACCCCTAGAGATTCACGCCGGACTGTGGTACAGACGGGCGGATTGCCCGGGAGGCCTAAAAGATGTTTGGGCGAATAGCAGTGAAGACATATATAGAACTAAATAGGCTGATTTATTTTAATCAGAGGGAGAGGAATGGGGTTTAGCATTCACTCGACACAAACTAGGTCATTTCGAGATAATAATTCGCTTGCATGTAGGTGTCTTTAGCAGTTGGCGGCGGGGGGGGGGGGGGGCTCACGAAGTTGGACAGGCGCCCGTCGTCCTTGTCACGTACAGGCGGGGAATCGAACCACACCACTTGACTCATGGGCAGACTTCGTGATCTATAACGTTAGACCATTCTGCAACCCCACCCCTCCCCATAAACCCACTGAAAGAACCTTACAGAATAAAATCAAAGTATTTAGTATTAAACGGACATTATGGAATCGAAAGAAAGGTGGAAATAAACTTTCATACCTCGGTGCGATATCTAAATGGTTAATACGAAAAGCCACCGTGGTAAATTGTTGGAAAAATAAGGCTACAATAAGGAGACCAACTGCCAGAGCTCGACTGTTGTGATCTAGAAAACTAATGGCAAAAAAACAAGCTGAACACCCGACACACCCTGAAATAATAAAGCAAATTGAAAATAAAAGGGACTCAGATACGAACAGAAGTAGAATGAAAAGCGGATGTAAAATTCAAAAAATCAAAGTCCCAAATTAATCTTGGTCATTTCGTCATAAAACTACATTTTTGTCAGTTTGAAAAATGTAGTAAAAATAAATGAAATCAAATGAAATGGTGTTTATCGTCCAACTTTTCTGCATCGATTGGGTTAATCAAGAAGGCTAAACGCCATACAGTATTCTATAAGGGAACATGTGATCGGACAATTGTGCTACGGCATACACGTACTCTTATTTCGATTTCCAACTGTCAAGGGTTCATTTACGTACACGCCAATGGGTACACGGAAAAGAGGAAACCACGTTGGAAAAGCCCGAGGAACTTTCTCGGCAAACAAACGGAGTGATATAATTAAACATACATTATGCAAGAGCTAAATCTGCCTATTGCAGGTCTTTCTTTAGGCCTGAAATGTTATCTAAATTATTAATTAGACATTAATTAACTTATCCAGATCATAATCAACTCTCGATGTCATCGCTAGACTGCCATGTTTATCGGACTAGGTTCAGATTTCCTGTTCGACTTCCATTCATAATTTAATCATGAAATGGATAATCGGGACTATGTGTTTAATCGTTGCGGCTTTAGTAATGATGATCGAGGCTAGACCGAAAATTCAATCGCTAAAATCTCGGTTCAGAGTGGATCAATTTGACTGACATTTTCAGCAAATTCCCTTTACATTATCTAGTTTTTAACTACTATAGTGAGAACTGTCAGCCCTTTATTTAATCTCCCATAATGTTTCTTTTAAAATAATTCTGTTATGCAACTGGGTATTCTTCTTTATTACATTTTTAATTCCAAAGTCCACAGCATAAACTGCAATTCCATTTAAAAGAAATACAATTAAATGGGGTTTAACTTAATACTGTTCTGCTCCCACTGTTCTGAAAACGGGCTATACAGTGTGCTATATGAGGGAAATTTTACCCGAGCAGCGGGTAATTATTCCAAAAACTAACATGGTGATTGTCTCCTTATTTGCCATTATATGAAAGTTATAATACCATGCATATTAACATGGAGGCGCGAAGGGACGTATAACATGTATAAATATATAAATATGATGAATAATGTAGAAAGCTGTATCTGGAATAATAATTTATTGAGGCATCTTGTTAATGCTACAATTCTGGTGACTCCGTGGATCTTAAAGATGCATTATGTAAGATTTAGAAAAAGAACCGACCGTTCTTTTTTCTGAGCGAAGTTATGCGTGTTTGAACGTTTGACAATATAATCTCGATTACTAAGTACCATTGCTACTCTAATAAACAACAAGTTAAATCATTAAATTCAATGAATTGTGTTTGAATTCATCAAAATTACCGCCACCCCATGGTCCAGCGAGTTTATTAGGGGCTTGTAATATGCAATAATGTCTAGTTAATATTAATTATTTATATAACATTTGGAAAAAAATGACCTGCAATAGGCAGATTTAGCTGTTACATCTTACATAATGCATCTTTAAAGAAGAAAACTATATGCTTAATAATAATAATAATCTTGCCTAATGCTACAATTCTAGTGACGCAGATGATTTTAAGAAAGGTGACATACAAACGACCCGTGATTACCACGACGAGTGTCGTGTGTGTTTAACCCGCACCTTGTAATATTTACACAACATAGCTGTTTTTAAGCAATGAAGGCATGTTAAGTGACTAAATAATTCTTACATATTTGACTAGAATATTTATTTACTAACCTATACCCTGATAAATTTTTCGAACAGTTCCCGTTGAGAAGAACCTTTTTCTGATTAACCAGTCTGAACTGTAACCACACAGTAAACTGGATAATAAAGGCCCCGCAAAAGCTGCTGACGACAAGATGCCATCCTAGAAAAAAAAGAATACACCGAAACTAGTTAAAGGAATATCACTCGACCGCCCCACCCTCTCTCACCCAGAAGAAGCAATACAATAAACCAATAAAACACCGAAAACGACTTTACCCCCCCGCCCCCCAAATAAAAAAAAACAAAAACCGAGAAGATGCATAACATGGATTCCTATGTGACGTTCTATTTTATAACGGTCTGAACGGAAGTCTCCTGGCCGTTTTGTAATCGCAAAATTATTATAATTATTATAGATTTGTTTCAGATGTCGAGAAAAACAACTCATTTAGTGAACAAAGAAGAAAAATAAAAGGTACGGTTTTAACAAATAGTATCCAACAAGACATCAAGGGAATTAAACCGCTTGGATTAAGTCAAGAAAGTACTGAATCAGAATAATCTGGTGTGGTATTGGGATCAGGGATGGAACAAGTCATTGAATTGTTGTTTTAAAAATATAACTGGAACTCGACTAATTTTAGTTTAAATTTTGCCATCGTGGTTTTCAGCAGCCCCAACCCCTCACATCCCCGTCCTTATACCTTGGTGCATAGGAATTGTGTCTACTCGCTGGATACGTGTGTGACCCTATGTTTGACCCAATCATTTAGGCGTGAAGCAGTGACGCAGCGCGCACTGATCAGCAGCGAATATTCACTAGGCCGGTAATATCACTGAGATGGCCGAATGGTTAGCGCGTGCGGGTTGTATCATAAGGTCTGTCATTGGGTCAATTGGCGTGGTTTCGATTCTCCGGTTGTACGTGACAAGGAGTAGGATCGCCTATCCAACTTCGTTTGATTTTATCTGCCCCCCCCCCCCCGGGGGTTTCCTCCCACTGCTAAAGAGGATTATTGAAATAAAATTAAATTAAGTTAGTCTCGAAATGACGTGGACAACTCTCTCTCTCTCTCTCTCTCTCTCGCAATACCTCTGTGAAACAGATTGGATACATCGTATATAGATTTCAGTTCATTTCAGTTATACATATAAATCGTTTTATGTTATCACCTCTCGGACACTGAACAGTAGAATATTTTTGAGATATTTTGGTAAATATGCCAGAACCCATGTCGTCGTCCAACCATGATTTATATGAGCAACGACGATGGCCCAAAATGGCATTGATTTGATAATTTTACTCCATGGCGGCTTGTTCATCTGTAAAAATATGATATAAAAATTAAATCAAAGTACGATATAGCAATGTTTGTTTCTTAAAAGTATAGATAATATCGCAATCTACGTTGCTATTGTATTACTTTTAACAGAATCGTGTGGAGAGAAATCAACAAATTATAGCTAATTGTTGTATAATGTACACGTGACTGGGGAACTGAATATTATTTTCGATAAATGACACGTATAGATATATAAATTAGCTATTATGGCTGGTGCCTGTTTCACGAAATTTTAACTAAGATAAAATCCAAATTTTAGTAATTTGATTGGATAATAATAGATTGATGTTCGTGCATAGCCAATCAAAATTGAAATATCTACTAAAATTTTTATTTTATCTTAAGTTAAGATTTTGAGAAACAGGGCCCAGGACTGGACGTCTGTATGAATACTCCATGGCATTCCGTATTACAATTACGTGTACCTGAACAGGTATGGTGATTTTTTAATTGATTAAATCCATGGCATCGCATAATATACTCATTGCTTATTATCGAGGGATACGGACTAAGTTTTCCAAATGTATCCCATCACTTTAGAACCATGCTCCAGTGATGCTTACGAAGATGGCATCGTATATTCAGACGTCCCCGTACTTTCTGGGATATCGATTAATAAATCTAGGCATATCCTGCCCCGGGCCATATTTAACCGAATCACCCATTTTGGTATTAATTATATTCTGATATTCTTTACGCGATCTTTGGGAGGTGGGAATTTATATTCTATATAATAGAAAATTAAAGTTCCATACCTTTGAACTATTAGTCGTTTTCCCATGATTGATATATTTTACTTCCTCTAGTTTTATTCTAGGGTGTTGTTCCGGTGAATCGTAAACAAAATATAGCCATGGCCCCAACAGCAATAATGCAAAACCACCTGAAATAAACCGTGTAATGAAATTATAGATCAGCAGAAAAGCAGGGACGGTTCTTGTGTTTGCCGACCGACTCTAATGAAGACAAGCATACACCATACAGTGTGATATAAAGGGCATGTTTGCCTGGACAGCGGCACTACGGCCTACTCTATCTTTCCAATTCCATATGTCAAGAGTATTTTTTACGTGAATGCCAATCCGATCGATTAGACTATGTTCCTTGTCTGGCCTTCTGTCATCCGCTGCTGACAAAGGGAAACTTCGCCGGAAGAAGCTGAAGAACTCACTCGGCCAACACGGGAGCGAACCCAAGACCTCCAGGTTAGCGAGCCAGCGCCTTATACACCGAGTCCCCACACCGCCCCGCCCAGCCACGTACTGCAAAGAAGAATACAGACATACCGTACAACAACATTAATTTTTACTTAAATCCAAAAGTCGGGACTTAACATAGTGTGTTTTAGGAATGTTCATGTAATAGAGCAAATGTTGTACTTACCAAATACATAGAATATAAAAGGCCAACCATTATCTAGTTGTATAGTACATAAATAACCTGATACAAGAAATGTTGTTATACCAGCTATACTTAAACCTGCAATATATTCATATCATAATGTTATACTTCTCGCAGTGTTTCGTTTGGTTAGACCTAATCCCACTAAACACTGGCGATCTCACCCCAAATATCTGTTCCAAATTGTGATTGGTCAACTGTCCGGTCAACAACCAATACATTACAGCGTAAACAATCAATCGGGATTAACCAGAGCTCTATTTTGTTAGCATAAAAGCATAAAAGTATGGTATATAATGACAATCGCGAATGCATTACATCACAACATGCGAAATTATTATGCTCAATTAACCGGTGCATAGGAGAATATTGCAAAAATACCATGCAACTGTTGATGTTTGCACCCGATGCACCTAAGCGTACAATTTTACTTGAATCAGTGGTCCTACTAACAACCACAGGGGTTATTTTTAAGAGGTCACCCCAGTTAAACGGTCAGTGGTGAAAATTCTACTGTACTCAGGAAAGATTTGATTGGACGATCAAAAACCCAAGATTTCGCTCTCAGTATAGCAATGGCTATATAGAGAGATTTCTCGGACCATTGCTTCAGGAATATGATAATATGTTAGCTCCATCGACGACATTTCTCCTACCTGTATTTCTATTTACTATCGTGTTTATCGATTCGTGTTAGAACAAATGTGTGATATTCAATGCAAGCAGGGTTCGAATAAACCGAATCGTCAAGTTTACCGATTGAATTACCCTGCACATTTATTAAATCAAAAGTCTTTTTTATAGTAGGCTTAAACGTAGATGAACAGATAAATAAACAGACACCCCTGGACATCAGATAATACATATGGAAATCCCTGAAATAACACAATTGTTGGGATATAAGTATTGTTATGGTATGGTTATTATGTCTATTTAGTTTACATCTGATGGCCAGCCACTTGTTTATATCATACATTATTTAATAACTGAATAAGTTTATTAAAGGTGTATTGACAAAATTTGCGATATATTAATAATAATTTTACAGAAGAGTGAAATTAATTTATAAAGTATCTATTATTTCTTTACCGGGCAAATTGCAAGGTATAACCGCTTACAAAAATTACCACCAAAAGAATTCATTCCTACAAACCTGACACTAAATATCACCTGGATAATCGGGGCTATATATCCACGAGTGACAATTAACCAGACACTATTATCAGGGAGAAACGGTATCAATGGAAAGCCTATAAACTCAATATTTTCACAAACTAGTATATGTTATAGGATTGTTCGAAAATTCAAGTTTAGATCAACGGAAAAAAAATTACCTGAAAATGAACAAGCTGTCAACTGGCTTTTTTCATAAATTGGTGCCCATTTGGACCATAAATACTGAATGGATGGATCTACTGCTCCCTACAAAATATAACAACAGATGAAAAAGAGTTACTACATTATTTGTTGAACAGTGTTGTTTTTAGTCATTTGTATTACATACTTATGTGCAGCATCGTCTAAACGCTCCATTACACGCCGACCAAAAAGAGTAAGCGCGCCTTTAAAGTCTCTAGTCGTCATTTGCCTATTTCGGAGAATATCTAAATTTTTAGGGCAAAGATGTAATTCGATTGATTATTTAAAGGTGCATTAAGTAAGAGATAAATCTGCCTATTGCAGGATCATCTATATTTTCCGACGTGGTGCCGGGTGGTGGGTCAGACAAGGACAACTGTCTAGTCGTTCGGGTGAGACAAAAACCGAGGTCCCGTGTACAGATTGTAGTGCAAGTAAAAGATAACTTGGCAGATGGAATTCTAGCGCCGATGTTTGGACAAAATTTCCCTCGTAGCACACATGGCGTATGCCCATCTTCATTAGCCCAGTCGGGGCAGAACAATGGGACGTTAAACCCATTTCATTTCATTTCATTTCTGCCTATTACAGGTCTTGTTTCACATGACAGGCACAAATTACGCCCTAGAACATCAGGTGGCTGATATATTGTGTGGATTAGACAATATCTAATATGTCTTCGCTACACGTTGAAAAGGAAATTCGTGACATTACTTTCGTAATGACAATGGCGACTGGTTACGCTATTTCTTGTCAAACTTCAAACATCGCTCAAACTAAAGTAATTTGATTGAAATAATTTAATATATTCATTTAATATATTTAATTTATCTATTTTTAAACTCTTACAATAAGAACGGTCAGCTCATTATCTAAATCTTACATAATGCATTTTTAACATTTAATTGAGTCAACAAAATCAAAATATCATCGGTAGATAATCTCCCTTCTTGCGCCCCACCCCATCCATGGTCTCTGAATCCGCCCTTGAGCGAAGATTATAGATGTTGTGTTATCGTCTGTAGAGGATGTCGAATGATGACAAATTTTCATTTCATGATATATTTGAAAATAATGAACAAAACTGAACCACTAAATTGATATTTCATTCAGAGATTCAATTATTACACTGATGTGGGAATAAAAGTCTCTAAAATGACGACCAAATATTTTAACGTCAAAATATTAAAGTGCCTCAAAGAAATTTCAAAGGCATGGCAGGGTTAATCAGAATAATAAGTAAAAGTAAAAAGTGTCCACCATTGTTATTAGCATCTGTCATTGATCTTCGAGGTTTCGATCCCAATTATGTAGTGACGACATGGCCTTCTCGCTTGTTTCCCCGTACTTGTTTTCCCTTTTATAGCCCACAAAACTAAATCAATGTCCTACCATTACTAAACCGGCTGTTACTCTCATAAATACTAATAGTAACCGGTTAGCTCGGACGGATACAGGTGTTAGGACGGTTGACAGGGCTCCGATGACCAAGGCTACGGCAATCACTCTTTTCCCACCAAAATACCCCGCAACATATCCACCAAGTATTGGGGATGCGATGAAACCAAAATTAAAAGATGCCAGAACTGTCCCTTCAAATTCAGATGACCAGGTGAACTCTGCTTCCTACACAGAAAAATAAAATACGAATACCACTGTATTATTTTATACACATTCATCGAAGGATAGGCTATTTATGACATTGATGGCCTGCAGTAGCCCAATTCATTTATAGTTAATAAAGTATTTCTTAAAAAAAAAAAAAAAAAAAAAAAAAAAAAAATACAACAAAAAATTTATGAGTAGAATTTATGAGAATTCTCATACCAAAGAAACTCATGTATTTTTAATAAAGGCTAAAGGCGGGGTGGGGGTGGGGGCTTCAGATACAGTTCATTGGATAAGACTTCAGGGAAGGCTCTTGGAGTCAATTATGGTAGTCTCAAGGTAATATTTGTATAGCTGCACTTCTCCAATAAAATACCAACTCTAAGGTATCTGGTGGACTTTTACACAAACCTCTTGACGAACAAGGCCAATTGACAGCTAGTCGCTATGATGTCTTGTGGGAGAGGGGAGGGGGTTACAGCAAGGAATGCAATTTTCCGGTTTATTGCTACATTTTATTACCTCCTGGCAAACGGTATCGTTCCATTTCCGTTTAGGATATTACAAAATGAAAAACAGGAGGCAAGCTCCCTAAAAGAGTTACGTAATCCCACCGGAGATCAAGTAGACCCTAGGTTATTTCTTCTTATATTAAAGTTTAATTTCTATAGATACATAAAGTTTGTTGTTCGGGTCCCCAGTGAAAACCGTGACTTCTTCTTGTTTAACATACCTGGTCAGTTAAAGGGCATGAGCCGTTTTGTGTAGAGTTTAAATTGTCCTTGATTGTACCGTTCTTGGGATCTTCAAGAGACGAATGTAAAGTCATGCATACTGTTGCCATGCCAATCAACTGCCTGATGGCTGATTGACTGAAGGTTGCAGCACAGCATAAATACCCGATTACCCAGCGACATGATGTAAATTTTTGACCCAGTGATTCCTTTCGCTTGGTTCTGATTACGGTAACATTCTGTGGGTAGCCATCCAACACACCAAACCCGTTTTGTACGATATCTGCGAAGAAAAGAATTCTGTAAGATAAACTACACTAAAATAAATATTGGCGGGTTCTTATGTAAATGTGTGCCTTGTTGATATTGAAGATATTTGGCCGCATCAATCAGATATGTCGCTGATTCATGCAATCATTGCTGGACCATGCTTTATAAATCTTCAAGACACATCGAATGGAAAGTAGAATAACTCATTTTTGAAATGGTTTGTTGGATGTATTTTCACGAAGTTGTAAAGGTACAAAATTCGCAAAAGCGAGAAGGGGGAAATCCGTTGACTTTCTTTGACGAATGTCTGTTGTTATGATGGTTGTTAAGAAATGAAAGGAAATGAAATGGGGTTTAACGTCCTATTGTTCTGCTCCGAATTAGGCTAATGAAGACGGGCATACGCCATACAGTGTGCTATGAGGGAAATTTTGCCCGGACAGCGCACTACGACCTACTCTTATATCGAATTCCAACTGTCAAAGGATCTTTGACAATGTGTACACGGGGCCTCGGTTTTTCGTCCCATCCAAACTAATAGACAGCTGTCCTTGCCAGGCCCTCCGTCCTGCATCACTGACAAGGGGAAATCACGCCGGAAAATCTGGATGAACTTCCTTGGCCAATGCAGGGATCGAAACCCGACGTTCAGGCTAGCGGAACCAGCGTCTTGCCAACTTAGCCACCGTGACCCTCCAATAATGCTGTTAAGTGGGCTATTCTCTAACTGAAACAATTCTATGCGAAGTAGCAATTTGTAGTTACGAAATATATTTTTGCCTGGTTGAACTTTTAAATTACTGTTTATAATGTAATCTTGCTTTCAAAAAAGATGAATCTCTAGGAGGAATATCACCCCAAAACGGTCGGGTTCGTTCAATATTTACAAATATATTATGAAGGGACAACTTCGAAACATTCGTTCGTCATCCTGCACAGTGCGGCGATATAAACAAACCAGTATAACGCGCCAATATTATTACCGCCTAGAAAAGGATAATAATAACGAAATAAATCAACCTAAAAATAAGTTAACGTTTTTACCGTTTTATGACAATCATCATGGGGACATAGAGACCAACACGAGGCTTTCGTATAAAGTCAGTTTACAAGACCCTAACCCTAACCCTAGTGAAACATAGGTACACCCGCGCACACCAAAGATTTAAATCCAGGGTCGGTTGGGATATTACGACAAAAATAAACAAATTCAAGATATTATGGATAAGCAAGCCTAAAAACATGCGCATCATACCATATTATAAGATTCGCATATAATGTATTCTGAAAATTGGACCTTTATGTCCAAATGGAGGTCATAAATTTACCGAACGGTAAAAACGGGTTGCCTCCTTAAAGGCCGATGTATTTCGTTATCCCCGTCTAGGCGGTAATAATTAAACGGATGGTTTAGTAAATCCTTTTATGGACATATAATAGTTTTAGTCCGGTAGATTAACTGTTTTTGTTCTCTTGAATGATCAATTTGAGTACATTAAAGGCTCAATACCACTCTTGTTGTAACTGAATAATATGTCCCAATCTTTATTCTGGTCAACAAATTGTACTATTTTAGAATATTTCAATTAATTGATGATACAAATTTCATCTTAACACACCTTATTTAAAAATTTTGAAAAATTAAACAATGGTTTGAAACGTCTAACGTAAACCTTTTCAAATGAAACTTCGATTTAAAAATATTTTTGAACCCTCTGGACAAGTAAAATAGGATGTAATGGATAATTTACACAACAGGTAGGACACTTAAACAGCTAGTACTTAGATAGAGATATTATTTATTTTCTGGAGCTTTCAAGCCGGCAAGAGTGTTATTGTCCCTTTAATCGAGCGGATGTGCTAAATTAAATAACATAGCTTATATTATTGAATTTGAAAATATAAAATCTGGCTTGTTTGTACTTTTAATTAGAAATGCTACGCAATAAATTGACTTAGGTACTCTAGAATCATTGTGAGGCGGCTTAACGTAGGTGTAAAAACACTAAGTCTTCCTAGTACGTATTTACACAAAGAAAGATTTTATAGCTTAAATGAATTTTTTAACTTCGTTGTTTTTAAAAAAATAAGGAGAAACCACTCAAAAAGGGCAAATTTGTTTATGTGGTTATTTATTGTAAATACTTTATTCACACCCTGCGTAAACTACCTAAAAGTAAACAACATGCATTTAAATTTGGGGAAAAAAACTGACCTTTAATGAGTGACACTGCATTGTACAGTTTACGTATAATACAAGACCGAGAGATTGCTGGTGCGTCAAAGGCCAAACTTATATCCGTTTTTGTGAATTTTCTTTGATCTCAGTCAAATAAAGTATATTCAAAACATCACTCTTTTGCGCAAATCACCATCTAGCTTTACTAAAAAAAACCCAACCTAACAGCTATATCTAACCTTATAGTCACAACTTTTTGTATGTAATTATGACGCAATGTTATGGCGGACAGATTCGTGTTTTAAGACAAGATGTTGTATATACTGGTACCTCTAGATCTATACCTTATAAAGGAGGAAAGTCGCTAACTCAATATCATCCACTGTTTTCGACATTGCAAACGCGACTTATTGATCAGTTTAAATCAACATTGATGTTGTTATGTTACCATGAAAAGATGGACCTCTGCTACCTAATATTTAAGACAAAATGAACATTTAAAAATTGGCACATAAATCGCGTGCCAAAATGCTTTCGAGCGCCATTTGTGATGAAGCGACTAGATGAACGAGGCTAAACATATCCCAATGGGGAATAATATCGGTATAGACTGGAATAACCAGAATAACTAATCGCGTATTTCGCCGAACATAGCTGATTAGAAATTACAGTAAAAGCACAAACGACTGAATGTAAATGTAAATGCGAAACTTTTTGCACCCTTCACCCCCCCCCCCCCTTAGTTACCAGCCTGTATACAATATAAGCAATGGCTTATAGAAAATGCTTCAATCAGCCGGTTAACAATTACTGCATTCAGTATACTTCCAACGTTGTAACAACACAATGTGAAAGTTGTACTCCCCCCCCCCCCACACCAGTCGTAATACGAACGTAAATGTACGTATATGACATTTACGCTTGGACGATATTTTGTCCAAATCAACGGAGACAATTTGGCTGGAATGATCGAGACTATAATCTATCCTCGGTTTCTCTGTTTAATATCAAACTGATCAACAGTACATGTTCGCTTGGCCGCAAATATCACTGATAGGAATGACATCAGGGCGAGTTAATTAGCTACCAATATTAACTTGAGAGCCAATTCTGCAATTAGACCAATAATGCACGTGAACTTAAAGCGATAATTTCATATTGTTAAGTTATATTTTTAAAATGTATTAAAATAAACAGTCCTACCTTGTTAAAGAAAAATCCTATAAATCCTATAATTCACTATTGCCAGTCGAGAAATTGGCAAAAATATCATTTTCAACTTCAAATTCAAACGTTTGAAGATAGCTATTGCATGGGGGGGGGGGTAGAAAAACAAGGGAGGTAATTGTGTTATTATTTCCGGGGTGAATGATTTTTAAGTGTGAGAATGATACCTATGATCGTATAATAGTGAGTTGACAACCTATTGAGCAAAAGACATAAAATAATTATGTTTTGACTTTCTTAGAAAATATGAAATTCTCGCTTTAAAGTCAGTCATCTTACACAGATTTAAAAGATGGGTTTGATGTATCTAGGCGAATTGTAAAAACCCCAAACAACTCACGATTATACAATAGCATAAAAGGTAAATAAATATGTTAGGATATCAGATAAAGAATGTATACGGTAGAAATATAACCTAACTATGTTAGGCAATTAAAATACATATTATAGATAAATCCTCTTCGAATTGACGGCAAAATATTGGACTTTGAATCAGGCAAAGGGTTGTTGTAAGTAACCTTAATATGACGACCTCTTACAACATTGATTCAACTAATTTGAAAAGGGGAATGTGCTATATTACATCCATTCAACGCAAGGGTCATTTTGGGACAAGCATATGATTCAATTTTATTTCAGTAATTCGCTTGTGGTGTAGCACTATTCAGTTCGGCAACCAAATCAAATATTTAGTGACATGCAGTACTATAAGCCGCTGGTTAGATGTGGAAAGAAAGCCTCTGTCAAAAACTCCCCACATCTGACGTGTGACGCACAGTCTCTCCTTTGCTACAGGTTTCTTTTCTTCCACGAGTTTTTTTTCTGGACAAATTCTTCCCCCTAAAAGTCGATCCTAGGTTACAGTAACCTAATCTTACAACAACCAAATTAAATATCTAGTGATATGCAGTTTTATGTAGTGCTATGCCAAAAACTTCCCACATCCGAGGTGTGACGCATACTCTTTCCTTTGCTACACATTTTTTTAGCCTTATGATCGTTCAGTATTGCCTTTGGTTATATTTGTAATTCTCTTCTTAGGTCTTTACTTTAAATGTCACTCTGACATCCCACGTTGGGAATTTGCAACTTACTCTGAGTATGGTTACATGAATAACAATACGACAGTTCGTTTCTACATTTTTTATCAAGCACTGGATACATAGGTTACAAGCATAGATTAAAATAAAGTCATTCTCTCAATCCCACTCCCATCTAAACTCGCCAGTGCGAGTCTGCTGATAGAAATTGCTATATCTTCCCTTCTAAGAACCTGCCTCGTGTCTGATAATCGCCCAGAGCTCTGATGGTTTTCTACCTTTGGGTTTCGGCTTTCAATTATCTAATTGGTCAAATATGACGTAATTAAGTATAATGATTGGCTTCCATGCTTAAATGGACAGTAGGAATATTCCTCTCATAAGTGTTCTCGGCCATAGAATTTATCCCTGGCCTTAGATTCCATGTTCCATATTTCATAAACAATTTAATTTCCGTTTCAAACAAAAATGCAAGTCGAAAATTAGAAAATAAACACACTGCGCTATTAGCGACCTGTCATATTGGCTTCCATAGTCTCGCTCTCGACCATTACACCACACAAAATGTGGCTAACTGTAATCTATGGAACCCGTTTCGGCCTTTTTTCCAATCTTAACCTCTTCGCTCCTTCATCCTCGACTTAGAAAATTCTTGCTTTTTTGCGTTTGAAAATGCTTGTCGTATTGACTTCGCGCACCTCGCCTTTCTACTTCGCACTCCCGATTCCTCGCCTTCTCGCTGTGAGAAAACGAGATTATATAAAGACTGCAACAGGCTTCCATAGTACAACAGAAAACAAACCATCTCAAATTTGTGAACACTGGTATTTAAGGATACCTTATGGAAGATTAGATAAAGAGCTGCCGATCATCATTACTAAAGTCGGTAGGATAAAAAATATAGGCTCGATTATCCAGTTCATGATTTAATTATGAATGGAAGTCGAACAGCAAATCGGAACCTAATCCAATAAACATCGCAGTCTAGCGATGCCATCGAGAGTTGATTATGGTCTGGAAAAGTTAATTAATGTCTAATTAATAATTTAGATAACATTTCAGGCCTAAAGAAAGACCTGTAATAGGCAGATTGAGCCCTTGCATAATGTATGTTTAAGTGACACAGCAGAAAAATGAAAAGTAATGAGCCAAGAAAAAAATGGTTTTGTTTATTTTATAGATCAAAACGAAAGGTGTGTCTAACGCTGTTTATTTATTCCTGAATAAAACAGAATTCTATGCTATAACACGCATAATAATTGTTTTATCGTGTAGAGATCCATTGCTTAAAAGATATGAAAATTCACGTATACAATTGACAGTCAATCACGATTTACTCCTTGGATACTTACCCCCACCTGCCGGCCATTTTTGTGTTTTATCTATTCGTATTAAACTGATTTTCTGGTCAAACTATGTCCAAAAGGGAGCCGAAGAAACAGAAATCTTCGGTGTTTGCCAACGAAAACGAGGTAGAAACGGGGATATTAATTTAGAGCTTGACAGCTGACTTTGCAAAAAATTAAATGCTAAAAAGATAATGCATCATCATGATCCCTTTCTAATATTAAATAAAAACGAATTTCAGAACATGATACAAGCATGATTTCAAACATGTACATGATAAATGATGAAAAATAATTTTAAAAATTTCTAGTTCGTGAATATTGAGGTTATTTGTTACTGATATACACAATAAATGTCATTGTGTCGTCAGGCGTTTCTGAACTCACTTGTATATGAATAAACCCTCCTCAACACGGTGGTGTAAAACATACAATATGCCTAGCTCAGTTCGACGACAATAAATTTGATATAAAGCATACACTGTTGATGCAGATGAAAAACATTTTTTTTTTAAAAAGTATTAGCCCACTCGCGTTAAAAGCATGCATACGGGAGGGGTGTGTTTTGATCTCTATCGGAAATTGGAAATAGCTAGTGTGTGGCTTAATGCCTCACGCACCTCAATGGTATAGAAAAGCATAGTTTAGAGATATAATGGCATGTCAACTGAAATATCAGAAATTAGATAACATCACAGAACAACCATTCCTTGTATTTTATGTTCATTTCGCTTATGCCTTTACTCCCTGTATTTAACCGAACCTTGTTCTGTGTAATAAGTCATTCTTGTCTTGATAAGCAACTAACTCAATTATAATGAACATATACCATCGCCATTATTGCTGTAAATTATATATATACAAATATAAATTGCAATATCATTTTCATATTGTAACTATACACAGAGAAATTCGACAGAACACGAGCCGAACCATTCTAAAGATAATAGGTTCATTTCGGACGTTCTAAACTCACGAAAATGAGCCAATCTCGGACTTCCTACACCAATGAAAATAGAAATGAAAAAAAAGAACATTCTCATTAGTACATAAATGATTGAATATTTTATATGCTGTTAAATAAATGGAGTCCTTCCAATTTGTTAGAATTGTTTAATTATACTCATATTTAGTAATTCAACGATTTCGCGGGTTCTTATTGCCGTTCGCTTTGTCTCAAACAATTCACCTCTCTTTATGAGTTTAATATAATGTACCATTAAATTGGGTCTTTGCCCCGCCCGTTGTCGTCGGTCCGGGCTGATCCGACCATCCGCCCAACTCCAGGTAATTGTTCTACAGCTCAGAGTTTCAGAGATGTCTTTTTTAAACGCCTCACAGACTTGAACTTTCTGCACATCGAGAATAGCTCTCTGTTAAAAATAATCCGCCATATCCAAATATTTAGTATACATTTGTAATGCAGTTCTTCACTATTTCACATCTGCCATACACACAATATATAATAAACCATTAAATGGAATAGGAATAAATACCTTCCAAAATGCTCGGCGAATACATATACAGTGTTTTCGATCAAAATCGGCGATTTAGGAATTAAAATGTCGGTCAATCAGCTTAGTGCCTGGCTTCATGTCGTTGTTATTATGATCAGTTATGTTGGGGGGGGGGGGGGTGAGGGGGGATTAAACCGGGGTTGTCTAACTAATTGTAAATAGGAACCACATCGCCGTGTAGCAATAGATGACATGGTTACTGTCCTAGATCAGATTTGTGAACTTCCTATCACAGTCATAGATTTGGAGATATTTTTCATTGCCTGGCAATCCTTCTTTTTTGCCGTGTCCACATAATCATATTTATTAAGAGGCATGATTCAACTATTTCTATATTCAAACCTAGATGGTGTGAAATATTTGACTTTTATTATTATCGAAACTTGTGTTTATTTAGGTGGTCGACTGACTTGGTTATAAAATGGGTGTCATTCTTATTCGCGCGACCAATAAATCTCTCCATCGACTTCTATAATAAGTATCGAAATTTGGGGAAATTGTCTACCGCGAGAGATTAGTGAATTGGGTGTGGTCAGGATTTAAGATATCGTTTAATGTTTAAATAATAACATAAAACTCGGTTTGTTTCTGAATGAATGACTATTTTTGTAGTTCATGGTTTATATTTTGTTTAAAGGACAATTCTGCCGTTCACCGATTTTACTGGCGTTAAACAGTATCATTTTAAAGGACAATGTTTCCATCCATTTGAAACAGTACAATATTGAATATCTTTATCTAGGTAGTCGAATGAACTTGATATAAAATCGGTGCGTCAGTCTTCTTGTTGGGACCAATAAACTCTTCCTTTGCCTTCTATGGTATATATATATATATATATATATATATATATATATATATATATATATATATATATATATATAGTTATTGAAATCTGTGGAAATTGTCTACCGCGAGAGACAGTTGAATTTGATTTTGTCATAATTTAAGATTTCTTTTAATGTTTAAACAATAAACTATTGTTTCTCAATGCATGAATATTTTGGTAATTATTGTATATTATGCTTAAAGGACAGTGGATTTTCCTGTGGGAAACAGTATAATTTTAAAGTAAAAATTTTTGTTGCGCCATTTCCGGATGTGACACAAATGCTGGAGATTAGTTATTGTTATAGATTGCCCTCATGCTTTATTTCCTTTCGACATTATAATCCATTTATAGATAAACTGGATTTCAGACGCCGAAGCCGAGACTGTTAGGCATCCGGCATTAAACATTAACAAATTTCTAAAAAGTATAGCCCTGTAGTTGATGCACTCCTTATCCAATCAAGTTTACAAATTTTGAAAGTTTCTAAATCCTTACACCCCGAATCCTTTATGGCAAAGCTGCGGCTTTTGATATGTTTCGGAAGAACTCTCACGACTAGGTAAATATTAGTTTCAAAATGACCAAAGTAAAATTTCGATGAGACGTGAAAACCCTATCCCATTCCGTCTCAAATTCAGCAGCTCAGCTAAATGCAAAAATTAAATTGATTTACACAAATAAGTTTGCCTAAAATATTGACACATTTCTATTGCTTCTAATTCCCAGGGTTTCATTTCAATCCTCGCTATTCTATTCGATTTAAACTAGACAATTTGGACTTCACATTGAGGACTTCAGAATGCAACCGTTGTTCTTTAGTATTCTGGATGACTCCTATGCTGCTGTTAGCTGCTGGAATAATAGACAAAAAAACATACGGCATCTTGAAAAATGTTCGGCCTGTTCACGGTTATTTACCTCAGCAAATGAAAAATAAGATTGGTGATGGAGATGGTAAAACCACAAAGCTGAATGGTGAAGAGTCTGTTACAGGTGTCATTCCAGAAAGTAATAACTCTTCTGTTGATGGAACGTTTTACAGAAACTTGAATACCGAAGGAATCATTTATAAAACAATTCCCTTCAATAGATCTAAGAATGAAGCCATTGATAAAGCCGAACAAATCATCTATGAGGGTCAAATTATACCCAGTTTAAGTGGGACCATTCGTGGGATTGCAACCGACAGAAGTCTGTGGATACCGGTTCACAACGCACTGATGTCTAAGATCTGCAGAACGACCAAAGTAAGTGGAGAAGTCTTACTTCTCGAAAGTGTTAATATACCTTCTATAGACGGCACTGTTCCTGTAGCTATGAAGCAATCAGTTACTGTGGTATCTAAGCCTCACAGTTCAGAGGCAGGTGTAACAGGAAGAATAATGCTGAGAATTCTGCAAACAGTGGTGACAGATCGAAATTTATCTGAAACTTTGAAGAAGACGCTACTCAATGATAAACTAGAAACTGATCTGACCAAACTGCAACAACAAAACGATCTTCTCGTCAGACGTAACGCCATTTTGATTCTTTCCACACGACAATATGCCAGAATCACCAGACAGCGTAACACAACCTGTTCTGATGTAAAGGCTGCCTTGGTAGAATCTCAGAAACTTCAAAATGTCAAAATGGAAACAGTAACAGTTTGACAGAAGTGGGTGACAATGAAACAACTGGAACCAAGAAAGGGCAGAATTTTCTCATAGTGAGTTTTTAGTTCAAAAAGTAGTGCCATTTGGATATTTAAAGTCTTGATGCGCCATGTTAACGCTATAGAATCACTTGCATACCACAATATTGTGACTCTCTAATAGAAATATCAACCCAAAAATGATTCAACCCCGTTCAGTATTTATAAATGTGGATGTGAAATTTCATCGATTGATGCTGCTCGCTATTCAATAAACCCGCAGAAATTTTGTCGTCCGCAAAAATGTATTTTTATCAGACTGAATCCAAGTCTGGACATTATCTGGAGTTGGTATTTTGATTTTGTTTTCTTGATTAATTAAATGTTAAATAATCCATCTGGGTACATATCTAGCCGTGAGCAATTTTGATTTTGTTTTCTTGATTTATTAAATGTTAAATAATCCATCTGGGTACATATCAAGCCGTGAGAAATTTGAAATTTAACGAAAAATACAAATGGCGCATCGGGATTTTAATATGTTGAAGTTATATTAAAACGCATTTTTTTTGTCATGCGATTATTAATTAAATGAAAAGTTTTAAGCTCGACTGATTAGATATTAATAGCTTGATTCGTGTACAATATGGACCCTAGCAATAAAATCTGCAAATTTTGCCACACTAAACTAACAAATCTTCTTTTTCTTTTATCAATTTTAGAAATTATGGAATAGAATTATCCGGAAATCCAACAAAAAGACAGATAGTGAGAAAGGTCAGTTTCCTTTTTCATTAGTTAGTTGACATTTAGGATGTTAATAAAGGTTTATAAAAAGTTTTTTTTTTTTTTAATTTGTGAATTTAAGATTTTTGGTTTATTGGTATCATTTGGGTTCTCTTTTTTAAATTTCAGATGTTCAAGCAGTTAAAACTTCAAATAAATCTTCAAGGCTGATACGTTTAATCTGTTTTGTCAATCAAAGACACTAGAATAAATAATTTTGATAATCAATCAGATCGTTTACATACATGTACTTGCAGGTTTTTATTCGGGTACGAATTGGCATTGCCTAACTGGACCATTTTACAACATGAGAGTTGAAAGTCGACCATGTACCTGTTGCCGCTCCATACTTCAGTTAGTAACAATAGCTGGTCTCCTGCCTTTGTGTTACATCCGGAATGTGCGCGTAAATGTCACGGATTAACCACAGCAAACATGTTTACTTAAAATCATATTTGTATCTATTTGACCTATTCAATCAGAAATATCGCATATGTAAAATTGGTGAATGGCAACATTGCCCTTAAACTTTTACGTCCTAGATACCAATTTGTAGTCCTACCTGTAAAATTATATCGTTATTTCGTTATAATTTCTAATTTTCTTTGCTATAAGGTCTATCATTATATCCAGAACAGCCCTCTAGAGTCGATTGTGTTATGCACATGACTTCTATGAGTCTATAAATAAATATATCAGTGGACGATGCCTTGGTGATAATAGGAAGGTTGCTTTTCATTGATGGTCTACAGTAAACAACTGATAAAACGATCAATCGATATACATCGGATTTTAATCTGACTGGGACACATTTTGATTCCTGAAAAGGGATTTGGAATTTCTGCTGGTAACATCCAAATCTCAAAATGATCAATACAAAATTCAGGGCATTTTATTCACTTTAAATGTCACGAAATATTTAAAGGGGCATTGGTTAAGATTAGATAAAGAGTTGATAGTTCTCAGAAATAGTTAAAAAATAAATAATGAAATCAAAATTGCTAGTCTCGGTCGTTATTACTGACGTTGGTATGATACCAAACAAAGTCTCCATTATCCATTTTTACGTTAAATTATCCATCACCAAATGTATTCAAATCCAGTAAATATCGTAAGCTAACGATGGCATCGGGAGTTGATTATGATCTTGGTGAGTTAATTAATGTCCAAATAATAATTTAGATAATATTTCAGCCTCAAAGAAAGACCTGCAATAGACAGATTTAGCTCTATGCATGTTTAATTAAAGGTCGCTATAAGTCTATTTAAAATTCTTACCAAGGCGTATATATCCATATTCCGACATGTTGTGGTCAGTATCGTGAATTACTGCATGTATTTATGGCAGTGGTCTGAGCCGTGTATATGTAAGTGCTTGTTCATGGTTTGCTAATCCTATATCGAATACAGGTTTATGACCCTTAATGACAGTAGTATATCAATGATATTGTGGTCAATACATACACTAACAATAATCCTTTGTCTTTACTCAATCTCTGGACAAAATAAATATTAAATATTAAATAAACTGGCCACATGCTGAACACGTTAAGACGATGTTTATAGAAAGTATATTTAGTACAAGCCATAAGTACGTAACGCACTTGAAGGGATTAAAATAAAACTTCTTACTAAGTATTAAGAAGTTTTATTTTAATCCCTTCAAGTGCCTGTGCTTTAGGTTTAGTTGTACGGGTTATCATATGTACCGCAATGTGAAATATTCTTACACCACCGTACGCTATTTTGTCGGTTATATCATCCCATAATACATGATTAGACCCTGTCGAAAGTATTTCTAGTTAACCACCCCGAATTATTAGAGACCCGAAACTATTAGATCAGTTTTATTTCCAATTACATACACGCTTGTGCACTAAAAATAATTACATTTGACCATCTGCTAAGATGTGTAAAAAAAATTTTCTGATCAGCAGTCTATGATGTTATGTCGGAAATCGCATAATATAATCTGATGTTTAATCGCTGGACTCAACCACAAAGCTGTGACTTAGTATAAGGTCTAAAGTCTGTTACGTCCATGTTCGTAATCGAGGGGGGTTGGATGGCTGAATGGTTAGCGTGCGCGCGCTGTATCATAAAGTCTGTCATTGAGTCAACTGGCGTGGTTTCGAATTCTCGGTTGTACGTGACAAGGAGTAGGGTCGCCTGTCCAACCTCGTGGGTTTTCCCCGGGTCCTCCCACTGCTAAAGACCCCTACGCGCAAGCGAATTTTTGAAATAAAATTAAACCATATGTTAGTCCCGAAATGACATAGTTTGTGTCGAGTGGACGTTAAACCCCATTTCTCTCTCTCTCTCTCTCTCTCGTAATCGAGATTATCAAATAACTGGTCTAACTCAGGGGCAAATAACTCGTCTGAAACCGATTCTCTTTCAATCTATATAAGAGAGAGAGAGAGAGAGAGAGAGAGAGAGAGAGAGATGGGGTTTAACGTCCACTCGACACAGACTAGGTCATTTCGGGACTAAAATGTGGTTTAATTTTATTTCAATAATTCGCTTGCGCGTAGGGTCTTTAGCAGTGGGAGGAAACCGGAGGACCCGGAGAAAACCCACGAGGTTGGACAGGCAATCCTACTCCTTGTCACGTACAACCGCTGATTCGAAACCACGCCAGTTGACTCAATGACAGGCTTTATGATACCGCGCGCACGTGATAACCATTCGGCCATCCAACCCCCCAGTCTATATAAGAATATCAAGATGAGAAACAAATTGTAATTAAATAACTGGGATCAAAGTTCACTACTCTAGATTCCCTCAACCTTTGTCAATATTCACTAATTTTCTCTAGGTCTTGGGTAGAAAATCGAGTCTACGATGACGTATAAAAGCTGACCACGTGATGTTTAAAAACGTCATAGCTTAATGTTATTTTTTAAATATTTTCTATGTTACAGGCGCATGTGGACTCAACCTACAAATGTTTGATAACGATAAGAGGATACTTGTTGAAACGCCGTGCTTTTAGAATAAAACCAGTGATTGTTTCCCATACAAATTGTGTTCTGTTAATGTGTTTCCTAATCGCTAAATGCCACTTAAAGATTAAGTGTATCACAGATGACAACTTCCGGTTTACCGAAGATGTCGAAGGCAGGAATTCTTGCAGAAAAAAATAAAAATTAAATCGTCTTTCATCTATCCATGACCATGTTATTCAATTACAAGGTTAGAGGACACAAATTTCAGATAACAAAAAAAGATATATAATTATTTGCGGTTGGGAAAATATTATAGAACAACTACTCCTGGCCAAAAAAGACAAGTTTTTGCGGAATTTAGTTTGTACTTATGTTTCTCTAAGTCATGACCACAAAAGGACATATTTTGAAGGAATTTATTTTGTATTTTGTTTAAATATATGTTTCACTAAGGTGTAAACTTGTGCACTCCTGACTCGTACGGTAACCTTCCTACCTTGTACTTCAATAAAGACCTCTTCATATGAAAGTTACGCTGTCTGGCTGCAATTAGCTTCGCTTGAGAACAAACACGAAGTTAGGTGATTGACATTTTAAACATACATTATGCAAGAGCTAAATCTGCCTATTGCAGGTCTTTCTTTAGGCCTGAAATGTTATCTGAATTATTAATTAGACATTAATTAACTCATCCAGACCATAATCAACTCTCGGTGTCATCGCTAGCCTGCGATATTTACTGGATTGGGATTCGATTTGCTGCTCAATTTTCATTCGTGATTTAATCATGAAATGGATAATCGAGACTATGTTTTTTTTATCGTACCGACTTTAGTAATGATGATCGAGGCTAGGCCGAAATTTCAATCGCTAAATTCTCAGTTCAGAGTGGATCATTTTTGACTGAAATTTTAACTATTATAGTGAGAACTACTAGCTCTGTTTATTTGGCATGTGTGTGCATAAAATGGATTAGAACCATTTAATTTATCAGTTCATTTACCTTTCAATATGGTGGTCATTCAAAACAGAGATATATTCTCAAAGAAGACAGTTCTCTGTGTGCAGAATAAGACTTATTGACACTCGTAGTAAAGGGTGGACATCTATATCCATATTAAATAAGGATATTGGACTACCAAACTACTCTAACCGAAACATAGAAACTTGAGTGTCGAGGTTGTTTTAGTAAACAGAAATAGACAGTCACTGGCCATCCAAATGATTCTTAGTTTCAAAGGGTTTATCAGATAGCTCCACAATTATGTTCCTTAAATCACCAAATTATCCATACTGTATTAGAATATTACTGATTCTTCTAATCCTTCCACATTCAAATCATCGTAGTATAAGCTACTTATTTTGAGAATAAAACTGATATGTCTGTGGGAAAGAGAATAAATGTATACTGGGTGTGGGTGGACCTATTTTACCGTAACCTGCTCAGTAGCAACAAAACTCTTTGTCATTGAACTTTGTTATTGTAACTAGGTGTTGAAATGTATTTTGGGCGGCCAAAAAGATAAAACTAAAAATCTACTTCGTCATGCGGACCGATTAATACGTTTATGTTAACATTACTAACCAATGATATTGAACTTTCACCACATTCTAATATAACAGTACACCGACGATATGGTCAGAAACATCTCTAAAAGCAAGTACAGGAAGACAACACTACACCAAAACCGACAGGAGAAACCTGCGGACAAGGCAAATTACATAGACATTGCAAGAAATATACAACAAATATCAAATCAAGTGAATAGACCCAGGCCTGTAATGATACTGGCTTCACTCAAAATGAAAGAAAAAAGGGGGATCACGTGGCTAAGTGGCTCGATCCCTGCATTGGCCGAGAAAGTTCATCCAAATTTTCCGGCGTGGTTTCCCCTTGTCAGTGATGCAGGACGGAGGGCCTGACAAGGACAGCTGTCTAGTTGTTCGGATGGGACGAAAAACCGAGGTCCCGTGTACATATTGGCGTGCACGTAAAAGATCCCTTGGCAGTTGGAATTCGATATAAGAGTAGGCCGTAGCGCCGCTGCCCGGGCACAATTTCCCTCATAGCACACTGTATGGCGTATGCCCGTCTTCATTAGCCCAGTTTGGGAACATAACAGTAGGACGTTAAACCCCATTTCATTTCATTTCATTTTCGAAAGAAAAATGATTTACAAAAAAGACGTAACACTAACAGAAATAATGCGACCGATCTTGACAGTGGTTGTCTCTTGAATGGTGATAGTCTGCCAGTTGACGTCATGAGTTAGACCCTCAAGCAATTTTAACAAGGGCGGTAATCCGGATAGAATCTCAGAAAACGCTAAAGAAAAATATTAATGAAGTGTCGTGAGCAAACTTTTAGGTGTTTCTGGGATATAAGGAACCATCAAATAAATAACAACAGCGGTCTTATCCAACTGCGTACGTCCGTTCACTTCTTGTTGGGATCAGTCAAACGCAATATCGGTTGTATCAATGAACAATAAGGGTGTTTATCTCATAATTAAAGCTACAATTTCATATTTTTAAGTTATATTTTTAAAATTTATTAAAATAAAGCCTTAAAATAGATGGTATCCATAAACAGTCCTACCTTGTTAAAGAATTATCCTATTAATCCTATAATTCACTATTGCCATGCAGAAATTGGCAAAAATATCATTTTCAGCTTCAAATTCAAACGTTTGGAGGCAATAGGAAACAAGGGAGGTAATTGTGTTATTATTTCCTGTGTAAATGATTTTTAAAGGTGGGAAATAATGTCCATGATCGTATAATAGTGAGTTGATAACCTACATGTATTGAGCAAAAGACATAGAAATAATTATGTTTTGACTTTCTTAGAAAATATGAAATTCTCACTTTAAATTGAGTAGTGAACGGATATATGAATGAAAAAACACAAAGATGGAGTGCCCTAAATGTAATTGTCTTGAGTCGTCTCTAACAGAAGTTCATAAATTCAACCACCCATGCAACAGGAGGTGAGGAGGGGTGGTTGGGTCGCCTGTCCAATCTCGTGGGTTTTATCAGGGTCCCCCGGTTTCCACCCACTGCTAAAGACTCTTACGCACAAACGAATTATTAAAATGAATTTGTACCATATCTGACCGAATTGGTGTCAAGTGAACATTAGCCCCAATTCTGTATCTCTTATTTGCTTATGAAAACATTAAAATTTCCGATTGTCAAAGAACCCAAATATGCAATATAATCCAAAACATTTTGTCAATTGTAAAATATCTTCTTATAATGTGTTGGGTTTTTTTTAAATTGAGGCTTTGATCAAAACATTAAACCTTTCAATTTTTATCCTTTGATCATGATAAGATTTTCGAATAATATGTAGAACATTTAGATAATAATAACATTATCTCATTCGCTAAAAATTAACATTATGATTAATATATCATTATATGATTATTATATCATTCATTAACTGAGTGGTGATTGATATTTTATGTTCTCTTGATATAGCTGACAGAATCTTCAAAATTATAAGCTTAAAATACCTTTTAATCAATTATTGAAAATACAACATAACATTTCGCACATGCAAAAGTTTTGATGGGTGTTTTCAAACCATTAAAGATCAATGGCCCAATCTTCATTCCGTCTTCATTAGCCCAGTTCGGAGCAGAACAGTAGGACGTTAAACCCTATTTCATTTCATTTCATTTCCAAATCTTCATTTTAAGGTCTAAACTACCAGAGTATATTTTTTAATTAAAGCCCGAAAGTTTTCTGTGATGTGCCTGTAAAGTTCTATTAGAAATAAGAGGTATAACAGACTATAAATGGATCGTTGTAACCATCATTTCCAAAACTTATCAATTTACAATGCAAAAACTTACTTGACTACGATACAGCTGTACCTATGACCACCAGGCAAAACCAAAATCATGCTGACGATATCAGACAAAATTTTGCAGATGTAAATGGACTTTCCGAATAGTAAAACAAACTTTACTTGAAAGGAGGCACATGGTTTTCGTTTGAGAACGGGTAAGCATATCCTGTTCGATAGACGACACAACTTGTCAAATATGATGTTTAACACCAAAAATGGGGAGCCACGGGGTTAAGACGCTAGCTCGCTAGCCTGGAGGTCGGGTGTTCGATCCCTGCATTGGCCGAGAAAGTTCATCCTGATTTTCCCACGTGGTTTCCCCTTGTCAGTGGTGCAGAACGGAGGGCCTGACAAGGACAGCTGTCTAGTCCTTCGGATGAGACGAAAAACCGAGGTCCCGTGTACATATTGGCGTGCACGTAAAAGATCCCTTGGCAGTTGGAATTCGATATAAGAGTAGGCGATAGTGCCGCTGTCCTGGCAAAATTTCCCTCATAGCACACTGTATGGCGTATGCCCGTCTTCATTAGCCCAGTATAGGAGCAGAACAGTAGGACGCTAAACCCCATTTCATTTCATTTCATTTAACACCAAAATGAAACAAATTCTCCATAAATAATTCAAAGCTAGTTTTTTTTTAAATCGTGTAAGAATTGTGAAGCAATGGTTGTGAGCATTATCAGCTCGTTAACTATTGCTACATTTACTATTCTGCTACATCATAAGTAATACCTTTGCTCGCTAACCTGGAGGTCCCGTGTTCGATCCCTACGTTGGCCGAGGAAGTTCACCAGGATTTTCAGGCGTGTTCCTCCTTGTCAGTGATGCAGGACAGGGGGCCTGGCAAGGGACAACGTATAGTCGTTAGGATGGGACGAAAACCCGAGGTCCCGTATACACATTGGCATGCACGTAAAAGATGCCTTGGCAGCTGGAAGTTTATTTAAGAGTAAGCCGTAGTGCCGCTGTCAGAACAATATTTCCCCCATAGCACACTGTATGGTATATAGTACATGTGACAGACCTGGGATTTTGGAACATCAGTACCAATTTGATGAATAAATTCAACCATGATTTTCAGTTAGCCTGGTGGCTGAAGTGTTGAAATTTGGTTGATGGACTTCCGGGTTACTTTGCTAAATTGCATTTTGGCGGCCATCTTTAAAGATGGCCGCCGTTATTTCATTGAAATTGAGCCCATCGGGGAAACCTTCATAACTCCTGAAAAGATCGACCTATGGATATGGAATGTGGCTCACAATGTTCACAAGAAAATGCTTCTTCAGGTGCTATATGATACTTGTTGTTGAATGAATCATATATTTTCCAAATCAACAGATTATTCTGGAAAAAGCAACCTTTTGGCATTTTTATTTTCCCAGGTTTTCATGATTTATTTTATAAGTTTACTACCAAATCCTGTTCAGAGTAATTTTAGCCAAATTATGTGTGTGGTCTTCTTAAGTTATTCAATTAGCATAAATAAATACGCCCAGTGGTCCTCCCTATACAGCTGCGGTGGCCGCAAACTCAACAAAAGTCGTAAGTAGACTGTCAAATTTAAAATGTTGAACGTCGGCGAGGCAGGGCACAAACTTAGTGAACTTTTAGCTAGTGTGTCACAATCGAAACGATATTTGGGGACGGGTTGTTTCTGTGTCAAAATTTGTCCCTAAAGACAATTTTGAGATTATGTCACTTCTGTGACGTCATTTTCGGTTGGGGTCCTGTCCGATGTCCAAAATGACCGCAAGGGAGCTAAAGATGATCCGAACAATTATAGGCCAATCTCAATTCTCCCCACAATTTCAAAGATATTCGAAAGGCACTTGAGCACTCAAATTCAAACTTATTTGGAAACCTTCAATGTTCTTTATGCTTACCAATCTGGATTTAGATCAAATCATTCATGTGCTACTGCACCGATCCGAATGACAGATAATTGGCTTGATGCTATCGATAATGGTGCGATGAGTGGTATAGTGTATCTTGATTTTAGCAAAGCATTTGATCTCATTGATCATAAGCTTATTATTCAAAAACTACATCTTTATCGATTTGATAATAATTCACAAATTTTGATTGAATCATATCTTGACTCACGGAAGCAAAAAGTATGTTTAGGATCAATTACCTCCTCAATTACTACAGTCAAATGCGGGGTTCCACAAGGGTCGATCCTGGGTCCTCTCCTATTCCTTATTTTTATAAATGATCTCCCACTCAATATTGAATCAAGTCAGATAGATTTGTTTGCTGATGACAGTACCCTGCATTGTTCACACAAAGATATTAATCCATCGCCAATAATCTCCAAAATTATCTCTATTTGGTTGCTAAATGGTGTAAAAACAATGGGATGGTAATCAATCCTTCGAAAACAAAATCAATGCCGATTTCATCAAAACACAAAAGAAATCAGAAAAACCTAACTTTATCACTCCATGGTGAGAAAATTGAGACGGTTACTACCGCAAAATTACTTGGAATTCAAATTGACCAAGACCTTAATTGGGAAGCACAGAAAGCAGATATGTCTAAAAAAAACTTGCATCAAAAATATTTCTCCTAAATAAGATAAAAGATCATTTACCTTACGAGACAGGAATTTTGTTTTATAACAGTTACATACTACCAATATTTGATTATTGCTCTATTATTTGGGGAAATGCTACCAAAAGTAGATTAGACATTCTTTTAAAATTACAAAAGAGGGCAGCAAGAACTATTCTTGATGCACCGATTGAAACTCCGTCCACCTCTTTATTTACTAAACTCGGTTGGCTTACCCTTACACAGAGGATTCTTTACAATAAAATTGTCTTAGCATTCAAAATTATTACATTTAATACTCCACTTTATCTAAATTTCTATTTTATTGAAAAATCTCTTGTTTCCAAAACGGATATCTTGCTCCGTTCACAGACCAGTAAATCTCTTTTTCTTCAAAATTGCAAAACGGAATCCATGAAACGTACTTTTCATTATTCTGCATGTCTTTTATGGAACAATCTGCCTTTTGATATAAAGATGTGTAAAAATGTTGAAAATTTTAAGATTAAACTGAAGAGTCATTTATTTTGCACACTGAAGGAACCATAATATTCAACTGACAACATACTTATTATTTTTAACTTGCAACTGCATTCTATTTTATTTTGTGTGTAATTATAGTGTTCTTCCTATTTTCTACTTGTATAATGTATATGTTTTGAAGTTTGGGAGTGACTTATCAAACTCCCCACTTTAAAATGCTATTGCATTTCTAATGATTTTAAATTTATCCTGATATTACATGTATATATGTCTTTGTAGCTTAGGAGGGACCTATGGAAGATTAGTTTTTTTGCAAACTAAATACGTTGCCTCATTAAATAAAGTTTTTATTATTATTATTATTATTATTATAGTATCATGCAAGGTAGGGCTTGTGATATATCATGTATAGGGTTTTCGTAGCCACTGAATTTAAAATTGAATTATTTATTGGAATTTTCGATGAAACGGAAAGGTTTGTTTCGCACAGGTATTAGCTTAGAAGGGACAAATACAATTTGTAGAACCAGATATTTGATGTTAGTGAACCCATTTTTTCTAGGACACCTGTTTCACACAAAATCTTATTTTCTATCCAGACGAACCTTCAGTATAATAATCTATATGCATACAAAGTTTATGAAAATACACATTCAAGCAGCATTTAATATGGTCTACCCCCTGTAGGACACTCCCTTTAACTTAAAAATAAATTGTTTATTGGAATTTTCGATTAAACGTAAACTTTCTGTAAAATGTAAAATACTCGACTAATATACCAGTTGTAACATGTTTAACATCATATCTTTCCACGCGAATTAACAACAAATTGTTCATTCGATAAAACGGAAACATTTTTATACTTGTAAAATAAATACCTATTGTGTATATGATACGTTGAAGTCTACCATGTAATACGGAAATTTGCAACACGTTTATAAGCACCATATCTTTCTACATGAACTAACAATAAATTGTCCATTGGATAAAAAGGAGACATTTTTTTATATATATAACTGTAAAATAATATATGAATTATCGTTTTAACATCATATCTTTTGCCTCCCTTTTCAGGGATGGACACTCAAAAGGGGTATGGTAGTTTCGGGGGTCCCTAAACTTGTCAATGTTCTCGCGTAGTTATGAATTTATGTCGTTTTTGATGAATTATTAAGATATATGCATAAGCTAAAAACACCAGGATATACTCTAGAAAGTACCATTTAAATTACAGTCAGTTTTTTCAAAAGAAATTTCGAGCCTGGTTGTAGAGAACCCCGTCGTTCACCTCACGGAGCAAAGATAAGCCTGTCCTATCCTAGGTATCATATGTGTAATTTTATGTCAACTTCATAATTTTCAGTATAAATATAACATTTACTTGACAATTATCACAATTTTCATCTGGCCTTAAAACATTTTAATTGGATTTGTGTTCCTGGTGTTATAAGCTTTCCAAATATGTATAGTTTGTTTAATAGGGAGGACCTTGTAGCGGAACTGTGTTTCTAAGCAAGCTTTGGTTGCAGGCCTACTAGACTATATGAAAAAAGTTGCCGGGCATAGAGGCGTTAATGTAAAAACGGACCACATTACAATTTCTGAACGAATAAGAGATCTTAAATTCTTAACAACTGGATATATCATAAATAATTCTCAATACGGCTTAAAATGGTGCAAAGGCATAGTAGATGAAATTAAAATGACTCACTATTTTGGTGAAATGTCTTGTGATCTGTGAGATACAAAATAATCAATTCCATTTTATGTCCCATTCTATTGTTTATGGGGTGTGTGTGTGTGTGTGTGTGGGGGGGGGGGGGGGGTCACATAGGATGTGTCATATTTAGCAGTATCATTAACATCATTTTCAGCATTATTTTTGAGTTTTTATTCATGTTCAGTGACTCTGAAAACCTTATAAAAGAGACATTATAAGCTATATAAAACAGTCATTCATGTTATGGAAATTCTGACCGTCATTTTGAATTTTCCCCATCTTGGATTTTTAAAACTCTTTGTTTAGATTAAACAAACATTGTGCAAGAGCTAAATCTGCCTATTGCAGGTCTTTCTTTAGGCCTGAAATGTTTTCTAAATTATTATTTAGACATTAATTAACTGACCCAGGCCATAATCAACTCTCGATGGCATCGGATTTCTCCGATATTAAATAAATTAGAACGTATCAGTCATATTTTGATTTAATCTAAAAATGGAGGAGCGAGACTTAGCTTCGAGCAACCAGTACAGTGGTTGAAATTATTGCACGTGTCTTGTCAAACCTTCAAAGGCTAATATCTTCGCTCGCAATAGAGTAATTTGAATGAAATTGTCAAATTATTCATTTTACATTATCTATTTTCGAACTATTGTAGCAAGAATGGCTAGCTCTTTATCTAAATCTTACGTAATGAATCTTTAATTGTAAGCTCATTGGATAGTACATGTCATATCAAACAATGAAATGACTATATTATCTGACATATTGGCCATTTTAGGAAATTTTGTCGCCATTTTGAATTTCCGCCATCTTGGATCTGGGACACTCATATCTAAATCTTACGTAATGAATCTTTAATTGTAAGCTCATTGGATAGTACATGTCATATCAAACAATGAAATGACTATATTATCTGACATATTGGCCATTTTAGGAAATTTTTTGTCGCCATTTTGAATTTCCGCCATCTTGGATCTGGGACACTCATATTTGAGATTATTTTTTATGATCAATGTATCTGATATCTATTCAATCACTTAAGTTGACCAAACAGATAATTTGGCTTATATGGGTCTGAACACGATTTGTTAGTAAACATACGAACGGACATGAAAAAAAAATCGAAAATGTTGCTTTTTTCAGATTAATCTTTTATTTTAAAACTGATAGTATTGATTAAACAACATATATCATATACCAGCAGATGCAGAATTATATTATGAACATTTTGAAATATATTACATATCCATATAGGTGAAACTGTTGAGGAGTTATGAAGGCTTCCCCGACTCGCACTATTTCAAATAAGAAAAAAAACGGCGGCCATTTTTTTTAAAGATGGCCGCCAAACTGACATTTGGCAAAGTGACCCGGAAGTCCATCAACCCATTTTGGACACTTTAGACCTAAGGCTAACTGAAAATCATAGTTAAACCAATTCATCAAATTGGTAATGAATATCTGCCTGTCACATGGACTAGTATGCCCCTCTTCATTATCCCAGTCGGAGCAGAACAGTAGGATGCTAAAGCCAATTTCATTTCATTTCATTTTCATTTCGTATCGGATTGAAATGGATTATACATTTTCGAAAATCTTAATGTTAATTATAGGTTCATAGGAATTACGGGCTAAAATAAAAACAAACCAAGGTGTGTGGGTTATAATAATTAGTCAACAAGCGAACTAATAAAATCAATCGTATATCATTTATATCAGATGTGGTCACAGCTGATATTGGGTCATTGGGGCTGTAATATGGAGAATAATCTGATAAGACAAAGGTAGTGCTTCATATTTTTAGAACAACTGATACACTTCCGATTAAACATGCATTATGCAAGAGCTAAATCTGCCTATTGCAGGTCTTTCTTTGGGCCTGAAATGTTTTCTAAAGTATTAGACATTAATTAACTGATCCAGGCCTTAATCAACTCTCGATGGCATCAGATTTCTCCGATATTAAATAGATTAGAATGGTTCAGCGATACTTTGATTTAATCAAATATGGAGGACCGAGACTTAGCTTCGATCAACCAGTACGGTGGTTAAAATTTTTACACACGTCTGCCAAACTTTCAAAGGCTAATATCTTCGCTTGCAATAGAGTAATTTGAATGAAATATTCAAATTATTCATTTTACATCACCTACTTCGAACTATAATAGCAAGAATGGCTAGTTCTTTATTTAAATCTTACATAATGTATCTTTAAACTTTGTTGTAATGGTGTATTCTTGGTTTCTCAGACACTAAACAGCATCCAGATATCAAAAAGTAATGTAAAATTAAATGTATACTTTGTTTAAAAAAAACCAAAAAATTATATCATCATAATAGAAAAAAATTCACAAACATCATTTGTGATTTATTATTAAAAAAATATGTCTCACCTTTCCGATCTTTGATATCTGCCGTCATGTTATATCAAATAGTTGACGATTTAATTTGAACACATTTTAGCATATACACACTTTAATATATACATCCACTCGGCTAATAAAAAAAAGTAATGTCTCTTCATAACTCTGTTATCTGTATTAACACCTGGTAGGGACATGATCACTGATAACATATATACATACATCGTATCAACTAAAACAGCATTCTCATATAATCTACATTGAAACTTTGTCAGATCGCGATCAGTAAATTAATTCTAAAACTAATAAATCTCATGATTAATCATAAATTCTTAACATGAAAGTCCCATGATCAGATTTGTGGAAAAGAAGGGCACTATCTTTAAATTTATTATAATATACATTAAAGTTTAATAGTACCATTCATGGGTAATCCTAGTATATACGTTACAGTTTAATATTATCATTCATGGGTAATCCACTTTGAACAAAACTTCATGGACTGTAAATTTCTGAAAAATGATTAACTAATGTTTCTAAACGTAACGTAAACCTTAAGATTTTAGCGTAAGTTATAAATAATATACTCTGGGCTTTACTATGATAAATCAATGTTTATGGTTGTGTTCCGAATCCCGCCAGTAAAAAATAAAATTTCACTATCTTAAAACGATAGACAAGAAAATTAGAAAACGGCAACGTCACTGCAGATTTTTTTTTATTTTCAATTACGCGTTGAAAAACAATTCAATTAACTCGACAAATTTCTTTGTCTCAAAGATATAAATATATTTGTGCTACGACATTGGCATGTTGTGTCAATCAATTTGACAATAACACATTTGGATAATTCAAATTCTACCTCGACAACTAAAATATGAGTCTATGGTTGACTGTCCTGGTGCAGTTAGTCAAACTTGACTTTCTTAAATAAAAGTAGAACAAAAAAAAACCAACCTTGATAACCTTAACTATTTGTGAAAAAGTACTGGTCATTTGAGGTCAGTTCCTTAATCATAAACAAGGCTTTTGTGATGTTATCACCAATTCCATTTCCATGACATTTACAGAATTAGAGATTGTTTATAACCGCTTTATATCCTTATTTGGAGTCGATTTAATAAATTCCTTAGAGTAGAATCCTAAATTCCATAGTTTCAAATGTCGGAATAACGTTTCGTGGAAAATTACTATTAATTTTTTTTTTATTCTCATGAAACTAGTATCGTTTAATTCGGGTAGGCCATTTTTATTTGCTGACAGAAATAGTAATTATTGTAAAATATCTTATTTAATGACAATCCTTATAACTTCCGTATCACGTTATAGATTCCTCATTGTGTGTTTAACATTATAAATATTCCTTTTTGACGTTTCGCCGTTTATCGTTATAATTCCTTATAATGGGCATGTCATAATGTCTCCAATATAAATTCCTGTGTAGTCCTCATTATAAGTTTCTTATTGTGGTGTCCCCCTTATAAATTCCTTATAGGCCGATATCGAAAGATCACAATCGTAAATTCCATAATTCCAAAGAAAGATTTAGTAGACTCTACACCTTCCCTTGTCCACAATTACGGTATTGAATTTAATTAATTAAATTAAAGAATTTTGACCGTCTATTCACTTGTTCACTTCCTAGTTGACTCCGTTTGAAATTCACACACCTTGGGGGATAGACTCCATAAACGTGCACCCACGCAACTGTAGTTAAATAGTGTTAATTCTAAATAATTTAAGAAATTTTCTTGTTAAGCCTCTGACATCACGAGTCTTTATCATCAAGGCATGTCTGTACTTTTAAAGTTGTTTTGTGCGTATTTCTTAATTCGCAACATCCCCGTGGCCTTCTACGTTAAATTTCTCTGCTTTAAAGGGTGATTTTTAAATTTAGTTTTCGGTTATATTAATCTATGAAGCATATCTTTTCAATTAGGAAAATTTGTGTATATTGTAATGTTTTAATTGATATATATAGAGCTAATATAAGAATATTGTATTTTCTGTATTGTATAATACACAACAGACACAGTAATAGTCACAAGGTTATAATGAATTTTACAACTAAGACATCTTTACATTAATTTATCATGTAGGCCATTTAAGGTTCTTAAATAAGCTACGTTTTTCTTTTGATTCTGTTTATGTTTACGGTTTATGTTATTATTGTCCGTTTTTTTTAAAAAGTCTATTTCTGCAGACAATTCTTTGTCCTGACCTTCCGCTTGTATTTATGTTGTAAGAATGCGTGCGTGAGAATCCTTATTTTTTTTCAGTTGTTTTAAGTTGATCTTTTTATCTTCAGTTTTCAAATTGACTACTGTACTTCTGTTATAGTTAAAGGACAATTAATTGCATGTCTTATATCAATTGTATCTGGCCATTGTGTGTACTCCTCTTTAATTAAACCCATTTTTAAAAAAAAAATCAAACAAAAAAAAAAAAAAAAAAAAATCATATAAATTTTTTGGATCATATTTTTTTTCCATTGATTTAACTACGTTGGTGAATGTATGGCCAGGTTAAAGAGGAGCATTAATCTTCATTCAAAGATAGTAACAAAAATAGTGCGATTTATTAAAGAGCCCTGTCGACTTTAAGCAGTCCGTAAAATCTCGTACAACGGGTGTGAACCATTTTACACATCAGGTATACACACGAATAGTAATCGACAGCCTACGTTATTGAGGAAGTTTAAAATCATTATACCTTCTTGATTGAGCAAAAAAGAAGAAAAAATGGATAGTTAGTTAGTTAGTCACTACATACCATTTTGTATATAATAATATCTTTAATTCCTAAATTAATAAGGCTTCTGTTGGATCACCACGACACACAATATCTACATATAATCGTGACTGTCACAATCCAAATTTGTTTTTGTTTTGTTTGGTTCTTGTGTTATTTATTTTAAATTTTTATTTATTTATTTTTTTTTTTTTTTTTTTTTGGGGGGGGGGGGTCGGGGCGTTCCACTTTATATCTAATATCATACCACGTACAACTGGGGAATCGAAACCACGCCAATTGACTCAATGACAGACTTTATGATACAACGCGCACGCTAACCATTCGGCCATCCAACCCCCTATACCAAATGATTTTGTTCTTCAAAAGATCACCACGTATACAATAAGATTTGACATTCTGTTAAAAAGCCCGAAGACTTTAATCGCTAGCTGATAATCGATATTCTCAAATAATCTTAGACAGAAACTCTCCTGCTATGAAAAAAATGCATATTAACTGATAATCAAATAATGTACCAAGGTCAATCTTTAAGTCATAAAATAATATAGGATGTGAAAAAATGGACACGTTTATGTAGCGAATATAGAGTTTCAAATAACGTTTTATTCTCTTCAATATATTGAAACGATGGTGGTCATGGTCGCTCTCATCTCTTTGCGTTCTCTCTTTTCTTCTTCGGGTTTGGCTGATTTTAAGTAAAACTAAAAACAAAAACGTGGGCCAATTATTTAAAAGTTTAACATGTAATTTTATTTTGTAAAAAAAAAAAACATATCAAGTTTAATTGCCTTTTATATTATTGCTAACTTTGCTCGACCTGTAGCCTATAACTGAGTTCATATTATATAAAATGTTATAAACCCCAGAATGTACCATCCATCAGATATCCTTTATTACATAAAATGTCAAAAGTATATGTGCTTGCATCAAGCTTGATTGTCTTTCGTCTCTTACATCTCTTATTCGGAAGTATATGAAACGGAAACAGTAATAACACAGACTGTTTCAATGTAAATTATACTTGTTACTTGAATTTGTCATGTTTTGTTTCTCGGAAAAATCACTATAAGTCTCAATTTTTTGTCGGTTTTGTTTACCTTTTTGCTCTCGCAATGTTTGATGCTCGGTTCCCACTATTACGATTCGCGCTACGATTGAAATCGTGGTTTTAATCGTGGAGTAATCGTAGTGATCGTATCAGGTCTTAAGATATATTGAGGTCAGTCGTAGCAATCGTGTGATCGTATCGAAACGTATCCGAACGTATCAGATCGTGGCTTAAATAGGGACAATCCTACCGTAACGCATCGCACGACAGTGGGAACCTGGGTTTACATAATTCCCTAATATGTTTGGGAAAGAATAGAGTGATAGAATGGAAGAAGATAACCCCAGGATTACCAGCCCAATATTGTAAATGCACAACAATGAGAAGTGGTATCAGATGTTATAGAAAGAGTGTGCATACCGGATGCTTTGGGTCAGGATTTCAGACGTCGAAAGCTACCGCGTAGAAGATAACCTTGAGGATACGTTTTATTGTTGTTAACACTACAATCAAGTTACCATGACATTATTAGTTAAAACGTTAAAAAATCTATAAGAAAGAGAAACTCAGTAGGTCGAATGAGGACGTGTCTTGTTTTTTTACGGTTAAATATGTAGCACTCATGTTTGTTTATTTGTTGAACAAATTTGTTTAAATTCTCGAAAGAACGTAGAGAGAAAGGTTTCTTAAAAGTAACATTTAAAACGTGTCAAAAGTTTATTGTTGTGCACAATAATTTCAATTCAGACTTGTTTGTATATTGTTTTCCTATTTGATTTAAAGTGGATAACGCGAATCATTAATTATGGAACTAATTAAAATCCAGTTTAATAAATGATCATTTAATAGATAAATAAAAACACTAAGACTAAAATCATCAACTAAAATTTCCTAACAAGTAGACATTAGACGATGTCTTAAATAATAGATAACGATATAGATAACGTGATAGAAAATGATATAGAAAATAATGATATGGATAATAATGATATAGATAACGCGATAGATGATGTGATAGATAATGTAATATATGATGCAGGAAGACTGCACAGCACAGCAGGTAAAAAAAGGTACAAATCAAAATATTAAATTTCCTAATAACTTCCTGCAATAGACAATGTATATAACGTATAGATAATGGTAATGGCGTATATGACATAATAGATGATGTGCAAAAAGTCCAAATTCTAAAATGAATCCTACGCGTTTAAAGAATAGAAATCATAGATGAACCCAGTGATAAATTATATCAAACGTTTTAGACAAGGTTGGACACAAAATAAAGATGAAACGAAGCGTAATTGATTGTCTGATTTTTAGATAGCATAAGCTGAATACCTTCTTCTCCAAAATTTACATAGTTGATGTTGACGACGCCATAATTTATAAAACAAATGGTATGCCTCAAAACTGCAATAGTCTCATTAATTAAGGATGCATTATTCAAGAGCTAAATCCATATCCACTTCAATACTTTATTTCATTTAACCCGAAATCAAACACGTTAGCTCCTTTAAAGGGGCCATTTTTTTGGACAACGGGGATGACATGGCGTGGTCCTCTGTGTTCTGCACCAATCGATCGAAAGAAAATGGGTGGGGCTGATAGTGTATCCCATATAAACCGTTTTACAGAATGATGTCTTCTCGTATATTTGAAATAAAACATATTCAAACTAAGTTTACTTCAAATCCCTCTTAAAACATTTTAATCTCAAGGAACCACATCAAGACGTACAATCTATTTTCGCCTTTCGGTGTTTTCCTGTCGTTCAATGTCAGAGTGTGTTGTACGTTTAAGACTCTCCTAATTCTCGCTAGCGATAGGTAATTCGATTTCATAACATGTGTGATTTGATTATATATTTGGACAAAACACATATTCAAACCCATTGTATATATCAAAAAATTACGTCAGATCCATCTCAAAACATTTTAATCGCAAGAAATTATCTTATTTTAAGACTCACAAATATATTCCAACCTTTTAACGCTGTTCCTTCTCAAGAGTCCGTCGTACGTTTAATTCTCACAACATTCTCACAACCGCTAGCCATTCGATTAACACCTACCAAGAGCTGGTTGCGTCCAGGAAACAAGCCGGCGGGCTACTAGTTTGTAATACCCTTATATTTATGCCACGTGCGCTCACCATGGCCGAATGATTAGCACGTGTTCGCTTTATCATAAGGCCTGTCACTGAGTCAACTGGCGTGATTTCCATTCCCCGGTTGTATGTGACAAGGAATAGGGTCGCCTACCCGGCCTCGTGGGTTTTCTGTGGGTCCTCCGGTTTGCTCCCACTGCTAAAGACCCCCCTCTCTCTCTCCCTCTTCTCTCTCTCTCCCTCTTCTCTCTCCCTATCTCTCTCTCTCTCACCATCGGCGTTTTCTCGGGAATGGATGTCTCTATACTTTCCATATTTACCAAATTTGCCATACCCTATATACTTTCGCGGAAATGTATCTTTTAGCTACCCTGTCATTATCGTGTAGATCATTACGTCATACATTGATGTAAACTATACCCCGCCATGAAGTCGCTGCTGTGTACAAATGACTGACATTTTTAGAAATACACAGATATTCCATTAATTGCAGGCTTTGAACACACCACACCGTGTCTATCGTTGTGTTTCGGACAAATATACTTTTGGTGGCCTGGTTGTGAATGTAGTTAAACAGTGGATCTATTTCTCAACCCTCCCATGCAGTTATTTAACTCTGTGGCTCAGTGAGTAAGAAAATGAAATGAAATGAAATGGGGTTTAACGTCACACTTTTCTGCGCTGGTTCACTAACCAGGAGATCCGGGATTCGATACCGGCAATTGCTTAGACAGTTCCCCGGGACTTTTCAGTGTGGTTTCCTCTTGTCCATAGTGGATGACGGAGAGCCTGGCAAGGAACAGGAACAACATCTTCGTTCGGATGGGACCATAAATAAACCGCGATCTCGTGTACACGTTGGAAAGTAAAAGCATCCTTGGCAGTTCCAACCCAATTGATAATTTCCCTCACAACATGCCGTCTTAATTTCTCGAGTAGTGCACACAAAAAAATGGCACGTTAAATTCTATTTCATTCATTTGCTGTATATGGCTTGGTCCAAACTGCAATATTAGACGAAAGAAGTCCGTGGCTTAATATTAGACTAAGCCGACATGATATTAGAGTTATCTCCCCCACAATAACAACAACACGTGTGGAAAGTGAAATAGTATGATTATGAAAAAATAAATTAAATAATGTTATCTTAATACTTTGTCAGAGAAATGGGAAAAAATAAATTCAAGAAACGAGAAACAACGACGTTAGGTGAGTTTTCGTCTTTTAAATGATCACCACAAAGAATAGAATAAACAAATATGTTTGAATGACTTGTTCAATGTTTTTCTCTCAGTCTCAGTCTCACTCTCAAATTTTGTTTTGAAGAAAATACTAGGCACTAGGCCTACTCTTTTTCTGTTTTTAACTTTCTCCTATACATCAACCATATCTCAAATAGCCATTATAAAAGCTGGAGTAAGAGAAAGGCACCCCGACTCTTCTTGTTTGGTATACTAGGCAAAATAGAGATACAGAAGTCAAACCTGGGCGACATATGGAGTAAATCTCAAAATATATCTGCGAATGGAGTTAAATATTCATGCCTATAGTAGCATGGGAAAAGTATGGAATGTTGTTCCAGTTTTAGCATTTTAAATAAATTCCCTGTACCAGTTCAGATCTTAGAACCATAGATATTAAACTTCTTTATCTGGATATATTAACTGTTATGATTCTGTTCTATATATTCCCTTATTTCAATTCCAGAAGAAAGAAAGAAATCAAAGGAAAGCAAAACTGTGAAAAATAAAGAAAATGTAGCCATTAAGAAAACAAGTTCAACATATAGTGTAGATCAACTTTTAGATAAGGTAAAATAAACAGTCTTTTTAAAATTTTATATTTTGTTAGTGTTGAGGAAAAGATGCATACTGTCATACTGAATTTTAGTGATTTTTGGTGATGGCTTCCTATCTTTTTTCAATGATCACATTGTAGAATCTTGTGGATCATCTGATCAGCTTAGAATTATATGCATCGTTCAGATTGGGGAAATCAAGAACCCAATAAAGTCTGTGGGATTTTTGTTTCTTGTTGCTAAATTTTATTGTCCTTGTTTACTTTGTAGAATATTATGAATGTCCTACAGCAGTCCTAGTGACAAAGTATCAGCAGGTCTGCTTTAAATTATGGACAGCTGAGACGACTTAGCTACCGTGAGAATATGCTTCATTGCTGGGCAATCTTACTGTTTGTCCTTTATGTTTTTTGCAGGCTGAGGAGTTTTTAGATCAATTTGATTATGATTTAGCACAGAAGTTTTGTCAGAGAGCGTTGGAAGTGGACAATGAAAATGTTCGAGCCATAGAATTAACAGGAACAGTGTTATTAGAGATGGGTGATCCAGAATCAGCTCAACAGGTTTGGTTTGTTTTGTAGTAGAACTGTTAACAATGTTTTCTTTTTTGTTTTGAATTTACAGATAACTCATATATATTTAGTTACAAATATTCAAGACCATTAACTGTTATTACGTAACACAAACTTTGGGAAACTGGCTTTGCTTCGTAGATGAACTTACATGTGAGGCACTGGTTAGCTCAGGTTTCATTGCTGGCAACCTGTGTTAATATCTTGGATAGGAAATCACTATACGTGCACAATGATGATAAGGTGCAAAGGTTTTACCCAAGTATATTATACAGAACGGCTTCACTATTATGTTTATTTTAGCCATTTTAACTCCTGATTTATACTGAAATCAACAGGACTATGGTTAAACCCAGTGTATTTGTTCCTGTCATAATGTAATTGAAGGAAATTTGTTGATTTTTTCTCCAGTGTTTCTTAAGAGCTATAGAAATCAATCCAGATGATGGCCATGCTAAATATATGTATTTAGGTCAGATGTACAGTGGATTAGATGCAGTAAAATGTTTCCAGAAAGGAATAGAATTAATGTTAAAACAAAAGCAAAACGAAGATCAACAACCGGTACGTTTAAGCTTTGAACTTTTATTTTCAATGTCCAATGGGTGCCTGTGTACACTGACTGCCTGTGTACACATTGGCATGCATGTAAAAGAACCTGGCTGGGCAGTTGGTTTCGATTCCCTCCGGTTGTACGTGACAATGAGTAGGGTCACCTGTCCAACCTCGTCGGTTTTCTCCAGGTCCTCTGGTTTCTTCCCACTACGAAAGACCCCAACGTGCAAGGGAATTATTGAAATAAAATTGAACCATATGTTTGTGTCCAGTGGATATTAAACACCATTTCTCTCTCTCTCTCTCTCTCTCTCTCATTCTCTCTCTCTCTCTCTCTGTATTTGTTGAAAAGTGATTATTATTATTATTATTATTATTGCTTTGTTATTTTATAAGGTGACTGGAGCAGAAGGTGGAAAAAAAGAACCAAGTATAACACAAACGGATATATCTAACGCTTATTGTTCTATAGCAGAAATATATATGACAGATTCATGGTATGTTTTATCATTTTAATTAATTCACTGTATCTATGATTATTCAATATACACCTGCCAATTAATTCATCTGTTTTGTAGAAAGTTAGTGCCCGTTCGATTAAACATAATAAAGCCCATGCCATATACATACTCAATTAAACAGGCATTATACAAGAGTGAAACATTTAGATATAAATCATGTAAGACACTTAAAAGAGAGATTGTAAAGGTATGCAATAATAACTAGAAATACCAATATTATTGGAAACAAGAGTAACCTCCCTTTTGTATATGGAGTACACTGTCTTTCATATGCTGCTGCTTTTATTAGATACACATTATTACTACTCAGCAATATAGAAGATCCTTTATAATCCTTCTCCTGTGGAGGCTCTTTAATCACCTTGCTGGTCTCTGAATAATATGTCTCTAAACCAACTCAAGAGAATGTCTATTGTGGAATGTTTAGAATGGCTCCACTGCCAATATACCTCAAATCTTTCACATTTGCTTACAAGATCAACAGTTTATTTATCTTTCACATCCCATATTTTTAAAAACTATCAGTTTTGTGCATATGCACAAATATTATCACATCAGTCACTATTTTGACATCATTCTAACAATGTCAGTGATTGATAATAATCCTTTTCTTGACTTACTGGTAAGCATTTACCATTTGGAGACTGAAAAGAGGGCACAAGCTGATAATCAAATTCTAACTGGGTTTTTGATCCATGTATTTACACTTCCACTTATACCATCTTGATCTGTTCTTTAAAGTTTTGAAGCAGTAGCAGAAGAAAAATGTAAAGAAAACATTGATAGTGCCATCTTAGCTGATCCAAATAATCCTGAAGCTTATCAACAGAAGGCCAGTTTTCTCTTGTCTTTGGATAAAAAACAGGTAAAACAAATATATATACATTTAAACTTAATATGGATTAACAATTACTAGTGTAGATGTAGTGTTTAGATGATGGTACTCTCCTTGTTGCAATGTTGAATGTTTATAAAGCAGTAATTGTTATTCCAGAGTGATTTTAGTCTATTACTCTGCATTGCGTCTGCAATTACTAACTGCTACTTAAAGAAGTAAATGTTTCTAGTAGTTTATTACTGGTACTGATTTATCAGAAGAGATTACATGTGGTTTGGAAAATGATGTTCTGATGTGGATTCCGGGCTGTAATTGGAAGAATTGTGCCAGCCAATTGAAATTGTTTAGCCGTTATATAGCTTTCATTTGCATACCAGATAAAAGTTCTGTTGTATCATCCTATTTCTGATATCTAGAATTACCAGTAAAGACTGCTATTTTTAGAAGTGAAAACTCTGTTTAAAATCTTACCGAAGGCGGAGAAAGGCACCCATTTCCCAGGGAAATTGTGATTAAATAACTAAGTTGCTGTCCCAATTGAATTAAACGAAACAATTATGTCAAGGACTTTATAAACTACTGTGCTGGTATTAACACATGCCTGTTGTTAGTAGATAAATATTTTTGATCTCAACAGTGTTTTTGCCTTTGATTATAGTTATAAGTCCCGCATTTTATTGAATATGCACACATAATGTTTACTCACTTGAAAATATTCAATACTTGATTGTTACTTTCGTGCATTGCTGTTTCATATAAATCTTGTCTGTATGATGTTAAAGTTCTCAAGTGTATTTATTTGAATGACAATTTTACCAAGATTTAGGATTACACGATCACTCATTTGACCTAATATGGTATGTATCCCGACATTGTAATATTATGTATCATATATTGACAGGATGCTAGAATAGAAATAAACAAAAGTGTATCATTATGGTTACCTAAAGCTAAATGTAAAGAGGAAGATTTACCTGAAGAAGATTTTGATCCTGTACAGGTAAATAATACAAAACATTACCATTTACGCAGCCGCTGTGGCTTATTGAGTAAGGTGCTGGTTCACTAACCTGGAGGTCTTCGGTTCAATCCTGGTATTGGCCAAGAAAATTCCTGTGGATTGTCTGCTGTGGTTTCCCCTTGTTAGTAGTGCAGGACGAAGGGTTCTAGTCATTCGGATGGGAAGAAAAACGGTTCAATCCCGGTATTGGCCAACAAAGTTCTTGTGGATTTTCTGCTGTGGTTTCCCCTTGTTAGTAGTGCAGGATGGAGGGTGTCTAGTCATTCGGATGGGAAGAAAAACACAGGTCCTGTGTAAAGATTTGTGGGCATGTAAAAGAACCCTTGACAGTTGGAATTCAAAATAACAGTAGCAGTAGAGCAGCTGTGCAGTTGGATGTTAAATGTTTGCATTAGCTAAGTAGGATATTAAACCCGATTTTATTTTATTATTGATTAGTTAAATATTACAGTCAGAAAATACCCAGGTATTGAATGAGTATGTATCACTTTTCGTCATATACTTATATAATATATTAATATTTATATTTAAATATTTCCAGTCTGTGCCAATATCATATGAAACTAGAATAGCAACATGTAGAATATTACTAGAAGTAGAAGAATATCAGGTAAGAATTTCTAATTGTTTTCATCAACCTTTTGTTATGCTTATGTTTTGTGTACCTGTTATTTAGAAATAAAGTAAAAGTGTATGTACTTAGTCAAGTCAGATACCTTGCTAAATGTAGGTCACTGGTTTTGTATCACCTAGAGTTGTCTGAGAAAACTACATGTCACACATATGAGGCCATTACACTGTAACTGTAATGATTAAATTACAGTTACCACTACTTTCAGAAAGATGGCTGCAACTACTTTAAGATTCCCTACAGTAATCATTAAATTACAATTACTTTGGGAAAGCAGTATCTATAGGTGGTTTGAAAAAAGCAACCCCTCTCTATAGGTTGTCTGAAAAGAGTAAGCCTCTCTATATAGATGGTTTGAAAAGAGTAAGCCTCTCTACATAGATGGTTTGAAAAGAGTAAGCCTCTCTACATAGATGGTTTGAAAAGAGTAAGCCTCTCTATATAGATGGTTTGAAAAGAGTACGCCTCCCTCGATAGATGGTTTCAAAAGAATAAACCTCTCTACATAGGTATTTTGAAAAGAGTACGCCTCCCTCTATAGGTGGTTTGAAAAGAATACGCCTCCCTCTATAGGTGGTTTGAAAAGAGTACGCTTCCAGTACACTGGATCCGAAAAGTATGTAATCAGTCAAACAGTGTATGAACTATACACACTACACACTATAATATTCAATATATATTTATTTTATTAGACATCTATAGATGTAGCTGAAGGTTTATTGGATGAGAACGATGAAGATCCTCAAGTCTGGTATTTGATTGGTTGGGCTAACTATCTACATGGGGATGATTATAAAGGAAATGCCAGATATTATCTTCAGAAAGCAAAGAAGGTTTAAACTTTTATTACTTTGCATTTAACAAGCAAAAACATGTTTTGAAAATCTGTTTATTAATTTTATTCACTATGCATTTAAAGCTTCAAAGTAGTGGATAACTTATTGTGTCACATTAATCTCTGCACATAATCCTATAATCTTTAAAAACAACTGTTCTTTATGTCTCTGTTACTCTGAGAAAAATTATAATCGTTGTTCTAGTAAAGACAAAATGAACAATTTGTGGAATATTCTTGTAAATGTTCTTGAAGAAAAATGTTCAAATTAACTTGGTGAGAACAACTCCTATCAATATTAGTTGTGTTTCAATTTTTAATGGTATAGCCAATTGCCTTGAGAACCCTCTTGAGGTCTCTTTTCTTCATTTGCAGAATTTGCTGTGATTATATATAATTACCAGAGGGGTAGAATATATTTTACAGTGTACCTTGGACTTAAATATTTTTTTCTAATAAAGATTTTTTTTTTTTAATTGAATATTTTTATTTCTAGGTTTATGCAAAGACGAAATATCAAGATGAGGAATTATTAAAACATATAGAAGAATTATTAAATGAAATACCTACAGGTAAGGTCTATACATGTATAAATAGTGTTTCAACACTACTCATTGTTATCAATAAATATACTTTCATTCTGTAAATGAAATGGGGTATAATATCCCACAGTATGCTTTAAGAGAAATTTTGTCTGGACAGCTTTACCACGGCCTACTTTTAAATGAATTCCAACTGTTAATTTTTTTTTTACGTGCATGCAAACGTGTGAATGGGACGTTGGTTTTTCATGTCATCTAAATGACTAGACAGGGTTTCTTGCCAGACTTTCCATCCTGTACCTCTGACAAAGGGAAATCACCTGTCATTTTGGCTAAAAAGTCCATTGAAATACAAGTGTTTAATAATATGGGTTTCTCAGGCCATGACCCCAGCGGTAGAGACATGATATGGTACTCTAAAACGAATTGATTTGACCACTTCATGATGTATCACAGTGATATAAAATAGAGAGCAGTTACCCTACTTAGTAACAGAACACAATTTTTTGAGAAACAATTACTGGTTTAAATGAATAATCAGGACAAGCGATTGTTTCCCCATAAAAATTGTGTTCTTTTAATGTGTTTGCCAATTGCTAAATGCCACTTAAAAATTATATTTAGTGTTATAGAAAGAGAAAGCATACTCTGCCTCATGCATGACAATAGAAATGTACATGTGTAGCTCAAGATGATTTATAATAATTCCACTATCATTATCCTTTACAGCTGAAAATGATGATCAAGATGTAGAAGAAGATGATGGGGTTCTGATTCATGATGATGATTTAGATGACGTTCAAAGTTCAGATGATGAAGATGTGGAAGAAAGTATGGAACATTGATGTTAAATTTAAAATGTACAAAAATTGTAAAAATAAAAAAATATATAAAGGTGAATCCATAGTTGTTCTTTTTTAAAGGAAAAATTTGATAAAACTCTTGGTCTCAATGATTAAGGAGGGCTATAAAATATTCCACATTAATTGAAAGATATGGGATCACAGTGGGTAAGATGCTGGCTCGCTAGCCTGGAGGTCGAGTGTTTGATCCCTGCATTAGCCGAAAAAGTTCATACAGATTTTCCGGAGTGGTTCTCCCTTGTCAGTGATGCAGGACAGAGGGCCTGACAAGGACAGCTGTGCTAGTCATTCGGATGGGACGGAAAACCGAGGTCCCGTGTACACATTGGCGTGCACGTAAAAGATCCCTTGACAGTTGGAATTTGATATAAGAGTAAGTCGTAGTGCTGCTGTCCGGGCAAAATTTCCCTCATGGCACACTGTATGGTGTACGCCCGTCTTCATTAGCCCAGTCTGGAGTAGGACGTTAAACCCCATTTCATTTCATTTCATTTAATTGAAGTATAGGAACCAAATGATCCTTTTTACCCAGCAGATCGCTAAATACTACACTAAAATATGTTATATTTATACCTAAATATCTCAAAAAACATCTGTAGCTCATCCCACCTTGTGGCACTTTATGTCTCTGATAAATTGTTGTCATATGATTTTCCAAGGCTACCTGTATTTCACACAGAAATCGTTACCATTGACGTTAAAATGATCATATTAGTCTCAAATGGCAATTTCATTTACAAGAAAATCATTGTTAACATATGTAATTCAGAAAGGTGCTGATGAATCTGTCTAAAATATTTTATTCTCCTCCATAAAATCAACTGTATAGATCTAGACTACCTGATTTATTTACAATAACCTTAATACTTATAACTGTAAATATATTAAACATATAATATATACAATATATCATTATAAAGTATTAAACAACCAGCATACGGTATATACATGTATACCGGTATAGAATTTAATCCTCCAATATTCCTTTCACTTACAAATAAAATATTTTAATCTTGATTTACCTAACTACTAAAATTCTTTCTTGTGATGAGTACATGTATATCAATGAACTATTTTGATAAAAGAATTTTTCATATATAGGAAATAGATCAACAAAAAGATCTCTCATTTTAAATAATTAGGTGTGTTTAGGTTTTTTTAAAATATATTACATGAAACAAAATGCATTTTCTTGATAAAGAGTTCTAATGCCTTTTGAATGTTAACTGATAACTACTTTTATATTTTTATACAGCTGGTTTTAACTCAGTAATATAAGTATAGAAACAGATAGTCAATTATACAACAGTGGACAGAGTCAGAACTTCCAGCAATCAAACTTATATGAGTGTAACTAAGAGAACAGCATTTTATCAGACATACTATTCTCCAAATACAGAATGACTAAGACAGTCATTCCAGCAAAAATTACATCATATTAAAATATGTTGCATCAAGCTAATATGATAGATTATACTTGTAAAAGCAATTAGACATTTCCAATAATATGTAATCATCATACAGACAGTATTGCACTAGAAAATATAAACAAAATATGTCATGGAATAATAACAAAATGAATAGATAGTTTATTATAGTTGATTTTATATCATATTATTATAGTTGATTCGTAATATATTGTGACCAGATGAATTTTGAATGACATATTTAGTCAGAATAAATATTCAACAATTAAAACTAATATTCAATCAAAAATCCGCTCTCATATTAACTGAGCACTTCAATTCAAGAAAAATGTACTTCTAACATTTAAATGCCAGTAATATGGACATAAAAATACCTATAATTCTGTTCTAATAGAAATTAAAATTCAATCAAAAATTCTCTTTTGAATAGGTTTTGACATAATATGTAGTCTTAATTAATGTCAGAGTTTCCCATACTACAACCTTTTTTTTTTTTTTTTTTACAAAATGACTTGTATATGTTTATTTAGTCATTCAAAGCAAAATTTTCTCTGATAATTCACAAATGGTGAGTGTGATGTTTATAAACATTGATAATAATAAACTGGAGATGGTAAGTTTTTAGGAATTATAATAAATTAGAACATAAACTGGTCCCAACAACACAACTTTTTGCAAGATGCCATTTTAAATTTTAATGTGCTCTACATACATGTACCAAGAACCCTTTAAACCTAGGATAGGAATAAAATCTACACAAATTGAACTTGTATACTTTGTATAATACACAATACAGTCTGACTGCCCAACAATAACACACAAAACAGAACAAATAAAACAAGAGTAGGATATAGTCTTACTTTAACTCAAGTCAAATATTAAACTGTCAAGCACAATTTGGCTGTTGAATATCAATTTGTGCTATTTTTCTACTCTACTGGTTGTCTTACAGTTATATAATGTTTTTAGCATCAAATATATTTTTATCTCGGTAACTTTAATTAATTTCCAATCAATGATTGTGCATTTAGTCTCTTGAATGTAAAAGATATATATCGTTCATTGTAAAATATTAACAGTAACAAGCAACTACGCAGGGTTACAACTGAGAACTTCAAAATCACAAAAGTAAGACTGTTGATTAAAGGACTGAAAATCGAGCATTTATTATTGTGGCAATGGTATATTATAGAGGCTTTTCTTGTCAAAACTTGAAATTTTCAATATATCTATTTTTGAATTATTATACAAGAATGGTCAGCTCTTTATTTATGTCTTACATAATGCATCCTTAATATTTAACATTATATAAAGCATTAAGTATAGAATCAATCAATACATTCAATAATTGTAATAAAAAGAAAAATTGGAACGTATATATTATGTATGTCTTGATTCACAAAGTATCTGAATTTGACTAGATCATTGACCTATTTAGTTGTCAGCCCACACACATATCTGCATTTAAAATTACACACCTACAGATTCTGCCATTTATGAATGACCCCAAAAAGCTTGGTTCCTCCACAACCTAAGTTTAACAAAAATGATTTTCACAAACTTTGGAGGAGCAAACACTGAATTTCAACATAATGGTCAACTTTGCCCAACCAGAGTAAACCCAAATATAATGCAAAGTATTCAAATCATATAATACAAAATTTACAACCATGTTTCATTTGTACTTGTACAACCATGTCCCATTTGTCAAGACTAATCTCCATAAAAATGTTTTTTTTAAAAAGAGGAATGTGTAAATGGGATTAGTTGCATTTTGAAACAGAGCTTGTCATTAAATATGAATCACATTAAAATTAAAATCAATTATTAATATCACACTCTATTTTCACTGGCATGAACTAGTTCTTCTACTTTATCAATGACGGCATCAATAAATGGTCTCTCCATGGGATTCACAGACATCAACCAGGTAACTGTTTCTTCTATCTTATTACTGAATCTGTTAAAACAATAAATATAAAGAACTGACAGATTCCAAGTCATATACCACACACTAATATGAGACAATTCACAAGTTATTTATAAGCACTCAATGATCCCATACAGGTTATGAAATAATACATTATTTTCTTATGGAAGTACTATTTATCCACATGAGAATCCCAGAATCAACTCTCTAGAGCATTGGATAACTGGAATATTAAATGAATTAGAATATCTGGACCATGTAATAATGTAATGTTAGAATGGATAATCAAGAATTCATTATTATTGTAGTAATGGTACTTGACAACCAAGACTATAAAATAATTTGATTAAAATTTTCAACATATTCATGTTTCATTATATATTTTTAACTTAAGAACGACCAGCTCTTAATCTAAGTCTTACATATTGCATCTTTAACTGAAACAAAATATACATGCAAACAAATCCAACATTTGCCAACATTAAGTTTGACTTAAATGGATATATTTTAGAATCATGTAGGTATTACATACATGTAATAAACAGAAACTTACCCTGAATTTTCTTTAAATTTTAAATTTCTACCGAGAACAGCTAAAGCTATACTATCACCCCTCTGATAGACTTTCTCAAACGGTGATTCTAGAAATGCCATGGCATATAATACACATCCTAATGACTGCAAAAAAAGAGACATATTATTAAGATAATTCTTATTAAGGCACATAATATAACCAATCTTGTGTACAACAAAATTGAAATTAGTTAAAAAGGCTGCTTCTGTTTAATTTTCTAAAACAAAAATGTACTCAAGATCATGTGCCATCACTGATCCAAATAACTAATTCAGTACTTTTAACAAGCAAGAATAATTTATTACACAAAAATGGAAATCTCAAACATACCCAGATGTCTGTTCTCTCATCTACAGTAGAGTTAGTTTCAACATTAAATAATTCAGGAGCTCTATATAACATAGAACAACGTTCAGCTGCTATATCCTATAAACATAATAACACAAAAATTGTAGATCATGAAGGGCATTTTATAAAAAAAATATTGGTGTGCTTTAACATAACCCTCTCATCAGAATGATTTGTGAGTACCAATATTAGGCAGTACGGATACAGACCACCAATTTTTTTTCCCTGTAGCTTTCAATGATGCATGTATGATTTATCTCATAATTTACATCTGGAAATTGTGAACAGTTCAATAATCCTGTTTAACCCAATAAACATCGCAGTAAATATCATTACTTTGGTGCTAATGATACAAGCTTGCCTGTGGGGCTGTGAGGCTAAAATGCAATTGCCTAAAGGATAATTAGTCGTTCAAAATGCCTACCTGCAAAGCTCTACCTTCAGCTGATGTTTTTATTTCTACTCTGGCTTTAGCTGCTGATCCAAGATCCATTATAATAGGTGTAGAATCATCTGCTATCATTATATTAGCTGGTTTTATATCCCTATAAATATAATACATTCCTATCATTTTATGTAGATACCTACTTCCTATCAGATTTTGGATTACTGATACCACATAATATAGTAATACAGTTATCCTGAATGTATAAGGATATGCATTGCATGTTAATCCTGTTGGTAAAAGTCTCCGATTAATAAATCAAATAAACAACATATACCAGTATTTCCTGAGCAGAACAAAATACAATGGAATTTGCTGCATTTTTACCTGTGAGCATATGGTGGATTATAATGATGCATGGCTTTTAATCCATTACAAATTCCCAAGAACATGGTCCATAGTTCGGGTTCTGCCATTTTCTCCCCTTTTTTCTTTAATCTCTCCATCATATCTTCTACTGAACCTCTCTTAAACCAGAATAAATAAATCATAAGTGAAAATAAACGAAGGACATTGAATGCATAAATGAAAAAAACTATTTGGATTGATTTCTTTATGAATTTCTTATTTACATTAATTTCTTGATGGATCTAGACTCACCCTGTAGAAAGGCATGACTATCAAAACTTCACTAACAACATCAACAGCCTTGGTATAATGATTTATGGGATTTAATGTTGATTCTTCAAGGGGGATAATGTTGATATGATGGAATGTCTTCATTATTTCTACTTCCTGCATGGCAACTTTTTCATCTTCTTTGGAATGACAAGTAATTCTCTTCAGTGCCAACAGTTTATGAGTTTGTGCATCTTCTACAAGATCAATGTAGCTAAAACCACTGAAATATTAACCCCATACATTCACATGAAACTATTTGATTGCATTAGGGAGTAATAACTATTTCATAATTAGAAGCAAAATCCACCATATTTTTTATAAATATTTTCGAAATTATGTTTAAATTTTAAGCTTTGTTTAACAATAAGTCTTTATTAATAAAACACCAGCAGTTGCCATGCAAGATATATGCCCACATTTTGCAAGAGATGGATAGAGAACAATCTAAAAAAAAATGGTGATTTTTCATACAATCAGTGGCCACAATGCAGTAAGTTATGGTCTGAAATGAGTGAATATCGAAAGAAACTGAAATCTTTGAATATAAACATATATTTTAAGTTTCACCAAAATCGGACAAAAACTGTGACCTCTAGAGGATCAAAAAGCTTTGTTTTACATACTTTTACACTATTTGTGTACAAGGAGCAGCTATTTTGTCAGGCAGTTTCGTTTCAATTTTTCCAAAATTTGAACTCAATCTTCATTATAGTATGACAGTGATATATTTAAATGGTTTATAATCGGATAAAAATGTGATTTTAAATGGTTTATAATCGGCTAAAAATGTTATTTTTCGTACAATGATGGGCCATAACCCAGGAAGTTAAGGTCCGATACATGCCAATATCTAAAGTTTCTTCAAAATCGGATAAAAATTATGAGGGCGGACAGGGGCAAAGCCAAAATACGTCCACGTGAAAAGGTGGCCATTTAACAATCGTTTATTTTCATAAAAGGCGTAATACAAGGGCAATATGTGTCCAGTACACTAGCAAATGAAATGGGAGTTACGACAATAACCTACATATTTTAAAATTTAAAGTCTAAAAACATTTGGTTTAGCAATGGTAGTAAGCTTGCATTGTTAGAAAGTAGAAACTATAAGCATGATATAACATATTTATGTATTTACCCTTCTCCAATTCTTGATCTAGTGTAAAAACGACGATTGTTGATATTTACAGACTCTTTACCACAGACACAGCCCATTTTTAATATTAAACTGATACCATAAGTATTCATCAGATGCTGACAGTATCTTTCATCAAACTTGTTTAGCAGGCTAATTGCAAAGGCCAACAAATATGCTAAGTCATAACCATAAAATCTAAAAAGATAATAATAACTTCTAGTACTCACAGATACATGCTATGTACATTCAAGTATTTGAATCTAAACAGTTTTGCAAGGCTATTTGAACAATTTTTAGTGCCAATTTTCAATTAAACCTAACAAAACTTTATCTGTTTTGGATCTCCTTTGAGATACTGCTACTTGCTTAAACCAATCAAATCAAATAGTAAATTAGTAATGATTTGAAATATTTAAATCTATAGCTTGAAGAAATCTGAAAATTTCCCCAAAGTCTTAACAGTTATCATTGCATCTTCAAATAGCATTCAAATAATGAATTACAATATATGAATAATAAGCATTCAATGTGACCATAATAACACTGTAAGCCATAAAATCTCTTGATGTTTCAATCATCTAACAATACAGTGTTGATTAAATCATAAAAGTAAATGCATGTGAATCTTGCACATTCATTCAAAATGACAAAACCTGGCTTTATCATTCTGATTCTGTGGTATAGTGAATCATCAAAAAAGCTATTTTACAGTCATTGACTGAGTGAGCTAGGTCTGCAAAAAGTACATGCTCCAGATCAGACATTTTAGATTAAATATGTGTTTAGTCATGGGGGCAATCTGTTTAAAATACAGATCTATATTATGTTATTTTTTTTTCATACTTTCAATGGCCTCTACTACATGAAGATCTGTGCATGGAAGGTCATGTCTGAGGTGATACAAGTGGCTTTTGACCCTATGACATCAGACACTTGATTAACCAATCAGCGTTGATGTTTCGTGCACCTCACACCAAAAGGTTGTCGTAACAGACCGTTTCATTGGCTAATTCCTCACATCATCCTGAACTCTTCCAGATCATAGTGTAGTAAAGACAAGTAAAACGAAATTTTGAATATAAAAGATGAAACGAAATAGGATCTGTGTTTTAATCAGATTGGTCATGGGGCCAGATGTCATTAGACGAAATGGCTAAAAGGTTTGTCTTTTAGATTTTTGTTTTTAACTACAATACAATAACAAATAAATCTCTCAAAAAAAACTTTAAAACTACAGTGTCTATTAATAATATAAATATCCAACAACTATAATAATTCAAATAAGCTGACAGTGCAACAAAAATTTAATGTGAAATGAAGGTACTAAGAAGAACGACATACAGCATTCAAATTAATGCAATTCTTCATCCTTCTGAGTGTAACCAGTTGCCCAGATAATTATGTCAGTGTGGAGAATGATCACTAGTCCGCGGTTGTACTAGTCCGCCAATATCTATTATTGCGATTTTTACGATTGATGATCACATGTAAATGCACACCCATAACAAACTCTGACAATAATACTAATGCACCCACCCTGACAATGAAATGTAACGCACCCACATTGACAATGAAATGTAAAGCACCAACCCCGACCGAGAATGAAATGTAATACACCAACCCCGACAATGCAATGTAATGCACCAATCCTGACAATGATATGTACGCAATGCACCCATACTGACAAAGGTATGTAACCATTTCTCCAAGAATTGATTGAATTCAATATAAGAATAGGCCGGTAATGCCGCTATCAGGCCAAAGTTTCCCTCATATTACACTGTATGGTGTATGCCCGTCTTCATTAGCCCAATCGTAGCAGAACAGTAGGACATTAAACCCCATTTCATTTCATTTAATTGTCCTATAACAGAAATTTTCTAGGTGCAGTGGCATTTCTCCATCGATTTCCAACTGTGACAGGTTCTTTTATGTGCATGCCAATGTGTACACAGAGGCTTGTTTTTGTCCCATCTACACAACTAGACACTGTTCTTTGCCACGAAAGGGAGAAACCACGATGCAAAATCTAGAGGAACTTACTTGACCAACACAAGGATCAGTGTACATAATCAAACTGTATATTACGCGGAAGATGGCCAACAACCCGACATTTTATACGCTACATTACGAAATTTTTAATGTTGTATTGTCAGGTTTTAGAATGCTGTGATGTCGTGTTGTCATAGTGTCAGATTAAAATGTTGTGATGTCGCCTTATGAAGTGGACTTTTATAGCGGTGGACTAGTGCACTAGTGAACCCCTCTCGTCAGTTTCATGCTATCAATAATATTGATTAGCCGATTTAAATAATCACCATTGATTAATTTATTATATAACAATTTAAGTTTGAGAATACCACTGATGTGATTTACAAAACTGCACAATATCTATAATCCTAGACCTACATAAGTACGTATTTTTTTTTTTTTCAGAGACTTCAAGTTCACTACAACAAAACACTATAACAAAATAGTACAATTTCAATAATGAATCAAGTCAATCAGATATCGATCATTACAAAGTCTTTTGGGCCTGGGTTCCATGCCACTGTCGCTTTTAAATCCTTTCACTGGTTTATCGTGTAAATGACAACGTTTCAATGGGCCTAGATACTTTAGTAACGAAATATGATAGTCCTAGTACCTGGAGTCCAGGTATTAGGACTCTCATATTTCGTTACTAGAGTAACTACAATGGGCCTATTCAAGTAAAATGTTTTGGCCGCGTTGGGATTGAGCAGACGATTATTATTACCGAATACCGGGTATTTATTTCCTATTCATTGAATACAAGCCATAAAAGATAGACAATGATTATTTACTAAATCAAACGTTTCTGTTTGAATTCAAAAATCAGTTATAATATCTATAATCCTAGACCTACATAAGTACGTATTTTTTTTTTTTTCAGAGACTTCAAGTTCACTACAACAAAACACTATAACAAAATAGTACAATTTCAATAATGAATCGAGTCAATCAGATATCGATCATTACAAAGTCTTTTGGGCCTGGGTTCCATGCCACTGTCGCTTTTAAATCCTTTCACTGTTTATCGTGTAAATGACAACGTTTCAATGGGCCTAGATACTTTAGTAACGAAATATGATAGTCCTAGTACCTGGAGTCCAGGTATTAGGACTCTCATATTTCGTTACTAGAGTAACTACAATGGGCCTATTCAAGTAAAATGTTTTGGCCGCGTTGGGATTGAGCAGACGATTATTATTACCGAATACCGGGTATTTATTTCCTATTCATTGAATACAAGCCATAAAAGATAGACAATGATTATTTACTAAATCAAACGTTTCTGTTTGAATTCAAAAATCAGTTATATCAAGAATGTTTGAACATTTATCCTATAAATTTGTGGAAAAGGTGTTAGATTCATACGTTTTGTTAATTTCCTTTAAACACTGACAACAAAACCTGCCATATTGGAAATTATAAATTGTAAATCGAGAGAATCGATAGCAGTTGGTGAAACGAAGTACACAATTAATCAATTATCACCAATGATAAAATAGAATATTCAAGGCATAATTCATAATTGATTAATATAAATGCAAACCTTTTGAATTATTCTTAAAATGGCAACCATACTAATATATAGGCTTTAGAATGTTTTCAATAAGTCCATATAATAATCCGTATTTCACAGTTTTTACACAACTTTCAATCTCGAGATTTCTCGTATTACGAGATTACGAAAATGGCTGATCCGAAATATGCTAATTTGCCTGGAATTGTGAGAATATTTACTTTTTATATCAATTACATCTTTTATTTTTTAACATCATATTCATCTAGACTGCCAATATTATTCACGTATTTACCCTGAAATTTTTTATGGCACACCTAAAAGTGGAAGATACCCATCGACATCCATTACCCGAGTGACCGGCCAGGGCAGTAATGTCATGACTCAGAATTACAATATTATGTCAACCGACTGTCGTTCGCATCGTCTGTTTGCTCTTGCACTGTACACATGCAGTTAGTTCAGTTCAGTTTAATTCAGTTTAACATACTACAATGTGAGATTTGAATTCTATGATGTCCATGCAAACGTGCGTTTCTCAAAATATATTTTTGTTATTAAAGGAGCTAAAAAATACTACTGTCTGAGTCTTGGTAAATTTTAAACGGATTTCTTCGATTATGAACAAACTACTTAACTTTGGTTATTATAAACTTACCTGTGTGTTTGTAATGAACTCTCGTTCGATAAAATCCATTGCACAACTAATTATCACAACGATGGAAACAAGTTCTCTCTTGAAAAATTGAAATATTACAAACTTGTCCCAGAGAAAAATACCAATATGGAAGATGGTTACGTCACTCTGCAGAAGATATCATTTCGTATTAGGGGTGACAGAAATTCAAGTACAATTACAAAAAGAATCCATGACCACTCGGACCAAAGACCACTCGGTTCAAGACCAGTTGGACCAACTGATAGACCACTCAGCCCAAACAAATAGACTACTCGGACCATACAAGAAGACTATTCGGACCCAACAGAAAGACGACTCGGACCAATAATAAAGTGTTGTTTTAATAAATTGATAATTGTGTTTGTTTTAATATGATTACTCGAACCAATAATAAAGTGTTATTTTAATAAATTGATAATTGTGTTTATTTTAATATGACTACTCGAACCAATAATAAAGTGTTATTTGAATAAATTGCTAATTGTGTGTGTTTTAATATGACTACTCGAACTAATAATAACGTGTTGTTTGAATAAATTGATAATTGTATTCCAAATTGCAAAATATCGAGAACCACACTTGTAGTCACGTTTAAAAGGGGGCATATAAACGTCCGGTCTTCGTATTATTATGTGCTGTTTATATTAACGCATCAAGGGCGGATAACTTGAAAACGTGTCTCCCCCCCCCCCCCCATATATAGTAACCCAGGGGTTAGTGGGGTAGAACGGAATGAAACCACTGGGGATACCGCGAATGTGGAAAAAGTAAAATTAGGCTATCAGACAAGAACAGTATACCCGTATATGTAGAAACTGTCAAAAGTCTGTACATTCCGAGTTTCATTGCAAGAGTAAAGAAAAATTAGATTGATATTTTTTTTTGGCACCATTATTAATTAATTTTAAAACTAATCGTTGATTTATTTTCCGTACACAAAATTGAACCAAACAACTCTAAATATAAGAATTCCGTATAAGAATTATTTGCTTCTTTGTATTGTGATTTAATAATAAATAAATAGCATATTGTCTAGCCTTATAATATAATTTAATTGGTCCGACTGGTCTTAGTCCGAGTAGTCTTTGGTCCGAGAGGTCTGGATACCTACGACAATTGGCATTGAGTTTGAGCGTTCGCACACATAACTACCCGCATTCCTGTATTTAGTTACCGTCTTTTACATTCTAGTAAAATCTCTGCAAATTTTATAGCTTTACTTTTTAAAATATTTTGTTCTAATTATTTGATTAGCGACTCGGACGGGATTATTTACTTTTGAACACGCATGCCGCACAAACACAACTATACATTTGTTTTACGGGCTTTATCACACTTCGGTCAAAACTGTTGAATCGAGAATTAATGTTCTGCTTCTTACGGGGTCATACAGGCTTAGTAGCATTATATACCCACCCGGGCACCCAATAGACACGCTGAGGGCTGACGCAACACGCTTAAAGATGTTACTGAAGCGGTTATTATTCGATCGAAAGAATGCGTATAAAATTAAAAATACACTCAGAGAATTCGGAGGTAAGCTTCATGATCCTTGTTAAATTATTTATAACATAAAGAAGATAGGATATTTATAGTTTATACATGACTTTATTTTTACGAGTATCCGTGCAATCAGTGATATTTTAATTGTGAAGAAAATTTGATAGACTGGCGATCAATGGTTTCCATATAAATCTCCTATGTAATTGCCTTCAATTGATATTTTTCGTCGCCCAAACCCATATATACGATCAAAATGATCGCGCTGTCAAACTATCTTTCAATGTTAACCAACCCCCGCAACAGGTATATTGGATTCGACCAATACGTCACGAAGACATTGTTGACATCGACTCTGTCGAAATTACAAGTAAATTTTCAAATTTTTCAAGAGAGAACTTGTTCTCATCGTTGTGATAATTAGTTGTGCAATGGATTTTATCGAACGGGAGTTCATTACAAACACACAGGTAAGTTTATAATAACCAACGTTAAGTAGTTTGTTCATAATCGAAGAAATCCGTTTCAAATTTACAATGGTTCACACAGTAGTAGTAGTAAAATCTAAATCACTAATATTTGGGACCAAGAAATTGACACAAATGGGTCGCAACGCCAACGCATATAATAGTATAATATGAATGTACAAAAACTGATTTACATTCAATCGTCTCTGTTTTTACTGTAATGTCTAATCAGTTATGTTCGGCGAAATACGTTAGAAGTCTCAATCGAATGGCAATCTGTAGTGTCTGGTTATTCAATTTTTCTCTATTGAATAACTAGCTACTTTACTTTATAGACCTTGTTGAAAACATCATAAAGCATGTTATTAAAAGATTGATACATTGGCCTATGCCGTTAGATAAGTTCAGTTGGCTCTATCTAATCTTTTTGATCCCCACTCAGTCCCTGATTGAGGGAAAGAAAATATATCTATTTGGAGGGGCCATGTAACTATAAAGACAGTTATAATTATTTTGTTGAAGGGGATGCGTCTACCTGTATGTGTTACACATGCAGATCTAAGTTTATGCTGAGATAATGAATTAAAGTTAAAACTCTATAATTTCAGGATACCAATTCCCCAGATGTTTTTGAAACAAGCGAATTACCCGAAGATGATCAAGTAGCACAGATTGAAGCGGTTAGTTTTCTTTCATCACAAAGACAGATAATTAACTTACAGGAACAGTCTCAGATTTCATATGATATCTATTATTAATGTCAAGATTTGAGTACGCAAACCAGAAACTAGTTATACATGTAATTTTGAAAACCCTGAGGTACCTATATATATGTTATTGTTTTTATAGGAAGAATATTCTAATATAGAAAATTATTGTTATTATAGGAAGAATGTGATAATGACAATATAGAGAAGATTAAATTAGATACTAAAGCTGCTTACAGTGCCTTTAAAGGTAAAGGTGTGAAATCTGATGGAGTTGGTAAGTAATGGAATCCAATTTGAGAGTTGTTTCGATACAGTTTAAGATCACTTATGTATAAATGTATTGAAATATCCGATCCAAGCTTGTGTTTCCATTTACACTACCTACTACCTGTACCAAGAGTTTAACCAAACCATCTTCAGTTGGCCCATTAGCCTAATACGACACTTTTAGCATTACGACGCTGCATGAAGTACCATCATAAAAGCAAAAACCCAAGTTTGGGAACCAATCGTTTTATATGTCTATGAATATTTTTGGCCAGTTGTCACCTTTTTTTGGTGTACGATCACTATTTTATTATGTTTTTAAATATTTTGTAGTTTATGTATTTTGGAGAAATTTAACCCTGTGATCAATTATGAAAAATTTCATTACAGATTTTTCAGATCGTATAGGAAAATCCTCTAAAACTGGCTATGATGTTTCTCAGACAGAATATGAAATTGTAAGTTATTTTACACATTAGGATCATAAAGTAAAAAAAAAAATCATTCTTCAAATTTTTGTTTTATTTAAAAAGGGTTATATAAATGCTTACAGATTAAAACAACAGCCTTGGTACACTTGAAACAGTTTGAAAGAGGTAATCAGAGATCAAAAGTTAGCAATTAAGCAAACAGCATAGGCTTATTTATTTGTACAGAGGGGTCGGTGGCCAATCGGTGATTCAAGGGTCAAAGTTTTATTGTGACAAAGAGTGTGATCACCTGCCTAATCTGGTGTGTTTTCTCGAGTTTTCCAGGTGTCCCCACTTTATTAAAACACAAGCTTATGTTTTGAAATATGGCTTCATAATTCAGAGGCAGCAAAATTAATATTTATTCCAAGTTAGATAAAGATATATTTCTTTGAGATCGACTTATGCCTAATTATCAGGAAAATTCTATTTACTGCTCAGAACAATAAACTTGACAGATATATTGCGAAGGGGGGGGGGGGATCCCTTTCTGTTCCAAATCTAAAAGTATTAATCACATTGTTTAAACTGCTGGTTGCTAGGATGTGATTTTGTTGTTATTTTAGTTATAATGAGCTTACTAATTCAGTCAATGATTTAAGAGTACATTATAGATGACCTATATATTTACAGGTAGGAGAAGGTGGTGTTGCTCGTGAAACACCACAACAGAAATATCAGAGATTACAGCATGAAATGAGAGAATTGGCTGAAGAAGTTTCTCAAATAAAGGTCGGTTTAAGGAATTTGAAAACACCGATTTGATTTTGATTTAAGTCTTGTATTTTAATGTATTTATTAACCGCACCTATCTTTATTTGTTTGATCCCATTTGAAATCAGTTTATCATCAAAAATCTGCTGAACAGTTATGTTACGTTGTGAAGAAATTAAAATGTCCCCAAGGAGTAGGGTCTCCTGTCCAACCCCTTGGGTTTTCTGCGGGTTCTCTGGTTTCCGCTCACTGCTAAAGACGCCTACGCGCAAATGAATTACTGAAATAAATATTGAACCATATGTTAGTCCCTAAATCACCTAGTTTGTGTTAAGTGGACGTTAAACCCCATTTCTTTCTCCCTCTGTATTGTTAGTGAGTCAGCATCATACTTGCTTCTGAAAACATTTAAATTGCGAAACCTTTATTATCATGACATATCTCCTGCTGTGATGCCATATATCTTTACTTTTAAATTGTGTAGGAAAGTGTAAAAGATGAGAAGTCTACAGAGAAGCTATCGCCGGTAGCAATGGGTAAACAGTTAGAATATTTACAACATCAGTTAACAGATCTACATCTAGAGAAACTACTAGGACCAGAAGCTTCCATTGATTTATCAGATCCACAAGGAGCACTTAGACAGTATGTGTATTTAGTTATTTTTTTATACTGCCACAGTTAAAGTAGCTAAGTCTTTAACTCGATATCATCCACAGTCTTCAACATTAAAAAAACCCAAGAATTATTGCTCAATTCAAATCAATATTGATGTTGTGATCTTACCGGGAAATTTAAGACAAAATATTTAAGACAAAGTAAACATTTTACCATTGGTACATGAATCAAGTACCAGAATGCATTTCCGAGCCATTTGTAACAAAGGACACAAAAAATGAGGCTAGACATATTCCACAAGTCCAATAAATACTACCTGTGTAGGCTGGAATAAACAGACGCTAGAGATTGCCATTCGATTGAAACTTCTCGCATATTTTGCCAACATAACTGATTTGAAATTAGAGTAAAAATGGAAACGACTGAATGTAATCAGTTTATATACATTCATATTACATTATTATATGTGTTGCGACCCATTTGTGTCAATTTCTAGGTGCCTAATATTAGCAATTTAGCTCCTTTTTATGTGGACATATATTGACAAAATTTCCATGGCAGATAATCTCCCGGCTTAGATTTGATTGGATTAAAAAGAGACCCATCAAAAGAATTTAGCTAAGATTGTATGTAGCGCTGGCATCTTTTGACCATATCCCACTTTTATCGTTTGCAGAGGATGTCAAATTTTGACAAATTTTCAGTCCATTATATCTTAGTAAATACTGAACGGAATCAATCTAATTAAAATACAAATCTATATTTCGTTTCGTTTTTTATACTTTCGAGGCCTACACTACATGTAGATATAACAAATTATAGTGGGAGTTCACGTCAGATGTCCAGTAAGCGACATATGACCCTATAACATCAGTCATTCGAATAACCAATCAGAATCGATGTTGCAAGTGGCTATGCTTTGCTTTGTTTTGATTTCTATCGCTGCTAATGTCTACCCACAGTTCCTCGCAAAAAAGGTCAAGCACTCGATGCGATAGACCATTTAGTTGGCTGACCCCTCATTTCAAGCAGAACACGAGTTAAATAACAACTCTTCCAGATCCTAGTGTAGTAAAGACAAGTAAAACGAAATTTTGAACTATAAAAACGAAACGAAATAGGATCTGTGTTTTGTTCAGATTGAATGAAATTGAACCACTTTTGGAGTGATATTCATTGTAGAGACACCACTTCCACAAGGGATTCACAATTTCTCAAATGCTGATTAGAGACTTTAACAGAACTTCCAAAAAGTGCTTCATCCAGATTTTCCGGCGTGGTCCCCCCTTGTTAGTGATGCAGGATGGAGGTCCTGACAAGAACAGCTGTCTAGTCATTCAGATGGGACGAAAAACCAAGGTCCTGTGTAAAAGATCCCTTGTCAGTTGGAATTCGATATAAGAGTAGGCCATAGTGCTGCTGTCCAGGCAAAATTTCCCTCATAGCACACTGTATGGTGTATGCCCGTCTTCATTAGCCCAGTTCTGGGCAGAACAGTAGGACGTTAAACCCCATTTCATTTCATTTCATTTTCCAAAAAGTGTAGGAACTAGGTTTGAAAGTTATATTTCATGTGAAGTAACAGTTTTATAATATTACTTACAAGGAGGCAACAAATAATTATTTACCTCTTTTCAGACGGTTGATAACTCAGTTAGAATCGTATAAAACAACTACAGGTGCTGCTGGGGATAAAGGTGGAGATAAATCTCCAGCTACTGGTGACCATGTCTCCTACAGTTTATACTATAGACCAGAACAAGCTCAGTTCAGTAAAAATGCAAGGGTAATTATGTATTTTATTTATTGTTTAAAGTTTCAAGGGGCTATCCCAGATATATTTTAGTGAAAAAAAGTGATAATCGCAATTATTGATCACTAAAATTGTTGACCAATGGAATTCCAAACTTCCCCATTCTGCAAGACCCAATATGATTAACTCAAATGATATTCAGATTTTAGACATTTGAATTGCATACTTAAACTAACTTTTATCAATGTATACCCTTTGAAATCTACAAAAGCTTGATTGTTTCTGATTTCCTAAATAATGCTGGTAAATGCTGGCTTGTCTAAAATATATCTACTGTAATGATTCTTATTTCAATTTGTCGACTAATACAAATGAATAACTACAATAATAACAATTTGTATTGGATTAAATGGTTAGATGTTTTTAACTCCTCTATTATATTACAGATGGCTAATTTAGAAGAAAGAATAGAAAGACTACAGGCAGTTATTGGACAAAACCCAGACAAACTAGTAAGATATTATATTTTGCCCTGGTTGTTTTGCGTGACAAGGAGTAGGGTCGTCTGTCCAACCTCGTGGGTTTTCTTTGGGTCCTCCGGTTTTCTCCCTACGCGCAAGCGAATAATAAAATTAAACCATGTTAGTCCCAAAATGACCTAGTTTGTGTCGAGTGGACGTTAAACCCCATTTCTCTCTCTCTTTATTGTATTTTGACTTCGGCAGATATCTAAAAAGTAAAGTGTGGAGTAGTGCCTGTATTTAATAGTAATACAATATCAACAGATTCTACATACCATATCAAATCTAAATCAAAGGTTTCTCTATAAATGAGCCACGATTGCTCCGTCAGTATGGCACTGATCCACTCAGAAGGAGGTCCCAGGTTTGATCTCGTTGGCTGAGAAAATTCCTCCGGATTTCCCAATCTGGTTTTCACAGGCCGGTGGTGCATGGATGGAGAGTCTGACATAGGTAAAAAAAAAAAAGGTCTAGTTGATCAGATGGGAGAAAAATTCAAGATCTGTTCATGTACTGGTTAGCATACACAGTAAAAGAACCTCCTTGAAGTTTAATATAGAGTAGACAGAAATGCTACTGTATGCAAATTTATCTTTTGATTTATTTAAATGAGCCATTTATAGCTTATTAAGGGGATGCTCGATTGCGAGACTGGAACTTCCAAATAGACAGAATTGCAATGTGCAATGTAGTGACACCGAATTGAGCTGAGAATGAGAAATAAACCCAAAGTTTCTGCTGTGGTCAAATTATTTCCTTTCTTGATTGGTGCATGATTTCTAGATAATGTCATGTTAACTGATTGTCACGGTTCGCAGTATTGAGACAACTAAATATGATATTGTTCAATTGAGTACCACCTAAGTATTTTATTTACATGTAACTATTGTTTTACAGGGGGTGTTGACAGGTGATACGGAAAACAAAAGTTTGCTGGTAAGATTTATCTCCCTTCTGCCTGTCAATTTATTTGAGAAATTTAGTTTGACTTTTATTTAGATAGTTCCTAAACCAAACAAACACGTTCTCTATCTTAATCTTATAAACTATGCTGAACACTGGTACAATTTGGGCGCATGTCTAGTCTTTACAAATTATTTGACAGCCTACTACAGATCTATGCACTAATACTTTTAAAACCTATTATTGCAAATGCATTATATTTAACAAATAGAATTTAGTAAAAGTATGGACAGGTTATATAAACATACATTCAAAATTCAATTTAGATCAATTATATCCTACTCAAGTTTGCTCATGCGCTTTAAAAATCAATAAACCAATACATATTGGTTGTACTGGATGAATGATCTATACAAGCACATGTATATAAAAACACAGCATCTTTATTTATTGGGTTGAAGTGGACGTAAAACTCTAGAAACAAACGAACGAATGAATTTATTGGGTGGGGTTGGGGTTTCTTTTTGGAGGAATGAGAAATATTAATAATACTAGTATATTGTATACTTTTAGGGAGCAGTAGGGGTATTGAACTCTAAATTAAGTTTATTAGAACCAACTAACCTAGAACAAGTGGAGGCCAGATTACAAGGTGTTCTTCATAAACTCGGACAAATTACAGAGAAAAAAACAACACAGGAAGATACAGAGAAACAAAACAAGGTAAAACAAACTATTGAAATCCTCTATTATATTTTTTCTTTTGTTATTTTCTCAAATAAAGTGATCTACAGTGGACTCTGTCATTTCCGACATCTGAATACTGCGGCATACTGTGAAATCTGTCATCATTTTAATGTCCCGATTTATTTCCTTATTACTTCGACCAAAAATGTTTTTTCATAATCTGTAATCTGAATATTCCGAATTACAACATCAGTCAGCTGTCTCGTCAAACGATTTGCATTGAATTAACATTGGATAATCTGGCCTTCAATCATTGGGTGTTAAGCAACAAGCAATCGCCAATCAATTATCAGTGAGCTTAAAACACCTATCGGTCTTTGTTGATTACCTTGATAATTTTATAATCTCTTGTAAGAGAGCGCTTGGTATTTCATTTGAGTTTCTCACATCAAATATAGCAACATTATTATATATAAATTGCAAACACAGAAAAAAAACCCTGGTTAACTGCTAAAAAAAATATGTAACACATGATAACATTGATGAATAATTGAACAGGTATCAGAGTTGTATGATATTGTAAAGAAATGGGAGTCATATGGTAATTCACTACCTCAAGTTATTGACAGACTTGCCGCACTTAAAGATTTACATGAACAAGGTAAAAAAAATATGCTAGATAGAAGGCTTCATGTAGGCTTTTAATATTATTTTAATAACAAAACAAAATCTTCCTGATTGATATTTTCTTTTGAGTGTTTTATGAGACCATGGGTTTTCAAATACTATGCCACAGGTTCGAGTTCAGTGTGAGCTGAGACCACCACTTGTTGGATGGTATGAAAAACTGTGGTCAACACATGTACAAATGCTGCTGTCATGGCTAAATTCTCCTCCATCTCATTGAATCTTAAATATATTAGTAATATCTTATATTCTTCTATCAACTATTTTTGGAATTATTCTCAAATATATCACTAGAATTTAAAAACGATGTGTTTGCATTTGTAGCTCTACAGTTTAGCCAGGCATTAGCTTATTTAGATACAGCCCAACAAGAGATAACCTCTAGTCTTAATTCTCATGGTGATATGCTGAAAACGGTAAGTTTTGTCATACTGGTATACTTTACATCTTATTTATAGTTAAAAAATAAATCCTTTTGATAAAGAACATGATATGTTTCTTGTCAACAAAACTATTTTGTCTTAATTCTAAAGGTGATATGCTGAACATGGTAAGTTGGTCAACTACCGGTATATTCTACATTTTATTTATAGTTAAAATAAATTCTTTAGATAAAGAATAGGATATGTTTCTTGTCAACAAAACTATTTTTTCTTACCTAATTGAATAAGTTTGCTATTGACCCGGTTTTTAGATGGGTTTATGTGAACAATGTAGGTTGGTTATGTTTATTGTAGGTACTATTAACTTGCATCTAGATTTCTGTTGAACAGCTATTTTTGGTGGATTATTTAAAAATGTTATCTGTTTGTTTCGATTTTTAACTATGTTTTGATTTCCATACGTATGTGTATGTTATTATTTCATTGTTATGATTAACTTTGGAAATCTTAAAGTTGTTAATTCGTGATTTTAAAAATAAAGTGCGTCGCTGATAACCAGACTGGGTGTTATAGAAAAGTGACTGAGTATGGCAACATAATATATTAAATTTGAATTATTTATTTTGGAACTATTATAGTAAGAACGGCCAGCTCTTTATCTAAATCTTACACAATGCATCTGTAACTTGACCCAAATGATGTGTGCCAGTCATAGCAACAGCTAAGTGGAATTTTCTGAAATATTGAATATTTTTACTTTTTCATGTTCTGATTACAGCTTCAAGGATCATTTAAACAGAACACAGATATGATCAAATCCAACACAGAGAGCCTTGATGCTAGAATAAAGGGATTGAAGAAATCTTGAAGTGATACATTGGAATAAAAATAATTAATTATATAATAAGAAATCTCTATTTATTATGTGCAATGCTTTCCTTTAAAGGTGTCTTGGTCTTATTGTCATATCGTAGATATTTGTATTCAATAATAAATTGTTGAATTTTAAATCATGTTATTGTAATCAGTTGATTAAGAGCATCAGCATATGATTTAACATTCTGTGTTAAGTTGCCTACTTAGTAAGAAACAACCATACAACATTGGAGGCTTATGTGGCTAGCACAAATACGCCACCCAAGATATTATCTTTAGGTTATTTATGACCTTTGAAGGTATTAAGTCTGAAAATGGGAAAATAAATTATTTCAAACAGTTTTGTAATCTCTTTAATTATTTTGTTTAAATCATTTGATTATATTTATTATGGTTGCTATGGCAATATGGAAAGCTGGAAGCATTGTGAATTCCTTTTTTTGAATATTTCTCGGTATGGTGTTTATTTAAGCCTGAAAGAAAACGTTAAGAAAGCATTGGGAATTCCTTATTTTTGTTATTAAATACACTAGTATTGTATCAGTGGAGAGGATATATTTATTAAAAAGATAGTTTATAAATAAATAGTGTAGGGATATTAGAAATAAATGAAATTACCTTTGTTGCCTGGGTAGTACATGGAGTATTATTTAGTCCAAAAGGTATATGGGGGACATACCTTATTGACCAAGATTGAGAAATAATCGTAAGCAGATCAATAAGACATAACATAGTTTATAAATTTAGATAGATGATAAATTATACATTATGAGCCATAAATATATTTGCTTCTCATTTTTGTGAAGGATCATAAAGTAGTGGGATTATTGAATATGTACTTGGTTTTTTTTTGGTTTTTTTTGTAGGTTATCCCCTTTCAATGTCATACATTAATTGATAATTATATTCAGTTGAACCCAAATGGTAATTTTGGAAACTATCAATCCTTTAACATAATTGAACTTTCACTTACTTACTGCTTGTATCTTGCTATTAGGTTTATTGATTAATAAACTGTTATTATCCATTTATGGTTTTGGTTTGATCATTTGCATGTAAGCGGGGTACACTTACTCATTCTAAAACATCAGATACAGCTTCTCATTTGAGGGTGATTGCATAATAACCAGACTGCCGACACTGCCAGTGTGCTCCAGGAAGCCAGAAATGAGATCTTATAAATTGTACCTACATGTATTTCAATGGGATTTGATAAAGTTCAACCTACTTCGGTTAATCTGCAATGGCAATTTCTAAAGCATTAAGTAACACTTCTGGTGGATGTTCTTTGTCAGCGCCAGGTTGTATTCACCAATTAATGTTCATGCACATGGTATTCTTTATACATCTGTCAAATAATCAGAGCTTATGTTTAGTTTTAGTACAATAGAATTTATATCTACAAAGATGTAACCTTCGGAAAGAAATTATCATTATTTTCACATACTTTTATAAAGTATTGTTCCCCGCCGTTCGTACAAACACATGATTATTATTATGGGTTCGTCTTTATTTCACACTTTTTGTGGCATAATAATATAAAATGTTCAAACTTAGTGTAATTGATAGACGAATGCCTTGACTTCATTCTATAATGCACATTTGCTGCATGGGATATGCAGATGTAAGCAATTTCATTGATCAAGACTTTGGGTCACGATAACTCTGCTTCTAAGTGAAGTAGAATGTTCACACTTGGTGAAGATGCTCGTTAGGTGAACGTCTTGACCCAGTTTCGCGATTAATCTTTTCATAGTAGGTTAAGCAGCTGTCCGTCTCTCCAAGAACAACTCTGTTCAGTCTTCATGCAGATGTTCCTTATGTGAATTTCTTCAATGAGCTTCATGATAATCCTCGTCTGTGCATGCTAAGCAGATCCCACGTATGTTTCTGTGCATCAGATCTTCTGGCACATTAGAACTGTGTTTCTAATGGAGGTATATGTTCAAACTTGACGCAGATGAGAATGTCTTGACAGCTATGACAGATATCAGCAATTTGACTGGCCGCGACTTCGGAATAAAATAATTTGAAGTGATGACTCGGTGAATAGTTTCATTACATCAATACCCGCTCCCCTAATTCGTAGATCGAGTTTACTGAGGTAACACACTACACCATATGTCTCTCCTACGAATAAATGGGGTCTACTCAACCCAGATGGTGTCTCTTAATTTGAACCTCCGTGGTATCTCTCTCTCAATGCATGTCTCCTCACTGAGAATTTAGCGCCTGTCTACCAATCATCCTGAGCTCCGATGGTTTTCTACCCTTGGGTTTCGACTCTCAGTTATCCAATTGTCAAATATGACGTAATCAATTATAATGGTTGGTCACTAATCCAAATGATGCAATGGCAACTTTCCTACTATAAGTGATAAACATGATATTCTTGTTTCACCCAGAATTGGCTATATTTTGGTTTTATAAATCTTTTATGTTTCAACACATCACTCATTTTAATTTGAGTGTGTGAGATATGAGAGAGCGGGAGAGAAATGGGGTTTAACGTCCACTCGACACAAACTAGTTCATTTCGGGACTAACACATGGTTCCATTTTATTTCAATAATTCGCTTGCGTGTAGGGGTCTTTAGCTGTGGGAGGACCCGGAGAAAACCCACGAGGTTGGACATGGGACCCTACTCTTTGTCACGTACAACCGGCGAATCGAAACCCCGCCAGTTGACTCAATGACAGACCGTATGATAGAGCGCGCGCGTGCTAACCATTCGGCCATCCAACCCCCGCGTGAGATATGACTTCTCTATAATATGATGCTATTATTAATTTAAAGAGCAAAAATTCGACAATAGTCTTACATGGTTTCCGCGCAACCAATTTCAATCAAATAACCGAAAAAGTACTGAAAAATCACAGGCTGGACGCTGGTAGAGAATGGATGAAATCACAGCACATCCGCCCCACCCCCGCTCATTTCTTTGGTGGATTTCTTTACCACATACTATAAGATATTTTCAAATCACACTTTTATAATGTATAACAATTCAAGACGGGTAGTCTGGTAGGAGCACTTCGGATTGACATGAGCTGGGAAAATGGTTCTTGCTTTTGATAAAAGATCTATTTGAGTACAACGCCAGGAAAAAAATCCAGCTACAGGCGTTTTGGTTTTCGTACCCGTTCGACTTATAACTTTTCGTCACTTTTTTCGGCATGCTGAACATATATTTGTGCAGTATAATGCTTTTCCGCTATCAGACCATCGACAAAATCAAATATCCATAACTGCCCACCCAAAAAGCTAAGCTAGATCAGTGCATTTATATTACTAACTGCATGAACTTTGTTGCGTAATGTTCAGCATCGTCACGTGCATCAAAAGTGACAACTGTCAGATATTTTCAGTGATGGGGTAAACTCGTCAGGCGTCCCTAATTGTCCTACTCCACAACACTACACCTCATTTACTAACATGTTGCAAAATGTTCAGCAAATTCATATGTATCAAAAAAAAAGACCACCTCCCGACATTTTCAGTGGTTGGATATCCCCGCCGAGCTGGGCGATTTACCAATACTGACTAAACACTACGAAATACGACCGCATTATTGTGGAAAACTAACAATACTTCAATTATGTTGGGTAATATCCAGACGTTCCTATTTCCCCACACCGAAGACTAAGCCAAATGAGCCCATTTACTTATGGCACGAAACTTGTTGCATACGAATAGTGGGGTATCCCAGCCAGAAATCGAATTGCTCCACCCCAAAGGCTAATGTACATTACCACATGACTAACACAAAATGTATCTGAAAACCATCAACATATTCCAACAAATAAATGGCCACTGCCAGGCATTTTCAGTGATGTAGTACCCCTACCACGCGGAACGCTTCCAACAATAACTGACTAACCGCGCTCACTGTAACTCTTCATATCGAGAACGAACGAATCTCTTGAAGACCTTAGTGATTCGGATCATAAACCCTTGACACACGAATCCAATTCTGATCAAGACGAGGACGTATACTAGTCTTTTTAGCTGCTCAGTGACTAATGAATTGCCTTACACAGAACATTTCAGACATGTCACATAAGACAATTATATAAATCACAGGTTACTAGATATTTATTTCTGGCGAGGTGTCGATGTAGATTCCCTTGTGGTTATTAGTGAATGAAAAGCAGTTCAAATTATCTGAAGTTGAGCGTCATCAGCCCACCCCCACATTATCCCCTGATACATATAACATTCTTCGCAATAGATTGAAGTCAATGCCAAACTATACATCCTTGTGAAATGCAACCATACCAATAAGATCAACCAACTAAAATAACCGAAGCGCCTATTAAAACATCTCAGAAAAAATATATTACCAAAACTGTTATCAGTCTTAGCCTTCCCACTGGTGACAATAGAGAACACAAAGCCCTCAAAGAACTTGAGAAAAACAGGGCTATCACCACAGTTGTAACAATCAATATACCTGATTACGTCAGCACTGTCAACACTCTTCAAGTCCAATCAAACCAACGAAAGACCCCATTTCTGCTCATCAAAGTACGAAACACCCGAAGCTCGCCTGCCACCAGCAAAATCCACCCAAAGCCAGGTTACATGCGTGCTCTCGAAATTCTGTCTACTACAAAACAGCCCAAAACCCTTCGAAATTTGTATTCTCACTTGACACCAAAGACTTTTTTAATAACATCAATGTAAGTTCGTCTCCTATGATGCTGTTGATTTGGTCACGCCCTCCTCCCACCACCCTTTACTTGTTCATCTCAACACAAAGCATAATGAAATTAAGTTCACCGTGAGCGGAGAACGAGACAAGTCTTCCTTTCTAGATGTCATTATCAGAAGAAACATCAAATCACTCCAAACTTCAGTTCATAGGAAACAAGCCCACAGCTATCAGTATCTCCATTACATAGGCTACCCAACCACCCGTATCAGACCAAGAACGCCACCTCAATATTTGCGACCATGATCTCCTCCATAATTGAATTTCAAACAATTTTTTTCAACATTTAACAAAAAAAAAAAAATGCTACTCAACACCACAAACTCCACAAAAACTGAGCCATCACCCATCCGCGTCAGCAAACAATTCCATGCCAGTTCATCACCAAATCAGACGATTATGGTGGATATTGATAGGTGCGTAATAATTTTATGTATTAAAATCAAGGTGTTGAGTGTGTTTATGGTTACTTACAATTATGACAATACATTTAAATTTTTACAAGGATTATTCATCTTGAGGTCGGATACCAAAACTAAATCGTCTATAAAATAAATTGCCCAAGGTAGATGGCAGTGGATTTTTTTCTTGGGGTACTATGTACATACCTCCTCGTAAAAAATTAAAAATCGCTTGTTTCGGATTTTTTCCCAGGTTGGAGTGCCTAGGGATAAAGTCCAATATTTCAAAAAGTTACATCATGCTTATCACTAACCTTTCAACTCGAATTTCTCTCCAGAACGTGCTGAAATAATTGTCGGCGAATGGTGATATTAATAAAGAGTTTGACATTAATGCCATAACAACCATAGTATGCGCTAGGAAATGATTGTAAATCACTGTGCTTTGTATAAGGGTGTACCGCGACGGACTATTTAAAAACAAATAACTGCAAATGGTGCTTTCCAAAAGATATTCTGAGCACAAAGCCCACAGAGGCTGCTTTGCTTATCAAATCACAAACAACGTAAATTCAAGACTAAAAGGAGACCAAAACTATGTAAACATTTACTTCATTAAGATTTGTGGGTTGATTTGTCTTTGTTGGAGAGTATATCTGCACCGATTAGCAGTTCACAAAAATAGCTGAGCATGCGCGTTGTATCATAAGGCGTGTTATTGAGTCAACTGACGTGGTTTCGATTCCCTGGTTGTACGTGACAAGGAGGAGGGTCGCATATCCAACTTCATGGGTTTCTTCCGGGTTCACCGGATTCCTCCTACGGCTAAAGATTCCTACGCTCAAGCGAATTATTGAAATAAAATTGAACTCTCTCTCTCTCTCTCTCTCTCTCTCTCTCTCTCTCTCACTCGTTTATTGCAAAATCTGATATAATTAGGCAAGTACACGTGTACTTTGAATCTAGTTATTTCCAAGTACATATGAACTAGCACTAGTAGATGTGTACTATATCTGAGTTTGACATTATATCATGAAACAATGATTAATCGGTAACAAAAATATTTATCACTGACTTAGGAAATCTTTTTATCAGCTACCTAATGAATGTAAATCACCAGTGATGTATACCATACACCAAATGTTGAATTTTGCAGCAAAAGAGATACAATATCTTGTACAAATAATTAGCGCCAAGGGAATTCAGACTGACAAGAAAAAAAAAAACCCAAAACGCTGCAGTGGCAACGTTCTTGGTTTGACCAATTATTACAGGAAGTTTATAAAAGGGTAATCTATAATATTTTCACCTTTTCACCATTAACCGATTTGCTGTCTAAAGATACAAAGTTTGAATGGTCCAAAACATGCGAAAACAGATATTAAGATGTAAAAAAAAGCGCTGGGTACAGCACCAGTCCTCATTTTTCTAAAGATTGATAAATAATTCATTATTTACTGTGATGCACCAAACAATTCTATTGCCTATGTCTTATCACAATTATCACAAATACATGATGGCAAGGAACATCCCATTTCTTATGGCGGTCGGGGTGGGGTGGGGGGTCACTGCAGAAGGCTGAAAGTAACTGGCCTATAACTGACAAAAAAGGACTGGCGTTAGTAGAAGCTATCCAAGAATATAAAATTTATCTACAGCCAAACGATTTCATAGTTTATACTGATCATATTGCGCTAATTCGGCTGGCAAATGTCAAAACCCAAAAATCAGGTAGACTAAGGCGTTGAGCATTGCGACTGCAAGGTTATAACTTTAAGATTAAACACATTGCAGATACAAGAAACGTCGCAGCTGATTGTATATCCAGACGGGAATACCTCGGAGTAAATGAGAAACCAACTGAAGACGACGCACATAAATTCAGTACATCATCTTTAACTTCGCTTACCTTTGAATATAAAAATGACCGTGATTTAAATAATAACCCATATGGCTTCAATACTGTAAATGTTCTCGATAATTTATTAAAAAATAACAAATATCCGGGTCAATCATTACATAATGTCAATCTTCATCATTTACCAAAAATTTATCCTGACTATACGCTGATATAATTATTTACCGGGAAAATAAAGTAGTACCCGAACTTCAAAAAACATTGGGTAGGACCATATTATATAACCGAATCTAAAGATAATTTTACATATCGTCTGCGACGTGTAACAGACAACCGAGAGGTAAAATCACTAATCAATGATGCTAAATTGAAATTGTATTACGATCCATCTGGTCGTCCTACGGAATATTTAGGTTCCGACATTTACCTTAATCCCGAAGAGTTAGATAAAGTTATACCACAAACATAATGTACAGAACACGTAGATGATTCCAAAATAGCTGATGTAACACTAGTGATGATATTTACGTCTAGGAATCAAACGACAAATGTTAAAAGATATTAAACCAAAGTTTATTCACAACTACATAATCATCTGATAATTCAAATAATATAATAGAGTCCATATAACTGTCGATCCCAGATCAGTACGTAGGAATAAAGTACATAAATAACCAAGAAACCCCTTATCTTCAATCACGATTTCCACGTCTGTCCAAATCCGAACGTGAACTGATAGATTTTAGTTCTGTATTCATCTGATAAATAATCAAGACAAATTCAAATTTCAATAATAACATGAATCATAGCCAATGAAATATTAGAGTAAATTCTTGATTGATAATAATTAGTTACTTAAACTGATCGTTTAATATAGTGTATAAATGGTTATACAATTTCTTGACTCAAAATAAATATAACATTGATTTATCTAAAGTAAATGTAAATCCACAAAAGAATGATCTAAAAAGGCCAACTGACATTTACATTGGGAAATCTGTTTTATGACTTTTTTCTAATTGTTTCTGAAAAGATCTTTGCTAAATAAACTGTATATAGTAGCCGGAAGTATGTTTCCATTTTAAAAAAAATATTTATATAAATAAAAGATTGGAATGATTAAGAACATTCAAATTCTCATGCATTTCTACTATCTTAATATTAAAGTAATTTATATCGAAATGAAAACTCATAATCCAATTACTGTGAGAAATATAATATCTTTGTAAATAAACAAACTATAAGCCTTCCTTGGACTTATTCTGACCATTTGACATTGTTATTAGAGCCAATATTATAAACTTCGACTACATTTCTGAAAAACAACAGATTTATTTTTCATATACTTAACTATAAGGGAACTTACATATAACAATCTAACCATATCGTATGAGTAATATACATGTACAAGAAATGAACAATATCTTTTAAAATAGGAATTTTAACATGATAAATATATAACATTTCCCATTCAAGGTTCATTTAACCAAGTGATAATCCTTATTTTCCTAAAAATTCGCATTAGGTCAATATCGATCTCATAAATCCTGTTAATCCATATAAGAGATAATCCTTATTACCCTAAAAATTCCCATTAGGTCAATATCGATCTCCTAAATCGAGATTAAACCCTATTTTCCTAAAAATTCCGATTAGGTAAAATATTTTATCTCTGAAATCCTCCCCCTCTTTTAAAATTTTGTTCCTCCTGGAAAATTCCAAGTTGAATGTAACATTTCAGAGAGAGCTCGTATAAGATTTAGTTTAGTCCGATTCCGGAGACAAATGTCGTTTACGAGTGCAATTTACATTTGACGAATTATTCCTATGAGTTACGTATTTAAAAAGGGGTAAACTATGATGAGATTTCCAAGAAGAATCTGATGAACAAGATTCGGTATCTGAATCATAGGAAGAATTCAGATTAGGGACAGATTCTGCTATTTTCCAGAAGGTTGACCTACGTCAATTCCTACTGCAATATCAGAATCTGATTCAACAATATCCCCAGGAGCTACATCAAACTTCATAGGATTATCATTACAGAGACGGAGATGAGGTTGGACGTTCTCACCAACAATCCTATTATTCCGTACAGGTTGTTGGCGAGAAACATTTGGACGTTTTTTCGTTTTATTCAAGACAGATGTTGGATCTGTGTTTTCTATATCCCAGGTATCATCGGGATAAGCAGGCTGTAAATTCTCATTGTGTACTAATTTGGTTTTATCTGTTATCTGGTGTCGGATATTAAAATTTACTAAAATACGATAACAAGGGCGCCATTTCAAGTGAAATTTAAACGAGGTTTCTTTTGATTTTTCAGGATTAAAATAAAACCGGATCACCAGTTTCAAAATTACGAAGCACCGGAAGTGCACGATTCCACTGTTATATAATTTGTCCGTGCATTAATTCGTTTAAACGAAATATTTATCCGTTATAACGAAATATTTATCCGTAATAACGAAATATTAATTCGTTAAAACAAAATATTAATTCGTTAAAACAAAATACTAATACGTTTATAATACGATTTAAAGGGTGCCATTTCAAGTAAAATTTAGACGAGGTTTCTTTAGATCTTGCAGGATTAGAATAAAAAACTGGATCACCAATTTCAAAATTACGGAGCACCTTAAGTGCGCGATTCCACTCTTATTAATTGAATTTGAAAATAAAATATGTCAAGAAAACAATCGTGATCTTTATCTTTATCGAAATGTGGTCCGGCTTGAGGCGGTAACCCTGGAACCGCGGCACAAACTATGTCATTTCGTTATAACGAATTAATTATTTCGTTTAAACGAATTAATATTTCGTTTAAACGAATTAATATTTCGTTTAAACGAATTAATATTTCGTTTAAACGAATTAATATTTCGTTTAAACGAATTCATATTTCGTTTAAACTAATTCATATTTCGTTTAAACGAATTCATATTTCGTTTAAACGAATTAATATTTCGTTTAAACGAATTAATATTTTGTTTAAACGAATTAGTATTTCGTTTAAACGAGTTAATATTTCGTTTAAACGAATTAATATTTCGTTTAAAAAAATATATATATAAGAGTGGAATTATGGACGAAAATATTATATAAGAGTGGAATTGTGCACTTAAGGGGCTCCGTACAAAATTACCAACCATAGCCCCTTGATCATATAAATATTTGTTTTTCACCTACTTTCTTCAGTGTTTGTTTTAACCGCCTTAAAACACATATTAAAACGTTGTAACATCGCAGGAACATAATCATCACCCATATAACGAAATTGGGGACGAAGTAAAGAATCCATTGGTAAGAGTTGATCACGTCCATACAATTTAAAAAAATTGAGTAAACTTAGTAATCCTATGCATAGAAGAACGATAACTAAATAAGATACCCGGAAGAAAGGTGTTCCGGTCGTTATGATGTGAATTTACATATTTAAAAATTGTGTACTATTCAAATATTCATGAAAGCGTCCAGTACGACCTTTAGTTGGGGGTTGGATGGACGAATGGTTAGCGCGTGTCATGAAGCCTGTCATTGAGCCAACTGGCGTGGTTCCCCCCCCCTCTCTCTTTCTCTCTCTCTCTCTCTCTCTCTCTCTCTCTCAAATGTGTGATATTAAGTTGTTTAGTTATTTGAGATGAAAGATATTCCGTTCCACGATCAGAAATTAAAGTGGAAGGACAACCAAACCTAGGAATTATATGTTCTAAAAGAACTCTAGCAACTTCATCAGTACTTTTTGAAGAAACTTGAAAAACTTCCGGCAACAAGGAAAAATGATCAACACAATCGTGATCATATATTGATTCTTACCAATTAACCCCCCCCCCCCCCCCAATATTTTGCCAACAATAATGATTTCTTAGGAGCTTAAAATTTTAAAAGGAAAGTTAGCTTGAGGCATTTTCTGTAATGGACGTTTTAACTTTTTTAAGTTCTATATATTACATTTCTGACATATATAAATATAATAGACTACATCTTTGTACATAGTTTTCCAAAAATAACGAGTACAAGTACATCTTATCAATATTAGCATGAGCACTGTAAACGTTATCGTGAAAGCTATATAACAATTCGTTATACATTCAGAGCTTAAAGATAATTTGGATTGGTTTGTGGATAAAGCTTTCAATGGGGCTTTCGGAAAAGGCTGTAACTTGATAGGCATTTACTCAGAAGATGCTAAATGGATTATAAAATGTTGGAACATTATACATTTTCTTATTGACAATGCCATATTTGAGGTTGGGGATCAGATAATACAGCAAACAGCTGGTTTACCAATGGGAACTGATCCCACCCCATTTATGGCAAATGCACGTTTATATTAATATGAATTCTGCTTTCAGGACCATAAAAGAAAAACTGATTACAAAGTAGTTAAAAGTCTAAACTAACCTTCCGATACATTGATAACTTAACACCTATCAATGATAACGGAACTTTCAACAAATATAAAAGTAAAATATATACCCCAGACCTAATACTAAATTAAGAAAATTCTAGAACTATAACTGCACCTGTTCTTGACTTGGATATTATTATCAGTAAATTTAATGTCGGTATTTTCGGCAAAACGGAAAAATTTGGCTTTAAGTGGTAAAATACCCGTCAATTTATAGTAACATACCAGATGTCACGCTATATAATGTTTTCTATTCACATTCATCCACATGTTTCTTGGCCTGTACTAGTTGGAATAGAAACATGTTAAATTAACCCAGAAGCCAAGATATAATCAACCAAGTCTTTATGAATTTCATCAGTATTGATTCTATCAAGTTATCAGTGTTAATCATATCAAGAGCAAAATCAATTGCAGCTTTATGATAACGAGTGTTCAAATGACTAAGCTTATCTGCACGGGCATTATTGTTACCGGAAGTAAACTGAAAATTGCAATCCGTTTGATCCAAAATAAGAACCCAACGTTGTATGCGTGGATTTTTTATTTCCGAAAAAAACAGATATCGTAAAGGTTTAAGATCGGTATAAATAGTAAACTTGGACCCAACCCAACAAGGTCGTACATTTAGAACACAATAAATAATAGCATTAACCTTCTCTTTCAATGGTAGGCCATTTCCGTTGTCCTTTACCTATTTGATGAGAAATAAATTGAATGACATTTTCATGTTCATCATCTTCAAACTCTTGTGTTAGAATACCACCAATAGCATGACCAGAAGCATCAGTATATACTTTATAACGCAAATTAGGATTATGATAAGCCAAGAAAGAAGCTTCACGTATCTTTGTTTTCAACAACTGAAAAGCTGTTAAAGGATAAACAATGTCCGAAAATCTTGTACATATTTACGATAAAAAGAAACAGAATCAATAAAAGAACGTACCTCCTTAACAGTCGTTGGTAGTGACTTATTACGGATTACCGAAACTTTGTCTGGATCAGGACGAATACCATTCTTGGAAATAATATGTCCTAATATTTTAACTGGGGTTTTAGAGGGTTTGGTTTTAATTGTAGACCCGCCTTTTCTAAACGTGTAAAAACTTCCTGTGAAGAGGATGTTCGTCAAAAGTTTTGGAGTGTATAATGATATCATCAATAACAACTTTCACATATTCATTTAACAATCCAGACATAACCTTATCCATAAGGTTCTGAAAAATTGTGGTGGTTTACTGACCCCATAAGGTAGTCTATTGAACTCAATTAACCCCATAAAAGGTGTAAAGGCTGTTTTCGATTATTCTGCCATCTCAACCTACCAAAATTCTTTTTTTTTAAATCTACACAACTAAAAAAGTTCGATTCAGAAAAAGAATCAATTAGATCATCTATATGGGCTAATGGGTAAGTGTTTAACGGCAAATTTTGATTTAACAACACAAAATCTCGGAGTTCCGTCCGGATTTGAAATCAAAACAATTGGAAATGAACAGTTCCCTGTACCAGGTATAATAATTTCAGCATCTAACATTTTCTTAACTTTCTTTTTCAACGATATTTTTTTCTAGTAAATGGTACACGATAAGGTTTTAATCTAATTGGTAGATTATCACCAGTCTCTAAAGTAGCTTAAACTACATCAGTTCGCCCTAAATGAATATCATCAGTTACAAACAATGTATAATATTTATTCAAGATTGATAAAAGTCTAGACTGTTTAACAATATGGCGTGATTCCCCCTTGTCAGTGATGCAGGACGGAGTTGGCCGTAGTGCCGCTGTCCGGGCAAAATGTCCCTCACAGCACACTATATGGCGTATGCCCGTCTTCATTAGCCCAGTTCGGCGCAGAACAGTAGGACGTTAGACCCCATTTCATTTCATTTCATTTACTTGAAATATGTAGAAGATTTATCAAGTTCGCTAAAGGTTTCTCCTGTTATGAAGAGAGAATTTTAAAAATATGAACTTTGATTTGAACTATAAATATTGTCAATGTCGTTATCTGCATCGATAATTTCAGCCACTGCTTTCTGTTCTTCCTTATCTAGTTTATAGTTAATACCTGTTTCATTTGTTATCTCAAGAATTATTTCATTGTTGTAAGCCCGTGTGATCACACTAGTCATCATTAAACCAGGTTGGTCATCAAATATCCTAGGGTTATCTAAAGGAGTTATCAATAAACATCCAGATTTGACTAGATTTTTTGCAAGACATGTAAAGCGACTATTATGTCTAGGTACAATATCCACTACATAATTCACTATAACAAATTCAGTTTACAAGAGCTTATTTTAAAAATCAAGAACTATAGGATTGCATGTTAAAAAATTACTTCCCAAAATAATCTTGTTATTACCTAAATTATCTATAATACATTTAGAAAAACTTAAAAAGAATTCTACAGCTACTATTCCTTTCATGGAGATATTTTAGAAATATTATTATCAAAAGACTTAATCAATTATTTATCCAAACTTAGGAAAAATTTTATAATCGACAACACTTAAATCAGCTCCTTAATCTAACAATGAGTTAACATAACAAAAATTATACCCCACTGTATAATGTATTAACAGTTGTATTACTAGTCTTACAATTTGGGCGATTGAGAAAATTATCACCATTGTCCGATTCACACCCAGTCGAGTTAGGCACTTCTAGTTACCCGAACGATTTCGTGACGAAAACCCAGACTGTGAATTCGAATATTGATTAGTCCTTGGGCAATTTTGCTGTCTACCTGATGTAATTGATTAATCTTAACTAAAAATTTGGATATAAGAAAAATTCAAAGGATTAACTTTAATTAGAATTACTTGTTCTTATGTTGTCTTCTTAATTCTAATGTTCTATCAACTGGCTTCCACCAATTTGTTTTTGTAATAACTAATGAAATTAATATTATTGCTGACCACACCAATCACAAATTTTCCGCACAGAATAATGCCAAAAATTACTTCAGGTTTTTTTTTTAATTGGAACAAATTTTAAACTGGAACAATGTTAATTGGTTTTAACTGGAATAATTTAGCACTGGAAGGATTTTTCAGTAATACAGTAACACTGGAATAAATTAAACTGGAACGATTTTCTGAGACTTTTCACGGAACACGGAAATTCTTGAACAATTTTCAACTGGAACTATTTTTCTGAGATTTTTACTGGAGCACGAAAATTCTGGAACGATCTTGACTGGAATGATTTTTCAATTGGAACGATTTTTCAACTGAAACGATTTTTCAACTGAAACGATTTTTTTCTCGAAATCAGGAACTCCGGAGAATAGCTTTAACTGGAATATTATTATTATTACAATTTTTTTCGATACGTGGAAACAAAATGTTTTATAAAGTAAAATGGACAGATCATTCCAATTCAAGCTTTAGGGGACCATCAGACATGCTGGCTGGTCAAATTTATACAGAATTATCACATTCAAAGAACTAAGGAGAGTAAAATTAGAAAACGGCACATTCCGTCTTTCAATAAGTAAATGCCATCACCTCCATAGTAAACCAAATTGGAAGAATGCAATTTCGAGACTTGAAAATAGATTTAAGAATAATAGAAATTCTGATAACTATAATCTGCATCGCCATATAGAAGACCGAACATCAGAGCTGGAAGACTATATGTCAAATAGTTTATACCAGGGCCTTGTTTCTCAAAATCTTAACTAAAGATAAAATCCAAATTTTAGTAGATACTGCAATTTTGATTGTCTAAGCACTAAAATCAATTTAATATTATCCAATCAAATTACTATCCAATCTCACCCCTAAACAAATGAAAAACCCCTGATGAAGTTGGGCTAAGAATTCGTCACCCGCAAGCTAAATTGTGAATCGAAAAAGGCGATTGAAATTTGCTGCAGAAAAAGACCTATGTTTCCTTTAATTATTATTAAACAGAAATTTGGTATTTCATCGAGATATTGTTAACCACGTGCCCTAGCTAGCCATGCTAGTTTACAATATATTATTGTGTATGTTTCATTGGTGACGATCAATGAAATTACGTAGTATTGTTCCCCGCCTTTCGAAAAAAAGCAGGGGACTATCAAAATGGGTCTGTCCGACCGTCTGTCTGTCTATCTGTCCGTAACACTTTGTGGAACACAATGACTCTCCTAATTGAGCTAGAATGTTCAAGCTTAGTTTAGGTGTTTATTAGGCTAATGCCTTTGTACCACGTCGGCCAAGTCACGCGACACAAACATTACTTCGTTTAATAGATTTTTTTTATAGCAGGGGTATTCCCTCGCAAAAACAATGTTTTGAGAATGGCTAGAAGCAAAATTTTGATAGATTAATTAGATTGAATATGATTTTGGTCCAAATATATCATCAAATCACCCAGTTCGTACGTTGGAAGATATCTTTAAAGAAATTGAATTTAGTTTCACATTGATAGCCCTTAAGTTGTCTTGTTTTCAGCAATAAATATAGTACTTTATTTAAACATACGTTCGTACGTTGGAAGATATCTTTAAAGGGACAATAACACTCTTGCTGGCTTGAAAGCTCCAGAAAATAAATAATATCTCTATCTAAGTACTAGATGTTTAAGTGTCCTACCTGTTGTGTAAATTATACATTACATCCTATTTTACTTGTCCAGAGGGTTCGAAAATATTTTTAAATCGAAGTTTCATTTGAAAAGGTTTACGTTAGACGTTTCAAACCATTATGTTGAATTTTTCAAAAATTTTAAATAAGGTGTGTTAAGATGAAATTTGTATCATCAATTAATTGAAATATTCTAAAATAGTACAATTTGTTGACCAGAATAAAGATTGGGACATATTATTCAGTTACAACAAGAGTGGTATTGAGCCTTTAAAGAAATTGAATTTAGTTTCGCATTGATAGCCTTTAAGTTGTCTTGTTGTCAGCAATAAATATAATACTTTATTTAAACATATTAAAAGTCCAATATAAAGAAGATGATCGTAATTCTTTTTTTTTTTTTTTTGTGGTGGTTGGGTAGAGGATCTTGAAAAGAAATTATCAGTTCAAAAATGGTTCAGTATTTACAAAGATGTAATGCATTGAAAATATCAATGGCCCCTTCTTAATATGATTGAACCCATGCCGTGAGAATATGTAATGTTGATAATTGTGTTAGACTTTCTTAAATATATGGTACAAAATCAATTTGAATACATTTAAGCATAGATTATGCCACGAGCAATCTAATTAAAATTATATCTTAATTTCGTTTATTGGGTTCTGATAAAACATAAAATGCGAATATAAATCGGAAAAAAACGTAAAGACACCCGATTATAAATTCAGAAAATATAAAGAGAATTGGTGAATGTCAAATAACTTTTAAATTTATACTATATTCTTATTAACAAGAAACTGCGGGCTTTAAAACAGGGAAATTGAAAACAAACTTAAAGCAAATTGTACTCGTATTCTGTATTGACACAAAATCTTGTACCAGAACAGACGTAAATATTATCCTTTAGCTGTAACTAATGTATAGATAATAAAACTTTTGATAATAAAAAGTATCAGTGATATAAGAAATGAAATGAAATGGGGTTTAACTTCCTACTGTTCTGCTCCTAACCTGGGCTAATGAAGACGGGCATACGCCATACAGTGTGCTATGAGGGAATTTTTGCCTGGGCAGCGGCACTATCGCCTACTCTTATATCGAATTCCAACTGCCAAGGGATCTTTAACGTGCATTCCAATGTATACACGGGACCTCGGTTTTTCGTCTCATCCGAAGGACTAGACAGCTGTCCTTGTCAGGCCCTCCGTCCTGCATCACTGACAAGGGGGAACCACGCCGGAAAATCTGGATGAACTTTCTCGGCCAATGCAGGGATCGAACACCCGACCTCCAGGCTAGCGAGCCAGCGCCTTACCCACTTAGCCACGTGGTCCCCCATCAGTGATAGCAGTGGACATACGAACAAAACAAATTAAGAAGCTGCTATTATTAACTATAAAGATAAAGATAAAGATAGCTGTGTGTTTATTGATTAGACTGGACGAACTGTAGCCAGGTTCACTATGTCAATACAACAACTTTCGTCCAAAGTTTATGTAGATTAGCAAACCAGTACATTTTGGAAATCAGGAATCCGAAAACCAATGTATTTGCATAGAAACCTGTATGGCCGCCATTTTGGGTTTTCAAAATATCCCAGGCTTTTATTCAAAATGCGAATCCTATGTTTTCTGAACCAAGAAATCCATATTACATAATTTATGATATGTGTGTGATGTTGGTATCATCTGCGATCTTTTACTGTATAGGAGCCTTCCCTTGTCGTCACCGCGCTCTTGTTTTCGCTTTCAACGAGTGTGATTTTTACGTGTCGAAAACAAAAATAAGGTCAGTGATACCCGATGTCACTGAAACACTGGGCTAGATCCTTCACCGCGCTTTAACTGTCGTCTGGAGGGAAACATACCGTCAATAACAAATATTTTCGGATTATCTCTGTCCTAGTCATTCTGACCAATGTTATCAGCATTCAAGATCTTGTGGGGACATATGCATGTGTTATGCCGTACAACTCGTCACAGTGACTCCCATGAATCCAAATCGTTGTTTTAAACCTCGAGTTTCTGTTTGACAACACTGTGTCGTACATCAAGGTGTATCCCTGATTATAGATCTGATTGTTGGAACGCTATAAATCGGGCGATTGTCTATCGGAGTCAGGTTGATTGGGCGCACAGATAGCATGGGTCCTCAAAATTGGCTACTTTTAGATTTGCTGGTTCTCACTGTGTATAATCGCGTAGAAAATGTTATCATTAAAAAGGGCCAATAAACGTCCTCGAGACCCTTATTATGCTAAAGAAGCGAAACAACAGAAAAATATTCTTAGCCTATAGAACCAGACCACGTTTGATTAAATGTTATAAAGAGAATTGGTGAATGTCAAATAACTTTTAAATTTATACTATATTCTTATTAACAAGAAACTGCGGGCTTTAAAACAGGGAAATTGAAAAAACTTAAAGCAAATTGTACTCGTATTCTGTATTGACTCAAAATCTTGTACCAGAACAGACGTAAATATTATCCTTAAGCTGTAACTAATGTATAGATAATAAAACTTTTGATAATAAAAAGTATCAGTGATATAAGAAATGAAATGAAATGGGGTTTAACGTCCTACTGTTCTGCTCCTAACCTGGGCTAATGAAGACGGGCATACGCCATACAGTGTGCTATGAGGGAATTTTTGCCTGGGCAGCGGCACTATCGCCTACTCTTATATCGAATTCCAACTGTCAAGGGATCTTTTACGTGCATTCCAATGTATACACGGGACCTCGGTTTTTCGTCTCATCCGAAGGACTAGACAGCTGTCCTTGTCAGGCCCTCCGTCCTGCATCACTGACAAGGGGGAACCACGCCGGAAAATCTGGATGAACTTTCTCGGCCAATGCAGGGATCGAACACCCGACCTCCAGGCTAGCGATCCAGCGCCTTACCCACTTAGCCACGTGGTCCCCCATCAGTGATAGCAGTGGACATACGAACAAAACAAATTAAGAAGCTGCTATTATTAACTATAAAGATAAAGATAAAGATAGCTGTGTGTTTAATGATTAGACTGGACGAACTGTAACCAGGTTCACTATGTCAATACAACAACCTTCGTCCAAAGTTTATGTAGATTAGCAAACCAGTACATTTTGGAAATCAGGAATCCGAAAACCAATGTATTTGCATAGAAACCTGTATGGCCGCCATTTTGGGTTTTCAAAATATCCCAGGCTTTTATTCAAAATGCGAATCCTATGTTTTCTGAACCAAGAAATCCATATTACATAATTTATGATATGTGTGTGATGTTGGTATCATCTGCGATCTTTTACTGTATAGGAGCCTTCCCTTGTCGTCACCGCGCTCTTGTTTTCGCTTTCAACGAGTGTGATTTTTACGTGTCGAAAACAAAAATAAGGTCACTGAACCCCGATGTCACTGAAACACTGGGCTAGATCCTTCACCGCGCTTTAACTGTCGTCTGGAGGGAAACATACCGTCAATAACAAATATTTTCGGATTATCTCTGTCCTAGTCATTCTGACCAATGTTATCAGCATTCAAGATCTTGTGGGGACATATGCATGTGTTATGCCGTACAACTCGTCACAGTGACTCCCATGAATCCAAATCGTTGTTTTAATCCTCGAGATTCTGTTTGACAACACTGTGTCGTACATCAAGGTGTATCCCTGATTATAGATCTGATTGTTGGAACGCTATCGGGCGATTGTCTATCGGAGTCAGGTTGATTGGGCGCACAGATAGCATGGGTCCTCAAAATTGGCTACTTTTAGATTTGCTGGTTCTCACTGTGTATAATCGCGTAGAAAATGTTATCATTAAAAAGGGCCAATAAACGTCCTCGAGACCCTTATTATGCTAAAGAAGCGAAACAACAGAAAATATTCTTAGCCTATAGAACCAGACCACGTTTGATTAAATGTTATAATCAGATTCAGGCGTAGCTTTAAGCCTACAGTTTAATCCGATTTAATAAGATACCCAAACGGATCCTATTTGAAACGTAACAAACAAGTGTGTGTGTGTGTGGAGGTGGGGATTAGTTTATTACCTGTGAGTAGGCTATATCGTTCAAGCGTGTGGTCCAGAATATCCAACAATTCTCTGAATATTGCCTTAAAAAAATGTTGATCCATAAAGTCCTCAAATGGGTTCACTCGAGGCGGAACACTCTATATGGGCCACGGTATTTGCCCAATTCCTCAAAAAGCAGGTCCGCACCCACTCATCACAAGCTGAGGAATATGTTTCGGGCCACTAGAGGTGGTTTTTTTCCCGGCAGAAAAATCGTCTATCTGCCCCTGGGTCATATAGGGTGTCGCAACCTGTTGCTGTTTCTATGCGCTCTCCCCACTCATGGTCTATCGGGACCGGCTGCTGTCGGACTTTCTATGCGACCTCTGTCGACTTTTAGCAGCACAGAAGCACCGAGAAGGCTGATACTTTTGGTCATTGGACTAGTTGCTACCTGAGTTCTCGGCGACCACCCGAGAATGGACCTTCGCCATCATGGTGACGTGCTCACATCATGATAAGCACTATGATACAAATCTTGGCGCACCCTTCGCCATCATTTGATCCAGGCGATGTGTTGACACTGGCTTCCTCTAACATTTTTTCAGATGTGGCATCTTTGAAGAATTGTTCCAGAGCAAGTTCGTACAGTGGCTGCACTTGAAACTTTGTCTCGTTGTAGATTGACCACATAAACCTGCCTCAATCCATGTGTCATCGATACCGGGCTTTTTTAATTGAGGTTCCCGACTATCAGTTGATGTTGGCCAACTACTAAGGTCTTCGGTTGATGTGCTGACAATATCACAGTAAGAATTGTAGACCACTAGGAGACTGACTAGGAGACATAAGATTTAAAGTCCGCCCAGCCAGAATCATGGATTGCGTGCCAATCTGGGCAGAGCAGATGCAATAACCCAACCGAGAATGGTTAATTCATAAGATTCAGCAAAACAAATGGAACGAACATCAATTTCTTGCCTCGCTTGTCTGTTTACTGCATGATTTGATGGGTACATGATAAGGGAGAACTGTCACAGATTGGCCGAGGCGTGACTTTACTGGGGAATAAACAAGGCTAAACACAAAACTAAGAGTTCGGTTTATAACAAATCAAAATGAATTATACACCGTCACATACGGTTCACCCATCGGCAATACCATCAATCTACGGCACCATTTATCGGCGACAACTATTCACTGACGATACCATTCATAGATGATTTCATAGAGGATACCATGGCCAATGCCATTCATAGACGATACCTTTCACCGGCAACCATATGCCCAATCGACGATATCATTCATCAGCTACTACCATTCATAGATGATACCATATCACCAATCGACGATTCCATTCATCGGCAATAAAAGTAGTGGTTCAACACTGTGACCACTGACATACCAACCGTCGGTGTTTAACATATTATACAATCAACATCGATTAGGAGAGATCAATATTAGACCTGGAAATAAACTATACACAATGGTGGTTAATAATACGAAACCTGTACACAGCGGTCCCCAACTAACCAATGTTAGTATCGAGTCTTCCAGTCCAACTGTCATAATCCATCCCCAAACAAGACGTATATACTATCTGTGTGTACCCGCATTAAAGGTAGATAGTTTATGCGAGCCATAGTGTATTACAGGTATATAGTTTTAGCGAGACCGATAATCATGACTAATAAAGTACGACCGTGGACTGATCAACGGCGAAAGACACAAATGAGGAAAGGCGGTGCACACAGTCCATTGTTTTGTTTATTGTTTTCCAATGGCTCTTGTTCTAGGTAACAGTAATAGACTATGGGTTGATAACCAGCAACAAAATTTGACAACAACCAAAAACACTAAGTTGTAAATTGACGTTATATTAAAGACGAGCAGAATATATTTCAGTGATCCCAATGATATTAGGCAAAAATTATGTAAATTGTATTTTTCATAAATCCAGCATCTCAAAAACCATTGACTTCAAGCCTCTTCTAATTATTGAATGAAATACAAAAACAACAGTTGTGCAATCACAAAGCTTCGTCAGTATTTATTTAAGTTGCTACCTTATTTAAGAATACAGTACGTGGTAGATTAACACCAAAGACTTGGTCAAACACTGGTAAGGATTTTTTTATGACTTGCAAATATCAAACAACACAACCGGGGTGCTACAGGGTTATCTATTGGGGATCTAAAGATTTGCTGTTTATCATGAAACCCTCACACTATCAACTTACTATTTATTCAACGTTTCGACATTCTTAGCCCACGCAGATTTTCAGTGTCTTTAAATGTACTGATGAGAGAGAGAGAGAGAGAGAGAGAGAGAGAGAGAGGGCGAAAAATGGGGACTAACATACGGTTCAATTTCATTTCAATAATTCGTTTGCGCGTAGGGATTTTTAGCAGTAGGAGGAAACCGGAGAACCCGGAGAAAACCCATGAGGTTGGACATTCGATTCTACTTCTTGTCACGTACAACCGGGGAATCGAAACCACGCCAGTTGACTCAATGACAGACCTTATGATACAACGCGCACGCGCGAAACCATTCGGCCACCCAACCCCCCCTGTAGTGATGAAGGTTTGGTCGGCGGAGATTGTAGATTGTTATTTTCACATCATTAAATTCTATGTAGGATAAAGCACGAGACTGAGGTTATGCTGGGGAAAGAAAGACTGAAGAAAATAACCCTGGACTAAAAAAACCTCGGCCGGCAGGCCTCGGTTTTTCTTTGGTTATTTTCCTCTTTCTTCCCCAGCATAACCGAAATCGAGCACTTTATCTTGCTTATAAACCGTCTATGTTTATATGTACGCAAAATGAGAATATCCCAGAATTCCCATAAGAAAAAATTTCGATCATGTTTTCTAATGGACAAAAATCCTACCCTGGAAGAATAACCTGTTACAGGTTTAAAGAAAAACTTTCAGAAGAATAACCCCAAATTCCCATGTATATATCCAACGCCCGACTTTCAAAGCTCAAGTTATTCCTGGCATAGAATATACACCAAAGATGAAAGGGATTTACCGGTACAGGTTTATAAGATGATATAAACTACATAAAAGAGCTAAAACAATTTTTTATATCACCGCCCCCCCCCCCCAAAAAAAAGACCAGACGCAGATCCCCTACCATGCAAACCTAATATTTCGTCAACTAACCTAATATTACGTTTTAAATATATTTAATATATTGGCCCCCAGGCAATGCATTTTATGAATACTGATCTTTTGTAAGTCTTCTATATTATTTTATGTGAAACCTTTAATAAATTTAACAACCAAGTGCATTGTGCATTCCCTGTCACATAAATCATAACAATGATTAGTTTACACTGTAAAGTGTTTCATACCGGTACTCAATATGATGATAAACCCCGGTGTAAATAACGGATATAATCTATATCCGAATTACAGTCAAATTATAATTAATTGCACCCAAACTAGAATACTACTTTTAAAATACCAAACATTAAACCACGCGTAAATTGGATTTCGAAACATTAATCCAGCTAGTCTGTAAATAGAAAGAACAACTGGTAGGATTTTTCTAATATATATTTAAATTTGTTCACGTATATTACAAGATCATCAACCGACTTTGAAATTGATGTCATTGACAACAAATAATGATGCGCCCTAAAATTAATAAAAATTGTATGTGACATTTCCGTCATATTGCATATTTGTATTCTGAATAATGTATTCTTTATATAATATCCCCATTAATGATAGTAACACTTTAAAAGAAAAAAATATAAAGATTTCTGGGAGTTAAGTAATCTGTTTAGGAGTAAGAAAGTTGTGTTCTTTGATTCAAAGGTGGGCACATACAACCCAGTATGCATTTCTATGTTTTCTTGTTTTTCTCAAAAATGCTATTTGTCATTAGATAATTGACATTTTTCTCCGTAATTCAAGACGATCGCCGAGTATCTCCACCTCGCTCATATCCATTCAATAAAACTGCATGTTACGGTGACATTTTCTGCTGGTCATTCACATGGCACAGTTAGAGAGAAAAAAAAATTGGGCTTAGCGTTTGCTCGATACAAACAAGGTCATTTCGGGTCTAACATATGGTACAATTTTATTTTGATAACCTCTCCCGCGTAAGGCTCTTTACTGGACCGTGAGAAAACCCGCGAGGTTGGCCAGACGACCCCCTGTCACTTTCGAGCTTGGGATCGAAACCACTTCATTCAATGATTCTAAGCCTCCCTCAACACAGCACAACTACTTCAATGTAATAGTACGAGTAAGTGATATGACTCTTGGCCACAATTTGAAAACTTTATATTTTTTTATATATATATTATTTTGAACTGCACTTTTTTCTGAATTTTTATCACGTTTTGCGTATTTCATCACAATTACGCGAAAGACAAACTGTAGGCGGCCATTATTTGTCACTGGTAATGGTACAGGACGAATGGGCGAAACATTGGACAAAAAATCGACGTCCAGCTTACACTGGGCAATTGGAATTCAAAAAGACAAAAAAGCCCATCATAGCACACTGCATGTCGTATGCCCGTCATCATTAGACCGGCTGGCAGTCAATAGGGCGTAAATCCAGTTTCATTTACCATACATACAATCTTCCTTGCTGGGATAATGCATAATGCATAATACTTATGCCGTCTATCACCATGCCCAATCCCTCTTTGGATGGTGCTGAGCAACGAGGCAGTATTAGAAAACTCTGGGAGGATTAATATTCATCGGGGGTCGTTCAGGTCTGGCTGATTAGTCGGTCAGGATTGGCTTAAACTTAGCAAACACGTGTGATCTCATCTTCTTTTCATACTATTATCATTATAATAAACGAACAGACAATTAAGTTTTTCGTATCGTGTGTATACGTAATATCTTTATGTATATGAGATGCTATTATTCCTCACTACAGATACGACAATTTTTTTAAAAATGTATTGGAAAGAAAAAGCTTTCGACATATCTGATTATTCTTATGTGATCATTCTCTTTATATACTGCTGAGCGTGTTACACCAATGATCAGTCAGTGAGTGATACGACGAATTGGACAAATCATAATGGCCAAATAGTAAATTTGACCTTATGATTTGTCCATATCGTCGTATCACTGACTGATCATTAGTGTAACATGCTCAGTATGCTCTTAATAGTCAGATGTAAATGACTCATTTGGTTCTATTTCCATTCTTTAATGTTGATATTCCCCAGTATTTTTGGAAAGCAATCATAAGTGTAGTTAAACTAAACTTAGCAATTTAGTTATTTTTTTGTGCACTTGTGTTCAATACCGTTTTAATTATTACTAGTAAGTGTTTAGTACATGTTTGGTTTTACATAGTTCCCCAAAACAACGCTATCTATAATATGTGACTTTCCTGCTTTCGGAATTGGCAATGTATTACACGTTTAAGAAGCACAATCACGTCCCTCCCCTCCGCAACTTATCAGTATGGCCACTGTTTGTATGATTTTGAAGAGGGCCCTTGAATTTTAGATGGCTCCGAAAAACATCAAAGTTTTAATTGAAAATGGGGTAGTATGTGGATAATAGGTACATAAAACATTAAATCACACAGTAAATACCAACACACTATACAAGCTTTAAGTTGTCCTAGTATCGTTTTATGGGGAACACCGCAAAGATATGGAGCGAAATTTATGTAATGATTTTGCTAATTATGCTTACTTCACTACATGCATATGGTAAATTGGCTATTTGCGCATTATTTTATATTATATATTTTATTAAAAATCATAGACTGAATTTGTATTTGGCTCTGTTTCCTTCTTTACTTTTGATTTATTGTTGTATTATTTTTATATTAAAGCAGATTGTAGTCTAGCTGTTTTATTTCTAAAGAGAAGATGAAAACTACTTAGTTCTGAAATGAAATGGGGCTTAATTACCTACTTCCGGGCTATTGAATACGAGACACCATTCTAACACAGTGGGTATATAAAATCTCGTACTTTTCATAACCCAACATGACGCCTGTTATTGCCCTTTCCTCTTTTTACAACATACAAAAATACAAGCAGTATAGTAGGAACACATTACATCATGGGAGAAGCTGAATAAATAAATAAATAAATATAAACAAGATTGGTTATAAAGTAATTTGGGAACGATGTTGATTAATTTTACATATTTAAGTCACTTAAAATAATGAAATAAAGTATTTTGGATATCATTAAATTAACCTAATAAATAGACAGACAATCGTGTTAAAAACCGCCGATTCACCACTTTGCGTCAGAACGCCCCTTCAGCAGTGGTAGGATGAGTACATATGTACTGGGGATAGTTTGAATACACAAATGTCCTACTTCCCGGCTAGATACACAATTAAATACATACGTTCTTGTATCTATTTACATAGGTTTTACCAATCTTATCACCCCGAATATATTTCTATATTATTAATTAAAGTAGATAAGTAGTAGCCATTAGTGGTTATACATGGTATTAATTACAAGGTATATTAAGCACACATTCCAGGTAATAAACCAACGGTGATCTTTGGATCTATAAAATACCGGATTATTTTTAACTTTGTAATTAATCTAAAATCCATAATTTGGTGGGTCTTTAAATCTTTATTTCATTTGGTAGGCAGATATGTTTTTTTTAATCCATATCCACATTTAAAGTAAATTTATAATTATAAATTTTATATTTGAGATTCGGTCACTGATTTAAAAAAAAATCTTTTTAAAAACAATAATCACTGCAGTATTACTGAACAACGAAAAACAGACATAACAAATTGTATACATGTGTATAGAATTATAGCGGAGATCGTAAAGTGTAGATATCCAAGAGAATATAAACATTGAGCAGTCCGAAATATCTGACCTGTTCTGAGTCTCTGATAGCTTCTTACGACTGATATCGGGGAGCCACGGTGGCTAGGTGGGTAAGGCGCTGGTTCGCTAGCCTGGAGGTCGGGTGTTCGATCCCTGCATTGGCCGAGAAAGTTCATCCCGATTTTCCGACGTGGTTTCCCCATGTCAGTGATGCAGGACGGAGGGCCTGACAAGGACAGCTGTCTAGTCTTTCGGATGAGACGAAAAACCGAGGTCCCGTGTAAACATTGGAATACACGTAAAAGATCCCTTGGCAGTTGGAATTCGATATAAGAGTAGGCGATAGTGCCGCTGCCCGGGAAAAATTTCCCTCATAGCACACTGTTTTTTCTTATGCCCGTCTTCATTAGCCCAGTATAGGAGCATTTCATTTCGACTGATATCGGCCATCAGATGATTTTGACGTTATTTATTAGATGAATCCTGTCACAGCGCTCTTCGAATGACGTTTTTTTTACGGTTACTCGCGTGTGACTCTACACGAATCAATACCATAAAACAATTTCCGAATGCATGGTCAATATCTGAAATCTCAATCTTGGAAACAAAAACTTTTACTAGAACCTTAAACCTAAAAGTTAAATTTATATCTTCCTTGGAATATATCTTTAATAATGTCTGTCCGATTCATTATTTCCTAAACATCGTTACTCCATAATCTGGCTCACGTTTACAAAGTCTGCTTTTGACCCTTTGAGCAAAGAGCTTCAGAAAACACTATAAATCAACACATGCCAAATGCATAGTCAAATGCGCATGGCATTTTTTCTTGAAGATATAGTGTGTTACTTGGTCTTTAAGTTTGTTATCACGCCATTATTATGTTTAAAAATCTAAAATTAGACGTACTACGTCTCCAGGTACTACTGATACAAGGTCGTTGCAACACGAACAACATTTGAAAAAACAAGCAAGTCAGGCTGCGCATCTATTATCTTCGGTATGACGTGATGTCTAAAACCAGTTATGTCAACAAAAGTTTTGAATAAAACAAGCAGCTACCTTAAAAAATCGAACACACTAATTGTAAGATTTTATGTGACGTTTGGTTAATCACACAGCAGGAAACATCTGAGAAGGAAGATATCAAGCCACTAATCATTGAGCAATGGAGAAAGAGGTTTTGTTATTTGTGTAGGAATCGTTATGCAGAGTTGCAATTATTTTGTACGAGTAAATGTTTAGAAATGGGCTTTTTCAACATGTCTTTTTATCGGAGGGAACAAAAAAGAAATAATAAGTTCATATTATAACAAAAGATGAACAATTTTAAAAACGGTAAACAGTACCTCTGTGAGGTGAAGGGAAAGGAGAGTGGCGTATAATATGCCTCAATCTTATTTTTAAATTCTTTGGAACAGGAATGAAAAAAACATTCTTAAATCGAACGGAAACTGTCTTCTTGAAAAAAAAAATAGCCGCCATGATACAAATAATAGTATTGTTTACATAGACCACTTGTTATCAGTAACATTTATATCTGCTCCAGTAGAATTAGATAATTTCACTTAACGCTCTTAAGGTGAAGTGTGCAACAACAGTTCTGAACAATTCATCCTTGATGAAAGTGGTGTGAATACTAATTTTAACAGAGTGGAGTTTTAAAGAGTGCAAATTCTTGGACAGCGAAGACATAAAACTTAGTTACGAATTTTTGTTTTGTCATTTGAATACAATAATGACTAAACAGGAGGTTAAAGGTAAGATATTATTATGAACATTATAATACATTGAGATATTTTTCTTGGGAGTGTGGGAGGGTGTGTGTGTGTGTTGGGTGTGGAGTATAGCGGCTAAGGATAAACTTAACATAAGAATATAGAAGAATATAGCGTATTGCCTTATTTTTTTATTAGTACCAGAATCTTATTGAACTACTTTGTTTTGTAACCTTTAAGGGGATGTATTGAGGGATGTTGCCGTAGCTTTTGGTTTAGCATGGTATTGGGTATTAATCAAGGGAACTTACTTTTAAGGGAATAATTACAGAAATTAAATAGTTAATGGTGTTAGGAATCTGATCTGCACAGTTACGAATTACGCTGATACGTACAGATGGTCGGTCTATGTCTTGAAGAACAATGTCCACAAACAATAACAGCATGGGAAAAATAATTATCTATAAAAACGAACAGTCTTTTAAAAAAGACATAGTTAACGTTACATGGCCGGATTGGCCTATTTCCTTCCGCTAAAACGATGTACATGTATTTGTTTTATTCATAAAACGAGTCCAACCGGATGCTTTCCGCCACCAGTGACTTTGAAGTTACCATAAATAATTGCGTTTGCATACTTTTAATATATTTTAGTTCATTTTAAAATATTTAAAATAGCACAGATCTCATAATAGTTCATTTTAAAGTATTTAAAAACTATATTTCTTTTAGCATTAATGATTCCCCAGTAAAATCCAATGTTTCACGTGTAGAGAATTTATGTTCCTAAATTCTTTATATAACTCCCATTTTCAAATCGCTATTCTTAATTGTTAAAAATTCTAGAATTTTATAGCTCCATCCTTTAAGATACGTGCTTATTTAAAACATTGTATGTTTTTTTTTAATATTTTAGAAAAACATGAAAAATTGGATAGCAACAAGCCGCCACCCCTGGATCATGAAATTAAGGAATCCTGTACTGAAAAATTTACATCATGTCGATGGATGATTGGCTACATGTGCTGTGCAGCACGATTCAGCCAATCAGCTATTCGACAACTCATCGGTATGGCCACCGTGTGTATGACCTTGCAGAGGGCCGTTGAATATCAGGTGACCCCGAAAGACATGGAAGAATTCCATCCAAATGTTAGCCTGAATGCATCAAAATTAGTTGAGAAGGAGGTATAGTGTTTTGAAATTTCTATAATAAACAAGCCAACATCGAGGCTGATGTCCCCGGCCAAAATCCCAAAATAAACAGATAACACATATTGATTAACTGAACATTTATCTTTTTCAAAGGTATTGAATAATCAAACTGATTATCTATAACTTTTTGAAGAACCTGGTAGTGAAAATATACATTACCTTTCATTATCTTGTCCCAAAGTTTCGACCAATGAAATTGCTTAGCTCTGCCTAGGTTTAGTGGGAAATGTTAATCATTGAACCCAGTCAAGAAATTCACCTAATGAACATCTACATCAAGTTTAAACATTCTACCTTTGTTATGTTCCAAAGTCTTGACCAATTAAATTGCTTATCGCTACTTAGCCTAAGCAGAAAATGCACATTATCGTACTTAATCAAGGTATTGATGTAAAGAAATTATACTCCAAGTTTTATCACTCTCACTTAAGTAGAACCAAAGTTATTGTTTCCCAAAGAATCAACCAATCAAATTGCTTATCTCTGCTTACCCTAAGCAGAAAATGCTCATCTTCGTACTTCATTAAGGCATTCACCTAATAAACGCTTACACCAAGTTTGAACATTCTAGTTCAACTAGAAGGAGAGTTATTGTGTCAGAAAAAGTGTGACGGACAGACAGAAACTGACGCATTTTAATAGTCCCCTTGTTTTCGTCGAAAGGCGGGGACAAAAATATACCAAACTGTATTAAATCACAAATTTAATATCACCGCTAAATATAATCTGTATAAGTGGACCAAGGAGCTGTCCATGGGGAACACCGCGCAGATGTCATTTTACTAACTTATGATTATATTTTGTAACTCACGACTCTTCATATCAAGATGTAAGTAATTGTGCATGTTTATCAAATTATTTACAGCTTTCCACTCTGGAGTTTTGCGAAACATAAATATGGCGGTTTACCATTTATACAGAGAGCAGAGTAGATCGATGGAATTTCATTTAATCATATCTTTCTGAATGCTGATTGGAATCAAAGCATTTTTAAAATATTGCAGTTTGGAACCAAGGGATTCCTATATCGTTCAAATCACGATCAGGGAAAAGTGTATTTACGAAACATTCGCATTCTATGAATATTTTTGAATATATTAAACCATATTTTCAGGAAGAAGATTTTACATGGTCATCAGAATTTGAGGGAACTGTTTTAGCAGCGTTTAATTTTGGTTTTATTGCCTCTCCTATAATCGGGGGATATATTGCCGGATATTTTGGCGGGAAAAGGGTCATCACATTTTCCTTGATTGTCGGGTCTTTGGCAACTGTATTAACTCCGGTAGCAGCACGTGCTGATAAGGCGTTATTGGTGTTCATGAGGGCTGTAGCTGGTTTAGTCATGGTAAAACATTTTTATTATTCGTATAGAAAAGTGTCACTTCTAATTGCATTGGTTCTACTACTGTCATACCTCTATTCATTTCTTGTTTTTTTTAACGTGACAAAATTCATTCTTGTTTCGAGAAGTAGTATTTTATTGGGTTTACTTTAATACATTTATTTGGCTAGCCTATTATGTTCCACACTTATCAACAGTGAATATTCGCTAAGCCGCTAATATCACTGAGAGAGATGACATCTGAAAGCTTACGTTTTACTCGGTTTAATCCAACTCTTTAAAATTTGCAGGGTGCTGTAGATCCAGCTATCCAATCTCTCTGGTCCAAGTGGGCACCCATGTATGAAAAGAGTCAGTTGACAACATGTTCTTATTCAGGTATTATTTCATACAATCGTATTTTGTGCGGAATTTAGATTTGTACATAATACAAGCATCTCGAGTGTTTAAACGGATAAAATTGACAAAATTATAAATCACATTTTATTCCGAATCCACAAATAATTGTGTTATAGGAGTATGCATAAACATGTATATTTTATTCCTTTATATTAAATTATACTAATACCAGTTTACAATTTAAAAATAAACCACGCATATACGTGTAGATATTGATGTCCGTTATGGGGTTAGTAACCACAATCTAACCGTATGGCTTAACTTTTATAGATGTTTATTATATCTTAAAGTAACGATGTATCATTTGCTTTAATCGCTAAAATATAGAAATACTCGCTGCTTAATCCACGCTAATATGTTCCAAGATTATTTAACATTTAATTAAGAAAACAAAATCAAGGGTGACGACAATGTGCGTCTGTTACATTAGAATGTATGTGAATGTATTTGAATGTATATATTTTAAAAAAAAACCCAAAAAACAAACAAACAAAACAACAAAACACCTATAGAGATATGTACGTTTGAAACTGGCTTTAAACCTATGCAGAATTGATTTATTTAAATGGACCAAGCAAGAAATGTACTGGACTTTAGTTTACTCTACAAACATTTGGGGTGTAAGAAATTGAACGGGCGGACGGACTTCCGGACAAAGGCAACAAATTTACAACCAGACTGACGTAAAGGGTATAAAATGTATAGACTGTGATAATCACATGCGATATCGGTGGACGCGGACGTAAAATACAACTAACTCACACACATAATCACATGATGCGAATAAACATTTCCTAATTGCAATAAATCATGGGTTATTCTCACGTTTCCATTGTTATACACTATTGTTAACACTGTGTAAATTTTGTTTGACTGCAGGTTTAAGTATAGCTGGTATAACAACATTTCTTGTATCAGGTTATTTATGTACTATACAACTAGATAATGGTTGGCCTTTTATATTCTATGTATTTGGTAAGTTGTATTATCATGCAAACTTTATAATAACTAAATACAAGCGGCGGGTGTATTCCATACCTTGGCATGGCCCTTATAAAAGAAAAGTAACTCTAACAATGTTCATAGTAGGATTATTTGTATTAAACAACCTGGGTGTGATCATTTTCAACCAAAACAAAATTAGTCATTTTAATTCTATCAATGTTCATAGTGAGCTTAGTAATGTTCTATTTTGTGCGTGACGTCTTCCTGGACACTCATGATGTGTAATTTCCACCCCGGTGACCACAGACGGTTTGGGACATTTCAAAAGGTTCTACTGTGCGTGTTGAAAATGGGCATTTTTATGGCATTCGGAGAGAATATTATAAGCTATGAGTAACTATACAACCTACGTACCAAGTCCAAAATCTATTGTGTTAATGTTCCAAGTCTTCATATTGATCTGCCAGCGCCTGCCCAGAGCCGAGAGGAAAATGAGTTCCCCTTCCTATAACTGAGTCCAGACATGGATATCCCTTCCTTGCCACTAAAGGGCGTATAGCTCTATTTTTTTTACCTTGAAATACACAAAAATGATTTTAAAAGCACATATTAATGTAATATGAATGTATGTTAAGTGATTTTGGAAAAAAAAATATACTGTAATTTCTAATCAATTATGTTCGGTGAAATATGTGAACAGATCTAATTGAACGGCAGTCCTTTACATCGGCTTAGTGCATTCTACACGTTTTTTAAATTATTATTTTGTCGTTTCTGAATTAGCCTTCACTAATTACTTTCAAGTTGTTTTGTAGGATACGTTTTTATTTGTTCATTACAAAAAAGGCACCCGAAACCTTAGGGTACACGACTCGTGTACTGATTATAAAATGTTAAATGTGTCTTAAATAGTGGACATTAAGATCCTATAGTTTCAAAGCAAGATAATAACATCAATATTGATTGATATTGCTCCTAATTCGTGTTTTGATTTCGAATATTATGGAAAATATTGAGTTAGAGACTTAGCTCCTTAAACTACCATACAAGTACACGACTTAGGTTACTTGAGACTCCTTTTTTTTATTTTTCGGTCTCCTAACTAAGTGTGTTATTTGTCCTATAGGTGGATTCTCTCTGCTTCTTGTGTTTCCATGGTTATATTTAGTTTACGATTCACCAGAACAACACCCTCGAATAAAAATGGAGGAGATCAAGTATATAAATCATGGGAAGTCTACGTCCATAAAAAAGGTAAGACGTTTACCGCTCGTTTCTCTCTGGGGAATCACGCGGGCCATTAATCAGTTTGAATTCAGTTCCTAAGCCCTCCTCCAGTGGCTCCTGATTGGATGGATTTGTTTGCATGGAAATGGTAAACTTCTCTCAGGCAGCCGATATTGCAGCAGGGGTGGTCGATGTAATCTGTTATTACACCTGCATTCTAGCAATGTACTTTCAATATGAGTGGTTCCAACCATCGCTGTTCGAGACAAAGTATCTCTTCATTGATGCTCAACGTGAAATCCGGCCAGGTCAACAGAACAGAACCAGGCTCCAGAGATTCCCGACCAATCATTATGAGCAGCGCCATCAACAATTAACCTTTTCGATTAAGCAGGGAACTCTACATTTTCTAAAGCCACACAGTGAATGGATGTCAACCCAATAGTATACTGCTTGGGTGGTGGCCATTTAGATATGATCAAATGAATTTCGGGGCACCTTTCTTAAAGAACAATATGATCTTGGCTTTTATGAGTATAAAATAAAGTTGCTAGACCCAAAGTTGCGACAAACATAGATATTGTTTCATAGACATATTTTGATAACCTAATAAAATTTCTGTTCTTAATCTATAAAGTATTTTCCCTCACTAATCGAATCAATCAATTGTTATCTTACAGTAGATAATTTCTCATTTCAGTCCATTCATCCACCATGGCCTAAAATTTTAACGTCTCTTCCATTTTGGGCCATTGTCGTGGCTCATATTACCTACACATGGGTAACGTCATGGGTGCTTGCCTATCTACCAAAGTATTTAAACAACATTCTTAAATTTAATGTTGAAGAGGTAAGTTTGATATTATTTCTACTGACTTTCCCTCTCACCATAAAGATTTAATGTTTTATACATATTTAAAGATGTAATATGTAAGATTTAGATAAGAACTGACTGGTCGTTCTTGCTATAATAGTTCAAAAATAGATAATAAAAATGAACATAATTATTTTGAAAATTTCTTTCGAAGTTAGGACGATTTGGAGATGTAGCTTAGATCGTTTATTATCGCAGCAACAATACTTAATAACCGAGACTATTTTATCGTTATGTTTTTTGTAATCTCACGGCGAACAAATCCGTTTAAATCTCGGCCATCCGATAAACATGAGAGTTTATTATAGGTTTGCCATGTGAATATGTACTACTCGTAGACCGAAAGTGAAAATGTCCGTATCTTAATATTGGATTAGCTGATTTGCCTCAAATCTTGCATACATCCATCATACATCTGTTTGATCCAGTTACCTTCAATTGAAAATTATTTTCTTTAAAATGTAGCAGTGATGTCTCTTTAACTATCCACTGTAACGTAAACAAGCATATCTTCATTTCATCATTAAATAGATTTTCACAATTCAACTGGGCTACTGCATATTTCTATGTTACAATTCCATGCTTTACATACTTAGTAACATTAGACAAAATTACATCCATGTAATGCTTAAGGTGCTAGCTCATTTACAAGGAGGTATTGGCCCAGAGAGTTCCTCGGGATTATTTAAAGCGATTTCCCCATGGTGACGGTGAAGGACAGGGGCAATCAACAGCACCTAGTCGTTAGAATGGGAGAATAAATCAGGACTCCGTTTTGGTGTGCATGTAAATGAACTCGTGATAGCGGCAAAAGTTCATTACAGCACACTGCATGGCTTATGTCCGTCTTCATTAACCCGGTTGGTATAGGACGGTAAAACAATTCCTCGGATACTATTTTCACGTATTATATATCTTTATTTTTGTATTGTTTACAGGATGGAATCGTCTCATCCATACCATTTGTTGGGCGTCTAGTATCGGGCGCTGTATGTGGCTACCTATCGGATTGGTTACAAAAGAAACGGTATTTTACAACTGTAACTGTCCGAAAAATATTCCAGTCAATTGGTTTGTACACCTGTATTACATTATTGCAGCTTACTGTCCTATTGTTCATTCTAGCATTCACTTGGTAACTCACATCACTAAAGAATCGTGCTAACATCTGAATTCATGAAACATATATTCCGGGAGAGAAATGGAGTTTAACGTCCACTCCACACAAACTAGGTCATTTCGGGACTAACAATTTTATTTCAATAAATCGCCTTTGCGTAGGGGTCATTGGCAGTGGGAGGAAACCCACGAGGATGGACAGGGGACCCTACTACTTGTCGCGTACAAGTGGGGAATCGAAATCACGCCACTTGACTCATTAACAGACCGCCAGACCCTTAACCATTCACCCGCATCTACATAAATGTTTTAAAAGGCTTGCTTCAAAATTTGGTTACCGTAATTAAGCTCACATCTCACTATTGACAAATGTAAAGGCAGGAGGAAAAGTTTCAGCGTTTGAATATGTCTATATTGAATAGGATGCATACGGTACTGCCATCTCGAGTGTTATTATTCAAAATGTTGATTTAAATGGATGCGAAACCTCATTTCCCCGCTTTCACAATCTACGTACGTAGTCTTTAGCTTTGCAACACTTTAATGATACCTATCCTCACGATATTAGATTCAAGAAATCAAAGGTGTTCATTTTACGTTTTAACTCAACAAGAACTGGCAAAATGTAACCATTAAGAGGCGTCACACGGTCGTTTTTTTTCTATTGCGCCTTTCTAGTAAATCATTGTTTATTTTCATTTTGAGTGAACCCTGATTTGATATCTGTTGTTTATTGCTTGCAAAATCTATGTAGTTTGTGTCTTGCGCGTAGTGCGGTCCTCCTGCATTGACTATTATAGGAGTGTTTATAGTGGCTAGTGATTTTTTAAAAACTATAACTGTATTACAAGGTTTTGTTTACATGTAGTGTGGTCCTCTTGCATTTACTATTATAGGAGTGTCTAATGCTCCTTGTTTATACTATAATTTAATTACCAGGTTGTGTGGGATGTGCTGGCTGTATGATTGGTATCAGTTTTCTAGATCACAACAACCGAATCCTGGCCGTGTGTTTATTGATATTGGGATTAACCTTCCAGAATTTTACCTCCGTCGCTTTCCGTATAAACCATCTAGATATAGCTCCTAGGTAAGTAAAAACAAGGTTAAGCTACCTTTGATCTGGCAAGGTTCTGGTACCGTGATACAATCTTGTCTATTTGTTTTGGGAGGACCCAACAGTAGCCTAACCAGACATCAGAAGATCTACAGGAATATACAAGTGCAAATTTATGAGTAAATAAGATTTCCATAAGAAACTTTTGATTTTGAATCATTATCCCCAAAGGGACGTGGTGGTAACCAAAGGGTTGATTGTACGGGTTTTGCTGTGGATCATATGTTTTGCATATTTAAATACTTAGTTTCGGTGTCTGCATGAACTTCGAAAAAAAGCAGTGAATGTTCTGAAAATGATTAAAATTGAAAGTAATGGTGTTTAACGACCTACTTTTCTGCACCGATTGGGATAATCAAGACTGGCATACGCCATGCAGTGTGCTTTGAGTGAAATTCATCTATCGTATTCCAAGGATTCTTATACTTGCACCCCAATGTGTACACGGAACCTCGATGTTTCGTTAACCACGACAAACGAGAGGAGACATCGGGTATTCTAGAAATAATAATCACACCCTGGCTCTTACTTTGGTTTCATTAAAAGTAATAACTGATTCTACTATTTTATATAATTAGGTATGCTGGTGTATTGATGGGTGTAACGACAACGGTAGCAATGTCTGCAGGTCTCTCGGCTCCTTTTATAACATCAGCTTTAATAGAAGAGGTAAGCTATATAAGTAGGTTGATAGCAAGAATCAAAATATCCTGCCTCGTGCACGACACCCATCGCTTGGAATACTAATTAATTGCTAAACTCAAAGCAAGTATTCATCCATTATGCTTACACATGTTTAAACCATAGTCTTCGGCTTTCACAGTGTAGACCACACATTGGTTCAACAATGCCACTCAGAAGGAATAATTTTAAGGTAACAGGTTCGCGTTATCTTTTAATTTGCGCTTGCCTATAACGAATATTATGTTTCATTCCAGGACACTGCTGAAGAGTGGAAGGAAGTTTTTTGGATTGTAGCCGCACTGAACGTTGTTGGGGCAATAATCTTCGCAATATTTGCCAAAGGGGAAATCCAGCCGTGGGCCATAGAGAGCATTGTTAAGGTCATCGATCCACCAATCGACGAATCGGTTGTAAAGGGACTAGATGTTAAATCGGACTTGCCAACTTATATTGACGTGGTTTCGGATAATGGTGTCGTGAATCCGGCATTTACTATCAAAGATGAAAATTTAAATCAAGGCCATAACGTATCGGACTTTTACGAAGAGAGCAGTACAAAGCTCTAAGATTCTGTCACATCATGTCAATGGCATTTAGATGATGCACTGGCATAGGAGGCCTAACCAAGGTCGCATGGAAAGGGTTATGGCGGCTATTTGTCGATCTCAATAGATCAAGATATGCTGTGATAGTTTTTAAGTATTGGCGGCTTTTATTTCACCAAGCCAATAAGCATAAATACAATAGGTCCCGGGTGTCTCATAATGTAATTTATAAAGGGCATCTTATTGTTGGGGGAAAACCTAGAGCTGATCAATTAATATTCCTAAGAACTTTATGTTTCTTATGTAAATGCGTCTAAAGACATTACACTTAAAAAATAAATTCATTTGGAATATTAAAGGACAATATTGGTGTCAGTCATTATCACATATGTGATAGAATTTGTTAAACACGTTCCAAATATAATTTTTAACACAGAGATCATTGCTACGATAGATGCGTAGTGAAGGTTTCTACAAAAGGAAGTGACGAACGCAAAAGGAAAACTAGAGTCACCCTTCTATATAACTGACTGAAGTGACAAGTGGTAACAGATACACTGGTGACCAAAAGTTATTATGTGAGACTGTGAAAAGATATCTGACAATTCGAAAAAGTAATTGAATGTCATTAGATAAGAGAAAATGAGAAAAATTGATATAGTCCGTACATTCACTTGTTTTTATTCATTCTATACTTAATAAAAACATGGTAATGCACGGAATTTTTCTTTATTTTTTCGTTTTCTCTTTTCTAGTGACAGTCAATTTCTGTTTTGAATCGTCAGATATCCCCTCAGTCTCATATAACAACTTTTGGTCTTCGAAGGAATTATTAGTGAACAGTAATTCGCCCGTGTATCTGTTATCACTTGTCACTTCAGTCAGTTATATAGAAGGATAACTCGTGTTTTCCTTTTGCGTTCGTCAATTTCGTTTGTTGTAACCTTGATTTCGCATCTATCGTAGCAATGGCCACTGTGTTAAAATTATATTTGGAACGTGTTAAACCAGTTTTATAACATGTGTGATAATGACTGACACCAATATGGTCCTTTAAATTCCGTGGTATAATGTTAAAAGGGAGACTACTCCATCAGAAAGTTAATATTGTTTGCCATCACAGCAATCTGATTCAAACACAGATCCTATTTCGTTTCGTTTTTATAGTTCAAAATTTCGTTTTACTTGTCTTTACTACACTAGGATCTGGAAGAGTTGTTATATAACCCGCGTTCTTATTGATGTGAGGGATTAGCCAATGAAACGGTCTGTTACGGCGAATTTTTAGCGTGAGTTGCATGGAACTGTGGATAACCCACTAGACACGTCACCAAAGCTGATTGTTTAATCAAATGGCTATCGCCATAGGATGAAAAGCCACGTGTATGACCTCTGACGCGGCCTTCCAGTACAACCGATCAGATCTTCATGTAGTAGAGACCATCGAAAGTATAAAAAACGAAACGAAATATAGATCTGTATTTTAATCAGATTGCCATCACAGAAATTCCAAATTCAACCTGCTGGTAGACCTGTTGATAGTGGCAATATTCTTCGGTGACGGATAAAAATCTGACATCAAATAGACTTATAAACTTTAATTCCCACAGACTTACCCAGTGCTTATGATGTAATCGATATGAAACCGGTGAAATTATAAATATTCGTTATTGTACTTAATTCTTTTATGAAAATAAAATAACATATTTCCAAGATGGTCGCTGTGTGGACATTGTGGTGAAGAGGATCTAGAGTCATTGATAAAACGATTCTTTGCCTATGACATTGTCCATAACCACAACGAATCTAACATGTCACAATTATCTGATAGTCAATGGTAAAGAAGGTTAACCAACTCAACCATTTCGTACGTGAGGTGAAAGAAACAAAATCATTGGGGGTTAAATCTGGAAATCGTGTTTTATGCCAGACATTCTGTCCCGCATCACTGAAGCCAGACTGGAAATGACACAACATATGTCAATATGATCCAACTGTTGATTAAACTGTCCAATAACTGGGAGTATGTCCAGACATATATATTCCAGAAGAATTGAAGATGAAGATCAGTGCGCATTGTTCGTGGCACCTTGTATGAGATTAAAGATGTATTATGTATAATTTAGATAAAGAGTTGAAGGTTCTTGCGACAATAATTCAAAAAAAAAATGAAAAATGAATATATTGTAAATTTTATTAAAATTATTTTATTTTGAGAGAAGTTATGACTGTTTCAAGATATAGCATAGATCGTTCATTATCGTAGCAACGGTATTTGACAATATAAACTTAGACCCGAAGGCTCTTTTTATCCTTAAATTTATGAATCACGCGGATGTTTACGTCCATTTACTTCTCAGCCATCCGATGATCTAGACTATAGTCTTGTCATGTTAATCAATGTCTTAATACTAATTCATATAACATTTGAAGACAAAAAGAAAGACATGCAATAGACAGATTTTATAGAAGACAATACCGTATGGGATTTTTTGTCTGAAAAAAAGTGGTTGCTAGAGAGAGAGAGAGAGAGAAAGAGAGATGGGGTTTAACGTCCACTCGACACAAACTAGGTCATTTTGGGACTAACATATGGTTTCATTTTATTCCAATAATTCGCTTGCGCGTAGGGGTCTTTAGCAGTGGGAGGAAACCGGGGGACCCGGAGAAAAGCCATGAAGTTGGACAGGCGACCCTACTCCTTGTCACGTACAACCGGGGAATCGAAACCACGTCAGTTGACTGAATGACAGACCTTATAATATAGCGCGCACGTGCTAACCATTCGGCCATCCAACCCCCGCTTTGCTTCAAATAAAAAGATAGATTGCTAGGCAAGAAGACATCATATTTCTATTGACTTCTGATACTGTGTATAAATATAAGTCAATTGAATTATAACTTTGGCCTGCAGAACAACCAAAAGGTTTTTCAAAGTGATCAAGGACCATAACTCTGGCAGTAATTATCAGAAATCGTTGAGAAACAATAGGGGTCTTCGTCTCATGACCTTAATCACGCACGGTCTATAAATTATCAATCGGATGATAACGTTCGTCTCCAGAGCATCCACAAGATGTTTCAAAGTTATCAAGGTATATAACTTTGGATATTGACTTTCGCCTCTAGAACGTCCAAGAGCAATTGTGGACCCCGGTTCGACGGTTGAATGGACGGATGGTCATGGATAATATACGACCAAATTTCAAAATGGGCGTATAAAAATAAAAACCTTAAGTATGGATGACAAACACTATTGGTTTAGTATTCTTATCCTTCAACTTTCCTTTCAACAGACTCAACACCAATGTGGCAAACCTGAAACTATCTATTGATGATACGTTTGTCAATGAATTAAAAGTTCAACCCGATGACTATACAAAAAAACTTGCGTGTTTTATATTCGGAAGAGCGCCTATAAACACTGGAGCAAAAGCCAGACTATTCAAACAAATGACAGGCGTATAAGTCATCACTTTATTAACCATTATTAAATCATTATCTGAGTTATCAAAGTAATGCCAGCTGTTGAAAAAACTGCAGAAGCTATAACCGTGCAGGCTCTAGTGGTGTCATGTTATAAATTAAATCTAGAATATTACAGATAATACTTTAATAATTTTAAAAGTGAAAGCCTTCAAATTGAATTCTGTATTCATTTAAACTCTCAGAACAATAACAATTATATTACTCCTTCAAAATTTCAATTTTGTGTGTGCTATTCAAAGGTGATTTGCAAGGATGAGGTGTTATATAACGTTAAACATACATTATGCAAGAGCTAAATCTGCCATTTTCAGGTCTTTCTTTAGGCCTCAAATGTTATCTTAATTATTAATTAGACATTAATTAACTTATCCAGACCATAATCAACTCTCGATGGCATCGCTAGCCTGTGATATTTACTGGATTATGATTCCATATGTTTTTTTTATCGTACAGACTTTAGTAATGATGCTCGAGGCGAAATTTCAATCGCTTAAGTCTCGGTTCATAGTGGATCAATTTGACGGAACTTCTCAGCAAATAGCCATTACATTATCTAGTTTTTAAAGGACAATATTGGTGTCAGTCATTAAAAAATATGTGATAGAACTGGTTAAATACATCCCAAATATAATTTTAACACAGAGATCATTGTTACGGGAGATGTGTAACAAGCACGTGAAGAAACGGGAAGTGACGCCAACCATGACAAACACGAGTTATCCTTCTATATAACTGATTGAATTAACGAGCGATAACAGACACGCGATTGAATTTCATTTCACTGATAATTCAGTTGAAGATGAAAAGTTATTATATGAGACGGTGAGAGGATATCGGACAATTCAAAAATACTTATTAGGGAAAACTTGCCGGTTTTAAAAAGAAGTTAATCATAATTGCGTCGTTCGAAGCGTGTGTAGAATTTTCAGTGCAAAGTTATCCTTATTTGAAGAAAATCGGTTAAACTTGAAAGAAAAATAGCTTCAGACTTTGAAATGTTTGTATGATAAAACATTCTTCAAAGGCGTCGTCATGAGCAACGCCGTTGGTAACCCGGGAACTTGAAAGTAATTCCAATGACGGACTTCGTCATACAGCCGAGGCTAGATGAAGGTTACTGGAATCTGTTGAGGTTTGAGGAGTGGATTGGACTATGGCGTTATGACGTCACATTGACGTAATTTGTCAATGTTTTTCTGATTCTTTGGTAGCACTTTCCTATTTACCCGCAATACATTTACACCCTCTGAACTTAACGATTTCCAAGTTATTAGAGTTTTAAGGTTTCCAAGGGCGTCCGTATAGTATTTATACTTATGATTGAACAATGGCGTTATGACGTCACATGGGCGTAATTTGGCAATGTTTTCCTATCTACCCGCAATACATTTACAGCTTCTGAACTCAACCTTTCCCAGTATATTGCAGTTTTAAGGTTCCAATTGCGGCCATATTTAATTTATGCCAATTGTTGGACGTATGACGGTATGACATCACAGGGACGTCATGGGTTATTCCGTTTTAGATTCTTTGGTACCACTTTCATATCTACCCATAATACATTTACACCTTATAAACTCAATCATTCCCGAGATATTTGAGTTTTAAGGTGCCAGTGTCGGACATACTGGATTTATACTAACTACTCAAATCTTTTTTTTTTTGGACGATTTTTGTTTGCGAGACCTTCAGGGACCCCTCTACCAAATTCCGTCGAGAAAAATTCTGTTGCAACTTGTTCTAGGTATCCACTCCATATGGCTTATCTTTACCCTACTAAAGCTTGAACCGTCTGTTTAAAATAAAGAGTTAACAATAAAACTTTATGATGACTGAATAACGTCGTCAAGCAGTAATATTTAATCGGTCGGTGAAACATAACATATATTATTATCTTTTGTTTATATAATGACAAATTAATTAAACAATGAATAAAAGGCATTAGCTTTTTTAGCAATAATAGTTCCGTTCCGTTCCGCAAACAAGCATCTAGTTTAAAGGGGCTAAGTCTCTAACTCAATATTTTCCAGGATACTCGAAACTAAAAAGACGAATTAAAAATCAATATTGACCAATTTCGATCAATTATGATGTTTTTATCTTGCCGTGGATCCTAATATTCAATATTTAAGACTCAATTAACATTTTATAATCAGTACACGAGTTGTGTACCCTATGTTTTCGGGTGCCATTTTGTAATGAACAAAAAAAAACCCATATCCTACAACAATGTGGAAGTAATTAGTAAAGGCTGACCGACAAACGACAAGGTGTATATGGATATAACTACTTCTCAATTATATCCTTAAATGACATTTAGAGGTAGAGGTATAATATTCATAATAACACAACTTTATGGATTTACTACTTCTTGATTTTTTTACATGCAACGTTTCAATACTCTTACAGGTATCTTTATCAAGCAATGAGCAATAATGAATAACAACCTTACATTTATAGTACATCCATGCGTAAGACAATTTAACAATAAAAACATAACATTAATTAAACATACATTATGCAAGAGCTAACTCTGCCCATTGCAGGTCTTTCATTAGGCATGAAATGTCAGCTAAATTATTAATTATCAGACATTAATTAACTTATTCAGACCATATCCAACTATCGATGGCATTGCTAGCCTGCGATGTTTATTGGAATGGATTACGTTCCAATTTGCTGTTCGACTTCCATTCATAATTAAATCAAAAAATGGATAATCGAAACTATGTTTTTTATCCTACCGACTTTAGTAATGATGATCGAGGTTAGCCCCAATATTCAATCGCTAAAATCTCGGTTCATAGTGGGCCTATTTGACTGAAATTTTCAGTAAATTCCCTTTACAATATTTAGTTTTTAACTATTATAGTGAGAACTGCCAGGTCTTTATCGTATAACGGATTACAGCGGGTACTGAAGCCACCACCAAAGCTAAATAATAATCAACACCCTTTTACAGCAATAAATGGTTAGTGTCTTTAAGCATGTCTTCTTAACAATATGGTAATTTAACTAATTTGTATATATTAGGCATAATTAATTAGGGTGATTCCCCTCCCCTCCTTCCTTATGATCATAATCTTACAGCTTTATATACTGTATATGCTTTATTTGATTTACAGCCCATCCAAAGCTACACGATCGCACCACTTGCGCCAGGGTAAATTAGGTAATGATCAGTTCCTACATATTAAATAAATAACCTTGGATCAGATCTGAGCTTCTAGAAAAGAGGAAATGTCTGTCTCTCCTAGCAAAACCCTGTAACCTCTATATATTCAATTACTTATTCGTATAATGAAATGTGATATACTCCCCACTTGGAAGGAGGTAAATATAACGGGAAATATTTAGTGGTGGTGATGAGCATGGGGTGGAGTGTGGGGGGGGGGGGGCGCTCCGTCACTACAGCGTTGGATGTGCTGTCAAAACGAACAAATGAATATCTTTATTCTGAAAGTTTATCATTAAATAATGCCCCAAAAATTATACAGCTTAAAACATCGTTTGAGACGTGTTCGATTGTATTATCTCGAGTACTCGACTTTGCATCTCATGCGCTTGACTTAGTATCTCGAGCGCTCGACTAAATATTTCGAGCGCTCGAGATATTTTTTTTGATTTTCTTTTTTGCGTGTCCTAAATCAGCCACCAGCGACCATGGGCTTCAGTCCCCGTTTTAATCTGTTATGAATAAGAGAGATCGTGAAGTCATATTCAAAGGGTAATAATTGTTGTTATAAGCCTTAATTAATGTTATGTTTTTATTCTTAAATTGTCTTACTGTTATTCATTATTGATCATTGCTTGATAAATATACCTGAAAGAGTACTGAAACGTTGCATGCAATACATAAAGAAGTATTAAATCCAAAAAATTGTGTTATTATGAATACTTCTCTATTATTTAATAACGATGTTTCGTAACACATATAGGCCACGTTTTCAAGTTAATGATTTGGATATTAAAATATCCATCTAGTCAGTCGTTATTAAATAATAGAGAAGTAGTTATATCCATATATACCTTGTGTTGTGTTTTGTTATGAATAGTTAACCGTGCTTCTAGATGTCATTTAAAGATTTGACAAAATAATAATTTTAAAAAAAAAACGTGTAAAATACTAAGCAGGCGTAAACGACTGCCGTTCAGTTTCACCGAACATAATCAATTATGTTCACGCCTGCTTAGTATTTTACACGCTTTTTTTAAAAATTATTATTTTGATATATATATATATATATATATATATATATATATATATATATTCTTAAAAAAAACAACAACTGAAGATTGGTCTTCATATAAATTCATTACCAACCGGTTTCACAACATAGTGATCATCAGGGTAACTTATACATTGTGTTGCTAATGGTATAGTGTTACCAATGGCAAAGGACGTGATTCATATATATATATATTCTTAAAAAAAAAAACAACTGAAGATTGGTCTTCATATAAATTCATTACCAACCGGTTTCACAACATGGTGATCATCAGGGTAACTTATACATTGTGTTGCTAATGGTATAGTGTTACCAATGGCAAAGGACGTGATTCATAGCGTCATACGCAGTAAATGTGACGTCAACATGATTTTATGTTAGTTACAGTTTAATTTAGGGGTATATCCTTCATTTTGTATGTAATATAGGACAGATTGTGAACTGGGGATTGCAATTCTTTTCGCATTCATCTATATGTGCGCTAAGGGGTATACATCTATAATATGGGGTTTTAATTTGTTGTTTATGTACTCGGACCCTTTGCTCTCAATACATCCCCCGTTTGACCAATATATTCTTCGCCACAACCAGCGCATGCTATTACATATATTAGGTTTCTAGAGGCGCAAGAAATATTTTCCATTATCATGAATTTTGAGTTATTCCCAAAGGTGAATGAATTTACCTCCAAAATGTGTGAACATGTGCCGTAATTCGGCCTATTACATTTCGTGATACTTCCACCTAACCACCCGATTAGATTTTATTACATACTTCGAGAAGGTATTTGTTGAGTAATAAAACCTTCTAGTAGTTTATCAAGGGCTGGCCGACCTTACCGCACGGTACAAATATTATCACCACTAGAAGCTACAAATTCCAGAACAAACCAGAACTCATACCAAAATGGCCGCTTTATACAAATGAGTATTTAGGGGAATACTAACCCGAGCCCTAACCATAACCCTTTTAAGTAAAGTAAAAACTAAATTAGACCCAAGTTCAGTCTTTTAAAAAGGATTAGGGTTATCGGGAGGTGAGGGTTCTTTACCACTGAGCTATCGCACAACCATATCGAACCTCGATAAACTACTAGAAGGTTTTATTTGTACCGTGCGGTAAGGACGGTCAGCCATCGATAAACTACTTGAAGGTTTTATTAGTCTACAAATTCCTTCTCGAAGTATGTAATAAAATCTAATCGGGTGACCTAACACAGGTTTTTGATCAATAAAGCACGCTTTTGATAACAGTTGTTTCAGAATTTTGCTACCATCATTCTTTGAACTAAATGACTCACAATTCGCTTACTTGACTGAAACGCTATTAACTTTACCCTATCCTCAAGAAATGCGGCAAGAACATAGTATTTCTCAATATTTTAAACCCAGTTCTTAAATGTTTTGGATCCCTACTGTATGGTTCAATGTTGTATTTTCCTTTCGTGACCAACACTGCAGACTACAGGTCAGGTTCTTCCTACCGGCAGGGATTATTACTTAATTTGGATAATAAAATACATTCCATCACCGTTGGTGCAGTTTCATAAAAATGAGAGGATATGATATGTTTATGACCATCAAAAGGTAAATGACCAAGATGTTTATTAACGTATGGTCATTTAATTATCAAATTACCACCCATTACCGTTCATGTAAGTGCTATATTTAATGTTTATGAATTTGAAACCAATAATTGGTCAAAGTCATAATATTGTTACACGATGACCTTTATATTTAAGGTTATTTCACATATTTAAGAAATGTTCTTTTTAAAAGCAATACAGATAATCACTGCTGTAACAAAGGGTGAAATCTCTGCCGTCTTTTTGACCTAACCGCTGTTACCAACATCAATATGATTATTGTTAAGATAAGCTACTGCCATATTGGAATGGTCATGTCGGAGAACCCGCCGACCTTTAATTTATTTATTTATTAGTATTCAGCTGTCATCATAATTCTTTTTATTCGATATCAATAATATGTAACTTCATACCTCACCTATAAATTGGTTAGGTTTCTGATGAAGTCAGTTCAGTTAGTTGAGTTGAGTAGCTCAACACAGAACCATGGAGGCAGACGTGAATTAAGACGATGGCCGTAAAGATTACAATATTATAATATGTATTGTTTGTTATACATGTAGTGTAGTTTAATGTTTGTTACCGTCTTGCTGAATTAAAGAAGTCCAATCCACAGTCATTAGATGATCTGATTATGTTACACGGCAGTATAATTGAACAACCAAAAACAGACATAGGAAATTGCATATATAGAATTACATAGGAGACCGTTAAAAAAAAATATCCAAGCGGATATGAACATTGAGTAGTCAGAAATATCTGACCTCTTCTGGGTCACTGATAACTCTTTGGGACTGATATTGGACAGGGGAGGCTTCTGAACTTATTCATTGGACGAAACCTGTCGAATCACGCCTTCACAGCGATCTTTGTTTGACGTAGTGACTTCACGGGAATCAACACCATTAAGCCATTTCCTGTTGCATGGACAAAGAGGGTTCCAGATGGTTCTATATTTAGGAGTAAACATAGAAATGTGGGTTTGAGGGGGAGAGGGAAAATGTTTATCGAAAACACGGAATGCTTAGCAGATGGCAGTACAGAAAAGTTTTACCCGTATATTTTAAAATATACATATAGTCATCTTATATCCTTTACAAATCAAAAAGAATATTAAATAAGTATTTATTAACCAAATACCAGACACTTATCGTTTTCTAAGTTAAAGCTGTATGTGACTGTCAAAGTATAGTTATACCCATCGAAACGCGCTTTGCCTCTCTGCGTTTCGTTTTTCCTGGCAACCGGACTTGCCGGGCGTTTACAAGATTTCATAAGTGGGTACTATCTCTGCGATTTGCTATCGAATGATGTGGAATTTCATAGCAGTCTTCCTAAACCGCATTTCTCATTTCTGTACACCGAAAATGGGGGGGGGGGGTCTCATTCCTTAACGAGTGCGCGTTAGATTGTAAGGTCTGTCATTTAGTCGTGGTTTCGATTCCCCGCTTGTATACTTGTCGAACCACGTGTGATTCCCCCAGCATAACCTCAGAATCGTGTTGTATCCCTTACATACTAAGTAGTATGGTTTCGATGCCCAGCTTGTGCATAACATGGAGTAGGGTCGCCTGTTCAGCCTCGTGGGATGTATTCTGACTCCCCCGGTTTCCACCCACTGCTGAAGACCCCTAACTGCAAACAAATTATACAATTGAACACTATCTTGTATCGAGTGAGCGTTAAAGCCCATTTCTCTAGTTTGTAGAGTGTTAACAAACAATTGTTGACAACGGGTCTTGAGAGATCTTCATTTTACCCTGGGTCAATACCTTTAAAATGTTGCAAATTACTTTTAAATTTCTACTTTGTGTTTGTACTGTGTGTTTAAAATAAAGAGTTTACAGTAAAAATACATGTATATAGTGACCGATTAATGTCGTCACGCATTAACATTTAATGAGCCGGTGAAACATATCACAATATTATATTTCTTTTATGATGACAAATTATATTTTGAACAATGTATAAAAGTCATCAGACTTTTTTCAATTGTTCCGTTCCGTTCCGCAGACAAGCATCTAGCTTAAAGGGCTTAAGTCTCTAACTCAATATTTTCCATGATATTCGAAATAATTTCGAATATCATGGAAAATATTGAGTTAGAGACTAAAAAACACGATTAAAATTCAATATTGATCAATTTCGATCAATATTGATTATGTTATCTTGCCGTGAAACTATATGATTCTAATATCCAATATTTAAGACACAATTAACATTTTATATTCAGTGCACGAGTCGTAAAGAACAAATAAAAACATATCCTACAACACAATGTTGAATTAATTAGTAAAGTCTGATTCACAAACGACAAAATGTTATCAGTCACATCTATATTTGCTCCAGTAGCATTCGATAATTTCATTTAACGCTCATAGAAGTGTGCAACAACAGTTCTGAACAATTCATCCTTGATGAAAGTGGTGTGAAAAATAATCATAAAAAAGTGGAATTTTAAATTGTGCAAAATACTTGGACAGTGAAGACAGAAAACTTTGTAATATATGAATACAATAATGTTTAAAAAGGAGGTTAAAGGTAAGATATTATTATGAACTTTATAATACATTATGATATACATGTATTTCTTGAGAGTGTGGGAGGTTACATGTGTGTGTTAAGTGTGGAGTGAGGTGGGGTAGTATAGCGGTTAGGGACAGATATAACACAAGGATATAGCGTAATGCCTTATTTTTTTTATTAGTATCAGAAGCCATTTGAACTACTTTGTTTTGTAACCTTTACAGAGATGTATCGTGGGGCGTTGCCGTAGCTTTTGATTTAATATTGTCATGGACGTCCATGGTATTGGGTATTCATCAAAGGATCTTTCTTTTAAGGGAATCTTTACAGTTAATTAAACAGTTAATAGTATCATAAATCTGAACCATGTTGTGAGTAAGTACGTTAATACGTCATCTTGATATTCGTTCTGTCAAGAAAAAACGTTAGGTCTACACTTGGGGAGTATTATACCCTTCCAATACCAACATGAAAAGGGTTTATTAACAAAAAGAACAGTCTTTAAAAAGAGACATACTTAACGTTACATGGCCCGATTGGCCTATTTCCTTCCGCTAAAACTATGTCCATGTATTAATTTTATTCATATTGTTACAATCGATTGTAGTTTACAAAGTCACGATCCCCCCAATACCTCGATCAGACAAATCTAGACAACAACCCATTTAATAACATGTATACAAATGATAAAATGATATTGGAACAAATAAGTATAATAGTGTTGATCAGAATCAATGTACATGATTACTCAAAGTATTTAGTCCAATTTTACAAGTATTCGGTTGAAATCTTCTTTTCTCTCGGTGCTTCTACTGCTTTGAAGTAGTAGTCCTTTACAAATGTCATCTCGGCATTGCCGTAATAATGCCCGGATTGACAGAATTACACAGGATCTTGCTCATTCAAAACTGACAGGATGAATAATCCTTGGATCGGTATGATTCGGCGTGGTAATAATCCACAACAGAGAGATCAAGTCTCTCAAAACAGCACAATGTAACACAGAGAGATAATTTCTTTCAAAACAACACAATAGTGCAACAGAACGAAATGGCAATAAATCGAAAACACCGACCACGTGGGTCAAATATACATGTATAGAAACTTACGACAAACGTTAAGTTCTGTTCGAAGTCCTAAGAAAGTTCTGTCTTAATACTACTCTGGTCCGGCTGAAGGTTTTAGGAAATTCTAGAACTTTTCAACTTTTTCTAAAACCCTCCAGAACCTTCCAATTATTTATAAATAATGTTTCCAGAAGTGTCCAAGCTTTCTAGCAGTTTCCAAATGACAATTCTAGGAAGTTTGATCACCTAAAATGGTAGTAAACGATAAATTTTGATGGATTATTATGACCTTATCACAATAAAACAAGTGTAACTGGATGCTTTTCGCCACCAGTGACCTCGAAGTTCCCAAAAAATGATTGCATCTCCATACTTTAATATAATTTAGTTCATTTTGAAATATTTAAAATATACATAAATATATTTTAGATAAATTTAAAGTATTTAAAATAGCACAAATGTTTTATTTATCATTAATTAAAACATAGATATGACGTCACCCTTTGATGTTTTTAGCCAGTACATATACATGTATAGGAGAATGTACGCTTTTCTTAATCAATCGTCTATTATTTATAAAACTGTGCATTATTTATTGAAAATAATGGACAGGTTTAACAATAATAGACACTTATCTGAAAAATGAACACGTATTTTTTGATAATTTATTCTCTGGACAAATTATATTACAGTACATGAAATTACTTTAAAACCTCATAGTTACCAAAATGCCACATTACCGTATGTTGTCGTATTGTTGATTTCGCTTGTTTGTCTACATAAAGAATTCCACTTAAATTCGTCCGTTAGATCCATGATACGTTTTTATACGCCCACATTTTCACACATTGTGGACCCTCTACGGGTCATGACTGGAAATATAGATATATATCCCAAAGATCCCGGTTCCTTTCGATATTGGCTTGTATAGGACCGTAACTTCATGGATTATGGCCCCTGATTGTGCACACTAGAGGTCACAATTTTTAGCCCATTTTGATGAAACTGAACATGTGTGTTTATAACCCAAAGATCTCGATTCCTTGCGATATTGGCGCCTGATTGAACAAAATAAAAACGTGTTTTGAGCCTGTGGAACCTATACAGGTCACAATTTTTATCCGATTTTAAAACTATTCAAATATATTACCGTTACACCATAATAACAGTTGAGTTCGAATTTCGTGAATTGGTTTGTGCCTTTGATCCTGTGTCCTGTCACTTATATTAGAGTATATATTAAATTTCAAATCAAAATTCGGACGGCTAGTACCCTCCATATTAACCACAGTACTAAGAAAATTATCAATATCTAAAATCATTTTCGTGAGTAGCCTTTCCATCACAACTTTGACGGCTATTATCCCCGATATCACAATTCTACGGCTATTATCTTCCATATCGAGTACATTACCATATGTAATAAATATCAAAATGCTTATACATATATTCTCATTATTAATATTTGTTTTCGACTGTGTTGTAAACATGTCGTCTCCATGTAGAATATTTTGGACTGTCTGTGTATGCTTGCATTGTATGACTGTGGTGTTTTGTCACATGCATTCATGGGCATGTGCATGTTGTTTTACGAATATATCCATAATTTTGTGGCTTGTTCTTTTAGAAAACTATCCATTATTTGTATCTCTATGGTGCTATGTTTTAAGTTTGATAATAGCCTCAGACTGTCCATTATGTAAATACAAAGAAAAATTTCGAGGCTAACGCCCCTCAGTTGTTCTTTCAATTTACATAATGGACAGTCTTTGGCCATTATCCATCACTGATACGCCAGTAAAATCCGATGTTTCACTTATAGATAATTTATATTCTCTAAAATCTTTGTATAACGTCTTTTTTTAAAACGCCATGCTTTAAAAATTTCAAAAATTATAGAATTTTATCCTCCATCTTTTAAGATACGTGTTTGTGTAAAAAAAAATGGTTGTCTTTTTTTAATATTTTAGAAAAACTTGAAAAATTGGATAGTACCAAGCTGCCACTGGGTCATGAAATTAAGGAATCGTATACTGGAAAATTTACATCATGTCGATGGATGATTGGCTATATGTGCTGTGCGGCACGATTCAGTCAATCAGCTATTCGACAACTCATCGGTATGGCCACCGTGTGTATGACTTTGCAGAGGGTCGTTGAATATCAGGTGACCCCTAAAGACATGGAAGAATTCCATCCAAATGCTAGCCTGAATGCAACAAAATTAGTTAAGAAAGAGGTATAATGTTTTGCAATTTTATAATAAAAAATATATCAAAAAGTATCAAATCACAAATATAATATCATCGCTTAATATATGCTGTATAAGTGGGCCAAGGAGCTTCCCACGGGGGACACCGCGCAGATGTCATTTGACTAATTTGCTTATATTTTGTAACTCCCGACTCTTCATATCAACATGTTAGTATACAGGTCAAAATTCTATGGAATACAATTACTGCTTATTACTGATCGAGGTTTCGACTAGGCTTCTCTAGTCATTATCAAGCAATGATAAAATATACACATATGACAATATATACATACACGACAATACTTGGTTAATGCTGATCAACCAGAGATACCCCTTAATTAAGGATTATAAAGTTTAATACTAATAACAACATTCAATAAGACCAATTTACCTGAAAATTAACACAAATTGATTAATTGATTAATGGATAACTTGTTGTGGAGTATATACAATGATTTATTAGATCTTAATAATGTCAAACGATCAAAGAAAATGTTATTTGATCAAATGTTATCAACGACCGCTTAACCTGAAATAAACCCCAATGATTAATGGATAGCTTGTTGTGGAGTCTTACAATGATATTTGATGGGATTTGATTGGTATTTTAACGTAAAATGTTGCTATATATGCATGTAGATGTAAGTGATTCCACTTTTATACGAAAAACCCTTAGAACAATGACTGCAAAAATGATCAATGGTCCCCTGAAGGTCGGCTATTTGACTTAGTGAGTAGTATTTTTACTGGATGCTATAGTGATTTAGAAAGGCAGGATTTGAACTATTAAGTGCATTGAATTTCGATAACAGCAGCCCTGAAAAGCAAAAATAGTAGCCAATTATTAATTATCATTTTTTTTTACAAATTATAGTAATTATTACAAACTTAGATTATTACTAGAATATTGTTAAGTATTAAATGTGATTAAATAAAAATTATTATGCTTAGTCTATGATGATGTAATAAGAGTATCATACGCCCTGGGGAGGAACAATCCCTGATTTGTGTTTAGTGCTGTTACTTTTTGTAAAAGTTACATCTATTTCTGGTTGTTGCATTAGTAGCCGTTTGATTTGGTAGGAGACTTTGCCGTTGAAAGGAAGGAAGATTCGGACTGGGGCATTCGGGGTTTTGGGTTTAGTTGCACTCGCAGCATGATTATCAAATTCCTTACGGCTTAATCTACTCTAATATGTATTCAGATTTGAAAACACAATCAACATATCAATGCTAGATTAACCCCGCCTTGGATTCAATCGGTTTAAAAACGGATCTATGAATTAGATTTCGCGAAACATAAAGATGGCGATGTACTATTTAGATACATGAAGAGCGCAGAATAGATCAATGGAATTTCGGTTCATCATATCTTTTTGAATATTGAACGGAATCGACGCATTGCTAAAATATTGTCTGGGATTAAAGGATTCCTTTATTGCTCAATTCACGCTCAGAGAAAAGTATATTTACGAAAGGTTCGAATACTAGGAATATTGTTGAAATCCATTCATTTTTTTTTTCTAACACTATTTATTCAATAAATATTTACATAATATAAATATAATATGTATAAATCTGGGATCTGAAAACAAGCCGGGGCTTATATAAATTCATCTCCCTATTTACAACAATATAAATACAGTGTTTGAAATTATAATCATAAATAATATAACGGTCTAAATTTACAAAGAAAAACGTATACTCACAATGTTGCAATATTATATCGGACATATCGTAGTTTAAGTACAAAGGGGGTTAATATACAGAAAGTAATGTAATGTATTGTAGTGTAGTGTAATGTGGTGTAATGTGGTTAGCGAAGCAATTATTTGATGATGATGATAGTAGTGGCGGGGGGGGGGGGGTGCGAACCCAAAATTGTGGATGGGGGGGGGGGGGAGAGAGAGAGAAATTCTGAAGTTTAATATCTAAAACGAGAAATGAAAAGCATCCGAGGGTAACAAAAAAAAAACAAAAAAAAATAGTTAGTCAGTAAACGGTAGATAAAGATAAAACCAAATGAAAACGATAAGTATCATCATTCATAAGGCGGTAAGTAGAAAAACCAGCAGGACATATTAATTGTCACCATTCGAGCAAGATGGTGTTAGTAGAATCAGCAGGACACGATAAGTATCAACAGTCAAGGGTCAAGAGACAGTAGGTGAATACAACGGGGTGCTGTAAATAAGACCAGCAGAACAGGATGAGTATCGTCAGTCGATGAGTATCAGGACCTATAACGGATTATCAATCAGGGAACAATAAATAAAATAAAATAAAATCAATTCATTTGTTTGTGCCAAGTTGCTTTCGTTTAAAAATAAATACGCTATACTTTTAGGAAGAAGATATTACATGGTCTTCAGAATTTGAGGGAACTGTTTTAGCAGCGTTTAATTTTGGTTTTACTGCCTCTCCTATAATCGGGGGATATATTGCCGAATATTTTGGCGGGAAAATGGTCATCACATTTTCCTTGATTGTCGGGTCTTTGGCAACCGTATTAACCCCGGTAGCAGCACGTGCTGATAAGGCGTTATTGGTGTTCATGAGGGTTGTAGCTGGTTTAGTCATGGTAAACATTTTTTATTATCCTAATTAAAAAAGTGTCACTGCTCGAAATAAGCGCTGAAATTACCGCACTAACTACTGTCATTTAGTTCTTGTTTTTGTTTTTTTAATGTGACAAACATCATTCTTGTATCCGATATCGAGTAGTTAAAATCTGACTTTTACCGAGATTATAAATGGTAATAATTGGTTATATTTTCTAGTATAAAATGTTCGCCAGCAGTTACATAAAAGAACATTATTTGCTTATGAATGTAATAATTCATTTTGCCATTGTATATGAAAGATTGGGTAGAAAATATCGGAGTAATTCATCACGAGCTGAGTCTCTCTAAAAATATTATAGTGGTAAAGTAGATAATTTGTAGGTCATTGGAATAAACTAAAAATATTGAGATCATTTTCCGAAATTCTGAAAGTTTAGTGATGGCATTCTGTACGCATGCACACATTTTACTCCGTTTAATCCAACCCCTTGTAATTTGCAGGGTGCCATAGATCCAGCTACCCAATCTCTGTGGTCCAAGTGGGCACCCATGTATGAAAAGAGTCAGCTGACATCATGTTCTTATTCAGGTATTATTTCATATAATCGTATTTTGTGTGGAATTTAGATTTCTACATAATACAAGCATTTTGAGTGATTAAACGGATAAAGCTGACAAATTTATAAATCCCATTTAATTCCGAAACCACAAATAATTGTGTTATAGGAGTATGCATAAACATGTATATTTTATTCCTTTTTTACAATTTTAAAAATAAAAAAACACTCACATAATATAGTATAGTCTTTGTTCTCCGTTATAGCGCCAGTGACCACACTCTGACCGTATGGCTTAACTTTTATAGATGTTTATTATATCTTAAAGTAACGATACATCATTGCTTTAATCGCTAAAATATAGAAATACTCGCTGGTTAACCCACGCTAATATGCTAATATGTACCAAAATTATTTAACATTTAATTAAGAAAACAATATTAAGGGTGACAACAATTTGCATCTGTAACATTAACATTAATGTGAATGTGTTGTTTTTAAAATGTATAGATCTATATGTACGGTTGGCATGGGCAATAACCCTGTGCATAAGTGATTTGTTGAAATGCACGAGGCAAGAAATCGACTGGACGGACTGACTTCAGTTTACTGTACAGAAACATTGAGGTATAAGAAAATGAACGTCCGTACGGAAAGACGGACGGACGGACAGGTTGATATGCGGGGGTATAAAAAGTATAGACTGTCATAATCACATGATGCGAATAAACATTTCCTAACTGCAATAAATCAATGATTATTATCACGTTTCCATTGTTATACACTATTGTTTATATTATGTAAATTTTGTTTGACTGCAGGCTCAAACATAGCTGGTATAACAACATTTCTTATATCGGGTTATTTATGTACTATACAACTAGATAATGGTTGGCCTTTTATATTCTATGTATTTGGTAAGTTGTATTATCATGCAAACTTTATAATAACTAAATACAAGCGGTGGGTGTATTCCATACCTTGGCATGGCCTTTATAAAAGAAAAGTAACTCTAACAATGTTCATAGCAGGATTATTTGTGTTAGACAACCTGGGTGTGATCATTTTCAACCAAAAACAAATAATCGTTTTAATTCTTTCAATAGTCATACAGTGAGCTTAATAATGTTCTATTATATGCGTGGGGTCTTCCTGAGCACTATGAGGCGTAATGTTTCGTCCTGGTGACCTACAGACGGTTTTGAACATTTTGAAAGGTTCTGTTGTGTATCTTAAGAATGGGGGTTTTGAGGCATTCTGGGTGTGGGTGTGTGGGGGGGGGGGGGGTATCATAGCCTATCTGTGAGTGTAAAACTTTAGAATGTGCATCACTAGCTTTTCTCGTTTTCGTTTCTTTAATGTTCCAAGTCTTCATATTGAACTATGTGCTCAGTTTTATAAAGCCTATCCAGACCAGAGCACAGAAGAAAATGGGTGCCGCTTAATTATAACTGAGCCCGGAAGTGGATGCCACGCCTTTTCCTCGCCCTTAAACTAAACTGCTATACCACTATCGGTTTCTCTTTACCACCGGGTCGATCTGAGTACAAGACTTAGGTTACTTGAGACTACTATTGTCAGTCACCAATCTTCGCCTAACTAAGTGTGTTATTTGTATTACAGGTGGGTTTTCCCTGCTTCTTGTTTTTCCATGGTTATATTTAGTTTACGATTCACCAGAACAACACCCTCGAATAAAAATGGAGGAGATCAAGTATATAAATCATGGGAAGTCTACGTCCATGAAAAGGGTAAAATGGCATGATTTACTAATTTAATAATTTAAATCTATATATACTTTCAGTTTTAATTGGTGGTAATCTGCATATTGACAAAATTCATAATTATGAAAATACTGCAATTCCGTTTCACATCCATCCATTGGTGACGTCGCAAGGTAGATGTCTTGAATGACAGTTAACAGCACGTGCTCGGACACTTATTTGAGACTGCAGCTAGGGCGGTCGCTGTAATCTGTAATTACACCTCCCATTCACGATTCTTCCAGCAATGTATATTATACATAACGCTAGATTGAGTAAACGATGTGTTTGATTACGTCTTATTTAAGTCAACGTGAAAATATTGTTCGGTCAGGTCAACAGAACAGAACTAGTCCCCCGATCAATCATTATGAGCAGCGCCATCAACACTTAAAGGGACAATAACACTCTTGCTGGGTTGACAGCTCCAGAAAATAAAAAAATAGCCTTATTTTAAGTACTAGATGTGTGAGTGTCCTACCTGTTGTGTAAGTTATCCATTAAATTCTATTTTACTTGTCCAGAGGGTTCAAAAATATTTTTAAATCCAAGTAACATTTGAAAAGCTTTACGTCAGTCTTTTCAATTGTTTAGTTGAATTTTTCCAATTTTTTAAATTAGGTGTTTTAAGATGAAATTTGTATCATCAATTAATTGGAATATTGTAAAATAGTACAATTTGTTGACCAGAATAAAGATTGGGACATATTATTCAGTTACAACAAGAGTTGTATTGAGCCTTTAACCGTTTCGATTGAGTAGGAAGCACTACATTTTCTAAAACCACACAGTGGATGGATGCCAACCGAATAGTATAATGCTTCGGTGGTGGTCATTCAGCTATGATCAAATGGATTTCTAAAATAAAGTTGCTAGAGCCAAAGTTGCGGCAAAAATAGATATTGTTTCATAGACAGAGATTATTTATATTTTAAGAACTTAATCAAATTGCTGCTATTATTAGCTAAAGTATCCCCCGCCCCCCGCTAATCAAATCAATCAATTGTTATCTCACTATAGATAATTTCTCATTTCAGTACATTCACCCACCATGGCCTAAAATACTAACGTCTCTTCCATTTTGGGCCATTGTCGTGGCTCATATAAGCTACACATGGGTAGCATCATGGGTGCCAGCCTATCTACCAAAGTATTTACATAACATTCTTAAATTTAATATTGAAGAGGTAAGTTTGAAATTATTTCTAATAACTTTCACTCATAACAATGTTATGTTCCCCATAACAATGTAATGTTTTATTATCATATTTACAGATGCATTATGAAAGATTTAGATAAAAGAGCTGGCCGGTTTTGATACAATAGCTCAACAATAGATAATGAAAAATCAGGCCTGGATTAAACATAAAGAGGGGCTTATGTCGACCTTGCAACTGAAAGCAACTGGCGTTTCGGCAACTGGGAGCAACTGAAAGCAACTGAATGCAACTCAAAAAGTCGACCTGAGCGCCTCTTACAACTCAAAGCAACTAGTTGCAGTCGACATGAGCGTTCTTGCAACTGGAGTCAACTCGTTTCCATGGAAATAGCATCACGTGATAAGAGACATGTGTCATGTGACTTTATAAATAAGCAAATGGAAGCGAACGAAAACACCCACTTTTCAAGTTTTGATGATGTCGACAATAATATACTAATAGAATCGTAGCAAGACCGACCATGCCTTTGGGTTGCTTCTTTTAAGTGATTCGCCATTTTGTTGACCACGTGATAAATAAAATAACAGTCACGTGTTCAGTGTGATCGCTATCAGTTCCGAGTCGACATAAGCGCCCCGAATTCAGTTGCTCCCAGTTGTCCTCAGTTGCTGATATGATCGACATAAGCACTCTTGCAACTGACTGCAACTAGTTGCTTTGGGTTGCTAAGTCGACGTAAGCCCCCCTTTAAGCCGAGATGAAATGGGGGTTTAACGTCCTATTCCGACTTGGCTAATGAAGACGGGCATACGCCATATAGTGTGCTATGAGGCAAATTTTGCTATTACAGCAGCACTATGGCCGGCCTACTCTTAAATCGAATTCAAACTGCCAAGGGATCTTTTATGTGCACGCCAATGTGTGCACAGGACCTCGGGTTTTTTTATCCCATCCGAACGACTAGACAATTGTCCCAGTCAGGCCCTCCGTCCTACGCCATTGACAAGGGAAGCCACACAGGAAAATCTCGATAACTTTCTCGGCAAACACCAGGATCAAACCCGCGACATCCAGGCTAGCGAGCCGGCGTCTTACTCACTTAGCCACCGTGGCTCCCAAACTTTAAGCAAACAAAACACACGCTGTTAGCTGACAAATTTAAAATGTTTGATTAAGAAATTAATTAAAAACTTTTAATTGGTTTTTCGTTGTTTTTATTATTTTCTTACTGTTACCTGCCAATCTGTTTCACAGAGTATTACGAAAGTCTTCTAATATCTCTGTAAAAGATGACTGCCTTCAACACATGACGTCATATCACGTGGCGTCAATCATTGGCTCAATGGTGCGTGCATTGTTTACATAAGACGTTACTGATTCGAGCAGAATGGCACCTTTTACTCATGTTAATACCTATTTACACTAAAATAGGAAATAATATTTACCTACAAATAATTCAAACGTATTTATTGATTTTTCTAATACATGAAAAATATGTTTTAGAATTTAATTTGTCGGAGGTAAAAAGTTAATATGTGTGGCTCATTAAGCCGCATCGATGTCATCCTTATCAATGATTGTCGCGGCCTAGCGAATATTCACTGCGGATCAGTGTGGTTACCGGCTTTGTCTCAATTAATAATGACGTAAACGTCATTTTGACATATGCAAATCTATTGTGTGCGTTATTGTGTAATTCAACTGGGCTACTGCATATTTTTATGTTACAAGTAATTTTATTTATTTAGCAGTGTTTGCCATGGGATCAGTACGTTCTCCATATCTCATTAATCTCTTTATGGAGATTTAAGAAAAAAGTAACAATAAAGAAAAAAAGTTTTCTTATTAACTATAAACACCACTGTATATTGACTAATTATATTAGATGACGCTACATCCGCATTCAACCACGATGCATCAATTACCTACGGTGCTGGCTCACTTAATAGACGGTATCGGGTTCGATCCTGCTGTATGTGAAATGAATAAAATGGAGTTTAACATCCTACTGTTAGGCAGGTCCGCTACACGAAAACATGAAAAAATCCAATATACGAGCTATATTTGGGGCTTATTTTAACATATCGTGAAAACCTCGTAAGTCGGATCAACAAAACAAAATTTTACAGGAGAAACAAAAAACTTCATATCTTTTCAGATACTTGTCGGATTTGCGTAAAATTTTCTTTATGTGAATTTGAAAATAAACCCTATTAGATGTTATGTCAAATATACGCTGACATCTGTGCGTTTTTATGATTTCGGACTTACCAGGTGTTCACCCCTAAATTCTTTTTTTTTTCTTACGCCATACGAGGCGTCTGAACGTGTTCGTATTAGAACTGTATGATTTACGAGCCTTTGTTTTCGCGTTGCTAGAGATAAACTGGGCATGTCAATAAAGGGAAATAATTATAAGTATTGTATTATACCATTTCCTAGTCGGATATCGACAGTAGGAACGGTAAGTTACGTGCGAATTTGGGCAACAGGTAGATAAATGCAACGTAGATCTAGAAGCTAATTAATACTGCCAACAGGTAGGACTAAACGCTGGGTGTCAGGGCATATTTTAAGGTCCCCGTCTTACAAAGCACGGGGAAGTTACTTCAGGAATATTACCAACATATAGGCCTAGATGTTAAATACTGAAAGTTACCTGAGAGATATTACCTACAGACAGGGCTAGAGGTCCAGAAGGGTAAGTTACTTGAGGGATATTGCCTACAGCTAGGTATATACATTGTGAGTTCAGTGGGGTTACTTACTTGAAGGGTATTGCTTACAGGTAGGTGATCTAGGCGGTGGTAAGTTACTTGAGAGATATGGTCTACAAGTAGGTATGGACAACCAGTATGGTAAGTTAATTGAAGGGTAGTGTCAATAGTTAGATCTAGATGCTCAGTGGCGTAAGTTACTTGAAGGGTATTGCCAACTGGTGCGTCTAGATGCTCAGTTGGGTAAGTTACTTAAAGAGTATTCCCAAATGGTAGGTCTAGATGCTCAGTTGGGTAAGTTACTTAAAGGTATTGCCAACTGGTAGGTCTAGATGTTCAGTAGGATAACGTACTTGAAGGGTGTTGCCCACAATAGTCTAGACGATGTGTCGGGTTAGTTACTGGACGGTTGTCGCCCACAGCTATAGGTCTATATATTCAGAATGGTAACTTACTTGAGGGTCATGGCCTCCTGGTAGGTCTTCATGTTCAGTAGGGTAACTTACCTGAGGGATATTGCCCGCAAATACGTCAAGATACTCAGTGGGGTAACTTACATTAAGGGTATTGGCGACAATATGAGAATTTTAGACTGATTACGGGAGATATTTTTGTTTGAAAACTTAAAAAAAGATGCATGTCAAAATGTTTAAAATTTCGACCGAGACTATCAGATTAACAAACTACAACATGTTCAAAATTCAGCAGCTCGACTCCTCACTAAAACTAGAAAACATCAACACATCTCCCCTGTATTGCTATCTTTACATTGGCTCCCAATTCAGCAAAGAATTAAGTTCGAGTTACTCCTCTCCGTCTTCAAAGCGTTAAACGGCCAATCTCCATCTTATATATAAAGTCTTGTAGAAACCTATACTACCAGCAGAAATCTCCGTTCTCAGAAAAAACATCTTCTAAAATCTCCAGCCATTAACTTACAACTTGGAAGACGTGCCTTTTCATATGCTGGTCCTTTTCTATAAATAGAATGCAACAATCAATAAAACAATCACCATCTGTTGGCCATTTTAAATCTCAATTCAAAACATTCTTATTTCAAAACCCTGATCTGTAAATAATCAGTGAATATAAAAACCAACAGAGCCTTAGAAACTGTTTTCTTCAGTATTAACGCGCTTTATAAATGACGATATTATTATTATTACCACGGATGACCGCCCCGAACTGGTAGACCAAGCGTACCACAAGGCGACAATACCGCCATGTTGTGCGACAGTACGCGCAGAATCCCTTCGCACAGTCATCCGAGACAGCACGTCAGACAGTGGGAACACACGGAAGACCCATCAGTACCGATACAGTGTGCCGACGTGTCACCAGAGAGAACATCCATTGCTGTAGACCTTACCGTGGACCGATCCTCACCTGTCGCCACCGACGTGAACGTCTACAGTTTGCCCAACAACAACACAACTGGCAACACAGGCAAAGGAGAAATGTTCGTTTCGCAGATGAGAATTGGTATTGCGTATCAACTGCAGATGGCAGGACAAAAATATGGCGTGGACGTGGCCAGCGTTATTCTGACCAATGTGTCATGGAACGAGACTCATGGGCAGATCCATGCATAATGGTTTGGGGTGGAATCGGCATGAAGCAGAGAGTGGGTCGAGTGGTGTTCCAAAATCTTGGTCCAGGGAGAGGAGGCGGCATCACAGCAGTGCGCTACATCGATCTAGCTCTTAAACCCCACGTCATACCACATTTCGCACGTCATCGAAACAACGTTTTCCAGCATGACAACGCCCGTGCAAACACCGCCAGAGTACTCGGGACTTTCTACAGCAGAACGGTGTCAACGTTATGCGCTGGCCAGCACTTAGTCCGGACTTAAACCCGATTGAACATCTTTGCGATAAAATTCAGAGGGACTTAATAACGTCGTATGGTTCCATGTGTCAATGGCGTTCATCAATCGTCAGGTCCACTCCATGTACAGACACTGCGCTGCTGTTATTGACACCAGATACTGATGTATAGACTGTTTACAGACTCGAAACTTTCTCGTGATGTCGTGGAATTGTGACGAATTAATCACTATGTGCCAACTTACTGTTGACAAAAAATTGCTTTGATCCATGTATTGATTTGATCCATGATTTGATTAATGTGCCTCTCTGATTTTGAAATCGTACTGACGGTTTTTTTTATTTTTTGGTTGTCATGCGAGATAGACCTAAGTTTTGCAAGAGATTATCAGAAAACAAACCACAAAAAGCGATATTTCATACAATCAGGGGTCATGATCCCGATACGCGCAAGTAACCTAGACCTTTGGGATATAAACATATTTAAGCTTCATTAAAATCGGATCAAAATTGTGACATCTAGAGGGTCAGCAACCTTGACACATGACTTTTTAAGTCATATAAAAATTATGACTTCTAGAGGGTCCACAAGTTAAAAACTTGGGCCGTAAAGTAGGATATTACAATCTTTGGGATATTAACATATATTTAAGTTTCATCAAAATCGGATCAAAATTGCGACCTCTGGAGTGTCCACAATCATGGTATTACATACTTTTACACTATTTGAATACGATGAGGCAATTTCGGTCAGATTTTCAAGGAATTCGACCTTAACCATACGGTGTCACGGTGATATATATGAATGGTTTTAAAATCAGATAAAAGTGTTGCCATTAACAGGCCAAAAAAAACACAATTTTTCGAACAATCAAGGGCCATAATCACTGAAGTTACAGTCCAATATGCGTGAATATCGACAGGAGCCAAGATCTTTGGGATAAAAAAATACATGTTAAGTTTCATCAAAATTGAATCTTTAACTTATTGAAATTTTGATACCTCATGTGGCTTTACAGCGGTAGATGTATTGTCACAAAGTTAAGAAAGCATGGTCATATTTATGCAGTTACATTTTTAGTTTACCATATAAACGCAATATGTAGAAAATACTTACCATACTCATATTGTATTCTTTATAATAATCCTATTATGTTTCCAATTATTATCACAGACAAATATAAACAGAAATACACATCCAAAACAAAGCACACGACGCACGGCCTAAAAAGATTAGCATTCGAGGGCTGTGGCCAGTACCCTAGTTTTATTTTAATCATACATGTCTGGTTAATCAAGACTACGAAAAATACATATCGTTCAGTTAATTTACAGGTCTTAAATTTTATCTGCGTATATAGAGCTAGCAACAACCCAGCTTCTAAAATCACTATGGCGATAACTAACCATAGGGTTTTACGGTTCAATAAAAATAAATTTCACAGCCTTTGAGTTTCGGTAAGTTACAACGATCTCGTGAGTTTAAAAGATAGAAATGGCAGAAACTACACGAGGTGACATGGAACCGAGAACCGTTACAGTATATACTGTAGCACCATGGGTCTTTCGTAAGACGTTGAGAGCGGGTGTTGAGCAAACCGGTCGCCACATCCTACGTACGACCCATGCATCTTTTCTTACTACATATCTTAGTAGCCTTGTGATCGTCTAGAATTTGTCTCTAGCTGCCTTTGCTTCTGCTTCACGTTGTGTATTTACTTCTTACTGTTTTCTTAAGACGTTTGTCTTCTCAGTAGTTATAACAATGCAACAGTTCGTTTTTACATGTTATATATCATATAGATGCTTACATATGTACAATGCATAATAGAATAAAGTCATTCTCTCAAACCTCATCCAGCTGATAGAAATTGCACTCAGATGGTTATCTCTCCGGAATCTAATGAAACTCTGTCTTAAAAGTTTACCATGATTTCTTTTATAGGACTCATGGATATCACGCACAGAGTAAGCTACTCCTGAACCTGTGCAATTACTGATTATGAGTGGTTACTTTAGCCAAATGATGTAATTAGTAAATTTCCCAGCACGTGTAATCTCGTGGTATTTTATTGACACATGCAACCAGCTATGTTTTGGCTCTATATTTCTTTTTATGTGTCCATCTGTCACTCACTCGCTAACCTGATTTATGTATACATATATGTGAATCTAATAACTTGCCAAAGATATTAATTAATGAAATATACTGCCACCATTAATTTCAAGAGCAAAAATTCTAGCAATATTATTACAATACGTCATTGGTTACAATCAACTAAAATTAGAAATAAAATCGCCGAGTTTTAGCCAAAGTATTAATCAAGACCGTAACTACGTATTTTTAAAAGTCAGACGCGTAAAGAAGAAGATCATGGCTTCTTAAACCTAACCCTGGGCCTATCCCTAACGCTTACCCTAACCCGAACATACAATCTCGCCAACAATCACGTGCCCTAACTTTATTTACATCTCAGCGACCTTGACGAAAATTGAGTTGACCTTAACAAGTAGATCTAGCGCGACGGAATAGGTTTTATTAGACAATAAATGTGGATCATTCTGACGATAAGGTCATTTTTTTTTTAATTACTAGAATACTTGAGGCTGTGAACCACTCTACTACTGTTCTGCTCCGACTGGGCTAATAAAGACCGGCATACGCCATGCAGTGTGCTATACGGAAAATTTTGCCCGGGCAACGGCGCTCAGGCCTACGGTTATATCGAATTCCAACTGCCAAGTACCAAGGGTTCTTCTACACGCATGCCAATGTGTACACGTCGGGGTTCACATAAAGTTGGAATTTGTAGGCGGCAAAATTTTTATCACAGTACATTACATAGCGTATGCCCGTTTTCATATGCCCAGTTGGTGTAAAACAGTTGAATGTTAAACGAATTCTCCGGATACTGTTCTGAAGTATTATATTTTGTATTGTTTACAGGATGGAATCGTCTCATCCATACCATATGTTGGGCGTCTAGTATCGGGCCCTGTGTGTGGCTACATATCGGATTGGTTACAAAAGAAACGGTATTTTACAACTGGAACTGTCCGGAAAATCTTTCAGTCAATCGGTTTGTACAACAGCTTACTGTCCCACTGCCTATACATTGGCCATTTGCTTTTACCCCACGATTATACACCACTAAAGCAGAGAAAACCGTGCCCTGAAAAAAAATGCACTCTCCACACAAGTCTCGCTATCCAGTTTGGACTGCAAGGGAAGACAACTCTATTTGGGAGATTGAAAAAAATGGTGTAGTGCTCTGAAAAAGTGTAAGGTAGCGATGTCTTCTGACCCCTAATGAATGTTTCTGCTTGTGGTAGTCCTTGGCCGCCATTTCACTTTAACTTTGAAAAGGGGGGGGGGCATAATTTTCACGAATTTTTGGTATTATCTGCGATTTTAAGTATTGAAATATGGATGTGAAACCGAAGCTTGATCTACCGCCGCCTAAAAAGCAATTTCGGCAAGTGACATGGTGTTTTTCCTGAAAAAAAACACCCCTCCAGAGTCGAGCAAGGGTAACGGACCAAAGTGAAAATGAAGAAGACACAGAATCCGTACTACTAGAATTTAACCTTATTTAGACCCAGCACTAAAGAACCGTGCGAACAACTGAACACAAATGTATATATGTACGTCCGAAATCGACCTGGGTGTGTTGAAGGGGAAGAAACATTTGTTTACCGTAATAAAAATCGCATCTCACTGATGTATTACTGACACTTGTACTTGTATATTTATGACCGTGTGTCCAAATTTAAATATTGTGCATACTTTGCAACACTTTAATGGCCCCCATGCTCACGATATTCTCAAAACCGGTTGCATTATTTCTATTGCGCCTTTCTTGAAAGTCATTGTTTTTCATTTTGAGTGAATTACCCTGTATCTTTACAAGCCCCATCTCAATCGCCTTAACTCCGTACATCTTATCAAGTCCTGTATATTTCAGCACTAATTTCGATCGACTACTGATCTGGGGATCCTATCAGATCCCACGATCATCGCGAATACCAAGTATCGCGCTTTCAAGCTAAAATGTCTACCTGTGACAATCGAGTTGCGGGTTCGTTCAGTTTCAAGGTTTCCGTGGAGGTCGCCATGTTTGGTTTGAGTGTGTTTGTGTCACAGTCCATGATTGGACGCTATCGTTCATGCGTCTGCGTTAAAGGGAGATGCGTAGCTATAAGTTCTGGAATTGCAGACCAGTCTACCAACCACTGGATGTTGTAAAATTCGCGGTCGTTCCTTCAGGAACATGTACAGGCCCGGGACTATAGCGGTACATTAGATTCAAAATTCTAACATGCTATCATCTGGTTTCTATCTTCTATTCTTGTAATTTCTAAATTAAGACAATGTATAATCCAACTTCTTTATTTGTTCAGTGTAAATTTTAATTCTATTTCATCTTATTTCTATTATTTAAACGAAAAACGTCTACTTCATTGTCGCTTTACATGTTAAGCATGAACGTCGAACAAATTTAGAATTTTGATACTTCTACCTAGCAACCACCATTATGACGTGATCGGAACCATAATTTGGATACAAACGACTCGCTTTTCGTCAGGTTGAATGATTTGTCGGAGTGTTAAAATTGAAAACAACATCGACCGTGATATGGTTTGCAAATACTATTTCAAATATAAGCTAACCAGCATTTTATTTTTTAGAATTTAAGACAAGTGCCGGCTTTGGAGAATTTTATTTGATTTTTTTTTTTACAGTTGAGTCAATTAATATTTAGGCCTATATACTGTTTGTCTATATTCTATTACACACTGATCCGCAGTGAATATTTGCTAGGCCGCTACAATCACTGATAAGGATGACATCGATGCGGCTTAATGAGCCAGAAATATTAACTTTTTTCCTGCGACAAATTAAATTTTAAAACATTTTTTTATGTATTGGAAAAATAAATAAAGGCGTTTGACGTATTTGTAGGTAAAAATTATTTCCTATTTAGTGTAAATGGGTATTAAAATGACTAAAATGCAGCATTCTCTCCGAAGCAGTAACGTCTTATGTAAACAATGCACGCGCCATTCAGCCAATGATTGACGCCGCGTGATGTGACGGCACGTGTAAAGACAGTCATCTTTGACAGAGATATATTACTAGACTCGTAATTCTCTGTGAAACAGATTGATTCTATTAGTGCTCTAAGAAAATGTCTCTTTATACCATCCGAACGACTTAGCTAGACACTTTAGCTAGACACTGTCCGTGCAAAACCCCCGTCCTGTATCAATGAACCACGCTGAAAGAAATTGATTTTATCATAGCTAGTATACACATAACACTGGCAAAACTAAGCTTTATGATATTTCTGACATTATTAGTTCCGTCCTTATGATATGCGGAGACTGTCGTTATTGGGGCAGGGCAGTGTCTAGTTGTTCGGATCAGACGAAAACCCTTGACAGCTGTAATTCGTAATAAAAGTAGATCGTGGCGCCGCTGTCGGGACTAAATTCCCCCCATAGCACACTGTAGCCCAATTGGTGTACAAAAGTAGGACGATAAAACCCATTTCATTTTGGTTTAATTTCGTCAAGAACGCCGCTATCTATGAAATTCCGTATCGCTTTATGCAACTTGAATAAGACCCCTACGCGCAAGCGAATTATTGAAATAAAATTGAACCAACTGTTAGTCCCGAAATGACCTAGTTTGTGTCGAGTGGACGTTAAATGTGTTCTAATTTCGTGCTTAACATGTAAAGCGACAATGAAGTAGACGTTTTTCGTTTAAATAATAGAAATAAGATGAAATAGAATTAAAATTTACACTGAACAAATAAAGAAGTGGGATTATACATTGTCTTAATTCAAAAATTACATGAATAGAATTTCGAAATTACATGAACAGAAGTTAGAAATTACATGGATAGAAGAAGTTAGAAATTACCTGAATAGAAGTTAGAAATTACATGAATAGAAGTTAGAAATTAGACGATAGCACGTTACACTATAAACCCCAGAATGCCTCGTTCGGCACTTGTGTCCAAGCGTGGCAAAAACGTGTTAAAATTTTTGCCGCTTTGTAACGTGATAAAAACAAAATGCCACGTTTGTCTGGAGTTCCAAAACGTATTTTTTTTTTTAAATTGCCATGTTTTTGGAACGAGGTATTTTGTCCAGAACGAGGCTGTTCACAAGGTTGGATACAGGATTTTTCAAAAGGGTTGGGGGTGGGGCTCAGCCAAACCAAAGTCTCGTTGAGCGTATCGAGGACAGCATAATATTATTTGGTGACACTTTCAAGCGATTGTGTAGAGACAAAAACACAAGGCAAAGTCGACTTGACATTCGTTGCATAAAAAGAGTTTGTTACATTCTTTGTTGTAGTTTTATATGTTCACACAATGAAAAACAGCCAAGTTCAAAGCGGGGCGAACTAAAAAAATTGTATTGTAGGCCTTTGAACATTATTAATAACAAATAATTATGCTGTTCCTGTTTTTATAGAATAAACGATATTATATTTAATATATCTCGTGAAATTTTATGTAATTGGCTACAGTTGTATGTATAAAAATTGCAAGAGCAGTATCTAAACGGCCAATTGAATTCCATCGAAACATGACATATAATGACATGCAAAGTGAACAACTTTATTTAGAATAATAATTACATTTTCATCCTTCAGGTGACCAGCCTACGACTGGAACCTTATTTGAAGGGTCGATCTGAACTATATTTTGGAGAATAAAACTGCTTAATTTTGTATTAAAAGCCCTTAAAATCTTCTACATTTTGGCCGAGCAACTAACTCAATATACGTGATACGTTTTGATCTTACACCCGTCGTTTATTATATAAAAACAGGAACAGCATATTTGTAATTAATAATGTTCAAAGGTCTAAAATACAATTATTGAGTTCGCTCCGATTTGAACTTGGCTGTTTTTCATTTCTCACATCTCTTTGTTGGAAATATTGTGTGAACATATGAAATTGCAACAAAGAATGTAACAAACTCTTTTTATGCAGGGGGGTTAAATGGCTGAATGGTTAGCGTGCGCACGCTGTATCATAAAGCCTGTCATTGAGTCAATTGGCGTGGTTTCGAATCCCCGGTTGTACGTGGCAAGGAGTAGGGTCGCCTGTCCAACTTCGTGAGTTTTCTCCGGGTCCTCCGGTTTCCTCCCACTTCTAAAGACCCCTACGTGCAAGCGAATTCTTGAAATAAAATTAAATCATATGATAGTCCCGAAATGACCTAGTTTGTGTCGAGTGGACGTTAAACCCCATTTCTCTCTCTCTCCCTTTTTATGCAACGAATGTCATTTCTAGTCAAGATTTTTGCCTTGTGTTTTTTTTTTCTCTACATAATCGCTTGAAAGTGTCACCAAATATTAGCATGATGTCCTCGATACGCTCCATGAGACTTTGGTTTGGCTGATCTAACCCTTTTGAAACAAATAATGTATCCAACCTTGTGAACGTTCTGGACAAATTACCTCGTCCCAAACTGCAGACAAACGTCGAATTTTGTTTTTGCCACGTTTGGATAAAAATGCCGAACGAGCCATTCTGAGGTTTATAGTGTTAGATTTTTGAATCAAATATACCGCCATACGGGACTGTACAACGAAGTGGACGCTTACGACTGGCCCCCAAATTCGTCCACTTGATTTGCTCTTTGTTGTTATTGCCTGCAATGTCTATGTAGTTTGTGTCTTGTCCGTTTTTGTTTGCATGTAGTGCGATCCTCTTGCATTTACTATTATATGCTCCTTGTTTATACTATAATTTAATTACCAGGTTGTGTGGGATGTGCTGGCTGTATGATTGGTATCAGTTTTTTAGATCACAACAACCGAATCCTGGCCGTGTGTTTATTGATAATGGGGTTAACCTTCCAGAATTTTTCCTCCGTCGCTTTCCGTATAAACCATCTAGATATAGCTCCTAGGTAAGTAAAAACAAGGTTGAGCTGAACAATAGAGGACTAGTATTATTCTGAGGTTTGGAAGAATCTTTAAATCCTATAGTAAATGTTACCTTTCATCTGGCAAGGTTCTGGTACCGTGATACAGTCTTGGCTATTTGTGTTGGGAGGACCTACCAGTATAGAGCAGGAGCCCAGGGGGTTAACCTAGCTGAAAAGTGTACCAATTTTCTCCTATATAGTATCAATGTATGTATATCTGGTATCATCAGAATGTAAGTCTGCCGGGTTTCTGGTGGTGGGTGTGGTATTCCACGCCCAAAATACCATGCCCCCCAACTAGTCTAGATTAGCTCAAAAGTGTACCACATGAAAATTGCACAGCAATGTACTGTACATCTTCAGGTATTACAGAAACACTCTGACAGACATTTCTAGTGGTGGGGTACCCCTGACAGAGCTATGTAATTGCCAGACATTTGTAGTGATGGAGTATCCCTGACAAGTGTTATCTAATTTCCAGACCAAAGCTAGGCTAGATTAGCTCAAATCTGTACCACCTAAAACAGCTTTGGAGTTGTTTAGTACCACCACAGGATTCATGAATGACCACTGCCAGACAGTTTGTGCGGTGGGTTGCCCCTAACAGACACGTCCAAAATAACACAAACCCCAACTAGGATAGATTAGTCGGCACTGTTCCTGTAGGCCAAAAAATTAAAAATTGTGCCAGGATGCGTAGAATACTAATACCTAGCACATATGGAAGAGGCGATAAACTGCTGTTGTAAGAACAATTTTATTTCTCAAAAACGCATTTTTAGCCCCATCTTGCAATCGCAGTTTATCGCCTCTTCCATACGTGCTAGGTATTAGTATACTACACATCCTGGCTAAAAATCTAATTTTTTAGAACACGGGAACAGTGCCTGCGAAGCTAGCCTAGTTGGGGGCGTGGCATTTTGGAGAGTGTCTGTTATGGGTAACCCACCGCACAAACTGTCTGGCAGTGGTCATTCATGACTTCTGTGGTGGTACTGAACAACTCCAAAGCTGTTTTAGGTGGTACAGATTTCACATAATCTAACCTAGCTTTGTTCTAAATATTGTCAGGGATACTCCACCACTACAAATGTCTGGCAATAACATAGCTCTGTCAGGGGTACCCCACCACTAGAAACGTCTGTCAGAGTGTTTTTGTAATACCCGAAGATGTACGGTACACTGCAGTAAGATTTTCGTGTGGTACACTTTTGGGCTAATCTAGCCTAGTTGGGGATCATGGCATTTAGGGCGTGGAATACCACACCCACCACCAGAAACCCGGCAGACTTACATTCTGATGATACCAGATATACATACATTGATACCATATAGGAGAAAATTGGTACACTTTTCAGCTAGGTTGACCCCCTGGGCTCCCGGTCTAGTAGCCTAACCAGATATCAGGGTTCAGAAGATATCTGGAATATACAATTGGGAATCGCTGAGTGATAACCAAAGGGTTTCTGTGCGCGTTACGCTGTGGATCATAGATTTTGCATCTAACACTGGGTCATGTTTCGATGACTGTGTGAACTGCCATCAAATAAGCAACACTTAGTATCCTCAGGCGCGGATCCAGGGGTGGGGGGGCCAGGGGGCCGTTCCCCCACCCCCTCAGCCCCAGTGAGACTGGTCATCACTGTTCAGACCAGCACCTGCAGCCAGCAATTGGATTCCCAGATTTTAGTTTCTGATTAATGAGGCCGCGACAAAGACTCTGGGGACTACACCAAACCACTAATGCATGCGGCACTCTGATGATTACCCTTTGCTCCAATGTATGCCCCCCCCCCCCTCGACAAAATCCTGGATCCGGGCCTGATCCTACTATTCTGCACCGATTGGATAATGAAGACGGGCATACGCCTTGCAGTGTGCTATGAGGTAAATTTTGGTCGGTCTACTGTTATATCGAATTCTAGGGGTTCTTTTACATGGACGCTAATGTGGACACGGGAACTGGTTTTTCGTCTCATCCGAACGACTAGACAGTTGTCCCAGTCAAGTCCTCCGTCCTACACCACTGACAAGGGAAACCACGCCGATGAACTTTCTCGGCAAACACTATGGACCGAACCCGCGACATCCAGGCTAGCGAGTTAGCGTCTTACTCACTTAGCCAGGTACTTGTCAGCCCCCCCCCCTCCGTCCTGCACCACTGACCAGGGCAAGCCACACCGGAAAATCCCGAGGACCTTTCTCGGCCAACATGAGAGCTCCAGGCTATCGAGCCAGTGCCCTACTCATTGAGCCACCGAGGTTCCCGTTCTAGAAAAAGCAAACATATCCCGAGTGGTGCGCAGCATGCGGCACTGTCTATAGGTATTTGAAGTGATAGGTTGGATCATGATTTTAGAAACTAATGTTGGGTCATATGGCAAGTTGTTCTCTACTATTTTATATAATTAGGTATGCTGGTGTATTGATGGGTGTAACGACAACGGTAGCAATGTCTGCAGGTCTCTCGGCTCCTTTTATAACATCAGCTTTAATAGAAGAGGTAAGCGTACATGAGTTGGTTGATAGCAAGAGTCAAAAGTCAAATAACCTGCCACCAGCACGACACCCATTGCTTGGAATACTATTCCACAGTGTAGGCCACACATTGGTTCAGCAATGCCGATTAGAATGAATAAGGTAACAGGTTCGCGTTATCTTAAATTTCCGGTTGCTTATAACGAATATTATTTTTCATTCCAGGGCACTGCTGAAGAATGGAAGGGGGTATTTTGGATTGTAGCCGCACTGAACGTTGTTGGGGCAATAATCTTCGCAATATTTGCACAAGGGGAAATCCAGCCGTGGGCCATAGAGGTTAATGATAACGTCATCGAACCACTAATCGACGAATCGGGTGAAAAGGAACTAGATGATAATTCGGACTAACCAAATTATACTGACGTAGTTTCGGGTAATGGTGTCGTGAATCGGACATATAATTTAAAAGATGGAGACAATTTGTCGGTAGGCAGGCGAAGTGACGTATCGTCAGTTGTTTTCGATTTAAAGGGTTCTAGGTTTTTCTGATGTTGCAGAATTCAAATTTGACAAATGTCTGCTTTCATGAAAAATTTGACATCACCTCTGCGCAGTATCTTTATTTAACCGATAATAATGGCTATAAAGTTAGTAAGTTATGATCATCTATTTCAATTATGTGACCCATATGAATAACTTCTTTTCGAGAGCGCATGAAATATTGACTGTAAATTTATAGTATTTTATTTGATATCTCTGCTAAAAACAAGCATTATGATGAGCAACACAAAAATCATGATATTGTTGATAATAGGTCACCAATGGTTGACTGAAGCAGTACAGGCGAAATACTCAAACATGTGTGTGTAAGGTGATATCGCCGACTATTACATATTTATCACCCAATAATACATTCTACAGTAGATATCGCTTGTGTGTTATATTTCATAATCTAGGAGATATCGCTTTACATGAATTTGATTGGTCAGTTGAAAAGGAACTACTGTTTTTTATTTTCAAAGAACAGTTCATTTCTTATTAAAGATACATTATGGGAGATAAGATAAAGAGATGGCAGTTCTCGCTATAATAGTTAAAAACTAGATAGTGTAAAGGTAATTTGCTGGAAATTTCAGTCAAATTGATCCACTATGAGCCGAGATAGAAGCGGGTGAAATTTTTGCATAGTTTCGGTCATCATTACTAAAATCATAAATATAAACAGCATAGTCTCGATTATCCACTTTTTCTGATTTAATTATCAATGGCAATTAGCGGCATATAGGAATCTAATCCAGCCAACATCGAAGGCTAGCCTTGACATCGAGAGTTTATTATGGTCTGGATTAGTTAATTAATGTCTAATTGATAATTTAGATAACATTTCAGGCCTAAAGAAAGACTTGTAATAAGCAGATTTTGCTCTTGCATAATGCATGTTTAAAGTAACTTTTTTTTTTATTAAAAATGAACTATTATTATTCAATTGACCTTGATGGAAACACTGGGTCAATATAAAACACTTTTCAATGGTTGAATTGCTGTCAAAAAATGATGTATCACTACGCCGTAATGTTCAGTAAAAGTGAAATCTACAGTAAAGAATTATATTTATTTGTGCATGTAAGAAAGGATTGGGTGATAAATAAAATCTCCTACTCGTCTTTTTTGATATAAAAAAATATCAACACTCGTTGATAAAGTTAAAAAAATTCGGCAGAGCCTCGTTTTTTGTTACTTTATCCACTTAATGGATCGTGGATATAATGCTTCCTTTCGTCGGTAGCTTGGTTGTTGGATGTTATATTTTCAGCGACGGGAACACTATGTCCGGATCCAAACGTGATTCTTCTGAGCGAAATCGTTTTTGACTGTCCATATTCGGCGCTTTTTACAACTTTTTCATCATTTCGTACGATTTAAAAGTTCTCACTACTTTGCATCTTAAAGATATAAATATTTTGAACATGATTATTACAAAGCAGGTTATACATCATCTAGAAATGGTTACTGCTCCAGCCACAGTAGGGGATCGTTCCTTTGAACACGTTTTGTCATGATTTAATGACAAAAATGTTGCTGGCCTATAGCTCCCTTAATTTCCAATTAAACCGACCCCAAACTGTACTGCATATAGCTTAACATAATAATAAAACAATTCCCATTAACATAAAGGTGAAACCTTACCGCATAATTATATGATTTGATTTTATCCAACTTCTACACGACATTTCTGTCCATTTTTAAAATTACCGCTGAAGCAGAATTAGAACATGCACTGATTTCACATCACCTCGAAAATACATAAAAAAAACTCTTCAATATTTGTAACATAATTACTTATTTCCATGAAAACTGTGAAAATTTTACAATTGAAGCTATTTTTACTTGCGCAGAAGACTTGTAGTGTGTATCAATTGTAGCGGTGGTCGACTTTTTGAAATTTGATATAAATCAGTTATTTGCCGGATTTTGTACAAAATTAGTACCTAATATTAGGCCTGCAGCCGAAATTTCTAATGGACAAGGGAACATACAGAATTTTGGAAATCCATTAACGGTAATAGAGAGTTATCTCCCTTTCTGTCAAATGTCTGCAATTGATAACAGTGTTTCAGGTGTGTGTTGACTGCTGATGCTGTATGACGCACAAGACCATGTGTGAGCACACAAGTAGAATATTTATATCGTTAATGGGGTCCCAGGGGACTGCAAGGGTTGGTGAGCGGGTGTTTACCCAGAAATTATGGGCGGAGTGCCTAGTCTTATGAGCAAGGAGATATGTTGACATTGGTTGAGTAATGTCTGAAGTAATGGAGACCGGACTTTTGTAAATCGCATTGAAACCACGTGATTTTTTCCACTAAAACATAAACCCACACCTACATACCCTTTTAATTAGACCCCACATTATTTTTACTACAGGTAGCTGTAAACCTCTATAATTGTATAATTTGCTAACAAACATAGATATAAGAAAAAAGCTAATTATTTATTGAAGTAAAACAATTATTGAAAATCAAAATTACACAGTTACTCTGCACTTTAAATGTCATCCAAGTTGGTCGTTGTCACCATCAGTATTTTCCCGAGAAATTTCTTTGTCACCCAAATTTTCTGAATGAATCAATCATTAACTAAAATGAATTTTCCACAAAGCTGTGATGGTTGTTTATTTTTAATTCATTACACAATTATACATTTATATTTCCATGAGATATGGTCGCATTCTCCATTCGCTGATGCTTGTGCCCGAAAAACTGTAATACATTGCCCGAAAAATGGACGGTTCAGTTTTATATTCCATCCAAATAACTAGACGCTGTCCATCACAGCCCCCCCCCCCCCACTTCCAGCACCACTGACAAGGTGAAACAACGCTGGAAAGTTTGGGAAACTGTCTAGGTCAACACAGGGGTCAAACACCATACCTACTGATTAGTGAGTCACGGACAAGGGGGATCCACGCCAGACTAGGATCAAACCCTGGACCGCCCGATAAGTGAGCCAGTCATTTACTAAATCACCCCAGCTCCCTTGCACACTGATGATGACATTTACATACTAGCTGTACACGTACAATGCCCCCCCTCCCCTCACCTCCCCAACTATCATGTATGACGTATGCTCATCTTCATTATACGGGTTGGTGCAGAACTGTAAGACATTAAACCCCATTACAATATTGTCACTCCCTTTACATTATTATTTAGTTTTGGCCATATCTATTTTGGTGAAAAACTAAATATCTGTAGATGCTATGTTTCAGGTTAAATATTTGTTAGACCATTAACCTCAAATCCTATCTGAAAAAAGTTGAACTTATATAGGCCCTAGTCTGTAGTTAAATCCTATTCAGTTTATCAAATAAATTCTTTAAACAAAATACTGTTATCAATGATTATTGATATTTTCCATAAAGGGAAATAACTCCTTTTATCATTAAATGGATTTCCGAAATTCTGTATGTTCCCCTGTCCTTTGTGGTTTCTGCATTTTGCTTTAAATCAAAATTTAACCAATGGCATATTCTTTGCATAGGATGAAGGCATCGGGTGTTTTCAGCAATATTTAATTTTATGTCAACTTCACAATTGTTAGTATAAATATAGCATTTACTTGTAAATTATCACAATTTTCATCTGGCCCTAAATCGATTTAGTGCAGACTTTTTGCTTGGAACTCTCAGGATTTGTGTTCCTGGTGTTATAAGCTTTCCAAAAATGTATAGTTTGTTTATTTGGGAGGACCATGTAGCGGAACTTTACGCTAGAAATTTTGGCTGCAGGCCTATATCTTGTGTTGTCCAGTAAACAGTCCTGCAAGTGGGCGTACAAAAATGATTTATAGTCTTGAGAAATTTAAAGACAGCCTATCAAAAATTGCCGAGTATAATGAGTAATGATGATGGTGTTAATGAGAAGTGTCATTAATGAAACGTGTTTAAAAGTTTGTAACGTGAAAAAGGAATTTCATCTTATTCCTGTTGGGTTTTTTTTCAGATTATTTTTCGTACGATAATTGCCTATACCTGTTTTGTATCTCGTTGTGTTTGGTGCCTTGATAGAAGCTGTTTAAGGCGAGCTATTCCCTTTAAAAAAATAGGTTCTATTTGTTTAAAAGTTTTGAAGGAAAAATATTGAAAATGGTGAATTTGTCTTCAGTTTGGCAATACTCCCAGGGCGGGCCTTATTTTTGGAATATGTATATATATATATATACAAAGTTGTTTTTTTTAAAATTACCCCCCCCCCTCCACCACCACCATCATAAAGGACAAAAAATTTGCAAGGGCTTTATCGCGATTGGGTTTTGTACTAATAATAATGCAAAATTTGCTATACATTCTAATCTATAGACATAATCAAAACATCCCTATCTAATAATAATTTTAAAAATATCAAAACTGACTAAAAGGATAAAGACCGACATCTTGACCTAATTTTTAAAACCTGAAATAATAGCCTACTAGTACTCATTTTATTAATAGTCAAAAGTCGCTACATCCTTTACATTTATATTTGAATAGGCCCATCATAATTACAAATCAAATAGAAATAGAAAATGTCTTAGTTATCGTACTCAATTCATACAACACAAACATATTGGGGTACTTTACCTTTACGAAAGACTAGAAATATGTCTGATCACAAGTTTATGCAGTGTTAAAAGGGAATCTATAACTGAAACAGGAACTAAAAGAAATGAAATGAAGTGAAATGGGGTAAACTGGGCTAATGAAGACGGGAAAATGCCATACAGTGTGCTGAGGGAAATTGTGCTCGGGCAGACGCACTATGGCCTACTCTCTTATATCGAATTCCAATAATTGTACGCCAATGTATATACGGGACCTCGGTTTTTCGTCCCAACCGAACGACTAGATAGCAGTCCTTCACAGGCCCTCTGTTCTGCACCACTGACAAGGGGAAACCACGTTGGAAAATCCCGATGAACTTCCTCGGCCAATGCAGAGATCGAACACGCGATGACTAGCGAGCTAGCGTCTTACCCACTTGGAGTTTAGAAACACTCCATCCAAAACCAGCATCAATTGAAATGTCTTTTCCATCTCGCCATCACAATTCAACTTGGCTGTTGTATGTGTCTACAAAATTATTCTGTTACACATGCTGAACAATCTCCGTATGACGTCTGCGACCCCTATTTGAATACCAGTTTCTAATATACACTATAGTGCACGTGCACTCTGAATAGTAGGAAAGTGTTACTGTGGCCGAATAGAGGCAAATTAAGGTGGTTATCACAAAACACAACCTGAGTATATCTCGAACATATTTCAAATTGTTTTCATTATTCATTTCCATACTGTTGGGTCTTTACCTCAAAAAAAATTTCAAAATGTTTTTAAGTATTGGCGTCAAGCCATTAAGCATAAATAAAATAGGTCCCAGGTGTCTTATAATGTAATTTTATAAAGGATATCTTATTGTTGGGGGGGGGGGGGAACTGATCAGTTATAAATGAAATGGGGTTTAACGTCCTACTGTTCTGCTCCGAACTGGTGTAGCACCCTAGGTCTTCTGTCTGACGTGGAGAGCGCATTAAGGGGACCGGTCGCCACATCCTACGTACGACCCATGCATCTTTTCTTACTACATATTTCTGTAGCCCTGTGATCGTCTAAATTTGTCTCTAGCTGTCTTTACTTCTGCTTCACGTTGTGTATTTACTTCTTCCAGTTTCTTAAGACGTTTGTCTTACCAGGAATAATAATGCATAGTTCGCTTCTACATTTTATATAGCATATAACTGAATACAGGTATACAAGCATAGCACAAATTACAATACTATATAGCTAAAACCACTTCTCCACCCTATCCAGCCTCTCGGCTGTCTAGGAACTCAGATGTACCCTCGATCTCTGGAATCTAATGCAAGTCTGCCTTAAAACTTTACTATGATTTATTTTATAAGACTCCTGCAGATCACGCACAGAAAGCCTGTTCATGGCCCTGAACCTGTGCAATTAACGATATGATTGGTTACTTTAAACCAAATGATGCAATTAGAATAATTCCACTCACGTGTAATTCTGGTGGTAAATGAGTGACATATGTTTTCGATAAATAGCTCTTTTTTTATGTGTCCCTCGAGCAAAAATTCTACTAAAAGTATTACACTGTGCTTATGAAGACGGGCATACGCCAAACAGTCTGCTATGAGGGAAATTTTGCCCGGACAGCGGCACTACGCCCTACTCCTATATCGAATTCCAACTGTCCAGGGATTATTTACATGCACGCCAATGTGTACACGGGGACCTCGGTTTTCCGTCCCATTCGAACGACTAGACAGCTGCCCTTCTGATCAGTTAACATTCCTTAGAACTTTGTTTAGTATGAAAATGGATTTAGGCATTTAAAAATGAATTCACTTTGAACGTTGATATTGACTACTCCATCAAATAGAAATTATTGTTTGCAATGGCAGAAATTCCAATTCGATAGAGGCAATTAGACAAATTCTACATGAAATCGACTTGTAAACTTTTACACCAATTGTCTTAGCTTCCCCGGTGTTATTTTCAGGTTTTTTTAAAGCCGTTTGGGAAATTGATCTATGCAGTGGTTACGAAGTGAAGTAAATCGTATGGTCACTCACTGTGTGGACATGTGCTGAACCGGATTTAAATTCTGGCCGATTTCAAGTTCAATCAAGAAAACCAACTGAATCCACACTATTTCAATTAGTTAAATCGATACAACAAAATGCAAGTATACCTGTCCGTCATTCGGTTGATCGATCGTGCGTCAGTACTCCCATAACTTTACAAGCCCGACTATGATCAACCGCGAGCTTTGCGATTGGCTCCGAGTGATCGATTCCAGGGAACTGTTAATTCTCTCTTCATCGACGTCAGATAGATAATGTTAAAGGGGGGTAACAACTCGACTGTGCACGAGATGAAACGGGCCTTGCAAAAATGTAAATTCGGCTGGTGGGGGGGGGGGCTCGGTAACGGATGTTAAATCCATTTAAATCTTTGTTAATTGTCTAAATAATAACGTTTGAAGCCAAAAGAAAGGCCTACAATGGGCAGATTTAGCTCTTACATAATGCATCTTTCATAGAAGACAACACAGTATGCGATTTTTTGTCTGAAAAAAAGTGGTCGCTGATGTTTCGGTAAGAATGTATCAATCGGAAATTATTTGCCGGCGATTCTATTGGTCTTTATACTGACGAAAAAGTGCCATGCTAAACAGTTACCTTCATTGGTGGACATTAATTGCGCCGACAATAAAATATCTGGTCTGAGTAGACTATTCCATCATAGACTATTGAATGTCTGAACCCTGGACAAATACTTTGAAACAGTCCATCCGATTTCCAATTAACTGATAAACAACCTGTTCTAGACAAAGTACACAAACCATGTCCCCGTGTACAGTACTACTTAGATTTCATAAGCTGAACTAAAGATAATTGCGGTAAGCTTCTCAAGGGCGAGGGCACCGTCAAAACATAAAACTAAAGCTCAATTGATATTATTAATGACATTTTAATAGTGTTTGAATCAGAAACCACTAGCCTTGCATACTGAACTGGTAATGATGTTACAATAAGCTTCAACAATGATTTGTTTCAAATAAAAAGATAAGTTGCCAAGCAACGAAACATACGCCCAGCAATTAAGTCGTCTGGACAGTCAAGAAGGGTTGTCGCGCAACTGTGTATACAATTAAAGTCAATTGAATGATAACTGTCCTGCAAAGCATCCACAATTTTTTTTTAAATTGACCAAGAGCCATTACTCTGGCAGTAATTACCAGAAATCCTTGAAAATCAAAAGGAGTCTTCGTCTTACAACCTTAAATACACACGGTGTATAAATTTTAAATCAATCGGATGATTGGTCTCCAGGGCATCCACAGGATTTTTCAAAGTGATCAAGGTCTATAATTCTGGAAGTGTAACTATCGGAAATCGTTGAAAATCAATAGGATTCTTCGGCTTATGACCTTAATTGCTGTGTATAAATCTAAAGACAATCGGATATTAACTTCATCCAATGTATTATGGACGAGTGGACGACAATATACTACCAATTATCAAAGTGGGCGTATAAAAATGAAAGCCTTAAATATGAATGACAAATGCTATTGGTTTAGTATTCTTCACCTTCGTCTTCCCCTTCACCTTCAACAGAATCGACACCAACTTCTTCATAATCCTTCTCCAGAGCAGCCAAATCTTCTCTGGCCTCTGAGAACTCACCCTCTTCCATACCTTCACCAACATACCAGTGAACGAAAGCTCTCTTGGCATACATAAGATCAAATTTATGATCTAGGCGAGCCCAGGCCTCGGCAATAGCAGTGGTGTTACTCAACATACAAACGGCTCTCTGCACCTTGGCTAAATCCCCTCCTGGTACAACAGTTGGTGGTTGGTAGTTGATACCGACTTTGAAACCAGTTGGACACCAGTCGACAAACTGAATAGTTCTCTTGGTCTTGATTGTGGCAATGGCAGCATTGACATCCTTTGGGACAACATCGCCTCGGTACAACATACAGCAGGCCATGTATTTTCCATGACGAGGATCACATTTTACCATCTGGTTGGCTGGTTCAAAACAAGAGTTTGTTATATCGGCAACTGAAAGCTGTTCATGGTAGGCTTTCTCTGCAGAGATGACTGGCGAATAGGTAGCCAGGGGGAAATGGATACGTGGGTAGGGTACCAAGTTGGTTTGGAACTCAGTTAAGTCGACATTGAGGGCACCATCAAATCGGAGAGAGGCAGTGATGGAGCTGACAATCTGTCCAATTAGTCGGTTCAAGTTGGTGTAAGTTGGACGTTCAATATCTAAGTTACGACGACAGATGTCATAGATAGCCTCATTATCAACCATGAAAGCACAGTCGGAATGTTCCAGAGTGGTGTGGGTGGTGAGGATAGAGTTGTAGGGTTCAACCACGGCAGTGGAAATTTGGGGCGCTGGATAGACAGCAAATTCCAATTTGGATTTTTTTCCGTAATCAACGCTCAATCTTTCCATAAGAAGGGAGGTAAATCCGGAACCGGTTCCTCCACCAAAACTGTGGAAGATGAGAAATCCCTGAAGACCAGTGCATTGATCAGCATTTTTCCTGATTCTATCAAGAACCAAGTCGACAATTTCTTTTCCAATAGTGTAATGACCTCTGGCGTAGTTATTGGCGGCATCTTCTTTACCAGTGATGAGTTGTTCAGGATGGAAGAGCTGGCGGTATGTACCAGTTCTGATTTCATCTGGAAGAAATACACATTATTCCAGATTAAACTATAAGTTTGGTGTAGGCGAGAAACCACCCCCGACACAGAATTGTAATGTAATACAGATGGGAGAGATTGGTGACGTGCAGTGTCGTCAAATTGATATTTCGTGGATGTGTTAAGGTGGAGCTTGGTTGGGTTTGCTCCGGACACTATTTCTCAGTTCACATAGGTAACAAGTTTTTGTAGTGCTTCTTGCATTTATAGTGCTAATCCATTCAGTTCCCGTGACTGTACATTTTATCAACAGAAACGATACTCCCTCGACACAAGACATACTTTTCTTTCAAGAATACCAAACGGTGGACACCAAAGTTGTACGAAATGTGAGAACTATTAAATCAAACCCTATAATTTCAAGGTTGGGCGAGTTTGGAACCCAGCTGAGGATTAATTATTATATTATTAACCATGTTTGTACTAACCTCGGAGTCTAAGTTTTCGACCTAAGCATATAATCGTGGCAAATTGGTGGTCTTTAGAAATGAAATGAAATGGCTTTAACATCCTACTGTTCTGTTCCACCTGGGCTAATAAAGAACTGAATTCGCCATGCAGTGTGCTATTCGGGACATTTTGCGCGGGCAGCAGCACTATGACCTACTCTTATATCGAATTCCACGTGCACGCAATATGTACACAGATATACGTTGTCCCTTGTTATGCCCTATGTCCTACACCACTGTCGCGAGGGGACCACTCCGGAGAATCCCGATGAACGTTTTCCAGGGTGGTTTTCGAACCAGCGAGTATTTAGTCATTAATGCAAGTACCTACCTACTACAGTTGGTTCTAAATCAACAAAGACAGCTCTTGGTACATGTTTACCAGCTCCGGTCTCGGCAAAGAAGGTATTAAAGGAATCATCTCCACCTCCAATAGTTTTATCTGATGGCATCTGACCATCGGGTTGGATACCATGTTCTAAACAGTACAATTCCCAACAGGCATTGCCCATCTGTACACCAGCTTGGCCAACATGGATAGAGATACATTCACGCTGAAAAAAATCGAATACATTACACACATGGATATACTTTGGAATTGACTTAAAGGGGGCAAGTCTAACTCAATCCTCTACAGTCTTCGACAATGCAAACACGACTTATTGGTCAATTTAAATCAACATTGATGTTATTCCACCGTGAAAAGATGGGCTTCTGATATCCAATATTTAAGACAAAATGAAAATTTTAAAATTATCAGAATGCTTTCAAGCGTCATTTGTAATAAAGCGACTCGATGAACGAGGCTGAGCATATCCCACATGAGCATACTGCCGGTGTATAGATTGGAATAACCAAATACCAAACACTGCCATTTAATTTGGACTCTACGGATACAGATTAGAAATTACAGTAAAAACAGAAACGATTCAATGTAAATCAGTTCATATACATTCATATTACATTATTATACGCGTTGCGACCCTGTCCATTTCTAGGTGCCAAAGAATAGAGATTTAGCTCCTTTAAACATACATTATGCAAGAGCTAAAGCTGCCTATTGCAAGTCTTTATTTAGGCCTCATATGTTATAAAGATAGGTTGCCAGGCAACGAAACATACGCCCACAGCAGCTAAATCGTCCGGGCAGTCAACAAGAGTTGTCAAATATTTTTAATTTTCGGTAATGAAACATTTATAATACACTTAAATTTGATTATAAATTTAAAGTCAATCGGATATTAACTTTGACCTCTAGGCCGTCCACAAGATTTTTCAAAGTGATTAAGGGCCATAACTCTGGCAGTAATTATCGGATATTGCTGAAAATCAATAGGATTCTTCGTCTCATGACCTTAAACACTTTGTATAAATTTAAAGTCAATCGGATATTAACTTTAACCTTTAGAGCGTCAACTAGATTTTTCAAAGTGATCAAGGGCCACAACTCTGACAGTAATTATCGGAAATCGCTGAAAATCAATAGGCTTCTTCGTCTCATGGCCTTAAACACTGTGTATATATTTAAAGTCAATCGGATATTAACTTTGGTCTTTAGAGCGTTGACAAGATATTTTAAAGTGATCAAGGGACATAACTCTGGCAGTAATTATCGGAAATCGCTGAAAATCACTAGGCTTCTTCGTCTCATGACCTTAAACACTGTGTATAAATTTAAGATCAATCGGATATTAACTGGCCTCTACAGCGCCCACAAGATTTTTTGAAGTGATCAAGGGACATAACTCTGGCAGTAATTATCGAAAATCGCTGAAAATCAATAGGCTTCTTCGTCTCATGACCTTAAACACTGTGTATAAATTTAAGAAAATCGGATATTAACTTTGGCCTCTAGAGTGTCCACAAGATTTTTTGAAGGGCCATAACTCTGGCAGTAATTAATGGAAATCGATGAAAATCAATAGGCTTCTTCGGCTCATGACCTTAAACACTGTGTATAAATTTAAGGTCAATCGGATATTAACTTTAGCCTCTATAGCGTCCACAAGCAATTGTGGACGCCGGACCGACAGACCGACGGACGGACGGACGGGGGCGACGACAATATACGAACACATTTAAATGTGGGCGTATAAAAATGATTAATTAGACCTTTATTTACTCAACAAGCTCAAAATCAAGTCTGTAGACCCACGGATGGCTTGGGCACAGTTTGGATTTAAACAATCGTCCATTTAAAATTTGTCTGCGATATCACCTCGGTGGAAGCGGACGTAAAATACAACTAACTACTACTACTAAAATTAAATCAATAAATGGCGGACCAAGCTAACGTTTACCGTTAGTCGCTGTTGTCACTACCGGAAACTGGTAATGAAAGGCCTGCCAAACGAGGCTACCATAGCCATTGATAATGTTACTTGATAATCGAGAATATGTGATTGGAGTTATCGTCTGTCAATCAAACGATCGCCAATTCTCATACACGGTGCACACATAATTGATGCCTATTTCTAATCCAAACTTCCAACAGTAATGAAATGAAATGGAGTTTAACGTACTACTGTTCTGCTCCTAACCTGGGCTAATGAAGACGGGCATACGCCCATACAGTGTGCTAGGAGGGAAATTTTGCCCGGACAGCGGCACTACAGCCTACTCTTATATCGAATTCCAACTGCCAAGGGATCTTTTACGTGCACGGGACCTCGGTTTTTCGTCCCATCCGAACGACTAGACAGCTTTCCTTGTCAGCCCCTCCGTCCTGTATCACTGACAAGGGAGAACCACGCAGGAATATCTGGATTAACTTTCTCGGCCAATGCAGCCGACCTCCAGGCTAGCGAGCTAGCGTCTTACCCACTTAGCCACGCTATTTGAGAACGAGGGGCGGCCATTTTGTCTGTCAGTTTTGGGCCGATTTTCACGAAATTCAAACTCAGCCGTCCTTAGGGTGTAACGGTGATAAATATTATGACTTCTATAGGGCCCACAAGCTAAAATAGCGATTTTTCGTACAATCAGGGACCATAATTCAGGAAGTTATGGTCCGATAGGCGCGAATATCGAAAGGAACCGAGATCTTTGAGTTATAGACTCACATTTCAAGTTTCGACAAAATCGGATAAAAATTAGGGTCCACAACCTTGATATACCATATTTTTACGCTATTTGAGAACGACCAGCGGACATTTTGTCTGCCAGTTTTGGGCCGATTTTCACGAAATTCGAACTCTGCCGTCCTTAGGGTGAAACGGTGATAAACGTTTTTTTTAAATTGGAAAAAAATTATGACCTCTACATGTATAGGGTCCACAAGCTAAAAACGCGATTTTTCGTACAATCAGGGGCCATAATTTAAGAAATTACGGTCCGATATGCGCGAATATCGAAAGGAACCAAGATCTTTGGGTTATAAACTTATATTTCAAGTTTCAACAAAATCAGATAAAAATTGTGACCTCTATAGGGTCCACAATCTTGATATATCATATTTTTACGCCATTTGAGAACGAACGGCGGCCATTTTGTCTTGTCAGTTTTGGGCCGATTTTCACCAAATTCGAACTCAACCGTCCTTAGGGTATAACGGTGATAATACGTTTTTTTAAATCGGATAAAAATTATGACCTCTATAGGATCCACAAGCTAAAAACGCGATTTTTCGTACAATCAGGGGCCATAATTACATGAAGTTACGGTCCGATATGCGCAAATATCAAAATGAACCAAGATCTTTGGGTTATAAACTTACATTTCAAGTTTTAACAAAATCGGATAAAAATTGTGACCTCTATAAGGTCCACGACCTTGGTGTACCATATTTTTACGCTATTGAGAACGAAGGGCAGCCATTTTGTCAGTTTTGGGCCGATTTTCACGAAATTCGAACTCAGGCGTCCTTGGGGTGTAACGGTGATATAATAATACTTATTTTTAAATCGGATAAAAATTATGACCTCTATAGGGTCCACAAGCTAAAAACGCGATTTTTCGTACAATCAGGGGCCATAATTCAGGAAGTTATGTTCCGATATGCGCGAATATCGAAAGGAGCCGAGGTCTTTGGGTTATAAGCATACATTTCAAGTTTAAACCAAATCGGATACAAATTGTGACCTCTACAGTGTTCACAAGCTAAAAACGTGATTTTTCGTACAATCAGGGGCCATAATCCATGAAGTTACAGTCCGATACATGCCAATATCGCAAGGAACCGAGATCTTAGGGTGATAAACCTATATTTCAAGTTTCATTGAAATCGGATAAAAATTGTGACCTGTAGACTGTTCACAAACAATTGTGGACGGACGGACAGGGGCGACGACAATATACGCCCACATGAAAATGTGGGCGTATAAAAATAGGTCGACTTTCTATAGACACTAATTTCATGTGGGGGTATAAAAACAAATTGATTTTCTTTTATCCATGTATCATAAATTGGCCTAATAGTAGACCATTTCAGACTTTTATTTACGGCATTATATCTGACATACTGTCTACCATAATATTCTTTTATGAATAATGCATAAATACAAGACTGGATAGTTTAATACGAACAATAGCAACGGAACCCGACCTTATGCCGCGTGACACCAACAACTAACATCTCATCGATTTTGGTTTCGTGTCTGCATTTGGCAATTACATAACAGCATTTTTAAAGTGACTAGATGTTCACAATATTCTTGCTGAATAAATTCCAAGTTTTACTAGGTTTAAATTTAATATATGGCATATATAGAGACCTGGTAAACCTAAATAATTTGAGGATTCTTTCCAACAAGAAGACGCATCACCGCCCCACCCAAGTGCAAGTTTTATGAAGTAATTTTGACCTCCCAACCTGACCATACAGGCCTAGCAAACGAGATACATAAAACACGGCCCTGAATTTTGTGAATAACTATGACAGTTTTATGAAGTAATGTTACCTCCCAACCCGAAAATACAGGTCTAGCAAACGGAGGTACCTAAAACACGGTCCTGAATTTTGTGAATAACTATGACAGTTTTATAAAAGACAATTTTGTAAAACATGGGCGAATCATGGCATCGTGTATATCATTAGGTTTGTTCTTAATAAGAAAGCTTTAAAAAAACAATATCAGCAAAAAAAAATATATATATATATATTTAGGTGTTCAAAATTTATAACAACCGTATGAACACAAAAGAAACGGATTAATATAAGCCACCCGTGTCTGTTTCGGAAACGGTCTACCTGTATTTAGAAAATCGAAAGTTTATGTTTTACTTACCATTTTTACTTGTAGAAATTAGGCTGGTATCCTCACAAAAAGTTAATAATGAACTAAGTGAGAGACTCAACAGTCTTTGTCTATAAAATCACAGCAGAATGTACGTCGTTTTATCAAAAATCACCACTTTATTGCCACGCACGTTCACCTGGATCGGTTAATTACTGGTATCTAAGAAGATCATAATAAATCATTACAACATGGTATAGGATTACAAAATGACGTCATTATTGATAGCCAGGTATGAATCAGTGGGAAATAATTGCTTTTTTGTCCTGCCAAAAAACGCCAATGTATTGTTCTCAGTCTGCTGGTGTAGTTTTAATTAGACAGTTAATGGATGTAATTAATTACATTTTTAGGAAAGAAAATGTCAATTAAGCCCGGACACAGTTTAATAAATTATATTCGCGGGTGTGGGAGGGGGGGGGGGGGGTAACGTCCACTCGACACAAACTAGGTCATTTCGGGACTAACACATGGTTCAATTTTATTTTAATAAAACGCTTGCGCGTAGGGCGTCTTTAGCAGTGGGAGGAAACCGGAGGAACCGGAGAAAACCCACGAGGTTGGACAGGCGACCCTACTCCTTGCCACGTACAACCGGGGATTCGAAACCACGCCAGTTGATTCAATGAGACCAGTAAAAGTTCAGCGGTAACGGGCCATAATTATATTTCTTTTTTGCCGGTGGTGGTGGGGGGTGGGGTGTGTGTGTGAAATAAACATAAAAAAATAAAACCAAAATACAATTGATTCATAAAGACAAAGTTCCATAACCGTGCCGCCCTTCTCCCCATGCTATAGTTGTATATACTTTCCCTCTACTAGTTATGGGGGCCGCAGTGGTTCAGTGCGTAATACGCTGGCTCGCGAACAAGGGGGCTTCGAATTCGCTCGGAGTGTTTCTTAAAAACGTTACTGTGAATTACACGGCGTGGTACCTCTTGACAAGAAGAGCGTCTAGTCAATTGGATGGGATGAACAACATAGGTCCCCTGTACACGTCTGGGGAAAAGTTCTCTCATGTCATAGCACACTGTATGACGTATATCCGTCTTCATTTGCCCACAACGTAAAAATCCATTTCGATTTAAATCGTTCGGGCAGTCAACAAGAGTTGTCGCATATTTTTACTTTTGCCGGTAATGAAACATTTATAATACACTAAAATCTGATTAAGAGTAATTACTCATTAAGTAATTATCAGGAAATCATTAGAATTTGTTTGGCCCGTGCTAACGTTTAGTATACAAAACATTTAATATCATGGATTTAGCTGTATAAGTTATTAAAAATATTGAAAATCAATACACTTCTTCGTCTCAAGGCGTTAAACTCTGTATCAATCTAAAGTCAATCGAAACGATTATATATAGGCGTAAACACGGTGTATAAATATAAAATTATTCAGATGGTCTCTAAAGCATCCAAAAGATTTTTTAAAGTGATCAAGGGTAATAACTCTGGTAATAATTATCGGAAATCGCGCTGAAAATCAAAAGGATTCTTCGTCTCGTGACCTTCAACACTGTGTGTAAATTTAAAGTCAATCGGATATTAACTTTAGCCTCTTAGAGCGTCCACAAGATATTTCAAAGTGGTAGTAATTATCGGAAATCGTTGAAAATCAATAGGATTCTGCGTCTCATTACCTTAAATACCGTGTGTGAATTTAAAGTCAATTGGGTATTAACCTTAGCCTCTAGAGCGTGTACAAGCAAGTGTGGACGCCGGTCCGACAGACGGGGGCGACGACAATATACGACCACATTTCAATGTGGGCGTATAAAAAGCAATTATTTCCCACAGATACCTGGCTATCGATAATGACGTCATTTTGTAATTTTAGACATAATTAACGGAAATTGCTGAAATTCAACAGGCTTCTTAGTTTCACTAATCTAAATAATGCATATAAATTTCCGTTGGTCGGACGGATGGAGGCAACGACAATATACGACCACATTTCCATGAGGGCGTATAAAAATTCTATTCTATTCTATATCAAATGAATAGGACACGAGTCGTGGCCACGTCATTTCATTTAGTATGAATCACAAATCATAGGTCAGGTCAAAACATACATAAATTATTGCAAGACAAATATGTCGCCTCATTTTACATCGAATAAACATTCAGCGATTTTAGCCGTTGACGAGATTCACTGAATTACCACTGAACGCAGGGTTATTAGCATTGCTGAATGTTAAAGGGGGGACTTTACCAGTTTCGATAAGTGGTGAATTTCCCAAGTGGCGAACGCATGATTTTATTGGTTGGGAGTAGAGGTGTCATGGGCAGGTTCGGTGGGGTTGGGCCTCCTCCCAAGCGTTCAAATGGTTCCACCAATAAATTTTATAACATTTGAGGTCCAAAGAAAGACCTGCAATAGGCATGTATGTGCATGTTTTATAGATTTTTTTTAAAGCCATTGCCATAATGTTCATCATGTATTTAATGTTTTATTTGTATGCTGCCTCTAGTAGATACAATAAAATCTTATCTTGCCACTGATTCTCCCTATAGACTCCCTTATTCAGTTTCGTTATTAATTAATAACCACTCGAGGCTGGGTTACATAAGCAGCAGTAACAATTAACATAATTTCATAGATTAGTTCTAGAACGTTCAAATCCCCAAATACAATATGTATCATGGCTGCACTATTATATACCATTTTTCAAAATGTATCGCTGTCTCTTTAAAAGAAATAAACCAAAAAAGAACTTAAAACTCGAATGAGTCGATCGATTATTTTGTTAGTCATCATAGATGATCGCTGTGCTATATGTTCCTTCCAATTCATTGTCTTTTTTGACCCAAAGTTCTCTTTTATATTAGGCAAATTTATGTTTATAATAAACTGGTAGAATTGATTTAAAAAGATAGATAAGGTCGATTAAATCGCCAACGGGGAAAGACATATATGACATCACATTATTACAATAAACATACGTAATGATAAAATCAGAGCAGACAGTGGAAAAACGTGCCAATCACCAACCCGTCTGTATAAAGACAACAGAACAAAGAAATCGACAACGTTGCTTTAAATTATGGCGCACATGTCAATATCACTTCATGTGGAATATTCGAGACATCTAATAGACACTTTCTAGACATAAAACGTAAAATATGTTACAAACATAGAATATGACATATATTGTAAAAACAAAAGTCACTAACCCCAGTGAATAAGTCCGAAAATAAGCAGAAACAAAGAAAACACTATTTAAGAGATGAAATACGATCGCTGTTGAGTCTACTTACACTGGAAACAGGATTGTAAAATGATGCCTGTCAGCCACTCTCTGATTGGGAAGAGCTAAACCGCGCGCTGCTACACTACAAACGGCAGTGGTCGCACCCTCAACTACACACTTAACTGGTGAACTATTTAATAAATAGTTTACACGAGGAATACTGGGAAATACACGAACAAGTATGTCTGGCTTGGCTCAATTTTTACTAAGCATCTTCGATGATCAGAAATTTCAACTCCACTAGACTAGAGTTTGGATTATCAGTATCTTTTTTATTTTATTTTTTTAAATTGATTTGAATAAATAGTTGAACCCAACTTGATGTATTAAAAGTCCAGCACACATAATTTTTGTGGTTTTCAGCGAGCATTTTGTGTCTGATATAATATTTTTTTGTATTTTAAGGACAATTACTTCGCTGTAACGTCTCATCTTCTGTTCTGTCCTAATAGCTGAACAATCTCGTCGCCCAATCCCTGAACGATATATTTTGATTTTAATAATTAAAATTTGGTTTGATACTGCAGTTGGAAGGATAACAAAAATCAATTTGATGCAAGCTGGCGAGGATAGTTAACATATATCTAATCACAGTTTGGAAATAACGCTATGACAAAATTATGAGATGTTTACGCATTTTAATCCGAATTTGAAACAATTTAAAGATGGGTTCCCAGAAAAGTATTTATCGGGTGGTTATTTCCAATAAAAGTATGGTAATTTTGGTAAATATGGAAAGTAGAGATATCCAATCTTATAGAAAAAACTGGATTCCCCGAAAAACACTCATGGAACGTATACAGGACAAAAATGTAAGTGTTCTCCTAATCAACAGCCCGACGATTAGGAATTTCTGCACGCGTGATGTCAAAGGTCACACGCGAACATTGAACGCTTGATGTACAAGTTGATAAACTTTATGAAGAGTTAGGCGTACAACACTTTCTGAAATAAAAATGACGGAAAAAGACGCGGGTAGTGGATAATCCGAGAATTTGATTAGGATTCGATATTCGTAATAAATAGTAAGCGATTAAAGACAACATCGTCTTATGTATGCAATGAATTCTCCTCTGACTTCCAAGAGAGGCAAGTCAGGTGACGTAAACATGACCTGGTTTGATCGAATTTTTATAGCAGGACATTCCTTCGCAATTACAATGTTTGAGAAGGATTTGAAGTAAAGTTATGACAAATTAATTAGTTTGAATATGTTTTTAGTCCATATATACCATTAAATCACCCAGTTTGTACGCGGGAACCCATCTTTAATTGCAGGCTGGCGAGGATGCTTACATATATCACAGTTAGGAAATGACGGTATGACAAAATTATGAGAAGCCGGCCACACACACTGCAATTTGGCTATGATATGCCTACGCTATACCATACTCCTCGCAGTGTTTCGTTTGATTAGACCTAATCCAACTTAACACTATTGTAATGGGACCAAATTTCTGTTCCAAATCATGGCTGGTCAATAGTTCGATTAACAACCAATAACTAAGTGCGTACTACTATCATTAAGCTTAAAACAGAGCTCAAAATTGGACCAAATATGTTTACATAACGTTACGTCATGACTCACCAAATTTATAACGCCCAATTAACCAGTGCATAGCAGAATATTGCCGAAAAACTAATTTCGTGACAAACGAGGCTATCAAACGGCTACAATGTAAACAATGCTGTTTGGAGACGAACAGTATTTTCACCGTTTTTAATACCTTGAATCACTGTCAAACGTTTTAGGAAAGACCCCAGATTGAACGAAGGGCTGTCATGTTGCTGTACTTGGGATAGATTTGTTTGAACTGGAAGAATATACACACACTATAGCCAGAGAGGGATTTCTCGGGCCATCGCTTCAGGGATATGACACTATACGATTATCTCTGATATTCTCAAATGCTACGACTTTAGTCGACAGCAGTTGGAGCGTTCGAAGGCGTTTCTAAGAAATGACATTTTAGCTTGAACAATCGCAGCCTTTCGCAGAGTTTTAAACATATTGTAAACTTTTAGTCGAAACCATGTATGATCTCAGGGGGAATTGTGGTCTACCACTGTAGCATTTTTGATATGGAGCAGCTGTTCTCTACGAAGCGGGTAGAAGCTTGTGTACATGGATTGTTGACCCTTACCTCCAAAATTGAAGAGAATGGGGGTTTATCGCAGCGTTCGCGGATTTCCACGTCTACGCCTGCGATAAACTAGTATAGCTATTTGTGATATGTGTAACACTATCTTACAGATAACAGAAGATCAGCATAATTGATAAGACCTTTATTGAGAATATGAAATAAACATAAATCGGGATGAGCTCTATTCCAAGTCTGACTTGCTGTCAGTAAACGCCTGCTTATATAGCGTCTAACAATTAGGGGAGATGGACAGGAGTGATAATCATATTATATGGTATTGTTTATTATCAAATTATAGTGTTTGTAATTACGCTGCATATTTCTTTGGAAGTCATAGTCAGGTCAATGTATGATGCACTGGCCAATAATACATTCTCTTTGAAGTTCTGTCTAGTGTTACACACGGATCATGTGTAGCTTGTAAAGAACATATTGAATAAACTAGATGTTTAATAAGATCGTGCCTTAACAGAAGTTATAGAGAGTTTAAACGTCAACTTCGGGTATAGATCACTTTGTCACATTTGCCACGATTAGATAAGGTCGTATCGAATGGAAAATCGTAGCGTGTGAGGGCGGCTTTACTCGGTTTTATGCATGTCATTTCGTGTCATTTACACCAAGCAGACCGGTGTCTGGGATGTATTATGCTAATGTTGTATTAGAAAGGTCAAGAGAGCTTGTGTTTATCGATAACGTTTATAAGTTCTATATTTTGGTTGACATGGATAAGTTACACATAATTTGGATATGAAAACGGGAGAAATTAATAGATAGTATCTGAAATATTTTAGATTCTTGACTAACTCAATACAAAGGGAACCAAGGCATTGTTTCCCTACATTGTAACCTCCTGAATCAAAAGTGGTATGAGGTGGTGTAGAATGAGTATAAGCAAAATATTATTGTCTCGTGCAGGACACCGTGCTTAAGAACACTCATAATTGTTTCAGGTTACAGGTTTGAATGCTTTCCAGAATACAGTTATCGGAATCACCCGAGAGACAGAGTCTTTAACCCAACTATTTAATTAACCACGTGCATTCTATAGTCTTCTTAAATTGGGAATTCACCAATAGAGATAATGTAAGAATGTAGCTATTTTTAAATATGTATAAACCTGATAAACCCTTGGCCGAACACCCTTTCTCGGTGCATGCAGTTATCAGTAAATGCTAGTATTAGGCAGATTCAGATATCCGGATTGCGACGATGTCCAGCGAATGACAAGTCAGAATCAATAATATTACGTAATCAGTTGGCCATTATCGATCGTCGATGACTCAGGTGACATAAGCGTGCCATTACAAAATAACTCTATAAAGACAAGAAAGACGGGGAGAAAGAGGGAAATGGAGTTTTACGTTACTCAACACATGCTAAAACTCATATAATATCGTCAGTGGGGAGTCAAAAAGTTGTATCTGGTTTCGAAACATATTGTCCAGGAGAACCAAAAAATCAAAATGTTGTACACAGGGGCGTAACTAGCTCAGAGCAACGAGGGGGGGGGGAGTGTTCTCAGGGGGTGCTGTAAAATTGACGGACAATGTATATCTTGTTTTTATGGTCGACAATTATTGCGCCCCCCCCCCCACTAATTACGGGCCTGGTTGTACAAAAACGTCACGTCAAAATACAAAATGGCATATGTAAAATGTCGTATTTCTATAGATTTTCTCAAAATTATTGCTGTAAAACAAGTACGTGAGCAGTTTAAACAGTATTTAGCTAACCGCACATATCGGGTTAAACATCTACAGTGCAGAAATAAGGAGTGGAAGCTAGTTTTTTTGCCATTTTATACAGCAAATACGTAACTTGTGAATAAATTTGATAGATTTCACACAGTAAAGACATAATCTATACTGCCCCCTGACTGTCGGGCAATCTGACTTTTCGGGCAGTCGGGTAAAGTGAAACAGAAATTAATATATCATCTGTTGGCAAAACAAAGTTCCCGAAATCTAATAAAACACTAACTTTTCTTTTCTTCTAGTCGACTTGTCGGGTCAATTCTGTCGACTTGTCGCCTTCGACTTATTCACAACCCGGCAAGGCGACAAGTCGACAAGGGGCGAAATCAACCCGCCAACACGACAAAATAACCCGACGATCGTCGCCTTCATTTCGTCGACTTGTCGGGTAAATTCTGTCGACTTGTCGCCTTCGACTTATTCACAACCCGACAAGTCGACAAGTCGACAAAATACAATTATTTCGACTTGTCGTGCAGCAACTTATCGCCTCGGAAGTCAAACTCGAGCTTGCGCATTTGCTGATTGGATAACTTGATTGCGCACAGATTAACTTCCGCGGCGACAATTCGAAGCACGGGTTGTGAATAAGTTGGCGCGATAAGTCGACAGAATTGACCCGACAAGTCGACGAAATGAAGGCGACGATCGTCGGGTTATTTTGTCGACTTGTCGGGTCAATTTTGTCGACTTGTCGCGTCAACTTATTCATTGTCGCCTTCTTCATAAGATGACATCTTCTTCATAAGATTTAGATGACATTTGAATGGCCGCTAACAGCCACCATATCAAGTGCTAGAATAGCAGAAAAAAGCATTTGCGGCGGCTAAATTTTCTACGCGAGGGCGAGTTCCCCGGACCAACGTCGCCGTACGGACCATGCTGAAGTTGCTATACAGGGGCGGATCCAGGAAATTTTGCAGGAGGGGGTTTGCCAGGTTCCTGAAACAATGTATCTCCCCCCCCCCCCCTCCCGCATGGTCTCTATCGTCATTTTGGCCTATACGTACACATTGAGCTTTTCAAACAGAGAACTTCAACACCTCATTTGACGTCAATTTTTATTATGAATTAATACAATGACATTGTGATTTAATTTCATGGATGCAACGCATTAATTGTGATATCACACAATGTCTATATCATTATCTCGTGCTTTGTCCTGTCCCAGATCTGACGATAAAGGATAAAGCACACGGACGAGAAACTTTTCTCATAAAAAGTGTTGATTTACAAAATTTGTTATGTAAACGACCGCCCCACCCCCACCCCTGGATCCGCCCCTGCTATATTTACGGGCTGGAATAGCAGGAAACAACGCGTTTGACTACCGCGCGTCCGTATGCAAACGGGATTTTTTTTTTTTTTTTTTTTTCGGGCATTACTGTTCCGCCCCCATCATTCATCGGACCCGTGCGCCTATGCACCCATGTCCATTGTATAGTTACAAAGAATAACAACTCTTTTGGTCTGTATTAAATGAGATGAAATGGGGTTTAACGTCCTACACTGTGCCATGCACTGTGCTATGAGGCAAATTTTGTCCGAACAGCGGCGCTACGGCCTATTCCTATATAGAATCCCAACTGCCGAGGGATCTTTAACGTGGCTTCGTGCTTTCATCCCATCCGAACGACCCTCCAGCCTTCACCACTGACAAGGAGAAACCACGCCAGAATTGGTCTGCATTAAGTAACTGAACATATAAACACATGGTGCAATTTTATGGTGACTATGCGACGTTTCGACCGCTGATGATGATTAATAACAATATTTAAAAAAAAAATTTCTTTAAGACGTCGTCCAATAATATGGCTGCAGTAACCATAACATGACCCATTTCTCCCTTATTATTTGCTACAGAGTCATGATTTAGTGTATATGCCCTTAATGGGCATATTAAATAACATGATATAATAGATTTAGCCATAAATCTAAAATGCCGTCCAAGATGACCCCGCATTAGTAAAATTTCTGTATACCTTCTTATTCATGTTACTCTAAATTCATGATTTTGGTGCTTATTCGCGCAGTGTTTCGTTTGATTAGAGCTAATCCAACTTAACACTGCTATAATGGAAGCAAATTCCTGTTCCAAATTATGGCTGGCCAATAGTCCGATTAACAACCAATAGCTATCTGCGTAACAATATCATTACTTTAAACAGAGCTCCAAATTGGACCAAATAAGTTTACATAACGTTACGTCATGACTCACGATTTTATTACGCCCAATTAACCAGTGCATAGCAGAATATTGCAGAAAAAATAATTGCGTGACAAACGAGGCTATCAAAACGGATACCATGTAAACAATACTGTTTGGAGACAAACAATACTTTCATTTTTTTTTTTAATACCTTAAATCACTGTCAAAAGTTTTAGGGAAGACCCCAGATTAAACGAAGGGCTGCCATGTTGCTGCTCTTGGGATAGATTTGATTGAACGGGGAGAATAGACACACTCCCTCAAAAGCTCTAGTATCAGAAGCCAATCCAGCAATGGCCAGAGAGGGATTTCTCGGGCCATTGCTTCAGAAATATACTTATTCATAGGTTTAAGGGATCACTCAAAACAATAAAGCTATTAGTAATAATATGATGTAATTGGTTCACGTTTTATAGCGGTGTCAATCCTCATGTTTTAGGAATAAATAAATTATCAGGACAATTAAGAATTAACTGCTCCGACCAAAACAAGAATAACTGCTTGATGCAGTAGGCGTATTTATGCACAAAAACACTGGTTGGTTTACATTTCCTCTTGGCAGGCCATACGGAATTTGCCCCAGATTGGTACTTCGGGTTGACATGGCGTGATCTTTAGAGGTGTAAGCATGGTCTCAATTCACACCTTTTATGGTGGACCATTTGATGTATTTCTGGACATGTTTCTCGTTGTCCCTGGTAATATCTGATACGAGTTATCACATGTCCAGTGACATGGTCCATACGCTGAAGTGCAAGGCAGATTGTATCCTCTACGGTAAAGCTATTTTCTCAAATCTATAAAAAAAAACCTGACAGTCTGCAGTTTTAGTGCCAAAAGTATCGTCATATGCCACAAGCATTTCATTTTCTTTTTACAGTAGCTGGTTCTGCTAGTCTCGTCCCTTTCCATCTTCTATTGTAACGTATACTACCAAGAGTAATTTCCTTAGAAAGGCACACCTTGCGATTGTCATAATACATTACTTGGTCTATGACTCATCCAACCAGAGGCGTAGCCGTGAAATATATATTGAGTGGGAGGGGGGGGGGCCGCAAATGAAATTTTATAAAATGTTTACAGTCTATGACGCCGGAGGCACGACGCTGCGCAGCAGCCGATGTAGCACCATAGGGAGGGTGTCGGAGGGTCACCCCCATAAATTTTTTTAAAGTTTCAGTCTTCTGTAAACACTGTTTTGGCATATTTTACGGCGTTAAACTAAAACATCACACCAATACAATGTTTATCATGTTTAAGTCAGGGGGTGCCGTATTCATATTTTTTTCATGACTTTTACATATTGAATGTTATGCTTGAGTTATGAACAACATGACAAAGAGAGTTTAGTTGGGGAATTTTTATGAGGAGGATCCAAATGAAACAAAACTTGATCACATAACTTTAGTTTATGAGGATGCATATTTGACAATCACCTTGTTTACTACAATACTATATACATATACACATTGACATATACAAGAAAGTTGTATAGATATTTAAAGAATTTTGTACATTTTGTGTATTATAAATGGATTTCAAAAAGTAAACATAAGTGTCTGTGTTTTAATTTGTACATTGTTTTATACAGATAGAATCTTAACTAATCCTAATAAGTGTTGTAAATAAATAGGAGTTAGGTGTAAATTTTTTTGGGGGGGTCCAAGTATATTCAGACCCCCCCCCCCCCATGTATTCAACACGCGTCAAAGTTGGACATTCTCCCTCAAAGTAGTATGGAAGCCTATAACTACCATTCATAATTTCTACTTTTCGCCTCTTCAGAACACGAAAGTCGAGTTGATTTTGGCTTGTATACCGTCTTGTCGCCTCACATTTTGTCGTAACTTCTACTTTTCGACTTTCGTGTTCTGAAGAGGCGAAAAGTAGAAATTATGAATGGTAGTTATAGGCTTCCATAAAGTAGAGTTATTTTGTCCCAGAAAATGTATGGGGCAGACCGCCAGACGTATAAACCGACAGTGGACAAACGTGGTACTTTTCTGCTTTGGCAGAGGCGGGCGTGCTGGGACCTACGAAAGGGGGTGGGCAGACCAGACTTAGGGCACCCTTGAAGTAGCCTATATCTGAGCTATGGTATACCATACATGGACACTTAGTTAAGCGATTATGACTTAAAAATCCTAAAGATCTGAACATGAACATATTTAGCTGCAATCAAGAACCAAACGATCTGTGAGTAAAGAAAAACAAGTATCAAAAGGGACGGGTATTCCATTCAAAGTTCCTTTCGAATCTGTTTGCTAATGACGCAATCTGATTAATATACAGATTCCGTTTCGTTTTATATATATATATATATATATATATATATATATATATATACTTTTGATGGCCTCTACTACATGAAGGTCTTGCCGGTTTTAGTGGAAGGTCGCGTCAGAGATCATACGAACGGCTTTTGGTTAGATTAACCAATCAGCGTTGATGTTTCTAGTGGGTTACCCACAGTTCCGTGCACCTCACGCCAAAACCTCGCCGTAACAGACCGTTTCGTTGGTTAATCCCTCACAGCATCCAGAACGCGGGTTATATAACAACTCTTCCTGATCCTAGTGTAGTAAAGGTAAGTAAAACGAAATTTTGAACTATAAAAAACGAAACGAAATAGGATCGGTGTTTTAATCAGATTGCTAATGACGTGGCCATCTTAGAATTGACAATGACACTTATGGTGGCCATATTAGATTTGACAATGACGTCTTATGTTTTAACAGTTCTACTATGCTCATCTGCAAGGTTGTGAGACTGTATATAGGCTGGTGGCTATTTGGCGACCATATTGGATTTCACGATGACATCTCAGGCTTTTCACCTGGGGTTTGCATTTAATGGATTACTTGATCCCTCAATCCTAGATAAAGACATTATGGTCATTTATATTGAATGGTGGCCATCTTGGAGGCCATTTAAAATTTCACCCTTCCTCTCTATGAATCAGAATTACCGCCCATGTTTTTGTTTTAATTTTTAGTCCCAAATTGAGGGGATATACAAATAAACACAAGACTTCTCTTAGCTGATCCACTATAACGCAAAATTGATAAGGAATTAGGATGCTCACTGAGACAGTTTCTATAGGTTGGTGGCGGCCATCTTGGATTTCATAATGACGTGTGTTTTTCATCTAGCGGGTGGTTGTAAAATGGGTTGCTTTATCCCTAAAACCTAGGTATAGACACCAAATGTGTTCCCATGAATAGTGAGGGCGTTAAGGTCAGTTATAAGGAATGGCGGCCATCTTGGAAGCCATTTTGAATTTCACGTTATTGCGATGTCTTAGAGTAAAATTAGTAGGATTTTGTAAATCTGTGGTAGCACCATGACTTGCTGGATTTAGAGGTCAATATCCACACGTTTTTTAGGAATTAGTACTCTCGAAAATGATGACAAGGCAAAAATTCAAAATGGCGCCAAAAGTTTCCCCATGGGATAAACTTCATAAAGATGGGTAAGTCCATGGAAGTTTAGACTGGACTAATAGATCATAAAAAAAAACCCTGAGACACACACACACACGCACACTTAATTCCTTCTAACATGCTCTAATTAAAGTCTAATACCACGCGCTATAATACTATATAATAATAGCCTATATCTATCAACCATTTCCAGTTTCTTTTGTTTATTGCATTTATTATGAGATGTATTTTGACTTGACAATGAGTGATGACAGTCTGGGCAATATCAACAACTCGCGTCACAAAAACTCGTCATAACAATAACATACCACGAAGCACGATGCATTGGACCCTTGGGAAACTGATTGCATACCGATATCACCCGTGATATCGCAGACGGATTTTGTGTGAAATAGCTTTATATAATGTCAGCTTCCACCGAACTGATATCGCAGACGGATTTTCGAGTCAGCTATTTTTTTATCGAAGGATTATTCTAAATATAGTAACTTGTTCGCAATATCCTGTTTTCACACCAATCAAATTTCATTTCCGGTATGTTTCCCGCGAAGTTGTTGTCAGAGGAGTTTTGTCACTCTAATGTTGTTTTACCGCTAAAATTGTTATAAGTTAATAATACTGGACAATTTTAAGATAAGAAAAGCTCAGTTGTATAGCAACATATTTATTCCAATCAGATGTTTGTGTCAAGGTAATATATTTAGAATCAAGAAACAGCTTTTTTCACGTATAATCATATAATGTTCTGATAAATGAAAGCTCACGCTGGATGTGCGCGCAATAAATTTATTAATTATAATTATCACCCCATTCAGTCTGATCGGTCTTTTGCAAGTTCCAGTTGGTTTATTAGTCTTATTTTCCTTTGTCAAATGACAATTAGAAGATATTGAAACTGAACATAGATTGTGGTTATAGATGCTCAGGCAGTATAGGCCTACCTTTTCTTTCAGACTTTCTGAGAATGTAGCCTACCATACCATGTAACCATGCAAAAGAAATGCATGTATTATGTATTTAAAAGTGACTATCTAGAGTCTGAAGTGAAAAGAAATAAGAATCGTAAGCAGAGGTGGGAACAAGGCTTGCAGGACCTTAAAGTGCGAGTCGAGTCCAAACCATGTCATCTCAAGTCCTACAGTCCTCTTCAAGTTGCCAAATAATATTATATTGAATAATCAAATGTGTCAGCAATTCATTTTGCAAATTGCAAGACCAGCAAGGCCATGACGAAGAAAGTCCATAGCTCTTTGTAGTCACGAGTTGTCATGACTGCAGAGCCGAGTCAATGTGGCTAAAAACGAACTCGCAGGACTTCAAGCTGAACTCCGATTCCAAAACTACAGCAAACTGTCCACATCCGGTTAGCCAGTGAGCTACAATTACCTCATGACTGATCGAAGTTCTTTCACTATCACTAATATCAGCTAACAATATTATTGCTACACAATTATGTCTGATCAGGTACATATTATTTTACTAAATTAGATGAAATAAGCCATGTTTCACCATGTTTCTTCTACAAATTGAAAACAAGTATGGTGGTCAGTTAGGGTGTTACCTTTTTTTTTTTTAATTTAATTATTTCTGTATTTTTGTAATCAGAGTTCAGCTTTAACACTTTAAGCTTTGTTGTTGCTATGAAATTTATAAACAAATAAAACTAAATTTCAACAAAAACTTTGGTTTAGACTTTAGTGTGGATTAATTAGGAGACAAGTCACAGGTTATGACTCACAAATAATGGGTTTGACATGCAGTGTATGGTATTGAAATTAATGGAACTAAATCACTAATATTTGGGATCCAGAAATTGACACACTTTTGTTATCATTTGACTAAAAAAAACTTGCTCAAAAGAACTGCTTAGATTAGAACAATCCACTATTGTGGCTGTAGTAAAACAGAAGACATCAGTAGTGAAACCATTTCTAGGTCAATCACAACTATATATTATGATAGAGGAGTTGTGCCCCTTTCATAAATGTTGAATTTGATGTTGTGACGGTAAATCATGCATGTTAAATATTTTCTCGCGCTAGAATTTGAACAAGAAACTTGATTCTCAAATGGAATTTGATTACTGAAATGTAATACCACTTATCATACCATATTCTCTGTTGTACAGAGAAGCGTGAAGTTGAATTTAAACCCGATTGTACTTCATATTTAACTTTGGAACTACCAATGCCTTATTTTGTTATGGAACAGAATACAGAACGGTAATACTGTTAAAAGGGCTTTTTTGACAACCTTACATTTGACACTTGTATGTTTCATCCCGCTAATAATAATATACCCGAGAAAGGTCACTTACCTTTAATTTACTACGTCACAATTACATCCATTAGAATAAAATAAAATACTCAATGTTTCAATCTTTCATTCTCTTCATGTGGACAGTGTGTTTGTGACCAGAATCAGGGGAATCAATAAGACAAATTGAAGATGCTTGATGGAAATGGTTTAAATGTTGAAGCAAGCCAAGTAGCACATCAGATTGAAAACTATCCCCTTTGTTTTCGGCTTGATTATCCATTGACCAATATGGTCATTTGTGATCATTATAAAAGTCTTAATTCCCATAGTGTAATGACTAGTGGTGATGATTCAATGTTGAAAATTTCTCTATTTATGCTTTAACACTGAATGTCTATAGGCCTATGCTCTGGAGGAATAAGGATAAAGCCTTGGGTTATACTGGTTACTGATCTGAATACAATCTATCATTCTTGCCTATTTCAGAATTTCTGGATGATTGAGATCAATATTCGTCTGTGAAAAGCCGGGAAAGGTCAAAATGGTTGTCACAGGAAATGATGTTAAACTTCCAGCACTGCTTAAGACATTGGAGTCTGCAACAATAGGTATTGAGGAAAAAGTGGAAGCCTACAAGATATTTTCAGAGTAAGTACATGTATGTTAGCTAAAATGCTTATCTTATAAAACCGGTACAATGTGCAAAACTGGCCTTAGAATTAGATTAATTTGATGTTTTTGGAGTATAAAATGAAAATTTGTCAGCAACCTTTATAGACTGCATGAACAAAATAGCTGCTGGGCCTGGGGGCGTACACATGTATGTTTGTTTGGTTGCCTGGCAAGCTAACTTTTGCCATTTCAAAGATGTATTGACCAATAAGATGAGTAATGGCTTTCAAATAGGCATGTCAAAATATAGCCATAAAATTCAAAACATCCAGAAATGAAATAAAATGTTTGTTCATATTTTTTGCATCATCGTGTATGAGCACAAATTTTCATATTACATTTTGTGTTGTTAAATACAGAGCTGGACAATATTTCTTCATCAGATTCACTTGAAGAAAGTTAGATTTTTAGACCTCAATCTTCTGTCAAATCGTTATGGTGACCAAGATACTGAGATTCTTACATATTTATAAACCTGAAAGGAAATTCTCACTTTCTTCATAATGAATCAAGAAACATATTAACAGAATATTTTTTTTTTCTTAGTCAGTTACAGGAAGATGAATTAAGTTTTTTTGATCTGGATATAACATATTATATAGAACCTATTGTATCTGTTCTACATCAAGATATTCTACATCACTCTGAATCAGTTCAACAAGGGGCATTGCAAGTTCTTGGTTTTTGTCTTCATGACTTGGAACTTGTTAGGTGAGTTATTAATTTTATGTTCAAATTTGACAATGTTATGTTTTAGATGGTCGGATTTTGTCTCTAATCATGCATGGTCTTAGTCTCTAGTTAGGAGTTACACGATTTGTTTTAAAGTATCTTCTTGTTATTTGATGGATATTCATTAATCCCTTGCAGACTACAATATTGTGAAATTTGGATAGATCTAAAAAAAAAACTTATCAGTCTGTATATGGTTCATTTCTATTCAGTGTTTACAAAGATATGCAGATGATATAGCGTGTACAATTATTTCATGCTGGGTAGAGTATCGAATATTGATAATAATTATGTCCTATTCTTATCACAGCTACCTTAAAAACAACTCTGTGTAGCAAATAACTTTTTATTTTAATTTTTCTACTCTTAGATTACTTCCAGTAGAAAGTCAAAAAAAACTAGTGGGTAGTTTGTGTAAATGTTTAAAGAATGCTGAAGACAAACCTACATGCACACGAGGATTGTGGGTTTTATCTAAACAAAATATTCAACCAGATTTGATAGCGGGAGAGGTAAAGTTCTGTTTTCACCCTTTGTTCACTATATAGCCATTCCATATTATGCCCTAGACACCGACCAGTTTCAAAGTATCACAAAATATATGTTGAAGTTTCCATCTTTATATTTTGAACTGAGCAATTTATCTGTTACAGATGTTGAGTTAGCCTAGTCTTACTGAATAAATGAGGAAGCCATTTAAGTGTGCCTCATTTACATGATTGAAGTTATCTTTTGATTTAGGATCTTGCCAGTATTCTGCTTGATGCACAAAAGGACAACTATTCTGGAAATGTTTGCAAATAATTTATATATATTGTTTACATCAGTCAAACGAAGAGGTCTATTTAATTTCAACAATTTCCATTAATTACTTCTAGAGTTATGGTCCTTGTTTCACTTTGTTGAACCTTGTGAACACTCTAGTAACCAAAGTAATCATCTTGTCTATATTGAATTTAAATTTATCGTTTAAATTAGTAAAACGAAGAAGTCCTATTGAATTTGAGAAATTTCCATTCTATAGCTTCTTAGAGTTGTTTCGACCAAAGTTATCTGATCTGTATGAAATTTATATACATTATTTAAATCACTAAATAAAGACGCCTATTAAATTTCAACTATTTCTGTGTATTACTTCTAGAATTATGGCCCGTGTTTAACTTTGTTGAACCTTGTGTACACTCTTGACAAAATTTATCATCCAATGTGTATGAAATAATACATGTTTGAGATTAGTAAAACAAATTTGAGAAATTTCTGTTAATAACCATAACAGTTATGGGCCTTGTTTCACTTTGTTGAACCTTACTGAACATTTGATTTTTATGAAATCGATATCATTGTCTTGTAAATGCTCCCATTACCTACAACCCTTTTTGACTGTTCGGACGATTTAGCTGCTGTGGCTGTATGTTTCGTTGCCTGATAACATAATGTCTAGTATCACACATTGTTTAGCTGGATAACATAATGTCTAGTATTATTCATTGTTGATTTGAGCTGGGTAACATAATGTCCAATTTTATACAATCGTTATCGTGTTTATTTTGGGGAGATAACATAATGTCTATATAACACATAGTTTATTTATTTCAGCTTGATAACATAATGTCCAGTATAACACATTGTTTAATGAAGTGGAAAGGCCAAGCGCAAACTGTTGAATATGAAGCTGTAAATGCTATAGCTAGGTAAAATATTATTAATGTCAACAGTACTGTTTTCAAATGGTATATAATTATTTGTGCATATTTTAACGTTCAAATCTAGACAGGTGACTGTCAAAAATGGAACTAAGTAGGCACATGACTGGGATAATATTCATGACATGTGTGACTTCAGTCATGAAATGTAAGATTGTCCATGTCATTGATATGTAACATTTAGTCACGCGAATTCAATGATGTACATAATATTAATTCGTGTAACAAAATTTATTTGAACACAGCCATAACAGGTTTTAGTCGGATTGAGAATACTTTGTATATGATTTCAGATTAAATGTATTGGTTAACAAAGAAATGAGAGAAAAAACAAAATGGGAAAAAATCTGTTTGGGTCTGTTGACTCATCCAGCTGCCAAAGTTCGAGAAAAAGCTCTTACGACTTTAGAAAAAGGCTGTGAAACTGCTGTTAATAAAAACACAGTTAAAGAAATAATACCAGAATTTAAATCAGTTAGTTTAATTATTTTTTATATAGCTTATACCACTATCTGTTAACAAATTTGGACAACCAATTCCGTTGGGTCACTGCGTGTTACCAAATTTGACAGAAAGTAACCTCCCTGAATTCTAATATTGACTTACGATACCTCAAAGCCCGATCAGTTATCTTATTTATGTTGGCTGGAGCCACAGTGGGTAAGATGCTGGCTAGCTAGCCTGGAGGTCAGGTGTTCTATCCCCGCATTGGCCAAGAAAGTTCATCAGGATTTTCCGACATGGTTTCCCCCTTGTCAGTGGTGCAAGGGACCGCCTGACAAGGACAGCTGTCTAGTCTTTCGGATGTGGCGAAAAAACGAGGTCCCGTGTCTGCATTGGCATGCACGTAAAAGATCCCTTGGCGATTGGAATTTGATATGAGTAGGCTATAGTGCCGCTGCCCAGGCAAAATTTGCCTCCTAGTAGTCATAGCACATTGCATGGTGTATGCCCATCTTGATTAGCCCTGTATAGAAGCAGAACAGTAAGATGTTAAACCTCATTTCATTTATTTCTGGTGGGAATGTTATATGCCATGCCATGTTTTCCATTTAAACTTTTGATCAGAATTTTTCTCACTAATACACTCTTAATAAACTTATACATAATTGATCTGAAGTTAATGTATATTATTTAAAAAAACAGATAGACCAAATTAATGGTTAAAGGAGCTCAATCCCTAACATTTGGGACATAGAACTGGACACAAGTGGGTCGCAACTCATATAATACTGTAATATGAATGTATATAAACTGATCAACATTCAATGGTTTCCGTTTTTACTCTAATTTCAAATCAGTTATGTTCCGCGAAATAAGCCAGCAGTCTCAATCGAATGCAAATTTCTAGGGCCTGGTTATTCCAGTCTACATACACTGTTTGGTTTGGTGCAATATTTCTAGCCTCGTTCCTCGAGTCACTTGCTAGAACTGAGGCTGAAACACATTATGGTACACGATTAGTGTACCAATGGTAAAATGTTTATTTTGTCTTAAATATTGGATATCAGAAGCCCATCTTTTTTCTGTAAGATCACAGCATCAGTGTTGATTTAAATTGACAAATAATTTGTGTTTTCAATGTTGAAGATTTTGGATGATAGCTACTTTAGGCAACACAAATAAAATAAGTTGTTTCTCGGTCACCGCACGCAAAAGTGGTTGCGCGTGCGGCCTATTTATTAGTCTTGATGAAAAATAAAAAAATAAGCAAGTCATAAAAAGAATATGCCGCATGTACCTACATGCGTCATACGTTTATATCCATTCAAATGTATTAAACTGATCCAGATGTAAATGCTCATTTACGGGTCTTTTTTATTGATGTCGAAAGAACCTCCATTTTTGTATCACGTGATTTTAATTACCTCCCCTGGTGAACTAGAATTTGATTCATGTTCAACACCGAAAGTCATTGACAACAATGCAATGTATTTCAATCATTCGATATTAATCGGCTCATTATTGCCGGCTTCAGTCGGTCCATGTTTGAAAAATCCTACTGATAAAACAATGAATCGTAGAACAGGTTAATTATTACGAATACGACACGATGATAGTCACCATACCTCAGTCAGAATTTGGGTCATTAGCACATTTAACGGTAGTTTTGATAATCCGGAAAATAATAATTGGATTACACATTTGATGGTTTTACTGACCAGTTGTTAGTTAAATTTAAATAGTCATTCGAAATAAACCCCAGATAGAAAACCGAACATCATGAGAAACACACCGAATATCCTGAGAAACAGTCATTTCCCGAATCCCGATGACACGTGACATGCATTGGTTGGAATTAGGTCAGTAATTATAAACCAGCGATACTAGATTTAGTTCTAAGTGTCGTTTACCGTGATGATTATTTTTGATACACATGCTGACAGAGGCTTACTCTTTAAAATATTGTCGTTATTATGGATGGCTATTAATAGTCGTACGGAATTTTATTTTAAACCAATTTCAATTATGTTTGTCACCATTACCATTAGTAAGCTACATCACGTGAATTAAATATGGAAAATTATTTTCCTTTCAGTCAGTGTTCAGTGTTTGAGTAGACTTGATTTTTGGGTTTATGTTCTAAGTATGTACAATATATAACTGAAAGCAAAACTGTAGACAAGTAATGATTTTCTCATTAAAAAAAAAAAATACAAGGCCGCCCTCCCGCCCCAACAATTTTCAACAATAGCCAAATTTTATTTTTCACCATCCTCTAGCGAGCAATGGGGTAAAAAAAAAAAAAAAAAAAAAGCCCTCCCCCCCTACAGTTTCAGCTGTCAGTTGCCCGAGAAACAAGACATTTATTTTGTGTAGCCTTAAGTAAAAATTGTCAAAACGTCCCAACATGGAATAAGTCTGTTGATTGATATAGAACTATAATAGGAGACGTATCAAAGTTTGAAAAAATAGTAAGCATACTCTACTGTCAATAACCTTATGCACAACACTACCTACTATAACAAACCAAATTACAATAAGTTTATAATACTATTTCTATTGTAGAAAACTATAACAGAGTTAAGGAAAATGTTTCCTGGTAATGAATCATTTGTTTTAAGAGCATGGTCATTTCTAGTAAAATACTTTGGAGAGGTTTGTATTACTTATATTCAGAATACTATAAATGTTGAAATAAAAAAAGTATGAGATTGTGAAATTTATATAATTTATGATTGTAATATATTCCCTTTCAATTTTAGTGCTGATTTCAGGGGCGGATCCCCCCTGCTCAGCTACATTAAAAAAATTGTAAAACAACATTTTTATGAGAAAAGTGTCACGGTCATGTGCTTTGTTCTTTATCATCAGATGGTAGAGTGGGATGGGCATTCAAAACGTGAGATAATGATTTAGACATGTGACATATATCACAATTAAAGCTATGCATCAATGAAATTGAATCACAATGTGATCCTAATAATTCATAATAAAAATTAATGTCAAACGGGGTATTGGATTTCTCTCTTTAAAAAGCTCTGTGTGTATATAGGAATACGTAATTTGGAGACTTATGATTGCATCATGCAATGTCAACTGCCAAATTTCCTTAACAGGAACCTGGTAAACCCCCTCCTGTAAAAATTCCTGGATCCGCCCCTGGATTTACACCATAATGTTTCATTTCATTAATAGTAAATTAAAATTGTTTGTGCTATTTCCCAAGATGGCATAAACATGAGTGTTTTAAGTGTCCCGTTATGGTTTGATTTCTGTTTTGTCAGTAGCTCATAGTACGTCTGCTGGGTTAGGCCTTTCTGACAAGCTCTTTGCTTTTGTCTTTACAGGAGCTGCATCATGGTGGTTTCATTAATATATTGCTTCCTATTGCTGAGCTGGGATTTAAACATTTAGAACCAGAATATAAAATGGCTACTTTTAGAGCATGGAAAAAACTGATTGATAATTTTGCTACAAATCCTAGTAAGATATACTATCAATTATTGCCTATTTCAGTCGACTACTGCCGAATAATTATAAGTGATAGACACTTGACACCAATAAAAAAGTTGAAGAGGATAAGTTGATCTATAGTTTGCAAATCATTCTAAATCCTTTTCATCAGAAATATCGTCTTCAGAATCGGTGTCATCGATATAATCCAATTCGGAATAATTCATAAGCATTTCAACCACTTCGACAGTCTTTAACCTTCCCGACATCGTTAAATTACGTTTTTTTGTCAAAAAATGTTGAACAAAGACATGTTATTCTCAATGCCCTTGACAAGACCAGTTCCTGTCTGACACGCATGCGTGGCCATATCAATTAAATACGGAACTAAATACCCAAATGTGGCTTATAAAAAAGGTTCTTGCTGTGGTCGACTTTAGTCGATTGTGACCACTTAGCTGTATAACGTTATGGTGATTATAGTCAACAATGACCAGTTGAGGGTTAAAAAGGGTACTGGTTGAAATTTTATTAAATATAAGTGAAAAAAATATATCTTGTTGATGGACCATGCAAAGATATTCTAAGACATTGTTTCAAATGACAATTATTAATTGAACTGGAAGTACACAGGACACAATTACTGTTTATAAGATAGCCATTCTTTGACTAAGCTTCTCTAGTCTAACAAGCAAGATGAAAATCTAAAATGGGATGGTACATTTTATACAAACAGAACTTGGACTAACATAAGCAGTGCTTTGAACAGGCCTTGAGAGTTCATTATAAAGATCACCGATCTTGTTATTATTATTATAAACTTCATTCATTTATTTGAAACCAATTATTATTACAGATATAATCGCTGATCCTAAAAGGGTTAAACTTGTCATGCAAGTATTTAAAGTTAACAATGCCAAGATTGAAAGTGTAGCTGTAGAGAAGTTTGATACATGGGTATATTTTGTACGAAATCTAGGATCAAAAATATCAGTCAACTTTGAGCAGGTGAGTTTGATCAATACTGGTTAATCAATCTCTATTTTATATTTAAAAATTAAATATAGAAAATGTTTTACGTTATTTAGTCCGTACAAAGAAAAATATTCTGAGAATCTTTTATAAATAAAACAGGGGTGTTTGAGTTTTTTATCGGAGGATCGTGAAGCTAAATAACCTATAACAAACATCACATATATTTCAAGGTTCTGTATTTATCTTATCATCTCTTTATTCCTATACCGGTATTCACATATTTGAAAATTACTTCTACTGCTTGCTAAGTGGAATGCAAAATTTATAAATTAATTATCTCGCAATGTATCTTTCAGTGCAACATTTAGTTGCCAAGTGTATTCAAAATTAGATATACACAAATAATGTACATATACATAAACATATGAAATTTGAAGGACATAAAAATATGCTCCTAATACATTTGGCACAAATAATGATAATTGTATTGATATTATCAAAGATCTATCAATGAGATATCAGTGGATGTATACATGTATTATACTGTTATATTTGCAGGTGTTGGCACCATTATTACAGTTCTGTACAGGTGGTAATAAATTAGCATCCTCATCTACACCTACAACTCCAAGATTTGGTTAGTTTTACTCATGCTAACAGGGATTCATTTGATTCTTGCTAAATTTGTGGCTTTTTTTCATTTTTTGACAGTGAAAATGATTACTGTCAATTGACAACCAAACATATTTTGGACGTCTGAAGGCTGGATTTTGCGTAATCTTTATTAGCCTTATATTGGAGCATATAGAACCGTGAGTTCCTGGATTATTGCCCATGATTGTACAAAAAAATCTCGTTTTTAGCTTGAATTTTTGTCTGATTTTAATGGAACTTAAACCATATGTTAATATCCCAATGATCTCAGTTCCTGTCAATATTGGCGTACATTGAACCATAACTTTTTGGATCTGGCTCCTGATTGTACGAAAAATCATATTTTATGACTTGCGGTTAACCTGTTGTGCATGGCGACCAGGCCTATATCACTCCCAGGCCCAGGTTCTATATCAACTGCAAAGTTAGTTTAACAATAGACCTGCGTGTATCAGATTTGGGTGAATATATTGAGATTTATGTTATTGTTTAGCATGTTGATCAATCATCCATTTTGGTCAAATGACAAGTTCAAATACAGATATTGTTTCTTCAGGAATTATGAGTCAACCAACAAGTCCAGCCATACCAAGAATAAATATCTCCTCTACTCCATCCAACTTAGTTACATTTAAAGTTCTACAGTTGAAAGGAATGGAGGTATTAGCAAGAATATTAGGAGAACCATTAAAATCAACAGATTACCCCAGATACAGCTTTAGCATAGGTATAAGTCTCCAATTGTCTTCAATAGTTACAAATATCTAATTCCGCTTTAACAAGTCCAGTTGTGATTGAAAGCACACTAGCAAAACACAGAGCATTTGGCCCAAATATTATTTAAAAAAATATTGCTTTTATGTTATTAATGTTAGCTTTGGAGGTTTAGTAAAATGAGAACAATGTTAGAACCTGTTTCTCAGGAATATTTGTATCTTGTACCAAATTGATGGTGTAAACTATGATATCCTATTCAAGGATGTAATGTGCAGCTTCAACATTCCTGCTGCATCAAATATTTTCATTGTGTGAAATATTTTCCGTAGATTTGCATTGTAAATGAGTCCGTTGATTTTTTTCTTCTTCAGATCCGTTTGTAGTTGATATTATTACCAGTCCACTTTTTTTCCTGAAACAGTCTGTTATTCTTATCTCCTGTTTTAGAGAGTTGGTGACGAGTCTCGGCTCCGAAATACCAGGTAAACATTCATTGGAACAATTATTATGGTTGGTGAAGATTTGAATGTATCATAATTATTTGAAAAAGTGGAGACTTGATAATCAGTTCATCCATTTTTAATTTGTCATCATTAATAAACCTTTTATCATACTAAATGTTGAATATATAATTAGAAATTCTAACCCATTTAGATCAGATACTTGCAATATTCTCTTGATAATGTCACTTAGTGTGAACAATTTAAGAGCTTTCAAATGTTGTATTTGAGAAATATAAATGTTTGTAAGCTTGATTAAGTTTGTAGATCGATATATTATGTTTTAAGACCGGACATGGTTGATTTTTATAATTAATAATACTGCTACTTGAACAAGTTCCAATCTGTTAATCTCTCCTGAAAAAAAAAAAAATTTGTCTAATACAGTCAAGGTATCAGACATTAACCATTTCATTGTGAAGTTGGTATGTAATTTATTTGTAGTAGTGTTAAATCTGTTTAACATAGTTAGGATAATAGATATCAGAATTTACATCTTGAAATAACTAAACCGTATTATCTTGTATTGCAGAGAATTTATTATTATATACATGGCAAGCTTTGATTGGTCACGTTCATGTAGCTGTAGATATGACACCCAAATCGGATCATAGACAGATGTTTTCCTACTTTTTGAGTCAGTTTCAAGTAATAGCCTGTAATGATGCCCTATCAGCACATTTAGTGGTATGTTTCTATATTTTCTTCCTTGTCTTATTGCTAAGTAATATATAACAACACACAGTGACATCTGTATTCATTTGGTTTTGTAACATATCTTGAACATTAAGAAATCAAATACACCCACTACCTATAAGAGCTCATAATCTGTGCTGTCCTATTAGCATCTTCTTTCTTAGATTACTTTTAATTATACACCCACATTATGTTGTTGTCACCCCCAATTGACTTAAAATTTCTACACAGTGCTTATGTTCATACAACGAAGAAGAATTGTATTGAATTTTGGTACATGTTTTGTATAATAAATGTTGGCATCAAGAAGAACTAAAAGCCTGACAAATTATAATTATTTCTGATAATGAGTTATAAACAAACTCTCATTACCTGGAAAAATATGTGCTTGAAAACTTTTTGATTAGAATGAAATATGTATTTTGCAGAAGATGTTTGAACCAGTATGTTGTCTACCATATAAAGTTTTATCATCAAATGTTTATAGTGTTGGTAATGGAGAAGGCATCATGGTAATATTATTCTACTTTCGTGTTATTAACCATCCATTAATGTTAAAATTGAATGCGGTTTCTTCCATGTCACCAATGAAACAAACTTTATGTTATTAAGTTTTTGTGTTCATAATATTTATGTTCTTATCTTACTTAGTAATTGAATTGAAAATACACAGATCACAGTTCTATGGAATACAATTATATGTACTGTTTATTACAGAGTGATGTTTTGATCATGCTTCTATAGTCTTCATCAATAATATAAATCTGTTACAACTAACACCTGATATCTATTTTGTAGGGTACACCGGCTTTGTCTTTATGTGAAATTCTACTTTCTCCAGTTTTACTAAGTCTAGCTGCTGAAAAAGAAAGGTAATTATAATTTAATTTATTCTTTTTGCGTAACTTTAAGGTAAGTCTGGATGATATTCTCGATATAATGTCATTTATCATGATAGGAAAATTTGGAATGCAATATTTTTTTTGTATTTGAAATATATTAAGATCATCTCATTTATCGTGTTGCCAGTTATTATATTATGTAAGCTGGTGTTTTCTGTATGTATCGAATCCCCGGTTGTACGTGACAAGGAGTAGGGTTGCCTGTCCAACCTCATGGGTTTTCTCCGGGGACCTCCGGTTTCCTCCCACTGCTAAAGATCCCTACGCGCAAGCAAATTATTGAAATAAAATTATATTAAAAAAACCATGTTAGTCCTGAAATGACCTATTTTGTGTCAAGTGGGTGTTAAACCCCATTTCTCTGTGTTTTGTATGTATATTGCCTGGTACTAATGAATGGAATTTACTAGTGCTTTATCTTAATGATTACAATATATTTATCCTTCACAATTTTTCTCCTTTTTTTGACAGTTTCATGACCTTGTATGGTAAACTGATTGATTGTGGTATGAACAACCCAACAGGAACGTTAGAATTCAGTCATGGTGTTCTAGACATAATAGACAGACATGTTGAGTCTCTTCCTACAATAGAGTTACTATGGAGATTATGGAGTGTCATAGCCAATAGATTATTAGAACATATTATTAAGGTAGCTTTGTTATTGTTAATTGCATATTTTCATTTTGAATATTCAATTGTGTATAGTGTCTTTTCGTTTGCTTGAGTAATAGAATTCAACAGATCTTTTGAGTAAGTGATTGATTCATTATCCAGATCGCGTATTCTATATGCCATTGCACGCTTCCTTTGCTAATGCCGTAAAGAAGTTGTATCAGATGTTCTAGTAATAATAGCTTGTCAGAAACAGTGTTGTAAGGTTATGGATCAAATTCCCTTTGATTAGGATAAGACATACTATATTATAACCATCTCACTCTTCTTTGTTAACCCAAATGGAACTTGTTATAGTAAATGACATCATCGAGAGATAAGAATGGGCTGCATAACTGTTATAATTATAAGTTAATGTGTACATTTAATAATTTATATGAATAAAGACTGATTATTGATGCCTAATTATTCTTGCTTGAAAAGATCTATTTTCATTTTAAGCTATATGGGAAAGGAAGGTATGGGTCTGTCATAAACTGATAATGTCTTGGCACAAGTATATCATTTATCTCACGCATGACTAGTGTACAATGATGAAAGCGACAAGCACATGGCAAGATGAATGACACTGGAAGTAGTCACTACAAACTGACTATTGATCAGATCTGATTTCAAAAATTAGAGATCTGTACTAGTCTTTTGTCACATGACATGGTATTGGTAAACTTTATTGATATATTTCAGACAAGTGAGATTAATCAAGGTGATTCGTTAGAGTATGATTTTACCTGTATATATACAGCTTTATTATTACCAGTTAAACATAGAATAGGTTCTCTTGTATCACAGGTTAGTTTATTATCTTTATTATTACCAGTTGACCCAGAAAGTTTCTCAGGAGTTTCCAGAGTGGTTTCCCTTTGTCAGTGGTGCAGGATGAAGGGTTTGGCAGGGAACAGTTTCTAGTCAATCAAATGGCATAAAAAAAAACACGAGACTGTCTTGTACAGGTTAGCATGTACATGAAAGATCCCATGACAGATAGAATTTGATGACGAGTTTGATGAAATAATGCTAACCAGGAAAATTTTCTCTCTTGTCGTATGTCTGTTTTGGTTAGCATTGGTAAATGCAGGAAATTAGGATGTTAAAGCCCATTTCAATTAAACAAAGATTGTTGTATGTTGTATATATTTTTTAGCCTGTTTGTAAGTCATTGTTGAAGACTTGGTCAGATTTATATAAATGTTTTGTACGTGAATCAGCTTTAGTAACAACAGCTCGAGATAATGTTGTGTGTGAAGATTTTATGTCTAAAATAATAAATAGTCTTACAGATGATGAATTAAAGGTAAGTGTCAATTAAACATGAACATTAATCTCCCAGGTTAGAATCCTGACATCTTGACTGAAACCCATAATCCGTTTTGTAAATAATACCTGTGATCGTATATATATAGCAATACTTTCTCGTTAGGATATGAAAAAAATATGAATGAATTTTATGCTGCACATAAAGGTCTTTTGGTAGTAGGTAGTAGGTGAAATGAGCCGAGTATTGTGATAAAGAGAAATTGAACTTAATATTTCTTTCATCATTTGTTTCACAAGTTTTAAGACTGCATAAATGAAAAAGGAATTAAATGACTGGTTTGTCTTCTTATTGTTACAGGAAATCAGTACAATAGATTTTTTAGTACAAATTCTGCAAGTTGTTGTGGATAGTGTAAACTTCTCATCTCTCTCTGCTTCTTCAACATTTAACATCGGTGGTGCCTTCAGTCCAGGCAAAAGATGGCTAAAACATAAACAGAAACCTCTAGAAAATCTTCATTCATTCATTTCTTTATTGACTGATTTACTCACTCACTCAGTTGATATCTCAGATAATGGATATAGCACCAACAAGGTAAGAGATCCTGTGTTATATTTTGGTAGTGAATCTAAAAGACCTCATGGTGGTTGGAATTTAAGGAAGTGGGAACATTATTTTCGGGGGCAACATTTTTCCACACATTGCACTCGTAACCACAGAAATGAAAACTATCATATTTTAGTCTTAAATTGACCAAATATTGACAGTCTTATTTCATTCCTTTTAAACCATTTCAAGTGGTATCTTTTTGTCCACATGTTCAGATTATGAATATTTAATGAGGACGATTGTATTGTTCTTTCTAACAGAAATCTCCATCTATAAATGTGGCTGTTAATGGACTGGTAGATATTGTCTCCACACTTGTTACTCATGTATCCAGTTCTTCCATAATATCCAATATGTTTGAGAAAATAGCAGAACCATTATCCAGACTCTTTTTGTATTCATCAAATAGAAATGGGAATAAACTGTATACACCGTCTTTCTATCAAAAGGTATGTTCATAATTTAATATTGATTTGTTGATTGTGAATGCAGATGAGGTAAAAATTTGTCATATTGATGAAATTGATGTTTAGCATTATAACCCTCGACAGTTAGAATTTGAAACAACAGTAGACTGTAGCGCTGTTGTCTGGAAAAAATTTCATCTTAGCACTTTGCATGGCGTATACCAATCTTCATTTGTTAAACCCCATTCATTTCTGGATGTCTCCAACTGCTATGTCTGTGAATAGCTCTCCATACTCTAGGACTGGAGGTGGATCGCCTGTCCAACTTGTGTGTTTTATCCGGGTCCTCTGGTTTCCTCTCACTGCTAAAGACCTACGCGCAAGCGAATTATTGAAATAAATTTGAACCATATGTTAGACCCAAAATGACCTTATATGTGTTAAGTGGACCTTAAACCTCCTTTCTCTCTCTCTCTCTCTCCCTCTGTAGGACTAGATACTAATTCTTGAAATACCACAGTTCTTCACATGAGTACTGCTTTCAAGCAGTCATCAGCTTCTTGTCGATATAGCGTTGTCCATTTCTATTCAAACAGGGTCCTAGAGAAAGCTTATGTAGTGACTAGTTCCCACATTGATTCCCACATGTAAGAGTTTGGCTAGCATCAACTGAGTCAACTCATCAGTGTATCTTGAATTAAATATCCAGGTGTAATGAAGACATTTTGTTTTTTTCAGTTGGAAAAGTTATGGTTAGATATATCTACATGTCTACAGAGTCGATATAATAGTATTTATGACAGCGACTTTCTCCATATATTATCTCCCTTACTGGTAGCAACATTCTCACATCCCCGTCGACCAATTAAAAACCAAACAATAGTATTATGGAATTCTACGTTCGGGCGATCTTCCATGTTAAACTACCCAGATAAACTGAAGTAAGTGGAAATTTAAATAATAACTGGCAATATTTGTGACATGTTACCTGTCAGTAAAATCAACAGTGGTAATAAGAATTGTGTTCTGTTATGGCTTAAAACACTACTGTTCGTAGCATTTGTAATTTTGAAATGGCCAAAAGATAGACAATCTGATTAAAATCTGATTTTTTATACGCCCACATTTAAATGTGGTCGTATATTGTCGTCGCCCCCGTCCGTCCATCGGTCCGGCATCCACAAACAATTGTGGACGCTCTAGAGGCTAAAGTTAATATCCGATTGACTTTAAATTTATACAGTGTTTAAGATCATGAGATGAAGAAGCCTATTGATTTTCAGCGATTTCCAATAATTACTGCCAGAGTTATGGCCCTTGATCACTTCAAAAAATCTTGTGGACGCTCTAGAGGCCAAAGTTAATATCTGATTGATCTTAAATTTATACACAGTGTTTAAGGTCATGAGACGAAAAAGCCTATTGATTTTCAGCGATTTCCGATAATTTTTTCCAGAGTTATGGCCCTTGATCACTTAAAAAAATCTTGTGGACGCTCTAGAGGCCAAAGTTAATATCCGATTGACTTTAAATTCATACACAGGGTTTAAGGTCATGAGACGAAGCAGCCTATTGACTTTTAGCAATTTCCGATAATTACTGCCAGAGTTATGACCCTTGATCACTTCGAAAAATCTTGTGGACACTCTAGAGGCCAAAGTTAATATCCGATTGACATTAAATTTATACACAGTGTTTAAGGTTATGAGACGAAGAAGCCTATTGATTTTCAGTGATTTACGATAATTAATGCCAGAGTTATGGCCCTTGATCACTTTGAAAAATCTTGTGGACGCTCTAGAGGCCAAAGTTAATATCCGATTGATCTTAAATTTATACACAGTGTTTAAGGTCATGAGACGAAAAAGCCTATTGATTTTCAGCGATTTCCGATAATTACTTCCAGAGTTATGGCCCTTGATCACTTAAAAAAATCTTGTGTACGCTCTAGAGGCCAAAGTTAATATCCAATTGACTTTAAATTCATACACAGTGTTTAAGGTCATGAGACGAAGAAGCCTATTGACTTTTAGCAATTTCCGATAATTACTGCCAGAGTTATGACCCTTGATCACTTCGAAAAATCTTGTGGACGCTCTAGAGGCCAAAGTTAATATCCGATTGACATTAAATTTATACACAGTGTTTAAGGTTATGAGACGAAGAAGCCTATTGATTTTCAGTGATTTACGATAATTAATGCCAGAGTTATGGCCCTTGATCACTTTGAAAAATCTTGTGGACGCTCTAAAGGCCAAAGTTAATATTCGATTGACTTTAAATTTATACAGTGTTTAATGTCATGAGACGAAGAATCCTATTGATTTTCACCGATTTTTGATAATTACTGCCAGAGTTATGGCCCTTAATCACTTTGAAAAATCTTGTGGACGCTCTAGGGGCCAAAGTTAATATCCGATTGACCATAAATTTATACACAGTGTTTAGGATCATGAGACGAAAAATCCTATTGATTTTCAACGATTTCCAATAATTACTGCCAAAGTTATGGCCCTTGATCACTTTGCAAAATCTTGTGACGCTCTAAAGGCTAATGTTATCATCCGATTGACTTCAGATTGATACACAGAGTTTAAGATCTTGAGAGGAACAAGTATATTGATTTTCAATGAATTTTTATGACTTGGAACAGCTTAATCCATGATATTAAAAGTTTTGTATACAAAACGTTAGCATGGGGTAGAACTTTATAAAAACCAAACAAATTCTAATGGTTTTCTCAGTTGTTGCTCTTAATCAGATTTTAGTGTGTTATAAATGTTTCATTACCGAAAAAAGTAAAAATTTGCGACAACTCTTGTTGACTGCCCGGACGATTTAACTGCTGTGGGCGTATGTTTCGTTGTCTGGCAACCTATCTTTTATACTTTCGATGGCCTACACTACATGTAGATCTAACAAGTTATAGCGGTAGGTCACGTCAGGGGTCAAAAGACCGACTTATGACCCTATGATGTCAGACATTTGATTAACCAATCAGCATTGATGTTACTAGTGGATTACCCACAGTTCCGTGCAAAACACGCCTAAAGCTCGCCGTAACAGACCGTTTGATTGGCTTATCCGTGACACCATTCATAATAAATAACAACTCTTCAAGATCCAAGTGTAGTAAAGACAAGTAAAACGAAATTTTGAACTATAAAAACGAAACGAAATAGGATCTGTGTTTTAACCAGATTGAAAGATTGATAACTGGAGCTACTGTCATGCACAGTTCACTTGTTAGCCTAATTGTTCAAAAAGATAATAGTCTTATTGCAGACTTGATTATCAAATCTATAAGATGTCCAAGGGAGTATTTCACTAATATGAAAATAAAGTTTGTATGTGAACACATCCCAAGTGTTAGTGTTAATCCTCTAGTACTATAACCTTAACACTGGACAACATCTGGGACCCCTAAACGAGTCCAGTAGACAGTAAGTATACTATACTTCATGTATGTTATCTACCACATGATTTATAACAGTTATATTTTGTATTCAAGGGTTGTGTTAGCTAAAGTAAAAGAGAAGACACCTCTATCTTTACCTGGTTGGCTTTCTATTGATACAACAACTATAATAGATGATACACCTGCGAGTCAATCACAGTTTAGTCAGGTAAACATATTCTATATTATTCTTAATTATATTTTCAAGGTATTTTGGCTGCCAACAGGCCTCAGGGTTTTTTGAGGTTTTTTTTCTAACTTAATATATAAAATGCAAAAACAAGCTTGTTTAATATAAATCATTAATGTCCAATAATGAAAGTGGTGAGTGATTGGAGCCTATCAAAGATACGAAAGCATTTTCATTTTGGAGTTAAGTTGGATAACCTAAGATATAGACCAAGATACTCTTGTCATTTCTTGGTTTGAAATTTCATATGAGGCTGACCTTAAAAATATCTTTGTTTCACCAAACCCGACCCACAATCGAGGAGAAGGGTCGGTAGGTCGGTTTTTTTTTCAGATTTTTTTTTAAAGTCAGAGAAATCAATACAGAAAACTTATTAGCTGTATACTACAGATTCATTAATTTTGTTTAATGAATTTGGGGTCTGACGTAAAAAGTAACGAACTGAAAGTTTTTATTAAACTTAAGAGCTAATTTGACAGCTTAATAATTTTCCGGGTGGAAACATTCGTCTTCTTTATTGGCAAACAAATCAATGACATCGGGATTTTTCGTGATGCCCGACTCGCATACGATTAGCCACGAACTTGAAGTGTGAATCTCCTTCAACACGTTTTTAACGATAGTGCGCGTTGTGCTTTCATTTTTCTCGAAAACGGATATTGAAAATATCGTCGTCATGTTTAAAACTACGCACCACAGACATAGAGGCAGAATTATTTCGTGGGAATGGACGTGTATTCGTCTGCAACCATTTTGTTGAGAAGCGACACCTATGACGCTTTCGTCTTGATCAACCAGTTTCAATAATGAATCAAACCATAGCCATAGTATAGGGAAATAACTCTCATGATATATTTCAGGTTGACACACAAAATAAAATAAAAAGATCGTGGAAAAGTGCAATAAAATAATTTAAGTCGGGGGTGGTTTTAGTTAGTCGGTCGCGTTAGGCGAAACAAAGATATTTTTAAGGTCAGCCTGAAAAGCAAGTATAATCTTGGTCTAAATTTCAAAATATACAAAAATCAGAGATGAATTAAATATGATTTCCAAATGCTACAATATTTATGGAAGTCTTTATTTTCTGAAATTATGTTTTACAGATGGATGCACCAGAACCCCATCTACCAGGTCTTCCATCACCTCATAAATTTCATGGAAGTTTCTTAAATAAAGCTGTTTCACCAAATGTCAAAAAATCCCCAGCTAAGCTATCGGTTACAGAATTGAGGAACGTAACAAGTGCTAAGAAAAAATTGGCTATAGACGGTTTGACCAATAATGTAAGTTTTAAAAATTCTATAGCACCTTTGAATAGGTCTTTTATCGGTAGATCCTGCCTGCTAAATTACCTAAAATACCTAAGACAGACATTTCAAACTAATGTAACCATTATACTACTGATAGTACTGGCGAACTAATTCAATTAGTTTGGGTTCAGATTAATTTGTGGAATTGAAATTTATTGGGATTGTTTCTTTAAACAAAATAAAATTATAATTTCAAAATGTTATATTTAAAAGTTGTTTTTTTTTTTATATGAATGTCGTCATCCAGAGATAAAGTGTGATCATAAAAGTTCCATCAGCTACTCTTCCTGTGATCAAGATTTAAAATGTATAAAACTACTAATGTCTATTGTTTAATATTCTATTCCTTTTTCTTTTTTTAGGATTATGTTGTCATCAAGTCATCCCCTAAAAAATCAAGAATTCTAACAGAACATCAAAGAGAATCCATGAAGCAGAAAAGGTACTTAAATATAACCAAAATTTAAACAAGGAATTAAGTATTGTGTAATGAATATGAATTTCTATAGTGCATGAATGTTGTTTGATAGTATAAAAACTTCACTCTCCCTTCAGAATTTGTGAATGAGAACCAGTGTTGTTTTGTTTTTTAAAACTATTAGATTTTATTGATGCATATTGATTTGTTTTTTTATTCAGTGTAATACCAGCTATGTATAATAATTTAGACCAATCACAATCTCTAGATATATCTATGATGTCACAGTTTCAACAGGATACACAACCAGAGTGAGTTATCTATTTATTGTACCTTGGTATATCAGGAAGGAGTGTTTTATTTGATAAATCTACATGTCTGTATCAAGCCATTGTTTACTAGTCAATCTAATGGCCTATTTCATGTAGGCTGTTCCTGCTTTTAGTGGCACCATGTATGATATACTTCGAAATGAAAGACAAAACAGCTTTGATTTATGTTGAAAATAAAATGCTCTATTTGAATTGGGAGTTACAAATCTGTCTTTTCAAAATTCTGATGTTGAGATAAAACTGAAATTGAGGGCCACAATTAATAGAGATTAACGCCATTGCTAATAGAAATAATTTTGACCGCGGACTCAAAGAGATCTGTCTGCCTGAAATTCATGTGATAATTAGACAGCTTATTATTGACTAACTTAATTTCATAGTGATAAGATAATGTATATTTCAGTTTGGTTGTGTCTTCAACAGACAGTGAAGTTATAGTTATACCTTCCAGCCAATCAGAATCTAGTCAATCAAAGGTTAGTGTTATCTTTGCATTTAAATATACAGATGAAAAAGTTATATGCCAGTCATAAAGAACAGATACAAAATGATACAGGATTGAACATCCTACTTTTCTGCATTAGGCAATGAGTAAAATTTTGCTGGGACGGCGGCCCTAGAGTCTACTCTTTTATTTCAAATTCCAATTGTTAAGTTCTTATACGCTAACGTGTGCACAGGACTTCAGTTTTCCATCCTGCAACACTGACAAAAGGATACCACTCTGAAAGTCCTGGGAAAATTTGTCGACTGATAACCGGGTCTCCCGGTTAGCCAGCGCATTAGTTCGCCACCATGGTTCCTTATTAAAATTTAGATTAAAATACACTACAAAGAGAATTTGAGTCACAAAAAAATAGAACTATAGTTTAGTGTCCCCAAGTTTGCTCCCCCTGCATGTTGTAAAGTCTCTTACTGCGAAAGATGAATTTGCTGTAATGTATCCCCATGCTATAGAAACAACCCTTATCATATATTGCAACTCTTCTAAAATTGCTGATTACATGAACTATCGTTAGATTAGAATTGACAGTTTAATGGAAGTTTTTGTTGTATAATTTCAGGAAATGTCTGAGCAATCTCCTGCACAAAATGAGGACTCTGAACCAGAACCTGAAATTACCTTTAAACAGCCTGTCAAAACTCGAAGACGATCTGTGCGCTTTTCCTGGGATGCAGATGATGAAAAAGCTCAAGATAAGACCCTAGGGTCTAGCTCTGTGGCTAAAAACAATACAGATATCAGTGTCAAGTCTGACTCATTATCTTCATCATCTAGTGCTAGTCTTAAACAAAATTTAGAAGGTGCTGTGGGAATTATGGATCAAACATTTGAATCGGTTAGCAACAAAAGTAGTTCTTCATCACTGGAAAACAAAGAAAATAAAATGGACACAATTGATTCTAGTGAATCTGTTTTAGTGAAGTGTAATTCTCAGGATTCCGATCCACAATCGATCAACAATTCACCACAAACCGTCTTCTCACAAATACGATCCTTCAGTCAATCTCCTCAACGTTCACGTATACCCTCTCCAAAACGAAAAAGCAACAGTCAAGAAATTCGAAGCTCTTCCAGATCACCCAAAAGAAAATCAATCAGTGCTTCTTATAATTTTAGTCTTGATAAATGGGTGGTCAAGTCTCCATCAAAAAGTCTCACAACTGGTGATGATTTAAAAGGTAACGATAGTGTTTCATCTCAAGTGTTAGTCGAAGACACACAGTCTCCCACCAAATTTAAGAATGGCTCTGCAAAGAGTGACTCTGCTAGTAGTGTAACGCCTAATCGCATTTTGTTTGATGGGAATAAACCAAGCATGGTTGCTGAGAGTCCAGAAATAGTGCCCGATTCACCAGAGCTTAGTGCTGTTGTAAAAGTTCATAAATTAACAGATAGTGATATTAAGAAATACTCGCAGGAAAATGCTTTTGAATGTTCTATGGATGAAAAAATGCAGAACTCTGAAATGTTTGCTTTCTCTGAGAATAAGGTCAATAGTTCACAAGGTTTTGAAACCGCATCAAAATCACAATCATTAGGATTTTTCAGTCAGGAAAGAACTTTGTCGCAAGAGAGCAGTCAAGGAATTCCCTCCACCGACGATTCAGTACGAGGTATTTCTGGAATTTTGACTGCTGAACAGAAAGAACTGCTTAATGATTGTCCATCCACAGAAACAGAAGACTCCATATTTTCAGCAACAACTCAAAGTCAGAGTATTCTCAGGACAGAGCCCACTTCAGTTGTTGATGATGTTGATATGGCTGAAGTGGTAAGTGCAGATGATAACATGAAATATGATCCCACTACATCTAATACATTAAAAGATACTATTTCCCAGGAAACCACAGTACTAGAGAAAGATGAAGATGATCAAACACCACAATCTTCTCAAGGCTCTGAAAGTGAAAACAGTCAGTGTGATGGAAGCTATGATCCAACAAAGATTTCCACATTTAATGAAGATAATGCTAAAAAGAAGCGGAAACAGGCAACACCAAAGAAATCTCCATTGCCAGTTACTCCTCGTCGCACACCTAGACGTCACAAAAAAAGACGTCATTCAAATTGTGACTGTTGTTCAGCCGAGGAAGATGCAGACCGTTCGACTCTAAAAAGCATTTCTGAAGAAAAAAATGAAAACAAAAGTCAATCAAAAAATGAGAAAACTACTGAAATATCCTCTCAAGAAGAAGAAAAATTAAAGGTGACAGTAAATATAGAAAATCCTGATTTAAAGAAATTGGAAGAAGAACAAGATTCATCTAATGTGGTTTCTGATTCTCGTAAAGATGATTTCACTGAAGATTTAATATCAGAGTCAATGGAGGCAGCTGAACAAACTCCTGAAGGTAAAACAACGTGTAAAGAAATTCGTAGAAAAAGTACTACAAAGGAAAAACTTGCTGTAGCCAAGCGTAGATCGGCAAAATTGTCTGAAGAAGGAAACAAATCAAGAAAACAATTGGATGAAAATTCAGATGTTAATAAGGCAGTCGATAAAAACGAAGTTGAAGCAAACACAGACGTCTGTTTGCCCGATCGTGAAATAAAAAAAGAAATGTCTGATACAAATTCAAATAACAATTCAGATCTCAGAAAAGACCTCCCTGTTGTTCCATGTGAAAATTTAGGTGAAAAAGACAATGATTTGCTTGTTGACGCTGAAATATCTTGTAGTCAATTGACTGAAGATTCAAAGACATCATCTCAGGAATCCATGACATTTTCAGCATCCACATCCAAAGATTTTCCTAACAGGTCGACTCGATCAGCTAGTAAAAGAAAGAATAGAAAAACTTGTTCCCCGAAAACAAATCGTTTAAGGTCCTCGGGGCTTGTGATACAAACTCGTACGTTGCGTGATGGAAAGAAAATAACTTTAGCTAAATTGTCACCGGTTGCAAAAAGGGTTCGCAAAAGAGCAAAAAAAAATCGATCAGTTTCAGAAAGTGATGCTGGCAATGAAGCTGAAAAGGAAATTTCAGAAACAGAAAGTGAAATGTTGGAGAAGAATGGAAAAGCCAGTATTTCTAAGACTGATTCTCAGAAACAGGATGATAGTATTAGTGATAATCAAGTTAATGATGTTTTTGGAGAACTTATAAGTAGCAATATTAATCAAACTAGCAATGATTCTAAACAAGACAAAATATTTGATAAAATGACGGTTATGGGGGACTCGGACAAAAGTGATGAACTCCTAAATAAGTCTGATAATATCAAAATTGACAATAATATCAAAATTGACAATGCTAAATTGATCGAAACTGAATCAAAAGACAAAAGTGCAGACATTACCAGCACTGATGAACAAATTATTAAAGTGTCAAAGACTGAAATAGATTCGATTGAGCCAGTATTAAAAAATTCTGTAGATGGAGAAAAGGTTAGTCGAGATGCAAAAGAAAAGGCAGGAATGCTCTCACCCATTCCGCAAGAAGAAACACCCAAAAAATTCAAAGGATCCAAGAAAAGATCCTTATCTGGATTAGTTAATTCTGATTCGAAAGTGATCGGATTGAATCGTTTGGGATTTAAATCGAGAGGTTTTAATATCGTTAGACGAAGTATATTACAACAGCGTAATATGAGTGATGATCAGAGTAAAACAAGTATATTTAAAACAAATAGTTTAAGTCCAAGTCGATCGTTTTCATCTATAACAGCTTCACCAAGTACAAGTATATTAAAGAGAAGATTAAGTGTAACTGATATACAGTCTAACTCCCCTTCACCTCCAGCTAAGGTAGGTTTAAAAGAGCTAAATCTTTTTGATTTACGTTGGGTAAAGTACAGCATTGAATTCGGTTAATTAAATTTTTTGTTTTGAAAGATTAAATTGAACCGGTTTTAGGGATGATGATTTTACACTTCAGATATGGGCAAATTTCATTTCAGATTTTAGTCAATTCCATTTTTTTCCATTTCACAGCAGAAACACATGGGAGTAGGTCTATCACTGAATCCATTATGGCCGATCAATGTTTCTTTTATTCAGTATGATCCTTCACCAGGGGTCTCAATAACTTTTCGAACTTGATTAGCAGAACTGCTAATCAAGTTAGATAGGCTAAATTCAGGCAAATTGATTAGCAATGTCCAGTTTTGATTAGCAGTGTGTGAATATCCATTGACTACAATTTTGGAAAACTGTGATTGAAGTAAAATCTATCTGTTGAATTGTACAGTATTATGCAAAGCATGATTTCAGTCACACTATTTCAAAATTATTGTCATAAAAATTTTAATGAAATTAATGTCTGCTCATTACTGTGTGTGTATTCTCGACATGTTATTAACCGGTAAAAAACGTAGTAGGCCTATCAGAATAATTTCTGTGTTGATTTGTCTTTCGAACATTCAATATTCACAACCATGTCACTTGTTGACGTAACAGCCATTAACTCGTCAGTGCTGATATCAATCAAATAATATTTTACACGTCGATGCATCGGGAGCTAACATCGATACTTGCAATGCATCGATGATTGATGATACATCACCGATATCGGTAAATTTGACAGACTTACAACTACTACAAAGATCGCTGTCGTCGATCGAAAATTCCCTGCTTCAAATCTCCGTTATAAATTCATCATTTAGTACCCGCATCAATACTAGTGCCTACCTTTGTTAAATATTCCATAATATCTATCCCATTTTGTTAAGAAAATCAATAGATTATTTTTATTTTATCAAAAAAACGCCTGTAATTAAAAACAAATCAGCGGGATGTAACTCCATGTAATATAGGGGGCACTAGAACTTATAGTAGATGATTGTGACCAGGGCTGCCGACAACCAGTATCGCAGCGCAATTTGCGATACATATTTTGTCCGTTGCTAATCAAAAATTAAAATCTAACGTTTTTGATTCGCAGTAACTGCGAATCAATAATATGCCTGTCATTTTGGATATTGACACAAAGATTTATCCACATTTCTCAACACTTTCAACGCGTATAAAATATCAAATAAATTTTATAAACAAAACGGAATTCTCCGTGTGACATTTTCTTCTCGAACTACCCAGACTCAATTCATGATACTATATAATACAGGGACATAACTCTATGAATCGGGACTATTAAACTGGAAATAGCGAATCAAGTAGTACCACTCACGTTGCGAGACATGTCAATTTCGAGTAATTATATCAGTATTCAATTTGAAAAAAAATAAATTCAGTGTATCCCCCACGTATTGTAAATAAAATATAAAAAATAAATACGTGTAAACTTATTGTAAAGTGAGAAATCAAAGTAAGAATTCCCGTAAACTATTATTGTTTATATCGCGTGCGTCTAGTTAATCGAGATTATTCGTAAAATACTGCGTGCTTCCGATTGAACAAAAATAATAACATACGATAAAAAGCAGACGAAATTGTTTTCTAACGAAGAAATAAGAAGCCACTGCCAAGAATTGGCTTCAGACATAAGGCCTAACAAAAGTCTACATTCATTCAGAAATGTTCACAGCTAGCTGTAGAAGTGCTAACATTCTAAAAAAATCTTAAGAATGAAATCTAATCATTTGCTATCAATTAAAATTAAAATAATCTTGTTATTTAGGTGTTTTATGTTAATTTGAAACTGAAAAACTGCTAATAGTGCTAATCAATTTTTAAATTTGCTAATCAAATTTGGCAAAATTGGACTTTTTGATTAGCAGTGCTGCTAATCATCTGTGAAAAATTACCGACAGCCCTGATTGTGACTAAACTGGCGAAGAAATGTCGAAAAATCGTAACGGTTACGTATTGTGTTTCCACAAACTGGATAGACGACTTATAACAATGATATTAAGGGGATATTTTATTGGGCGATAAAAATAGACACACTCCGACATTTCTTTTTCGGACGATTCCTTGATTTTCCGCGAATCCATTTGACAATGTGAATTCCGCATTTTCTGCGGCTTTTCCATCCCTACGGTTTCATGAATTTAGTTTTATTTGTTGCTCACTTCTATCGACAGCTATAAACGTAAAATTTTCAGACACGACAGATCAATAAACATAAGTGTATCAATAAAATTGGCCATTTTATTTGTGACCCGATTGAAAGCAGTTTAGACATTCTAAATTGTAACTGTTTAAAACTGATCTAAATCAAACTATATTTATGACCATTATTTAGTCTCCCAAATATTTTGAAGCTTTTGATTGCTAGAAATGAAAAAGGTAATCAGGTAGCCCAATCACTGTGCCAAATTATAGATTTGAATTTATAGCAATCTCATTAAAACACAGATCCGATTTGGGGTTGTTTTTTTTTTTTTTTTTATAGTTCAAAATTTCGTTTTACTTGTGTTACTACACTAGGATCTGGAAGAGTTGTTATATAACCTGCGTCATGGCTCAAAATGTTCGCCTGTCTACTTGTCGCCGACAGGCGATTTTTTCGTCTGACAGGTAGCAAATAAAACTACCTGTCGCGGACTAAATTTTACTTGATGTTCAGTAAATTGACCACAATACTCACGCCCACGTCACGTACATTTAATTATTAGTTTCTAAATGCAAGAATTAAGCACGAAAATACCGCGAAAAGCCGCCATTTGCACTGTTTACATTTCGCTCTGTCATAGGCTACAGTTACTCACACAGTTTGGAAGTAGACAATTTTATATCAATGAATTTCACACCATCTACGCTTGTTTTCATCTGCTTGACACTAGTTTATAGCATTATGGAGTATTATATCTAAATAAATTAAAACGCACCCCCAAGTCACCTGAAATAATTCTACCGTAATGACACCACAGTAAATATAGTAGTGGTTGGAATGGAAATGCACACGGCTCGTTGCTTGGTGTATTTAATCATTTAAAAAGTTTTAAACAATTTCCATAAATATAGGTTATGAATAATTTATAAGACAATTTGACAAAATCAAAAAATCAGGTCGGAAAAATATTTCATATATAAATATAATTTGTAGCGTAAATATAGTCCAGATATGTGAGAAGGGAATTCCAGGTGGCGTTATCTGTCCTTTGCACGCGGTACATGTAAATACGGTGCCATGCACAGGTGTGATTTGTGTTTTGATATTCAATTTATTACGGTTATTTTAAAACTGAATTCTACAACTCAACGGCGAAGTATTCTTGCGACAGGTAGCTCTTTTTAAACATTTCGAGGCCTGACCTGCATTCTGTTTGATGTGAGGGAGTAGCCAATGAAACGTTGCAGTGAGTTCTTGGCATGCAATGCACGGAACTGTGGGTATCCTACTAGAAACATCAACGTTGATCGGTTAATCAAATGTATGACGTCATAGTGTCAAAAGCCGCTCATATGATCCCTGAAGCAACCTCCCACTACAACTAGTCAGATCTTTATGCAGTAGAGGCCATCAAAAGTATAAAAAAAAAAAAACGAAACGAAATATAGATCTGTATTTTAATCAGATTAAATTTATAGTGAAGAAAGTGTGAATTACATGTAGCTATATCTTGTGTATACAATTCCATAACCGCAAAACTCCTTTGAAAACATTTGCTTATGTACATGTATTTTAAAGTTTTCTTTGTAAATATTTAAGGTTTTTATATAAATATTTCAGCAAAGAAGAGTATCATTTGCTACACCTATAGTGGAAGGAAAGAGTCCAGTGAAATATCAAGAAATAAACAACATACCTCCATCACCATTGATTACAAACAGTTTTACACAATTAACATGTACTGGTAATAAGGTAAGTTAACCAGAAATAAAACTAATTGTGGAATATTTTAACATCTTTTTATGCATTGGTTTATTATATTTCTTTTATGTGTACCTATATTTCAAACTTGTGGCTTAAGTTAAACATCTGTTTCCACATAGGGTGAAATCACAGCGTAGTTTGGAGATAGAAGAATGATTAAGTTTTACTGCCTCCATTTCCTTAGTTAAGGCACAAAGGGCCTTTTGAGTTATAGTTTCCAATAGAAACCATTCCAAGAATCCATCCAGGTGTAGCTACTGGATATGGCCTAATAAGGCCTGTGTTGCCATCTAAGATCTAAACTAATTACAGTTTTGAAAATCTGGCATTAGGACCTTCTATAGGATGCTATATTTATTTAATGATTAGCTGTTCAGGTTTACTATTTGCAAACTAATATTAACAAAATTTCTTTTGAAATTATGAGCTTATTAACTATTTATGCTTTGCATTTGTTTTGTTAGTATTTAGTTGGTTCACCCAGTTACAGAAAGAAAAAAAGTAGCATGGAAAAGGTATGTTTCTCACCTGGACAACATATTGTTAATCTATTAAGAAAAATGTGATGGTTTTTAAATGCCCACATTTAATGTGCAGGTAAATTGTCATCTCATTTGTGGGTGTGTAACCACTGTATCTTGTGAACAGAAGCAGGACAGAGTTCTCCTTGATATTTTTTAAATTTGTGTGAGTTTAGAGCTAACACGGTTGATTTTGCTGATGGCAGGGGTATTATGCTGCATAACATGTTTCTGTTTTCTCTTTGCCTCTAGTTTTATATATTAACACTTTTGATGTTATTGTATTTAGCTTGTTTATATTCAGTACTCACTTTATATATAATGCTTTATATATAATCTTCCTGATGACTGAGATTAAATTTAAAACCGACCAGAACTTATGGAGGAAAACATTTTGCATCAGTACTGCCGACATATTTAATCTTAGTATTCAACCTTGTTTTGAATATGATCAAACAAAATCAACCAATCAATTTGAGTCAAGAACTGTATGTTTACAACAACAGAATTTAACTCAACTATGGATTCAATGCTGAAGGTAATGTTAAATTGTCTACCATTGGCGCTTCTCGATTTGCTACTTAATGAGTGGAGTAATAAACTAGGATTAACATGCCATTCTATATTTTACAGGAGATAGAAGACTCTGAATCTCAAGCCAGCCAATCACAGCCCTTTAGATGTACGGATGAATCAGTACTCAATGTGAACGGACCTGCTTTCCCCGAGTTTATAGATTGTGATTTACCAGTTGAAAAGATTTTACCACAATTAACATCATCCTTATGGTACGTAGAAACAGCTTCGTACCACCAGGATGTCTATTTATATTTTGTTTGTAGACACTCTACAGTTTATAATTTTTATCCGATTTTAACGAAACTTTAAATATAGATTTATATTGCAGAGTTCTCTGTTCCTTTTAGTATTGGCATGTATCGAACTGTAACTTGGATTATGGCCCCTGATTGTACGACAAATCACATTTTTAGCTTGTTATCTGTCCATCTCTTGCAAAATGTGGGCGTATCTTGCATGGAAACCACTTGTTCTATTTTTAATTAACAGTTGATGAATGTTCTTTAGGTAGTAATTCCGATGATTAAGATTACTAGAAATATGAATATTGTTACATGGCTGTACCTTCACTACATACTATAAAAGGCATGGAATAGGACAATATTTGATTTCTTTCGAAATAAAAATGTTATGTTAGATTAACTTGAAATAAAATGTTTTGCAGGTCAAGAGGACTGGTGCAGCTCATTCGTTCCAATGTTAAAAATATTATTAGTGTTGGTGATCTCTGTAGATTATCAGAATATGAAATAAATAACTTACCTATTCGTCAACCGAAATTACCTACTCTTCAGAAAGCTTTAGCAACATTAGAATATAAGAAAAATAAGGATACTGTCAACGTGGAGAAAGGTAATTTTCATTTTAAATGTCTTTTGTGTTGTAATTATTTTAAATATTAGTCAATCTTACCATTCGCCTGTAAAAAGATAGATAGTTCGACGTAACGTTTCATTAGAGCTCCATTAATAATATTTAGCGATTTTTGTGCATGCACTATAGTAAATTTCATTAAAATTACTGAAAATTAACTTTACCGATGTTCCAGCTCGAGGAATAATTGCTACATTTGTAGAAAAGTCTCAACATTGCAACATGAAATGACTAGTTTGTAAAATATTGTTCAATAATATTGAATACCTTGAATGTATCTTGAATGCCTTTGGTTAATTCGTAATTCTGTTTTATTACATTTTATTTTTTTAATTTTATTTGTGTTGGTTAGACGGTGAATGTATAGAAGAAGAAAATATGCCAATGAAATACAGTTTACCCACAGTAGTAGAAGATGAAGAATGTGATGAAGAACTACCCAGTGCTGATGAAGCTTTACAAAAACTTGCTGATGCTACACCCCAAGTAGAAGGTAATACAGAATATTTTATTAAACTCTAAAATGAATTATTTGTTTTATCCATTAAATACAAGATCTCACATCATGGATCAGAAATGTCAATTAGGAAAGAAGAGGCATGACATGTTCCACAAAGAGTTTGTCAACTGTGTCTTTGTATTGTAATAATTAAGCAAAATGTTTAATACATAAATTGATAATGTTTTGTTTTATTCTACTTAGATTGTGATGCAGATGATGCATTAAAGTTGAGTCAAAATTCTGATTCTGACCAATCAACGAAGAGTTTACAACTTAACATTGAAGATCAGAGCCATTCAAGTGCTACTATTCCTAATTTAAGTGCCTTAGAACCTGATAATCTATTGGACATTGTAAAAGAAATTGGTCAGTCGGGAGTGTTTGATAATTTAAATGATATTCGAACTGGAACTTTATTTCAAGTACATCAACATTTAACAAGTTTTACAAATAAAGTTGTTGCAGCTATTCAGAGCAAGTGTCAATCACCAAATAATACACAGGAATAAAGACAATTAGAAACATATTCTATTGTACATATATTTCCTCTTTTGATTATCGTGATTTCAGATGTTTTTAATACATGTGAGCTAGAAATGTCTTGCCAAACTGGTTGTGTTGATAGAGTAATACTTGTGTAGTGGTAGGTGAAAATCAATATTAAAAAATAAAAATATCTATGTAAATTTATAAACATTTATATATAAATCGATACAGAAGCTTTGACCTACTTATGCAAGAATTGTCCATAATTATTTTTAAAAGATCTCCATTGTTAAACCGGTTAGCTGTTACTAAAAAGTGCTGGTCTGATATATTATCATAATTTGTAACCATGTTTTAAGTTTCTTTTCAACTCAACAACTTAAAACATGCATTATGCAAGAGTAAAATCTGCTTATTACAAGTCTTTCTTTAGGCCTGAAATGTTATCTAAATTATCAATTAGACATTAATTAACTTATCCAGACCATAATAAACTCTTGATGTCAAGGCTAGCCTTCGATGTTGGCTGGATTAGATTCCTATATGCCGCTTAACGGCCATTGATAATTAAATCAAAACAGAGGATAATCGAGACTATGCTGTTTATATTAATGATTTTAGTAATGATGACCGAGACTATGCGAAAATTTCACGCGCTTCGTTCTCTGCTCATAGTGGATCAATTTGACTGAAATTTTCAGCAAATTACCTTTACACTATCTAGTTTTTAACTATTATAGCGAGAACTGCCATCTCTTTATCTTATCTCCCATAATGTATCTTTAATTATCTCAATTTAGTATACTGCTATACAAGACAAAAAAAATAAAAGTTTTACAATATTTGCTGTTGTAAATAACTGTATTGTCCTTTCCAGACATTCTGGTGTAGTTAGATTTTCAAGTTGTTACATTGTGTATTTATATATATATATGCCCACTCTGAAATCGGGTCGAATAATGCCATTGCCTGTCCTGTCACCGGATCTTTTTAACACTTAAATATGTTGTTTACATTATTGAGACAAAAAAATCATCTTTAAGAATCTTTCAAATACTGGCGAAAAAGTAATCCAATCTAATCGGTTTAGAGTTATATACATTTTTCAAATTAGTGACATGAAACAGCTCATTAAATTTAACAATTTCTGTGAGTTATGGCTCTTGTTCTTTTTGTAAAAGCTTGTGCTGGCTCTTAGTTTGCTTGAAAATTCATGATTCAACATTTGTGAACTGCTCCTATGATATTGCTGTGCTGTAAGTGTGTTGGCAACCTATCTTTATTATATTAGAATAATTATTGTTTATATTTCTGTGTTTATCAAAATTTTTATTGGTGTATGGGACCAGAATCAAATTATGCTTTTAAAAAAAATTTTGTAAAATAATGTAACTTAAAATTGTTTCAATTTTTAATCTGTATGTGTATGTAGTATCTCATTAATAAAGTTAAGAACTATTGGTTTCTGTTACATGCATTGATCAATCTCTTGTCAGTATGGGAAGCATGCTGGCTCAATAAGCAGGAGGCTGGGTTTCAAGAAACTTAAAAGCGTTATTTCCACTTTGCAGTGGTGCTAAGGATGCTCATCTAATTGTCCAAAGATAAAACAAACGAGGTATGCACGTAAAAGAACCCTTGACAGTTGGAATTCGAAACCACCAGTTAATGACTTAGTCATTATCAAGTTGAACTCAGCAAGTAAAGAGTATAACTTAGTCCCATCTTTTTATGCCAACAAATGAGTTTTCAAAGGACTTGTCAGCTTATAAGGTTGACGTGTTGTCATATGTCTGTAATCACAGTGGCCAAGACGCTGGCTTGCTAGTCTGGAGGTTGGGTGTTCGATCCCTGCACTGGCCAAGAAAGTTCATCCAGACTTTCTGGCGTGGTTACCCCTTGTCAGTGACCTGACAAGGACAGCTGTCTAGTCATTAGGATGGGACAAAAAACAAGGTCCTGTGTACACCTTGGCATGCACGTAAAAGATCCCTGGACAGTTGGAATTCGATAAGAGTAGACCATAGTTCCGCTGTCCGAGCAAAATTTCCCTCATAGCACACTGTATCATATGCCCGTCTTCATTAGCCAAGTTCGGAGCAGAACAGTAGGACGTGAAACCCCATTTCATTCAGGAGAAGTGAACTTAACACATATTAGCTGCCATTGGTAATTAAAATCCAATGGTTAATAATGAATTCTTCCAGCATCACCAAGCCTAATCTGGCTTACGAGGACACACTAAACATGGGACAAGGCTGATAAATTGTTGTGACCGCATATGCCAAACCTGAGACATAAATTCAACACTGTCAGATTAAAAATTAACAATATTTCACAACACTATATACAAGAAGAAGAAATGCTGCAAGATATTTTAACATATTTATTTGGTGATGAACATGAGTTTCTGAGCATCTGTTTTATCAACAGGTAATCTGATTAATGTTTGTCAAATTTTATCTGATCAACAGATTTGATACAGGATAGATTAATCACATTGCTCCCACTTCCAAGATATCTCCATCTTCCACACATAATGAGTTGTAAAAAATGTCATTTAACCAGTGTCCAGTCAATACCATTTACTTAGCAGTTTAACTTAATTAAGGCCTTCTGAAAATCCTGAATGATCCCAAGCAGTGATCATGAGTTATCCCCTGGTTTCACAAATTTTCCCTGAACAAAAATCCTTGGTACATTGATTCCCTCTTTTTTATTGACAGTATTTCTCTGAACATAATCATTTCTCTCCTGTATAAAACCAGCTTCTGTCATCATGCCTTCTAATATTTCTGAAAAACATCAAAATTAAACATCTTGATGACCAAAAATAATGAATAATTATTTCAGAACAGGGCTTCCCTTATGTCTCATCATCTGTGGTTTAATGATTGAGAGTGATACATTAAAGATACATTCCCGCATACAAACTGGGTGATTTGATGATATATTTGGCCTAAAGACATATTCAAACTTAATTAATTTATCATAAATTTGCTTCAAATCCTTCTCAAAACATTGTAATTGTCAAGGAATACCCTTGCTATAAAAATCGATCAAAAGAGGTCATGTTTGTGTCAGGTGACTTACGGGTGAGAAGGCGGAGGAGAATTCATTGCATACACAAGACGGTGTTGTCTTTAATCCCTGACTATTTATTACAAATATTGAATCCTAATTAAATTCTAGGATTATTCACTGCCCGCGTCTTTTTCCGTGATTTTTATCTCAGAAAGTGTTGTACGTCTAACTCTTCATAAAGTTTATCAACATGTACATCAAGCGCTCAATCTCTGCATGCATCCTTTGACATCATGCGTGCAGATATTCCTAATCATCGGGCTGTCGATTAGGGGAATTCAGTATTTTTCTAGTAAGATTGGACATATCTACTTTCCATATATACCAAAATTGCCATACTTTTATTGGAAATAACCACCCGATAAATACTATTCTGGGAACCTATCTTTAAGTAATATATAGATCCTGCATGCGGGTGTTAGCCTGAGTGTTGTTTCAATATATTACGCCATGTCTTAAGCTCAAGACCATTAGACAACTTAAGGCAACACAAATAAAATAACTTGTTTCTCGGGCACCGCCCGCACGCAAAATTGGTTGCGCGTGCAGTCTATTTATTAGTCTTGATGAAAAAAAATAAATATGTAACGCCCGCCCGCACATCGACAAGCAAGCCGTAAAAAAAATATCCCGCATGTACCTACATCCGCCATACATGTATATCTATTCAAATGTATTAAACCTGATTCAGATGAACATGCTGTCTTTTTTATCCGAGGGGATCACGTGGCTAGGTGGGTAAGACGCTAGCTCGCTAGCCTGGAGGTCGGGTGTTCGATCCCTGCATTGGCCGAGAAAGTTCATCCAGATTTTCCGGCGTGGTTCTCCCTTGTCAGTGATGCAGGACGGAGGGGCTGACAAGGAAAGCTGTCTAGTCGTTCGGATGGGACGAAAAACCGAGGTCCCGTGTACACATTGGCGTGCACGTAAAAGATCCCTTGGCAGTTGGAATTCGATATAAGAGTAGGCCGTAGTGCCGCTGTCCGGGCAAAATTTCCCTCATAGCACACTGTATGGCGTATGCCCGTCTTCATTAGCCCAGGTTAGGAGCAGAACAGTAGGACGTTAAACCCCATTTCATTTCATTTCATTTCATTTCATTTTTTATCCGAACAATGGCGAAGTTTGGCAGATTTGCCTTTTTTATTGATATCGAAAGAACCTCCATTTTGTATCACGTGATATTAATTACCTCCCCTGATAAACTAGAATTTGATTCGTGTTAAAAGTCATTGGCGACAATATTTCAATCATTCGATCGTAATCGGCTCATTATTGCCGGCTTCAGTCGGTTTGGAAAATCCTATTGATAAAATAATGAACCGTAGAACAGGTTAATTAATTATAGCTAAGAATACGATACGATAACGATAGTCGTCATAATGCATACCTTAGAATCTGGGTCATTATTAGCACATTTACGGTAGTTTCGATAATCCGGAAAATAATAATTGGATTACCGATTTGATGGTTTTACTGACCAGTTGTTAGTTAGATTTAAATAGTCATTCAATATAAACACCGGATAGAACACCGAATATCCTGAGAAACACACCGAATATCCCAAGAAACAGTATTTCCGGCAATCTCCAATACCGATGACACGGTGTGACATGCATTGGTTGGAATTCGGTAAATAATTATAAATAAACCGGCGATACTAGATTTAGTTTTAAATACTGTTTACCATGATTATTATTTTTGATACACCTGGTGAAAGAGGCTTAGTTTTTAAAAATATTGTTGTCTTTATGGAGGGCTATTACATAGTCGTATGGAATTTTATTTTAAACCAATTTCAATTATGTGAATTAAATATGGAAAATTATTTTCCTTTCAGTCAGTGTTCAGTCTCAGTGTTTTAGTAGACTTGATTTTGGGTTTATGTTTTAAGTATGTACAATAAAGTTGAATATAACGGAAAACAAAAACGTAAACAAGTAATGACTTTCTCATTTAAAAAAAAAAAAAAGAAAGACCGCCCTCCCGCCCCAACAATTTTCAGCAATAGCCAAATTTTATTTTGCACCATCAATGAGTAAAAAAAAAAAAGAAACCGCCCTCCCTCCCTACAGTTTCAGCTGTCAGTTGCCCGAGAAACAAGACATTTATTTTGTGTGGCCTAAAATACAGACACTATCCCTTGTGTGCTTTTCAATGAAATATGTCACACAAGCCCTATATTTCATCTAGTATAAATAATATACGATAGCAAGTTACCTGTACATTATTTGAAATATAGTACGCCAACATCTAAGCGTGACCTCACATCACATCTGTACTTTAAATGAGTATACTGTTTATAGTACCAACTGATTGATTCAACAACAATGGATTATAATACATATCAGAAATCATTCAATATATTGCAAGATATGTACATAATAAAGTTATAAATTCAATATTGATACATGTCATAGGAAATTCAAACATTGTAGAATGTACTACTGTTTCAATAAATGTAAATATATACTACATGTATTTACCTAATGAAAAATAATAAGCTCGGGTTCCATCTTGTCTCACATAAAAATTCTCAGATAATTTATGTCCAGCTGCAAATCTTAACATCGCAAAATCATAGAGTCCATAATCTCTTATTAACAAACAACCACCTGGCTTTATTACCTGATTAATTAAAATAAATAAATTAAATATTGGCAACATAAGTTTTAATATCCAAACAACATTTAGATGTTTTGCAATGACAGGATTGCATGGAAATTTATAATAGCTGAACTGTGTAGATCAGCTTAGTGTATGAAAAAAAAAGAATGCAATCAATCCTGAAGTTTAAAATCCAAATAGCATTAAGATAAAATGGAATTTTAGTTGCTTAACCTTTTTTTATTGAATAGCAGGAATGGCCAACTTCTGTTGCCAAATGGGGCGTATTGGATGATTAGAAGTAACTGGTAAGCCTACTAATTATTTTTAGCAATTTTATTATTTAGTGCACATCCTTTTAGCTAGTGTTATCTTCTTTAATTCAATCTGTTTCCAATTAACATATGCTTAAAGGAGCTAAATCTCTATTCTTCGGCACCTAGAAATGGACACAAATGGGTCACAATGCATATAATAATAATGTAATATGAATGTATATAAACTGATTTACATTCAATTGTTTCTGTTTTTATTGTTATTTCTAATCATTTATGTTCGTGAATAGGCCAATGTCAGTCTTTGGCTTCTGTTACTCCAGTCTACACCGGTAGTATTCTTATATGGGATATGTTTAACCTCTGTCATCGAGTCCCTTCATTACAAATGGTGCTCGAAAACATTCTGGCACATGATTCGTTTGCCAATTTTAAAATTTTCATTTTGTCTTAAATATTGGATATCAGAAGCCAATCTTTTCACTGTAAGATAACAACATCAATGTTGATTTAAATTGACCAGTAAGTCATGTTTGCAATGTCGAAGACTGGATGATACTGAGTTAGACACTTGCCTCCTTTAACGAATCAAACTAGGAAATTTAAGTTAAATTAATTGTGGGGCACATCTAAATTTTTGTGTAAACAAATCGGTGCATGGTATGTAAAATGTTGGCACACCTGCTGTACAGTGTTACCCAAAATATAAAAAAATAATGAAGGCAAAAATTCAAAATTGCTGTGAACCAAAGATTATTCAAAATTGGCAGTTTGACATCTTACATGTAGGTAGACCAATATTTATAATAAAAATAAATTCTCACCCTAAAAACATTTTTTAGAGCATCCACCATTTTATCTGGATTAACAGCTGATAGGACAAAAATCATGGTTGCTACGTCAACACTATTTATTGGTATTTGATTGGTTATATCATCTTTCGTTATATCACATTGAAATGCTGTACACCTTTCATTATCATACTGAGAATTGTCCTAGAAATACAATACACAACTTTATCATTGAATACCATAAATTGATCAAGTCTTGGCATAAAAATTCAATGTATGTTTGGATGAAATTTGATGAAATGAAGTTAACGTCCTACTTTTCTGCACCAGGTGGGCTAATGATGAAGGGAAAGCAGAGCTACGGCCTACTCTTATATTGAATTCCAACTGCCAAGAGTTCTTTTATGTGGATATCAAAATGTACATAGGATCTTGGTTTTCGTGCCATCCGAATGATTAGATGCTGTCCTTGCAAGACCCCTCATCCTGCACCACTGACAAGGTAAAACCAAGCTGGAAAATCCTGGGGAACTTTCTTGACTAACACCCTGAAAGAACCCCAGACCTTCTGGTTATTGAACCAGAGCCTTACTCACTGAGCCACTGTGGCTCCTATAAAATTTGATACATTAAGTTGCTTTGTACATTTAAAAAAATACAATTATTTTGCTGTGATTTGTCTCAAAATCCTGGTAATAATAATTAGTCAGTCTGACCATCCTTATTAGTTAAGTAGTCCATGTCGTTTATATAAGTTTCGTCACTGAATTGACTGAATTCATTTTCTTGTACTTTACCTTAACAAAGTCAACTGCTCTATTGGAGAAATCACAGGCATAAAAATATAAACTGTCATCTTCTTGCAACAAAGGAAACATAAAATTACCCACACCACATCCTACTTCAAATATAACTAATTTACTCTCCTGAAAATACAACATATTGACAATCCAGTAAAAAAAAGTAGTTTTAAACTACCGATATGTCTATACATTTATACAAAGTCTACCTGTGTATATTTTTTGTATTTTTCTAAGTGGAACCTTACCTATTGTGCTCTCTAAAATTGATAATATTTTGATTCACATGAGAACATAGTCATTAAAACCACTGATTGTCTTTGTATTTTGCTGACAATAGCAAATTTTCACAGCTTCATCAACACTACAATTTATTTAAATTGATTCAATTATTCTCTGTGCTGATGTATTGTTTCAGTTCAACTTAATCCAACCATGAAAATAAGAAGAGATAATGTGGTTGTTGGAGGACTGACAATACTGAACAGACATACTATGTGGAGACATTAGGCCCCCCTACTATACAGTTTACTTCCTCATCAGGAATAGCATATGCTATGCAACATTTCTGCTTTTGATTTGTAGGATTTTAAAGGAGCTAAATCGGTAATAATTTGGACCTAGAAATTGACACAAATGGGTAGCAACGCATATAATTATGTAATATGAATGTACATAAACTGATTTACATTTAAAGATGGGTTCCCGCATACAAACTGGGTGATTTAATGGTATATATGGGCTAAAAACATATTCAAACTAATTAATTTGTCATAACTTTGCTTCAAATCCTTCTCACACATTGTCATTGCGAAGGAATGTCCTGCTATAAAAATATGATCAAACTAGGTCATGTTTACGTCAGGTGACTTACCTCTCTTGGAAGTCAGAGGAGAATTCATTGCATACATAAGACGATGTTGTCTTTAATTGCTTACTATTTATTACAAATATCGAATCCTAATTAAATTCTCGGATTATCCACTACCCGTGTCTTTTTCCGTCATTTTTATCTCAGAAAGTGTTGTATGTCTAACTCTTCATAAAGTTTATCAACTTCTACATCAAGCACTCAATGTTCGCGCAGAAATTCTTAATCGTCGGGCTGTTGATTAGGGGAACCCTTTGTCACAATCAAATATCATATTTTTTCTTTTACATCCGAATTTATAAATATTTATGTTCACATCCTATTTGTCTGAGTTTGATCCCCCAAACTCAATTTTAATTGTCTAAGCTGTATCCCCCAAACTCATCTTGATTGTCAACTGCATCTGAGGCATGCAGCATGTGCACAATATGGCTATATAAGCAGATGTGGATGGCACATCAGAGTCAGTCAGTCAGTCAGTCAGTCTTTTAGTAAGGTTCGTTCAGGCCGAATCGGATCGATTATGTAGGAGGGGGCCAATTTAACCTTTCTTCTTTGAATACATAACTGTAGTGAATATCGGACCATGTTTAATTAACTCAGAGGTACATTGGAACTGGGCCACGTTTGATTACGCCCAGTAGGTGAAACTTTTATGTGTGTAGATTATTGTTGGGCAACGTTTGATATGGATCGGCGTTGGGGCCAAGTTTAGCCGTAGCTGATATCGTGAACAGAACATTTGAGATGATCCCAGAATAGGATCCACAGGCCTATAATTATCTCAACTGTGTTGTGGAGAACTGTGCGGTGTTTAAATGTTTTACGAATAACTTAAATCAGAATAGGTATTGCAGGCCTATGTTTAATGTTTTCGTTGGACGAATAATGTTTTTGTGAATTGATGGTTTGATTCCCACCGGAAGTGACCTATGGACATACTGAACTCTGAAAATTGATTGTTTTACTGATCTGATATAAATATATAAAGTATTAAATTATACTATTAATGCCATTTCGTTTTCTTTATGATTTTGAAGACGCAGCTGGGGGGGTAGTTTGCACGAGTGGCAATTGGTCAGGTGCCAAATCGTGACACCCTTACATTTTTGTCCTGCATACGCTCCATGAGTGTTTTTCGGGGACCCAATATTTTTCTAGTCTTTCCATATACATGTATACCAAAATTACCATACTTTTATTGGAAATAACCACCCGATAAATACTTTTCTGGGAACCCATCTTTAATCGTTTCTGTTTTTACTGTAATTTCTGATCAGTTTATATGTTCGGCGAAATATATCAGAAGTCTCAATCGAATGGCAATCTCTAGCATCTGGTTATTCCCATCTACAACAAAATTATTTATTGCACATTCTCTCCAGATAATAATATGGCGTCACCATTTGACATGACTTGTGGAATATGTCTAACCTCATTCTTGGAGTCCCTTGTTACAAATGGTGCTGAAACGCATTATGGTACACGAATCGCGACAAATGGTAAAATGTTTATATTGGATATTAGAAGCCCATCTAAGATCAATGTTAATTTAAATTGACAAATAATTCGGGTTTTCAATGTCGAAGACTTTGGATGATAATATTAGTTAGAGACTTAGCTACCTTTAATATCAATACCACCCAGTGCATAGCCAGTAAGGGTTGTCTATAAAATGAAAGTCCAGAGCAAAGGGAAATAGATTTGTACCTTGTTTTTTTCATTCAAGAGTTCTTGAAATTCTCTGGTTGTCCAATGTCGATCTTTAAAAAACTTTGTTGTATTTCTTTTATAAAACAAATCCCAATTTTTCTGTGCTTCTTTTTCATATTTTTCTCTTTTAAACTCAGAAACTAAATTTTGGTCTTTTTCTATTTTTTCAATTTCGTCTGGACTTAAAATACGTGCTTTATGACCAATGTGTACACTCTCTTTGTCATTTTCAGCCATTTGCACAAGTTTATGAAGTTGATTAATTAGATTTGTTTAGTAATTAGTCGAGTACCGTACGTTTTACGTTTCTATGCCAAGTCGTACAACTTCTGCTTTTCACTGACAACAGATTCCTTCTTCGTATGACTTATGGATAGCAAGCACTCTCGTCAGTTCCGGGTATCTTATCAAATCTATTTTTCATTCATTATAAATAAATTATTTCTAACAAATTGTGAAATTTTGAAGCCATGTTGTCTTTTTATATTCTAAACGTACCTCTTTGTCTAGAGATTATCACTTAAGAGTGATCTCCCTTCCCACAAATTAAATGTCTGTTAAAAAATATAATGATCTGAGAATTAAAAGAAATTGCTTTAATATAAGGTGCATTATGTAAGATTTAGATAGGGAGCTGACAGTTCTTGCCATAATAGTTTAAAAATAGATAAATGGAGGAGGGTGTTGGGTGTCAACAAGGGTTGTTGTCGCATATTTTCACTTTTGTCAGTAATGAAGATATTTACAACACATTAAAATCTGATTATGATTATGAGTAATGCATTAAGTAATTATCAGAAATCATTGTTCTTCCCTATATACTAACGATAAGTATACAAAAACAGTTAATATCAAGGGCCATAACTCTGGAAGTAATTATCCGGAATCATTGAAAATAAATAGGATTCTTCTTTCATGACCTTAAACACTTTAAAGTCAATCAGGTATTAACTCTAGAGCATCAACAAAGTTTTTCAACTGTGGCAGTAATTATTGGAAATCGTTGAAAATAGGCTTCTTTGTCTCATGACCTTAAACACTGTGAATAAATTTAAAGTCATTCGGCTGATAATATTTGTAGATGCCAAGCTGGTGAAGACTAGTTTGATGATGTTCACTTCACTAAAATATTCACATAACACCACTATTTAGTCCCTTTTTTCAGCATATGTATCGTTACATAAGGGCTTGAAAACACATGACATGTCCAAGAAACACGATACTGCAACAATAACAACTATTTATTCACCGTCACATATTACACAAAAGGTTCACAGGTTGCAAATCACAATCTTAGATACATGCATAGATTATCAAATGTCCAACATAGCGAAATTGACTGCGTCTGCATCTGCATCTGCGGTAGAAAACAGTACGCTGTCACCAACTCACATCACTCAACATCTGCTACCTTACTAAGCAATTGACTCGATTTACTAGACACTATATACTATTCTACATGATGCTAATTAGACTCGATTAAACGCTCATTTAACCTAATATTCTGCATGTATGCACTGACACATTATATTGCCATATATAGATTTTGAACATTACAATATTGGTCCTGAGAACGTCCACAAGATTTTTGAAAGAGATCAGTTATTATCAGAAATTGTTGAAAGTCCATAGGCCTCAGCGTCTCATAACCTTAAACACTGAGTATAAATTTAAAGTCAATCAGAACTTAACTTTAACCTCTAGAGTGGCCACAAGATTTTTCAAAGTGATCAAGGGCCATAATTTAAAGTCAATCGGATATTAACTTGAGCCTGTAGATCATCACAAGCAAATGTCCATGGTCCAAACCTCCCCATTCCCCTCATTCAAAAGGTTTGGCCTAGGCCCACTTAAATAGAGCTTAATGTAAATTACTATAGATAACTAGCATTTAAAATAAAAAAAAATATGAAAACATAATTATACAAATAACAACAGTTTATTATATAATTTCTGTTATGAAATAAATGCTAAATATCATAAATACACATGGGAAAGAAGATGCTTGTTCTTGTATCCCAACTTAAGATACAGTACTGCAGTAATATTTACGAACAGTGATAATAAAAGATCGAAAACTGTTTGTTTTGTTTAATTTTTCTGTCAGTAACTCCAAACTTTCAATTTCAGGTTGGGCATTGGACACTAGAAAAGAAGAATACAAAACATGGATTAGATATCTTTTCTGTTTTATTCATGAACTGAAAAAGGATAATTTATATCTGAATGCCTTTCTATTTGTATCATTTATGTTTTAGTCCTATATCAGAATTAAAAGTATTTACCTTCATATTTTCCATTAAGAACTTTAACGTCAAAACTGAATGCAGCACTTGGATCTTTAGGATCAATATTAGTGAAAATAACTTGTAAACGTTGGTCTGAAAAAGTATATATGACAGTCTAAATGGTTTAATAAATTTATAATGAAATAAATACTGGTAATAACATTTTTGTCACACCCATAAAAAACATTCTCAGCCTATGCTGAGAAAAGTCAAAGCAATATATTAGAAACATCCAGATCAGAAAATGTTTATAATTATTAATGGGAGCAATGTTTATAATTATTAATGGGAGCAATGTTTCAATTCTCTTGCCACTAAGCCATTGTTGAAACATTGCTCCTATTAAATTCAGTAACTTTACAGCATAAAAGTTTTGTGTTTTTTTCAGTGTAATCAATTACTAAACTGCCACTAAAACAATATTATAATTTACCTGCAGTTTTCACAAACTTTAATCCAAGTCTTTCTTGGAATATTTCTTCCATATTCTGTAAATCCTTCAGGCAAACATTTGCTTGCTTTTCTGAAGTTTCTATTTCTGAGAAAAAAAAAGAATGATAAAAAAGTCAGATTATTGCTTCCCAGGCTTACATATGGCAGTCAAAGCTGTCAAAAACCTATAAATTAGTAAATTTATCTATAATTCTGAGTTTGCTTTGTATCCAGAACAACAATCTTTGAATTTTCTCTTTTAAAATTCAAAGCATTTTATTGAGGAATCTCAGTGAATAATTTTAATTTCAGAACATTCCATTTTCACTGTTTTGGGGAACGCTCAACGCTCTCTTTAAAAGGTTAGCTTACTTTCTTTCATTGCCTCTTTATCTGAAACAATATTATTAAGTGATTCCAAGGCTAGTTTATTTTCTTCCTCTTTTGATTCCATTTCTTGTAAAAGTTGATTTAACTCTTTTTCTAATTCCTCCAGCTGGAGTCTTTTGTCTGTGAAAAAATAAAAGGGGACGGTAAAAAAAAAACAAAAAAAAACAACATCTGAAATGATATTAATATTAAACGGCAAATACTTCAGTTGAGTTCATAGATATAATATGTTGCAAAATATCTATTTTGCTACTTTTTAAGTTTCTTTTTTTTAATCTACAAAATGAAATAAAATGAAATGGTGTTTAATGTCCTACTGTTCTTTCCTAAACTGGGCTAATGAAGACGGGCATACGCCATACAGTGTGCGATGAGGGAAATTTTGCTCGGGCAGCGGCACCATGGCCTACTCTTATATCAAATTCCAACTACCAAGGGATCTTTTACGTGTACGTCAATTGTACACGGGACCTAAGTTTTTCATCCTATCCGCACGACTAGACGGCTGTCCTTGTCGGGCCCTCTGTCCTACATCACTGACAATGGGAAATCACGCCAGAAAATCTGGATGAACTAATATAAGAAAACTGGAACATTTAAATGGTAGTCTGAGAATAATAGGACACTAGATGGCGCTACAGCACAAGTCTGCAATATCACTTAATTGTGGAATCGGACCATAACTTATTCTATACCTACACACAATCTCCAAATTTGACCTACAGTAAAGAGCTGCGTTTAATTAGCTGTTAACGTTATAAAAATTCATTGAAAATCAATATACTTGTTCGTCTCAAGACCTTAAACTCTGTGTATCAATCTATAGTCAATCTGATGATAACTTTAGCCTCTACAGCCATCACAAGATTTTTCAAAGTGATCAAGGGCCATAACTTTGGCAGTAATTATCGGAAACCATTGAAAATCAATAGGATTCTTTGTTGCATGACCTCAAACACTGCGTATAAGTTTAAAGTCAATCGGATAATAACTTTAGTCTCTAGAGTGTCCACAAGATTTTTTGAAGTGATCATGGGCCACAACTCTGGCAGTAATTATTTGATATTGCTGAAAATCAATAGGATTCTTTGTATCATGACCTTAAACACTGGTATAAATTTAAAGTCAATCGGATATTAACATTGGCCTCCAGAGCGTCCACAAGATATTTTGAAGTGATCAAGGGCCATAACTCTGACAGTAATTATTAAAAATTGCTGAAAATCAATAGGATTCTTCGTCTCATGCCCTTAAACACTGTGTATAAATTTAAAGTCAATCAGATATTAACTTTGGCCTCAAGAGCGTCTACAAGATTTTTTGAAGTGATCAAGGGCCATAACTCTGACAGTAATTATCAGAAATTGCTGAAAATCAATAGGCTTCTTCGTCTTATGACCTCAAACATTATGTATAAATTTAAAGTCAATTTGATATTAACTAGCCTCCAGAGCTTCCACAAGATTTTTTGAAGTGATCAAGGGACATAACTCTGGCAGTAATTATCGGAAATCGCTGAAAATCAATAGGGTTCATCGTCTCATTACTTTAAACACTGTGTATAATCGGATATGAACTTTAGCCTCTACAGAGTCAACAAGCACTTGTGGATGACGGACGGACGGAGACGACGACAATATACAACCACATTTCAGTGTGGGTGTATAAAAATGAAATTAAGAATATTGATATATAAGTAATTATCCGAAAATCATGCTAACTTTTAGTATACGAAACATTTAATATCATGGATTTATCTGTTCAAGTTATCAAAATTCATTGAAAACCAATATCCTTGTTCTCAAGACCTTAAACTCTGTTTATCAATCTTAAGTCAATTGGATGATAACTTTGGTCTCTAGAGCATTCATAAGATATTTCAAAAGTGATCAAGGGCCATAACTCTGGTAGTAATTAATCAATAGACTTCTTCGTGTTATGACCTTAAACACTGTGTATAAATTTAAAGTTAATCGGACATTAACTTTAGCCTCTAGAGCGTCCACAATTGCCTGTGGACGCTGGACTGACGGACGGGGGTGACGTCAATAGTCCGATTAACAACCAATAGCTAACTGCGTAACAATATCATTACGCTTTAAACAGAGCTCCAAATTGGACTATATATGTTTACATTACGTTACGTCATGACTCACGATTTTATTACGCCCAATTAACCAGTTCATAGCAGAATATTGCAGAAAAACTAATTGCGTGACAAAAAAGGCTATCAAAACGGATACAATATAAACAATACTGTTTGGAGACAAACAATACTTTCACCATTTTTAATACCTTAAATCACCGTCCAAAGCTTTAGGGAAGACCCCAGATTAAACGAAGGGCTGTCATGTTGCTGTACTTGGGTTAGATTTGATTGAACGGGAAGAATAGACACACTCCCTCAAAAGCTCAAGTATCTGAAGCCAATCCAGCAATGGCCAGGCCAATGCTTCAAGAATATGGTAAGTCAGTGACTTTCTAAAGATGTAATCTGATACTAGAGTGGCCATTATACATCAATGAAGTTATGGATAAATTATAGCCAGAAAAACACAATCTTACCTTGTTGATTTACTTTTTCCTCTTCTGTAAACTGCTCCAATCTCTTTCGTTCCCCTTAAAACAAGATAGTAAAGAGTAATGCATAGTCTATCACTTTTAATGTTCTTCCCCTTTAAAGAAGATTGGACAGAGTAATTGCATCATAGTCTATCTATCAATTAAAAATTGAATTGCACTTCACAAATCAAATGTAACATATAGGGATGATAATTAGCCTTTTATTCCATTATCTTGATTAGTTAAAAATTATCACATTCAAAATCGTTATTTTCATCAAATGAAGAATAAATAGGCAATAGTAGTAGGTATTTTGAGATTTTTGGTAAAGACAATTTCTTGGCACCGTTTTGACTATGTATGTATTATGACAGTTTTGGCCAATTCTCTGGGGCTGTTTTGACTATGTATTATGACTGTTTTGACCAAATTATGGCCGTTATTGTTTATGTCTGTTTAGACCACATCCCATAACAGTTCTACTTTGTTCTGTTTTAATACACACATGACAGAAGAAGAACAACAAATACTTGTGTTGTCCAGAGTAATTCTTCAATTCAGCATTTATCATTTCCCTTAATTTGTATAAACAAAAGAAAACCTATTTTATTTACCAGAAGCTTGGAGTAATTTATCTTCATGACGAATTATATTCTCTTCAAACAATTTTTTAACATCATAAGTCATTTTTGTTTCTTCTGTCATAAGTTTGGCAATATTTGCTTTCAGTTGTTCCATCTTTTCAAGTTTTTCTGTAATCTGAAAATAAATGAATTATTTTAAAGTTAATTTTATCAAAGTGTAAAAGCGGCCCCAAACCATAACAGCCACAATTTAAATTGCTAGTAATTTATTACAAAAACAATATATTTTACAGAACATAAACAAGAAATAGGTAAAAAATACCAACTGACTTTCATTTATTTGATAAATATAAGGTTGTTTCTATCAATTTATTTACATTTTGAATTTCTTTCAAACTTGACCTGACCCACCGGAAGACAATACTGCATTGACTGCATTTGCAAAATACCAATGATGTTCCAAAAATACTGTGGTTGTATTGAATGAAATAAAGAGTAGTTAATTTAGTTGTGCCCCAATCTACTGCCCATGCATCCACAGCATCACCCTAGATTTCAGTCAGTCATCAGTAAAAGTCACTAAAAGAGTTAAGAAACACTATCCGTGTGTGTGAGTGTGTAATTCTGAAGAACATTAAAACCAGATTGTAAATATTATAAAACTTGATGCATGTACAATAGTACAGGGTTCCCGCGGCTTCGTCAAAATTTTTTTCAAGGATATTCAAGGATAAATATACGTCAAATTCAAGGATTTTCAAGGACATTTTTTAGCCTAAAGTTACAATTTTTCATCTTAAAAATAACCAAAACATTACCAACTATCGTTATAATCTCATATTTAAAAGGAATTGAAGACATTTTAAACAAAATTAAGGATCTCAACTGAAATTCAAGGATATTTTCGTATTTCCGCGAAATTCAAGGATATTCAAGACCTTGAAAATGAAATTTTAAATTTAAGGATATTCAAGGATCTTCAAGGACCGCGGGAACCCTGTAGTACATGCTAGAAATGGTTCCACTTCTATTACTGATAACTTCCGTCTTTGAATCCTGCCACAGTAGTGGATGGTTCTAAGGCTATACAGTAATAATCCCCCCCCCCCCCAGTATAAATCCCACTGGTAATACCCCCCACCTCCTTTTGGAAAGTACTAAGTAGGTAAAAATCTCCTCTAATATATTTTTTTTTTAAATTCAAAAAGAACTTGACCAAGATATATTCTTTTTAAATTTTTTATTTTAAAATTCAAAATACCACAAAGCAATTGAAAATGAAATGGACAATTAATTGCTGTTTGTGTGTGCTTTGGTTTTTCATGAAAATATGATGAACTTTGCATATTTGACAAGTGAAATGACAATTACTTGATGTGCACAGTTTCTATGCTTACTATTTTGAAATTATGAACATTTCTGTACAACTTTCTCTGTAAATATTATATGGCTTCTTTGTGATAAAATTATTCTTATCAAGAATTGCGATAAAACATCATTTTGATGTTAATATTTTGTGTTCACAGTTTGGGAGAAAAAAAATTGATCTTGGTCAAATTCTTTGAAAAAAATATAAAAAAATATCCTGGTATTATTAGGAGGGATTTTTACCTACTTTTCAAAAGAAGGTATTTTTACTGGGGGGATTATTACCGGATTATTACCTATATTCAGTTCTAAAGACTTCCTTTGAGCTGGCATGTAAATTCCTTAATTTCCAATTAATGCAGCCTAAAAGGGTTATGGAAATAACGGCCTTAAAACAAAACATTTGGTCGTAATCATTATGGTCAAACATTTTTGTCACAACGACCAAACATTTTCATCTGAAAGGCCAAAAAATAAGGCCATAAAAAAACAGTCTATGTAATATTTGCTATTCATTATCAATACAATGCTATTATTTACATAAATTTAATGATAGCTTGGGTGAAATGATCGGACCTCGCTAAACTTTAACATTTATTTAGAATTTCTCTCTCTCCTGACTCTATCTACAACTTTGGATTCGTACACCTTTCCATTACTATCATAAAAGGTGGCAAATTTTGGGGTAAAAATCTATCTAGATATGGTGAAAATTATTTCAGATTTATTTCTACAGGCCTAGTACATTATTATTAACATGATGATGACGTAATTTGTAAATATTTAATTTATACTATTGAATAAAAAGTGTAACTGTGAGAAAAATAGATATATTATAATTGGCTAGTAGTTTGATATGATGTGCAAAATGTCTGCAGGAATCAAACGATAATATACATGTAGATGGCAAAACATTTTTTTTTTAAAACGATGTTAATCATTAACTTAATGTACTTGTTTCACATTTGTGAAGGAGTCTACTTTTACTTTTACTTCCACCCCTGGGAGTGGATTCTACCTTTCAGTTAAGTTATTACAATTTTCGATAAGTAATTTACATATGTGCTGGTAATAACTTAACCTTGGCATCCATTGTGTGGTTTCACATCACTTTCAAACAGCGGCAAAATGGTATTTGTCCCTGGTAAATAATTTATTTTGTTTACAAACTCAAACTTTCCGCCAATTTCTTTGACTCGAGTCAAAAAGGAAGTGGCTGTTAACCAATCAAATTTCACAAGAGAAAACATTTGATAACGCAGAAATTGATGACGTGTACACACGTGCTTATGTTTACGCCATTTTTGCAAGTGAAAGATTCGTCATTGAGTGAAATATTTTGCGTTTACTTTAGCCAATCTCAAGAACAAAGTCCAATCCAGGGCTTTAGCAATACATCACTGAAACATGGAAGAAAGAGAAGTATTAACGACCCTTAAAATTTTAATTATAGGGGAGAGTGGCGTTGGGAAATCCAGGTTAATTGAATTCTTTTACAGCGTTTTTGTTTATTTATGTCAACGAACCAGTCAGTTTAGTGCAGTCAGCTGTTAATTTTGTTGCGTTGAACTGCGTCTTATGTATCCAAAATGACAATGTAGTGGCTTATTTGTACTGTGTTACTGTACGCATATTTGGAGTATTTAACTTGAATTAAATTTATTATATTATGTAAAACAAAAGTGTCATTTGGACAATCGCCATGTCCAGCGCTTTCTTCTTTCTTAGCGTCTTAGTACTCTGCTGAGCTTAGATTAAACTGGGTTTTTTTGAGTAGTCTAATTCAATCCAATATTTCATCAGATTGTCTAAGTATTTCCGAGATTATATCTTTACAACAGGTTTAGAAACAGTTCTATAAACTTACGGTTTAGTCCAAAATAGATGACTCTTTCTGTAGCCCATTCTAAATTCAGTAATTGTTTTATGTCTGTTAACTGTTATGTTAGTGTCAGCACTGAATGTCAGGTAGACTACGGTGAAGTCCATTGTCAGTTTTTCATAACTTCTGTGTTCTTGGAAATTTTTACACAGTTTCCATTCTGAAACACCTTACAGTACATCTAGCCCTAGGCTATATAACTAGAAATGGTTTCACTACTAATGTCTCCCGTCTTGCTCCAGCCACTGTAGTTTAATCGTTCTAAAAATTTTCTTTGATGACAAAAAAATTACTGGCCTATAACTCCCTTAATTTCCAATTAAACTGACCCCAAACTGTACTGCCCATTACCACAAAGAAAAACAATTGAATAGTTCGGTAACTTTTTTAGTGTTCCAGTCTTTACTATTTGTGATAGAATTAATTATTTCAATACAAACTGAGATGATATGGTTCAAAAAAAGATGATACAAAATGAATATATTGAAAATTTCATTTAAATTACTTTTTTTATGAGCCAAGTTATCACTGTTTGTAGTTTTGACAAGATGTGTGCATTGATTATTGTAACCATGATACTGGTATATTCAAGACTTAGAATCACTCCTCATTTTAAAATGAAAGCACTAAGTGACTGAACTGTTCTAGTCTAGTTAAAATCTTGAGTATCCGATGGCATCAAGAGTTGATTATGGTCCTCACCTGTTAAAAAATGTCTAATTAATAGTTTATAAAACATTTAAGGCCTAAAGAAAGGCATGCAATAGACAAATTTAGCTCTTGCGTAATGCCTGTTTAACATTACAAGACCATAATCAACTCTTTTAAATAGATTAGAACAGTTAATTTAAAACTGAAGAAGTGAGGCTAAGCTTCAAACAAACAGTACGGTGGTTACAATCAGGCTCAGAATACTGTAATTTGAATGAAATTTTTAATATATTCATTTTGCATTAATAACAGTAATGATATAGTCCATTTATAATGTGCTGTTCCCATGCTTCTTTAATATCTTAAAATGCAATCTCTTAAGAATACCTGAAATTATCTAAAATTGAAATAGTAAAATGAGTAAAGTTATAAAGAGGAAATATTTTTCTCTTTTCAGTTTGTTATTACGGTTCACAGATGACACATTTGACCCAGAGCAAGCTGCTACTATAGGTACCTAATAATAGATATAGATAGTTGCTGACAGTATAAATAGATTTTCTTCCTAGAAGGTTATTTTAACACCTATATGTATACATATAAATGTATGTGTAAGATATACATTTAATAGAAAGGTCACAGGCATTGACCTGTTTGATAAGGCTATTTATAGCACTGACTTGCAAACCACAAAATGTGATACATCAGTAAACTGGTAGGGGTATATCATACTATTATGAAAAATATTATCTTTTTTAAATATGATTATTTATACATGTACGTTACATTACTGTTGTACATCAGTATGCTGGTATATCATAAAATTATGAAAAACATTGTTTTTTTTAAATATGATTATGTTACATTACTATTGTACATACATGTAGGTATGCTGCTGATATATCTTAGAATTATCAAACACAAATCTTATTTATCCAGAGTTCTCAAAAAATAAAATAATGATAGCAAAATAGTGTCTAATTTATTTAATCATGGACCCAAGATAGTAATAAAGGCTTATTTGTAGTGTTAGGCAAGTATACTTAACCTTAACTAGCATAATAAGCTTACCAGGTGGTAAGGCTTGTAACTGCATGCACACTCTTGCCCTGGCTAAATATTAAATGTCAAGAGTTTAGTATCAAGATTAGCAGAAGATTGAAAAGAATACATACATTATATATTTTTTTTTTAAATTAATAATCAATCATGGAGCCTTGAAATTGCACAATTATAATCCCTAAAGTAAGAATGGTGCATTTATGACCCAATTAGTTGAAGTGACAGCAATTTATAAAGTGTTAGCAACTTGTAAGAATACAAACTGTCACTTTCATACCAAACAGAATCTAGCAATTAATCTCACATTATAGGATGTGTTTTATTTAAACTGCATTATTAATGTTTCTTTGATTCAGGTGTTGACTTCAAAGTAAAAACATTAGCTGTAGATGGTAATAAAGCCAAGCTAGCTATCTGGGTGAGTTCAAGAGTCATAAACTTTAATCTGTTAACCTTTTAACATAATTGTTTTACATAAGAACATCTGACTACAGTAATGTTAAAATTCTCGTATAAAGACTCTTAAATCTCATACTCATAGGTGTGTGAAAGTTCATTGTTAATTTTGATTATAAAGATAGCCATTTTGTCTTCATAGGATACAGCTGGCCAAGAAAGATTTCGAACTTTAACCCCAAGTTATTATAGAGGAGCTCAAGGCGTTATATTAGGTGAATAATTCAATTTTTTTTGTAATCATACTTTGATAGTTTGCTTAAATTATTTCTTAAAAGGTAAAGGTAATACTATTCAAGACTAAACATCAAATTTCAATGTATAATAACAATTTTTCTTAATGCATGGGGAGTTCTAGTGGTCCTATTTGTTTCATTGCATATCTTTATTATGTTTTCAATGTGATCTATGGTTCATCGCCATTACTGTGTGTTGCACTGAATATCACCAATCTGTGTTTCAACTCGCTGCATTTAATTAAAATATTGATTAACTATATGTTCATGTATTATTATTTCAGTATATGATGTTTGTAGTAAACAATCTTTTAATAAACTTGATGCCTGGTTAAACGAACTAGAAACATTCTCAACAAAACATGACATGGTTAAAATGTTGGTTGGTAACAAAATAGATAAGGTGTGTAGATTTACATTACAATTTGTGCCAAGTGCACTAAAATAATAATATTTAAAACTTTGTGAAACCACATCACACAGTTCATACATCTTCTGCAGTAGACATTAAATAAGTTCTTTTCTTTCTTTGACTCCTCTTGTTAGGTGGAGTTAAGTTAAACCGCACGGCCATTCTAGTTTATTTATGTCAATGACGTATCAAGTCTGCTTGAATCAATATTCTAACAGTGACATTAACTGAACCAAGCCTCATTTTTAAAAGAATAACATCAGTATTAAAGGCAAGCATGACCGTAACACAGAACTTATCAGCAATAACTCACAATATGTTGTACTGCCACAATAGATTACATATGTATGTTAATGTGTAGTATTGAGAATCATGTGATATACACAATAACTCTGCTTAGTGCTTGATTCATAATTTTTAGCCATGATATACAAGACTGCAAATATTTTTATTGTATGATTGACTGCCTAAGTAATGACTGTCAGTCATTCACAGAAATGAAAACAGTCTTTCTATCTACATACATGTTGTCTTATACACTGTGATTTGAAACAACTACATGTAGTGAGAATGATTAAAGATTTTCCTTTGATCTTTTCACATGCTTCACGAGCATACAGAGCATACATATTATTTCTGCTGAAATTTAGTCTGAACTACTCTGAACGTCATCAGCGATTGATGATGAATTGTCTTCATCATGTCTAGAGCATGAAATATTTATTAGCATTTCATGGATTTGAATATATTTGATTATATTATCCAGGAAAAAAGAGAAGTTAGTAAGGATGAAGGATTAAAGTTTGCTAGAAAACATCATATGTTATTTATAGAAGCTAGTGCTAAAACAAAAGAAGGAGTGCAATGTGCCTTTGAAGAATTAGTAGAAAAGGTAAGCTTACATTTTCATAACAAATTTATGATTTAACGCCTCCATATATCTGGACCACTGTTCACATGACAACAATTTTAACAATTGTAAAACTATAATAATAATATTTTGAATAACAATTTGTTTTCAAGATTTCAAATCCCTTAAAATAGGGACATAATCAAATCATTTGTTGCAAAGTGATCAGCATGAGCTACAATCTCTTCAAACATGGCACTTATATATTCACCACACTATATTAACCATATGATACAGTATGTGTAAAATATTATTATTGTAATATAAGGCGTTTTTATCGACCACTGATTAGCCAAAGTGATTTGCATTCAATCAAATTTGCATCTTTAACGTCCATCTAATTCAAATTGGTTACCCTAATCAACGGATTTATCGACACCGATTTCTGAAGCGATTACATCAAATCGCCAAATCACTTCAACAATTGTTAAGAATAAGATTGTAGTTATTTAAAGAGTGATCCCTATTTTGACCCACCCTGCCCATTATATTAATAAGAAAGATTAACTCCCATGCTTTGAGAAAACAATTCAAGTTCAGCTATTATGTCAACATTAACTTTTACCAGGTGGCTTTGGAAATCAAATCAGGTTTAATATTGTATTGTTGTGCACCGACGGGGCAATTGTAAACTGAGGTACTCTTGATTTTCAATTTATCCGTCACTGATTACAAACTTTTGACAAATATACATTTTGAATACTTCCAATGACCAAACTAAGCTTCCTCAGTTTGGCAGATGTATTTGACTCTTTCAGGAAATTTTTCTGAGCCATCAATTTCCCACCTGGAAATATTGAAAAATACTCAGTTTGGCAAATGAAACGAAGCTAACTGAACATTTAAGGACACAAGCTTTACGAGAGAAAAAAATGTTTTCATCCTTTTTTTCTGTTATAGATTATCCAAACACCAGGATTATGGGAAACAGACAAACAAGGTATGACATTGGGAAGTAATTCAGGGACCAATCAAAGTAGTTGTTACTGTGTTGTGTAAGGTTATATAATCAACCAATAGCAGGAATTGTGTCTGCTGAATATAAGTAACTATAGAAATATAAACTACCACCCTCTAGTCTTTCATGTTTGACTGTTTAAAACTAAAACCCACACAAAGAAAGAAAATGGAAATAGAAACTATCATGACAAGGCGATTATAATTTTGAGTAAGTGAAAAGTGGCAATCAACATAGCCAAGATAAAAATGATTTCAGGAAAATATACTGTGTATGAGGAAATTTATTAATATGGTGATTAAAATATTCTGTACATTTTGACTCCCAAAGCATTTATTTTGTGGACCTTTTTAATCTCTTGTAAAATTATAAAGGAGTTGAACCTATTTAAGTTAAAATAAAGTATGGAATTGAGTTGATCTGATATGTACAATTAAAGTAAATTAAGTGTTTACTAATTTTAGTTCCGTTTTCTCATCAACTGTCAAGATTGGCTTTATCAATGAACCTAAAATTTTATGAGCTTTTGTATGTGGATATCAACCCATGCTGTAACAAATGAATGCATGAACACTTTTACTGCTTACCCAAAGCAAAGAAGTTTAGCAATTTTGAGTATTTTCACTATGAAGTATTTTGTATACTGAATTCCAAAATGTTTTTGTATTACTGATATTTGAGTAATATTTTCAGTTGCTCTTTATGTCCTAATGCTTAGTGAATGCTTCCTTGCAATTGCTTATTTATTAAATGAAATTTATTAAACTTGTCACTTACTTAGAAGTCAGTTTTTGAGCATGTAAAGGGTGTGAATTCAAATAAAAGTTTTCCTCCAAAAAAAACTATTATCATTTTGTATACTGTATAAATATAAAATGCATGTTTAATATAAGCTTTTTTGTTGTTTTTTTTTAATTAAAATAACATAATTTTAGATCTTTGTATAGTTTAAAAAAAAGTGTTAAAACTTGATATTTATTCGAAGTGTTTTTGTAACCATTTGTGTTTTAAATCAAAATCATTTTGAATGATTTAATTGTAATTGAAGAAAGAATTTTTATGTAGATTCCTGGTTTAGTGAAATTTGTGTTTATACATGTAATAGTCATTACCCAATGAAATTATAATTTTGGTTAATTTTATTCTTACCGCAGAGTAGAGCTCAAATGATATTTCAATAGAAAAATGATAGCTTGATATTGATATTGATATTAGTGTGACATATTATAGTTCTTATATATTCAAATGATTACAGTCCAGTTATCTGAATATTGACCAAAACAGCAATTATTAATATATTAAAAAGATCTTTGATTCCAAATAGGGTGAAGTATTATAGCCAAAAACTGTATCGCACTATATTTTGCAATATTTCTATTGCTGTATTGTAATATCTCAATACATTTCAAAATTGTGTAATATTTTGCATTCTACTAAAAATATTCTGAATTTTAGTACTGCAAATAATGTTGATAATTTAATTATTGGCCTGATTGTTATAAATTAACCAACAACAATCTGTCATAATTATGTTGAAAGATCTCTGTCATCTGTGCAGACATTGCTTGCAAACAGATGAATAAAGTTATCATTCATTAAACTATCCACTTTTTTTAAATGGAATTGCAATGTAATGTTTTTGTTACAGCCCTACTCCCAAATGAATTGTGACATTATAATCTGAATCTACAGTTCAAGCATGGTTAGAAATTGGCACTATCATATATTTTGTAAATAATTTGTAAATAGTTTTTATTAAGCATGGTCATGGTTGTTAATGTATATTTTTTAAAACTTGTTTATTAGATAAGTTAAAATTACTTTTATTTTGTTATAGATCTTATTTATTGTCAATTACAGGCTTAATGTATACCAAACTCTAATTTGTTTTCTCAAATATTTTATTTGTGTGAAATGGTTTCAAATAGAGATATTTTAGTAACTATGTATTTCTTTATTTAAACCAATTTTCATGTGCTTGTTTTAGCATCGTTTTCACCAGTTAAATGGAAACAGTTCCATTATTTTTGCATTAGACTAACGTTTTGGCCGGCAGAAACACCACAAAATTGCATACGTGGAAAACAGGCCTTAGAGATGATGAATTATGGAACTGGACTCACAACCAGGAAATAGTTCACTTAAAATATAGACATTTGGAAAAAAAGATTTAGTTTCCTACCCAAATATCTCTGAAATGAAATATCTATTGGAGGCTTATTATAATTAAAATGCATCTTTTTGTCTCTTCCATATGTTTTGTCAGTAGTTATGGGTTTCTGCTGTGTATGCATGCAATACAAAAGGGCAATAATTGTGGACAATATAAAATTCCCTTAAAATGAAATGTAAAAGACTGCTGCAGTGAAGCATGTGGAACTATCAGATTTACACCATTTAATCATTGAGAGGCATGTAGCAATTGACTTCTAATGTATGGAATAGTTGATATGGATACAATCAAAGTGTGTATTACACTGCTACATTTCAAGCTAAATCATAATGTACAAAAAGTATTCTAGTTTTATATTAACATCCCAGCAGGACACAGTTCTAACCACAAAATAAAAATGATATGATTACAGAGCTCTGAGGACAAGGATAGTGATCTTTTAAAGGTGAAAGAAAGTTTCTATATGTAAAATTATAAATGTGCACATTATGATAAAGAAATATATTAATGGTCAATGGTTTATGAATGGGTATTGATAATTCACTTCCTAGATTTTAAATAAAAAAAGAGATACTAATTTGCATGATTTTGTACAGCCATATCTATTCTTCAATTAGAGGGCATCATGCTGCTTGATAAATCTATGACTGGTGTATATCCAGAGCAATATAAACTCTCTCTGCCCTAATACTGACATGCATCATGCCTGAAGTAGGGTATATTTACTTTCACTAAATACCACCAAGTCATTTGTAGTTGCTATTTTGAAAATGATACAAACTTTGTTTTATTTACAGCTGCTATATTACTGTATATAATATAATTATGAATATGTATAATTTATCTAGCTGCTTTATATCTTGTATATTGTTCAATATAAGATTATATCTCTATCTATTTTTTAATTATTTTTTCTGATGGTGTAATTAGCAACTTGGCATCACCTTGAAATTACAGGGTAATATCTAACATTTTTAAAATTTGAGTATTAAAGCTGTATGGAGAACCTCCCTTGTTTTTGTCACAGCTACAATCCTAAAATCCTAATATATAGGGATTGTATTTTCCTCTCATGGAATGGTATGTATATAAATTTGTTAGATAGAATCTTGTAATCCATGGTTATTGGCTGTATTATGATTGTATAAAAGGATAATTCTATTAAAAATAACCTACTTTTTTATTTATCTGTTAGTGGGTATTTATAAGTGTTCGGCCGAGATCCCACGTATTCGAATACCGAACTCATGCATTCGAATAATCGATCATTGAACTCATGTATCGCTGAACTCATGTACTTGGATATTCTAATACTAGTCTGATATTTGCATTTTCTGCATAGATTAAATTTGATCTATCTCTGCTAGTTTCTAATGGGAATAACTATTTTAGCAGTAGCAGTTCTTCATTAGGATATATAGCTGCTCTGAAATTGCATTAGAATTACAGATATATGGTTTGAGCAGTTGGTTCACAGACCTTGCAAATGTTCACATGTTTTGGTCTGGTTTAAAACCTGCCAGCCAGTCATCAGCACTGGCATCATCACCTAAACTTGAAATTGAATACATGTATATAACCCAAAGATCTTGGTTCCTTTCGATATTCTCGCATATCGGATCATGGCTTCCTGAATTATGGCCCATGATTGTACGAAAAATCGTGGTCCCTCTAGAGGTCACAATCTTTATCCGATTTAAAAAAAATGTTTCAATATATCACCGTTACAATCTAATGATGGTTTAGTTCGAATTTCGTGAAAATCAAACCAAAACTGCCGAACAAAATGACTACCGTCGTACGCAAATAGTGTAAATATATGGTATATCAAGGTTGCGGACCCCCTAGAAGTCACAATTTTGATCCGATTTTGATAAAAACTTGAAATATATCTTTATAACCCAAAGATCTTGGTTCCTGTCGATATTTGCGCATATAGGATTGTAACTTCCCGAATTATGGCTCTTGATTGTACTACAGGTCATAATTTTTATCACATTTTAAATATTGGATATTAGGATCACACATTTTCAAGGCAACATAACATCAATATGGATAGAAATAGGCCAATATTGAATTCTAATTTGTGTTTTTAATTTCAAATATTGTAGAAATAATGAGTTAGAGACTTTGCTCCTTTAAGGGCGTTAAATGAAATTATCTGATGTTACTGGAGCAGATATGACGCAATACAAAGCCAACGACCAACGTACCCCTGACCCCCCCCCCCCCCACCACACACACACACACACACACACTCGCTAGCTACGAGCCTGCCATCTCTTGCAAAATGTGGTGGACGTAACTTGCATGGCATGGGGTGGAATGAATGTTTTGTCTTTATAAAATGACATAGTTTCAGAAAGGTAATAAAATGCAGACTAGACCTGCGATGCGGTTATATTGGGTTTCACTGGCGCCCATTAACCATTAACTTGCGACACCAATGGAAATTGTCAACAGAAATATCAGTTAAAAATCTGTGCATTTAGAACAATGAAAGTTTTACAGAGAGGTGAGAAAAGGTATTCAGTGAAAGAAACCGGACTTCTTGTACCAAAGATATTTCTAAATTATCATTTCAATTGCATCTTGATTGTGTTTTATTATATTTGGAAAACGATCCAATTTATTTGCAGGACTATACAGAAATGTGTTCTCCTTGCAAATCAAAAGATAAGAAAAGAATAGCCACGTAGACAACGGCTTATACCATAGGAAAACTTGAATATTTTCAGTTCAAGAAATCGAATCTCTATCGTGTTCACAAACTTTTTCCGGCAACGTAATATTGCGATGAATGTGATGAGTATGTCAAAAAGATAACTCCAAAAATGTGAGCTGGCAAAATATACCTGTAAAAACTGATCGGCCGGATTCCCTATATTATCACTATAACGGAAAACCCCGCAACGCTAAAAATCAGCGGGATCTCCTATTCCAGTAGTTCACACCAAAATTAAAAATCAATAGGGTTCATCCTCCGTCTGAAAAAAAAACACCAACCAATAGGGTTCATTCTGTTATGACACCTGCGCTTCTCATCAATCTGAAAACAAAATATGTTAAAACCGTAGCATCTAGTATTATTATTATTACAGCATATTTATAGTGCACTTTACAAAGTGACAATGTAAATCACACATAAACAACAAGATTATGGGCATGTTAACGATTGTATACAGAGTCAGTTAAAAGCCTGATTAAATAAATGTGTTTTAAATTGTTTTTTTAAAAGAATATAGAGTTGTACAACATCTTAAACTAAATGGTAGATTATTCCATAAAACAGGTGCTTGATAACTAAAAGAGCGCTGACCATAAGAGACTAGTTGAACAGTTTTGGGCTTTAAAGTAGTTTATCTGATCTACGTAATGTTCGGCCAGGTGTATAAAGTTCTAAAAGATCTTAGAGGTAAACAGGAGCTAAATTATTGTCCCCCGCCTTTCGAAGAAAGCAGGGGACTATTAAAATGGGTTCGTCCGTCTGTCTGTCCGTCCGTCCGTCCGTCTGTCTGTCCGTCACACTTTTTGGGACACAATAACTCTCTTCCTAATTGAGCTAGAATGTTCAAACTTGGTGTATGTGTTTATTAGGTCAATGCCTTGATGGAGTTCGAAGATGAGCATTTTCCGCTTAGGGTAAGCAGAGATAAGCAATTTGATTGGTTGATGCTTTGGGACACGATAACTCTCTTCCTAATTGGGCTAGAATGTTCAAACTTGGTGTATGTGTTGATAAGGTCAATGCCTTGATGGAGTTCGAAGATGAGCATTTTCCGCTTAGGGTAAGCAGAGATAAGCAATTTGATTGGTTGATGCTTTGGGACACGATAACTTTTAATTGAGCTAGAATGTTCAAACTTGGTGTATGTGTTTATTAGGTCAATGCCTTGATGGAGTTCGAAGATGAGCATTTTCCGCTTAGGGTAAGCAGAGATAAGCAATTTGATTGGTTGATACTTTGGGGCACGATAACTCTCTTCCTAATTGAGCTAGAATGTTCAAACTTGGTGTATGTGTTGATTAGGTCAATGCCTTGATGGAGTTCGAAGATGAGCATTTTCCGCTTAGGGTAAGCAGAGATAAGCAATTTGATTGGTTGATGCTTTGGGACACGATAACTTTAGTTCTAATTAAGTGAGATTGATGAAACTTGGTGTATAGTTTCATTACAGTAATACCTTGACTAAGTTTGATAATGAGCATTTTCTGCTCAGGGTAAGCAGCAATTTGATTGGTTGATACTTTGGGGCACGATAACTCTCTTCCTAATTGAGCTAGAATGTTCAAACTTGGTGTATGTGTTGATTAGGTCAATGCCTTGATGGAGTTCGAAGATGAGCATTTTCCGCTTAGGGTAAGCGGAGATAAGCAATTTGATTGGTTGATGCTTTGGGACACGATAACTTTAGTTCTAATTAAGTGAGATTGATGAAACTTGGTGTATAGTTTCATTACAGTAATACCTTGACTAAGTTTGATAATGAGCATTTTCTGCTCAGGGTAAGCAGAGCGATACGCAATTTGATTGGTCGAGACTTTGGAAAACAATAACTCTCCTACTTTGATTGTTAGACTATAAGTAAAGATATACTGTTTGATTGTTCAATACTTTGTAAAAGATAATTTGTGATAAATTTATATGTGTCCTCTAATTATTTTCCTATTTCGGCGGGGGACATCAGCCTCACTGTTGGCTTGTTTAAACATTTAAAAGTAAGTTATAAAATCTTAAAATCTATTGGAAAATGTATTAAAACTACCGAGAAATATATATAAATATATATACTATTCAAAAAAAAGTAGGGGATATTTGATTTTGGGGGCATAATACTAAAATATGCAAATGACTACGAAAAAAGTGACTATAGAACCTAACAGAAGAAACATTTCCAGTGACATGTGACGCCCAAACGCACCAATAGCTACCGCATGGAATGCAGGTGATGCTTGGGATCATCATGGGGGTCCAACCCAAGATTTGCACGACTCTGACTTTGAATGTTACAGTCATTGTGGCATTTAATTCCAGGGTGGAAACATCAGTTTAATTGTTTTAGTGACCAGAAAACAAATTTTGATATGCGTTGGCTTACCCAAAATGAAAGGTTACGTGCCCTTGGCATGCTACAGATCGGCACAACACAGGCGGTTGTGGCGCGGACGATGAATGTTTCTCAGTCTGTCATAAGCAGGCTATGGTCCAGATACCGTGATACACAATCTGTACAGGACAGACCACGCTCAGGTCGACCAAGGGCGACAACTCAAGCCCAGGATCGATTTATCCGTACCTTGGCCTTGAGAAATCGTGTCATCACAGCAAATCAGATCAGCGCTCGTCTTCAAACAGACACTGGTGTGAGAGTGAGTGGCCAGACGATTCGGAATCGACTGCATAGGGGTCACCTTCGCGCCCGACGTCCTCGCGTGATCCCTTGTTTGAGAGATCATCACATTCAGGCAAGACGTCGTTGGTGTAGGGATCGTCAACACTGGGATAATCGACGCTGGAGCAATGTGATGTTTTCAGATGAGTCAAGGTTCACTGTTGATTTTTTGGACAGACGTAGGAGGGTGTGGCGTCGTCGAAACGAGCGCTTCCAAGACGTTAACGTCATCAGACATGATCGATTTGGGGGTGGTTCTGTTATGGTGTGGGGAGGCATCACTGTTGCTGGAAGAACGGCTTTACATGTTGTTGCAGGGTGTGTTACAGGCCAGTACTACCGGGACAACATCTTGGCAGTCCATGTTGTGCCGTTCGCACGACGTCATGGCCGCCGTTTCATCTTCCAGGATGACAACGCAAGATGTCACAGGGCCAGGATCGTTACAGGTTACCTCCAACAACAGAACATCATCACATTACCTTGGCCAGCACTGATTCCCGACCTCTCCCCCATCGAGCATGTCTGGGACATGCTTGGACAGAGGTTACGTCAACGTCAACAACGTCCTGCCAATGTCCAAGAAGTTGCTGCTGCGTTGCAACTGGAATGGGACAATCTGGACCAAAATGACCTTAGACGTCTCATTAGGAGTATGCCACGTCGGATCAATGCTTGTTTGGCAAATAGAGGAGGATTTACCCGTTACTGACTTGGTTGTGATGCTGTGGTAACTTTGCTGTTTGACCCCGGGTATCATTTTACCCTTATAATGGTCAGTCTGTGCCTTACTTAGTCTAACGATCATTTGGAATAAATCGATGAATGTGAACTTCATTTCATTTTGTCATTTGTTTCTTCGTCAGTTTCATTAGGTGACTTTAATAACACTTAAAAATCAAATATCCCCTACTTTTTTTGAATAGTATATGTTGCTACAAATAAATGGGATTTATTTTTGGCGAGTGTGAACGGCCAACGTATAAATTCAACTCTAAACATGTCAATTTCTTTTTTGTTTTATTTATTTATTGTGAGCTTCAGATTCTAATTTCATTTTTATGGCACATCAGGTTGCACTAGATGCCCCAAATTAACAATGAGGAAACACGTCTTGAAATTTGCTTCAAAATAAAATCCAAGCGATTCTACGAAAGCCCAGAAGGCTCATTCCAAATTTCAAATTCCAAATGCGAAATTCCAAATTCCAAATGCGAAATTTCAAATTCCAAATTCATGTCTTACCAATCAAAATAATTCAAATAGCAAATTGGCAGCCCCCCCCCCCTCAATAAAACAAATTAGAATTTAAATAAATTGTAATTTTACACAACTACTTAGTGCTAGTTTACCTATCTGGTGCCTGGGCCGGATAAACACCCGTTCGAAATTATTAGATTTGAAATTGCAAATTCCAAATGCGAAATTGCAAATTCGACATAATCACGTGATATTACAATCATCTTGGCTGGTGCAGAGAAGATAATACGCCCACAGCAGCTAAATCGCCCGGACAGTCAACAAGAGTTGTCGCATATTTTTACTTTTTGCGGTAATGAAAGATCTATAATACACTAAAATCTGATTAAGAGTAACAACTCATTAAGTAATCATCAAAAAATCATTAGAATTTGTTTGATTTTTATAAAGTTCTGCCCCATGCTAACGTTTAGTATACGAAACATTTAATATCATGGATTTAGCTGTTCAAGTTATCAAAATTCAATGAAAATCAATATACTTGTTAGTCTCAAGACCTTAAACTCTGTGTATCAATCTGAAGTCAAGCGGATGATAAATTTAGCCTCTAGAGCGTCACAAGACTTTTCAAAGTGATCAATTGCCATAACTTCGGCACTAGGCCTAATAATCGGAAATCGGTGAAAATCAATAGCCTCTTCTTCATTTCATGATCTTAAACACTGTGTATAAATGTGAAGTCAATCGAATATTCACTTTAGCTTCTAGAGCGTCCACAAGAATTTTTGAAGTGATCAAGGGCCATAATTCTGGCAGTAATTATCGGAAACCTCTGAAAATCAATAGACTTCTTCGTCTCGTGACCTTAAACACTGTGTATCAATTTAAAGTCAATCAGATATTAACTTTAGACTCTAGAGCGTCCACAAGATTTTTTGAAGTGATCAAGGGCCATAACTCTGACAGTAATCATTGGAAATCGCTGAAAATTGATAGGCTTCTTCGTCTCATGGCCTGAAACTCAGTCAATCGGATATTAACTTCAGCCTCTAGAGCGTCCACATTATACGATCGCATTTGGAATTTGGAATTTGGAATTTGGAATTTCACATTTGAAATTTGGAATTTCGCATTTGGAATTTGGAATTTCGCATTTGGAATTTGGAATTTCGCATTTGAAATTTGGAATTTCGCATTTGAAATTTGGAATTTCGCATTTGGAATTTGGAATGAGTCTTCTGGGCTTTCGTAGGCCCAGGCATCAGATAGGTAAACTAGCACTAATTAGTTGTGTAAAATTACAATTTATTTAAATTCTAATTTGTTTAATTGAGGGGGGGGGGCTGCCAATTTGCTATTCTATTAGTAAGACATGAATTTGGAATTTGGAATTTAAATTCTAATTTGTTTAATTGAGGGGGTGGGGGCTGCCAATTTGCTATTCTGTTGGTAAGACATGAATTGGGAATTTCGCATTTGGAATTTGGAATGAGCCTTCTGGGCTTTCGTACGATTCATCAGTGTCACTGTCAGTGTTCGATAAAATTGGTCTAGATAATACCGTATTATTTATGGGCTGGATGAAATATTCTACTTTGGACATTTAGTCACTGGTTACGCATGTCTACAAACATTATCACGTGATACACACTTCCCATAATTCTCCATTACTACGTGACGTCACTACCCAGTGCTCTTTCGTGTAGTGAGTCGCCGACATTTCCACCTTGAAATAATGTCAATCGTTCGTCCCGTAGCGTTTCGTCTTTTACAGACAAACAAGGTAAACTAAACTAGACTTAACTTATTAATTAATAACTGACCGAACTATTAATTTCCGGGGGTCACTTTCAGTGAAGTCATCCACGCGTGTCGTGTGACCATAGTTCATGGCCTGATCGCAGAAAAACTGGTCAACTCAAACCATTAATTATTTAGATAATATGATTAATAACGATATTTTCTGTCTATGCCATGTTCAAATTATCTAGTCTTCACCGGCATTTATGCTTTATAATTCGCTGTTTCCAGATCAAATAGTCAATGTCGTTGAATTAATCAAAGAAGCACTTTATAAAAGTATAGGCCTAGATACCATACATGTCGAGCCAAAGTTCAATAAGTAGACCGGTGTGGCAGTTTCAAATGGTTCCTGGTGTGTGATTACCGTTTGGCGCATGCGCAGTTGTAGGAGTCAACTCACACCGTTACAGTCGCGGTGTGCATTGACTCCTCGTGATAGGATTTCCCCTAAGATTTTCTTACGGTCAAATCAGATTATTATGTACCGATATTTACAGTATTACCACCACAAGAGGATGCAAATTGACGATCTTTATTATTATTATTTAGTATATATACCCGTCCACAATGTGAACATTCTCTCTTGTATTTGGGCAGTCTACATGCATGTTTGAATGTATGGGATGGTATAATAAATCTATATTTATGTTAAAGAAATCGGAATAAGAAATTCCATACTTTTATATTTGTGATAAGTGAAGCCACGAAATATCAAAGACCTTAATCTTCCTTTGGAGGTGAATTAATTGATAATTTCAAGCCAATCATCAATTTGTATGGTTTTCACTGATCGTACGTGTGTAGAACGACTAATCACTAAAAAAAAACAACGGCAACAAATCACGAACGATAGAAGTATCAATTTCAAGCCAATCAACTTAGATCCGTTGATCGTGTAACTACTCATCACTAAAACAACAGCTAATCACGATAACAAGTATGTTTATTGATGACAAAACTCTAATCAAGTACATGATATACTTTTTCTTGGACTGTCTGACCAGGAACCAACTCGCACTGCAGGAAGTAGATATAGTTTCGTTGTTACGGCAAACATTAGTTTCGGACATGCTCAAGTGCCCAGGAGAAAACACACACCAGGAGTCAACTCAAACTATCAAACCGGCAAGGGATCAAGGGTAACAAAAATGATGTTCTTCAAGACAAGCCTGAACGGGGATGACTTTTAAAATTGTATGAATTTGAAAGTAGTACGTGTATGAAACCAGTGTGATTTATGAATATTATATACCACATTTGATATACATGAACAGCTTGCCTATCTATGCAGCTGAAACATAGTTATTCACAATCACACCACGGTTCATTAAATGAATAAACCATTAATTAAATTAATGCCATGTATTTGCTCTTGATTGAATAATCATTATTTATACTTAACTACATTATTGTATGAACATGACCTATTATGTACATTAGGAATTAATACTAGACAATAAGTCAAATATGGCACATGCATTCAATCCACAGAGTTCATTTAATAAATTTATATCCCTTTTTCTACAGTCCATTAGGCAGTTCGATTTTCAACTGCTGTTATAGATATACTATAAAAAGTCAGTTAAACCTTATTTTGATTCCTTAACTAAATATGATGAGGGAGATTAAGGTCATAGAAATCACTTCACAGTCTTGTCCAATAACTAAACTTAATTACCCTTACATGTAATTGTCTATCTTAATGCCCTGCGCAATGGAAAATGGTTTCATAGATTTCCAAATGGTGAATCTTTACAAAAAGGGTGAATGGCATTTGTAAATATTTCAAATGTTGAATGCCAATGGTAAGGTTCCCCATGTTAATTTTGCTCTTAGATTGAAGTTTGTCATGCTAAACCAGTCTATTATTCATTGACTGGTGGATGGGTCTGGATTATCAAGACTATTTTTTACAAAACATTATAAACAGCTACAATAAAAATTGAAATTCAGAATCCGGTAAGCACAGCACGTGAAACTAATATTTTTTCAATAATCTTTTTTTCCAGACTTGCTTGAGTGCTTCATTCAGTGGAATTCGTCATGCCTCAACCACAACAGTAAGTAGCCTAAATCTTCAGACTTACGTAATGTGCAATAATAATCTTATAAGATTACAGACGTAGAAAATATAACAATAGGCTTTCTATACAATAATAATCTTATAAAATTACTTAATGTGGCAAAACCTAAATTGTCCTAGAATACGATACAAAATGATTTAGTCAAAAATGAGTACATGGCTGGTCAATGTAGACTACGCTAAAGCAATTGAATTGAAACATTTATAAAATGGAATATTTAGTCCCTGTAGGCCTACAATTTAGACATTATCTAGGTTATCAGTCGGTAATTTTACATTATGTATTTTGATTAAACAATAGAACTGAAGGTTTTATTTTGTTTTACATAGAATTTAAAGGATTTCCTAGCAGATGAAATCCCACGAAAACAGAAAGAAGTCATTGAGTTTAGAAAGGAATATGGTAATACCAAGGTCGGAGAGATCACAGTTGACATGGTTTGTATTCACATTACTTATACTATTTATGCTCCATTGAACCTCAATGTGGACATGGAGTATTCAGTATGAACTTTGGACCTTATTTATTAGTTAGGTCTAGATAAGTTTTAGTAAACTTCTTTGAAGGGATTTAGCAAACACTTGTTCTTGTTTTCATTCTTACTCACTAAAACTGTGAGTGAATATTCAATAGATTTTTTTTTTTTTTTTAAATATTCCTTAAACAATGTTTTTCAAGTACATACATGTATATCTCAGGAACCACTCAGGAAATATTTATGGGACTTCGTACACATATTGTATTGCTCTAATGTACTTTTTGCTACTTAGAAATATCTGAGTTGTACAATGGAAACACACGACATGGTGCTGTTTTGGTATACAATTTATTTTACTGAAGTATATACATGTATCTCATAAACTTGTAAGATCAACATAACACATCAGCATATACTGCTGGAGGGCGTGTATTCATTGCCTGGCAAGGCTATGTTTGAATTTTTTAGCTAATAGGATTTAAAGTTATTGGACCTTGCCCTAGGCAGTGTAATGGTGGTTTTGCTCAAATGAACTGAAGTGTTACGCTCCAGAACTGCTTTAGCTGAAGTATTGTTGCCTGCACACACAATGTATATTGCTAGCTTTTTTTTCACTTTGCTACATCTCAAGAGATCTCAATATACTTAATTGTACACAGTAATATGTGGATTGAAATATATGGTATATATTTATTTGTTCATAAAAACATTTTTAGGAAATCTTCTGATGCAGCTTATGTTAGTTTTATCAAAGCCTGGTTTTAGATTCTTCTTTCATCTACAACATATCTGTGCCATGTATGGTAGTTAAACCTCGACCAATAAATTGGTCGTTTGATCAAGGTCAATGATAATGGTCACTTCACTGTGAAAACAATAAACAGAGATTCATTTTCTATTTGTAAAATATTATATTTAATTTCATCACTATATTTATCTGTAGATGTATGGTGGCATGAGAGGTATCAAAGGTTTAGTAACAGAAACATCAGTTTTAGATCCAGAAGAAGGTATCCGTTTCCGTGGCTATAGTATACCAGAATGCCAAAAACTTTTACCAACAGCAGGTGGTAAAGGAGAAGAACTACTTCCTGAAGGTTTATTCTGGCTTCTTGTTACCGGTGAAGTTCCATCCCAAGCTCAAGCTGATGCCATATCACATGTAAGACTTATTCTCACATTTAAACTGTATTTTTGTGAGGATGGCAGAGATAATAACAGCAAGTTGTGATTCGGTTTGCCTGCTTAAGCAGGGTTTAACGACCACTCGGCACAAACTAGGTCATTTCGTTCAAATTTATTTCAATAATTTGCTTGCACATATGGATTTTCAGCAGTGCAAGAAAACGGAAGGAACTGAAGGAAACCCATGATGAGGTTGGACCAACAGTTTTAAATTTACTCCTTGTCATGTGCCAGACTCACTGACAGACCTTTTGATTTAAGGCGCGTGCGTTAAACCAGTTAATGACTGATTTTGAGTAATTCTACTATGATCTTTGATGAAAAACAACTCTCTTCATTTTCAAAATATGAAGTTATGCATAGATCATTAAATTGGTCTTTGTCTTCATTTCCATCATGTATGTTTCACATTTTTGTTTGGGATTATTTTTGACAGGAATGGAATAAGAGGGCATCAGTTCCTAATCATGTCATCAATATGTTAAATGATTTCCCCAGCAACCTACATCCTATGTCTCAATTTAGTGCAGCCATTACAGCCTTAAATTCAGAAAGTAAATTCGCTAAAGCTTATGCAGAAGGAGTTCACAAATCAAAATATTGGGAGGTAAATATATTTTTAACTCACTTTATTGGGGGTTTTATCATAACATGAAAGTGAATAGGTATTAAAATTTCCGAGAACCACTCAACACTGCTCGTGTTGAATAACTTATAAACTGCAATATTGTGAAAGGGCAATCTCTAATAGGAATATCAGTCTAATAATGGTTGTATTCTGTCAGTGTTGAGTAGATTCTTTTGATGAGTCTTTTTAATCCGATTCAATCTAAGCTAGAAAATCATCTACTGTTTGGGTTTGTATTCTTATTTAGATAATCAGTATGAACACATTTTAATGTGGCGTAAGCTGCGAAAAATTAGATATTTCAAAAGCGATCAACAGCTTTTACGAAACTGAAGATAAAATGAGAAATTGGATGTTACTACCTCTATAAGACAAGTTACATGATGTTCTGCGCCAGTTAATTTTTGTCACTTTGATTATTATGGGGAATTTTTGTTTGTAGTATGTATATGAAGACTCGATGGATCTGATTGCTAAACTTCCAACATTAGCAGCTATTATTTATCGTAATTTATATCGAGATGGCTCAACACCTTGTGCTATTGATCCTAAAAAAGACTGGAGTCAAAATTTCGCCTACATGTTGGGTTATGAAGATCCTGATTTTTCAGAGTTAATGAGAATGTACCTTACCATCCACAGGTATGTTGGCTGCTGAAATCTTTTATTTCATTTTGTTGGGTAGAACGCTTTCTACCACAGATGGGGCAACGTCTTGCCCAAAAGCATGTATACGGTTCTTCATGGAAAAACTTGAGATACACAATCCGGAAGTAGAGACAAAGTAAACATGCAATTTTCAGCCCTACATTTCAACCTAACCAACCTCTCAACTCTTGTATCCTTCCACCCCAAAATCATGAATATTCACTAAAACCTGACAAAAAATGTATTTTCAAACCCTTTTCTTCAATTCTACACCAAAAAGTCAACAAAAATCGCTTATCAAAATGGAGGAAAAAGGGAAAGTGAGAGAAAGACTAAAATTAAGTTTCACCCTACAATCATGGGTGACAGGGTAGGAATATTTGGTGAACTGTGTCCTATATGCCGATTCTGGTTCATGGCTATACCTGTGCTACACTGGGTCAACCACTAGTTTTCAAATATAAGAGTTATTTCCCTTCAAATATTTTTAAACTGCACTTCTGCTACATGTACTATTTTATATTTCAGTGATCATGAAGGAGGTAATGTGAGTGCTCATACAACACATTTAGTAGGCAGTGCATTATCTGATCCCTATTTAAGTTTTTCAGCTGGTATTAATGGTCTAGCTGGTCCACTTCATGGTCTTGCTAATCAGGTAAGATAAATATCTGTGTTTGTTATTTTTGAAAGATAAGACGGTAGTTTGATTTAAGGCTTGTGCACACTAATGATAATTCATTAATGATTTTCCATAACCAGCTAATAATCACTGGTCTGCTATGATTATACAGGCTGACAGATTGTCCAGTTTTCATCAGTTATATATTGGCTGACAATTCCGCAGTGACAAATTTTTAGGCTGATAAAATTTGTCAAAATTTCATACTTTCATAAGGGAACATTTGATTTGGGCCACTGTTTTTGTTTTTATAAGCCAGTCATTCTGTAATTTGGATTGGTCAGCAGATAATTTGCAGAAGTACATTGTGGAGGTGATATTGCGCAGCAAACATGTTAAGTAGCAGAATTGTATGAAAGTTAATAATTTGTTTTATTTTATATTGTTAGGAAGTTTTACTTTGGTTAACTAAATTACAAAAAGAACTAGGAGGAGAAGTAACAGATCAACAGTTACATGATTTTATCTGGAATACATTAAAATCGGGACAGGTAGGTTTAACTATAATAGTTAACAACTAAATAATGTAAAGGGAATTTGCTGAAAATTTCAGACAAATTGATCCACTCTGAATCGAGAATTTAGCAATTGAATTTTCAGGCTAGCCTCGATCACCGTTACTGAAGTCGACACAATAAAAGACATAGTCTCAATTATCCATTTCATGATTTAATCATGAACAAAATTTGAGCAGAAATTCGGATCCTAATCCAGTATCGCAGGCTAGCGATGACATCGAGAGTCGATTATGGCCTGGATAAGTTAACATTTCAGGCCTAAAGAAATACCTGCAATAGGCAGATTTAGCTCTTGCATAATGTATGTTTCAAAATTCAGTTGGCATTGTGAATAAATTTCTACATTGGTAACCTACCGGTATTTTAATATTTAATTGTGAGGTCAAGATTGTGTGGGAGACAAAAAGTAGGAAAGCTCTGATTCCAAGGAGAGTGCGTAGCAATAGATATTTTAACACTCTAATTCATCAGTAGACCTGATAATATGTTTAGAATTTCCAAAGAAGCATAGCTTACACATTTAGTCGTTAAAAGTTAGAAATTCTGAAAATACAGCTTTGTAGAAATGTTGTTTTGTGTATTAGATTATGTAAAAATTGTACCATGTTCAGAAGTAATTGTTTAAAAATTAATTTATTTCAGGTTGTACCAGGTTATGGCCATGCTGTCTTGCGTAAAACAGATCCTCGTTACACATGCCAGAGAGAGTTTGCATTAAAGCATCTACCTAATGATCCATTATTTAAATTAGTATCTCAAATCTATAAAATAGTTCCAGATATCTTATTAGAACAGGGTAAAGCAAAGAACCCCTGGCCTAATGTAGATGCTCATAGCGGTGTTTTATTACAGGTTGGTTCTTCATATCTTATATTTAACTTGGTTCCAAATTTCAAGGGGTGGGGGGGGGGGAATGGCCGAATGGTTAGCATGTGTGCACTGTATCATAAGGCCTGTCATTGAGTCAACTGGCGTGGTTTCGATACCCCAGCTCTACGTGACAAGGAGTAGGGTCGAGTGGACGTTTAACCCCATTTCTCTCTCTCTCTCCAAATTGTAAGGTTTCAAAAACCTAAAATTGAGAGATAGGTCGACTTTTGTTGTAATTTGGTTTAGTGTCATTTAAAAACATAAATTGAAACTGTAAAATTATACTTTTATTGCACAAATTGATATTAGATTGGTAATAGTAAAATTTTCTTGATGAACAAGACTACTAATGTTCGTATTTACAAGACCGAATAGCATCAGAATGTCTTTATTGTAGGGGGGGGGGGGATATATCATTCCTGTCACAATGGCTTACTGAGTATTCTATTCTAGAAAAGTGTCTGTGGCCAAAGCCTCATTAGCTTAGAAATTTTTCAGATACATTTGATAATATATTGCTGCTGACTTAGGGTGTGTTTGAAGGGAATCCTCGTCAAATCAGAATTTGTTTTGGTTAGATACGAAAATTTTCTTGGTAGAATGCTTTAAATCTCGGATTTGTTCATTGGGATATTGAAGAGAATCCTATTGATGTTCAAAAATTTTGGATTGTAAATTTCAAATGCCTTTTGCAGTGTTTTCTTTCTGTTGAATTTTGGGAGAGATTTCATAGTGCTTGATGTGGCCTGTTGACAAGGATTGCAAGGGTGTATTAGGTGACCAGAACAGCCTCAGTCTATGTTAAGTGCATATGCTTGTAGGCTACTATTGATCCTCTTTTTTTTCTTTTTCAGTATTTCAATTTAAGAGAAATGAATTACTATACTGTGTTATTTGGTGTATCAAGAGCTTTAGGATGTATGGCATCTCTTATTTGGGATAGAGCACTAGGGTTACCAATAGAACGACCAAAATCATTCGATACCCCTGGACTAAAAAAACTTGTAGCTAAGTAAACCAATAATGAGGTATAACTGATGGCTTATCAAGGAGAATTTAGGAAATTGTTAATATATTTGAATAAATTTTTAAAATTTCTCTTTTTTTTTGTCTATATCTCAAAAGATTTAAGTAGCTCTAATTTTTTTGAGAAATGGCTCCAGGGATATTGACTGTTAGTCTTTTGATATATATATATTTATAAAAAGTAAACCACATCAATGACTATGTAGAATTTGTAGATATTTGACATCAGTGGAAAAATTAAATATAATGAATTGGTAGACAATAATTGCTTGTCAAATAGAAAAAGACCGGTACATGCCATAATAAATAGAATTGCATTTATCATTATACATATATTATGCTTGAAAGTAGGAACAAATAAAATTTAATATGGCAGTAAAACTAGCTAGAAAGATATTATTTTAATAGTTTACATATTTATTATTATGACTAGATTTATATTGTTTATAATTCTGTGTTTTTTGTTAAGAATTGAAATATTTGTTATTTAAAACCTAGAATGTAAAGAAATTATACCTATATACAATGATCCCGTTGTGATTGGAGTTGGATCTGCAAGGAATAAAGGATGAATAATCTGTTATTTATATCTATATGAAAAATATATATAGGACTGAACAATAGTGGAGTATTATCTTTACACAAATTACAGTTTGAGCAAAACACTGTTATTCATAAACATTTATATCTATATGTGCAAAAAATTTTTTTTATTCTAGTCACATTTAAAGACAGACAACCACCCAAAATTAAATAAAAGAGTAAGCTAGACCAATTTATTAGGAAATAATCATAATTAATACATGTACTAGTAGTTATTTGATCCAGTATAACTTTCACCCAAATCTTGATCATCCATTATGAAGAGTTATATATCATTGTAGATATTGATCCATCTGGTGTGTTAGATTTATCATATTAATAGTATTTTATTAAACCATCAACCTAGACTGCATTCAACAATGGCAGATTTTGTTTTGTTTGTGAGTCTTAAGTCTTAAAATTTCAATCCAAAAAGTTGAGTTTTTGGAAATCTCATGACTTTTCTGTACCAACCTTATTGATGAATACAGGTAAGGTAATTCCCTTAAGGGTGGATTGTGTGAATCTGACATGAAGTTTATAGTTGTTTCATATGGGACCCCAACAACTGGGTTAGACAACCTGAAATTTGTAGAAGAGTAGGCAGAAATGACGAAGCTACCCAGACAAAACTCTTGTCGCATTGTACATGTAACCATTTAAAAGACTGTTAGCATGTTAGTCCCAAAATAACAGGAGACGTTAATCTCCATCCCGGTCTATTGGAAATACTATGGTATAATACTGTACTAATATGATCGGCATTTGTCTCATTTTCAATAGACTGGACCAGACGCGAAATCGGAAAGCTCCCCTCCCCCCCTTTAAATTCAGGGTTTGCAGGGCCAAATTTCCATGTTTAGGGACCTCAACCCAATTAGGATCCTTCTGGCACATTCGGTTCTCTCGGAATGTCATTGCAACTCTTCAAAATGCGGTTTTGAAAATCCTATATTCTATATTCCTAATTGAAAGTAAGGAGCAGCACACTCGAAATTCATCAGATTTTTTTTTTTTTAACTTGACATCTCTAATGGAATACTTATTGGCATGGCCTGCCTATTCAAGCCGGTGAAAAGAAACCGCTTTGGCAACGACGAAAAAAGTCCACAGGCCCACTTTCTGTCGTTTACAAAATAAACCGAAACCTTCGGCAAAAGACGCAGTGTACCTATGGTATGTTAGAAATATAAAATAGGAGGGAAACTTATAAATTAAAACAAAATATCATTTCTAAGCTACGCAAGGATTTAAAATGGAGTACATATTACTGTTGAGTGTTCAATTAAATAACTCTTTATTGACCATAATGGACCCAACATATCCAAAAACCGCGCTAGGACAACAAAATTCGGAATTATAGTTTTCGCAGAGGGATACGAAAATGAACTGTGCAAAATCAGGTCAAGGGTGAGTGAAGTTTACACTCCTCATATCGGGGTAAAAGCAACGATCCATATTAGATACCAGGCGAGAGTATGAAATAAAATAAACGATCATAATATAATTCACCCAACCAACCATGAATGCTTCCACGTGTCTATTACTAATCGAAAATATCCTAATTATGATTAATGATTACTTTAATGACTTAAACATTAGAGGACCACCGATGAATAAGCAAATTTACAAATCGGTTATTATGTTACTAGGAACAAAAGTTACAAAAAAAGCTTTTCCGTTATTTGTTTTAAGTGATAGACAAACATTAAGTATCTTCTTTTATGTGGCTCTCTTTATGTTAAGTATTAATATCGCAAACAAATAGTAATCAATTAATCGTGGTTATACAAATGACATAGATAATAAATTCGATCTCTAGTTTCCAGTTAGTGCAAATGGATATGTATTGTGTAGGATTTACAGTATTCGCAATTTTTTGTAACGGTAATAGAAAAATTCAATGCCGTATTTAATATAACTACATACTGTAACAATGACACGAACCAAACCCCAGGCTAAAATAATTAGTCGGGAAAAGCTAGTCGTTGAATTTCAGTGGAAAATAATAGATTATTAAATGGTGTTTTATCTATACTTAGAGATTTTACAAACACTTACGGCCAATTTACCTACCTTGGTTCTTATACGCCCACATTGAAATGTGGTCGTATATTTTCGCGTCCGTCGGTCCGGCGTCCATTATTGCTTGTCGACGCTATTTAGGTTAGTTAATATCTAACTGACTTAATCTCATACAGAGTGTTTAAGGTCATGAGAGGAAGAATTCTATTGATGTTCAACGATTACCGCTAATTACTGCCAGAGTTATGACCCTTGATCATTTTAAAAAAATCTTGTGGACGCTCTGGAGGCTAAGGTTAATATCCGAATGACTTCTAAATTTATGCACACTGTTTAAGGTCATGGGATGGAAAGGGCTATTGATTTTCAACGATTTCCGATAATTACTTGAAAACAATTAGAATCTTCAGTCATTTAATTATTACTTTTTAAAATGTAGGCAAAGCAAGTGTGGACTTGCATGTAGAACCACTTCCGAGGTAATTCAGCTCTGAACGCAAGTCTCGTTATGCTCGACCTCCAGGTTCAGGAACGGACCTATTGACTCCTTGTGGAAACTTTTGGACTCGCAGTAAATTTTACTGGGTATGTTCGTCAGTCCTTGTGAACGCCTGTGCAATGTTAAGGAACACCTTAGTGAGAAGATGAGATCTTGCTTGCCTCGCTCAAGTCAATTCGCCGTTGCAGTCTACATATAGGCCAACGCACAAATTTAAAGGAGCTTAATCGCTAATATTGACATAAATGGGCCATAACGTATATAATAATGTAATATGAATGTATATAAACTGGTTTATATTCAATCGTTTCCGTTTTCACTCTAATTTCAAATCAGTTGTGTTCGGCGAAATACGCGAGAAGTCTCAATCGAATGGCAATCTCTAGCGTCTGGTTATTCCAATCTACATAGGTAGTATTTATTGCGCATGCTCTTCATATGCTTAATATCACCTGGGTGGAAGCGGACGTTAAATAAAGCTATTTTGCACACATATGCTTAACCTCGTTCTTCGAGTCCCTTTTTACAAATGACACTGAAACGCATTCTGGTACACGATTCCTGTACCATTGTTAAAATGTTTATTTTGTCTTAAATATTGGATATCAGACGCCCATCTTTTCCGGTATTATCACAACATAAACGTTGATTTAAATTGACAAATAATTCATGTTTTCAATGTTGAAGACCGTGGATGATATTGAGTTAATGACTTAGCTGCATTAAAGGACAATATTGGTGTAAGTCATTATCACATATGTGACAGAACTAATTAAACACGCTCCAAATATAATTTTAACACAGAGATCATTGCTACGATAGCTGAGTAATACAGGTTTCCTGAATCGGAAGTGACGAACGCCAAAGGAAAACACGAGTCATAACTGACTGATGTGACGAGTGATAACAAATACACGGCCGAATTTCTGCTCACTAATAATTCCTAGCAAAACCAAAAGTTGTTATATGGGACTGTAAGAGGATACCTGACAATTCAATAAAGTAATCGAATGTCATTAGATAAGAGAACACGAAAGAAAAACAGAAAAAGTCCGTGCATTACCATTACATGTTTTTATAAGGTATATAATGAATATAAACAAGGGAATGTACGGACTAATTCTATTTTTCTCGTGTTCTCTTATCTAATGATCTCTGTGTTAAAATTATATTTGAAATGTGTTTAACCAGTTCTATCACATATGTGCTATGACTGGCACCAATATTGTCCTTTAAGAACGCCGGCGATCTTATCAGAGTAGAAAACTTGGTTTATAATTAGATAAATTGTATGGATTCATTTTCTAATCTTTACTGCTACATAAATCGACATTAGCAATTTTTTCAGTTATTTTTTCAAACAAATTTTTAAAATAATTTGTAGCACTTTGATAAAATTTCTCAACACCGTCAGATTAAGAATATTTCAGTACTTACTCAAAGTTGTAATCGGAGATTTTAGTTTTATGATTTCTACATATTATTTTTCCAAATAACCATTTTCTTTACTTAATACCAACTTATTATATATTTTTATGAATAAATTTACTTTAAAATATGAGACGCCAATACTAAATTTAACAAAAAATCTAAATTACAAGTATCATTTTCTGTTTAGATTATGAATATATTTAAAGTATCCCTAATGATACCAGATAATGAAATTAAACATGTTTAGGATTAAATACAGGGCATTTGAACTTAAAATTTAACCAAATATATAGTATAAACTATAGTAAAATATGATTCGTTACACAGCGTTAAAATGAAGTTCTGGAGTTGAGAATTGTGACGGTGTTGAATTTAAATTAGCTAAATCGCTAATATTTGGAACCTACAAATTGACACAAATGAGTCATGTACCAATAATAAAATGTTTATTTTGTCTTAAATATTGGATACCAGAAGCCCATCTTTTCCCGGTAAGATTACAGCATTAATGTTGATTTAAATTGACAAATAATTCGTGTTTTTAATGTCAAAGACTTTGGATGATATTGAGTTAGAGACATAGCACGGTAAATCTGCTTAACAATGAAGATAAAATGTGGTTTTCAGATGACTAGTTAGAGACCATTATATATCATTCTCAACACCATAACAAACTTCTCGCCAGCTCAATGTTGAGAAATACCGTAAAAAAATAGATCTTATTGGTAGTGTATTACTCCGCTTTCAGCTTTCAAGTCTCACCTTTTCATTAAAAATTGTTGAAAACGTCAAATGTTTTTTTTTCTGATAAGGGCGTTGGGGTGTTGAGGATGAATTAAAATACGCAGTAAAATCAATACTTCTTTTTACGCTTATCTAAAAATTGAAAAGCTGTTGATGATTAAAGATACTTTCCCGCGTACACAGTGTGTGATATATTTGGACTAAAAAAATATTTAAACTAATTAATCTATCAAAAATTTGCTTCAAATACCTCTCAAACCTTTGTATACGCGGGAGATCCCTCAAGCTGTAAATGAACTGATGTTAGAGGCCATGTCTGTCATCTCGCTTCTTTGAGTGAGGGTCCATTTTTCAGAATGTATTTTTTCTTACTCACTGTCCATTTACCATACATGTTTAGGCCTAAGTAAATTCTTAATTATAAGTATTGTCTGTCAACTTCTTTTTCTGCCTTCAATTGCAGAGTCTTTTTGTACGTTGACACCCGTCAATGCTCCCTCTCTGATTAAAACACGGATCCTATTTCGTTTCGTTTTTTTTTATAGTTCAAAACTTCGTTTATTTGTACTTACTACACTAGGATCGGGAAGAGTTGTTATAAATATTTAACCTCCTTTCTGGTTGATGTGAGGGATTAGCCAATGAAACAATCTGTTACTGCGAGTTCTTGGCGTGCGTCGCACGGGACTGTGGGTATCCCACTAGAAACACCGACGCTGATTGGTTAATCAAATGTCTGACGTCATAGATCAAAAGCCGCTCGTTTTTATGACCCCTGACGCGAAAGTAAAAAAAGCGAAATGAACATTGATCTTATTTTAATCAGATTGCAATGTTCCCAAAACCTTGACGAAGAAGTAACAACGACTCCCTAAGTCAAGCACAAAATAAGCTGTCAGACAACAGTCGGGTTGCCAGTTAGTGACACCCTGACATTTTTGCCCAGTGCTTGCCCCATGGGTGTTTTTCTGGTAATCCAGTATTTTTCTAGTAAGATATACCAATTTCTTCATACTTTTATTGGAAATAACCACCCGCTAAATACTTTCGGTGTAGTGCCATTTGTAAACACTGTCATTAGCCTTTCCTAGGATGAAAGCTGGTTGTGATTAGGTCATAGACTAGAACATTATGACAGCAAAACAGATGTGGTGAAGGTGTTGATAAATATTTTAGGGACAATAAACATTTGTATTTTTCTCAATGTATTTAATTCACGATGAATAAAATGACAAATTATATATTTAAGAATTTATTACTTATCACAACCAGCGGTTGCCGGGCAAGACACGCCCACTATTTGTAAGAGATGAGCAGAGAACAAGCTAAAAACAAAAGCGATTTTTTGTACAATCAAAGGCCATAGGCAAGAAAATTATGGTCTGAGATCTTTGGGATATAAAGATTTAGTTTAAATTTCATCAAAATCATAAAAGATTGCCCACAACCTTCGTATTACATACTTTTACACAATTTGCGTACAAGAATCGGAATTTTGTCGGGCAGTTTCGTTTGATTTTAACAAAATTCGAATTCAATCTTCATTATGGTGGAATGGTGATATATTCAAACTGGTTTTAAAATCGAATAAAAATTGTGACATCTAGTGGGTTCACAACCTTGGTATTACATGGTATTTGAGTACAAGGAGCGGTCATTTTAAATCGGATAAAAAGTGTGACCGCAGTGGGATCACATGCTAAAAACGCGATTTTTCGTACAATTAGGGGCTATAGTTCAGGCAGTTACGATCCGGTATGCGCGAATATCGAAAGGAACCACGATTCTTGGGTTATAAACATGTTTCAAGTTTCATCAAAATCGAATAAAAATTGTGACCTGTGACGGATAAACATGTGACCGAACTCACGGACGGACAGAGTCGACAGCATAACATATATAATATATATATATATTATATATATATATTTATGTCTGATCCACATGGATTTAAAATACACATTTATTTTCTGTTACAAACAAATGAAATTATACAGTTTTGACAAATAACATTTTTGAACACATCATTTAAACTACAAAATTCCATTTTTTTTTCACATATTAATTTTTTTTTTCGATCGTTTGTTTATCGGGACAGCATTTTGTACATTAGAGAATGACCCAGTAATGTAATCAGGTCCAGGCAGAACAGTGCCCTTTACTCATTTATAAACCAATTTACACTAAATAGGAAATATTTTTTATCCAGATATACAATTTCCTATTCCGTTAATTAACTTTTAGTAAATGTGTTAAAACACCACGTCACTGCAAATCTTTCGAAAGATTAATAACAGAAAGAATGGCTGGTATTGCTAAAGCGGTTGGTGTAAAAAACAGGAAAAATAGCAATTTATTAACGGCACGACTGACTTGTTTCCAGGTCACCGGTTTGAAGTCTGCTGTAGATTTCCTATAAGTATCTAGGACATCAGTGCCGTTTACCGCCAATGTTTCATTTATCGCATTGACCTTTGTATTGGCAACCAATCGTCGCTTACACCAAAACAAGTTTCTTTTAAAGCTCCCATCCAAAACACTCACCAACCATTTCGGAACAGGTTTCCTTTCATCGTCGCGTTCGTACATATTCAGAATCCACACGGTAAACAAGATATTCAGAGTGCTGTTCAATAAAGAAATGGCTAGAAAAACAGCAAAGACAGACATTCCCTCACTTGTTTTTGGTAAATAGCTAACCAAAAATCCCATATACACGCCGTAAGAGAGAGGTATGATAATTGCAAACGACAGCTTTTCCCCGGATGAGGATGGCACCAGATACACAAAGTTATTCATGATTGCCAAGTTACTGATGGGGAGTACAAAACTAAATATGAAGAAAGTGTCTCTACGGTTCAGAGTGAGGTTTAGTTGAATTGTTCGCTGATATGTTTGTTCGCTTTTTCCGGAAATGTTTGAGAGATGTTTGCGTTCAATCGATGTGCTTACAAGGCTCCACTCTCCACCTGGGATGTAAGAATCCACGCCAACTTCGCTATCCTCAATAAAAAGTTGAATTTGGTTGGATTTGTATCCCCAACCACTAATTGCCATTGAGCACATCGGTAGATCAAATGGGAATGTCAGTATATCACTATTACAGACAAGCTCGTGTGAACCAAGCGAATGCCATTCAATTTCTCCCCGACTTGACAACTGCATGCTGGAAACGCCATGATGTAATACTGTAAGTTCTGCTGGCGACTTCAGTACCACCAGATTGGGAATCCATATATAGGGCTCAAGGTTTTCTATAAATTTTACAGAATGCAAATTCTCATTCCATCTTAGCTCAGGATCGGACCATTTGACTTTCCAAAAGCCACTGAAAATGACTTTTGATGCATCACCCTCTACGCTGCCAATTGATAATAAATTGAACCCAACAGAAACATTGACTGGTGCCATTTGATCCGCCACTGGTCGTATTTCTTTCCTGGCAACATTTGGTCTGATTAAATCACGGAATAGATCGTTAATGTCGGCTTTTACAAAAACAATGGTTGTTATAAATGCTAAATAATAGATTCGAACTACAAAAAACAACATAGCGGATTTCGAATATTTGAATACTGTCCTCCTTGTGCTGATCACTCATTAAAATCAGTTTCTTTTCAACAACAAAATTTATATAAATTTTAGTTTGTATGTTTCACACAGTAACCACCCTTGGTCAAACACAATATTTGTAATTAAGCGTTGGTTTCTCGCCTTGTTGTAGGTTGATATACTGTGTGTTAATAGAGCTGACCATATTACCCGTTAACATATATTTATCGTCTGTGACTACGGAAGATCGATACACAATGATTCACACTGCTTTGAATACATTGGGTGTATAAGTGTAATCTATAAATACTGTATTGTATCGGTGTATTTAAAGGTACTTTCCCTGCTTTTTATGGAAAACTTTGTACACTATTTCACGACCAGTCTACGGGAGCATCATCATGATAAAAAAAGTTTATCGAAATCGTTGATAGAGTAAGATGTTAGATCCATAATAAATTAGTTTTGTCATTACAAAAGACATTTTTATTGAGCATATTTTATATTTTAAAATGGCACAACATGTCAGTTCGTTCTAATGTATCAAAAAAGTAAAAGCAAATCTAGGCTACGTTCTTAATGCAAGGACTGTTCTTATTATATTATGTATGTCGCAGAATTATTATTGCTTATTTGTCTAGGACGCACAAAGATGGCAGTGTGAAATCACTAGAAACCAATGTAAACCTTAAATGGCCAAAACTTAAATATAGAAATGATCGATTTGAATATAGTTAGATCAAAATTTTCTAGGTTGTTTTTTATTTTTCAATGAAAGAATTGTTGATTGTGTACGACCTTACGGTTCTGCTTTATCCTTTATCCTTTATTCAAGCATTATTTGATTTGTATGACAGTTTAATTTAACAGATCTCCTGAATTTAAGATTTAGAATCTCAAATTCCAGTGAGTCTGTATGTCCGGAAGGTCGGTATTAGAATTATTCAAACGTGTATTTAACTAAATTTACAGGCCATTACGTAACACAACTACTATAGTTATATAGATGCAAAGAATAATTACGTTAACAATTAATTTTGTCACAGAAAATGTAATCGGTGTATTTTGGATATGGCGATAGGAATTCATGGATGAAGATTTCTCAAGAAAAATTGAGATGATACTTTTTTATGAAACAAATATAACGAAATATAGACTAAAAATTTGTAAATTAGAGGGACAAACGAACCCTCCCCGATGGGTTTTTGTGGTTAGCGGCACACAGTTACAAACATATTAATTTCGCTTTTAAAGCAATAATATTGCCACACGTTTCTCTTTGTAAAAGAGTTAGAGTCGGACCACGAGATGAAAATTGCCATTAAAATGGCATTCGGATAACTTTAGTGGTCTGCAGCCCGCATTTACCGAGTGTGTCTGTGGGAGTAGTCTCCCGTATTACAGCTTCTTCAATAGGGTTGAACACGAAGCAGCCTTGAGTTGAAGTCACAGACGTCGTCAATAACCAAAATTAATTGCAAAGATTATCCAAGAAAGAATATCAACGGGTGTTGCCTTTAAGCATGCACAGATCAAATAATTGATTTGACGAACCAGAATGCGTTAAGCTGGTAAAAAGAGCCGATCATATTACGGGGACGGCTAAGGCAGAAATGAAAAATATTATTATACTTTATAGCATTTATTTTACAGACACGTCTGAAAGCAATTCAACTTTGGGGTTGCTCTGGTGTTAATGTAACGGGTCTAAAGCGGGTCTTAAGCTAATTAACAATAGCCTACGGTACGGTACACATTTGCAAGTTAGTTAGTTAGGCCACTTAGTGTTAGGCCTATTGAGTGTGCAGTAGAGACACACTCGTCCCCAACGCCATATTGTTTCTGACAGGCCTGTTTGTAGGCCTATTAGATTTTTAAATGTAATAATATATCAAATGAATATTTTATAGCTTTATAAAGTAACCCGAAACGAGCATTAAACAATATTTGGAGGGATGTCTGAATCTTCATGATAATTGTTCATAGACACATACCGGTATGTGACAGTATGTCTTTTTCACGGATCGGCAAGAAATCTCCGCGGACTGGCTGTTAAAATAAAAATACTTTATCGTTTAATTTATTGTGACCTCCTAATAAAATATCACTGTTAGTGCGTATATCAAGTAAACTTTTACGATTGAGAGAGAGAGAGAGAGAGAGAGACTCGACACAAACTAGGTCATTTCGGGGCTAACATATGGTTCAATTTTATTTCGCTTGCGCGTGGGGTCTTTAGCAGTGGGAGAAAACCGAAGGACCCGGAGAAAACCCATGAGGTTGGACAGGCGATTCTACTCTTTGTCACGTACAACCGGGTAATCGAAACCATGCCAGTTTACTTAATGATAGACCATATGATACAGCGCCTACGTGCTAACCATTCGGCCATCCAACCACTCCATAGTAATCAAATATCGATACTCGCATCAATGCATCGCTAAATGTGGCCGTCGCTGAAACTCACTATTAGAACGGAATTCTTTGACTCAAATTTTCAATTTGAATTCTGTAAACGTGCCATTTTTTACCAACATCATACTGACTGCCTTTGCTACGTATTCGAGAATATTTATCAATTTTGGTGAGAAAAAGAAATCCATGAATTATTTTCATTTATCAAAAAAGCACGTCAAAAAAACTATCGCATAATTTTTGACCGATTTTCAGAGGTGTTTTTATTCCTTTCGTAAATTTAAAAGTGACGCTAAACTCCGAAATATATGACAAGTAGTCTTAAACTTGCTGCTAAACTCCATATTCATATATATATGATCAACTCGAATAATATGACGTCTGGGGGATTTTTCGGGCAAATGTCACACAATTTTAGTGGATATAAAAGAGAAAATATGAAAATTATTCCATCGCGCAAAATGAAGTGCACGAAATCCGGGACTTTTACTGACCATTGGGTGAGGTGATGCAATTCCTAACCGGAGTTCAAAGTTTCAGAAAATCATACAATTCTGATTTTGATTCAGGGTGTCTATTTCTCAAACTCAAACTGCTATTCCAGAAAATTCTCTCTGCTAGGCGCTACCTGTCGTTATTTTTCGAGTTATTTTGTGATTTTAATCTCGCGGCTGCGACTGAGGCGTTTACCATCAGCTGATTCATTGCTTTAATCTGTGCGGAATTGGATTGTGAAGTGCATGCAATTCGCATTTTGCTCTTTGTTCTCTTGTCAAGTGGATTTTCGTAAATTTCTGATATAATTTCATACCGATAAATGACTGATATTTTGCTATATAGGCCTATATAGTATAAATTAGGTGGAATAATGAATAATACACTATGAGGTCAGTCAATGGAAACATTTTAGTTCTTAGCCAATTTCACTGATTGTTGATCGGGAACTATCTGGTAAAGTTATGTAGGTTCATTTTACGGGAGCTGCTGGCGTATTTTGGGGGCAAAAATGATATTTATAGTGGAAATAACCTGATTGGCTGAACTTTTCTAAACTAAGAATTATAAAATACATTTTTTTTTAGATAAAATACCGATAACGGATGGACACTACAAAATGCATTTTGAAATAAAGGTTATGATCATTTTATTTAAAACCATTTGTAAATGTTTTTGTATATTTATTGGAGGTGATTTAAAAGTTGAGTAGATTCAGATGTCCAGATTGCTCGAAAAATCACGTTTTTAGCTTGTGAACCCCACTAGAAGTCACAATTTGAATATATCACCGTTACGCCTCAATGAAGGTTGAGTTTGAATTTCATAAATATCCGACTGAACCTGCCGGACAAAATGGCTGCTCCTTGTACGCAAATAGTCTAAACGTATGTAATACCAAAGTTGTGGACCCTCTAGCAGTAACAATTTTTATTCGATTTTGATAAAACTTGAAATTTATGTTTATATCACAAAGATCATGGTTCCCCTCGATAATCAGGCATATCTGAGCGTAACTTTCTGGATTATGGCCCCTGATTGTTCGAAAAATCGCGTTTTTCGCTTGTGAACCCTCACAATTTGTATTTAATTTTAAAACCGTTTAAATATATCACCGTTACACCTCAGTGAAGGATGAGTTCAAATTTCGTAAAAATCCAACGAAACTGTGGGACAAAATGGCCGCTCTTTGTACGCAATTATAGTCTATAATACCAAGGTTGTGGACCCTCTAGAAGTCACAATTTTTATTGATTTTGATGAAACTTGAAATGTGTGTTTATAACCCAAGGATCCCGGTTCCTGTCGATATTCGCATATATCGGACCGTAACTTCCTGGATTATGGCCCTAAATTGTACAAATTTGGGGCACTGTTGTAGGCCTTCGGCTACTCTAAACGTTAAGGAGTGTTTGGAATTATTACAGAAGTGTTGTTACAACGCTCTAAATACGCTTTGTTATATAGTGAGTATCAATGACATCAAATTTAATCAGTTGACTGGATCCGTAATTAGTTCCTTAGGAGTTGTTTCCCGTTTAACGCGTTGTGTAATTTATATAGTGAACTTTAATTGGAACTGGAATCATGCGACGAGACTGACACTTCACTTTTTCTAAGATTACGGATGACACATAAATTGAAAATTTTGCCCATTTTCAATGTTTGCATTGGCTTTTCCAACATGTTAACCAATTATTTGTTAATTAACAATCTGTCTTCGTTGAATAATTTTCATCTATATAGATAAAACTATTTTTGAAATATAATCAATTTTGTGTTCCATTGTCGACACTGTATAAGCCAACATTTAAACTAAAACTTCCGCTTAAGCTCTTGAAACAAATATTCAATATCTTGCCACCGTTACAGAAAAGAACACGCGAGATCAACCCAATTCAATACGTTATCTTAATCGCCTTTTAGACCATAAGGAAATATTTTCACTTCAAAATCGATAAGCTTTTTCGCATTTGATATATTACATTAACAAAGTTCCATTTGTAGATTGCAAATTTTGATATTCCTCAGGTAAAGAGATGTTTTGCGGTCCGATCCTTAAGATCTTAAAGGTATTTTAATAGGATTAAAATCAAAAATCTATCTTTAGGAAAGCATACTGGAAATTTATAGAATGTTGACGCGACTTCACAATCCATTTCTTTGTACTTGTACAGGGGATTTTAGAAATATATATATTTCGCTATCATATAATGTTTTTATTGGGTTTTTTTTGTTCTCCATAAAAATTTGAAGACTAAAATTTAATGCACAGGTTTGTAAATTTAGAATTAAAAGACAAAGTGTTATACTTTACGAAGATACAAATTTGACATGTTTAGAATCTACTTATTGTCTTTTACAAACAATCTTGAACGTAATAAAAAAATACCAAAATGACGCAGATTTATGGGTTATCTAAAGTACATTTTGAAGGACAGATATAGGACACGTTTATGTTATTGGTCTTAAAAACGATCTGAACTCAAATTCATAGATGCAGAAGAACTTGTCTTTCCATATTAAAGTACGAGAGGTATTCTGTAAAATTAGTGTGTATTTGCATTTAAAAAAAAAAATCGTTATTGTAGCTGCGCTCAAAATATTCTTATTATTACATTAACTCTTCGATTTTATTTTTTACACTGTAATATGTTTTAGTTGAAACACTCTTCGTTGCAATTTTTATATTTAAAAGATAAAACTCTATAGAAATAACTTATATCGAAAGTGAATGATCACAGATTTAAATATTATTTGGTGGTCTAGTTGGCATAGTCAAAAGTATTCAACTAGCCGCGATGAACACTTAAAAAAACAATTCTCCCTCCGTATATTTTCGAATTTAAATATCTAATTTGTCTAAAATATCAAATGTCTATTTGTTAATGGTCTGACAAAAAACAAATATTTATTGGTATTGCTAGCGAGAAAGTATTTAGTTAATAAATCCTATTTTACGTTTTATCTGCAGTATTTGAATTAGCTGGGAAAAATCAATAAAATCCTAACACAGTGTTGTGATTGAGTTGTCTCCCCCTTGACCGTAAACTTCATATCTGAGTTTATTTTTTTCCGCTGTATTTACTGTACAGGATTATTTATTATTTGGTGATAAATTTATGTTTATGAAAAGAGAATTGAACGTGTTAATGCAGGAGAATAAAAATTTGAATATGTGAATCTTTTGGAACATCTGAGGTTTTATTATTGGCTGTTGAAACTTTAGAAATACATAAACAAGAGAATGCCCTTTAATAGAAATACCATTTAAAATTGTTGAATCTAACCATATAATACATACAAAGCGATGTAGTATAATAGAAATATAATAACATTATACAATGTAGTAACATTACCACTGGAGAATAAAATAGAAACGGTGCCGATTCCGAATTTTTTTACGGAACAAGTTTATATTGTTCAGAGGCATAGCATTAAGTTTAAAGAGAATACCTTATTGATGTATCATTTTCAATGACACGTATTATTTATTATATCTTGACGTATGTACGGATTTCGATTTGTTTTATTACTTTTTTATTATTTTATTATTCCCTTACTGCCTACAGAATTTGGGATATGGGATTGATTAAAATTCTAAAATGCTTTTCAATAATGTTGAAATTATTTTATACTGTAACTACATGTTGTTAAGACTGGAGTTAAAGTAAATTGCCACACTTGTTATGATTCATTAATTCACTATTTCTGAAATACTTTGTAAAAACTGAGCTAAAAAGCTTTTCTCTCTTAAGAATGTAATTTTATTGTAATACAAGTTGTATGCAGAATTTTCGTCTTTTTTATTAATTAAAAGATTTAAATACCCAGAGTAAGATATAATATTATTGTTGCAATTATTGGGGTTCTTCCACGCAAGAGAGTGATCTAAGTATTGTCGATTTTATCCATTTTTATACTAGACTACGTGCTGGAATTAAGTCTGCAAGGGCGGATACAAGCACTCCCTTCTACTATTGAAATTATTGGCGTAACCTGTTATCTTTATATTTTTTAAAAATAAATTACGTTGTCTAATTGGCGTAGCCAAAGAGTATTTTCGCTAGCTTTTTGTAAATTGTTCCCTTCGTACAGAAAATTCTGATTCCGCGCTTGCTCCTCAGGATTTTTTTTCCACAGATGAACATCAGCTCTGCTATCATGTGTGATGTTTTGGATATTTATTTTAGTTGGGTGGGGGGGGGGGTGTTAGCCGACATTCAAGCGTACACACACATGCAAGGAATAGATTCCTTGCTCGTGGGGCCGGGGATATATATATATATAAATATATCATAAAGACTAACCATCTCAAGCAGAATTAATAACATGCGGATGCTTTTTTTTTTTTGAAAACTATTCTCATGTTTCTGAATGGCAATTCAGTTTTTGCTATTTATAAGTGGTGTGGCAAAGACACATTTCAGTCGTGGCTCCGAATTAATTCTGACTGTTCGAAAAAACACAAATTGTAACATGTGAAAGATTTTAGCGAGATATAAAATTAATTTGTTCCCGAAGGTTTAGTAAAAATGGTAGAGTTTTTTGTTCAGTTATTTCCGTTGAAGTGTTCAGTTACTACATTATGATTATACTTCATTGTTTGTTCCGACATTGTTGGAAAATTACCAGTTATGTCCATGTATATGATTTTGAATAATTTAGACAGACTTTGTCCCCGTGGTTCACTGCACCTAATTCGCATGCTATAGCTAAAAAAAATAAACTTATCAGATCCAATCAGAGAAGTCTGTCATTGATGTCCTTGATGGTCTCAACAACACAAAACTCCACCCATGATCACTAAAATGCCAACACTAGGAAATAAAAATATATTTCAAGACTATAAAAGATTTATTTACAAAATGTGCCATAACAGAAGCTTCATATCCTTGTTTTAGAACCAATCAGACTCTGTATAACGCTAAATGTGAGAAAGTGTTTAGTCTTTAATTTGATTGCAGCGAACGGTTTGTAAAATAAAACTGAAATTTATATACAAAAATATTTGTTAAATTGTATATATTTACTAAAAAGTCGATGAGCATAAGACTATGTATAGTATTATTATACGGAAATGTGATGTTGGCAATTTAGTGGGTATTTCAATATTTGGGACTTTATTATATGATTGTGATTTTGTTTTACAGGGGGTTTTCTGACAATTCATTATACAGGGTGGTTTTAGTTAGATTCGCTATTTATAACCGGAAAAATCGCTCGAGATAATGATAATAATAATGATATATTTTTTGGCTTAAAAAAGAAGCTCGAAGCACATTAAATTGTATTGCTTACAGTTATAATTCAATTGTAGCATTAAAACAACCAAGTTTTTTAAGCGACACTTGAAGACATAGTTTCCTCACTATATTGTAACACGTGCGTACACTTAGACAGTAACATATTGATGAAAGCAATCATTCATTAATTTTTCATTATCGATAGAATTGTTGTAACTATTTATTAGTTATTCGTTATCGCCCGATAATTTCTCAATGATTTTCTGTAAGTCGTTGTGGTTAGAAGCTAAATAGAATAAACACTTAGCTTAAACGCTTGAACGCTTCAGGGCATACAAAACACTCTTTAGCCCACTTGAAAGACGTGGAGATAATAAATCACAATGCAAAGACATATCTTGAGACGACCCCGTTACAATAACCGCGGGCGTTATGGAGGGTTCATGACCTTTCCCATACGGCACAAAGACTTGACGACTTGAACTTCCGCCAGCACGTCTCAATGTCTTTGTTAAATATCTGGTGTCTTCTCGCTTGAATAATATTAAGAAAGTTTTCGATTTCGGGCTTGGGGTTATTATTTTTTCTTACAATAATTTGTATGTTTGTACTTTCTGTATAAAAATAATTATGACAGCCTTTGTAGCCTATATTTGTTATTATAAATATTTTCATAATAGATTACATATTGTTTTGTTTTATGAAGTAACAATGTAATATTTCATTGTGAATTATGTGTATTCTGAAAGACAATTTCATATATTAATAGTCTCTCGAAATCCTTTTATGAATTTATGATATGCCATTTCTATTACTCATACATAATTAAAAAAGGAGTTATTTTATTTTTTGCTTTGCTCATTACATAATGTATGTCCGACTTTTCGAAACTATATGTAAGTATTAACTGAGTACTTAATTATTATTCAAGACAAATATTTGAAACACGTGTGCATTCTATAACTTATGTTATTTAGCAAATTAATTTCGTAGGTAGTGATTGATGTGATGATAAATATGGGCATCTGATTTTAAATTTAATTTTCATTACTAATTATTCAATTTATGTAGTGTATAATTTAGTATGCCAGAGTTATATAACATAAAAAATAATCCGAGTATATTAGAATAAAGACAAATTCTTATGATTCATTATGAAATGTTTGTTGAGAAAACTAAATAATCGTAGACTCCTTATTAGTTACTCTTACCTCAAGGTAAATATTAGGTTAATTGAAAAAAAAATTAATGCATGTACAAAATTACAATGGGTATTAATTTGCATCCAATGTTGAAAAATATGTAGATGTCTTCAAAAGCAAATAGCTTTAGAGACCCATACCCACCTCATCTCTTGTCAACCAATTACAGTATAATGACAGTGGATCAATAATTAGTATTAAATTAGCAACAGGTCTGTCGATCGTAGTACCTCATGCCGAACGATTCCAAGGAATTCTAGAATTGATTTCTCTACGGTCGCTAATATCACTTTCCCGCCAATCAATATTTTCTTCCACGAGCAGACGTGGAAAAAACGACCTTCACCTTAACCTTGACCGAATTGTACTTTTCCCATAGTAACAGAAAAATCACAGCTTATTAAACTTGCCTATTGTATGTAAATAAATATGCAGTGAAAGATTTAATTATAAGCGGGAATTTTATTTGTTTTTCCATTTACGTAGTAACCCATATTATCGTGTCGTCGATTGCTACCACCTCTCCAACGTAAATAAATGTTTATTTTTATTTCCCCGCCATGTGATTTAATTTGACAAGTTTGATAAAATAATACTTATTTCTTTATAAAACCTAAAATTATTTGCATATATTCATAGCATATTGTTGTGTTTATTATGATTTATATTGCAAATAGCGCCATTTAATAATGTAAAGTTTTTAATTAAGATATACTTGATCGAGCACTGAGATCCCCAATGGTGTTAGATCTATTATTAATAATAATTCTTTTATACAAACAGGGAATTAATTACAATTGGTAGATATAGGTGTATAATGCGACGCGCTAATTAACTGCATTTAATGTTCTGGTCTTGGCCATGATATTAGCAGCACTCTTACTTAAAGATAGGTATATACGTATTTTATCGATGAGGTACGATAAGCAACGTTAAGCAGTAGCTACTAAATAAAACAATTGAAACACATGTTCTTCAATATCTAGATTAAGTAATTTCTTAAAATAAATAGAAAGCACAATGTTAATTCGGATAATTAGCCTATACATATTATAGTTAAAAGTTTACTGATTACGTTTTTCCCAAACAATTTTACTACGCGTCTTTAATATATAGTAAATCATATAACTCACTACCGTAAAAATTACTTATAAAAGTAGTACCTATCATCAAAAATATCGTTTAAATTGTGTTATATTACTGTGAAGGGCAGTAAGTAAAATATTCCTGAATCTGAATGCTACTTTACTTTTTAAACTGGTAAATCACCTAGAGACATGCTCCAATTTGTAATCTTATATTGTGCTCGACACACATAACACCAGACGCCATCATCAAACCAGTATCAGATGCATATATTTAATTTACAATTTCCTTCTCTAAACTCTGCCGAATGTTGCTGTAATATCTCTAGTTAATCTGTATTTCTGATGCATATAAAATGAATGATATTACTGTATATGCAATTCATTGACAAATTCTGGAATATCATTATGTTGATTGTCTGTAAATTTTATAAGCCTACAAATCATTGAGAACAAATAGAAACAATTATAATTTTGTGAAATTTTAATCTCTTCCCTATTATTTTTTTAATTTGTATACAGATGATAGATATATCTGTACACATGACAAATACCCCAAATAATTAAGACTAGAACTTAACGTTTAGAAAATTTAATTCACCCATCTAATATTAATATGCTAAAGATATGTTATAGAATGATACCGTACAATATGCATGGAACGGTTTTCAACTTACATGCATTTTGTCTTGAAGTTTACATAACAAAAAACTGACCAGAAATATTTCTAAAATATCCAGGACCACTTTATGCATTTCAATCAAATCACATTTGAAATCTGTTGTATAAATCTAGAACCCTTCAGACTTATTTTCAGTTGTACCTAATAAAACAGTTTCATATTCCTAAATTGGAAGAAATCTTGCTAATTTCTGCCTAGTCCTGGAGATGTTGTAAAATCGAATTACTCTTCACGTACAGCCACTTGTACTATATAGTGTAATATTATTGTTTTTAATTTAAATTCACAGGTGTTAGAAACAATGCGAAGAATGGCCATTTCTTATGGTCCATTTTACACCTATAAATTAATTTCTGATTGGGTATTTGTGTGGAATATAATATTTTAGAATTTTTCTTTGGCCCATATCAAGTGATTTGAACTCATTTCGTCCATCTTATATTTGACGTATGTATTTTAGCTTATCAAAGACATCTAAGTGAGTAAGTACCTGTTTTATGAAAAGGGTTGTTCTATTTTTAATATTGGAATATGTTAATTTATGTACAGTGTTTAATGTATTTTAGCTTATCAAAGACGTTTAATTGAGTAAGTACCTGTTTTATGAAAAGGGTTGTTTTATTTTCAATAGTGGAATATGTTAATTTATGTACAGTGTTTAAAGTATCAAAATATGACATATAATTCTAATAATTATATGTAATTGCCCCTATTGGTATTCAATTTAAATAATGTGAAGAATTTTCTAAGATAACTAAATATGATATGTCCAATTTATGATTTCATTCATAACAAGAAAACCTTAATTTTTTAAAATAGAAATGAAATGAAATGGGGTTTAACGTCCTATTTTTTTTATTTTTTTTAGATAGAACTGAATGTCGTATTAAACAAATATTAAGTTGAATAAATTAATGTCTTGGGGAGACGCTGTTTTGGGAAATATTTACAATAAAACCCTTACCAAACTAATTCTTCTGAAATCAAGTGGAATATAAATTTATTCCGTGTTTGACATACTTTGGATATGGTAAAATAATGTTAAGGACAGAATGTATTTTAGGAATATATAATATCAACACGTATATCATTAATAGTATTATAAAATACAGCATTGCTGGTAAATATCTTTAGCTTGTGATTTTGTGAAATGGTTTCATTAGAAGGTTCTAAGTACATATAACTATTATAAAGAGACTATGATATTGTCACAAAGTATATACATGTATATTCTATTAGCATGTGATTGAAAATTTGAAAAATATTTAAGCTGTTGTAATTAAATAATGTCCTAATTTAAAGAAACTTAATTAGCGTCGGTCTCTTGAGTTAAAAACGCATTTATTTGTACCTTTAAAAGATTAAATTCAAATATGTATATTTAGATTCTGGATATAATTAATAAATAGTTTAGTATAATTATACATCGAAGGCACATTAAAATTGTACATCAAGCTGTGAAAACAGTTTGTTTATGGCAGAAATTATATGTGTATTAAACATCCTATGTAGAGAAACAATGTAATATTAACTTGTATTTGATGTTACTTTGTGTTAATGTTTAATATATTGTAGTACGCCTTCTTTTTTTAAAATCTATGTTATTTATTATATTTACGTGAATTTAAACAAACAATTTCGCATTAAAGTGGATGATACCCTATAAACCAGAAAACAACTGGAACTACTGGTTGGTTTTTGTTGCTGTTTTTTGTTGTTGCTAAAACGAATTTATCAAGCGGGCTGTTACGTTGAAACTTTGCCCGACTATTTGCACAGACCGATAAACAATATTGACACGGCCCGTATGCACCAGTAAATATCCACCATTACGTCACAAGACTCGTAACGATTGCTTCGCGGAATTTCAGTAATAATCTTACAAATTGTGCATAACTGCTTACTCTGTGATAAAATCTTTGATGCTCTTGATGAAAATTAACTATGTTGGTCTACAAATCTTCAAAATTAACCCCAGTTATAAATTTGGCTCGCGCGTCGCGTGTTGCTGGTATGTAATACAGTCAGCCGCCTGTCACGTGACCCATCTAGGCCAGCAAGATTTGAACGAAAGAGCCAGCAGACTGGAGATTAGGAATGAACCTCGACTGTTTTAACAATGCTTCTGCTGGCTAAAACACAACTATTTCTAAAATATTGATGATCAAATTCAGGTAAGTCTTTATATAGTATGTTTATGTGATCAGTCGTGGTCATCGTGAGCTTTAATCAGGTCAACAGACAAGCCAAGCTCTCCTACTCGAACAAACGATTGCCCGTTTTAGCAAAGCTTGCTTTTCAAAATGGCGACTTATATTCGGCTTTATTTACCGAGTTGCAAATTTTCGCTGTAGTTGACCGATAGATAATTTTTCGGGTTTGACAGTTTTGTTATATGATTAATAATATATTTCTTTATTGGACTAAAATAACATTCTTTAGTAATTAATGATGTTAATATCGAAAGATTGCGGTATTCCGTTGTGACCATGTCAAAATTGTAAAAAAATCAACAAGAATTTTTCCATGGTTTACTAAACTACGTAGATTTCTTACTATTAGACGTAGTTATTGGTTTATTTTGTTATGACGTCATCTTCTGAAATAATTATTCTATCATTCTGTAGTTTTAAAGTTTTCAATTTGTTAGTAATAAAGTCTTTATGAAGAAAACTTATATTGCGTAGTTTAAATTTTCCTTGTGCCGACTTTCAGAAACTAGTGAGATGATATCATATAACATATTTATATACCCATACCTTTAAGTAGTTTAAGCCCAATAATTTAGATTTTAGAAGAAATATTTATTGTAAAAAAAAAACCGCGGTTATTATATTTTTTGATTATTTTGTGAAATTAATCGATGTAACCATAAAGATGGTGTATCTTTCTTTCTATTTAATGTTTTAATAGTTAGATATAATATGTAAAATGTATTGCTATATATCATTAAGAATATTCTGTTTAAATAGTAGGACCGCAACGTGGGGTCTGTGTCGCTTTTGTTATATTAATATGTATATTAAAGATACCTTTGTTTGTTTTATACGGTGACCTCTGGTGACTTGTATCTGAATTATAAAGGACGAAACTTGATACAAATTAGATACAGTTGCCTATTTAGTAATATCACAAGAAAGTCTCTGCGCTCGATATTATTACCTTGTTTCATAATGAAGTAGGGGATTAAACCAATTGTTAGCGCTGAAATGACAGCCGCTTCAGAAATCCAATATTAAAGCTCTTTAACTGATTATAAATCTTCCGACCAATTAAAATCCATGTTATCGTGAAACCATTGCTTACAAAACCCAAACCGACTATCGAGATAATCATCTTGGGATATTTTTTGCGCTCATTTTCATTTTGAATTTTCACCGAGTGTAAATGTATGTAAGCTGTAATTTTGAATGCTCTTTCCTAACAATGGTAGATGGTACAACGCTGGTAGTAATATTAGCTATATAGAAGTTGAACGTTATGTATTTTTAGATTTTGATTACAAATTTGGTTGTGTGTATTTCCATGCCTTTCTTAACTTCATATAATGATTATATTCAAGTTTCGATAAAAGCAGTAATATACATGTAAAAGAGACTTAGTTGGATAGTGTCTTGTAATTGTCTTTAGGTTTCTGACTTTCAAACCAGTTAGACTTATATGCCTTCAATAAATCATCACTATTTTATCTAGTTCTATAAGACCAGATTCTCGAATTCACATATAAAGTAATTGGCAATATTTTCAACATTGTCTTTCTACTTCGTTTAGGATTTCTGGATTTTGATTACATATAAGAGAGCTATTAATGGCTTATTCAAATTTTTGCGCGATCCTAAAGGATAAACCTTAAATCAGACTCTAAATACTTGCTCTCATACTAACAAACTAATTATGTGTCATGTTTATCTTCCCTTGTGACATTTTTATTGATGTTTTGTCGCTATTTACTTAGTATGCTATGGCTCTATGGTTATCCCCATAGCTCTTCCCTATGATTGGTAGTTTTATTTTATCAAAAACATACTTGGTGACTATTAATGCAGTATATTTACTCGGTAACTAATGTTTTTTTATTTCAAAGATTTGTTTTCTGGTTACATTTAGTTGCTGGGTAGAAGTTCTATTGCTATCCGTGCTATTGGTAGCTTTATTTTTATCCAAAGATACTTGCTAATGGGTATTACAATTGTTTATCGCAAATAATTATTATTGGTAAAAAATAATTGATATTTCAAGGACTAAGTAATATGTGTATCTGTTAATCATGTTAATATATTCAAACATTAGAATATAAATCATATACTGGCCTGTCTAATAATTATCACGTAAAATTGGTTACTATATTAGCTAATTCCTTTAAGGATGTTATTAATTTTCAACTTATCACTTTTAAATTAGAATAAGCATTTGTTATTATCACATTTTTATTTGTTTGATATTTAGTTGTAGCAAATGGGGAAATTGTGTAATCGGTTTGTGATTTTGTTTTGGGGTTGCTGTCAAATAAATAACAGTACATGGCTTTACAAAAATAACACCAATTTCTCCAATTCAGTGGATATGGAAATATTTGGTTTTTTGAATACGTTGGAAAAGAAAGCTACACAATCGGTAAATGTAAAATCAAACCAAAATTTGAAACCTTTTCTGAATGTTAAAACACCCCTTCTTCCCATGTGTCAACAAAATGGTCACAAAATGTGAAAATCGTTCAGTGTGTAAACAAAATTGCCACAGAATGTTTGGAATAAGACACTTTACTATTCGAATTCTAAACGAATTAACCCGGGTGGTGTATATCTGTAACATGAACGTAAATTAGTAATTTAGGAAGATTTGTTTCTAATTTGTTAACACATTCATGCATGTGGAAAGCCACGATTTGGAAATTGAAATAGTTGTTGTTCCTCTACATGGCAAACAGCTCAAATATGTTTTAGGTTCAAGATAGGATTTCAGATTTTGTAAATGGTTTGAGGTCTAACTTTAGAACTAAGAGAAAAGGCATTATAATGCATGCTGATAGATTTACAGTTTTTCTACAAAATAGATGTATACGTCGTCTATGTTTCATTGCTTTCTTGTTTATTTGATCGGATAGAATACCAAATTATTTGTTCAAAGAGTGTTTTTGTTTGTGTAATTTTCGAAACAGTAAATAGTATACCATATTATATTAAATAGATAAAATGGGCGGTGGTTTATTTAACAGATAATTCTATAGTATTGAGGGTCATTTCATTTTGTATTACAATGGACCGAATAGTAATGAACATGGCGCATTGTCATTTATAATCTAAATATGAGTTTTAATGAAAATTGTGTCTTGAATTACTAAGTAGATGTAGTTGTTAGTGTAATGAAAATAATACACGAATCTAATGCTTATAAGTGATAAGATAAACTCTTAATGTGTTCTTTAAGGTTATTAAGGTAGAAGTGACGTCACTGTAAGTGTTTAATACTTGGTACTGACACTGTAAAATAATTAATTATAAACTACTTATTATTTTCTAAAAATATAATATGATAAATGGTTTAGCTTATTTATTGGATTGAAAAAGTAAACGTATTGTGGTCCATATATTCATCTGCAGTAGCCTAATGTTATTCAAAGATATGAGAATAGTTATATGATCCTTCTATAGTTAAGAAGTGGTAGCAGGTGTTCACCAATGTTATTTCCAACACTAAAAAGGAAACGTTAACTGAAACATGATTTGATTACTGTTCACAGAACATTGTTCAAATTATCGGATAAAAGATGACTCTTGTCTTTTTTTCTTTTTTTTTCTTTTTTTTTTTAAATGAAAAACAAGGAAACCGTCATTGTTTATTTCATGAAACTGTGTACCCACTCAACTGCACCATTTGTTATTCATATTTCGTAAAATATGGTGAGAAGTATAACTGATAAAGTTTGTCTGTTAGGGTAAGTTAATGCTACACTGTATACACCAGTGGAAAATGTTCGCAATCTATTAATTTGTCACAAAAATTCAAATATAGATGTTCACATAAGTAGCTGTCGCAGTGAATTTTATAGGATGACCTCTTAACACTTAACAACATTGACAATATAACCTATAAAATGAGTGTCGCTTTCTTTCAGGAAACTGAATAGAATTGAAATAGATAAATAAGTTTTATTTAAAGTGAAATTTTGCAGAGATTTTAGAATCCCCTCCTTTTGCAGAATGAATTTATACATGGTTTGTTTTAATAGGTATTACTTCATTTAATATATCTTCTCCACATTGTAGATTTAGTCAATGTTGAGGTATGTCCCGTAAATGTTTCGGATGTTGTTTGTGTCATTAAACAAACGTGTAACTAACTTAGCTTGCTGGTGGGAGATCCTATCATTGTTTGACATAACCATCAGATTTTACCAAATTGACAATTTATTATGGTGTAAATCTTCTCAATTTTGCCACTTTAACTGCAAATCGATGAAACCGTTCATGTAGGAAATTCTACTAAATAGATGAAACAGATTACATTTAGATTTACTTTTGGCTTTACAATTCATGCTTTAGAGATTCGTCATGTTTATTTTCAGAAAGAACCTTAAATTACTTCATTGCTAAGATCCTTAAAACTGGTTTAACTACCCACCCGGGGTTTAATGTCATTCCTCGCATCTTATAATCCCAACCAATAGCTAATAAAACCTTAATGTACATGTAACACCTTGTCGATCATAAACTCAGGCATAGTGAAAGTATTTTAGGTTACATAAAGTAATAGACCAATTTTATATTAATACAATCTTCCAGGCCCTATTTTTGAATGAATCATTGTTAGTAAAATTCGAGACCATATAGGTGGTTATAGAAATTTAGCAAAATAAAGCTCAAAGCAAGCATTTATTTAACTGAAGATAATGAACATTATTTTATCACCAAAGGACATCAGTTTTATAGCGTGAACAATAATCACCATAAGGCATTGGTTTATGGATCATTGCTTTGGCTGTTATGTTAAATTAGTTTTATTTATTCTCACCGAATTTGTCAATTATTTTTGATCAACAAAAAAGTGTGATAATTTATCTCCTGGAATAAAAAAACGGAAAGCGGCCCCAAAAACTTATAAGTAAGTAGATACCGCAGTTTGGCGGCTTGCTTGGTACCTTATATTTTTAGCTACAAGAACAGCGACCTTGGTTAGCCTTGATATTGTTGCAAGTAAATACAATGTAGTAGACACGCATAGTACACAATACAGTACTCAATAGACCTAAATAGGGCGAATGACAGAAAATAGGTAAATAATAAAGAATTACAGAACCGACTCGACGATAAATAGCAATAATAAATAGGTGGGTTGTCCAAATGGTTCTAGCAGAGTTTCATAAAGACAACAAGGAAGGTGGTAAGCCAATTCTTGGCTGTTTGAAAGTTCAGTTTGAAAATAGTGACCATAATTCGCGCGTTTTCATGGGAGCAATATGCACAATGAACTGAGTGAGTCAACCAGGTACCAATTCGAACAGTTCAGTGGATACCATATTATGTAGATAAGTCCAGAAATTGTAGAAACTACGATTAAATTTAATACAACATAATGTTCTCTAAGTGGATGCATGTGAATCAACTCCGTCTACTACTAGTATTAGGTATAAACCCCAAGTGGTCAGGTCAATTCTGACATTACCCACTGATGTGTACCAACCATGACATGATGGTGTTAAATGCGATACTCTATTGTCCTATTTACTATTCACTCTAAGCATTCACCTCGTGATCTGACCAGCCTTCCGTAATGCCCTCTTATTAAACCGGGAAAATAAGTGTTATGGTTTGGGTTTAGTTGAAATCAATGAATTTTATAATTTTCCAACTTTCATATCTATTGTGAGACTTTTTACCCCTTATTTTATTGATCTTACTATTAATTAACCAGCAAGAAATAATAATTTTAAATTATACTCGTATTTTATAATACAGTGAAAATAAATTATGTTTTTCTGTACTACATACATTATAGGGTTTATTATTGGCGTGCGTATTAACATGTAAGAAATGTACAACTACATGTAATATAATTGTAGCAGCTTGTGTTTTACACATTATGGATACGAAAAATGTTTCAATTCTTCGCATCGTTCAGACATCAGAGTGATTGCAATCTTGCTGTTAAAATATATTGTTTCAGAAATAGTAACCGATTCATAAGAAACTTAGCTGAAAAAAAAATATCGTACAGTGTACGATGAAATGTTAATCAAAATTGTTCAAAATATACCTTTTTTAAATAGAGAATGGGGTTAATGTATATTTTGTGTCTATGTTATTGATTACAGACGGTTAAAGACATGTTTATGAGGTAGAGGGTGTTAATGATGTGTTGTAAATTAAACAGTCAGTAGCTCAAATAATCGTAGTAGTGATAATAGGATAACACTGTTAATGGCGTAATTGTCATTAGCCAATCTGTAACCTATCACACGTTTAAAAGGGACAATGGAAATAATATGTATCTCCCGTTAATATGTAAATTTTGTTTGAAAATATTGCCTCTTTCAATTGTTATCTAGTTAAAAAGAAAAGAAAAACAACAATACACAAAAAACTTACATCATTTCCAAGGGAATTAGCTTCACTGTTAATTTTATTTCTGATCAAGTTTTCGATGCTTCACTATGTGAATATACCGTATGAGGTTAATAGAATGAATTAAACTGACATGCTAAATCTCCAGTTCTTAAATGTAACCTAAATATAGCAATCCTGTGGAGAGGTAGTAAAATTTAGTTACCTCGATTAACCAGACACTGGGACTGAAATAATCGACAAGTCGCTCTCGGGAATGACCTTCGATCGGACAAAGCTACACTTTGTTGCATATGTCGGAGCATTTAGGATGCTCATCGCCAGCTTTTGTCTCCTTGACAAATTGCATGACAGTTGCTAATAATATATTATGTTGTCGTTTTTGAACACGCAATTGAATGCTTTGTGTGTTTTGTAAAATTTTGTTTATTGTGTTTTGTATCGATTTTCAATATTTGATAATGTCAAGTTCTATGTTAGTATTGTTTTCTGTTCCATTTAGAAATCAAGTGAACTAAATTGAACAATTCGTCAGGACAGTAGCCTATCTTTATATTCTATTTGCGAGTTTATTAAAAGGTTATTTATTTGTTATACGTTGTCGGTTGAATTTTACCAGAAGTATAACCGATTTTAAATCGTATTTTATTTTACAAGTATTAGTTCTTCTCGTTACTTGGACTACTGCAAACGACACCACCTTTGGACGACACATGCCCGTATTAAATTTTGTTTTGAAATTGATCAAAATTTACATGATTAGTTTGGTACATGTACATGCGATATTTCTGATATTTTTACTGACAAACCCAGAGTAATGATAAGATATTGAGCTATTTGAAAGTGTATAGATTTATGTAGCTCCATAAAATTGAACTATTCAGCAAACTCCTAATCCTTAGAGGATTTATCGGTGTTATTTTCTACTCGAAAAATGTTTTGCCTAATTGGATGTCTCGGAAGAAAACTGAACGTTTGAAAGAAGTCGCATTATGAATTTAAAACGAGCACAAGAATCAACGAAATTTGTAACAAAACATGCATGTCTGTCGGAAACATCTTATTCTATAACTCTATAGCAGTCGTATATAATTGTCATTACGACAGCCTATCCATCTGCATGTCGGTCCGGCATCCCCAATTGTTTGTAGACGCTCTAGAGGCTAAAGTTTTCATCCAATGGACTTGAAATTTATATAAAGTGTTTAGGTTCTTGATACGGAGAAGCCTATTGGTAACTTCAAACAGCTTATTATCAGTTACATATAGGTTCATGTTATCTCTATGGTGAACAGTTTTTAGTGTCCTGTAAATGCTCCCATTTGCCATAAAAAGAATAACACTGACCGCTGTGGACGTATGTGGCCTGGCTAGTTATCTTTAATGCAATATTGATACAACCCAATCCCCGATCGCACTGAAAGAGGTTATCAATCACCAGACGAATTTCGCTGCTGCCGTTATAAATAGAGTAAATAATAAAAGATTCAGTAAAGTGTTAACAATATTTAGAGCTGATGTACTTTCTATGGCTGGTTAAAGATGCATTATGTAAGAGTTTAATCTGCCTATTGCAAGTCTTTATTTTGGCTTCAAATGTTATATAAACTATTATATAGACATTTATTCACATGACAAGCCCATAATCAACTCCCTAGACCATCGGATGACGGAGATTTAATAATTTAATTTACAACTGATGAATCGAGGCCTAGTCTCGATTAACAAGTACCTTTCCTATGATAATAAACAATCTATGCCATATCTTGTCAAAACTTCAAACAGTGATAACTTCGCTCAGAATAAAGTAATTTGAATATGATTTTCAATATTTGCATTTTGCATTATCTATTTTTGAACTATTATAGCTCTTACATAATGCATCTTTAATTTATTCAGTACCGGAGTAATCATATCTATGGTGATATATGGTTATACCCTAATATATAAATATTCTCATGCAGAAAGACACGAGATATCTATCATAAAACTATAAAGATCAACTTGTTTGATAAATGTTGATAAAATAGGTTGATGTCGTCAATGAATGATAACTATTGTTGACAGTGATGATAGTGGTACACGTAAAAGCTTTACGATTTAAAGTACGCAGCTGACGATTTTGATATATAAGAAGTAACAGTAAACGATAATAATAGTGCACGAAAATAGTGTAAGTTAAACACCGTACGTGTTATTTGCGATTTGGAAACTATTTTCTTCATGAAAGGTTTGACTGTTACAGATATGAATCAGACGTTCTTGTTTGCGGATATATTGTTGCCAATATGTACGCCGATATGCTCATGTAAATTCTCTTTTGGCAATTTTGGAGTTGCAGTGGCATGCGTGGTCTAAAGTGTTCACTGTAGACCATAAGGCTTTTATCTATAAATGTATCTCAAACGTGGCTGGTATAACTAAGTTATATTTTTCAGATCCAATGGCACTGCCATTTTTCGGAAATTTAGAACATTTAAGGCGACTTAACTTCAGATATGGTTTTATGCTTGGCAACCCAATGTGAATAGCGAAAACTTTAGAAAAAAAAACATGTAGTATATGTATTTGTGAATTGGTAGTTTTTGTACCGATTATACATGTATGAATACTGACAATGTAGCCAATTTAAAAGTGATTTGTTGTAAATTTATTTTCATAACTATATTATTAATAACAGTACTAATGGTTGGATACGATTACTGTAAACACGGCAAATATGAATAAAGGAAATGCTGTTGAAATGATAGGGAAAGTCTAATAATATTAATGGTAATTATGGTTTTATATACCCATGGCGAATACCGCGATGTTGAAATTCCAAAAATACATTAACTGTAGGTGTGGATTCGTAACCGGAGTAATTACTTTAATCGTGACATTTAGTTTTGTTTCAGCTATTACTGAGAATATAAGTATGTATAAAATTTAGAGATTATTTTTTTAAATGTATCAAGAATTAATTATAATCTGTAACTCTATGCTGTACTCTAAATTGGCAGTATCATAGAGTTGGATATATAGTATTTTATATAAACATGTTATTAGTGACAGCAATTATGTCACATTTGTAATTGCTTGCACCAAAATCGCCCTTATGTTGTGGCATTCACATCACCGTTATGGCTGGCAGCATTACTTAACTTTAATTATTAACGGTGCCACACCACTTTTATTATGGTAGTTATATTGGCGGCATGGGTATTACATTTATTATTGGCAGCATCGGCGTCACATTTTATATAATATTATCCGCCACATTAACATCACATTTATTATTTGCAGGATACTGGTATATTTATTAGTTTGTTTGATGTACATGTATGAAGGAGATATTTTAAAAAAGTCTTAATAACCAGTTATTGAATAAGAAATCTGATTGTGCTATTTATTTTGTATTTCGTGCAGTATTTTATGGTGAAAGTGTTGTGGTTGGATCGTTAGATTGCGTGAAATGATTTTGTGTTGTTTAAATATTCTTATCACATGTTTGTCTTTTGTGTTTTACTAATATTAAATGTTATAATGCTGGATTGAGGATATGGGTGAATTTGTTTCATATTAAGTAAAATACAAAAGAAGAAGTTGACTCTTTAATGCTCCAAAGATTAGAGTATAGTCAATAAAAAGATATAGCAAGAAGGTAACAATATCTGACCTCAAACCTATTCATATAATGAATTATCCCAATATAAAGGTGTTTTATGGTGACCTATATCGGAGCTATTGAAAGTACCAGAATATAAATTAGATAGGGACAGAAGTTTTTGACCACAATATAAATTGTGATGGATGAATATTTAACTGTCTAGAATTAAGATTGGGAATAGAAAAGAGGTGGAATTTTACCTCTAGATAAACGGAAATACACTAATATATTATGTCAAAACGAATTGCGCGAGGCACGTTGTGCTTATTCCTTTCTAACCATCTATTACCACTTTCCCACGGCATCGCATTTAGTTTGGTATGTTCCACGTACTATTAATACACTATTTTGTCTTAATTGTATTAACGGCAATAGAGTTTGATTGCCCTTTAGGTTTAACGGTACTGTATTCGAGCTGACGAAAGGAACTAAAAGGGAAGAAGAGGTCCTCTGCTTTCACAGTATTGTTGTACATCTGTATTAGAGGCAACCTTCAATATAATTAATGATTCTCGTCTCAGTGTTGCTGTATTTACATGCACTCTGTTCTGTAACAAAGCTTATTGATGAACATCGATCATACCTTGCCGCTCTTCTTAACGAATTAGCTTCAGTAGAATGTCAAATGATTTCGTCAATTATCCTGCAAAAAACCCTCTCATTGATGTCTAAAGCATTAAATTCTGTTTAAAAATCATTTTGATATTAGGTGTTGTGTTTTCTTGATACGTCAGGTCAAGTATCTGCATTCCAATGATAAAATAAATCCCAACTAAATAACCATATACGGCTTCGCGTCTTTAAAGTTTGCTGTCCATATATCAGTCTGTGCTGTATACATACACTAGTACAATGTATGAACTATACATTCATTAGCTGTGTAGCGACACGTTGTTCATCTGGTAATGGGCATTATCAATTGATTGAAGTTGGTTCTAATGCTTCTGAAGAAATATCGAACACGGTTGCAATCAAACCCAATGAATCCCAGTATGGCGGCTATTCACTATTCCACTTATTTATACTGTATGTCTGATCCAGTGCCAAACGAAAGGATATATTGAAATGGGCTACGCTCGCCCTAATTTTTTTCCCGGGCATGTCTCATAAACCGTACAAGATATCTTTTTGAAACTTGGTATACGTACATATCCAGGGTTGGTCTTTGTGTGGCTAAAACCTGTTTTAACGAGAAACGGTTAAAACCAGGTAAAAAACGGTCAAAACTCAAATCTAGTTTAGGCCATTATATTCTACTACAAGAAGTTAAAATAATGATATCCGCGCATTATTTATTAAAATTTGATTATAAATTGTTAAAACCTGCTAAAAATCTGGAACAATAGGTTAAAACTGCGAGGACACATTCAACAATTATATCTTATTCATACCCTCTTTGAACCAGTATATTCTACTATAAGGGGTTAAAATAATGAGATCAACACAATATTTATTAAATTTTGATCACTAATCTGTCCATACGGGATAGAAGACATAAAAACGATATCCATGAATTTCTGTTGGTGTACAGGAAACTACAATGCTTATGTACTCTTCAAAAAAGAAACGCATAGTGAAATTTCGTCGTCGGAATACCCTTGCTCTACTATCGTTTCGTTGCAACAGGAACCGCGACTCGTCGCTGAACTAAACTGTTCTCCGGCGTTGCTGTTAATAACAGCTCTAACTCGTAATCCGGATTCACGTATAGGCGGTTACGGACACTCTGGTCTGAGATCCTACGCCATCCAGGAATTGCTGCTGCAGTAGAGGTCCTTGTTGTGAACAGTACCCGCAAATGACGTAACCAGATGTTAACGATCTTGGGCGGGTGTGGTCACTCTGGGTCGGTCTGGGCGTGGGCGGTCGCATGTTGAACCTATCCCAAAGGCAAGAGGTGGTACTTTGGGAAACATTCAGCAGCATGGGTACATCTGTATGGGATTTACCTGCTTGTAACTGACAAATAGCGTTGCTGCATTGGTATTCGTTCAGAGGTGGTAACATCACTTGACTAGTTGAGTGATTTCGAAACCGAGAACCCCGGGATTTTGAAGGTCTTAGATTTGGGTTTCATGCGAAAAGCGTGTGAAGTTAATAAACTCATCTGTCCAAACGAAAACAAATATGGGCAAAAAGTCTGACCAGTCATAATTAGTGACCCTACTTTAAAACCAATAATGAATTTATTTTATCCTTACATAATGACCCTAAAAACAAATAAGATGTATGCAAATCCCGTTCAAATAAAAAAAAAGATGAAAAATGGGCTATGCGTTTCTTTTCATTTTCTGTATGGGGCTTTAGACCATTGGGTGGGTATTAAAATATCAACCGTTTATAGTAGTTTTGTGATTTAGAGCTTTCTATGATTTGTGTTTTCATGCAAACAAATTTGATTTAATTTTTGGTATTCCGGAGCATATCTCATTAACTATTCAAGATATCTTTTTAGAAATTTGTACACATATGAACATACGCGTGCCTCTGCTAATTCGAAATTTAATTTGGATGTAATTTTCGTGTTGGCACTGAAAGAAATTCGGTTTAGTTTTTGGTATACAGTTTTATTCCTGGGAATATCTCACAAACCATTCTAGATATTTTGTGAAACTTTGTACACATCAACCTATAATAGTAGTTGGCCGTTTGCAAATTTGAAATTTCTCAGTTAAATAAATTTAATGTTTCCATGGAAACAAATTTTACTTATTTATTGGTTCACAGATATTATTCCGGAATGTGTCTCATTAACTATTTAAAATATCTCAATGAAACTTTGTACACACATTATATTATGTATTCTCTGTTGAATAATTGTTATGTTGGCCACACGTTTTACTATTATTATTTCACAGCACATCTCAGAAACCATTTAAGCTATATTTATGAAACTCCATTGAATTGTTTGTTGGGTTTTTTTTTCAAGCATGCATCACTCATACATCTGCAACTTTTTTTTCATTCGTTTTATATTTTGATGGTAATTTGTAATTCAACTCAATTTATATCCACTATAACCTGGAAGGGTGATTGGGATATCGGATACTATTTGCTATAAATCTAACTTGTAACTAGGGAGCCACGGGGTGGTGCGGGCGGTGCGGGGGCTCGGTCTGTTAGGCGCTGGCTCGCTAACCTGGAGATCTCGGGTTCGCTCCTGTGTTGGCGAGTGAGTTCTTCGAGATCAGAAGGCCATACAAGGAACAGAGTCTAATCGATCGGATTGGCATTCACGTAAAAAAAACCCTTGGCAGTTGGAATTCGAGGCCATAGTGTCGCTGCCCGAGCAAAATTTCCCTTATAGCATACTGAATTACGTATACCCGTCTTCATTAGCCCAGTCGGAGCAGAACAATAGGACGTTAAAACCCATTTCATTTCATTTCTAACTCGTAACTAGCATTTTGTTGTTGAATACAAATAACACAGATATTGTCTATCCTGTATCTTCAAAAACATGTCCGAGGGCGCGGTATGTTCATGATCGAGTCTTCTTGTTTTCTTCGTATAACGTCAACAATATAGTCAAATTCTCCACTAGCTAAGATTTGCTAAAAGAATCGAGCTTGAAATACGAGTTATGAATGTTTTACTGTTTTCGAGAATAATCATACTAATTATGGACATAAGTATTGAGACTTAATTAAATATAATATACTGATGGGTCTAATAAAATAATAAAATATGAATAATCTTTACTTACTGAACATTATGGTGTCTGAGCACTTATTCTCACTCGGTATACAAGGCTGCTCCACCTTGGTATTCAGAGAATATACAGTATTTTGATTTCATTCTTGGGTGTATAACAGTTCTAATGTTTTATAACTTTTGGTTTTCAATGTTAGTATGTTTAGGAATCTGGCGTATACCACAAAAGCTGATTGATTTATCACACGAATAAATTGCCTAAGATGGAGGCACTTTACTGTTAAAAAAGAACAAAAAATATATTATAAGCCTTTTTACTCTGATTATAAGATAACTCTAGATTTTCAGGAATTTGAAAGTTTACATATTATACATATTTGTTATATAGGGTAATATGATAATTGTGTGTGTGGTTTAAGTGAGGGTTATATATATATATATATATATATATATATATATATATATATATACTACAAACAGCTGTGATACGTATATAACATATAATGTACCCATAGCGCCAAATAGACTATTTTTAGAACGTACATATATATTTCCTGCCTGACTAGCAAGCGACAATTCTGGAAAAGGGAAAATTATTTAAGTCATCACGACACACAATGACATAATTATATAATAGTTTAAATATTAAAGTCATCTTAACTTGACACGATGACATTCTCATTGTTATCGTTACAAATGGACTGCTACATTTTCCTGCCTGAGAAAATTGTCAATATTACATATAGTTAAGATTGTCAGTATAGTCAGCAGTATCCGGAGCATTATAGCTAAGTCATCTTTCAGTGCTCTGACAAACCATGAGACCTATTCTAAACTTTTATTTTTATTTTTGCCATAATTCTATAAATTATAAGGGACACAGTAGATGTCATTTTATCCCATCACTTATTTCTTAGGAAATGTAAATCGTTTGTTTGAGTAGTGAGAGCAATTGTTGTTGGAATAAAAATATTAAAGAAACTTTTAACGGGCGGACAAAGTACAAAATCCGGTGAATTGGCTTAAATCGAATAAACTGTGTGGTAAATATACAGCCGCATTGAAAACACATCGCTTATGTGATACCGGAAGTGCTTGCACGACATAATTCCATTTTGGCATGATCGTAGACTAGACACTTACCGAAACAAGAAAAACAACAACCTACGAAAGCCACGATAACTTTTCAGTTCAGTGAAACGTAGGGGCAAGTAGTAAATATACAGCTATGGAAAACACAATCAATGCTGCTTCCAGTGGATCTGGAACTCATGCCCTATGTAATTAATTCAAAGTCTCTTTCTCGGCAATCATCTGTCAGCTGTGGCAAAACTGTAAATTCCCATTTTATACCCGATGTCTGTACCATAACTTTTAATATTCCCATGCTGTCGATTTCAATTTGTTGTGCTTAAGTGAATTGATTTGTGGTGTGGTGCGTGAAAACATTCCTACTTGTTATGTTGTTGCACTCAGTAATTGGAAGATAACAGGGGCCTATTTCACAAAAATTTAACTAAGATAAAAATCCAAATTTTAGTAATTTGATTGGATAATATTAGATTGATTTTAGCGCTTAACCAATCAAAATTGAAGTTTTCAAGGTTTACAATTAACCATATATATAAGTTTTGCGTTTTCGCTGTGTCACAGTATATATGGTATTTGATAGTGGTGCCCAAGAATATTTATATATATATTATAACTGGAATTAAACGTATCTTGGATTGTTGTATATTCGTCCAGTTGTGGGGATTTCGTAATATTTAGTCCAAAAATATGCCATGGATTGATCGAATTTTGGAGGGTAAAATGTCGTAATTTATGTTTCTTTGTCTTCAGGAAATGCTGAAATTCTCTTTCCTTTATTTTTTTTAGATAAAATGTTACGAAAGGGGCGAATACCCGTTACAGATGTTAACCCCCACTTACTGTGTGTATTGTGTGGGGGATATTTTATAGATGCTACCACCATCATAGAATGTCTACATTCTTGTAAGTTTATATTTATTTATTGATAATTATATAACTACAACCTTGACAAACGGTATTAGGTGTTCTAAGATCATACTGCCATAACAATCATACATCATCACATTCTTGTAAGCTTGTATTTACAATAATCATAGTCTGTCCTTGCTAAACAGTATTGATGTTTTTAGATCAAGCTTTCCTGTAACACATTATCATACCTTATTATATTCTTGTATGTTTATATTGACTATAATCATAAGGCAAAAAGTAGTTTAGCGGTATTAGGTGTTCCAATATCATACTATCGTAATAATCATACATTATTACATTACTGTAAGTTTATATTGACCATAATCATACAACTAGAAAGAAAATTATTAGAAAGATAAAAATTATTAGATAATCGGTCTTTGTTCAACGGTATTAGATCGCCAAAGATTATACTACCGTAACATACCATCATACATTATCAAGGTCCACAACATAAACTTGTTAGCAATAAACCCTACTCGTGATAAATATGACAGTTTCATTGTTATTTTATTTTACAGATTGTCGAACTTGTATCGTTCGTTACTTAGAAACCAGTAAAATGTGTCCATTATGTGACGTTTTAGTTCACAAAACCAAACCGCTGGAAAATTTAAGGTTGGTGTGCAATCCTTTGCAATGTATACAGTTTATTTTCATGGTATATTCAACCAATCTAAATAAAACATTTTACACATACAATGTACAGAGTATAAATTATATTATCCATAAAAGATACCAAGTCATCTCAAGACTAGAATACCGTTTAATTTTTTTTCAATAATTCACTTGCGTGTGGTGGTCTTGGGCTGTTGGCGGAAACCGGAAGACCCGGAGAAAACCCACGAGGTTGGACATGCGACCCTTCTCCTTATCACGTCAAGTAGGGATCGAAATCACGCCACTTTGCGATGTATAAATGAATAAATAATTATGTCTTCGGACTTTATAAAATGATTAAATGTGGTATCACATATTCTCGAGAGGAAAATTACATCTTATGTACATGGCACCTGCTACTAAAGATAATCTGACAGTTTGGATCCGCATATCGATTTTGTTCAAATCTCTTTGCGGAAAATATTAATATTAAAAAAAAATGGGTTAAACTACGTCGTATATTTTATACGGTGTCCTTTAAAATGTTGTTTAAATTTTGTGATATTCAGGGCAGACAAAACGTTACAAGATTTGGTTTATAAACTAGTACCCGGTTTATTTGAGTCTGAAATGGCCAGCAGAAGAAAGTTTTATGCTGAACATCCTGAAGCCTGTAAAGACATTTCTTTAGAAGATAGAGGCGATGCCGTTATGGAGAAAAACCTCGATTCTGAAGAAGAGCAGATCAGCCTAATTTTGGAACTCAGTGCAAAGTATGTATAACGGCGTTTTTATACGTTTTCTTCAGCATTAAAGAGTCAAATCCGGCAAATACAAAAACTGTTAGCTAGATGAATCTGACAAAGTATTCGGTAATGTAATTTACACGCTTTGTGAAAAATGTAACTTTGGAATATGCAAACGTATTGATTTTTTGATATCAAACATATTAATGATTTATAAATAATCGGAACACATCGATTTATTTAATTATAAATTGTTATACATTGTCATTATTTAAGGAATTGAGCAAGATGCAGTATGTACGATTTAGATAAAGAGATGACAGTTCTCGCTTTAATAGTTAAACAATAGATAATGAAATGTGAATATGTTGAAAATTTTAGTTAAATTACTTCATTCTGAGTGGGTTTATCGTCGTTTACAGAACATCGTTGTCTCAGTTGCCATTGCTACCGTTGATACGATAATAAACAAAGTCTCGATTATCCATATTTAAATTAAGTCATTTACTGCCAATCATATTTAAATCCGTTGAAAATCAAAACCACCTGAAGTTCTAGAGAGCTGGTTATGGACCTGACATGTAAATAAATTTGATGCCAAACGAAAGATCTATATTGGACAGACTTGGCTCATGGTGTTTTCTTGAATGGCATGTATCGTGAGTTGAAATGAAAGTCTTGAAATATTATATGTAGTTCGATTGTGTAATTCCAAATGGCAGTACAGATTAAAAGATCAAAGGGTTATAATTCTATAAAACAAAACTGTCTTATTTTGATGGCATTGATGCCATACTTCCATAATCTAAGAATATCACAGACTATTACCAAAAGCATCTATAAGCCCCCCTTTAAAAACCTAATCTTAATATTTTACTTTCAGTGGAAGGCCACCAGGTATTGATAACTCTAATGCACAGGTAATTAATTCTAGTCTAACCAAAAATGAAAGTTGTTTTTTTTTAAATTTTTATGACAGTTTTTTTTTATTTTGTGCTATGTTTGATTGAAAACCCGTCACTAATTATTTCCTTTCATTAATTTGTATGTATGCTATGAAATAAAACAACCTTATTAACCCAAAGATAAATTCAGAACAAGAAACTGTTATAATGTTTGCCACTTTAGTAAGATATTAAATTTGTAGCTATAATAGATATTTGTGATTTCTATCAAGACCAATATGTTTATTTCAGATAACAGACCGTCGTTATTTATTATGTCCCAGTGCCGTGACCGTAGAACATCTAAAGAAATTCATCCGCCTAAAGTTTGCTGTGCCTACTAAATATCAGGTATTGTCAAAAAGCTTTCAACACGCCATGTGTCATCAATTTTGATTGGTCCACACTCCTTTTATCTCATATAGACTTGTTTATCCGGGCACAATCGCCATGTATAAGCAAGTGTGTGATCTGGTTGATAAGGACTATGAACCCCTGCAGTGAAGTATAATTGAAATTTTTACTCTTTATATCTGTGTGGTTGATTTATGTGTATTTTTATCTTCCACACATCTGCCACTAACTATTTATTTATTATACGGCAAACACCCGCCAAACTTTTACATTCTTACTCTATGTGTATATGTATATATAGGGTCAAAGATACATTGTTAAAAAAAAGATTTATATTTGAAAATAAAGAACAGTTTCTCAACCCCAATGGCATCTACAATTTTGTTTATCCAACACGATTAATAATGTTGAATTACAACATATTTTACATAACCCTAAAATCATGTATTAATATTTTGCAGTAATACAAAGTTTTACAGCGGCTATAAAATATTTTGGGTGCTATAATTTTAAACTAAATTTGTCAGTAATATTTATTCACTTTGATGTCACGTGATACGCAGATAAAATCTTGTTGATTCGCGTAAGTACAAAAGAAAAACGATACTTGTTAGGTATTTTAACTTTTAACAATGAAACGAATTCTTATCACTAGGGTAGGATTAACTCTCTATCTTTATAATGTATCATATCTCGTATGTATATATCTATTTTTGTTTTGTTACAGATACAGTTTTATCATACCCGCCTAGAATTATCCGATAACTTGACATTATGTGATATATCAACATTATACACGTGGAGACGGGTATGTTATTATAACAGATATTATATCTCAATAACAATTATCGGAGAGCCACCATGGTCGACCGGTTAGGGGGGCTGAACTCTTGTCTGTTTGTGGCTTGATGTTGCGGATTGGCATGGTACCCCGTTTGGTTTGGACCTTAAATCTTTCCCTTGCAAAATAAGCAAACTTAACCTTGACATAATATACAGAACAGTCAATAAAAAAACAAAACTATCGATTCACAGGGAAATGAAAAGTCTGTAAATGCAAAAATACAATTTGAGTAGTGAAAAGTCTTACTCGTCTCAAATTTTCAAGAAATTGGTGTGTCACAAATATTTTCTAGGCAAACCCATAAGAGTTATTTTAGGATTTAAAAAAACTCAAGGTTTTCAACAGGAAGTAAGGAGACGACAATAAATTAATGTCGATAGTCATAAGAATGTTTTCTTGTGAATATTTATGACGCGAAACATGCACAATAACGTAATATAGCAATCGGATTAAATTATAGTTCTACAGTCTGTTTCGTTTTTATACGTTCACCTTCATTGACATAGGAGTACAGACATTTTAGCCTGATTACTTTGGCATGCAAAGTCTTTAATTAACATATACGACCAGATCTCAAATTTATTCCTTGTAATGTCCGTGTATTATGGGACTTGTCCGTGGGTTTGTCCTCTGGGATTATGTTAGTTTGTGTGTGGTGCGGTTCTCCTGCACCTACACCTACTAATAGAAATCAAATAAAATAATGCTTTTCTGAGCGTAAGGGGACACTTTAGCGGACCTAATGCTCAGGCATGTCCTGGTACTGGAAACAAAGCCAAAATTCTACTCTACACCCCCGTGTGGCCTATATCTTCATTTTACACCCACACAATATTAACTTTAACCAAACGAGTTAAAAAGAATAACAATTTATATTTTGAAATACAACATAATTGGTTTAATTTGTCTTTTGCAGACTCAACCTTTAAGGCTGTTCTATATGATATACGACCCACCCCCTAATCAACGGAAACTGGTTTCCATACCGGAAGACAGGAGACGGCGGTCTAGTGTCAAAAAGTCAAAAGCTGAAGTAAAACGGAAAAACTCGAGGGAGTTTGACTTTATTAGTGCAGAGAAGGTCGCTAAAATAGCCAAGAAAGGAGACCAGTCAAATTTGCTGGGAAGTGACTCAAAATCTGTCCAGTCAAACGGTATGCAGATAGATAAATCAGATATGCGCACTGTAACCCGTGACGTAAATGAAAATTGTGTTTTACCTCAATCCGAAGACGTCAAAACTGAAGTGTTCATTAATGATACTAAAGGGCGTACGTGTATAGATAAAGCAAACTCTTTATCTAAATTCACATCATTGTTTATTAAACCAAAGACGCCACCTAACGGCAAACATAAATTATCTCGGGGTAATGACTGCCACCTAAAATCAAAAATAAGTAAATTGGACATTTTCCTGAAGAACACTAGCAGAAAAAGTAAAAATTGCGACTCGTCCAAACTATTAAATGATAATAAAATTGTTGATGGCATGAAGCTACTGAAGATCAACAAAAATGGCGAGGTTTTTAAGTGTCCGACGTTGGATAATAGTGATTCATTAAAAAGTCCAGTTAAAAGTTCAGACACAGTAAAATTACCCAGAGGAAGTCGAAGTGGGGAAAGTCTTATCAGACCCGGAAAGAACATTAAAGTTAAGGAGATAAAATCCACAAATTGTGCAAATAAAAGTGACAGTAGTGAAGATGAAACTAAAACTCGTGTGATAATTGATATAAATCGCGCAGCACCCAAATCGCCATTCAAGTTCTTTGATACAAAGAAAACCGTTCTTGTGCATTCGTCCTTAATTACAGACCTAAGTTGTAGTAAAAGTGATATCTCCACAAAATTAAACAATAACAAAAGTGGTGTAGCGAAGAAATTATCAATTAAAAAAGACGAGGTTGTGACGAAACCGCGAAATAATGATCAAATTAATGGTAGCTTGCAGCAGAGCAAAGTTGAAATCCCTGAAGTAAATGTGGGGACAAAGGATAAAAAGTATAAAAATACCGCTAGAAAAGTAAAAGACATGTGTGTACCTAATGCAAAACAAACGAAAGTAAAAACTGATGACGTTTTGCCCAAAAACAATAATAATGACGTCGTTGTGAAAAATGACGTGGCTGTGAAGAATGACGTCCAAAGAAATAGTGATACCTTAGTGAAAAATGATATCAGTGTGAAAAATGATGTTATCGTGAAAAATGATGTCGGTGTACAAATTGACGTGATAAATAAAAGTGAAGCAATTGTGAAAAATGGTGTGGTTGTTAAGAATGACGCCATTGTCAGAAATGATATCAGTGAAAAAAATGATATCGATGTGAATAAGAAAAAGGATCAAACCGAAGATGATGTAGAAATAGACAGTGGAAGAGAGTATTTAAAAAAGAAGTGGTTCAAAAGCAGAATTAGCAGAAATTCCATCTCCAAAAATAGCGATGTCAAAAATGGCGTCATTCTGAACGAAAAAGACGAAAAATGTGAATCTAGTGTTAAAAACATACCAGCTATTTCTACACAGGAAAACGCAAAATCTGAAAACATGAACAGTGATAAAACTAATAAAAATGCCACTTCAACACATCCAGACTCTAACTGTGACCTAAACAAAGCAAATAAGGATGTTAAGATACAAAAACATGACCTTAAAAACATTTTAACTGTTAAACAAAAAATAAAAGCAAGTGACGAATACGCACTTCAGACAGGGGGAATAAATAACATTTCAGAACTATCCAAAAATAAAACAATCAAGGCAAACGTGAGCCCAGTAAATGATCAAAATGTTGAACACGTGGGAAACACTAGTAAGAGTGACATTACTTTGAAATCCAAGGATAAACAAAATGACGTAGCAGTTAAGCCTGTTAATAACGCCATTGACCAAATTAAGACTGGTAAAAATGACGTCACACCAAAGACAGATGATGACGTCCTGGCCAAGCCAAAAAATGACGTCACGGCAAAGCCAAAAAATGACGTCACGGCGAAGCCAAAAAATGACATCGTTAAGTCAAAAAACGACGCGCCGAAAAAGAAGGAAAGCAGAAATGGCGTCATTGCAAATGAACTTTGTGAATCGAACGCCGAGGTTCAAAAGAATAGTACTAAGACTGATAACGATAATGTAGAAGATAGTGCTCTTTGTCATCATAATTCGCTAATATTTAATGCCGGCTTTGCTACCGACCCTTACTCGTTCGAAATGGATCACCAGCCTTTAGATCTTTCGGACGTGTCGCTTAAAAGATGTGTGAAAAAATCGGTGATTTTAAACAAATAAAAAGGATGCTTTATTTACAACAGTTTTATTTTGTTTGTTTATACTTGCCTATAGGCTACCGGGATATTAAAATCAACTTTTTTTTTGATAATCCTACTCGGGGTCGGAGTTTTAGAAAAATTATCAAAAGCTGCATCCTAAAAATTACATGTAGGAGCAAGCTAATTTCAGTTAAATATTACACTAGATTAAATATGACTTACATACATGTAGTTTTATTTCGGGACTAACACATGGTTCAATTTCATTTCAATAATTCGCTAGTGGGTAGGGGGTCTTTAGCAGTGGGGGGAAGCCGGAGGACCCCGAGTAAACCCACAAGGTTGGACAGGCGACCATCTCCTTGTCACGTACAAGCGGGGAATCAAAACCACGCCACTTGACTCAATGACAGACAGTATGATCAAACGCACACTAGTTAGCCATTCGCACCCCCCCCCCCTACCCACCCTCCCTCCCTATATTTGAATAAGTACTTACCGGTAAAATATTAGAAAATTAACTTTTGGCTGAAATGTTCAGGACATAAATTTAAGATATAATTGTATTGTATGCCTCTCTGTCAATATGTTGAACTGTCGCATTTATACGTCTATCTCATTATTTAATACGGGCATGATCGCAGGGGTATTACATAAACACCTGATAACACTTACTTAAATATGTATTTATCAATATTTCTGATTTGGGTGGGTAGGGTGGGGTCGGATGGCTATATTTAGGAACATTATAATATTTTTATTAAAAGGAATTTGCTTGAAAAGTAAGTCTTTGGCTTTATTATAATACCTTGTCGCCATGTTCTGTTTTAATCTTATATTTATCCATTTGGCCTACATTAGCAAAAAAAAACATGAATACTAGCATATTGTACCGAGCTCTAAGTAAGAATTTTACCTGTTTATTAAAGTCTCTGGTTTTAACTACAATATTATGAAAGTTGATTGTCTACAGGGAATATCAGCCCAACTGTGGTATAAATTTGTTTAGTATTGATCAATTGAAAATATCGCAACATTCAGCATCCTCCGATGATTATATAAAATGAATATGGTCAAAACGGAAGTAAAACAAAACTTTCAAAACGGCCAAACATTCGGTCCAAAATTATGTAAATATTTATCATTGAATTCGCATTATAAAAAACACACATTTAATTGTCGTTATGACCCATATATGGCTCCTAATCGTCTTAGCTAAAATCTTTTGATGAGCCTCTGTTAAATCCGATTTAATCTAAGCCAGCCGGGGGATTATCTTGTTTATTAATTAAATGTTAATAATTGACTAGAGTACATTTAGCGTCGGTTAAGCCGTCCGTGACAAAATAACGACAAACTTAAGAAATGAAATGGGGTTTAACGTCTATACTGTTCTGTTCCGACTGGGCTGATGAAGACGGGGATACTCTTATATCAAATTCCAACTGCCAAGGGATCTTTTATGTACATGTCAATGTATACACAGGACCTCGGTTTTTCGTCCCATCCGAACGACTAGACAGCTGTCCTTGGCAGGCCCTCCGCCCTGCACCACTGACAAGGGGAAACCACGTCGGAAATCCCGACGAACTTTCTCGGCCAATGCAGGGATCGAACACCCGATCTCCAGGCTAGCGAGCCAGCGTCTTACCCACTTAGCCACCGTTAGTTCCCCACAATTTAAATATTGTTCGAAAAATACGAATGACAATCTGTGGCTTTAGTAATATTCTAAGGTATGTGATGGGGTGGGGCGGGGTCGAGGAGAAAAATACTTAAACCAGGGGTCGCGTATTTATATATAAAGCCATACATTGCCAAAATATGTTAGCTAAAGGAAATAAAATAGGTTACCTAAACAAAATAAAGTGTCTTATACAAAACGCATAACGAAATTTACTTGGCCTGATCATGCATCTATTTTTATACGCCCACATTGAAATGTGGTCGTATATTGTCGTCGCCCCCGTCCGTCCGTCGGTCCGGCGGTCCGGCGTCCACAATTGCTTGTGGACTCTCTAGAGGCTAAAGTTAATATCTGATTGACTTTAAATTTATACACAGTGTTTAAGGTCATGAGACGAAGAAGCCTATTGATTTTCAGCGATTTCCGATAATTACTGCCAGAGTTATGGCACTTGATCACTTCAAAAAATCTTGTGGATGCTCTAAAGGCCAAATTTAATATCCGATTGACTTTAAATTTATACACAATGTTTAAGGTCATGAGACGAAGAAACCTATTGATTTTCAGCGATTTCCGATAATTACTGCCAGAGTTATGGCCCTTGAGCACTTCATACACAGTGTTTGATGTCATGAGACGAAGATTCCTATTGATTTTCAACGATTTCCGATAACTACTGCCAAAGTTGTGGCCCTTGATCACTTTGCAAAATCTTGTGATGCTCTAAAGGCTAAAGTTATAATCTGATTGACTTCAGATTGATACACAGAGTTTAAGATCTTGAGACGAGCAAGTATATTGATTTTCAATGAATTTTTATGAATTGAACAGTTAAATCCATGATATTAAAAGCTTTGCATACAAAACGTTAGCATGGGGCAGAACTTTATAAAAACCAAACAAATTCTAATAGTTTTCTGATAATTACTTCGTGAGTTGTTGCTCTTAATCAGATTTTAGTGTATTATAAATGTTTCATTACCGAAAAAAGTAAAAATATGTGACAACCCTTGTTGACTGCCCGGACGATTTAGTTGCTGTGGGCGTATGTTTCGTTGCCTGGCAACCTATCTTTACATCTAATCGTGCATCTATTTTTACATCTAATCATGCATGCATCTATTTTTACATCTAATCGTGCATCTATTTATTCATGCATAGACAATAATTATTATTCACAGAAGATATTTATCTCGTTCAAGTACTCTATTTTTAGCAGCAAAAATTATACATGGCAGGTCCTACTAATAACGCCACTCAGGGCATAGTTAAATTCGTATGAGTTGTTATTGATGCTGGCTAAGGGCAATGTTATCAGAAGTGGACTACACTCTCGTTTCGTTTGTTTTCCTGGTATTAAAGTGCGTACATGTATTATACACAGGACGCGATTCTGTGAAATAAGATTAGAATTATTTTAGTCTTTATCAAACAAATGTTGTCCTGTACAAAACAGCAGTTGTATTCCATAGAACTGTGTATATCATATTACGTTAAAAATAAATGTCATTAAAACGTTCAGGGATTATGTTAATCTTACATCTAATTTACTTTAAAACCCTAGCCCCTTTTATAAAGCTCCAATATTAAAGGATACATAAGTTAAAGGGCTAAACCCCTAACTCAATATTATCCATAATATTTGATATTAATAAGCGGTTGCCATGCAAGATACCCCCACATTTTGCAAGAGATGGACAGAGAACAAGCTAAAAGGATGCCTCGTACAATTAGGGATCATAATCCATGCGTCAATATCTAAAGGGGCCGAGATTTTAGGGATGTAAAAAATATATTTTAAGTTTCATCAAAATCAGATAACAATTGTGACCTCTTGAGTGTCTACAACCTTGGTATTACATGATTATTTTACTATTTGCGTAAAGCGGTGGCCATTTTGTCAGACAGTCTCAATCCGATTTTCACGAAATTGAACCCAACCGTATTTATGGCGTAACGGTGATACATTTTGCAAGAGATGGACAGAGAACGAGCTTTAAAATATGTGATTTTTTGTACAATTAGGGGCCATAATCCAGGAACCGCGATCTGTTGGATATAAAGATTTTAAGTTTCAACAAAATCGGATAAAAATTGTGAGCTCTATAAGGTCCACAACCTTGGCATTACATACTTTTCGTACAATCAGAGACCATAGTCCATGAAGTTACGGTCCGATACATGCCACAGGAACCAAGATCTTTGGGATATAAACCTATATTTAAAGTTTCGTCAAATTCGGATAAAAATTGTGACTTGTAGAGAGCCCACAAACTCTAAATGTGAACAGACGGACGTTCGGAGGTCCGGACGGACAGGGGCGACGACAATATACGTCCACATGAAAGTGTGGGCGTACAAGAACACGAATTAGAATTCGATATTGGTCCATTTCAATCAATATTGATTTTGTCATTTTACCGTGAAATATTGAAAGATCAGCAGTACACGACGTCGTGTACTCTATGGTTTCGAGTGGCATTTGTAATGAAAAAAGAAAACATATTCCACAAGACAATGCAGAAGTAATTGAATATGGCTGATTCCCAAACCACAAAATATTTTCTAAAAAATAAGTGTAGAATGGACTAATCAGGCAGAAACGACGTATTTCGCCGAACATAACTGATTAGAAAATACAATATTACATTAATATGTATTTCGAAATCAAATTTCTCGTATTTGAAAGTTCCAGAGAATATAGTTATACAGAATCACATTTATTTAAAAACATTTAAAGCTATTTAAAGTTTAGATTGGTTTTTTTTATTGATTTCACACCGCCATCTTTCGCCGTCTTAGATAAATACGCTATATGTTTCTAAGAAGCCAGTCCATTCTTCATGAATTCAGTAGGTTATTGTTTTACTTTCGAGATATACGTGAACAATCTGCCTTCCTGTGCCGTTAAATAGTAAATTGGGTACGAAGTGTTAAGTTTGGTTCATAAGATCTGTCATTGAATCAAGTGACAAGGTTTTGATTCCCCGCTTGTATGTGCACAAGAAGTGGAGTCGCCTATCCAACCACGTGAGGTTCTCCGGGTCCTCCGGTATCCTACCACTACAATAGACCTCTATGCGCAAGCGAGTTATTGAAATAAAATTGAACAGAATGTTAGTTCCAAAATGAGCCCCCCCCCCCTCTCTCTCCCTCTCCCCCCCCCCCCCTCTCTCTCTTCTTGCGGAACTTGTTTGGCCAACACCGGGGTCGCCCATGGTCTTCATTAGTGAGCCACAACCATACTCTCCCACCCACCATGGCACCCTGAATTGTGTTATTTTCAGCTTTTTAAAAAACAAACAATCACTAACTTATTTTCGTAAATTGCTTTAATGACACACGTGTGTTTATATACAGCAATCTGTGTGAATATTGTGTTCTATTAAAGATGCCTTCCTGCTCACAAACTGTATGATTTGATGATATGTTTAGACTAAAAAATATATTTAAACTGAATTATATATCAAAAGTTTGCTTCAAATCCCTCCTCAAAGATTATAATCGGAAAAAGTACCCCTATCTATTTTAAGCAATCTTGTTTGTCATGTGACTTCATTGGGGGATAACTCAAACCGGCTTACATGTATGTTTGTGGTTAGTCGTTGTCCATTTATCATAAATATCGAAGCCTAAGTATATTCTTGGATTATCCTCTGCCAACTTCTTTTTTCCGCTGTTTAATCGCAGAGTATAATGGGTGTTAATTCGCACGGTGTTGTCTCAACCGTTAACCCCAAGATTAACAAATAAGAATCCCTCCTTACTTTAGGGAAATCCTTACAGTTTTGTCCTGTGAGCGCCCCGTGGGTATTTTTCTTGTAAGATTGGATTTCTCTACTTACCATATACCAAATATGCTATAATTTTATAGGAAATAACTATCCGATAAATACTTTTGTGGGATCGTATCTTTAAACTATAAAGTCATTGCATACACGTATATAAGAAACGAAGTGCATTATGACGTAATCGGGTTTTGTTAGTTTGTTAGGTCAATGCCCTCAGCTAATGACATGCTTGGGAGTGGGGAAGCATTCGAAAATCAAGGAAACTTCACATTTTTTTCTAGCAATACGTAAACTTCTATTGAAAGTAACACGAAAACAATCAGGTACAAAGAAACTACATCTGAAAGTTAAAGGGTCTATACACATGGCCCATCGCAATAACTCATACTTCCTTGAGGTCGGCAAACATTTCTTTCTTATACCAAGCAACACGAACAACAGCCTGGTACAACGTTTTCTCAACTCATAAAATAGGCATGAATATTAACATGTATTTCGTTCTCTCATCAGGATCTGGCGTGTATGAAATATTTTCTTTGTGGTGGTATATTAATACAAATGCAAAGAATTTTACACCTAGTCTTGAAAAACATTACCCAGTTTATACATATATATAAGTCGCTATTACAGTTACTGGCTTTACATAATATCGTGTTCTTGTCACGAGCTTCCCGCCGTTTTTTATGACATAGTGACCGACATTTCCCACGTTATTCAACTAAGACCTCGAATTCATTTGTCATATATCACGTAACTGTTGCTATTGCCGGGTTGATAAAGCCCAGGTTTTCGAAGGCTAGACATAGAATGTTAAAAGCGCGCTTAATAAATTAAACCAGTCCGCCAGTTGAAACTCCGTATCCCATATCACGTGACGTGTTTGACTTCTGCCACCGTGGAATGTTTTTGCTCCAGGTATCCTGGCGAAGTAGGACACGATCGCGAGCTCGTGGGGTCATTCAAACATTGAAAACGGGTCCGTTTCAAAACTACACATATGTATCGATTTTCAGCCATACGCCTTAGTTATATATGACGTGAGCTTTATTGCTTCGCATAACCAGTCGTGCTATATCGTAATTAATTTAGTTTTAACTAATTCAGTTCCTTATAAAGTTTATGTTATATTTATCCAGACAGCTGCTACTAAAATACTGTACACTGGCACTCTTTTGTATTATCGACTAATATTTCTCTCGCTAGGTGGCGATAGTTGTTCCTTTACTCTCATGTAGCCGCTTCTACTCGACACGGAGTGAGAAAATACGTTTAGATATTAGAAGATCAACTCTGGATTTCTCAAATCTACGTTTTCTTCAATACTGTTCAGCAAGATCAATTATATCAGAATAAAGAAAAATAACTAAGCAAAGCGACTATTAATATTACATACTTGATGAATAACTCCATTTTTCCATATTAAGGTATCTAGCCATGAACTAGAAAAGAAAATGTCGGACAGCTTCCATTGAGATTGATGGTTCATAGCTAAGTTTGCGTATTGTTTGATAATTTCAATATTTATTGCAGAGTTTAGGTCATAGATACCATAAACAACTTCCATCCTTCATATTAATCCAAGACATACCCTGATTACAGAATATTTAAAGCCACTATCTCATCAATTCGGTGGTTCAAATTTTCTGGTTTGTTTAAGACTAGAATTATATAGAGAGGGTTAATGCTTGTCGAGTAATATGCATATGATACTAAAACATCAAATATGTTTTGATACATATTTCTATAAATAATGTAATATAGTTTTTGTGAATTTGCAAGATGACCTTTGATGACTTGAAACAATGCTGTTTATTGGTCTCAGTTGTTAACCAATGGATATTTAAGCCGTCAAATATGTAATGATCATAATTATGGAAACAGTTTGATACAAACATTTTTGCCTGTTACTGCATCCTATTCTCTTATAATTTTAAATGATAAAGTGTATATACCAATCTTCTCTTGAATAAAATACTGTTTAAACCAATCCATGGATATACAGTCTACAACTTTATATGATTTGAAATATTTGCATTAGGCCGCAACCCACATATTTTGCAATTTTTTCACATTGGTTAAGTGAACAAATTTTATTGTGTGAAAATATTACAAACTAATATTTGGTTTTAACACTTATAAGTTATTGTTAAATAAATTTCTTTTAAGAACTGGAGAATTACACAAAAATCATTAATGTTCCCGTCAAACCACGTTTAGTTTTATGTATACAAAACAAGTCCTGGGTGGTGCCTGCTGGTTTAGATTTAGAAAAATATATTTTACAACAAAAGAGAAACCCAGATGATTAAAAAATAAATTAAAGACTTTGTTGTATCCCAGGACAGTTACGTATAAAGAATCGTGTGTGAAAATCTTCAATATACTCTGCATCTATCTAAAGTCGTTTCAGCCGTTAATAATCGGCGATGTCAATGAATTAAATATGTAAGTTCTTGGAACAGTCATTAGTATGCTTTTTCCTGATTTATTTATTTATTATATCAAACATCTGATAGACTAATGTGTTAATCAGACTTTGTCCTTTAACTCGAGCGATTCAAATAACGTTATGACTAGCAATACATTTTTATATTAAAAATATACATTCCAATTTTAAAATGTATAAGCGTTTGAAATAATTACAAACACTTTGATGTTGCTATTGCCACAAACCTTACCAAGACGGAATTCTGGTTTGAGCATTTAATTTATTGAAACGTCCATACGTTACGTTGTTCTGATATAATTCTATTTAAAAGAAAAAATAATGACAATATTTTGACGAATACTATATTTTTGCAAAATGTATCTTTGTAATATAATTTTACAAAATATATCTTTGCAATAATATTTTTACAAAATATATCTTTGCAATAATATTTTTACAAAAAGTATCTTTGAAATATATTTTTTAAAAAATTATTTTTACTTGCATGAGATGACTAAATATGTGTATATGAAACGCAAAACTAAATAAATATTTACCGAAAATTCGTAGTTAAAAGTTATCTTTTTTGAAATGATCGAGACAGTGGAATACATTGTTATATTGGAATCAATATCTGATAGCCAATTTAACCGATGCTTTTTGTGTCAAGTTAGGTAAAATTGTTGAATTGAAAAAGAAAATCGAGAACTGTTTGTACATTTCTGATTTTATATTTTTTATTTTAAAACTCTTTTATTCCGTATGCTCCATATGGTTATGTCCTCGGATATATGGTTTAGAATTCCCCATCGGCCGACAATAAATTTCAGGATTTTTTTAAACGGTGCGGCTTGCATGGATGATGGTGATCGTATTTGGTAATAAAGGATCTCCTGGCAGTAGGAATCTTAAACAACAAACACCAATGTCACTGCACGAGATATGTTTCTCCATCTTATGCCAGGCGTTACCAATAATATTAAAGAATAATAATAATAAAAAAAATCAACGTCCTCAACCATTCCATTATATATTCCGTAAATTAATAATATTAATCGCAATTAACTTTAACCTGTAAACATAATATAGGGTTCCAAGACTAATCATTTTTTTATAACTTCATGAAAACAAAGGTATTCGTAATTCTATGTAAATAGATAAAACAAATAACTAACACACTTTGGTGACCATAATTAATAAAAATTAAGATACTTTTCTCTCGTTCATGTAATATTTAAAAAGTCTTCTCATTTTTATTGTAATATTTAAAATACTCCTAAAACCTTCTCATTTTATTGTAATATATATCTAAAATACTCTTCAAAACTAACTCTCTTAAGTTATATATCTAAAATACTCTTCAACATTAACTCATGTTAATGTTATATATCAAAAATACTCTTCAAAACTAACTCTCTTAATGTTATATATCTAAAATACTCTTCAACATTAACTCATGTTAATGTTATATATCTAAAATACTCTTCAAAACTAACTCTCTTAATGTTATATATCTAAAATACTCTTCAACATTAACTCATGTTAATGTTATATATTAAAGTACTCTTCAATACAAACTCATTTTAATGTTATATATTAAAATATTCTTCAATACTAACTCATTTTTGTGTTATATATTAAAAGATTCTTGAATACTAACTCATTTTAATATTTTATATTAAAATACTCTTCAACCCTAACTCATTTTAATGTTTATTAAAATATTCATAAAACACTAACTCGTTTTAATATTATATATTAAAACACTCTTTAATACTAACTCATTTTACTGTTAATATATTAAAAATACTGTTCAATACTAATTCATTTTAACGTTAATACTAACCTTACTCATGTTTAATGTTTATTCAAATGTATTTTAAAATTCTCTTTAATACTAACTCATTTTACTCTTCAACACTAACTCATTAATGTTCATATTAAAGCACTCTTCAATACTAACTCATTTTGTCATATATTGTTAATATTATTCAAAATTAACTCATTTAAAATGCCATTTATATGACAGTTTATCTTAGTTTCTTTTAGAAGAAAACGAAAGACAATGATTTTAGGATTGTCAATGCCAATGGAAGATAGTTTTATTCCAATAGGCAGAAAGAATATTCTCTAACGCCGTCACAACTGATGCTTATTGCCCCCAAACTTCATTTAAGTTGCAATACTAATTATTGTATTAGAAGGAATTATAATATTTTATTAGTTTATTTAAAATGTAACGATTAATTAATTTGTATTCAGTTTTTATAGAAAGATATACATAAGAAAGGGAAATAATTCTAAAACTATTTTCCCTAGAATACCGAATACATAAAGATGTGAGCTTAAATGCCTCTCCGCCATTGAGTATAAAAACTATTTATTAAAAGGATAATAGTGTAGGCACTATACTTATATTAATATTTTAAACCGAATCAGTGAATTAGATTTAATTTTGTAACCAGTAGCAATATACAGATTCAACATGACGAGTGATTTTAATCTCGGGTTCATTTACTGACGAGCATCATTCTTTCGATTGAGCAAAACATTTCGGTTAATGATAGATCAATAACCGATATCTATCGAAAGCTATCATGTATTTCTTACAATGCGAAGTTAGAAACTTGTATAATAAAAGAACTGCAATAAAATAGAATATTCACGATGATTGTCCAGATCTACTCCAACTAGAAAAGTTAAGACATATGTGTTACCTTCAGTGCCGTAGTCATACACGTTAACACAAAAAAGTACATCGTCCTGCATAGTGTAGGGCGTATTATGTAAAATTATTCCTTATTTGTTAATATGTTATGATTTATTTAACATTATAGGGATTAACTTTATTTATTTTACGATTGGTAATATATAATTGTCAAATAATACATTTCCTCACAAAAAATCTTATAATAACGTGGGGTGTTTGGGATGTTTTTTGATTGATTATTGTTATTTTATTTTTTTGAGGGCCTGGTATTTTTTTTTTTTTAAATTATTTTGTTTATTTTTCAATACTTTTTTTTCATTATCTATTTATTTATTATTTTTTTTTTTTTATCATAGTGCAATTTTTTTTAAAAAATTATTTTGTTTATTTTTCAATACTTTTTTGTCATTATCTATTTATTTATTATTTTTTTTTTTTTATCATAGTGCAATTTCAAAACAAATATTAATCTTGAGACACCATAATCCCCCAGCATATATGTTGTATTGATAAATATTTAAAAGTAAATATTGTTTTAATTGAAATAGAAAATAATATAACAAAACATTATTGGGAGATGGCCCCTCCACCCGCGACTATTTTAACGATAGCTGCCTTCTCGTGACGTCATTACTAGCGGCTAACGGTAGTGGTGAAAACGAAACGGCGTCTGAATATATTGACACATATTTCACGAACGACATATATTTTCACTATAAACATTTTTCATGAACGGGGTATTTTGCTGAACAGACTTTTGTAATTCTACGAGAGTCTGCTATCCATACCATTCTCGCTGTTATAGCCTTGCACTGGCGACAGGCTTTTTTTTGTTCGCTGCATTGCTAACTCCAGATCTTGACTTGTAGAATAAATCATTTATACTCTCGTCTCCCACACTTCATCACAGCCATGACAAATCTAAAAACTAGTACAAGTGGAGATACTGTTATTTATTCATATACATGTATCTATCTATGGTTATACTATATCCTATGTGTCATTACATTGAAGTATGATAAACACATTCCCAGTCAATGTTCTCATTTATTACAAATAATTAATTACAATACGCGTTTATACTGATTAATATAACCTTATAAATCATAAACTAATACTTTAGTATATAGTTTATATTGATTAATATAACCTTGTAAATCATAAACTAATACTTTAGTATATTATACTATAATAGTTTATACTGATTAATATAACCTTGTAAATCATAATCTAATACTTTAGTATATTATACTATAACAGTTTATACTGATTAATATAACCTTGTAAATCATAAACTAATACTTTAGTATATACTATAATACTACACTTCATGTTTATGAAATATAGACATGCTATAGACAATAATTGTGAATATTATAACTATTATCTAAGTACATTATCTAAAGATATGAAGGATAAATATATAATTTATTATTTAGACAAATGCATCCTAATATAGCCATCATATATAATAATATGTTTCAGACTGTCGCTTCTTTTTGGGTCATACAAATATACCACATCTAAATGTATGTACATTATGTATTAGATGTAATTAATGATTATAACATGTAATTTGAGCATAATGTAAAATTATACTAGATAACATTAAAATATATAACAATACATGAATAGTACATTATGTTATATTCACAAAAATACACAAGATAACACGTATCACAATACACGAATAGTACATAATGTTATATAAACAAAATTATATATTATATTTATGATTTACGATATATCATAACTTGATGACCAATACTTTACTTTTAATTCACCAGGTTAATATATTGTATATAATATATTACAATCTATTTATTACCATGGTATATCATAACATAGCAACATAATATATTACTTTTTATACATGTATTAATGTTACATAACCAATAGAGGTGACCTTTTAAGTTTCGTTCTTTTTATTCCCGATGTTTTACATAAATAATATTTCACCAATGCGAGTAACAATAGATGTTCATGTGAGTTATTATGTATATATGTATCAGGTCATATATAAACCGTGTTAGGGTACATATTGTGGAGATCTTATATAACTATGTTATCAGTTGTACAAATAAACACCGTTATTTGTCTCTTACACACGACGCAGTTTGTTTACACATCTACCGCGAGACATGGCTACAAAATCAAATAGAAAGCCGTATTTCTCACATGAGCTATCGGAAACCCAATGAAAGCTTCTTAAGCCGAGACGCTTTTTCTGCACAAACGCGTTCGCTCGATCTCACGAAATCTATTCCAACCTAATTCCAAGCATCCTTACGTCTCCTGGCATCGGGCGATCCCATTATCTGCAGAGAGCCCATTTATATATCTGTCAAACCGTCTCCTCTGTTCTTTCAGCAATGGACTGGTCCATCATCGATCTTTAGACGATCGTGATGACTTGCAGCAAGATAAGGGTGTTAGGGTCACGTGACATCAGTCGATTTTGAGCTGATTAGCTTCCTGTAGACGGTCAGTCGGCTAACTGATGTTGAAGGATAAGTGATGGGGCTTAGCTTTTTTTTAACTTGTAGAACTAACATTCATAGTTCTGAAGACTAGACTCAACTAGTCCGACATTATTGAGTATCATTTCCTTGTGCATATTCTCATCGACATGAACCCGTCGTCAAAAACAAAACCAAAGAAGAATTGCCATGTATAATTTACAGGCCACGGTTTCCTGTATATAACTTGCACCTTCAAATCGACTGGAATTTTTTTTACGGACGCAGCCTTTGCACATCTTTTCATATATTCATGCACAGTTGAAAATCGATTATTATAAACTAGTTTCTGTAATTATATTTCACCGTGTTCTTTATTTTTTAAAAGAGCAGGATTCTCCTATTTAAGATAAAGACCCCATTGAAGAAGATATTTGTTATCACTTGCAAAGGTCTTACGCCATCGATACGAGATATGTCACTATTAATCCTTTATTGAGGGAATCGGGTGTTTATTCTTCAGGATATTTTTTTACCATAAATCTTTAATAAACTACAATACTCAACACCCGACATTGGTGTAAGCATTTGTTCCGGCTTATAGTGAAAATTGTATGCTAAATGAAAGCAACTGTTGACCAAATGTTTGATAAAATCCCCGGCCATATTGTTTGATCTGCTCCACGTCTGTTTGCAGAATCGATGTGGAATTTGGCGCGCTTTTGTTAACAGACGCTGATGTAGTTTTGACAGGAATCTCGACTCAAATATCGTGCCATTTGGAAGATATAACGAATTCTAGCTGTCCTGACGAAGTTCAGAACAATATACTGGCTGATATGAGTTAGAATTAATATGTTTTACTCTAAGCTGGAACATATTACCCCATTACAATAAATAAAAAAAAACTAAGTAACTAAGATAATCAACAGAAATGAAATGAAATGAAATGGGATTTAACGTCCTACTGTTCTATTCCGTCTTGGCTAATGAAGACGGGCAACAGAGAACACAGAATTGTAATATCAGGTCACTAAGATAAACCTTATTTGGTATGTTCTCTAAACATATAATTTAACCCGATTTTATAAAACACGATTGGGTGAGTTATGAGAAAGCGTATATACGCGATTTTAGTATTTGTAATAGTTTGTTATGGTTAAATTGTCGTTAAGTCGGACTTATGGCGTAGTAATCATCGTTATTTATAGTCACGCCGACGCTCAACTACTTTAAGTTTTACTAATTTGTTATCTTAAGAATTTGATGTGAGTTTCTTGTTTAATTATTTACAAATAATTTAAAGTCGACCTTGTATTTTTTTGTACCCGCTTATATGTCTCTGAAATTTAAATATTATTATAGATTTTTTCATAATTTTTATTTGATTCAAGTGCTTAGTTACGACCGGCTCTTTTATTAATCAAAGCAACCTGTTTTTATAAAGTTTCGGAAATAGTGTTTCTAAAACAATGAATATTTGAACTGCCAATCAAAATTCGTTATTACCCAGCCGATGATAAATGTTCTGAGTTTAAACAAGATTGGATCAAAATCACGAAACGCAAAATCAATTTAGCCCACATCTGAGACACTCCGTTTCGTTTTGTTTCCATCTGAGTTCTCTGTGACATCTTTTGTAAGCAACCCTGGGTTTGATTGACAAGTCAGCGCTGTTCAACTAATTAGATCTTTGGACAAGGTTTTCATTGATAAGAGCAGCTTACAGCCAGCTGGCATTCTACTTTCATTTTCTAAACTGTTAAGAAAGACGCCTCGTGATTCGATATGCGATCATAGATACAACTTCGTTCTCGTTTGATAACAGTTTCCCCGGAGCACAAAAAAAAAAGAAAAAAAAGAAAAGAAAACCCCAAAACATGCGAATAGTGCACTCAAGCATCCTTTCAGTAAATTTATCCAAAACATTAAAAAATCACATCTAGGGAACAGAAAATCTTTATTTGGTGTTTATCTTAGTATTATAGCAGCTTCGCGGATCTTTAAAGGTAATCAATTAAATGTGAACGGAACCAGAATGCCTTTCCTTATAAACGTCTTCTTGACAAGTGGGCAAATATCACGAGGGTATATCTCCAGCTAACGGCGGTAAGTGCCATTCGTTTGATACATTAAACAGATATGATACATATTTCCTTTTGTTGCATAGTTTCTATGAATAAACATTAAAAGGGAAATACCTTAGTAGTAAAACTTCAGAAGGCCATTGTTCTTCTATACATTACATAGACTATATCCGCCTTCGTGGGTCCGGTTGTTCTAAACACTCGGAAGCTAAAACCCATTTCATTTCATATACTATATTATATATGGGCAATATTTATGACTATATATTGGCGTGCACGTAAAAGATCCTTGGCAGTTGGAATTTGATAATATAAGAGTAGGCCGTTGCGCCCTTGTCCGGGCAAAATTGCCCCCCCCCCCCCATAGCACACTATGTATGACTTTATGCTGGTCTTCATTAGCCCAGTCAGAGAAGAACAGTAAGGACGTTAAACCCCATTCCATTCTTATTTCATTTCATTTATTAATTTTTTACTTAAAATGGACCGTAACGGTTTAACGTCTCACTTTTCTACACCAACCGGGCTATTGATGACGTAGTCAATTGGAAAGTTTACTATTTGTTAATTGACTCTATCAGCGGTATATTTTATCGCTTATTTGTTAAAGATGGACGATTATGGTTCCAGAACATTAATTTTGGTTTCAAGTTTTTGTTCCATTCCTAAAATAAAAATAGAAAATAATACAGCATTAGATGGTTGTTACAGACAATAACACGAGGAGTCTCAATTGCGTTATTCTAAGCTTACAATGTACATACAATCTTTTAATTTTATAAGTTCCATACAATACCCGGTTGGTACAGGGTAAGGGTTGGGTAGGAGGGTGCGAGTGCAGGGCTCTGTTTTCATTTCGAGCTTCTGCCTTCTACCATGAAGTGACTGAAGAAAAGCTGGACAGGCTTTTAATAAAAGTCGTCAGGGGACGTACAACAGAATTAGTACTTTGAAAGCTCAAACTACTCTAAAAATATCCACGACTCGTGGCTCTGGGTTTGAAAGGAGAGTGATGCCAGAGTACAACAGGCCATAACTTTACCATTTAGATGACAAGAGTGGCAAACACAATTATGGAGTAGTGGTTACTAAACCGTATACTCAAATCCAGAAACTAGTATCTTTCGTTGATCCAATGTCACACCAATGAGTAGCCTATTATCTGTACTAGAACATTCATAGATTCATCGATCCCATTGCTTGAAACAAGGAAATGATCTTTATATAAACCCAGTGGAATTTTCCAAACCTTCGAAACCCTTAAATTAATCAGGGAGAAATATTGTTCGTCCTGAGACCAAGTGACGGCGGCCATTCTATTGTGTCGTCGGAACTCATCACCATCAGTATATCCCTGAGGTTCCATGTGGCTCTACTTGATGAAAGACACTTGGAAACCTTAGTTCAATATCTCATGTTGTTTTAGAGAAACTGGCATAGAGTTTCCGTGGATCAATAATCTTTCTAAAGACGTTCATCTCTCGACAGTATCATATCTAGCCAACTCTCGCAAGCTGTAACTCGTCGACAGAATAGTCTCGTTATCTTGCTCGTTATCCCTCGCGCGTTCCTTTTTAATAACATACCGTCTGCGAAATCATTTCATTCCATCCAGCTCGCGTTCACAGGCCTAACCTACATCAACCAATTACTGTCAAGATAACAAATGACAGAGCATGTGAGGGCATAACGCGTGTCACGTGATCAGTTTTATATCCCACCGAGGTAGTGTTTTATCTTGATGATTGACTGCCTGTGAATTGATGCGAGGAAAAGCATAAAAATAAAATATCACCTTCCAACCCACAGGTATCTAATGCTGAAAGCGTAATACATGTATATCGTTCGAAAACACTATAGGCTGCTCTCAGTCAACTTTAAAGGAATACTTCATTAACGAACAAACTTTTCAGTAAGTGCTAAGGTAATATCGGTATAACAGCGAATCTTAACGCCCCCCCCCCCTCACTTTAGTTATGTCATGTTGGATCTACTATATTTTGTTGGGTTATTTTATCTGATCAAGGACACTCTTCGTATAAGCCTTATTTTAAACCAAACATCGACTCACGAATGCTAGCCTCTTTGGATAAGATATCCACTATAAAATGCGATCTCGACTCTTTGTTAATTGATTACATGTAAGAAGAATGTATTAACAGAGGGGTCGCCACAAGTAGGTTCTATTTACAAGAGTTCGGCTCTTTGCTAAGGTTTAAACTGTATTTACAAAGGAGTCACCACAGCTTTCCAAATAGGTTTTGTAAACGAGAGAAAGGTCCTTAATTAAGTTATGTATACGTCGTATTTGTTATTGCTGTCTTCTGTATTTTTTAAAGACGCAACCACGTAGGGATAGTTAAGTTTCAGGGTCTTATTCTTAAATCACCTACTAAAGATGGTAGCATTCTATTAATTTCAAGTTTATTACCTAGGTATCCGAAATTCATAATACCGTTGTTGCACACAGAACATTTATGCTTTTAGATATATTTTACTAACATCACATGATCCAAACTGTTATTTAAGCTTAAATCTCTCTCTTCCTCCCAGAGAATCGCTTCTATAAATCGTGCCAAGTAGAACATGCTGTAGGAATAACTCGGAAATTCTCAATACTTTTGCACATAGTAATATTCGCCTTTCAATGTTTTTTTTGCTAAAAAGCACACGCTTCGGATATCGTTATTTGCGCTGGGAATAACCCTTTTCGATTTCTCTATCTCAAAGATAATCTCTTTTGCGGTTGCCAAGTAAACCATATTTCATTTGAGATGTTTACCTCTGGCAATGTGACCTTTTGTGTTGCCGTGTCGTATTTTCGTTAATAATTAAATACAAGCACTTGTATTTCTAACAGATTTAGGCTGAGTGATCGCGTCTGAAGTCCCCAGAGTCTAACGTACATCAATATGATTGAATTATATCTCTTGATAATCGAAAAGTAAAATCTAATTTTTCTTTAATTTTCGTGAATGATTCATGTGTTTATCAAATAATTAATTCAATTAAAAATTGAATTTAAATATAAATTACTGTTTTAAAATATTAATTAACTGTTAAGTACCAAGCACACATAAAAACTGTTGTATACGATAACAAAACAGACCCTTTATATTCCTTATAAATTTTTACCATGCGATATATACCAGTTTAGTTGCTTACTATATAGAGGCTTGTGGTCTTTATTATATATACATGCTTAATTGCAGTTATTCACTATTTACGACTTTAACTATATATTTAGTTCTTCTTTGATGTTAGTGTAAACAATTTCTGTCTATAGGTATAATATATCGTTGTATATTTTCATAAGCCACGAAAACACCATGATGGGTATCTAAACTGCGTTTTGCTCGCACACCAGATGTGAAAACTAAAACGCCAACACCACAAACCAGCCTATACACCACAAGTCGTCGTTTTATGCTACGTTTAATCTATAGAAGATACACATTCGTTTTCCGTATATAGAAAAACCGCCCCTCGCTCAATTATTCAAAACGAGGCCAAAGGGCATTATTAACTGATAAAGGCTGGTGACAAAGAGCGGTGTATAACAACAGTTAACCATTGAGTGCGTGACCACACATGAACCATTCTAGTATATACCTATGAAACAAGTCCCTATGTACATGTATACACCTTTATTGGTTCGCCTCTTTTTTGTTTTCACCAATGCACCCAATAACCGGGTTAAATACATAGAAGCACAGAGCCGTGTAGAAAATATCTAACCTGCAGATCTTCAACGTTAATGCATTCTATAGTATAGCCCTGGAAACATGCGCGTTAGCAAAAATTATGCTATACGTATGGTAATAGATATACGTGTATGCAATGTTGAATTTGAAACCGGGGGCTATATAGCTTTATCCCCTGGCTGTGACATGCTTATTGCGATAGCTCGCAGCTCAAGGTACGATAATTGATGAGGTCACGTGACCCCACCTCCCATGCGGGGGGAAAGCTGTGCGAGATTTGTAAGTAAATTGTAGATAATACAGCCAGTAAAATATTTACTTAATAGCCATTTTATCTCGGCTACAAATAATGCTGTAGTGAATCGGAATGCAATAAAAGGCCATTCATTCAAATTACTAACAAATGAGTTGGACATAGAAAGACCGACCAGAAAAATAAGTAAATGCTTTATTCTGGTATATTTTACGAATAATGACATTCATGTTCGTATTCTGCACACAGAGATCCATTTACTTCATATTTCGAGAATAGGTCTCTGCCCTAAATGGCCGCCATATCTAAAAATTAGTATACTTTTTTTGTAATTAGCTTCTACTCCGTTTCACATCTGTCGTACACGCACAAACTAAATAAACTTTTTCAATTGTATTAAATGGAAACAGAATAAATCCTTAACAAAATTCTCGAAGTTTACTTTGTGTTTTCGACTAAAATCGTCGATTGAGGACTTAAAATGTCGGTCAACTAGCTTAGTGTCTGTTCTCAATCGGAGCTAACTTTAGACAGACAGCCTAAGTTTAGTATGCCCCCTTCGTTGTGAAGAATTTCCAATCAGATACATGAGCACGAAAGACGTATCCTATCGGTTATCTGTTCTGACCCGATTTGAAAAGAAAAGTTCAAAATACTGCACAAGGCTCAATCACAAATATTTCGGCATTCCATACACATTTGACATTTAGAAAGAATATAACAGGGAAAAATCCCAATTCAAACAGTTCCGATTGATGAAAAACGAAAATGCATCTTGAATCACGAAGTAAATAACTTTCTATGCATTTGGTATAACTTAAAGATACATTAGTTAAGAGTTTAATAAAGAGTTGGTCATTCTTGCTATAAAAAATCAAAAAAAGAAAATATTGAAAATTTCATTCAAATTACTTCATTCTCAGCCAAGTTATCATTGTTTGTAGTTTTGACAATATGTGTGCACAGTGGTAACCAGGGCACTGGTATAATCGGGACTTAGCCTCGCTTTCCCATTTTTAAATTAAATTTTTAAATGGCGAACCGTTTTAATCTAGTTAAAATCTCGAGTATCCGATGCCATCGAGAGTCGATTATGGTCTTGTTTTGTCAATAAATGTCTAATTTTATAGTTTATAAAACATTTCAGGCCTAAAGAAAGACCTGCAATAGGCAGATTTAGCTCTTGAATAATGTATGTTTAATACAATTACACTGATCAGTTCTCAATTTGTTCTGGGCGAGGAGTTACTTACCAATAGCATTTTAAACGTTTTCAGTACACATTTGATTAAAAACAGATTTATAAATAAACATGCTGTTATCAATTACACTTGCTACACTGAAAAATATTAGTGAAAGTTTTTTTTTATATTTTACTGAAGAACTTAACCGTAATTTTAGAATGCAAAATATTTGTTGCTTTAATTTAAAACATGTTTCAAACAGCCTGGTGATAACTCCCGAGTATTTATTTTTCAAGTCGATTATCTAGCTTTAAAATGCATGAAGTATATTTTTAAATGAGGCGTTTTATACACCAACCACGAAAGCAAATAAGTGACATTGCTATGGGTATTGTCTTCGCACCATATTGTGTAAACCGTATACATTAGCTGTGTACAATAGACCGTCATGTACAACATGGCAAATTAATTACGATACCATCTCAGCACAAAAAATACTGGATTAATTCTGTGTCATCTTTCACTGGGTTCGTATGCCCTTCTTCGCCATTAAAAGGAACGGTAGTCAAAATGTCGATCTTGGACAAGATCATATTTATGTAAAGAGATACCAAGATAATGGCTCTATTGCTGATATTGCTTACACGTAATGGAATAGTAACGCATTTGGGGCCTGGTATTGTTTCAGAACAGGAATCAATGTTCCCAGGTTTTCAATATCCCCCATAAGCTCTTTATGAAGGGAATGTGCTCTAAAGTGACATAGATATAATTACATTGTTTATATACTTTTCGGCATAACTTTCATATTAAACCAACATGTTTGGTTTTTGGTTTTGTTAAAAAAAAAAGGTCACCATTGTTATTAATTGTTCGCCATTGTAAACAGATAAAACAATTTGGTTGTTTTTGAGGGGGGGGGGGGATTACACATAGCTAAAACATGTCGTACTTTTGTATTAGAACATGTCATATTTGTTATAACAAAACTGTAATTGTTGACAAGCAGAAAACTAATATAACATTTTAAAATGCCGTTAATAAATCCTTATCAAAGCCAATCTTCATAATATAAGATCCACCTAATATTATACACTAGAATCATAATACGTTGTATGAGCTTATATATCTACAGTAGCCGTCATTATAATATGATATATCACCTATGGTTTGACCAATAGGCGCAGATTATATGCCCAATATATACCATTTGGTCTATCTACTCATCCATCAACCTTAAGGCAAATCACGGACGATAAAAATAGTATACTCCACAGATATTTACGACTGGGTAGATATAGTTTTACCTATGCTATTTGATATGGTAATCTGGTAATGTTATGATGAAGTCGGTTCTGCATTATGTACAATTACAAACCACGCTATAAATACCGTCTATTTCTTTGTTACGTGAACTTCGCAAACTAGAAGTGGTATCGGGCACTCTAAAACTACATAGCATACTTCGTTGAGGTGTTAGTTTCGACTGAGATTTGTTTAATATAACTTTGATGAATTAGGCCACAAATAGAGTCAATCCTAGTGGCTTACCAACAAAATATGTTAGCTATGTGAACTCATTAAATAAGAAGTGGTACCAGCCAGTACTTATAGTTAAGCAAATGTTAAAAGACTAAGCTACTGTGTATGATATAATCCGGATCCTTATGACACCAGTGGAGTCTCCCACCATCTGGTTTAAATACAAGAGTATGAAGATTGGTGTCACGGTGCACAAATAAAACATACAAAATGACCGTTTTACTGACATGACTGAGACTCCTGGTCGAATTCCGCCATAAAAGGTAAAGTTCAACTGCAAAATAAGATAGAAGAAACAATGAGATAATGCTAACAAAGGACCTATTCAATAGAGCACCAGACGTTTGGCTATTGTCAAATACCCATCAGTGTAAAATAATACAGATTACCTTTTTGCTCATATTTTATGACGTAATGTTTTAACCCCGAAGCAGGATATTGCTTTATTATAACATACATGTATTTACAAATGGTTTTGTTTTATCATTATCTGTTTAATTTCATATAAATATTACGTTGTTTTATTCAATGCAAAATACAAAAAAAACCAACAGAATATATAAATCATGATAAATCGACTATTAAGAATTCTTATGGGAATAAAATGAAATGGGGTTTAACGTCATATTTTTCTACACCGACTGGGCTGATGAGAATGAAATGAAATGGGGTTTAACGTCCTACTTTCCTGCACCGACTGGGTTAATAAAGACGGGTAATCTTATTGAATCGCATGCACTTCCTATTCGTCGTTGGAGAGAAAATCTACCCCGAGTCAATTGGCAAAGCAAATGTTGGCGCCCTACTATAATTACTATTACCACTACCGTAATATAGTCCGTTTTCATTATCCCAGTTTAGGAGCAGAACAGTAGGACGTTAAACCCCATTTCATTTCATTTCATTTCCGTAATATAGCATTTTATATCCCCTCCCAGAATCGTACGTCGTACCGTGGGCTCCAGATTACACTATTTGTCGTTGGAGAGAAAATCTACCCTGAGTCAATTTGGCAAAGCAAATGGTGGCGCCTTACTATAACTGCTATTACCACCACCGCAAAATAGCATTTTATATCCTCTCTCAGAACCGTATGTCGTACCGTGGGCTCCAGATTACACTATTATAACAAATATACATGTACGTCTAATCAGTTTCATTTTTGCAATAAGAGGGACCTATCAATTGAAAAAAGACCTGCTCTCTCCAGGAACTTGTCAGAGGACGGTAAATATATATGCCGAATTTGTCATCTAAACTTGACTGTTATCGAGTATTTAATATTGACAATTTATTGCAGCAGCGTTTTGATATACATCTTTATAAAAGCCTATATATCAGTAGATTTAAACAAATCTTTTGTTTAACATACGAGTGAAATTGGACCACCTTATGATCGTCATTTTAAGTTGGGTTGGGTTAAAATTTTCCAATGTATTGCAAACAGTGACTGATTCGGAAAAAATATATTATAGATAGGCATGTATATTCTACACATCATATGGAACGTTTAAAACATTGAATAAAAAAGTTACCAAAATTATGGGTAAGTGACAAACAAAACCCACTCTCGTCGCTGTTCAGTAAATCAGATTTTTACCCACAATGGTGAAATCATTTAAATTTGTAGAACGTGCATATCTAAAAAGCATATCATTCCTTGTTGGTGATTAACAAGGCCGTTTTGTCAATATTTCAATTGTCCTTAATTCTGTCAATTATTGATATGTGTAGAATATGTTTATCAATAACATATCTTTCCTTGTCCGTCACTATTTGCAATACTTTGGACAATATTGAGCAAGAAACGCTGTTTTCGGTGATGAGTGGGATCCTGTACGACCGATAAAAATATAAATATCGTTTCCCATTTCTATGAATTCAACAGACATAATCATCCAAATATCTTAACTAAAGATTTAATATTCGGTTTTTTTAGGTCAAATACATAAATTGCACGGGAAGGCTAAGAGTAAGACCGGGGGTATGAATTATTTGAGATGAACACTTTCCGGTGTAAAACAAAAACAAAAATAGGTAATAAAATGTTAGCATTTTACTTGGTAATTGTTTTAAAGACATTTATTTATAGTTAGGGGGTATTTATTTTCAAGTAATTTATTTCAGAGGTGCCTTTTTTTTATTAAATATAGTGACAACAGGTATTTATCTATAAATTTCAGAGTTTATAAGGTTTGGGAGGAACAAGCGTAGGCAAGTTTTACCATTTCGTAAGACAGAATGGGGTTATAACGATATAGTCTAATTTCAACCGAGGTGAACCTAGATGCAATTGGCATCAAAATTAAAGTATTACGTTCGCCTTTAGTTCAGTTATTCCAGATTCCGTCATCGTAATCGAAAATATATTATTTTAGGGACCTTTACACAAGAAAGTGATCATCGCAAAACATTCTTACTAGACTAGGTCACAGTAAAGTTAAAAACAAGATTACTAAATATCTTTATTAACTAACAATCTCTAATCAACTAGGGTGGAAATGAGCATATTTTATAAACTGGGATGGAAATATTGCATTGCATATAATTAATAAGCACATTTCTATCAACTGGGATGGAAATACTACTAAACTACTATTTATAAGCATATTTTTTAACAAATAGACTGGAATAACCATTACAAATTTCTAGTTGGATATTAATCATAGTCGTATCGGTAAATTACAATTACTGAAGATATAAAGTATACTGTATCGGTTTATATACATCTAACTCTTCAAACTAACCAACCACACATATTATAAAACCATAATGTATTGAAAGTGACTCGATTTATTAAATGTACTTACTTGCATGCTTATCTAGCTTTAATATCATTTATCACACTGTATCTTTTTAATAATTATTAAGTATTATCAATAAACAGCTAACATGAATAATTTGTTTTAATCAAGCTTAAGATACTGTGTTTATTACAGGTTTAATTGTATTGAGTATTATTATTTTTATATCTTCTAGACTTACTATTCACTTGAATTCGCTTTTCGTTTTATGATTTGTTTGTTTTGGATTAATTCTCAGTAATTACTACTAACAGTATTTGTGTAGATCGACTGACATTAACGTGTATTTTATTTTGTGTATACTGTTGATTTAAAAAAAAACACAAATGAAATATTTATTTTATAAAATTAGTGAAATCAGATGCCGAATGATAATGAATATAATTGTAAGAAAAATGTTTTTAAATAATCCAGTGACATTAATAATACTAATATTAGTGGACAAATCTCGCTAATAACAGTTCTTGTCTTGCGTCATTGCACGCGCAGTAACCCGACATTACTCATTTCGTATTACCCTTGGTGAGTCATGCTTGGTTCCAGGAGGTCACGTGATTAATTTATGGAATATTGATGAAGTGAAGAAAAGGTTTGAAGGGAATTCCTTTGTTAAATAGAGTTGAAATTGATTTCTGTTCTACACCATTAAAAGCTTCCTCCATAACAAACACACTTCGTTATTTGGGGATTTTCTTAATAATTAATGGTATTAAAATAGAAATAAAATCATAGTTGCGTTTCTAGAAATAATTAATATCAATTTTGAAATAGCTTCCCCATAAAAGGAATCGAAACAGAAGGGGATAAAGTTTTAAATAAATAAAGCCTTTTTTTAATCAAATTATCGACCACAGTTACTAACGTAACATTGTATATAATATTATACGTATAAAGAATTATAGCTCTAGCACAATTCCCCAGGCGATTTTATAACAAATTATGACATTTTATATTTCATTCTATTTTTGTTTTAATAGCGAGATCAAATTTAATGAATTTAACTTGAAGAAGGTATGTTTCTATTTATTTATCCAGTTCGAAATTTGTTTTATATTTCTAACACTGAAAGAAATGATTAGAGTAATAGACCGTGTACGTTGTTTTGAGGCTTACAAATGTAGAAATAAAATCAATACATTTCCATATGAGAAACTTCAATGTCATTTTTTCCCCGTGGCTCTTTGGTAAATATCACATATCCGAGTAATATCATATTGATACACCACTAATTATTGTTTTTCTCGCTCCGCCAATTATAAACATTACAAATATATAATAATAACAAAAAATCATTTCTCAGATAGGCAAATAATATTTGTTTTCAAAAGAAATCTTAGTTAAATTAGGATTTTCGACATATGTCTATGGAACTATTAGTTTCAAAGTCTATGAAATAACCAGATCCTATAAAATTTACAAATCGAAATGTATGTGATTGGTCTAAGCAAAGCACAGTCGTTAATTATTTAAACCTGCACTTAATCATAGATTCATTACCTAGATTCATTATCGAGGCAAAATAAAAATTAGCAAACGCATTAGCTTCAGTTTAAAACAGGGATACTACAAGGTTCAACAGTAACGCCATATCTTTTTAACCAATCAATAAATATATTTAAAAGTTTTCTGTTACTCATGGTCTGGTGGATAAATGACCAGTTATCTTATATTCTTGGAAATTTGTTATCCTGCTGAATCATATAAATAGACTTGAATTTGAGTAAAATTGAAAGACAAAAATTTGCTTGAGAATTTCTTAAACGATGGTACAGGAAAATAATTCAAATTCAGATTTTACTGTTTATCAATGTACTAAGATTAAAATGAAGAAATATGAATGAATAATGTTAATGAAGTTTAAGAATTCTCAAAAATATATAGATAATATCGTATACAATTTATAGGTTGTAAATAAATATCTTTACGCAATTGGAAATCTTACATCGAGCTGGTAACAAGAATTGATATGAAATTTGAAATGCAGCAACGAATACTGTACTTAATTTCATGACTTATGATTGTTCATTTTTATATTAAAATTCCTTAAAATATATGTTGTAAAAATAGATAGATATCATATTATCACGTCATATCATCCCACCTGGCAATGTGCATGAACTTGCGTTAAATATATATTTTCTTAAATATCAATTACGTTTTCTAGAACACATCATTCCACTTTCCATCTAGCTATGGGGTTTTGTTATATTTGTGTATTCTCTGTAAGAGCGCATTGTGGATTTTCTCTTCTTTTAAATGTCATTAAAGGAAGAAAAATGTTTCAATTTATATCATCTATAGATAAACGTAGTTATACGTGTATATAACCGGTACTAACATGAAATATATGAAATATTTATTGAAGTAGGTTAAGTATCAGATAATGCTTCCTAATTCTAAACCTCCATGGAAAGTAATTTGCAAGGGGTATATTGTTATTGTTAATCTATAAATCTCAGTGAAAAAAAAAGAGAAAAAATCATCAAGCAAAGATATTATCTACGACATCATCTCGATGAAAGCGGATTTTAAATACCACTACTTCATACACATAAATCGCAGTTGTACATGTATTAATTAATCAATTAATATTATGCATGTTTATTAATCGAAACACACAAAAACAAAACCAAATAGAATAGAATAGAATAAAAATTGAGAGTATAAATTGTGTTCTACAACTGAAAGCATATCCTACTCTATGCACGACAACATAGGTGTTTAATACATGACAATCGTTTGGATAAACCATACTGATATACTATATCTAATAAACATTATTGACGATACAAAAAACTCGATCTTAATACTAGAAAGCTAAACTCTTATAACTTCCTATATTCGATAGTTTAGTACCCTTCATCTGTCAAGACTAATGGCCAGGGCCACACTTATGTACAATGTATAACTGACCTATATTTAGACACTATAACATTCTATTAGGTTCGAACTTTGACTTTTGATTTTTAAGGCATTAGCGTATGATCTTTCTTTAAGAGAGCTTAAATAGAGCTCTGACGACGAAGTCTTGTATGTCAAAATTGTCCTAGTAAATCCTGTCAGTATCATTTTTAAAGGAACAAATTATCTAACACACAAATTTAGTAATATATTATAACTGCTTCGCCTTGTTATCTCTGAAGATTAAACTATTTTACAGGTATGCACCTTCAACTTGTGATAAGGTGAACTCTATCGACAGTTAGACGACATGGTGTATCGTGTGATAATAACACAAACTTGCGACCTGTACCAAAAAGTATGAATAATGTCTCATGAGGTAATTGGTCTGTATAATTCTCTAATTAAACAGATATGAGAGTGGAAGGGTGTTTGGGTCTCAGAGTTTTGGGGGGTTTTTTTACGGTGCCTTTGAAACCATTTCCGCACAAACGAGGTCATTTTTTTGTGCATTTTGTTTTTCCTGAGACTGTAAACACATGCTTTATATTAAAATATTTCATATTTTTTATAAATTTGTGAATGGCGCAAATATAAGGGCCCCAGCATACCTTGGATGTCCCGTTAACATAAAATCCATTAATACATTGCTCGATTTTGTCTTGTTCGTTTGTTTGATCTTATGTTTAAGACAACCGGTTACTACTGTCAATTGTACTCCTCTATATTCTAGTGGTATCGCGTTTCTATGACCCGTGCCATTGTTATTTTCTGCTAACCATTTGGGTTTTCTCCGAGTTCTCCCGTTTCCTTCCGCTGCTAAAGAACCTTGAAATGAAATGAAATGAAATGAAATGGGGTTTAACGTCCTACTGTTCTGCACCTAACAGTGTGCTATGAGGGAAATTTTGCCCGGACAGAGGCACTACGGCCTACTCTTATATCGAATTCCAACTGCCAAGGGATCTTTTACGTGCACGCCAATGAGTACACGGGACCTCGGTTTTTCGTCCCATCCGAACGACTAGACAGCTTTCCTTGTCAGGCCCTCCGTCCTGCATCACTGACAAGGGAGAACCACGCCGGAAAATCTGGATGAACTTTCTCGGCCAATGCAGGGATCGAACACCCGACCTCCAGGCTAGCGAGCTAGCGTCTTACCCACTTAGCCACGTGATCCCCAAAGAACCTTGAACAAGTGCTTGTGTTTCAATGATGTAAAGGTATACAATCTTAGTCCCGAAATGGTCTACAGTCTACTCACCACAGATAACAAATTGCATTTTCGCTCGTACTGTAAAACAACAAATCATGCCATCTATATTTAATAAATGTTGTATTAATACATTCTTCCCATTCAACATATACAACACTTCTTCCAATTACCCCAACCATATTATTTAGAAATGCACTATATACAAACTTTGAGAAAGGAAGTTCCTATGTGGTGGGTAGTTACAGGCCAGGAGCAAAATTACGATTTGTAATCTATGGGTAAGATAAGATAAGATAAGATTTTCTGTTACGCCAGCCCCCCTCCCCCACCCCACCCCCACCCCACCACCCCACGGCCCCCACCTCGAAATACTTCCGTATGATTGAGAGTTATACCTAAATTTGTTATTATGGTTTTTTTAGAAATAAATAAAATTGTTTATATTTAAATAAACTGCATTTTTTATAAACGCACTAGCATGAACTACCTTAAATTAAACTCCATGTGACCTCCCACACAAATATTTTGTGATAACATACAGCGTGTATTATAAATTGAGTATAGCATAATGTATGCTACGCATATATTTACAGCTATATACAATATTTCTTATGGATGGTTCAATGACCTATTTTACACTTAAACTTGTCGACAATAATGTCGGAATTTTGGCCCCGTGCCGATTTCGCTCATGTTTTGTAAACTATACCGTTACTCTATCTCTACCGCCAGGTGGCGTTCTGCCAAAAACAATACAACTTTGTTTTTTTTACTACGTTATTTGAAATCTCGCCAGTTCACGCGATATCATATGAGTTTTATTTATCAGCTTGTTGGTCCTGGGGTAAAAAATAAGTTATTTTTCAGACCTGAACGACTGCATGATCCTCTGCCAATACTTAGACTACACTCACTTTCAATTTACCAGGAAATATCCTCTTGTCTCTATTGTTAACAGTTTATTGATAGAGAAAGTTATTTATACAAAATTTATTGGCGAAATCAGAAACAGGCCTTCTCTAATCTGGTTCAATTACGTTTTTATCTAAACAAAAAAGAAATAGCCCACCAAAATAAGAAGTAACATAACGGTAATTTCTGATAAGATTTCGTGTTCCAGTAAATTGCTACTTGAACTCTACGCAAAGACCGAACTATAAAAAGAACCAATTCGTTGTCTCAAGAGATCAAATGCGATTGTTGAAGAAACTTTAAAACCACGACATTTCACGATCATTTCCATTTTGCATAAAGGCCTGCGCATAGCAAAGGCATTTTAAAATTAGCCATCGACTCTTGAAAACATGTTCGCTGCAAATTATACAGACCGTCAGATTATCCCCGGTCGGCGATTCATCCAAAGCGATAGATTTTTCGATGGAATTTTCCAACGGGTTCCCTCCCTCCCTAAGTTTGTTTGTAGCACATCGGAAGCTTAACGAGTCCTCGAAGTCAAAGGGGTTCACGGGGGAATTATGGGTCTGTGCAAAAAGATATGAAAGAACCCTGTATGAAATTCTTGGTATTCGAACAATGAATTTTAGCAGCTGATATTAAAGTCACAATAATTCAAAATGCGGCCATCTTGCTAGAGGCTGGTGTACCACTTTTGATCAGAATGTAACCCATGTTAGGCTTTGCCAAGGATTTATGCGAAAAATGTTGGCACACTCGACAAGTCCTGACGTCATTAAGATAGGAAATCGGACTGAATAGCGTCAATGATGTGTTCGATTCCTCGGAGTTGTGTAAAATGCACCAAGGGGTCCGCTAATGGTAAAACATGTTGGGAACCAGTCTTCTAGTTGATGATATGAAACGTGAATAAGAAATATACACAAATAAAGCAGTGGAAAATAATTTCGCAAAGCAGTGGAAAATAATTTCGCAAAGCAGAAGAAATCATCACGGCGCATACATGCAATCATGATCAATAATACAACACCTCAACGTCATAAATTTCCGGCTTAGTTTCGCTGCGCGCTGTTGCCTATTTGATATTTAAAGCAATACCCACCCACACAGCCTATCATTTACGGAATTCGCCTTGAGTGTGGTTTATGCTGACTAAAACAGTTTTTAGATGTTCACATCTCGTAATTACAAGTTATATTTAAATTCATATATTCAGTTATTTACAGCCCTTGGCGTATTTACATCAACGTGTCACAAATGGGAGTTTAAAAAACAAAAACTTTATTCTGTGTTTAATAAGATGAACAGGTGTGCTATTCATTATATAACAATAGTTCATACTAATATTCTCAGGTGTTTTTATCAACATAGTTACAGTACATAACATTTGTCTATATACGCACGTATTTTAAATTAGCAATACTTCTACGCCAGCCAGAATAATTTGTCGGCCATTAATCAACTTTAAATCATACTCATGGTTGAATATGCATATTAATGAGATACTTGCAAATATGACTGAAGAAGTCCAATTGTTTTTCTGTCTATAACGCCACTTAGTAAACAAACACTGTATTGGTAGCCTACCAATTTTGATAAATTTGGAGGATTTTTAATATTTAATACGTTTGTAGATGACCATGATATAGCATGCTTTAACTATGCAGATACTGGACCTGGTTGGTTTTTTTTATAAATTTATGATAATATCACTAATTTAATATGATGAAAAATGAGTGTGATACAATACAATCTATTTTAATGTAGGCCTAATGTAAAATAAGTGTGGCGTAATGTGTTTTATATTTAATGTAAATTAATGTAATGTAATCTATTTTAATGTAATGCAAAACAGGGAGTAATTTAATGAAAATAAAAGGGATGTGCATGTAATGTAATGTAAATTTTAACCCCAAAAGCCATGACGGTACTCTTATTTTCATAATATTATCTTGTCAATTTCAATTACTCATAATTTTGTTAAATTTGAGAAATGCTGTGTAGAATGTGCATCATATCTTTCCTTGTTGGTAACTTTTTGCATACTATTGACCAAAAACGCTCTTGTCGGTCCTTGTCCGTTATTAGTAGAATCGCGGTTATTAGATTATATTACACGCATTATCACATTCCTTGCAGGCATTCGCCGAAATTTAAATAAATCTGCATAGTATAATTAACACGTAATATAATTATAATCCATAATATAGTTTTTATAAAATAAGAAACCTGTATACGAGGTGACACTATTTTTTTACAAGTCTATGGAGGGTAAAGGTTAAGTATTTCAGTCAACAATATATAATTTAAAAATTTACAACGAAAATACAAACAAAAGAAATACAGTGCCTTCGTTTAAGTGTTAAATCGCCCTTATATATAATAGTTAATTGAACTAAGAAACTCTCTTCCCTGAGTAACATATAATTATTGTGTATAAATGTTTTATGTGAAGGTAGAAAGTTAATAATGTTTTATATTGCGTCAAGTTGATGACAGGTGGTAGATTGATGTGCTTATCTTTACGCTGTTTGGTTTCACAAAAAATTAATATGTAGCCGAACGTTACAACAATCATTTACACGAGTTTCAGATCAAACTTGCATGTTTGGGATTTAAATCGTTATTATTTCAGTTTCAGCTTTTTCTCTATCATGTTTTTAGTATTTGTTTGTTTTTTGTACATGTATTTGTGATCTTATGAAGAGGACTAGAATAAAATTTTCAGTCGAATTAGAAATTTGTTATTTTATACGTATCCAGAGGCAATGGTTTTAAAAGTTAAAAATGGGGATGATAGGAACAGTAAAAATCAAATAAGAGCATTAAGATAAGATGTAATGCTTGAAGGGGGTATAATTTCAAGACTTAAAGTGTCTTTGTTATAATAAGAAAATATATACTACAATATGAAGTCACAAGAGCGAACCAATGATTACAATATTTGAGTAGTTGATTAGAAAAGAAGTAATTATTCTTTAAAGCGCTAATGGAACTGCGATTGCAACCCATATTGCAATAAAACTGCAATTGCAATAAAGCCGCGATTGAAATCACTATTGCAATAAAACTGCTAATTCAACCACTATCGCAATACAACTGTGATTGCAACCACTATTACAATAAATCTTTGATTGCAGCCACTATTGCAATCAAACTGTGATTGCAGCAACGTTTGTAATAAAACTGCGATTGCAACCACTATCCCAACAACTATCACAATAAAACTGCGACTGCAACTACTATTGTAAGGAATTATTCCAGTAGTTGTGGTTTTAAATTTCAACACGTTTTAAATTAATGAATAAAGATAATGTATATTAAGACGTTTAAAATAGATAACAGCGCATTGTACGTTTATCGTATGTAATAGCGTTTGAAATATGTAACAATACATTTAGTGTATATACTTGTGTTTGGAATATAATATAACAATATGTTTAGAGTATATACAAGCGCTTGAAATATATAACAGCGTGTTAAGAATAAAAGGTTTAAATACTTAATTAAAAACGGTATGAATATCTAACGACGTTTGATATACATACTGAAAATACATTTAGAACATCTAACCACGTTTAATATATAGTAAAAATATAAGTTTAGAATATCCAGATACTTTTATTTTTAAATATAAATACGTTTAGAATATTCAACAACGTTTACTATATAATAAAAAAAATACGTTAAGAATATGTAACAACCTTTAATTTAAAAAATCCAAAAAGGCTTAGAATATGTAACAACCATTAATACATAATAAAAATACGTTTAGAATATCCAACAACGTTTAATAATGAAAATACGTTTAGAATATCTAACAACTTTTAATAATGAAAATACGTTTAGAATATCTAACAACCTTTAATACATAATAAAACTACGCTAAAAATATCTAACAACGTTTAATATATAAGGAAATACGTTTAGAATATCTAAAACCGTTTAATACATTAGGAAAATACATATAACATACACAAAGTTTATACCAACATGTTCAGAATACATTTAGTATATCCAACAATGTATGAGAAGCAAGTTAATATGGTAATTAAAATCTTACCCATATGTCTGAAATCACTTCCGTTAAATAAAAGCCATTCTATGGTTAAATATTCCAAGCTATAAAATATTATCTTTTAAAAATTTACCTCGATTATAGATTTTGACAACAACGTATTGCAATAAACACAAACCGTGATCCTTTCAATGGCTCAAGTTTGGGCAACGAAAAACTAAACTGAAGGCTATTACAAAAGATATTTATATTCAAATTTATACTACATTTTATGAATATATCAGTGATTGGGCGAGGGGATACGAGTAACAGTAAAATCAGATATAAACGCAAACATTCTTTAAGACTAATTTTACAATCAGAATGCAGTTCATGGCATGATTTATGGTCTATGTTTCAAAGTTGCTTTCATTCTTTCGTGGAATGCAAAGATATCGGTTTTATTAATGTTTATAAGCGTGCCTCGTCAACAGCTAAAGTATCAATATTTTGGATTTGCAACGCTAACAAACCAGAAAAAAAACCCACATATTTAAATCGTACTTCAGATTCGAAATTCCCTAATTTTGACGACGGCGTTATAAGTGATATTATCCATAGTCAATATCGTTAGGGTCAATATGTAATTACTATTATATCGTACAAATAAGACATACACTGTAGAAAAGATCCAAAAGATAAATTTAGAAAATTGTTTTAAATCATACTGGGGAGTTTTAAGATTGAAACAGAATAACAATCAACTGACATGTCTATGTGTATGAACGCCCAAACTCAACATCGAGCTAATAGATTATTCATACAAAACGTGAAATCTCGTAAAAATGCCGTGAATCGCTGTCACCCCCTTGTACAGAAGGATCTATCTGGATGAGTGTCGTAATTAGCTTATATTTTAGTATTACTCATGTCAAAGTTTATGATGATTCCAGTTGTTCAGAAAATAACTTTTTTTTATGATTTGGAATATTTATTTGTAAAATGGATTGTATTTTACTGGAGCGATTTTAATAACTTTTATTATTTGGAATGGCTCAGAACTACGTTCAATACATAATGAAAATACATTTAGAATACCCAATAACAATGTTGGGCCATACGATGATTACCTAACAACGTTTAACACATAATGAAAATACGTTTAGAATACCCAACAACGTTTAATACACAATGAAAATACGTTTAGAATATCTAACAACGTTTAATATATAATGGAAGTACGTTTAGAATACACAACAACGTTTAATTCAATATAATATCCAACAACCTTTAACACATCATAAAGATATATAATATCCAACATCGTTTAATACACAATGAAATACGTTTAGAATACACAATGTTTAATACATACTGAATATAGAGAATATCCAACAACGTTTAATACACAATGAAAATACATTTAGAATACACAACATTTAAAATAATACCAACGTGTTCAAAATATATGAAACACTTTCAGAATATTTCAAACGCCTTCAGAGTATGTTAAACAATACATTTTAATACATCCCGAACCAGCGCTTTAAATACATATAACAGCGTTTAAAATATCAACGTTTAAAGGAAAGCGTAACACATTTCTCTCCATATGTTATCTAAATATTTAAAAGAACGTACAAAACCTAACATAAATACAAGAACACTTAAAATCTAAGCACAAGTAGGCTTCAGGTTCACGGAAAGATCGCTAAAATAGTACACTCCAACACGTGCGTCCTTGCGTAACAGTAACATCTGAAATATGCACACTTGAACACGTCTAAATATAAATAGGCTACCAGAACGGGCGAAAATCTATCTTAAAGGGTCCATAAACCAGATGGTCAATTAAAAAATTTAGAAATCACAAAACTGAGCTGGGAAACTTATTCAGGCTGTTATTACAATCGCCATAGAATTGATCGATTGGAATAGAGCTTGGACAAATATATTTTTCTTTTTTTTATAAATAGTACACGTGATGGAGTATTAAGTAGTATAAATAATATCTAAGCTGTCGTGATATAACTCAAATATAAAGCTCTATATTTGAGTTGTATCTCGGCAGCTTAGATATTATTTATTTAATACTTTAAAGGCGATCAAAACATTCAGTGGCAGATGAAATAATTCCAGCTTAAATATATGAACTCCATCATGTGAATGCATTCAGAACCCCAAAAAAGTCTAAAACTTTTTATAAACACCAGTCCAAAAATGGGAATATTACTTTAAGATCTAAATATTTAATAATTTAACGTTAAAATTGATACTTTAGACTTTGTTTATTATCGTAGCAATGGTACTTGACAATTTCAAAACTTCAAATACTCATAACTTTCATTCAGAATAGTAATTTGACTGAAATTTTCAATTTGTTATTTTTTCTTTATCTATTTATTAACTACTACATTGTATAGCAAAAATCTTGCATCTTTAATTCTAGGATCAAAATAACCTAACCTGATTGGTAGAATGTTTAATCTCCAGTAACAGATGATTAAAAGTATGCTAAAGATACTCAATTACAAGAACATCTACAGATGCATCGCGTAAGGTGTAAAAAACACAAAATTGTGAAAATAGGCTACTCTCTTTTTTGAAATCTAAGAATGTATATTGAAGGTATGAGATTTTGCATAATGCCAAGGCAAAATAACATGGAAGATTCAAATTGGACATAATGAATTAGACAAGTTAACTATTACAGAGCGTCCATCATTGTGCCTGCCGTTGCTATTTCAGCGCCTTCATTATTCGTGCGATGCCAAGCGTCGCGGTTTGACACTGTGCCGGTGTACTTGGTTCACTAGATATTAGTCCTGTTAAAATTATATCTTTATTTTGTTCCGACTTGGATGTATTAATGGTCTACTCTACTTAAGATTTAACTACTTGCTTCAATGTGTCTTTTAATTCTGATTTAAACCGCTGTAATTAGCTAACATCAATATTATCAAAGCAAAAACATATTTCCGTTGGCTAAATGAGTGATCAAAAACTTCTTAAGGATGTTGTTAGACCTTTATATTGTACTGTAAATATGAACGACAAAAAAAAAGAAAAAACGAAAAGGACACGAAAGAAAAGTTTAATTTTGAGTAGACTTTTTATATATTAGGCTCAAGTGAACCGAATGGGTTTCGTATCTATTCTATTTGGTTTATCAATTCCATTTGGTACCTATTTTATAACAGTCAAAAACTAATATCAATATTTCATCCCCGAGTCGTTGTATAAAGTCTTGCTATAGTATCATTGAACAACTCTATTTATTATTATTAAAAGGCTTTGATTTGATGGTGTATATTTATTTATTTATATCGTTTTCTATGTTACTCGTTATTAATGGATCTATTGGATGCTGTATTGTATAATAGACCCCATCACTTTAATTGGATAAAGTAAAATACTAAGCCAAAATAAAGGTACTGGTATACGTCGGAACGCGTTCATTCAGTATATTATTACAAGGGTACTATAATAAAATAAAACCAAGTACGAACAATCCAAACCATAAGACAGAATTCGAAGTCCTAAAAAACGTTATAGGCAAAATAGTGTATTCAAGCAAAATAGTGTAATCAGCACGACAAACAGTGGTAACAGGTGTCCGGAAGAGTAGCGTCAACGTCATAATTCCATGGTTATATATTTTAAATCGCGAAATACATTTTTAATTAAAGGTAATTTTGTAAAGTATCCTTACCCAATTTAAAAATGTAAAAGAATACGATATATTATATATACACAAGAACTGGTATTACAAATAAAATAGAGCAATATTCAACGGGTGCCTTTCATATTCAAATAAAAAAAAATATGCAAACATAATTACTAGAAGGAATTATGACCAAACACGATTAGAAGATATCTGAAATAAAAAAAATGAGTCCTACTATTCACCGAGAAGAACCGACAAGGGCGAATTTTCTGGTAAAGTATTGCAGAAAGTGACCAACAGGGAAAAGATATGTTATAGATATAAATATTCTACAAATTATAAATAATTTCATAATAAAGTATAGATATCGGTAATTAGAAGCATCGGAAAAACTTCATGAAACTAAATCGTGAGAAGGCCAGAAATACGTAAACTTAAATGTTACATTTATAATATTTCTGGAAATTACCCTGTTTCATTGCTTCGAAAGTTATAATACATTAAACTAAAAAAAAATTACCGTATCGAAAAATGAAATCCAACAATTTTAAATATCGCGCGAAATATTAAAAGGGTGAATTATGTGTTCCTGTGGTTTTCGATGCGTTCCGATGGAGTGTAATACTAATCAAAAAGTAATTTTCTTTAAAAATACTCATATAATTTTTTTTTTTTAAAAAAAACCTAAAATGACATTTGATTATTTTATAAGATATTTTACCTACAGATCGACAAAATAAAGTTGATCCAACTAAGATACCCTACTACCCACTGATCAACAAAATAGATTTTATCAACGCTAAACATGTTTAACATTTTAGAAAAATATAAACAGCATTAGCTTGTTGGTGATATTTGTATACAGAAGTGTACAACAGTGTTATTATAGCTATGTGAAATGAGAAATGATATCGGCTAATCCAGTAAAGCTAAGCCTATTTAGCCTGGTGTACGACTTCTTGTACTAGATATAACCATTTTAGAAGACCGAATTTGTGTTTTCCAAAAATTAAAAAAGGCAAATGTAAATATTGACGAAAGGGAAACTATATTCTTTAGTCAGTCGGTTATCATTGAATATAATTTCCAATAGTTAATTAATCTTGCGTTGGAATGGCCCAGTGCGTTAGGATGTTTTGGGGGGTTCTTTTAAGCTCAGATTATAAAAAATGTGTGATTTGTGTGAAAATAAAATTCGTCTACTGTAGGCCGACAATGTATTCTATGCGAACATAAACCAACATTATGGAGAACATTTTAAAATTAATAGCTCAATTATAAAATGAAAATATTAATGTAAATTAATTGTTTTTTTTATCCAATGAGCAAAATTAAATAAATAATTAAGAATAAATAAACACAATGTATCATAGTATGGCATATTTTAGAGAAGAAAAAAACCCACCGGCAACAAATGGCAATATCTTGTTGGGTTGTTGGGAGGGGGTGGGGTAGGGGTACAGTTACTATACACTATATTTATGCTATAAGAATCATATTAGTTTCTATATTAGTTCTGGTGTGGAATATCTATGTCATCACCATTAACAAAATATTTAAAGTATCAATTTAAAAACAGCCGTTACATGTTTTTCAATTGATGTAATTGATTATAGAGAAATTCTATACAAACTATCACTATTTGTAAAGCTGTAGAACTTGGGGTCCTAGAGCGAGCTCTGCACTGCTAAAAGCACATTTTAGTGATTTTTTTTTTCGATTTAAATCAAAAGTGATAAAAGACGAGTGCTTCCTCTTTTTTTTTACAAATTATATTCCCGTATTGTAATGGATTGTTATCAAATAAATAAATAAATTGGGTATAGAATTATGCAGTTTTTCCTTCTCGTTAGTAAAATAATGTTCATATAAATAAAACATGGTACAAATCAATACGGGATAATTTCCTTCACGAAATAGGCGAAATACGAAACCGACGTCTTCCGGAATAAAATTCAGTAATATCACGTTTTTAATACATAAAAATGTCCCCTCTTATAAAACCGTAATCCATGGTAAAAGGGTATTTTATCTTATAAAAGAACACTTAATGTGTCTCGAGAAGGTCAGCCATCTTCACAAAAGCATATCTTTGAATTTCCTGATCGTCGTTCCTCAAATATACGACTTATGATTTATGGTGATACGTTTAACGTTCTCTTGTACACTGGAAAGAACAAATGTCTAAAGCATATGCTTGAGATACGTTAAACTCTTAAGAATAAACACTATAGAAAGCGCGATAGATCCATATCTAATTGTAATATACTATCAATTTATCAGTGTAATAATATAATGCTACAGATTTTTAAATAAATTAAGCTATCATAAAATATGATTGGTTCGGCTAATAGAAAGTAAACAAAACTCCTCAAAAATTATTAGTTTACATACTAAGCCTGTTTCATTTCATAATGTGAGGAAATCTGTGATTTTTTTAATTCTACATGATAAACAGAAAACATTGATAATATTGTCCCAATTTATTAAAATTCACCATAATTCGGGATAATGGTTACGTTTAAAAAAAAAAAAAAACAGAAAGGAAATATTCTTATATCGCTTAGAATGTCGCATGTTAGTTGGGTTTTTTTCCAAAGCGTGCTAGAAAAATAGAATTTGAACATTTGGACACGTTGAAGCTAATTTCCTTTATTATTTATTTGCAGCGGGAAGACTACCTTTCAAGTCGGTATTGTGTTTTAGTTACGATTGAGAACCAGAGAATTAATAAAACTAGACAGTGGAAACCATTAAAAGATTGGGTAAACAAAGTTGGACTTGTGTTGACATTGGCGTTTTTGTGAGTTGAAATGGCCAAGTTTATCTGAAGTCTCGCCCCTATTCTATTTATCATTGGGTCCAAGTAAATTAGATAAGACGACAATGGTCTGGCGATAAGGTGACAATTTATGATCCGCCGTTTCGTATAATATGGTATATTGGTCCTATAAAAATTTAAACACCACAGTAATAAATATTATAAATTCTTTTTGAGGCAAAAAGAATTACGACAAAAGTATGCCACAAAATTACTAAAGCAGATGAAAAGATATAAATAAGATTTATAAAAATATTTTATTTTGAGACGACCCCTTCACTATTTTTTTCAAAATCAAAGTTTGAAAACGTTAATATTTGGACTATGGTTTTTGTCATTATTAAATTCTTATGTATATCCTATGCTTCTAGAAATATTAAACTATAGTATAGTCTATTTCATAAGTGTGTGTATATAACACTTTGCCATACAATTATAATGTCATATTTATTTATATCACCGGAAATCTCATAAATTTTTGGAGAAAGAAATAAATGAATAAGAGGAAATATCCTTATTTTTGACTACAAAAGTTGTTTTGTATTTTTATTGTGAAAACGTGCTGTGACACGAATATGTAATGTTATTGACATTACAGTCAGATATATAAAGTCTATCGTTAAATGGGCATGTAATGCATTAAAGTATAATGAATTTGAATACGTAATGCATTTCATGTTATAGCGTGTTAAATTCTGTTCGTCACAGTACATCCCGTACCGCACCACGTTCACGTCTTCAAATAAAGGAACAAAAAAACCTTTGACCTAGAAAAAAACCAGAAGCGCGGTATTTTTTTTTCTTTCTTGCTATTTAATTTTATCGGCTGCTGGCGAGGAGGCCGTCTGCGAAGCCAGAACCAGCGAAATCTCGAAATCGTTCTTCATTGTTCAGCCACTGGTCGACATGTTTACTCGTTCCTGCATCTTAACCAATCAAATTGTTTCTACTAACCAGCCACGCGTTTATTCTTTACGCTGATTGGTCAAACTGCGTCGGGGCTATAAATAACGCCTCGAGTAAATAATACCGGCTGGCTGAATGACAGGTCACGTGATTTCTTCGATTTCCACTGCAAGGGGGACAAAAATAAGTCGCGGATTTTAGCAGATATTGGATAAATAAGGACGTGTAGAATGTGCACAGTAAGTAGAACACACTTTAAATATTTTCATACATTTAAATTCGTCTGCTTTTGGCGTAACAGCGTCCAGAAACGGCGCCGTACGAGGTTGAAGTCTGACCACTGTGAAATCAAAAACAACAAAATATCCAAAATGGCGACTGAAGAGCCAGTGAACAGAATTTACCGACGTAATTTGTTGTTGGGCGAACAGTCTGTTCGTTGGCGTCAGCTGCAAATCTATTAATAGACAAAATCCTGAATATATGACCCGAGTCTGGATATTGTTGGCAAGATGTGAATTTAAAAATTTTGCTGGTGGTTTTTATTTATCGTAAATATTGTGCGCACGATTGGGTTATATGGCTAATGGTATTGTTATAAGGCTATTGATGTGGTAGCGAGCTGGGGGGCTCATTCACTCGTGAGTTCCGAGTCGATCCAATTTGACATCACGTCGATAGCTAACTACTGACTTGGCTATGTCGAGTTGAGGTCAGTTCTATTCAGGCATATAGATCAACATCGTCCATCATTACTTTAAATTAAATAAGTAGATGTCTGAAGATGTAGCAAGCCACGGTCAACCACCAACGATAATTAGGTGGATTTCGTAGTTCGTGATTTATGATATGCTCAGCTACCTAATTACATAGCTGTAACCCCGATCTTATCTGTTCGTCACAAACACAATGTCACGCAACACAGTTTCTAAAAAAAAGTCATCCTCGTAACGTATCTCAAAATTTCAAGTATTATACAAATAAATAACGACTTGGGTTTTGACGTGTTACGTCATTCACAGACATTATGCAAATTCTGGTATGTAACCACGGTGATGTATTTCGACATTTATATATATTCCATTGTCACATGACACAACAACATTGACATGACCCCATGGAGTTCTCCGGTTGTCGACTTTGTACCTCACACGTAACACGTTTGTGATGAATAAATTTTGTAAAAAAACAAAACAAAACACTTTTTATGTTTTATATGTCGATGTGTAGTGCATCGCCATTTATTTCCTGTGCAAACAATACTTTACATGTCTTGTGTATGTTTATCTGTTTAGATTAAAGTACGTTGTTATTTTTGGTTTGACTAAAAAAAAAAAGAAGATTATGCCATTTTTTATGATGTATTTCTCGCATGTCTGCTTGGTTAGATAACGTCGGCACACGTAAACATTCAAAAGTGTTATAATCCTCGACACGTCATTATTATAATGCGGTTTAATTACGTCACACGTGTTATTAAAACGTTTTGAATGTGGAAATAATCGTCAAGTATGGATTATAAGACTGTCACAGTTTCTCAAGAGTAAAGCACACATATTATACGCTGAAATAGCAGGTGTTACGTCATAAACATACATATAATGTTAAGTCACCCAATAAATATTTAAATTTAATAACTAATTAGCATAAACTGAAGGTTAAGGATTATTAGGAAACATGGAGAAACACACCGAAGTCGAAACGTTATATACCCCAAGAAATCCTGTCTGTCCTCACAGGCAAATATATGTCGTCAATTTCACCCCTTGCCAAAAAACACGATTATTTTGAAACTAAACAGACAGTTATTTTAATATTTGTCAGCATTGTTTTGTCTGTGGCGTTGTATATTTTCGTTACGCATGTCAAGCAATACAGACACTTCTTATTCTATAATCCATGACACGTGCGTTTACTGATTAATTAAAAGAACGATATTGATTTTATAGACACTTTGTGTGCGTCACATTTTTATTTTCATATACTATTAATATACGGTTTTTGATGTAAAGTATTAATGCTCTTTTAAATATGATAACTTTTAATATACACATATCTGTGTACACACATTTTCAACAGCAACAACAATAACTGATCATTAAGAATCTTGATGAATAGAATTTGCGTATATGAATCAGGGTTTTTATAACTTCATAGCAATAATTATGACAAACGATACGCTATCATATCCGTAGTCAAGTCAAACGCGACTGTATTGAATACATTACAATATGTATACTACTCACAATATTCCTATAATCGAGAATTAAAGAATTATGTTACTAAAAATAACTATGATACGTTTCATATAAATACTGGTATTGTGTACTGGTCAGTGACGCCAAAGCATATTTTCAGAATACATGACGTAATACCGATAGTTCAGTGTTACACAACTGTCATTTTGTTTTTGGACAAATGAGAGAAAAACACAGAGCGTGTGCAATCTAATTAGAGTTCTTGTCCTGGAAAATGAAAAATATCGGAAAATCGAAGACAGACAATTTGGTAATTTTGTTCCACCAATGAAAAGCGTAGTCAGTGATACGTCACTTGCCCCTTTTTACGTGTGATGTCAATTTATCAGCGCGAGTCGGGCGGTGAATAAATACTTGAATAACCCTAGGTTGATGTACTCCGTGAGTTCACAGACCATCTTCTATCCTCCTTATTTCATTATTTCATTCGGACCGCGATACTCGAAGAAAATGATTAGGAAATGGACGGTCCCATGACGTATACTAATCATAGAGTCGCTCAGATTTTACATAAGTTGTTTGGTAGGAAGCAATACAGGCACGAAAATCAATTTTCCTTTCTGTTGAAGTCAATGCAGATTTACAATCTACGCGTTGGTGCCAATGGGACTTTGTTAGGATATTAAAGATGGATCTTGGGATGTGTAGGAATTGATTTAACTAGAAATAGCCGCTATTCTTTATTGTGTATAAAGAAAATAAACAAACAGGGTATGACCCCCACCATTTCTATAGAAAACCTACACGGATCTAGATAATCTTTGTGACTTTTAAAAATAAAAACAATTTCTATGCTGTCGACGAAACATGTCAAAGGGTGTCCAAATCTTTAACCAGTACGTCATACGGGAAATGGGGGGGTTGGATGGCTGAATGGTTAGCGTGCGCGAGCTGTATCATAAAGTCTGTCATTGAGTCGACTGGCGTGGTTTCGAATCCCCGGTTGTACGTGACAAGGAGTAGGGTCGCCTGTCCAACCTCGTGGGTTTTCTCCGGTTCCTCCGGTTTCTTCCCACTGCTAAAGACCCCTACGCGCAAGCGAATGATTGAAATAAAATTAAACCATATGTTAGTCCCGAAATGACCTAGTTTGTGTCGAGTGGACGTTTACCCCCCTCTCTCTCTCTCTCTCCCCCTCTCTCTCACATACGAGAATGCACTTTTACTGTACGAAAATACGGGGTGGAGAAAGACAGGTCGTAATTATTTTATATATGGCGAGAGAGAACAGCACGGAAACAAGACGGATACTGAAATTGCTACATTGTAATATGATAATAAAGTACCATATCAGTTGAACATTTCAAATACAAAACCTTTAAAATTGTCATCAATACTTACGTTCAGCATTATTAAACTAAACAATTATGCACGCCCATTTACGTCATTTAATTCATAAAAAGTTTAAATTGAAGCTAAAGTAATTAATTACTAATCAGCTATCTCATATTGCAATTAATGGGAATTTTTTATTCTTATGACGTACATAATAAGCCTCTACCTCAAAATCATCCATATTCTCATTAAATTAAAAATATTTATTTTTCCACGCATATTACGTGTGAATAAAAATGCGTAAACAAGAATGCGAGTAATCAAACAAAAAGAGTTTTCAAATGATACGAATGAAAACCGCTGTTCTATTGTCCTCCCCTTTTAACTGGATATACATGTACATATAATGTGTGAACGATAAATACATGTAAAACCATCAGTACCGATATTCCAATGACCTAGTTCCCACCTTTTATACCAAACCAGGTCCTCGTCACACCCGTTAGTACCGTTTGACCTTCGCTGTAAAAATGTTTTCCAAGGTCACACGCCATTGTCCTCGTGGCACGGTCATCGATTGGTGACGTCACGTCGCAAGCGGTGTCCGTGCGGTAACCACATGGACAACAGCTGGACATGTCTTTGGTCAATATCCTAAACACAGCAATTTGACACTTTATTTTGTCTCTTTTGTGACGGAGCTGTATAATTTGCATATTTTATGAAGGGTTCGCCCCCTTTATGCCTTATGATTAGAATCCCCATTTGGTGGCAAGTGTGGGATTATGCTGATAATGGACCGACAACAAAGGTGTTTAAAATGATAGTTATCTTAGATTTCCATGCATTTCCAATTCGATTAATAATGATGAAAGAAGAAGGGGCGCTTAAATTATTAGTTTATTTTAATGCCATTAAATGCCTTTATCTGATTATAAATTCACAACTTTTGGGATAAACAACGTTTTTTCATCTGTCTATTGAACAACGCTGCACCGTTTTAATAGTATTCCACCACTAGGGAATATATTATTCCCCATGTGCGTTTTGGTTCACTTTTTAAAATAATGGTTTGGCGTTGTATTCCATAACATAATTATGTATGATAATGATTATAATGATGCCGGTATCATAGGATTACAACATAAAGAAAAAAAATGTTGTTTAAATATGTATTCCCTTGGAGATAATTATGTCATCTCTTGCACCCAAAAACCTTTAAAGTGTGGTGTCTAAATAAGGGTACCATCTAAGGTATCAAATCAACATATTTTGTAATTCTTGAAATAACACGTGTAATTCTGACACGTCACGTACTACTTTACTATTTTTAAACATCTCTTGAAGATCTGTTCCAGCTCACGACAATAAAATAAAATATCTTTGTAATTTTTGTCAATTCGTGATATGCACGCAATATAAGTTATATAGATAAAAAAAAAAAACCAATATATTTGCTTGTCTATAAATCTTTAAAAAAAATCAGATAATACGAGACCGTAAGTACGCGTTCTTTTTTGGGTTTTTTTTTAAACTTAAATTGGCAAAGCGTAGCTTTTCTTTTCTGAAATGGTGTGTAACGCCCTACTGTTCTGCTCCGAATGGGCTAATGAAGACCGGTTTCTTTATAACGTCCTACTGTTCTGCTCCGAATGGGCTAATGAAGACCGGTTTCTTTATATTGCTTAAGGTAAACAGGTCAGTTTACCAAATGATAAATGAAATGGGGATTAACGCTCTACTTTTCTGTGCCAACAAGGCGAAGAAAGACGGTAACAAAACGAACCAGGACTTAACTGTATAGTGTTTTTTTTTTTTTTTAAAGAATTACAAAGTAACAGACCTCTTGCTGATGGTTTCGTGCGCACGTTTCGAATGGAATTTGTGAGAGAAACTTGATCTTTATTAGGTTGCTATTATCGAGATAAATGCCAATTATAATTTGTTGAGAGCTGACCAGTTATACCAAATTTACCATAGCTTAAGCCCCTCTAAAATGTATTCAAATTGATTATTTAATATTTAATTAAGAACACAAAATCGAAATATCATCGACAGACACTATTTAGAATTAATGATAAACATAACAATGTCAGTTTTTACGCATATCGCGATAATGCCAGTATATTGACATAATGCCAAAAACATGTATAAACAAATACTCCTAGTAATAATATTGTTCTATAATGAGTATATTGTTGTTTAATTAAACGATACTGACATTCCATATGAGATAACGCATGAGATTGAACAATAAACGTTAATGAATGATACATGATTATATTTTAAAATTGTGGCGTTTTAAAACAATAATTTAAAATACACGAACAGGAAATGATATAGCAATGGATGTGAAGAGGTGTATGTGTCTTGTTTGTAGAAAATGATAGCTATAAATGGAGATAAGTTCAAAGTTAAGTAATAAAATCTTTCTTTTTAAGATACCGGATACGTATTATTCATGGATAATAAATTTAGGTTGTTTATAAAAATTATTAGGCTAATATTAATACTATTTGTATTAGCACGTGGAGATAATAACAGATAAGGATAAACAGTTACGACTTGGTATACATGTAGTGTAATAAAGATAAGATGATTAGATTGATTGACAGGTGTTTTACAGGCGTATAATAGTTAATTAATCCCGTATCTGTCCCCTGGGGCCTATTCTATTAATGTTTTCTCTTATTATTACCATCATTAATTGTTACCATATTACCGCCTTTTATTATTACTGTCACCGGTATTGAACGCTGGTGGTAATATCACGGTTAGTCATTTAAATGATTTGGTGAACGACCGTCATTTCAGTGATCAACATAATATCGTAATCGATATCCATGGATTATCGTTAACGATATTCACAATCGTAAGCGACAACTACGATACACCTGTTATCATAAGCGATACTAACGATTCACATTTTATCGTAAACGATATTATCGATTCACATATTATTATCGTAAGCGATATCAACGACCGGCATATTATCGTAAGCGATATCAACGATCGACATATTATCGTAAGCGATATCCACGATCCTCGTATTTTGTAAACGACGTCCACAATTCACGTATATATTAACATAAGCGATTAAATGTTCCTACCTTATGAGAAAGATTTTTCAATAATCGTTCAGTTCGTTAAATTAGGAGGTTATTATAAAATTAAATTTTTATTACAAAACTGGTTTCTACACAGCCAACAGAGGCTGTTTGTCAATCAAAGACATTTTATTTTTTGGCGATTGGTTGGTAGAAAAAGATGAGGCAGATTTCCTGGCGGTCTCGCTGTGGTTCACCTTATCGAGTTAACATCTTTGGATTGATAACATTTGTACATTTCATCCTTATATGGAAATAAACATCTTTTGTGTATCCCTTTTTTTAAGGATTTGTACTTAAGAACATTTTGTAAACACGTCATAACACTCTTAACACGTTTTACAAAATGTACTATATAAAGGAAAGTATAAATTAACAAATAACAATGCTTAGAATAAAAATAAAAGTTGTTGACTATCATTAACAAATATTCTTAACCAACGAGCTGTGGAATTTCCGTTATTCCACGTTCGAGTGAAGCGATACTTTGTCAATGACACCATTTGGACGATAAGTGACCACCGATTCATATAACCACTGTCACTTGACCTCACGACATTGACAAGTTGACCTCTTAAAAAATTTACAGCCTCCTTGTTAAACCGAACTCGAGATTGGAACGTGAGAAAACATGACCGTTGCTTGCGCGAGACAATACGCTCCATTATTCACGTGACGTCACATGTGTTCCTTTTTCACCGCGGAAACAAAAGGGGAAATACTGAAGTAAATGGGTTGTTTATTCCGACAGAAGTGACACGTGATTTGTATTATTACGCCACTTCTGTGACATGTGTCGTTAATTAGGTGTTAAATAGCCTAAAAAAAGGAACAGAAAGAGAATGATCCCTTGGTTGAAAAAGTTTGACAATAGCGACTCGCTATCGCTAACGTGAAATATCATAATGCGTCCTAAATTGTTTTTATTAGGAATGTTTTTTATTAATTTTAATATAAAAGTAAAGGGAAAGGGGTCAAAAATATACTATGTCCGTCTGCCAATCCCTGTTCAGATACAAATCTGAAAAAATAATAAAAAATAAAATTTAAAAATATATTTTCCCTTTCGTTGACATTTCAAATCGAAAAAAAATATCTGTTATAATACCCAAATACGCGCTTGCGTACAAGACCTTCTTGAAGGATCTGCTATTCTAGCCATTTTCTGCTTCCATGTTTAAACAGGTCTTTTAGCACGTGCGTTTTCTGAACTGACTAATGAAAAGATTCAATGGGAATAAAACATTTCTTGAAGTTTCTGTAAAGAACACATTTCATAATAATTCAGACAGTTGGTGATAATTAATACAAAATTTACTAAAGTCACAACTTTTGATATTTCACAATATATTAATCTGCAGAAGTCACGAACTACGTGCATTAAATAAATTCATTGTGTGATTAATCGATGGATGTCACGAGCCAACAACAATTTAATATACAAATGGCTACAATAACGACTTCATTGTAGACCCATTAACGACACTTCTGATTGGCAGCTTCATTGGTCTCTTATAAATGACCTATGACCCATGTCAATATCGTGACGTATGATATCTGTGAGTGCAACATTTGCAGTATTGACCAGGCTTAACGGCCGTGATGGATTATTGATGAGTTCAGACCAATCAAATTCTCTTTAACAATTACTCAGAAGGAAACGCAGACATCATATGCCAGTATTCTAGCCATATCTTGCCATGCGAATATGTACCGGTTTATAGACTCTGTTAGGAATGTCGGCTTTAGTACAGTGTGACGTGTCTGAATTTAGCTATCGTTTTGTAATACGGGATGTTTTGACCTTTGTACCTTCTATAGATGCACGACGTGCACTTGATTGTTGTTTATTCACAATACAATTGTCGCTTAAAGATGGAGTACACTTGCTCTTCGAGAAGTAGAACACACATTACACATAAAATCTGGGGTCCGATTCACCCATGTTGGAGGTCTGTGGTGGCGCTTGGGATGTTGACAAGGAACATGTGTCTGAACGTGGTTGCCACGTACAATATTGGGTAGTGCAAAAAATGCTCCTTATGCAGGAGATGGCAGAAAGGTCGCTGTCCCGGCAAAACTCGCCACATCGTATTGCACACGGTATCAGAGAAATATTAGTAGATTGTCGATGAGATTTTAAAACTCATTACTCTAAAATTGAACAGAAATACACATCTTTCATGAGTCTGTCCCAGATTTAATATCGGGACATATCGTGTCATAGGTTGGTGGGAAATTATGATAGACGAAACAGAAAAAAAAACAATACAAACAAATCAAACAGAATCATCAACTGTTTCTAGTTTAGAACATGTATATGGAGTTTTGCGAAATTTGTTTGTTTATATCACATTATGAAACAACAAATGATTTAATAAGTCGGTGTGTCTGACACAGCGTGGAATGCTAATACGTTTTTATCGCAGACCAATTAGTTAGCACATTAATGAAGCACACAATTCATAAAAAAAACAACCGAAGAATAGCTCATTTGCTTTGGCCAAGCATCTAACTTCTTGGGTTGAAATATGGTCCGGGTTTTCCCGATGGGAACAATTTGCCATCTCATCTGGCAGAAGATACGCATACATAGAGTTTCAGTCTGAATTGTGAGAAAGGCGAATCGAAAGTAGAGATCTGTAGACTACAGGTAGTCGAAGATTATACGGTCATTGATTCGATCCCAGTCCTGTATGGGACACGGGATCTCCTCCTTTATTATAATGTTAGTCTCGAATTGACCCTAGTTAGTGTTGAGTGGAATCTCTCTCTCTCTCTCTCTCCCTCTCCCTCTCCCTCTCCCCCCCCCCCTATTACCGCCGTCCAGTGCCTATATCTTTAATGATCCACCATAGTGAAAATGTCTAGACTGACCAGTTTTACCAATTAATTATAAGAAATAGCATCAGCTGTGTATGAAATATGTCACAGTAGGAGAGAGTATAAGATGGTAGTAGATCATGATTAGACGACTACACGGAAATCAATAAATAAGAAATAAAGTATCCATTGTACGCCTATGATCAATCTCGTGATGGGCACCCTACAGACAGAACGTCGGTAGTCTCTTACCATGCCGACTTTTAATAACAGATTAGCTTAATCCTGTCCAGTAAGATATAACTCCTAGGGATAAATAAAACAATAAAATCGGAGCAATTTCTGAATTTATACACCGAATCGATCTAACCCTAAGTCCCACCTCGTTACCTACTAAATCGGCCATAGGCCACGAATAGAAAGATTACAAAATTATATTCTAATACAGGAGATTTTACTTTTCCTAATTATTGTGTACGATATCACTGTAAATCGGACAAATCCTGGTATGTTATAGCCTAGGGATCTAATTAAATGACGCGTCTTATTGATTATATGGCTGTCCTACCATAAGATAAATGAAAAAAAAAATAATGTTGGTAATTATTATTAAAGAAATGCCACTAAATTGCCAATTAAAATATAGAAGTTAAAAAAAAAAGTTATTAATGTTTCGTGTATAAACAATTACGGGCATACTATAATACAAGGAACAGAATACGACGTCTTAGCCGCTATTTCAGAATTGTGACGTCATATCAATAATACAAAAGAACAGTAGAGAATTTACTAAAAACATAATTCAACCGAAAAAGAGAATTTTTTATGTCATTAAGAAAGGCTGTACAGTTATTGTTATCAAAATGCTAAAGATTTAAAAATAGAATAATGAAATGTGTAATTCTTATTGGCACGTTGCCTCTTAGAACTAGCGTAAAACTCTGGATTTCTCAGAAGGATATATGATCAGGAATATCGACCCAGGTTCCAGTTAGGTTTCTATTTAATCTCTAGAACTTTACTCATTGAGGGGAGTTAATATTGTTCCAATTGGTCAGTGTCGAGACAATAAAACCAGCTAACCTTAAATTATTGATGATTATATAGAAAGTCTCATTTAGAGATAGCAACGTCTCGTTTAATGTCGACAAGAACACTTCGAGGTATGGATATGTCCTTTCACGGGCGTCGTTCAAAATCACTCATGACCAGGACTGTAGATTAAAGATCCTGGAATTTGGGTAGGAAGGGGGAAATGGGGGGCAAACCGCGGCTGGCCATCCCCGATGGATTTACCAAAGTTTTGAAACTTTTAACGAAGTTCTACGCGGGACCCCCTGACGAGCAATGTAATTAGAGCAATGTATTTCACACGAAAAGTTTACTGTATATGTATCTATTGTCAGTTTCCCAGACTGACATTTGAATACTTGATTCAGTATGAAATAATGTAGTTGCTTTAGGGACGGACGTCTGATCGGACGTTGTCCTTTGACCGTTCCTGTTCATCCCCATTGAGCTGCAATATGAAAATAACACTCTACCCCTCTCTCTGTTCTAAGGCTAATTTGGAATCCTTACTTTTCACCGTGATTCTTCTGTTTTCACCAAAAGGAATCATTTCTCGTCACATCTGACTCAAATTTATAATAATTCAACACTATTTTCAAGTAGAATTTTGCGATTCAAAAACACAAACAAACAAAAATACTTTTGGTGCGCCATTATGAAACTCGCATTTGCGATTCGTGGCTAAATTGCACAATGCTACTTGAAAATAGTGTTGAGTTATTATAAATATGATTCATTATGAGCTTTGATTCAATATGAAATAATGTGTCTATGATTTTAGTTTGACGTGTCTATGATATTATTTTTCCAGCCAATTACGTATAGTAGGCTACAACCTTTTTATTTTGTATATTTAGTTATCCAGAGGTGATATTAATTATTTTAGAACCGATGGTGCTGATGTTTTAATTGTGTCCTGATTATGATAATGTTTTAATTGTGCCCTGATTAGGATAATGTTTTAACTTTGTCCTTAATTGAGATAATGTTTATGAGTTTATCGAAATTTATTTTAAATCATTTGACATCAAATTCGTAAGAAAATATCAACTCTGTTTTCGAGTGTGATATCTTTTTTATTTTATGGTCAACTAACGTAGATAATAAAGTGATCTATCCCAGAGACATCTAGAGACAAGAAACCATTATAATAATACCCTTGTTATTTTCTATAATAATATACTCTAGCCGGATAGATTATTCTCAATGAGTGGACTGACTTAAATAGCCTTTGTTCAACCCCTTTCAAATACTTTATGACCAGAAAGGTCCATAGACATCCAATCCATTCTACTTGGCGGCTCAGATAAAAAGAATAGCCTCGGGTCTACATCGTGTGCTGCGAAAGAACACTGCCGTTGTCGTTAAACCGTTATTAATTTCTCGATTGATTAGTTAATTCATCGTCAACAAATTGTCTTGACTTTCTTCGTATTCCTTTCATCTGATTGCTTTGCGTGTTAAAACGCAAAAACCAGTTTCTTTGGCTTAAGTATCTTTTTAGTGTAATGGTCAGCTGTTTTCTTTGAGTGGAGAGAATCGATTGTGGATTATCTCGAATGTAGAGATTTTATTGCTCTGTTACCCTGTTCATTTATTAGCTTTTTTAAAGTACGAGTGATCTGAATACATCTGAAAGGATCAGACATTTTGTCGGTTGCTGCGGGAACCCAATTGTGGATTATCGTGAATTATTTAAAACGACAAACTAGACGATCATTATATGTTATACAATTGTACCGGTATTTATATTAACTTTCCATTCAGCATTATTGAAAGTAACTTTTTCTGTGGTTATGCCGTATTTCAGAGAAGTTTTACAATGATGGATACGAAGTACATATAAAGAGATTTGTCGTTTCAGAGCAAAATGGCCATTTGTTTTCCATGTTTTGGCTTGAATGTCCATGGCTCATTAGATATGGTCTATCTTTATATTGTTTTTTAATGTTCGCTTGGAAAGCAACGAATACCGACCTGTTTAACCCTTTCAAAACTAAATCTTTCATGAGAGAAAAGATATATTGAATATGTAGCGATATATTTTCACATATCACATAACGACCAGCGCACAATCTACAAGATGTTCTGATACCCGGTCTCAGTTAAAGACTAGCAGTCAAATCGGTGGTGTTACCATACTAGCGCTATTTAGTTCCGTATTAACATGAAGATATTTTACAGACTAACGAACTTTATTTACCAGCGATGGTTTGTCGAGCTCTACTATTATTATTATCTATAAGTTAATGATTTTTTATGTATATTTTCAGATGCACAGGTCAAAGAAGATTAATATCGGGGACGTGAACCCTCACTTACTGTGTGTATTGTGTGGGGGGTATTTTGTAGAGGCTACCACCATCATAGAATGTCTACATTCTTGTAAGTTTAAATTTAAAAACATCTTATTGTTTGGAATATTGAATGAATGAAAAATTCCGAAAACAGTTCATTTTTTTTAAATTTGAAGTGGGAATGATAATTGGTTAACTTTAACAATAACAATATTATTTAATGGCACTGAATTCTTAAATAACTTTGTAAATTGGTAATGGAATGGAGTAGGGTTTAACGTCCGCTTCCACCGAGGGTGAAAAGTTATCTTATTGTGGGAGGAAACGGAGTACCCAGAGTAAACCCACGAGGTTAAGAAGGCGTCCCTATCTGCAAGCCTCATACGCTCCTCACACCAGGGATCAAAACGACCGCAAGCCAATGGTGACCGGCCAGCTAGAGATCGTAGCGCGACACTCTAGGCCATTACCCCCCCCCCCTCCCGACCCACACGCACACACACACACCCACACCCCCACACCCACCCACCACCACTTTGATTAAAAACCTCTTGGAATGGGTAAACCAGTGCTCTATCCACTAAGCCACCGTGGGTCCTCTGTAAATTGGAAAATAATTGTTGTTAAAAGAAAGAAGATGTATATTGTTATAAGTATTGTATTGTATATATAGAGAACAGTGAATGAAATGTATTTTTTTTTTATTTTTCTATAGTTTGTAAAACGTGTTTGATACGTTACCTAGAGACGAACAAAACATGTCCGATGTGTGACGTACTGATACATAAAACACGGCCACATCAAAATATACGGTAAATTTAACTTAATATAATTTATTTATTGATTCTGAATCTCGAGACCGACTTCATAGATTAATCACTTATTCAACTTCACGTACTTTCTATATACGTTACTGATCAAAACGAACCCTCGAGATTTAAGGAGATTATAGGCGAAATCGTCGTTGCCCATGCAAGACTCGTCGATGTTACCTTAAAGTTACAGTAATCAATAAATACAATAAATTATTAATCTCAATGTTTGGATATGTATTCTTTAAAGACAATTGTTATAAAATATTGCAGATCTGATAAAACGTTACAAGATATAGTTTATAAACTAGTACCGGGTCTGTATAAAAGTAAGTATACGTTATTTATTTAATGCTTGTACTAAAGGGGTATATGTACGATTTAGATAAAGAACTGGCCTTTCTTGCTATAATATTTCAAAAATAGATAATGCAAAATGAATATATTGAAAATTTCATTCAAGTTTCTTTATTTTGAGCGAAGTTATCAGTGATTGTAGTTTTGACAAGATATGTGCATTGATCGTAACCACCGTACTGGTCATTTGAGTCTTAGCCTCGCTTCTCCATTTTTAAATTAAATGATTAAATGGCTAAACCGTTCTAATCTACTTAAACTCGGAGCCATCCGATGGCACAGAGAGTTTATTATGGTCTTTTATGTTAATAAATGTCTAATTAATAATTTATATAGCATTTAACGCCCAAAGAAAAACCTGCAATAGACATATTTAGCTCTCACATAATGCCTTTTTAACGGTTGATGTAGTCGTCGTCGTTTGTTCGAATCCAGACATTCCACATCCGTAGTAACGCCGTTGGTCATGTGACATGGTAAAATTTATTAACTATTGGTTATGATTGGTTCCATCCAGGTTTGTGGAGTCGTGGTTTTTCTCCATATACTCACGCTTCTACGGACCTCTTTTCATAATCGAAGTGTTGAGGGGTAGACAGTGTCTTTAAAATATTTTCTCAGCATTAACAATGAACTCTAGACTTGTGTGATTATAAATATTTCACACTCATTTCCTGTGTGATAGCGACTAATATGGCATATTGTCTTTGTCACATAAACTTTTTTCGTGTAAATATAGTTTGCAGGATGACATTAACATTTCCATTCGTTAGAACAAGAATGTTCATTAGTTATTTTGCATCTCCATAGCCACATTTGTGTACACATAGAATAAGAAACATTTATAAGTATGCATTTGTATTAAATGAACATCACATATTGTTATTCAGATGAAATGAAGAGAAGAAGAGACTTTTACAGTCAATATCCTAATAAAGGTATATATTTTCTTTTCTTAACGACACAATACGCCAGCTTGTTTACATGTACCTTAAACCTATTAGAATATAATTATATACTTATTTAATGGCAGCTGTTATTATGTAATAATAATGACGGAAAATGGGCTGGTGGACTCGCATAAAGATAACTGTGCAAAATCCATCTAACAGTTGGATTGATGGATTTGACCAAGATCTTTTTGATCGTGTGTCGTGATTTTAAATTGTATATTGTAACCGCCATAATTTAAACTTACTGTCGATTATGTTCCAGAATCCATACACATAGTACTACTTTCAGTGTGAAAAATATACCATAGAAATATGAGAATTTCCTTTCCTTACACAATACTAATCAATCTAATCCTATTTCGTTTCGTCATTTAATAGTCCAAGTATAAATAAACGAAACGAAATTTAGATGTATATTTTTATCAGGTTGAAATAGTAGTTTTAGCAGTACAGACAGAAAGAAAGAACAGAATACAATTCTTCCATTGCTATTACCATTTTTCTGATCTCTTGTATAGCGTGCAACTCTCGCAGGCATGCATTCAGCTATGAAATTACTTTCCTCGCCTCTTGGTCTACAGAATACAGAAATTTGATTAAAGCCACATTGCCCCTCACCCTATCGTCTATGAAATTAATATTCATAAAAAGATTCTGACACCCTGGTGTTGCTTTAACCTTTAGCGTGTTCAGAACAAGATTTCTGCAATACTTTCACGCTCGCCTATTCTGTTAGTATTGATCCGTATTCTTAAGACTAGCTCGTGTCACGTGAAGACACAAGCCTCGGTATAACATGTCACGTGTCTATATGAAGAACGTGATTAGAGGCTATTATGTCGCTTGTGTAATAAAGAAGTTTTACGGATTAGTTGGCATGATGTTGTGAATCAAAGATAAGAGGCTTTCTTTTCAAGTGAAAACATCTTTCCTTCGCTTTATATATATATTTAGCTCAGTTGCACTGGTGGTGTCTTGGGGTGAAATTAAATTTTGGCCAGTGTGGAAGCGGACGTAAATCCCTAGTAATAGTAATCCGGGCTTTTACTCAGAACCCTTAAATATTCCAAGCTCACCGATTATTACACCATTTCTTCTGGTTACATATTAATATTTAATTTTAAGGAGTGGGAACGATATATTCGTGCACAGTGGCGGACTGGGTCTGAAATATTGGCTGCAAGGAGACAAAGGGGGCCCACCCACCAATACAATTCTATCATGTAATTTTTAAAATGAATAAATTAAATTTTCAAAAAGTATGTAAGTGGAAACAAATAGATGTAATTAGAATTTTCCCGATTTTGTTTTCTTTATATTTTTTTTATAATTTATATTTTAAATATATTGTGTAATATCTAAAGGCGGGGAGGGGGGGGGGCACTTACTCAGGCGCCCCATTTGCCATTGGGCAAGCTGACTACTTAGGCATTTCACCCGTACTCATGTCAACAAAAAACAAGTCATATATCATAATTTCAGTCTTAAAGGGAGAAAAAATAAAATGGGCTTAACGTGTTACGCAGGACGGAGGGCCTGACAAGGACAGCTGTCTAGTCGTTCGGATGGGACGAAAAACCGAGGTCCCGTGTACATATTGGCGTGCACGTAAAAGATCCCTTGGCAGTTGGAATTCGATATAAGAGTAGGCCGTAGCGCAGCTGCCCAGGCAAAATTTCCCTCATACCACACTGTATGGCGTATGCCCGTCTTCATGAGGAAATTTTAGTGAACCATACCGAGCCAAAATGGCTTCCTAAAATGAGAAGCCCAATTTGGCAAATGAGACCCTCCACCCTTATTTTTCTTATTAAAAATTGATAAACGAATGAATACATTATTATATTTATAGGAAATGTTAAAACACCGAGTGAAGACAGAGGGGACGAAATGGCTGAAAGATTTATTTTTACAGAAAACGAGAAAATAAGTTTAGCTTTAGAATACTGGACAGAGTAAGTTCTTTTAGATGATTTACAATACTTGGATCCCACATCCGGGATTTCCACAAGTTTGTCTATTGGGATAATAAGTGAAAGACCATGATGCACTGTCTCTGCATTCGTGTCGTATTCACTGTAATAACGAGTTTACAACTTGGAAATAACTCTCCGGTCATTTTATAAGTCACATTTCTATACTTGTCAAATCAATGGTTCGGTTAACACAGAAAGTTGTAAATATAAAATACTACTTGTAACGTGATTAGAGTGCTATGTTCAAGGTCGAACCGGTATTTACCGTGAATACGACATGATTGGAACCAAGTATTACCTACACCACAGGAGATGGAATAGTCGACACAATATAACAAAATCGTTGCCAAACTCTTATTCAAATTAAGCCATATGTTAATGTGTTTCTATTCTGCTGGCTTTATAAATACTAATTATAGGTCTGAATCCTAATGATATTGTCTCTTTTTAGGGGAATTCCCGATAGTCCAGAATTTCAGAAAGTCTCAAAAAAGGAAATGGGAGGCGAAGACGGCAAAACTCAGGTACACAGGACACAATTCAGTTGAAAACAATTACTTTTATAACTGAGCGACGTTTCGACAAGGATTCTTTAGGCTTTATCAAGCAACTAATACAATAATAAACAAAAATGACTGGGGCATTACATACATGTAAACAACATTAGCAACTAGTTACTTAATAATGGCCAATCAGTATCGGGGCCAAAATTTGCCTTGAAGCTAACCTAAATTTAATAATGTAAAAATATTATGAAGATGACCAAAGTTGATCCCGGTAATGCAAAACATTTTGTAATACCAACGTCATTTCTCAAGTTTTATCTTTTAACAATAAAAATAATTAAGCTATTTTGATATTTTTTCTAGAAGAGAGATATTAGATATTTACAATGTCCTGGTGCTCTAACTGTTGCCCACTTGAAGAAATTCATCAGATTAAAATTTGAATTACCACATAGATGTCGGGTGAGTTGAATACGTCCAGAGCTAGTTATTTGCTATTTCTTAAAGGGATATACAGTTTTCTTGTAAATATCTCCATTCAATGAGTATTAGATAATAATCTGTTTATGAAATATAATATCCTGTGTTTGATTATTTGTGTGAATAACACCCTGTTGTGTTGTGTTATGTCTTCTTAACACGTCATCATTTAATCCGGTTCCCACCGAGAGAGCGGTAACGAGGGTAACGCCCAGACTCCATCCTCGCAAAACCCGAACTCTTCAATGCATTTATTGTAGTCATTTGATTTCTGTTGAACAATTGTGCAATTATGTCGCCGATATGATTTTTCCCGCATCTGTGATTTGGGGAGGTCGCCAGTATTGTTTATAGATATCGTGACTATAAACATTATGAATGGTTGTTTTAATAAGACCTGTTTATCCGGACTTCATAATCGGTAGACTAATACATCCAGGCTTACAACAGATAACGCATCAGTTATGTCAGGGCTACGAGCATTGAAGAACCCTTTTTACTTGAAATTTTCGTGTACATTGTGTGTGACGCAAAGTCGCGTTTCGGTGCACATGTCCATGTCAGCCCGTAAGCGTTAACCTTGACAGGCGGGTATCGAGCGTCACAATTGGAAGGTTCTTCAAGGCTCATCGAACCGGTGGACATCCCGGTTGTAGGTCCAGTGTTATAAACACACAGTGAAACGACAATACAGTCCGAGCAAGTCGTCTGTGGCAAATGATGGAACTACTGCAGTGACAAGACGTTCAACCCCATTTATTTCCTCTCATTAAGTCCGATATTTAAGTTGCTGTTGGGTGTAACTTGAAGGACATACTGCAAGACATCCATGCCATTGATGATTGCAATTCAACCGTATATATGCTGGAACGACTTGTGTGTTAAACGATTCTATATGTTTTACTTTCAGATTGATATGTATCATAAGAAAGAGATAGTTTCCGATTATTATACCTTGTTGGATATAGCATGTATATTCTCCTGGAAAAGAGTAAGTATATCTCATGCTTGAATCCGCTATGATCCCAATATATTAATTCATTATTATTAATTTAACAGCCAATTCTCAGTTACAACGAGAAGCATTCACTGTAACTAGGGGGGTTGGTTGGCTGAGTGGTTAGCGTGAGCGCGCTGTATCATAAAGTCTGTCATTGAGTCGACTGGCGTGGTTTCGAATCCCCGGTTGTACGTGACAAGGAGTAGGGTCGCCTGTCCTACCTCGTGGGGTTTTTCCGGGTTCTCCGGTTTCCTCCCACTGCTAAAGACCCCTACGCGGAAGCGAATTATAGAAATAAAATTAAACCATATGTTAGTCCCGAAATGACCTAGTTTGTGTCGAGTGGACGTTAAACCCCATTTCTCTCTCTCTCTCTCTCTCTCTCTCTCTCTCTCTCTCTCTCTCTCTCTCTCTCACTGTAACTACTGGTCGCCGGAAGAAAAATATACCAATATTTCTTTTCTTTTCGTTTTAATGTTCGGATCATTAATCCTCTTCATCTTGGCTGAAAATGTTTCTCAACCTAGCAATCGGAATCCGTGAAATCTATTGAAAGCCTTTGATTATCGACACAATTGATTGGTTGTCTAATCAAGGTCAAAGATATTATTATTCTGTCGTCGCAGTCCCAGAATAGGCATTTCTTTAAGCGTGTCTTTAGATGCCGTTTCAGAGACAAACCGACTAAGGTGAACGAAAAATAACATTTCATTGTAATTTGTTAGAGAAATCGTGGTCCAAATACTGAGGAATCTAGTTGATACCGCTGAAGTACCCGTAATCCCTGGTCACCGTTTATGAGATCAATTGATGTTAAGTAAAACAAAATGTCAAAACCGGGCGATAATGATCTCATATTATTAAATGAATAGAGATGTCAATGTGCACACCATTCCTCATACAAGACACCCGCCATTCCTTACAGCTAAAAAATGTTTTTTTCTGTCTGTTTCAGTTGGAACCTCTGCGTCTGTATTACACTATTTATGAGAATATTATCACAAAACGAAAAATAGGAGAGTTAGAGACAAATTCTGTGGATGTTGATGAACCTAAACCTAAAACAGTTGCTACTAAAGACACAGCACCGAAAATACCAACTGGGGAGGTTAGAAAGCCAACGGAAACAGTCGGAATTTCATCAGAGCACAAGTTCCTCACGCCTAAATCTACCAAAGAATGGAATACTCAATCTAATAAATCAGCTAACCAACAGGCTCCTGTCTTAGAACCATTAAAATCATCCAATCAGCAAGCTTCCATCAAAGATTTAACCAAAATAAACAACAAACAACCCACGAATACAGATTCATACAAAACGGCCGATACACAAACCCCAATTAGAGAATCGCCAAAACCAACCCAGAACCAATCAGAAAAGACAGTAAGTACAGTACCGCAGATATCAAAAGTTTCCAATTCTTATATCAAAGCATCAGCGCAAAACGCTGCCAAAGCAGCGCCCACGAAGAGAGCTAATCAGCAACCAACAAAGATCGCACCAAAAGTGTCCAACAATCAGCAAGCTGGGAAAGAAACCAATCAACAAACAGAATTAAAATCACAACCGAATCCGCAGTCATCTAAGATTATAGTCACAGAGAAATCGGCCAATCCACAAACAGTGAGGATGCTAGTCAACAACAAGGCCGCCATTAACCAAATGATGAATGTTCATCAGACCAACATGCCAAATTATCCTAGTCCCCGAACACAGAATACTCAAACGACACAAACCAAACAACAGAATCAAGCGCAACTTACAACCTCACAACAGTCAACTAATAATAACAATAACAAAAAGACTGTTTTAACCAATCCAAATTCGCCTACTATTCAAAGCATAAAATCTTGCCAATCGCAAGTCTCTAAACAAACGAAACCAACGGTTAATACCATGACTGTGTCGTCACCAAACGTAAACGGCTCTAATGACAATGTCGTAAAACAAAATGGCGGAGAAATGACAAAATCCAACGCACCCGTATACAAAGCGTTATCAAAAGACTTAAACGGGATAAAAAGGGGAAGTGCGTTTGATATGAAAACAATCCCCGATGGTGCTGTGATCCGAAGTGTGAGACCACCATTTAACACTTCTCAGAGCATTGAGCGTCAAAATAGTGCTACAAAAAACACTCTGATGGACAATTCTCTTAAAAAGACTGTTGATACCCCAGTTGTTGAAAAACAAAATAAAAACACTGCCGATGTTAAAAAATCAGAACCAAAAGTCAATGGAGATCCAACTCCCACAATTCCCAAAATCAACGGTACTCAACAGCAATCAACCCAGATCAATGACGGTACAAGGCCTCAGACCCTAAAAGTCAATGGTGGTTCAAGACCTTCAACTCCCAAATTGAATAATGGATCAAGACCATCGACTCCCAAGTTACCGGGAAATTCCCGGCCGTCAACCCCTAAATTAAACGGGAGTTCACGACCTCCGACCCCAAAAGCTAATGGCGGATCGCGACCCTCAACCCCAAAATTAAATGGAGACGTCAGGAGCTTTAAGCCGATAGCGCCCAAGTTACCAGGACCTAATGTTGGACAAACTGAAATTCCAAAATCTGTAAATGGCGATCAACAGGCTCCATTAAACTACTCGAAAGTCCAGCCTGAAAAAAGAGCATTTCCCATCGTAGACGCGAGTTCCAGTGACATTTGTGAAGAAATTCGCCAGAGAAAATTGGCGCGTATGGACGAACCATTAAATTTGTCTAAACGTGACCAAGATAAAAACAAACCAGTGTCGCCCATAAATGGAAATGTTTCGCCTCGGAATAATTTACAAATGGTTGTTGGAAGCGCGGGAATCTGACTATCAGCGATTTATTAAGAGCACGTGTGCTTTTCTGGAAGTGACGTTTGTACCGTGACATGTATTTATTTCATAAACTGTATTAAATAGGATATGATGTACATAGTACTGTTAATGAAAAAAAGAAGACTGTTTAATTTTTATATAAATGGCTGACAATTAAAATGGATCTACTTTCTCTAGGCGTAGTAACTAGGTGTGGTTAGACAATTGGAGTGATTTAGTAATGTGACAAGTAAATGTAAAGCATCGAATGAGTGTGACTAGGATGTAGTATACCTGTATTATAGCAAATTAATGGCTTGGCTTCAGTGAAATTTGTTTTTGGGTTTGTACAAAAAAAAGAAAAAAACGTTTGTGTCTTAGAAATGCTCCAAAAATACAGTGAATGATATCATTGCTTTTGTGAATAGAATTGTGGCATCGCTTTTTGTGAATTGTAGCATGCTTTTGTTTGTGACTTATAGCAGCGAATATGACAAACATGGCGACTGGGAAATGATATAGTGGTTTATTAACATCCGAGTGCTTCTCTAAATGTTTTGATTAAAACAAAATAAAAAGGGAAATATTATCTTTACAATGTCAAGGTGACACTTTGACTGAACAAGACAACATTGTGGTCTTGGTTTGTGGAGACAGTGACATTGTGCTTAAGTTTTTATGTAATATTGCTTAGTTTGTTATGTACATTTATATATTTAAAATGTATTTATGTATAAAAGATAAATATACAAATATAATATACAATTTAATTTGTTATGGTTATTTTTTGCTATTTTTACTAGAGGGTAAACAACATGTATGACAGGGGGTGGGGGGCAGTGAAAAGTGCACCTTCTAAAGGTATTAACATGCCTTAAAGACCTGTATACACCAAAGGTCTGTTTATTGCATACGGCTTGATGTTTCGTCGGCGATTAACTATTAGACTATACACCCAGAGCGCACACCCCAATCAATGTTATATCCCCAATAATTTTGTTATGAATGTTTAATACATGCGATAAAGATTCTGTATAAGATTGTCTATATATTTATAGAAACAAACTTGAATTCTGTGTTTCAAGATAGACGACGTGAATCTTTCTACAAAACACTTTTATCAGTTGGCAATTCATGCATATATTTATAGGCCAATAAATTATTAAATTGACACCCAAGTAAACTGTCTTCGGCAATAACTATTATTGAATTCAAATTTTGATCAAATAACAATATGGTTATTTCTATTGTACTATATAGAGCTTGGACTATATAGAAAATGAAATGGGATAGGGGTTAACGTCCTACTTTTCTGCACCGACTGGGATAATGAATACGGTGAAATGAAATGGGGTATAACGTCCTACTGTTCCGACTGGGCTAAGCCCTACTCTTATATCGATTTCAACTGCTAAGCGACCTTTTACGTGCACGCCAATGTGTACACGTGACCTCGGTGTATCGTCCCGTCCGAAAGACCAGACGATATGTTAATCCCGAAATGACCATGTTTGTGTCGAGTGCACATTAATTCAGGTGTAATAGTACGCTGACTTTGTCCGGGAGACATGCTAAAGTAACTAGCGTTCTAATAAACATTTCGAAGAGAAATCATACCCTGTCGAGTATACGACACTGGTCACTGCCATAACAAGACATAAATTGGGTGAACACACATAGATCATCGTGAAAATATATAGGTAATAGAAAACACGGATATGTTATACCTATTAACAATTCCTGATGACGGCCATAAAATTTTGCGAATGCAGCTTGTTGGGTTTTAAATATACCTTTCCTCAGTAGTTTGATCGTCGTATTTTTAAATAAAACAAGCATTATATTTCTAAAACCATTAATTACATTACTGAATAGAATACTTCAAATTTCAAATGATATTACTTATATTCCAAATACATTTAGACCGAAGACTGTTTGCTGTTCAATATTTCTCAATATTTAGAAATGAAAAAGAAATCTATTTTCACACACCCTTTAGCTAAACAGACGATAATTTTCTCAAGTTGAAACCTGGGAAAAACATCACGCGCTCTACCTCGACATGAAAACCTGTAAACTTATACCAACATCACAGTTAAACACTCTCGTATAATCTCGTGTTGAATATCCTTACAACTTCCGGTTTAAATTAAATTGTGACCTTTTTTTGAACCCTGTCAAATGAAATGGTTTGTCTGCTTCAAACTGTTGGATGGTTTTGTCAGTTTTATACGCTAATGACATTATTCTATTTCCTTGAATGTCAGGGTTTAAACCTTTTGATAAAATGTACCGTAGTTTGTACAAGTTTTATAAGAGAGGATGAATAGGTGCAGCTAAAGTTGTGTAATTGAGTCGCATAGAATACAAAACCGTGGCAAAATGAAATTACTGTAAGGCCATGTTTGAAAGTATAAATGAATACTTTTATGCGGTGAATCTCATAAATACTATATCACGCAATCGAGCATATAAAAAACCCTGTAATATTATATTGAGTATGTAATACTGGATGTACTTGATATTAAATATGATAAAGATTGAACTTGATATTAAGTAGTCAATAAAAACGTTAGTATGCAGTAAAAAAGTAGTATATAGTAATGAATATACTTGTTGTTATGTAAAGTATTTAACAAAAACTACACTTTATATTAAGTATTAATAAAAACTGCAGTTTATATTAAACATTAATAAAACAAAACTAGACTTTATATTAAGTATTAATAAAAACTGCACTTTCTATTAAATATTAATAAAACAAAACTATACTTTATATTAAAGATACATTATGTAAGAGTTAAATTTGCCTATTGTAGGTCTTTATTTTGGCTTCAAATGTTATGTAAACTATTATGTAGATATTGATTCGCATGCTACGCCTATAATCAACTCTCTAGATAATCGGATGACCGTGATTTACATGGAATAGAACACCCGCGTGACTTAAAACTTTAACGATAAAAAAGTGATAATCGAGACTTGGTCTCGAATGTCAAGAACCGTTGCTACGATTATAAATCATCTACACTACATTTTCAAACAGTCATAACTTCGCTCAGATTAAAGTAATTTGAATGGAATTTCCAACATATTCATTTTTTCAATACCAACTGCAGTATATTAAGTGTGTAATGATAAAGAATATTTGATATTAAGTATTTAATAAAGATAGCGTTTGATATTAAGTATTCGAAATAATAGTGTATTAGGTACGTAATAAAACTGTAGTAGAGATCTACATACACGTGACATCTGGACGGACTATAAAAAAGGTGGTATATACAATATGTAATATAATATTACTGACGATATCAAGCATATGAATTTAATATAGTTATATATACTATGTAACAAGATTATATGTAATAATAGTGTTATAGCTTATGATTACATATTACGTGACACAGACTAGACATGTAATAAAACCCATTATATCAGGGCTAGGCGGAGTTAACTCCCTACCTAATTAACTACATGTAGTTTAAAAAAATGAACTGATTAAAAAATCTTTAACTAGTTAAATTAAAGTTGAAGTTTTAATAAGGAAATTTATCTCTTTGTGAGTTCAGTACGATTATTTTCAACTTATGGACTCGAATATGAACAGAGACGAATGTTAAAGTGACAATATTCCTATGAATTAATTTAAAAAAAATACACATATTATATCGTGGTTATCTAAAAAATTATCATTAAATCTTACAAACATCCACATTTCTCAAATACAACTCTTAAAAACTCTAATTCTTAAATTGGTGTGCTAGCAAATAATGTATGTTTATCTGAATTGTTCGTTTGTTTGTGATTTCTGCGTAATGTGTCTTGTCTATATATTTGTTTTGTGTAAATTATGTGTGGTGCAGTCCCCTGCACTTATACTATTATAATATCTCATGTTATTGTAAGATAAAGGACGGACATAACTTGAAACCATTGTCATTACCGGATATTTACTCTCAGAATTTATAAATAAATTATGTATAATATTCAACTATTAGTGTGATTTAAGACTGATTAATGTCACTTTTTAAAACCATTAAGCTTTTTTGTTAAATATAACTAAATTAGAAAACTTTGAAATGGTAGGGCACTAGCATAGTTGCTTTGGTAACATTCTCTCAAATATTTTCTCAATTTCGCGGAAAAAAAATTGCTAGTATCAGTGATATAAAATTTTCGACTTTAATTTCATTTATTTACTTTAACATGAAATTACTTTATATTTTTTTTTAATGATATTTATTTATGAATATTAGTAATTTTCAATTTCCGCAACAATAACCGTCAAATTAATATTAATATGTTGTTTTTCATTTAATAAAAATAAAATACTTTTCTTTGTAAATTTCGATCCAGCAAGAAGGCGTGAAAAGTCTTCATATAAATCCACCCAATTACCATCTGCCCTTAGTCAACTGTATCGGTTAACACATTTAGTTCTTTATATAAAAAATTCTACTCGTTGTATGGGCCATCGACAAAAAAAATATAATTACGCGCAACGTTATCAATGGTGACGTCACGCTATTGCACGCGGTAACATGAACTTGACCGCTTATCACACACCCGCCAAAACCCGGGATGAAGTCCCGAAAGTTAGAGCCTTGAAGCAAATAAGAATAAACGAAGTAATCAAGCTCTTCTATTGAAAATGAGAGTCATCAATCATTGCGTGAGAGGGGAGTACAATGGAGTCTTGTCGCTAGGGGAGCACGTATAATCCCCAACAAGAGGCTCAAGAACAATAGCACGTTCTCCAATAGAGCGTGCAGCTTACATTCACCCCGTGGCGAATCTGATGAAATTCGACGAGGCGGAAGGATATTAAAGTAGACCCGACTCTTAACACAAGTCGGAATTAATACCCCCTCATTCTTTTTCTTTAATTTCATTTTTCGTGATATCTTTATCAAGACGCCATGGTTGAACGGTTTTGTAATAAACAAGAACCAATGGCGAATGTTTAATACAGAAGTAAACAAGTCTTAAGAGATTTAATACCGTATTGTTGAGGTTAAAATACAAAGATAAAAACTGACCTATTAATGTATTACCACAAAGATAAAACCAAGCATTATTAATCCATTAATGTTCAAGATATTAACATTAAGTTTGAAATAGCCCTTGTCACATTTAATATAATAGTTTTAGTAAGGACAATATCAAAGGAATAACAAAAAGTATTCTGAATAATAAATATGCCACATAATATAATATAAATTGATGAAAAAAAATATGTCCCATAAAGTTATTTTAATGAAAGCATACGTTACTGTTATATATTATGATAATTACTATAATAAATGTCTCTCTTACATTACTTTAAATATATACTTTATATATGAGTGTATGTTCCTACTATATATTTTTAGAATTGACATTATGTTATTTTATGCATGTATGCTTGTACGTTACTACTATATATTACATTATTTGATAAAATAAATATCTCCAACAACGTTATTTTGTACACGTATGCATGTACGTTAACACTATATATTATAATAATCAACATATAATGTCCCATAACATGCGTTAACACTATAATATTATATTAGTTGATAAAATAAATATCTCCAACGTTATTTTCTACATGTATGTATGTACATTACCACTATATATTGTAATGAAATCTCCAACACCATGCACGTATACGTTACCAAGATACATTATAATAATCGACATAATAAAACCTCCCATAACATGCACGTATACGTTATCACTATATTTAACAGTCGACTTAATAAATACCTCCTATAATCTTATTTTTTTGCACATATACGTTACCTAGACTTTACTTTATACATGTATGTGTGTACCTTACTAGTACAATTATAATAATGAATGTCTCTCCCTATACACGCATGTACGTTACTATACTACATGTATGTATTATAATAATTGACATTAATACATATTACTACTTTAATTTTATTTTACACATTTATGTCCGACATTACAATATAATACATCCTATAATGTTATTTTTATGCACCTATACGTTACTACTATTATAATAATTAACATTAATACAGTTAATCCATGTAAAGGTATTTTATGCATTTATGTATGACATTACCATATAGGCCTATGATAATAGTTAATATAAAATAAATACTTCCTATAGTGTTATTATTATGCACGTATACGTTACCACTATATATTATAATAATCAACATAATAAATATCTCCCATAACGTTATTTTTATGCACGTATACGCTACTACTATAAATTATAATAACTGTCAAATTAAATATCAGTCTAGACTTAACTTAATACATGTATGCATGTACGTTACTGCTATAAATTATAATAATAAATATCTCCTATAAAAATCAACATAAAAATATCTCTCAATAACTTTACTTTATACATTCTTGTACGTTACACTATATACTATAAATATTAACATAATAAATGTCTCCCTTATAAGTTAATTTACTGATGTGCGTCCTTCACTAATACAAACATAATACATGTCTTTCTTTTTACAAGAAAAAACAAATGTCTCTCCTATAACTTTACTTTATAAAAATTAACATAAAAATGTATCATTATAACTGTACGTTATACATGTATCCCCCTTACTAATATTATAATAACTGACATAATAAATGTCTCTTCTATAGCTTTACTTCATACATGTACGTCATTGATAAATATTATATAACTTTTATAACTTTACTTTATACAAATGTACGTTACTTATTTATCTTATAATAATTAATGTGAAGATCCTTTAAATTATACGCATATTATTCATCAGTGGAGTATTTCAAACTACATGTAATTTAAGGTGGGACCGATGCACAAACATTTTTGCAATTTTTAAAACCATGTTTAAATTCATGACATAGTCTGAATAACATAATTTGTTAATGTGTAATAATGATTGTTCAAATTCAATTGTTTTTTTGATACGATATTTAAAATGTTTACATATCCCTTTAAACGTCCCATGGCACACTCACTTTACTTCTCGGTAAGTACGACGCGGAAATGAGACATTCTTAAGAGTCATCTTAGGAAATATAACAATTATAATGCCACCAAACTGCCATTCTCTAGTTATTCCTGGAGGACCAACTGAACAACCATTTGGCAAAGAACTGTTGTTTAATATTTTGAGAATGAGTCACTATGAAAACTTGTTAGTGCTGTAATTGACAGGCCAAAGAGAATTAATAATTATCATAATCTGAATATTTACACCGCTCTGATTGGTAATTTAAATCACATGATACAATGTTTTAAAGGGTCTGCACCACTATGATTTGATGCAGTAAAATGACGCATGTGTTATTTCGAGTAGTAATAAGGCACATCCCGATCAAAAATCAGTTTCTATATATTGGCAGAATATTAATTGTGTAAAGTTTAACAGATTTGTTTCTAATTTAAACATAGTAAAAAATTGCTGCTGTCCGGGCAAAATACCCCTTTTTCATTATCCCGGTTGGTGCAGAAGAATAAAACGTTAAATCCTATTTCATTTCATTTTAAACCTAAAACAGCTACCGGCTATATTTCAACAATGGCTGTCTCTACGAATATCAATTTTTTTAATGCCGTCATATAATTAAATTAATTTAACCTTTAATCGAATAGTCACTTGGATTTTCACACACACACAGCGATTCTCCTAATTACCGACAAGAGCGTTTCTCGCTCAATGGTGCCCAAAGTATTGCAAAAAGTGACTGACCGACAAAGAAAGATACGTTATAGGTAAACATATTCTACACATCGTATCCCCAGTTGGCGTTGATTAGAGGGACCCCATAAAACGGAGTTGAAGATTATTGCATTTTATAGATATACGTGTTTCTGTCTAATTATTGGCGTCCTCCAGCTTACAGAATGAAATTATTACAGAGACCCTTGGGGTGACGACTACAAACTGATGACAATATTTTGTAAACTCAACTACCTTAGTAAGAAAGATCTATATACCATAGGCGAAGTCGCTGTCCAAAATTTAATTAACATAAACTGTATAAACCCTTGTACAAACACGTCGCGTGAAAAACCTTGCCGGCAACAAAGGGTAATTTAAAACCCAGATTTAAATAGGTTATTGGATGCATAATTTTATTCAAATACGATAAAACTTGAGCTTCGTATAAAGACTGATTAATAATCGATCAAACACAAAAAGAAATATTTGATTTTATAACAGTGAAGATATGAATTTTCAAATAACTTGATTGTCATTTCCATGTAGAATCGTCTTTTGACGAGATTGGTAGAGTACCTAGATTTGTTTTCCGATCTAGATACCCTAAACCTTATTAAGAAAGATTCCAAATACAAAGCTTGCACCGAGCGCAGAACAGACTGGGCACTTGTAACCAGCAAAAGTTTCCGATAATGTTATACTTTTAGTTTCTTGTCCAATGGTGAATGTTGCCCCTGCCTCGACTTGCAGCATTTATACCCGACATTAAGTAGCTGACAATGTATAAAATTCTTGCTGGAAAATATTTTAACCAGTTCCCCACAAATATTAAGGATATGGTCGTGGGGTCCCGAAATATCCCTTGTATCCACACAAGGGTTAATGTTACTTGCAACTTCAGATAGGTGGTTCCCAATAATTATCAGTTTGGGAGTTTTGATGAGAGATGCTAATTGTAGGCCGGTTGGGGAGGTTCGGGAATTTCATGAGTCCAGAATGGCCGCTTGATATGAATGAGTATTTTGAGGAATACGAACCCTTACCCTAACCCTTTTAAGAGGAGTAAAAGGTAAATTGGATCCAAGTTTAGGGAATACTAACCCTAACCCTAACCCTTTTAAGAGGAGTAAAAGGTAAATTGGATCCCATTTCAAGGTTAGGGTTAGTATTCCCCAACCGGCCAACCATTAATATCTCCCAGTTTTGATTGTACTTATACATAATATATAAATAGTCAATCACTGGTTTGTACACACACGACGTTTCGACACATGTTCTCTTATGTTTTTCAAGCACAAAACAATAAGAGAGCACTTGTCGAAATGTCGTGCTATATTTGTAAATACCAGAAAACCAGTGGCGGTTGTTTGCAAAAAAAAAATAAATTGTGTTGTTATTTGGGGGTTTTTTTTGTATGTATGTATAAATCCATTTGATATAACTGTATTGTTTGAGATAATGAAGCGGACGTTAAATGAAGTCAATTCACATTCATGTATCTCTATTGTACTTGGTGGTAATCACACGTACTTAATGAACGTGAATATATAGTTTTACATAAAACACAGTGATATTTTGGTAAAATCATAACCATTGTCAAAATATCCATCAAATTCTATATGTTAATTGACCTATGGTTGGTAGACCAAATAAGGTAATGTTTCCTCCGTTAGTCTTGTAAAATAAAGAGGTTTATTCAACATTTGGGATGGAAATTAAAGTCAAGGCTATCTTAGACGTGCAGAAATTAGGGGGTTATAAAACATGGTGTAGAGCGAGATTGATCAGAGCTCATCCAGATATTCGAAGCCGCCATTATTATTGAGAACGAGGAACCTTCAAAGCCATTACAGTTTAGCAACAACGTTGTAAGAACCATTTATTCTGTAGTGTTATTACGATCACGAAGAAACAAAAACAGCAAGAAAATAAGTCCGATAGTACTACACCTATCAAATTCAGTAAATATATATGTAGACAAGTTTTATTATTTATTTAATGTGACCAATTACTAATATGTCAACCTATTCATATAGGAATTCAATTCACTTATAAGCAACTTAAACATGCATTAGGCAAGAGCTAAATCTTCCTATTGTAGGTCTTTTTTAGGCCTTAAATGTTATCTAAATTATTAATTAAACATTAATTAACTTTTCAAGACCATAATCAACCCTCGATGCCATCGTTAGCCTGCGATATTTAGTGGATTTGAATACGTTTTGTGATGGATGATTTAACGTAAAAATGGATAATCGAGACTGTGATTATTATCGTAGCAATGGCAGTCGATTCTAGCCTGAAATTGAATCGCTAATATCTCGCATATTCTGTTTCCATTATCTATTATAGCGAGAACTGTCTTTATCTAATCTTATCTAATGTCTCTTTAATCAATTAGTTTATCTACCAATTCAATTCACTTATAAACAACTTAACATGGGGTTTAACGTCCACCTTTTCGGCGCTGACAGGTATAATTCATACCTATCTCAGAAAAGGGCTTGGAAATGTATAGCGTTTGGTTTAATTTTGAATCCAAATGTTTCATTCAAATTTTGTTATTAAAAGATTATGGCCAATTTCTATCAGCCGACGTTTCCTTTATAATAATTAATATTTGGCAGTGTGCTTTTTATATTTTAAGGCGACGCTAAATCAAAATGGGATGAAAAGTATACATTTTCATTTCATCAAAGTTTAACAATCAATTGACTTAGATATTGTTTAAGAAATTGGTCTAACAAAATGTAATTAATTTATAATATTTATTGTATTTTTGTGCATACGAAGGGATCGGTTCTTCTACATTTCAAAAAATATGTTTTGTTTTTCGACCTGAGGTTTACTAGCGGCAAGACGCAATTACCAGGGACTAATTGAAAATGGCGCCTTTTCATCAAACCCAAAGACCGGAAGAAAATATAGCTATAGAATATATAAAATTGGACAAAAATAACAAAAATCTTTATTTTACCAGGTAAATGGTTTCTGTACATCAAAAACTGATCATGGAGTTTGACAATATATGGGGTTTTTTTTATTTGGGACGTCGGGTCTTTGCACAACTTCAACGACAAAGACTAATTTCCTATTTTTCATATCAGACACTTAAGTAACATATGAATTTAAAAAAAAAACAAAAACATGTTAAACGTTCTGTATTTACGGGTCATTTGCGTACATATTTCGACTTCCCCGTTTTAAAAAGATGCTTTAGCGACCTGGAGACTTTCGTCTGTCGGTAAAAGCGTAATTTAAATTTGACGTGACAGTTAGTCAGTTACTTCAAATTAGATTAAAATTATAAGACAGTTCGGTCAATCTGTTGCTGACATCCGTTTTAAGGTTCATTTCGGTGATCTTCAAGGAGTTCAGCAAGACACTCATGCAAAATACAGTATCACTTTACAAAGTAGACTCTATCAAATATCAAACCCCCAAATTTTGAGAGGTTTGAAAGTAATATTTATAGCTTTGGTTGAAATAAACCTCGCACAATTGGAATTTCCATGGTATAACAGAGACGGTTGATCCTAAATAAATGAAAGTCGACAGGATTTCTAAATTTGGAAGCAGCAGGGAAAAGAAAAACTCCACACAGAAGGCGCTTTTTGACGCGAAGTATATTCATTATGATCTATAAGCTTATAAACAGTTATCACATTATAAACTTAACTGTAAACATCTAATAGAAATATAATGTCCGAATACGTTCATTTTTAACGGTGTAATCAAGGACATTCTTTGCATTCTTTGTATTCTTCACCATGGTACGAGCAAGGGAAGTGCCTACCGTTCGGATGGGACGAACAACTGAGGTCTCGTATACACATTGTCGTGCACGTAATAATTAAACCTTCTCTCGTTTCGAAGTATATTAACATTACGCAGTATCACTCACTGACACCTGATCTGCGGGAGTTAGGAGGTAATTCATTCTTCTAGCCCACCTAGAGTTGATCACATTTATTGTTTATATCATGAAATGTTAATGGAATGGCGTTAAACGTTCTACTGCTCTGTTCCGACTGGACTAAATAAGACGGACATATGCCATAAAGTGCGCTGAGAGGGAAATTTTGCCCAGACAGCGGCGCTACGACCTTCTGTTATATCGGATTCCAGCTGCAAAGGGATCTTTTACGTGTAGTCCAGTGTGTACACGGGACCTCGGTTTTTCGTCCACCCGAATGAGTATACATTGTCCCTTGTCAGCCCCTCTGTCCTAAACCACTGACAAGGGGGAACCACGACGGAAAATCTAGATGAACTTAGTCGACAAATGAAAACCAACGCCTTACTCACTTAGCCACCGTGGCTCCTATATCAATTATGATTGTTAAAGCACTAAAAGATTTTCTATACCGTTCCAGTATATCACCGGAGACGATTATTACATTGGATTCGAATCCAGGTTCCAAAGTATTTTTGATCAGATATCTCTGTATCTCTGGTTTTCTCGGCCCACAAGGTCGTCGTTGATTGAGAAAAGTATAACACGTGTGTTATCTTTGTAATCGACATTTAGGTCAATATGTATTTCATCTTTAGCACTATTTTTATGTTATAACTTTAGTTCATCGTTTGCCATCGTAAAAAGTACATTTTACATGATTAGTTTTTGTTGTTGTTTTTTATATTCTACATTATTGTTATATTCCATTATTTATATTATATTAATGTATTTATTTATATATTTTTGTTACATAAATAAAATATGGTCGTCATGTTCTCGTCTGGGCTATCGGCAAAATATGATTTTGAGTTTTGTATTAGACAAAATTAGACAGTAAAGTGTATACAGACCCTTGACAGTTGGAATTTGATTTAAGAGTATAAATTACCATCATAGCACACTGTTTGGAGTATGCCCGTCTTCATTAACCCTTTCAGTGTAGAAAATATGAATCTAATTTCATAGTCATTTTATCTATTCCAATATGTTAAGTTCACTTGAACATTACGCACATATAGAAACCTTCACAAACTAAAAGAATATTTAATGAGAATGCCGAACTGTCATATACACGTGAATATCTATTTACATGATATACATTAGATAAAAATAGACAAGAAACTTCACGACCTCTCCTTGAAGATTATACTTTAATTGTGTGTTTATTTATTTTGGCACTAACTTCACAAAAAGATTTTTAAAAAAAAAAAAGATTATTTATTTCTTTCCAAAACGAAATATATAACACTGGTTATATTAACTGGTTAATGGGATGGCTTGGTGTGCTAATAATATTACGATAAGATAATTTATAAGTAATTTATACATGATTAATTTTCACGCAGCGAATACGTGTAGAGGGACTGTATATAAACTACCCAAGCATCAAGTTTAATGTAAATTAAACTTGGAATAATGTAAAAAGATATTATGAACCGGTAATATAAAAATACATGTATTCATATCCATTGCATTCTGTACATGCGAGTTCAATACAGGCCAGCTATACCGTTATATCGGACGAATTATACTGGTAATGGTTTGGACTTGACATAAGGATCTACAATCTATTTGTAGACTTGGCCATCCAGACATTCTGTTTATTCAAATCAACGCACACACAGATCGATGAATTTAGCAAAGTAACGATTGATTAAGTGATAGAGCGCATGCTCATTGTTCTTGGCCTGGTTATAACGAGGAGATATTTCTCACGTACGATAATACCAGATAACTGAACCGGTTTAACAAATAGGGGATGTTTCACAGTGATAGAATGTTAGGAGTTTGTGAACGTTACACTCAAAAACCAAGACACGAATGTTTGTTCAACTGTTTGTTCAACATGCTTATTTACGCGAATATCTCCTATTAACCACTTTAATGGTTTGCAGTTACCAGAGCCTCCCATTTTACTGTGCATCTTTATTAAACTTACGTTTCGTGAAATAGGCATCTGGTTATGATATTGTAACGACAGTTGGAATTCGGAATAAGAGTAGGCCATAGCTCAACTGTCCGGGCATCATTCCCCTCATAGCACACTTCATGGCATATGCCTGTCTTTATTAGCCCAGTTGGAGCTGAACGTTAAGACGTTAAACCCCATTTCATTTTCATTTCCTCCCCTTTACGTGCAAGGCAACTAGAACTAGATATCACCATTTTTGCCCGATCCACACGACTAGACGCTGTTCAACACAGACCCACTACCCCCGTATTCACCCCTCGTCTAATACAGGTGAAGTGTGGACGGGTTCTGGTATCTAACCCTCACGTTATCCAAACGACTAGACATTGACTCTACTAGCCCTAAACAAACAACATATCAAATTTATTCACTGTGTTGTTATGGAGTAACTTCTCTAAAAAAAAACATGAAAGGAAAGAAAGAAATGAACAATTTTTAAAAAAAATAGTTTTCGCGACTCGGTTCGCATACATGACCCACTTCTTTCAGTTGATTGTTTGTTTAGAGGAAACATGCCCGTCACCTCACAGAGCATTAAAATAGTAGTTCATGTGAAAAGAAAGGGGAGATGGTACAATCAGTAATACTCAAATGCTTTCATGCCTCGCAATTCTACTTGGCATCGCACATGAACACCACACTTGATGTCACTACCATAGCTATACATAAGGGCCGTAGAACTGTCAAGTATTTTGAATTCACCATTAATAAAAATTTGCTTTCCAATATTATGTGCGCCGTAGCTTTTATTTAAAGCCCATATCCACTATTAAACATATGTTATGGTACACAGATATTACGTTCATATCTTTAGTCTTACATGTCTTATCACATCCCCCCGAAAAGCCTATTTCCTGCACAGTTCATTCACATTATAATTATTTAAATATTTAATGGTTTTCAAGATCTCTTATTCAACTTTTATATAGTTAGAGTCGAAACTTAATTGCGGTTTCCTGCAATTTTAGGTTCAGACCAAGTTTAGAAACTAGGAGAATTAAAAGTTACTTAACACTGATGATAAGGGTTAGCACCGTTAGGGTATATATGGGAGTGAGTCCCGTCACTCTTTACTTACTCACACTGTATATACCAGCACCCGAATTAAACGTCAGTTGTTTTTAAAAGTGTTATTTTCCTCTTGTTTGTAGACGCTCCAGTACCACGGTCACCCCTAACGACAAAGCCTCGTCGTATATTTAGTTTTGCTGTGGGACATGCAGTTGCTGTGGGACATGCAGTTGCCTTGTCTGCGATATCACCTCGGTGGAAGCGGACGTAAAATACAACTAACCATCATCATCATGCAGTTGCGCATTATCGGAAGTCGCCCCTAGGCTATACAATCTTCCCGAGGCGCATTATTTCCAACGGATTATCAAGGTATCCTCGAGTAAGGACGATAGATAATCGGAGATACAAAACACCCCGTTTCCACATACATTATGCAAGAGCTAAATCTTCATATTGCAGGTCTTTCCTGAAGCTTGAAATGTCATATAAACGATTAATTAGACTTTTATTAACATGACAAGACCATAATCAACTTTCCATGCCGTCGGATATCTCCGATATTAAGTAGATTGCAGCGGTTCAGCCATATATTGATTTAATCTAAAAGTGGAGAAGCGAGACTAAGTTTCGAACAACCAGTGCGGTGGTTGCAATTCATGCACATATCTCGCCAAACCTTCAAAAGCTAATATCTTCTCTCGCAATGGAGCAATGTGAATGAAATTTTCAATAAATTAATTTTACATTATCTATTTTCGAACTATCATAGCTATTTATCTAACTCATTAATGTATCTTTAGCTAATATACCAGACCACGTTCCCTCTATACTGGTGCTCCAAGAGAATATCCCGACCCAACCGGTAAACACAATATTTCATTAAAAAACATAACACAATTTATATGGAAAATAATCACTGGTTTATACACATAGCACGATGTTTCGCCAAGTATTTCTTATCGTTTTCAAGCACATAGAATACTTGTCGAAACGTCGTGCTATGTGTATAAACCAGTGATTGTTTTCCATATAAATTGTGTCGTGTTTTTTAATGTGCCCAATCGCTAAATGCCACTTACGGATTACAATATTTCATGCCGTATTAACGAGTATCTGTTCGTGAATTACAACTGTTATGGTACCTAATTGACAATGTCTAGTACACCAGGAAACAAATAAAAACTAACCATTTCAAGCGTAAGCCTATTATGGATTGCCCTTAAATAAATATAGGCTTTCGTTATCTCGTGTCTAGGTTCTTATAAAAAAATAAGCGGGTATTAAGATGATGTGACCCAATGGAGTTCCAGTCTATATCAATCTTACTATGACATTTAGTTATGAATTTACTGTCTATAACAACATGCGTCTGGATGTAAAGATATGGGAAGTAGACATGATCTATGAGCATGGTATCCAGTTTTATATATCTTTTAAAAATCACATAAAAACGAACATTTGGCATTATTTTCATCCCGATCCCGTGAGACTGCGTAGATTGTCGAATTGTTCATTGGCAGGTTTGTAGGGAATTGATCTTTTTAAATATTTGTTTATATTCAATTCAGTTAAATCTGTCATGGCTATCCATATTTCCATGTCTATAATGTCCACCCATTTATGTCTAGTGTCCACCCATTTATGTCTAGTGTCCATCTATGTAAGTCTGTAATATCCATCCATATAAATATGTAATATCCATCAATATAAATATGTAATATCCATCAATATAAATATGAATATGTAATATCCATCAATATAAATATGTAATATCCATCAATATAAATATGTAATGTTAATACATATTCTTCTGTGATGCTAATGCATCTATGTACGTCTGTAATATCCATACATATAAATCTGTAATGTTAATAGATATACGTCTTTGATGCTAATCCATGTGTGTAATGTCCATCTATATAAGTCTTTAATATCCATCTACATGTATATAAATCTATAATGTTAATCCATATACGCTTGTAATGTTAATCCATATACGCTTGTATGTCCATTCATAAAAGTATGTAATGTTAATCCACACAGACATGTGTATGTAATATTCAGTTGATGTTTTCTGCACTTACCTGGTTAATTTAAATTGGGTCATAAAATGAATACACAAGTGTTTTGGTAGCCTCAATAAATATGTATTTACGTATTTTAACAATATTTCGTATGCGAAAATAACACGCTTTACATATATGATTGACTTGAGTTGTCATGATCGGAAGACTACAAAATCGGTACCAATATTCCTTGTAGAAAAACAGGCTTGATTTCAAAATGTGTAGCCATAACCTTTTTTAAAAAAATTATTCTTCGACACAATAAAAAATATTCTGATTTATCCCTAGAACGTAACGTAAAAAAAGTTTGGACATCCAAATTTTTATTTCACTGGCATGTTCTTCAAGTTTAAATTTCAAGACATAAAAATGACTAGAATTAGATGTTTTATTGGTTTCTGTATATAATTCGTGGTTTCTGATTTAGATTTATGTATTTTGATGACGTCTCCTCCCCTGGGATTGACGGTATACATTATTAAAAAGAGACATGTATGTACACGGTTAACCGTACCCTATTCGGAACACTGGATACTACTTTCTAATCAGGACCAGGGGGTCTTCGCAAAAAATGTTACATCGATTAATTACATATGATCATATTTTAAAAAAAAAAAATAATTGCTAAACAAGTACACATATGAAGCCCCATAAAATTTGAAAAACAAAAATCTTCTGATTGTAGGCCCTAAGGTGTAGCTTGTTAAGCTTATGATTACGGCGCTGTTCCACAAGAAAAAAGGCGCTAGTCCAGTAGCCAGAGTGTTCAGGGTACGATTCCGGGGATGGCCGAGACAGTTAATGTCTGTACGTCTACCAGTTTACTTACAGAAATGGCATGTTATAGGTATCAAATTTTTTAACTAAAAAGGATGCAGGTTCCGAGCTGAACTGCGATGACATTGGCCTTGATAATTTACAATTCCCATCCGTCCAACTAATTTGTCTGTAGACACGTAATCCATTTTTAGTTTTCATGTCTAACAACCCAAAATTGATTTCTTCTCCATTAGGCGTTTGACAGAGTGACGGGTGTCGTTTATCTTAACACGCAGACGATACAGTCATATCGATTACTGATTATTCGAGTCTATAGATAATTATATCAAGTTGGAAGAAAGGCGTACTTCTGAACCCGTTTAAAATTGCTGTGAAATAGGTTAATGTCAAAGCTCTCTTATTGTCTAAATGTCTTGTAAACGTTGTAAACTGTGTAACCAAATCAAAAGGATATAAATTTTTATTACATGTACTTTCATAAGGGTATTTGAGTCTGGCGGACATATTATATGCCAGTTGCATCTAATTCCTTTACTCATATAATGCGGTAAGCGGTGTATGGGGGGGGGGGGGGGGGGCTCTAAAAGTATGTCTGAATTTATCTATGGATATTGCTCCAAATAACGCAATATTTAATGGCTTAGTTTACTATTTTAGGTTGAAAGTAGTTGGCTTATTTTGCCAGAAAAACATATCTTTGAACACACCTGCCCCTCGACCCACGCGCCACCTCGCCTAATACGCCTGGGAGGATGTTGTACAGGATGTTTCATTCAGTCAGCAAAAATGGACATAAGAATTATTTGGAGGCAAACGTTCTTTCGATAATGTAATAAAATAAAAAGACACGGACTCGCGTGATTACAGTCTGTTGAATAACTTATTAGAACACACTGAAATGATATTGGGTATTCCTGAAATCTTCTACCTCGAGTATAGGATCCTGCAACATTTGTACACAAAAAAGACTGCAAGTTCTGATTATTTATATTTACTATCCATAGATATTAAACAATATTAAGACATCCAAATTTGGCAAATAATATTTAGCTAATTAGTTATAAATTTACGATTTCAAGTTTTTTCATGAAAACTTTTGCGTTTTGTAATAAAATATTTATATTGCAATTCATGTGATACTTTATAGCAATATATATTAACTTAATCACGAAAATGAAGAGATGTAGTCGATAGTTAAAGATACATAATGTAAGAACTAAATCTGTCTATTGCAGGTCTTTATTTTGGCTTCAAATTTTATAGAAAAAAATATTTAGACATTTATCGACATGCCCAATCAATAATCAGTTCTCCAGACCATCGGATTAAAGAGATTTAAATGGATTAGTACGCCCGTGAGATTTACAAATTTAACGATAAAATGGATAATAGAGGCTCAGCCTCCTTAATCCAGTACCGTTGCTATGATAATAAATAATCTACTCTACATCTTCCAACAGCCAGAACTTCGCTCAGATTAAAGTAATTTGAATGAAATTTACAATATACCAGGGGCGTATATTATTACACAGTGTTATACCTTCTGTTCTTCGTCACATCCATGCCCCTGTGACCCATACTTTTCTTCCTCACCTCACAAGTAAGTCAGAAACTATGCTTCCTAACACCAAAGTAGAAAAATACCCTTTGTCATTCATAGATCAAATATATATATATTTTTTTATATAAAGTGATGACAATATCCTTCCTCATAGCCGACACTGCCCCCACCTCCCCCGCCACCCAATCCAAGTGAGGAAAATAATATCCGTTGTCGTAGTCGAAAAATGAAGAAATTGTTTTCGAGACAATTTAAGAGAGATTTCTTTTTTATGTCATGTACCTTTTTTTTTCAATATTTATTGGCACAAAAGGAATAATATACCCTGAAATATTATAGCGAGAACAATCAGCTCTTTATCTAAATCTTACATATTACATCTTTAAATAGAGGTCTAACATAAATTATCTTTGTATTACTTTAAATTATCATTAATTAACACATACATTGTGTAGTCTAATATTTTTAGCAACTTGGAAAACATTGAATAAGTAACCAATTTAATGACTTTAGATATTAAAGTTTTGAGTAGTATCTTATTTAAACAAAATAAAACTATAGCGAATGCCTGTAAAAAATCTAATTATGAATGATTATATACACTGAGTCAACAATTGTGAATTATTTTTCATTTCAACATTTGAAATCATTTGGATGAATTATATTTAAGTCTGTGTGGGCTGTGGAGCAACATAACCTAATGTGCAGTGTAAACCTCAAACCAAGTGTGGAAAACGCTATTTATTATCAGTAAAACCCACGAGGTTGGACAAGCGACCCTACTCCTTGTCACGTACAACCGGGGATTCGAAACCACGCCAGTTGACTCAATGACAGGCCTTATGATACAGCGCACCGCTAACCATTCGCCCCCCCCCCCATTATAAAGCAATGCTATATAACAAACAATAATATAATATACATGTAGACAACAATACTGGGTTAATGTTGATCAAGAGGAGATACCCCTCTTATTACCTTGGAGGGAACCTAACTTAATTAAGGTAATGTAATTAACCAAGTATTGTTGTCTACATGTATATATTGTCTTGTCATGTTTCTTATTTTATCATTGCTTGATAATGACTAGAGAAGCCTAGTTGAAACAATTTGCCATTGAAACAATTGATCCACTCACTGGTGTTTAAAATGTTCGTCAGGTTTGTTGCTCGTGACCGCCCGCCTCGTAGATTGTTTGTGGGCATTGCGTCGTACCTTCTCAAACATGAGTTGGACTCCAGAATTGACCGAGAATGTCATAGGATTATCTAGCCTAGTTTCCGTTTGCCAATGGGGCAGGACAGAAGGTCATATAACAAAATGGCGTCTATAGTGGTTCTGATGAGACGAAAAACCGACGTCCACTCGTGCATCAAATCCCATTTGATATGATTTCATTTACTTTCTGAAACAAGAGGTTGGGTGGCCGAATGGTTAACGCGTGCGCGTTGCATCATTATGTCTGTCATTGAGTCAAATGGCGTTGTTTCGATTCCCCGTTACGTGACAAAGAGTAGGGTCGCCTGTCCAACCTCTTGGGTTTTCTCCGCACCCCCCCCCCCCGGTTTTCTCTCACTTCTAAAGACCCCTATGCGCAAGCGAATTAATGAAATAAAATTAAACCATATGGTAGACCCGAAATGATCTAGTCTGTGCCAAGTGGACGATAAACCCCATTTTTTCCTCTCTCTCTCTTTCTGAAAATCGGTTGAGATGTCCACATAGCTATGTCTAACTTTGTATTTTGGTTCCTTGGTATATGTTATATCTGTGCTTACAATTTTATCCCTTTATTCTTATGTAATGCCTGTTTCGTCTAATAATTACAGACATATTGATTTTCGAATCAGCGAGTCAGACAGGTGAAAATCCACTTGATGTAGACCACCTGTAAGTTCGGAAATGACAACACAGTAGGGACCAATCACAAATGATAGAATTTAAAATTATTGCACAATTCACGTAACTTGATATTACACGTTACGAACAAACCAAGGTGTTGTTAGATTTACTGAAAGGTTAAACACGGTATATAATGCCTTGTGTATGACATTGATTAAAACCAAGACCAAATATTAATGACTACCATTGTATATTTTTGATGCAGCTTTGGGTCAATAAATGGGCAAATAAGTATTCAGCCATTGTCATTCAGATGATAATACATTCCCTCAAATATGAAATGAAATGAAATGGAGTTTAACGTCCTTCTGTTCTGCTCCGACTGGCTAATGAAGACGAGCATACGCCATACAGTGTGCTAAGAGGGACATTTTGCCCGGAAAATGACGCTACGGCCAACTGCCAAATGATCTTTTGAGTGCACGCCTATATGTACACGGGACCTCGGTTTTTCGTTCCACCCGAACGACTAGACAGCTTCCTTGTCAAGACCTCCGTCCTGCACAACTGACAATGGGAAATCACGCCGGAAAATCCCGATGAAATTTGTCGGCCAACACCGGGATCGAACCCGCGACCACTAGGCTAGTGAACCAGCGTCTTACCCAATTTCAGCTCCTCGAATAAAAACTTGGATATATAAAAGTATTGTGTAGAATATACACACACTCCTTCTCGGTATTACGCTGCTGTTTCAAAATATCAATTTCAACACTGGCTGACTCTACGAATATCAACTTTTTAATGATGTCATATATATCTAGCACACTAAATTAATTAACCTTTAATCGAATAATCACTTGGATTTTCACACACACACACAACTTTCCTTTTAATCACCGTCAAGAGAAATTTTTGTCAGTAGCGGTAGATGTTTCAGAGTTACGTTTAAAATGAAATGAAATGGGATTTAACGTTTTACTCTTCTGTGATTTGTACGGCCGGTTTCTTTGATCATGTATTTTAATGCCCACTTATCCCCAGATAAAACTTGGCTAATTTAGCAATTTTCTAGCATACACGATGATGCAAGTGCTGATGATTGACTTGCAAGGACCTGTATACCAACTGCTGAATCCATATATCATGAAGGGTCGCTACTCCTAAAATACCTTGTAACGGCAGTAGTTATTCCTATCAGAAACTAGCTCTATAGTCCAATTTTATTGTATGCCCAATATTCGAATCCATGGGTTCAGTGATCGAATATTCGAATAACCTGGCCGAACACTAATAAAACAAACGTAAGTCTCGTACATATCGGTCATCTGATCGGCAGCCATTCTGAAAACATTCATGGGCTAAACCATATAATTAGAATGGAACAGATCCATTAATACGGTAAATCAAAACGAAGACAAGTTTGAAATTGCACAATAATGTGTTTTATTTCAATTTTCAATATATATATGTATCATTATTATTTATTAATGATAGTGAGTGATACTTGGTACCCGGGGCCTTTACAGTTAAATTAAATATAATTCTATATACACATTTCACTGCCTGGCAGCCTTTGACGTCACAACATCACGTGATACGCTATAATTTAACACGTTCTACAACCGATAATCAACAAACAAACTATGTGTACTACGTAACAAGTTCTACGATAAATAATCTAACAAACAGTTTTTATTGGTTGATAAATATTAACATGCCCTAGTATCTTTTTTTTTTATATCTGTACTTTTTCTTAGAACAAAAGCTAAAAAAAAAATGTTGCCATTAAAAATAGTAATACCTCTCTGAAAATAATTGCCTCAAGATAAATGAAAAATATTAACAACGATTTAAAATACACAAGATTAATTAAGTGAGAAATCATTTTAACAAATATAATTAGGGCTACATTGAACACATCTAAAAATAACAATTTTGTAAACATATAAACCAGAAACTATTCAGTTCAATAAAATCATGTCAGTCACCTAAGACCGTAAACATGAAATACAGAAATTAATTTGAAAATAAATAATTTATGTTTAATTTCAATCTTATTTGAAAAGAAAGTATAATCCGCGGACTTCCGTATATCGATAATGGGATGGAATTACTAACCGCGATATAATTACAGAGATGCTCGACTCAAATCGTTAGGATAATGTATTTATATTATTTTAACAAAAAAACATTGTCTGGTCGGATGTAAAAGCCGATTAACTAATGTTTGCCATAATTTAATTTGAGTCAAGGGACGAAAATAAACTATTACTTATTTGCTTAGAAACAAATCTTTGCTTTTTGGTCGATACATTCACATACTTTAACGAACTACATATGAAATATGGGACTGTTACTGTAATGTTTTACTAAATCTACTTATTAAAAAAACCGCTAAGTAACTTTTTAAAAACTAAATAAATACATTATCCTAACGATTTTAGCATTTCTGCTCCCTTTCATTCATGAAGTAATCGCGAAATAATGGCCCTACTTTTCTAATCAAACGAGATAATGAAGAAGGCCATGGACCATGTCGTGTTTCATTAGAATTTTGTATGGGCAGCGACGTTCCGTATACTTTTCATCGATTTTGAACTCTCATTGGACCCTTTTGCGTCCCATCCGAACGAGTAAACGCTATTTATTGCCAGGTCATCAGTCCTGCACCGTGGCCAAGGGAAATCCCGCTGAAATAGCCGGAGATGGTTTCTCGGCCAACACCGCGATTTCCTGGTTAATGAGACAGAGCCTTACCCACGGAGTCACCGTGGCTCCCAAAGGATTAATCTTTCTCCCCCAGGGTAAACCTATTCCATCCTTTCGGTAACAAAAATATGTACAACATGTAGATCGTATTTTACATTATTGTTTACTTTCAGTTTTTAAAGAGAATGACTGACAAGATTGTTTTATAGGAAAACGGAAGTTAAAAAAAGAAGAGAAGAATAAGTACACAATAACATAGAAGAAGAGAGGAGATTAAGAGAACAGAGTTATAATTTTAATATGTTGAAATGTCTATCTATATGAACAATTAATATAACAATAATGAACACATATTTGATTGCCAGTGAACACGGGCGATTATTCGTCGTTACTGCGAGAGAACGACAAGTAATCGTAATATGTGCACTGGCTTTTAGGTAAGTCCATTCTTAGATAATAAAACAAAATAATAATCATACATAAGATACATATATACACAATTAAATTCATTGAATTAGTTTAATTATCAATATTTTTTAAAACAAAAGATGTTGATGTAAACCTCGCATTAAATTACCAAATATGCTTTTAATTTCATACATTATTGTTTAGTGGAAATTACGATTTATAAATGGATTTGATTGAACTGTCCACCAATTGCATGGTACCACAAAGGGGCATTCGTTTCGCACCTGAGTATTTAATATTAGGTAGCATTCCAGGAACTTAAAATTTATAATTTAAATTTCTAGCAACTCCGTGGTGCAGCAATGGGTATTAAATTCATACCCGAGTTGACTAATAGGTATATTAATGGTAGTTTTGTCCAGAAAATCAAATCCAGTAAATACTACAAAATTTTAAAAAGAGCTAAACCTTTTTGATTTGGGTCAAACTAACTTGTTGCGTTGAGTTATTTCATGTGTTATTTCGTTTAGTGATCGGACAATCTCTTGGGTTAAATTTGTGTTTTGAAAGATAAAGCGGAAATCGGTCAGTGTATCAAAATTAGTGCTGGTACGATATATTGATGAATCGCGATTAATCCTCTCGCTGAATCGATTTTTTTAAAATGATTTTTGTCGCAACAGTTAAGTAACCTCTCACTCTTAATTATCCACGTACACAATACCCTTAAATTGTTTTGGTCCTTATTTTGACGTGAACAGTAATTGCAATTTTCTTTCCAGGTTTAGTGACTCCAATAAAAATAAAATTATTCATTTATCCTGTTGTTTTCTTGGTAAATATTGACCTGGTTATGAATTACGATACGAATCGTATCGTAGCACCTGAATCGCAATACCCAGCACTAATCAAATTTATTTTAAATTGTGGCTTTGGCTGTCAAATGAAGAGCCGAAAATCAGTTATATCTTAACGTTGGCTACATCTACGGTTCTACGTTTTAATCTGAACAAATGAACATCAAATTTAATTGATTCGACAAGTTTATTTTTTTACCCAAATCCAAGAGTTCGTATCCTGTTGTAACATTTCCCAAATCAAAGAGTTTGTATTCTGTTGTAACATTTCCCAAAGCAAAGAGTTTGTATCTTCTTGTAACATTTCCCAAATCAAAGAGTTTGTATCTTGCTGTAGCATTTCCCAAATCAAAGAATTCGTATCCTGTTAAATATTTCCCACATCAAAGAGTTCGTATCCAGTTAAACATTTCCCAAATCATATAAATCAAAACTAATAAACAGATTTTAATTTGAAAATAAGACTTAATAAATACCACGACGGAAATCACTCATGTACATTACAAATAGGACATCAGAGAGATGTATTTTTCTTTCTTTCTACTGAAATGCATAAAGTAAAGAGCCACCACTTCTCCAACTATAGATGTGTTATTATAAAGGAAATTCGTATTTACATACCATAATATTAAATAATAATATTTAACATTTAGTAACACAACCGTGTAATCGTAAATCTATTTATAGAACTAGGGGTTTCCCAGTGTAATTTGTACATAATTAATTCAATCCCGCGTTGTCTTTGTTGGGTGAAATGAACTGTACTCCAAGTCAATTAAGGAAATCAATAGTTCCAACAGCTGACCACGAATTAATAAACCAGTACACTTAGTTACACATTTACACTCTAAATCAATTGTCAATCAAGACTTTCGACAATCATTCAGATTCTGGACTTGATGAATGGTGTAGAAATCACAACGTATGTGTCTGTAAGTCGTCCATTCACATATACAAGGCACCTCACTGTTCATAATTGCAAAATGCCACAAATATTCTCCTTATTCCACGCCATAAAATTTTTAACGTTTATAATCATATAACAACGCCCCGATCGCATGTATTTTTATGCGCATGGTATGAAAGATTATTAATAAACGACATCGTTTATCTTTTACTTTAGACGAAAGTAAATTACAAATCAGAGTTTATAACCGAACTTTTCTCACAAGTTATATTAACATAATCCATCGATTTTAATCTTAGCGAAATAATCCAATTTGCACTGCTAATCCATTTGCCTATCCTTATACACAGCTTTTATAGACATTCACATTTTATCATCCAGCACTCCGCTGAAATGCCAGACTACATCCTTCACCGTCCCTAAACATTTCTAGGATGGTTTTGAGTAATCTAGTGGAAACGGTTCACGTTTTAGTTCAAGCGGTTTTTCTTGTGGGGGTTTGTAATGCCCGTTATAGAAATTTTCTCTGTGTGGCTGCCAGTTTGGTATCATGGTACGGGGATTTTGGGGGTACGAGTCGGACGAATGGGGTTTAAGCTGTGTAATGGGAGTTTTCACCAGTCTAGGTACCTGTGGTACGTGTTTTATATGTGTAGTTATTGGACTAGGACTTGAAGTATCTTTAATCATAGATTTAATAGAATGGGAATGAGAACTGTCTTTATGTCCCGACTTGCCGATCTGTGCGGCCGTATCTTTAATGGTGGAGTTAGAAATTCTTGAGGTGGTGTCCTTTCCACTAATTAATGTGTAATGGGGTGGGGCTGTAGAACGATTGGGAGACAATGGGATATGACTGTAGCTTTCTTTCTTCGGCGACGATGGGGGGCGCGCAAACGATTCCTTATTAGTAGATGTCATGGTATGGGACGATGAGTACGAGTGTGAGTGAGAGTGTGACGTCACTGGTCGCGACATATCCTTCGAATGATGCGAAGAATGCTGTGGTCGTGACGTCGACTCTTTGTGATGTGACATCAATGGCCTTGGTGTAGATTCTTTTAATGGTGATTGGATGCTTCGAGGTGTTGGGGAATCTTTTATCAATGGCGGTCTCGATGTCAAATCTTTCTTTGGTTGTGACTGGTTATGTGATGGTGTATCTTTTGGGGAGGTCAACTGAGGTCGTGAAGACGTATCCTTCTTTTCTGGCTGTGATGTTGTTGGGTAACGATATTGCGTTTCTTTGACAGGTGAAGGGAGAGGTCTTGACGTGGGCTCTTTCTGTGATGATGTAACAACTTGAGAGGCAGTGTCCTTTACAGTGGATCTTGGTATTTGTAGAGATGAATCTTTAAAAGATGGTTTAGATGACGAGCTGCTATGGGATACCGTATCTTTAACAGGGGTTTTGGGTAAGGAAGTTTTGACATACATTCTGGGAGGTTCTGTATGATTTGGTTTCGACTCTTTGCTTGATTTCTCTGGGAACTTAGAATTATTGTTGACGCGATCTTGGTTCGTAGTGTCTTTTGAGTCCTTTGGTTCGGGAGTTTTTGTTTTCGGGACGGGGGTGCAAACGACGGGCACAGGTTTAGATTTGGTAGATGTACTAGTACAATCATTATTAATTTTAATCTTTAATGGAGCGACTTTTTCTGGAGCCGGAATGGGTGTCTTTTCGGGTTTATCATCAATAACGATTTCCAAATTTGATTCGGAATCGTCCATAATTTCAATTTCTCCCATAACTATCTGCATTTCCGATTCTTCGTCGTCATCATCATCAAACTGTGCACTGAGGACATCAACATCAGTGTTCACAGTTGCTTCCTGCGATGACGGTTTCGGGGTGGTCACCGGAAGACTAGGAGCTTTCGTTTCTTCTTGTACAGGAATAGGCGTCGGTTGAACGAAGTTTCCATTGGAAACTGGTTTAGGGCCACCACTTGTAGGTTTTTTCTCGGTTTCGATAATAGAAATCGACCTTTCAAAGATCATTTCTTTACTGGTGTATTCTGGTTCTATTTTGACATCCTCCACTTCTTTAACGGGTTCTTCTGGTGGCATGTCCAGTTTTATCTTCTTGGCCTCGTTCATATAAAAGGCGTAAAATAATCTCAATATTCCTTCCTGCAAATAGAAAACATATTCAAATATTAAAATTGGACACTCTAACTTTATCAATTGATAACAGCACGTTTTTTTTATTACTAAAACAGACAACCAACACTCAATCTTTATCAATCCAGACTTTTTGTTTTGCTAAATAGAGACAAGCAATCAATACTGCTCAACGATCAATTCAGACTTTCACCACATAAATATAAGACAGAGAACGCTGTACAGTGCTCAACGATCAATCCAAACACTTTTACTTATGATGCATTATGTAGGGGGCGGGGAGGGGAGGGAGAGAGAGAGAGAGAGAGATTTAACGTCCACTCGACACAAACTAGGTCATTTCGGGACTAAAACATGGTTCAATTTTATTTCCAGAATTCGCTTGCACGTAGGGGTCTTTAGCAGTGGGAGGAAACCGGAGGACTCGGAGAAAACCCACGAGGTCCGGCATGCTACCCTACTCCTTATCACGTACAACCGGGGAATCGGAACCACGTCAGTTGACTCAATGACAGACCTTATGATACAGCTAGCACGTGCTAACCATTTGTTCATCCACCCCGCCCACATAACCCACCCCACCACGCATTATGTAGGAGCTAAATCTGCCTATTGCTGGGTTTTTTTTCTGGCTTCAATTGTTGTTATATGATCTATTATTTAGACATTTATTTACATGACAAACTCATAATCAACTCTCTAGAGCATCGGATGACTGATATATTAAGTGAATTAGACAATATTTGCTATGCTAAAATGGAAAATCAAGACTTTGTTTATTTTCGTAGCAATGGTACTTGAAAATCGGGACTATTTACGCTTTCAAAACTTGTCAATCAGTCATAACTTTATCTAAATTTTACATAATGTAGCTTTAATATATTGACAAGCAAAGGCGCTGAAACAACGATCCAAGATTCATCATTTCACTAAATGAACATTTTCAAAAACACTGCTATAGTGCTGCTTTACAATGAATCCAGATTTGATAATACGTATTAGCACAATTGAAAATGAAATGGGGGTTTACAGGCCTGCATTTCTGCACCGACCAAACCACATACATTGTGCTGTGAGGGGCATTTTGCCCGGACAGCGGAGAACTACGCCATACTCTTTTTTCAAATTCCATCTGTCAAGGGTTCTTTTACGTGTATGCCAATGTGTACGCGGGACCTCGGTTTTTTGTCTCATCCGAACGAGTAGACATTGTCTTTGCAATTGGACAAACAACAAACATACATTTTTACCTACAAGGTGAAAACCATGCAAATCTTAATACAAGATGTAATATATATTGAACTTACTCGTCTCCAGGAATATATGTAGGCAACATCGACCAGACTAAAACTATCTCGTAATGGTTGGTTAGTATGATAAATATCAATCTATAATAAACAGATAAATAATACAATTATAACCATACTAAAGTACATCAAAATCTGAGAGATTAAAGTTATCCAACTACCTAACACTAATACTAAACTGAGCCACATTCGAATAATGGAAGTGCCCCCCCCCCCCCATCCCCACTTATTATTATCTTAGCTCTGGGTGTTTAGCCCATCCCCACGTACCAGTGCGTAAAGTGGAATTGCACTAATAATTCTGAGTAGCATGTTGATAAAGTTAAATAGTACCCTACCTGATATCTATCTGATAAAGAGTACTTGTTGCGGATAAATCTCTTTAGGTGTGACATATTCACCGCGGCGGGACACAATAAATATCGACGATCATGTAACTGAAAAAAATAATAATAAAAAATACAGATTCTCCAGTCAACTTGCCAGATGTACTTTGTTAAGTTTGTAGTCTCACATCTTTCATGAAAATATTGCTTTGTTTGTCTCCCAATGAGGAAAATGGTAAACGTCCATTTCATTAGTTGCTTATGTTAGAACTCTTTAGCAGCAGGGAGCCTTCGCGGGGGAAGTAGATAAGACAATCTATTCATGTCACCCAACAACCGTGAGATCTTAAACACTATACCTGGATCACAAACGGATGAACCACAGGTAAGGCATTAAACCATTTGAACACCCATCGCGCAGTCTCATAATGATAAATTATAACAACTCACCTTATCACAGCTTTTACGATCACAATCAGTTTCCATGGAATTAGGTCCCCTGAAATAAGAACATGTCAATAATTATTGGGCTGAAATCGTTTGTAAGTTAAAATTTAGAGGATTAAAAGTAAAAACCTTGGTAAGATACCATCTTGTGGTCGATGTTCGTTGATACAATAAGTTATCCTCTAATCTACGTGAAATCAATTGAAAATATTTGCCTTTCAGCCTGGAACATTTGGCTTACCATGCATCCAACAGATTACTGGTGACTATACCGATTGATAAATACTTTAATCTTGTACAAGTGCACATCATAAATCAAACACTGTTATGCTTCCTAAACATTAAGTGATGAGGAAATGTTATTGCTAATATTGATAAATTATCTCTTTCCTTTAAGGTTATGACACATTTCAAACCCATAGTATAATATTCCAAGTAAACACAAAGGACACCAAGACGCATTTCTTAGCGAGAGTGGTTTAACATGACAAGCCTGTTCCTCAGAACCATTCAGATATTGCGAATAGAATATTGATTATAAAAACAAAATGTTTAATGCCTGGGGAAAAAGTACTCACTCGGGCCAAAACTCCAATGAAATGCTAAATTCTTCATCCGCCGAAAAAATAATCCTTCCAGAAGTTCTTGTTTTACCAACAGATTTTGCTGAAAAAAAAACAATCATTTAATTCATTAATTACTTCCCTACCAGTGGGGCCACGGTGGCTAAGTGAGTAAGACATTGGCTCGCTAACCTGAAGGTGCCGTGCTCGATCCCTGCAATAGCAGAGAAATTTCATCGGGATTATCCGGCGTGGTTCCCTCTTAGCAGTGGTGAAGGATAGAGGGCCTGATGAGGTACAACGTATAGTCGTTCGGATGGGACGAAAAACCGAGATCCCGTGAACACATTGGCCTGAACGTAAAAGATCTCTTGGCAGTTGGAATTCGATATTTGCCCCATAGCCCAGTTTGAGCAGAACAGTAGGCTGTTAAATCCCATTTCATTTCATTTACTTCCCTATCAATTAGAAAGAGTAGCGGTGTCAACACTACAAACATCAAGACTTCAATTGTTCAAATATTAAATGAACACCGTCTTCATGCTGAATTCACTCCCGAATTTCGCGTTCCAAATAAAACAATCGTTATCAAACGTTAATTACTATCCAATGTTAAAATTTTAAAATATTATTTTTGTTATTTTCAAATGACGTCAAATTATCAAAGAAAAGGTGGAATCTACTTACAAGGCACGGGCTGATTATCATAGTAATCTCGCCGTCTCTGCATTTCTCCTGTAGAAAAAAAACCAACACATATTAACAGAAATAGAGGATAATTTTAAATATATTTTCACTAGAGCACAGATTTGTTCGACCAACTAAACTTATTTTTATCCGAGTCAATCTGATTAAAATACGGATCTATATTTCGTTTCGTTTTTTTTTTAAACTTTCGACGGCCTACACTACATGAAGAGCTGACCTTATGACGTCAGATATTGAAAATCAATCAGCGTTGCCGTTTTTTGTGGTTTACCCAAAGTTCCGTGCACTTCACGCCAAATACTCGCCGTAACAGAACGTTTCATTGGCTAATTTCTCACATCATCCAGAACGCGGGTTATATAACAACTCTTTCAGATCCTAGTGTAGTAAAGACAAGTAAAACGAAATTTTGAACTATAAAAAACGAAACGAAAGAGGATCTGTGTTTTAATAGGATTGTATCTGAGTAGGAATTCGCAATAACCGGAAAAACAATTAAGAATCCAATCGACAAATAAGACAGTTATAAATCAAATAATCATTACATAATTGCCTGGTAACGCCAGTGCTAGTTCCTCAACCGTCGGTGTACTTTATAATGGCGGCTACGATTGAATTGTTTAGTCAAAACCGACTTCCCGGAAGCATATCAAAGAAATGTTTTTGGTTACAAATATACCTGTTTTCGGTAGGTTATATGTTTTCCAATTGATGGTAATGGTAAACATAACTTTAATGATACTCATATGATTTCGAGAATTATCCAAAATCACGAAGTTCAAAGTGGAATTATTGCTTTCGATTTGAAGTGAATTGGCTTTCGGGTAGAGGCATTTTAACATTGAATTTAGGAGGCTTTAGTGTTTATACCCAAAGAGAGCTTGAATTTGCGATAATTAAGTGGGTTTTAAGTTTATTTTAAGAACTATCATTCATATTAATTATATTTATTTCTAGCTGAAAGTAACAATGTCCTTTAAATTAACTGCACAGTAAAGAAAATAGTAAATGTATAATATCGTGATTACTTTACTGATGACTTTTAACAAAAACATTTTACATTAAAGGGGATAAACCTCTTTGATTTAGGCAAAAAATAAAGTATTTAATTGGGTTGATATAGTGCGGTATTGCGATTAGAGATGGGTTAAGCTCTATGCAATTTATTTTTGTTTCGAACGATCCAGGCGGAAGTTGGCTTGTTTTGGCTTGCGGTGTCGACCGTGGAGCAAAAAATCGTTTTTTTCTTCTTCTATAAACGTAAAATGTCAAGGAAGACAGATTGTTATCGGACAAAACAAATCAAGATATAATATTGAACGTGATAAATAATTTTATTTTTTTTTATCTAAATTAATGAGGTCTAGTCAAATTAAAGATAATTTCCAGGAAAATTAAAGATACCTGCACATTTAGTTTATTGTAATAAAAAGCTTACTTTGGAACAAACCCGGTACTAATTTATATACTATGTTCTGCAATGTATCATCTAATCTGAAAATAGAAAAGAAAAGAAATGAAATGAAATGTGGTTTAATGTCCTACTGTTCTCTCCTAAATATAAAATAGACTGTTCTTTATAAACCGTCAATCACAAGGGTTCCTACTGTTCTGCTCTGCCAATAACAGAATACGTATTAAAGATAATATTTAGCTACAAACCTTATATTCTGCCAAGGTCTAGTTTTATGTATAAGAACCTCACAGATTGGACAATATTTACTGGTTTCCAGGTAACGCATGATACACGTTTTGCAAACTGAAAGTAAAATAAAAAGAAAAATCACATTTTATATTGGTTTTCTCATATCATCGACACGGTGTTGCAGTTAAGGCTGTACCCGTATTCATACAGCAGCTTACGGTGCTAAAGATGATTTCCACAAACCCCAACTGTTTATTATCAGTATAAACCTTGTATTACATTTGTCATTATCTATTTCTATTTTACTCATTGTTATTAATATTGTATATCATACAGCCTATTATTTTAGTTGCAAAATGTCAAGGTTAAGATCTATTGTCGCTATGGTTTAGATTTATTGTCGCTAAAGTTTATATCTCTAGTTTAGGTTTATACAGCTTAGCTGAGATTTATAGCTCTTCTTGGCTGAAGTTTAGGTCTCTTAGCTGACGTTTAGTTATCTCATCTTAGGTTCAGATCTCTGAGCGTAGGTTTAGATCTCTTAGCTGAATTTCAGATCTCTCAGCTGAACTTTAGATCTCTTAGTCGCGGTTTACATCTCTAAGCTGAAGCTTAGATCTCTTAGCTGACTTTTAGATATCTTAGTTGAAGTTTAGATCTCTTGGATGAGGTGTAGATCTCTAGAAGTTATAAACGGAAATTTCTAAAATTCAAGAGTTCTTTGCGTATTACTAATTTAAATAATACATGTAAATTTAATACAGATCGGATGGTAAATTTGGTAACCAAACAAATTGAAACAAGGACCATAACTCTAGAAGTAATTAACGGAAATTGTTGAAATCAAATTGCCTTCTTCGTCTCAGTAATGTAAGCGAATGAAAATGAAATGGGTTTAATGACCTACTGTTCTGCCCCGACTGGGATAATGAAGACGGGCAGACGAAAAACAGTGTGCTATGAGTTAAATTTTGCCCGGACAACGGCGCTACGACCTAAGTACTCTTGCCGGGCCCTGCGTCCTACACCACTGACAAGGGGGAACTACGTCGGAAAATCCTCATGAACTTTCTCGGCCAACGCACTAAATTATATTTAACTTTCAAAATGATCAGATAATATATGTAGTCTGTAGAGTGTTCACAAGAAATTTTCGGCGTATAAAAATGTATTTTGATTTCGAATTTAAGCTGAGGTACTTTCAATATTCTCGACAAATGTCCACTGTTCATCTCTCAAACGTCCCTTAGTGTAAACAAAGGTATTTTAATTGCCAACGAATTTAAGAATTCAAGTTTTCAAAAGTTGTGTTTGGGAAATGTGGAGGTTTGTTATAGACTCAATAATCTTATAAATTATCATAATGTAAGTTTCACTTCATAGAAAGACTGGATGTAATCGGCTATCATAATTTAAAACATTAGAACTTTAAATTAGCGCCAAAGTAAATAAAAGCATCATTTAAAATTCCTGCATGAACGACTTACAATGGACAAAGTATTCCGTGGCGTAACGATACTTATGCACCAAATCTATCCCAAGCAGGAAAGGGGAATATCTTTCAAAAACCAATTAAAAGGGTTCTTGTCCGTTCTACCCCCCCCCCCCCCTTTAAATAAATGAAAGCAAAAAAACATTTGAAATACAAAATACCAACGAAGGGGGAAATTTTAAGGCCGATCCACACTAACGACATGAGCCAAAAGCACACCAACGCAGTTCTCACCAAGTAAAAAAATAAAAACAGATAGTCATTCATGGTCGATATATATATATATCCATCTGTATGCATATACCCCACGTTTTGAACTGAATCAAAGAAAACCAAATCACCCTCATGAAACATTTAAAAGAACTATTACACTGGTTCACGTACATTATGTGTCCATGAACAAGAATGAAAATTGTGCTTTTTAAAAAAAAAAAAAAAAAAAGCTTTATAAATGTTTAACGGATGTCGTAATTTTTCCACTCCAAAAAAATACATCATAATGACATGTTTTTAATAACCTTGACCTTTCTTATCAATGAACACGTGAACTATTTGTATGTCATGTGACATGTACAAAGCAGTACGTTAGACTGCTGTGTGTCGTGTTTGTGATATTATCAACTACATGAATATTGTATGAAAGAGTTTTTAAGCGAGGTGAAAGGGGTAATAAAAATGTTATCGGATTTGAAATCAACGCATGTAGCGAGCATGATCGTTAAAAAATTCAAAATAATCTGCTACTCGGGGGACATTTTACCGCTATTTACGGCAACCACTAAGCTTGGAATAAACCTAAGAACGCGGTCGCCTGTTAACATATTCTTCAACTATAATTTATGGCCGTTTAACTACAATATTATTATCTAATATATGTTGAAAATATACACCAGTTTAGTAGTTTAGGAATTTATGAACCAAATAGTCTTGGCGCACCTTGATAATCGCGTTGAGCTGCGGAATTATTAAGTACATAATGATAATGTAACAATTTCGTGTATTGGTTAACTGGGGGTATTACTTGTATCTCAACGATTGGTTAGCTGGGCACTCCCTCTTATTTGGTCCCGAAAAAAGACCCACAAAGCTACTTATAGAAATTACACTGACAGTACAATTTCTTTAGTTCGATTTCATATTACATATCGACCAATGTTTTGATGAACACAGTGTCTACTTACAGTTGCTATACGCATTTATATTTACTTTTCTAAATGTACACATCAGAATTAAAAATTGAATCTAAAAAACTGAAGTCGAAAAAAAAAGGAAACAGTAATCTACTTTCAATTTTCATTACACGTTACCGGCTTCCCAATAAACCCATAAAATTGTTTGTTTAAATTAAATTTCCCTGTTTTAACATAAAAATCGTTAATATAGCTACAACATTATTTTAATCTCCCATTCTCTCCCCAAAACAACTTCCAATCATTATGAAACTTCAATTCTTTAAAAAAAAAATTCAATTCTAAAATATCATGAAATGGCGCCATGAAAATCAATTGTAATTATTTTGTAATAGAATGGCCTTCCCAATTACATATCTTGTTTTTCTGTGACATAAAACAAAACTCTGTCCATGAAGGGGAAGCTATCATGCTTTATCTTTCATACTTCACCCCTTTCAATTAATTTCCATCCTTTCAAAGGCGATGATTTTGTCTCCCATAAAATAATTCTTCATTATAACCACTGATCTGTTATGTTTTACTATTATAAATATAGGGAATATGTGACGTGTTATCATCATATCAGTGTTTACAGCCAGACAATGGGTATACCATTTACCTACATTTACATAGACCCCAGGTACACTATTAAACCAGTAATTTATATACACTATAAAGGTTATATACTGTCATCAACAAAACCCTACACCGTCAATAGACCTGTCAAATTATCTGCTCAATTACCGCCGACAAAAGGGGACCACAGACCCCGCCATTGTGAGAGTGACCAGCTGCCAGACTGTAAACTGATTGGCTGAATATAATATAATACCCTGTGGTTGATTGAATATTAGACGGTCAAAGTTTTTGTTTTTCTCGTCCGATCTTTTCGGATATTGTTTGTTCAATACCAGCAATAACATACCTGTTGTTCCCATTCTACCAATTAATTCTATTTCGGCTGTTCAGAGGGGTTGAAGTGAATACCACGTAAAACGACACAGCTCTTACTTTTGATGATTGATGAAACAAGTGTTGCTTAACATGTCAGATTATCAGTGGGAAACATCCTTAGAACTGAACATCAAATAAATCAAAGTAGCACGCAAAAATGTATAAAAAACAAGTTTGAACATTGTAAATTAAAGGACAATATTAGGTTAAACGGGTTAAACACATTCCAAATATATAAATTTTAACATAAGAGATCATTGCTACGATAGATGTGTAACGAAGATTTGAAGAATCGGGAAGTGACGCAAAAAATGGCAAACACGAGTTATCCTTATTGTCTTTTAATTAGGAGAGTTATTATGTCATAAAAAAAGTGTGACGGACAGCCGGACGGGCGGACAGACCCATTTTAATACTCTTGTATTCGCACTCAAAATCCAGCATAATAAATGCTCTCCTTTACAACACTAAATACGCCATTTTAGAACCTTTTAAGATCACTATGTGGAACATTTTTTGAACACGTAAGAAGCATTTAAATGTATTGAGTTCTAAGAAGGGGATATTCTGAGGCGGATCAGGCGTCGGTTGTAAAAAATCGATAATCTACCTTAATGAGACATTTTTAGTTAAGCTTGGCCTATGTCATAAAAATATCTTTCCACCAATGTAATTCAGAATATTATTCTAATTCAAAAGTTGCCGAATAAACTCAAGAACGGGTTCCCTTCAACAAACATAGGACCAAACAATTTAATTGGAAATTTCCTGCCAAAGGCGAGATAACACTTTTACTCGTTAGCTTAATGCCACTGCACTATATAACTTGGCTTGCGGCTCTTCTGGTTGTCAATGGCCACTTTACCATCAATATTTTGCACAAGAGCCACAACAAAAGCACCTCTTAAAACGTCACCAATGACCACCCCTTTCAATTAGTATGTTTACATCTCTGGATTTAGAGAGTTCAATGATGTAAAGATCGATAACTGTGCATATCAATAACACAGAAGTAGAACCAGTCTCTATGCAGGAAAGTTTAGTACAATTTATTCTTGTGCTACATTTCAGGGAAAAGTTCTTCCGGGAAAATTATACACCTCAAAAGCCCCAAATCAAACCTAGGTTCTCGGACTCCTTTGTTAACTTGATACACAATCATAAATGATGGTGAATCTGATTTATATTGATTACACTATTGAAATTTCCAGCAGAGGCCGAAACTGTGTGCCATACAGATTCATAATGGCAATACATTCCCTCTTCCGCTTGAATAACCCCAATTTTATTTCAGTCTAGACTCAAAACCTAACTGACTAAATTGCTTTCAATAACAGCGAACTAGTAGTCTTCTAGCGGTGACAGAAATCTCTAATACACGTGATAATAATACCCCGGCTCAATTCAGTAGTCGATTTGAGATATCTCCGTGAAACGTCTTTAGAGGAAAAACAAATCGATTTACCGTTTACATTAGAACACAGCTATTTAACTCAATTATTGATAAACAGGAATTGTGAAACGATCCCTATCCAGGAAGTAACGACCCCAATTATCTTACGGCTTATCTCAAATTGTAGATTGAATGATTGAAAAAGTGCTACACGAAGGGAAATCGATCAAACAGGGAGATTTACGAGTGATGTTCAGTCGTATCCTGCCTAACTAAACATTACTGCTTATCGTTTACAACTAATACAAGGAGTGCATTTATATTGACGTCTTGACGCAAGCGATAATACCAACCTATATACTCAATCGATTAACAGTAACAACAACAACTTGAAATATTATTTCCTTTACGAACAACTATAGACTGGCAAATTTGGAATACAGGAAACTTGTATGTAACGTAAAACAGAACTGCATGAAGTGCAAATCTAAACTGTAGACAAAGATGACTATTCAGTTCCCTGCTGGTATTGCGACTCGATTTCAGAATCTGTCCAGCATTTATTAAAAGATAAACATAATCCCAACCTTGGTACCCTGGTTCACAACCGGTTGATTTCAATGACAGATATATTCTGATATTTTGCCAGCCCCGTCTATACTAACATGCAACACACAAGAGTTAAGTTTAAGAATTTGGGAGAGGGTTTAAAATCGGTCAGTAATATTATATGAACTGGGATGAAATGGAGTATAACATCTAACATTTCTGTTCCATCCGGGCTAATGAAGATGGGCATTATACGCCATGCAGTTGCTATGAGAGAAATTTTGTCTGAACAGCGGCGCTACGACCTACTTTTATGTTGAAATCCAACATTCAACGGCTCTTTAGCGGACACAAAATCCCAAGGACCTTTCTCGGCCAAACACCGACATCGAACCCGGGGACTCCAGATTATCGTGCCAGCGCCCTGCTAACGGTCTATTTCCGTAATACTAGTAATTGGGGTAAAAACAAGATGTTAATACAGTTAAACTGATTGGATATTACTGTATAAAACGTCATAACTTACACGAATGGAGACATTCAACAATAGTTGTGGCATCTATTAGATATCCACCACACAGGGCACAGATCAGATGTGGGTTAACTTCCGTTATCCTCATTCTGTCCCCAGAAGATTTCCCACTCATTCTGAAAGAGAAAGAAGATAAAATTAATCGTAATTTCAAGTCTTCTGACCATAGAAGTCGTTGACGTGGAATAAAAAAAATGCTTTGGAATATAGTTACTAATAAATGTTTCCATCTGCTTGGATGGAACAGCCAATAACAAAGTGTAAGATTGAATTTGTATTTCCTTTTTTTTAAGTTATACGAAGTATGCTTGATTTAGACCCAGGACCGTAAACCAAACAAATATAATTTCCACAAGTTTATAATATATTCTCAAATGGTTCGGGTTGATAGTTGGCGACATATCAACCTCCTTCCATTTCACGACTGGACAGTCATGTCTCAGAAAACCCAAGCACGTATCTTGGTATAATTCGTAAGGAACACAGCTATGTTAATATTATGTGATATAAGATTGACTACACAGATTTGTAAACGTCTACAAAAAGTCTATAAAATTATTCTAGTTAATTCCCCACTAAGAAGATAAAGTATGTCTGAATCCATGATGTCTAAAGAGAAAATCATGTCATGTAAATTGCATTATATTGCTTTTGAATATAGTCAAAGTTCTTGACGCCTGCTATCAAATGTTTCTTGAAGAATGAAAACCTTGGAATATCGATTCATTTCGCCAGTAAAACGACCCATATACTTTAAACAGAATATTACACAGTAACAGGACTCTGGTAAGACTTTAACAGGGTATTATGCCACTACTGCGCCTAATATTTTGTTTTAGACAGTAAGAAAACTTCGAATTTTTCAATTTTTTCAATATATTCAAGTGTCCTTATCTGACATTTTCTGTCTTGTGCTCTCTATGATCGGAATTTTTGACGATAACGAAATGAAATGAAATGGGGTTTAACGTCCTACTGTTCTGCTCCGAACTGGGCTTGTCGATAATAATGTGTATCAATGGTGTGTAGGATGACAAGCACAAATACAAACATATTTCCTATACAGACCATTCCTTTTTATGTCCCTTTATTCGTATAAAGAGAACACTCGCAATGAAACGCATATATAGACTTTTAGACCATATGCAACAACAAAAAAAAGTAGTCGAACTAAAAAGCATATTGGTCTATCAGCTGAAGTTGACTTCACTCTGTTTTATACACTTTTATGTTTTATACCCGACCCCGTGGACATCGGATCCCTGTTTTCAAGTTTTATCTTCTAATTTACAACCCATTCAAACCCTTTAATGGATAAATTTAAATAGCGATTATTGATGCATTAAACAAAATATCTAAATATTATCAAAATTACATAAACCTGTTTCTCGTGCCAAAAGAGGGGATTTGTCTCGTATCTTAAATGTATAAACGTCATCTAAAAAAATACAACAAATTGGGTATCTCATAAGGCAAAAAATTTCATGCAAGCATTAAACATGCTATCAACAAGACTTTCGATTATTAACCATTCGCCTGCCCATTGCATTACCCAATTTACAAGCACCTTACAAGACAGGTTTATATTTAGTTGAATATTTAAACAGCCCAACTACTTTTGTTTAAAGTACGTGCAGATTTAAATTTAGTTATGAGAGTTACGTGGGCTAAACCTTGTTTTATCTATATTAATAATACTAATACAAAATAACGCTGATATAACAAAATAAAATATCTGTAAATAGCCCCCAAATTTAAAACAACTATTCGTGTTGTCGACAGTTCGGCATGTGTTTAAATACGTTCATATTTATCCAACTGCATGTGCCATAAAGGTTTAATTAAATAATTATCGGAATAACTATAATGATGTCTTAACAATTTCTATTGTTTCTTTTCAGATTTTAAAATTAATTCTTTATCTAATAAAATGAATCATTTCCTTTTTTTTTGTGGAAGCATTCGACACAAAATTTTAGAGATCGATCAATTCATTGTAGTTTACACTAAATCAATATTCTACGTAGATGTTTTCTATATTTATCAGTTTAATCTATTTAACAGAACTGACAGAGTTATTCATATTAAAAGATCTAAATCGCACACACACACACCCACACACACAATGAACTTGATCCGTGTATATCGACCTAAAGGTTTTCAGGTACATATTAATAGTTTTTGTGAAATATCTAACTTATTGTGCAACATATGTACATAAATATTATATCAGTTTTTGTTTACGGCCATATTGTCACTTCCAGTTAAAATCACTATTAGCCATATTGAAATATTAAACGTTCACAGCGTGAGTATTTATTTTCCAAGGGAATTCTTGTCAAGAAAAATTATTAAAAAAATCAAACATAACGTAGCGCATCAAAAAATATCCTATGAATAATCTGATCGTGTGAAATGAAATTACATGCGCGAGCTACTTGACCCAAGGTCAGCGCGTGATGATATTAATGAATGAAATCTCGCGAGGTTTGAGTTACCGTGCGAGTCACGTTTTCACAGCTATTCAATACATAAAAACACAATAAGGCGTCGTCATTGGGTTTAAAATGAATGAATGATTTTCTTTCAATAGAAATAAGTTTGGGAATTGCAACATAATACGAATGAATAATCCCCCCCTTATTCTGTGAAACGTTCTGTATCTATGACAACCGTCTTGAGTTACAAAAACTTGCATGTAAATTCATCTCTCTCTCTCTCTCTCTCTCTCTCTCTCTCTCTCTCTCTTGTACGATTATACTATTCTATTTTATCTTCCGTTAGTATTTGTTAATGTCATAAAGACATGATATGGCCGCCTCAGGGGATTGCTTACTTAAAATGTATATACATGTATCTATAGGATTTTTTTTTTATTAACGCCGACACACAATCAGATCATTTTAGTCCGTTTCTTAAACTTCATTAAGCTAACCTAAAACCCAGAAAAGAGACAAGGGAAGAAGTACCTTGCATGGTTATTCTTACGTCATAGAACAGCGGGAGTTTATAAAAGTAAACCACTGTGTTGGAATCATATGACGTAAATCTATTAATCTGATAATAAAGACAAAACAGTTTATCAAACTCTAGGAAAGAGACCACTGTAGAAAATTAGGGATATGGGATTTGTTTTTAATAAAATAATATGTTAACCCCTGATGAGTATTATTTTAACTCCTGTGTGGAGGGGTGGGGACGTTTATTGGTGACAATATTGTATATGTTAATTTATGGATGACCGGCTAAAAACATGAATATGCCATCGCAAACTAAACGCGGTTTTTTCGTACATGTATATGAAGTGTCTTTAACTCTCATAAAATTATTCAAGTTACAATTGTCATGATAATCGAGACAATATTGTTCATTTTATGCCTCGTTCATGTAGGTCTATTAAATTACACTCCATTACTCTTGAGTCAATAATTCGTTCTGTCAGTTTCAAGCATGAGTTACTTTCGTTATTTCTTCCGTAACGCTTCAATGATCAAACAAAAGGACTGGTAGACAGAAGCTAAAGGTGCCATTGATGTAGTCGAGATCAATAGAGTGTTACAACTCCCAGACGAAAGTTGGTAACCAGCTGGAACCATTTACTCAATTTGTAAGTAAGCAATCCCCTGAGGCGGCCATATCATGTCTTTATGACATTAACAAATACGAACGGAAGATAAAATCACTGTTAGAATAGTATCATCGTACAAAACATGCACCCGTTTTCTAAACGAACAACAAATTGTAACCTTTTATTACTTCCGTGCGGTGCAGTAAGGCAGTGATTAAAACGTCTGCACTTTCATGAACTGACAAAATCGCCATAATACTCATTAATGTCTGACCGGAACTAAAAAATTATTACTTGACTGATATTAACTATATTTCACTTCTTTTAAGGAAATCAAATCGCCAGGTCTTATAATGATAACCCTATAGTTTATTTATATAGCAGACAAAATAATTCAAATTTTGAACAATACACGAGGACCTGTTCATTCTTAAAAAAAAGAGGAATCCAGAGCAGCTCAACTGATAGGCTATACCATGATAATGCCATTGAGGAATTATGTACAGCGTGTGAATGACGGTTATAAGGATAAGACTTGCATGTTTCTACTTTATTGTAAAACGGGATTCTTGTATTGAACATTTCTTGCGTGAGAAAAAATCTTATCTAAAATGATACAAACTGACATGCAAATTGTATAGACTCATTGACGAAGAAACGGGACATGTAATATATTAATTTAGTCAAAAATTTGTCCACGATGGCCAACACAAAGTATTGTTGCACTATCATGACCGTTATTAGTTCGTCACAATTATTTGCTTTAACCTTAATTACAGACTCACATTCACGGCTACGCCCATCATCATATAATTACCGGGGTTAAAGGTCATTTAATGTCAATTAATCCTGCTAATAGATGATAAAAGAGCACGTGCTATGACGTCGAGGATGACAAGGTGCCACGACCGTCGATACCCTTTGCGCGTGATTTCTCATTAACGATTATCATTTTTACAAAGCAAGGACGTGATCTCTCGGCAGCTAATTTAACAGGCATGCGTGGTCAGTTTTTACAACCTCTGAGCATAATTAGCGGTCAGTTTCTATGATAGCTCGTGTTTTAGCAAGTCCAATACAAGCACGTGCTTAATAGCGCCAATTCTGCGATTCAAGTTTAACATGGATGTGAGAAGGACACGATTTGCTTGACAACTTGATTCAATATTTATATAAATTGGTTTTTATATGGCATCATTTTGTCTGTTGTCATGTCAACAAGCAACTAATCAAGCACCATTGAAACAACCACTTTCCCTTTTCACAGAACAATACGAAAATAAAATTATCAATACAACAAAGACCTTTTCAAATATTTTCGAACATTGATCGTCAATAGAATAAAACAACTGCAATACAAAGGCAGACATCTTTAACAACATGCGAGTGAAAAAACGGGATTGTTCATTAGATATTAAATCATATATTCAAAATCACGTTCTCTCTTAGTTGGCGTTTCTATTAACAACAGTGGACAGAATGGCTTCAGCACATCACGATTCTCAGATCAATGGAATAAACTTAGATCAGTTCACATAGTAGGTTAAATATCATCGAACATGTTTTTGTAACTGTCCGCTAATAGTACTGAAAAACAATGAGACAGACATGGATTTTAACGTTCACTCGACACGAACTAGGTCATTTCGGGACTAACATACATGGTTCATTTTGATTCCAATAATTCGCTATAGGTGGTTGTTGGTGTTCTTAGCAATAAACGTCCGCTTCCACCGAAAGTGATATCGCAGACAAGTTGTCTTATTTTCATTTTTATCATCTTATCGCACGCGCAGGGTTTTTTCCTGTGTATAAAATAAACGTGCAGTGTTCCTAAAATGTTCAATAATATCCTGAAATTATGTGCATTGATTATTCCCATGAAATGAGACTATATAAAACCTTGTGTTAAAGTATATACCTTTAAATTGAAATATTTTTTTTACGTGTTTTAATAATTTTTTGTTGTTTTTTTTTTCAAATGATAGCCAAGTGTAATAATCCCCATTGTCTTGTACATTATTTAGATATTGTGCCCCATCCAGACAATCACACATTTGTACAAAACATCACCATATCCAGATTTGTTGGAACATGTGGATATCTGTCCACACGGTGCAATATTCTTTAACATTTACACGATGCAGCATGACGTAAAACAAAACAAAAATTGCGGGGAAAAGTTAATGGTATAACTAATGGAGACTCATGATGCCATCTTGGGTGGTGTTGCTGTGCTGGTTACAACATCTTTGATCCGTTGGCCTTACGTTTGTTGGGAAAACAGTCCAGACGACCATAATGGATTAGGAACACAACTGACAGATTTGATGAAGTGAGCAATTATTTATACTGGGCCACTGGATTGATGGTCCACTAAAAAGGCTTTACATTGAAAGCTTTTCGTTGAATCAATGTAAACCCCAACTTCTCGAAACAACGGTTAAGGATTTACGCATCTATAGGGTTTTTTGGTAAATATAATATAGGTAAAGCACGTGCTTTTGGCCTTGTCGTTTATCCTGAACCTCAAAAGCAATTTATACCCCTGACAACGGAGAGGTTAAAACAACGGGAAGTAAACAGCTGTTGTAAATAAAAGGGAGATAGTTTAATTATTTCTTTGTTCAAGGCTCAACTTACATTTAATCACTTTGCTTCCGATATTTTGTCATTCGATACGCCCTTGTTGTGACTATAACGGTTCCTTCACGTGCTCGAAAGAGCAAAAACACGCGCACGTTCTACACACTTTCACTGCCATCTTTGTCGTGTTTTGTTTCAGGGTTGTAAAGTTTAGTATATGAGTAAAAACACATTTTCACGTGTAAATAAATAAACGTCACGTGATTGAAATTACACACAAAATCCCGGCTGTAATAACAGTGGTCATGTGATGGTGCAGAGTGACGTATATATTTAAACTAAGAATAAGTGGCATTCTTACGAGGGCAAACGATGTGTTCCTATTTGCTGTCTTGGTTATTCCAGAAATAAAATACTTCCACTCAGCTGTTTTTGTTTCAAGCCGGATAAACATTATCCGTTTCAAGGTGATATTTGATCAGAATTTTGTGTGCTTGGTTTTGTAAACAGTTGATAAATTCCATGCCGAGGTTAGAACCTGGTATTAAACGGTGTATCAGTAGAACGAGTTAGTATATACATGTAATAAACACCGTTACTAGGTAAACCCATGTTTTCTTAATTTAACGTAAAGATGATTAGATGCGCGATAATTGCAGTTTCTGACTTTAAAAGGAGTGGGGTTTAACGTCCTACTTTTCTCGACCAACCTAGCTTATGAAGACAGCTATACGCCATGCTATGAGGGACATTTTGCCCGTAAAGTGGAACCACGGTCTTCTCAGATTCCAACTATCAAGGGTTCTTTTACGTGTACGCCAACGAGTAGAAGAGTCTTTGGTCTTTCTTCCCACAGTAGCTCCCCAAATGTAACGTGTGATTAACTCATATTGATATTGAGCCTTTTCATATGATTAACTTAAATCAATGTTTGAAAGTCACTTATCATTTTGATAATGAAATGTGGATTCGCGTAATATCATTGCTTGATAACGGTGAGAGTATCCTCATTGAACCGTTGCAGTTAATAAACCTAGTGAATGTTATCCATAAAGTTGTAGTTTATTATATAAATATCATAAAAAAAATACTTGTTGCCCAGATTAACGTTCAGGGAATGTGTTATAAAAATAAAATAAAACCAAGTACGAACAATCCAAACCATTGGACAAAATACGAAGTCCTAAAAAAACGGTATAGGCAAAATAGTGTAATCAGCATATGGACTGTTCACTGCGTTCACTGGATACATAAAAGTACAACAAAACGTTTTGGCTATGTAAGCCTCCCGAAGAAATGCGATGAGGAATCGGGCGTTCTTAAAAGAACAACAAGTATATCCGGATATTCATCTATAATATTCTATAAATCATATAAGAATCATTGACTTGTATTCGGGAATTTAAGTCCAAACTATACCCAACAAATTCTCTACGCTACTGAAATGGCTTTCGAAAATAAATACCAACTGAATTTAGCAACGAGTTGTTAGTTACACCCTTGTAAACCAATATAAACGAGCATAAACTTGTTTACCAGTCAATAGCTTTAAATAAAAAGAACAAATATTAGTTTCGTATCTTGTAAAATCTAACCAAATGACTCCAAGAATGTTGCAAATCCTCGTGTACAATAAGGTTCCGTTTTCTGGCTTCTCTCCAAACACGCACCGAACACAGATAAAAACTCACCAAATTTACAATTTGCCGGAACTTAAAAACTCAACCAAAGACTGGAAAACATCAACATTATGCAACTTGTTAACCTTGGCAAATAGTAACTTTTCTTTTATCCTTTTAGTCCTAGAAATACGCAAAATTACGCCTTCGTTATAGATCATTTCCACATCCGTTTCTGTAAGGGGTTTATTATCTTGTTGAAAAATCATTATTTTGTTAGTTACCTTATAACGCTGTACGTACATATAAACTATCCTGTAACAAACTTTGTTCGAGATAGATTATATCAAAAACCGGTAGAAACATAAACGATAATTGACAATGTCTAAACAGGGGCAAATAATCTTAGCCTACCAGTAATTCTCTTCCAATATCATTTTTCAAGAAAGAAAGTCAGTATTCTGTCTTATCGGAAAAGTTCACAAGGCAGGTAAATGATAAATACGGATTTATTAAAGAATATATATAGTTTTGTCCAGAAGCTCTACGTTTTTGTTTTTCATGAGTTTTTTTTCAAACTATGTAATCTAAAGCCTGATTTCTCAATTTTCGGAACATGCATTAATAAATAACTTTTTCCTGCGTCATAGCAATTCAATTTCATTTTGATGGTGGTAAATATTAAATATCAGACTATTTTAATTTATGACTAATAGCAATCAGACAAACACACCTAACTCTAAAAAACGTAAAAACCAAACAAAACTGGAATTGTCCCAAAAATTAGTTCGAAATATTTCTTCTTAAAAACCGTGTTAAGATTTGAAACGCTTCCAGTTGAGAGAGGAGACTAAACAGCAGTGAATGGTCTGGGATAGTTCTTTTAAGCGTCTTGGAATCTTTTAACTACCAAATAATTGTTTTAAATCTTATTCCTTTCCATTACAATACACTTACGATATAACGATTGTACCAAATCAGAGGCAAGGTAGTTCATGGGAATAAAACATGGGGATTAATAATGATCTAACTGAGAACAAATTAAGAAAAAAGTTATAAAAATTTAAGACGTAAGTGGTTAACTTAAACACTTGAAATTAGTACCCTTATCGAAAATCCCACGGTCAGTAAGTAAATTGATTATGACATTCTTTACGGCACGGGTATAGCATAAATTCGAAAACAACAAATAATCCATCACCCTTTCACCGTGGTCATTATCAGAGCCAGAAGACACGATGTTTAGGCTATAATTTTTAAATGAAATGAAATGAAATAGGGTTTAACGTCCTACTCTTCTGCACCTAACCTGGGCTAATTGAAGACGGGCATACGCCATACAGTGTGCTATGAGGGAAATTTTGCCCGGGCAGCGGCGCTACGGCCTACTCTTATATCGAATTCCAACTGCCAATGGATCTTTTACGTGCACGCCAAAGTGTACACGGGTCCTCGGTTTTTCGTCCCATCCGAACGACTAGGCAGCTGTCCTTGTCTAATTTTTAAATACTCGAGAAATTATTTCATATACGTGTACTCTCTTTACCCCGCATGTAAGCACATTAATTTAAGTTAAGCATATAACTACCATAAATTACAACCACGCCAAATCGAATATCACCTAAATAAATTGAATTACCGATGAATAAAGTGTTGCAAATTCATACTTGGCGCCAACAGATGTAAACTTTGAAAAATTTCGTGTAAATTATTCAACAATCTTCTAATAAATTGCGAATAATGAAATCAGTATGTAGCGGTAATTTAGTACAAATACATTAGATATTGGCATTGCTAAACAATTTGTAGTTTAACACCTTTAATATTTTGTTCCATAAAAATATCTGATTATGTATGAAACAAAATATTGATTTATTTCAATACGCTGGTTCGGTTTTTTATCCACCGCTTTGCTCAAGTAATGGAACATATTTCTTCATCAAATACTCTTTCGAGATTTTTTACTATTCGTCCAGATTTTCCAGACACAAAATGTTTTGGATAGTATGATCTACGTATATGTTCAAGACTATCTTTCTAGATGGCATTTTCTGCCAAGAAAACACCCAGATCAATATTCCGTAACGGTGTCGCGTGCGCGCGTGCAAATTCCATTAAGCTAACGGAGGTTGAAATATTAATGACATTTTACGGTTTAAATGCCGTGGAGAATACTACGATAATGACGGTCGTTTTTCTCCTAATTGTTGCAGCAGTGAAACTTAATTCCTCCGGAATTCAACTATCGCTGTAACGATCAAGTTTATTGGCTAATTTTAGTGCCAAGATGTAACTCCGCAGCAAATAACTAGTTTAAAATCTATTGGTTTGTACTAGAAAATAAACGCTGTTTACTTGTTAAAGCTGTCAGGAAAAGCTCAAGAAGAAATAATTCCAAGTGAGTGTGCGCAGCTGTTATTCGTCTTGTAACAGTAAGCTGAACGAGAAAAAGAAAATAACATTTTTTTTTTCTTCCGTCTTCAAATTTTGGCACGGGTTGCGAGGCAACACGCCATATTACTTTAACGATATCTAGCGTTAATTGACGAGATCTGTTGAAAAAATAAACAGTTACGGCGTGTAACGGCTTTTATAAGATGGAAATCCCAGAATTCATCTGGATCTAAAATATCAAGCTAACTAACCTAAAAAATAAATAAAACGAAGTCTGTGCAAGAAACAGGCGATAAACCGAACATAAACATTATTTGATTGAAGCACCTTACTTGAATCTCTACATGTACTTCGATAACTGCGTCTTAAACAGAGATGTATCGGATATTGATGTGACGTGCTGTAGTACAGAGTTCAATTCTGGAATAAAAATGGGTGAAAATCCGCGCTTTATAATTCGCTGCTTTATATTCTTGAATAAAGGTGCAATCCTGCTAAATTTGAAAAAGTAAAAAAATATTTGATTTCTGCTTTGTAACTGTTTAATAATATCTTCTAAAATATTCTATAATATGTAGGCCTATAATTGCCATTATTATTTTAGGATTAACGAAACAGATATTTGATCAGTATTGGCAAGCACATTATGTGTCTATTCTAATACATCCGTGAATCACAACTATAAAAATGTTCCAGCGTAGGAATAACGCCCCTTCCCCACCAAACCGAACAAATGCTCAGATTGCCTGTACCCGAACAGCATCTATTTACACAACCATTCATATTATTACTATTACAGATCCATACTGTATTGTAACTGGTTTGACAGGCTGTAATAATATAGACCAGATAATTACATTCGATTAAACTCTAGACCATGAGTGGAACTGTCAGTTTATTTGACACTGTAAAAAGGAAGAACGTTACTTCTTTATCCCCACTCTCTTCCAATGTGTTATAATTATATACAATTTGTAAGATTCAGTCCCATCTGCAAACAGACGTAAGATTTTATAGATACGGCACATTGTAAGCCATGCAATTAAAATACCGCTACACCGGATGCTATGTGAACAAAGATACGATTAGACACTGTGTTCGAGCATCAAGTTAGTTAACATATTCAATGTATACCTTATTCCGTATTCGAAACGCACCAACTAGTTTGTGACCAGCTGACTCTGAGTTGAAGACAACAGATCGTCCTTTTTGTAGCATTTGTAGCTTACGGGAGACGTTTGAATGAAAAATACCACCAAAAAACCGACAGATCACTCCAGCAGCCATATCAATAGATATTGTAATCACAAACTTAAAGCGATCATTTCATATTTTTAAGTTATATTTTTAAAATGTATTAAAATAAAGCCTTAAAATAGATGGTATCTATAAACAGTCCTACCTTGTTAAAGAATAATCCTATAATTCACTATTGCCAGTTGAGAAATTGGCAAAAATATCATTTTCAACTTCAAAACGGAGGTAACTGTGTTATTATTTCCGGTGTAAATGAGTTTTAAGTGTGAGAATGATACCTATGATCGTATAACAGTGAGTTGACAACCTATTGAGCAAAAGACATAGAAATAATTATGCTTTGACTTTCTTAGAAAATATAAAATTCTCGCTTTAAGAACGATGTGGGTTCATGTGCCATGAGCAAGAGTATATATAAAACTGCGATGACTTCCTTTTGGTGGATTATGCTGGTACATAACGACATATTTGAACCAAATCATCTATGAATAAAACAGCACCCAGTAAATGATACCAGCTATATGCGATATGTAATCCGTAACTGGACGATGCTGCGAAGAAAAGACATCTCAGAGGTAGACTCGAGTTTCAAAAATCTTGGAGTCCAAGGGGGGTAAGTGTGAACCCGACCAACATACGCCAAAACATGGAAGCAATCATATATTAGACGTCTGCATCAAACAAACCACCGACCGTCGGTAGCAATACGCGACACGTGCTTAACACGTGGAGAATGTCTCGCGACTCGAACCACTGGCTTTTGAACTTTTGGTATATTAATTCCTGACAGACCTGGATCTTTCACACGTCACGCGGATTATTATAACCCCGTTTATATTAAAATGTTAGCGCGAGAGCGGAAAGACACCGTTTTATAGCAATGTTCACTTAACTGTTTATAAACCATTAAACTAGAAATCCATTACAGAACAACTTCAATTATGAGCTCAGATGTATGGAGCGGAATGGTGTTTAACACATTTTTAGATATAACACTGCCAAATGCGAGAAACCTTTTAATTATGCATGAGGCAAGAAACAAATAATGAAGGTGCCAAGCATGTTTTTTTTTTTTTTAAAAAAAGGAAAAAAAGTAACGCCACTACCCCAATAAGTGTTTAATTTGTGAAATTATTTAAAGGTAATACAGTTGAGATGGAAAACGCCAACCTAATATATATTAAGTAATCCAAACTAATATATCTGTCATTGTTAAAAACACATTAGAGTGCACATATCAATGACATAGAACGCTAATACTCACATTTATAACGTGACATAGTAAACTAATAGGATGTTTAAGTGAGATAAATTACATGTCATGGATGCATACTAGCAATTCCTAGTCGTGAACTCTCTGTGGTTATAAAAAGTAGAGCTGGTAGCAAGGTTATCCTATTGTATGTTTCGTTACTGGCTTGTCAATCGATAATTCTTACTGCTGGTTGGTGTAAAATATGAGATTGTGGGAGTGAAACGAAGTGTTATATAATTTTGACCTAGATTTCAATACTGACGTCACGGTTTGACTCGGTCCCCGGTTTGGCTTGGTATCTAGACATATAAAATGATAGGCATACAGACTATTCAATAAGTACTCTGTGATCCTAAACAAGAAACAGAACACCAAGTCAAATTTTTATACTAATAACAAATAGTTCTGACGTTGAAAAACGTTTCTAGCAGAGTGTTTCATACATAAAGACAATTAAACAACAGTAAAAGAACCTGATAAATCAATTCTCAGCTGTTATAAAATAGGTTCCATGTGAAAAGAGGGAACTGCCTTTTCACTCGTATCCAAAGCAAAAGGGGCCACACCAAACAGGGTACCGACACCGGCATTCATCCAGAGCGAACCTAGGTTGATGTAGATTAATCATTACAATACTATTACAGTACTTTATGTATAAATAAATATGACCAGTATTCCAAGAAGTGTTCTAATTAATTAATGTGTTATCGTAACTAAGATATTAAATGCTATTCCGGAAGTGGTGTTATTCCAGATGAGATTTTGACATTTTTGTTTTCAATAGATCCATCAGATATTTCACGATGATCACTCCAAACTAATATTAAAATATCACAGAGAGGAAACATGTTTCAACGGGACTTCCTCCCAGAATAAGCCAGTTTTATTCAGTAAATATCGATGTCTGGCTGGTTGATGTTTAGCGCCTGCTTCCACGGTAGTGATATCGCAGACAATAAATATACATGTACATGTATATCTGAGATTGTACATGTACATTTAATACTTTATACTGCCCTTGGTTAACCTTCACATCGAAAACCCAAACAGGTACAAAACTAATTAAAGATTGAGTTCCTCGTACACGTACACGTATTTCAATCCTAAAAGTCTACATTTTCAGAAAATGCCAAAAATATTCTATGCGCCAAAGGACTAGTGACAAATCCAAGATCAGACGGTAACCCAGCGTTATTGGTCATCATTAAACAATTTATAACGGAAAATATACCAAGTGTAAGAATGAATCTAAGTGGTACGAAATCTTCTAAACTGAAACTCGATAAGCAACCTGCATCCGGAAAAATGTCCAGATAAGAATCTTATATCATTGACAATTTTGCAAACTAATATTACCGGGCATAATCTTGTTATCTTTATAAAACTTACTGAAAATGTGATCCGGATTCTAACAGTCAACGCCGTATAGATAAATAACCATGTGAAAGGGCAATTGTGAATGGTTATAGGATACGGTTTTCTATTTTCATAAATAAATGTTAGAAACTATTGGCGGTGTATTGTTTTCTTACCGTGTAGCTGAATCATCTCTTGGAGACACACCAATTCCTAATAAGAATAAGTTATTCAAGTATTGATGAAGATTAAATTGTTAATATAGTTACAATACATGTATGTCTCTTTCCTGTACAAAGATTAACATACACGCTATAAAGAAGGTGTCACGAATTGGACTTCATGCTTTAATAACAATTTGTCCATTTAATTGACAGCCGTGACAGATGATGTGGTTATGAACATCATAGAGAGGATACCCTGGTCATCTTTAGCTGACGATTTATGATACTCTGGGGAATTGAATTGTTATCTTAGAGATTACGTCAAAATAGTTATTTTATATATATATATCAACACCATTTAACGAATGATGTTCATAAATCCATAGACATTACAGATTACTGTTCAATACTTTTTAAAATCTATTACTTTTAAAGTAGCTAAGTCTCTAACTCAGTATCATCCAAGGTCTTCCGACATTGAAAACACGAATTATTTGTCCATTTAAATCATCATTGATGTTGTGATCTTACCGGGAAAAGATGGGCTTCTAATATCCAATATTTAAGACAAAGTAAACATTTACCACTGGTACACGAATTGTGTACCATAATGCGTTTTAGTGCGATTTGTAACAAGGGGCTCGAGAATGAGGCTAGATATATTCCACAAGTCATGTCAACAAACGGTGGTGCCATTTTCTTATCTGGAGAGCATGCACAATAAATATTATCGGTGTATAACTGATAACATAACTGATTTGAAATTAGAGTAAAAAACGGAAACGACTGAATGTAAATCAGCTTATATACATTCATATTACAGTATTTATTATATGCGTTCCGACCCATTTTTGTCAATTTCTTGGTCCAAATATTAGCGATTTAGCTCATTTAAGTATTTATCAAGGTATGGTATAGGCTACATTCTAAGCTGTTCTTTAACTCAAAACATCAGTGCAATGCCATAAAATTGACGGCATAATTTGATGATGAACTTCTAACGAACAAGGCATGTAGTTTCGTGTGTGCATCCAATTATAAATGTGAATTACCCATTATTAACGTTAAATTGGCGTGTTATCAAACATCGTCAAGTTTCATAACTACCAATATTTTATGGTATTCCAGCAATGGTGAGTAACTGGGCTTATGACATGTTCGGAACATTAACTATGTTTTGTTTGTATTCTTATTTTTAATCATGTTCGAGGGCATTCCTGGTCCGTTTTTCTTTGTAGTATAAAGTGTTTAAATAGTTAATGGGACGAATCGATTCTTTGGTCAGCGGTGATGACCGCAGTGTTGAAACCGTATATAAGGCGGAAAAGCGGTTTCTTAAAATCAAAATAAATAGAATATTTCAATAGGTACACCAATAAAATTAAAATTAGATAACAATCTTGTGCCACCGTTGCATCTTAATTATAATATCAGACAATTTCAACGGTTATAACCACTAAACAAATCACAAATCGGAATGAAGTACTCATTCGCCACAAAAAAATAGAACTGGTGAATAAGTGAATAATCTGAACACAGAACTCAAACAAAATATGTCAAATTCTATCAACATGGTTGAATGTTCACAAAAGAAAAATTATAGATTGTCATGGATATACATAACAACTGGACTTTAGTTGCCGGTATAAAAACTACCTCTTAACCTGTGTACATATAAAACTAGTGAGACAGTACATTTAATAGCCGGACATTCAGTGCGTTGACGTTGAGCGTGGAATTTTACTGACATGCCATTAAAAAATGTAAAAATTGCTAACGCACTCATAATGATTACGCAAGCTACACGTATTATCAGAAAATCTATTCAAATAACACCCACTGCTTCCGCCCCTGCTTTGATCAAAATTCAGATATGAATAGATTTATTTCAACCAGCAGTTTTAAACTATTACAGCTAATATTTCTTCTTGTATTCTGTTCGTTACATAATAGACATTATTCACGATTATCACTAAAGTTAACACAACAGAGTTATGCATCCATTAAATAAGTGCACTCATTGATATGTTTTAGTGGGCCATATGCGTGACATAGCACGGCAAATCATGTCGTTTGGTTACGTATATAGTCCAAAATGTTTTACTCTAGCCTTCGATATGGCAATCAATGGGGCCCAAGACGAGAAGGACACTCTTGACGATGCCAAGTCTAGTCAAATCAAAATGGTGTAATATGAGGCGTTTTCCCGGATCGTCGGATTTCAAATATTCTTATGCCCACTTTCTCAATCTACAAAACTGCACTACCAATTGTTTTTCCTCAACATTCATACGTGTACATATCGTTTATAATCTGATGGCGTTGATGCCAGTGGCTTGATCACGTATTGTTGTCACACACCGACATAAATATAAATATTAAAGGGTGTATTGGTATATATTCATGTATAAACAAACACAGATTAGAAGCACCTAACAATAGAATGAGATATTATTACACATAATATGGAATGACAGAAATCATCCAATCAGGAATGGGATAATACAGCATATATACATGTATTATGAAATGACACGAAACATCCAATAAGGAATGGGATCTTAAAGTAAATATAGAATGGGACATTAAAAAAGGGAAACAATATGAAAAAAATGCAAAACTTATGAAAGACTTCTGCGAATTGGGTTAATAGGTTACTCTATGAATAGATTATGTAATTAACGAGAATCTTTTATACGGTTATTTTTTTCTTCTTTATCTCTGTCCAGGCATTCAATAAGCGCTGTGCATTATAATGCATGGAATATTTTGATTAAATCTGTAGATAGTAGTGACCACGTGATTGAAGAAACAAATTATGCATTCAATATCTATTTTTAAATAGTTTTGGTAAACCACATCCATACACAAATAATGTGTACAAAACCAACTATAATTCGATCGTATTTCCAATATTTATATCATTAACACTGGTTTTAACCGTAGGGCCTCCATGGCTGAAAACTATATTGTGTAGGCTACGTCCATGGTCTCCATGTTATTCAGAAGATGCATATCACATGATGAACAAGCAATACGAGTGGGTTAACCATAATAAAGGGGTAATTTAGATAAGCCAGTGAAGCGTGGACCCTGATAAATAAACACCTAAATATTTTATCGTCTGCTACAAGATTTCTATTGACACTATGACGTCATCGATAGCTGAATGTCGTCTGCTTAACATGCTAGAAACCTGTTGAATTTACAGAACATGCATAGTCATTTACATATTAATTTTTTTTCCATTATGCCTTTCATATTAATTTATTATCAAATATAGATCGGTAATTTTCTATCCGATCGCATCTATCTTTCAAGAAAAAAAGGATCAGCGGAAACATACCGCCCAAAGTGTGCAAAACTCGAACGCCGTGATGTCTGCAACGTAAAATTTGCAATGCAAGCGAGATCGGGCCCAATGCTATGCAGATCAATCCTAGTCGAGATTCTGCAGAGCCTCGATTTGCACGCAGACAGACGCCATCTTGGTTAGACCCTGGGCCTCAAATACCATCAGTGAAGGGATGGAAAAAAATCGATTTCTCGTCACAAAAGCAACTTTAGGATAAAACGAAAACATAAATTGAAAGATTATAAGTTTACCTACCTGTCAAATTTGTATGGTAACTCTGTGCGTTCTGTAGTCCAAGTTACACGTCCATATCTGTCAACTACGCTTGCTGACAACTCGTTTAGTCCACAAACTAACCGTATAGCTGGCGGTCACGTGACTAAAGTAATTGTCAGTGCGGTCGATAAGGTTTATGAACGTCGTGTGTGAAACAGAGACTGAGCGAGGGCGTTACATGTATAACGGTCCTAAATTTATCACTGCATATGGCCGCATACATATTTTTTTTAAAAGCCTACTCAGTTTATAATTCATTTTTTTTTATTTACTTACAAGGTCGTTTTAATGACATTCTTTCCATGAAATGAGATAAATGTTGCACGTAGTGACATGGAATATAAAAACTTAAAAATACCTCACAAACCAAGCTTTTATTTCGTGCGTTTGTAAATGTATATTAAAAAAATCATTAAAATATTATAAATAAATTACAAGATACTCAAGTATTTTTAGAGGTGTAATGTATTGAATTTACATTTTATTAACATTAAATTAGTTGCTCGCGATGCAAAAGAAATTCTTGTTGATTTTTATTTTATCGATCATATGTTAATTATTCATAAGAAACGGTTTCTTCCAAATTGGCAACATCTCGTTGAATGAACATTTTCATTTGACCAGCGATGGAAATCACTTAATATTGAAACAATATATCTAAAGCGTTGATTCCCCGGAAAGAAACGGTTCTGAAACGAATAACGCGGTTCTGTGGAGGGATTTTTCTTTCTTTTGGCAAAATAATTTAAATTAGATAATATTAAAATCTCGATTTAATAAGTTTACGGGCATTACAGAAGCTTAACGTTATTAGTGGTGTGAATAATTTATTCTATAAACTGAGTATTATTTATCCCAATTCACGTAGACATTTATTTGATAAATATTCCTGGGGAGTCAGAACGTCCAGTCATCTGAATGAATTCGGACTTCTGTTTAATACCGATATGGAAACAAAACGAACGACTTCCTTTTAAAAAAAATCGAATCCTGCAGAAGATACGACTGATTTAGTACTGAGATATTTAATTTCCATAAAGCGGCGCAGATATATTTTTATTATCAGAACAAATATACTTTTAATTACTATAATTATATTCTGTTGCTGGAAGTTGTTTAATTTTATATATATTTCAAGTGCCTTATAGTTTTAACCCAAAACTTCAAAAGGATTCAAACGGATATGTTTCTTCTAAATAACATGCCGTTCCAACGATCCGCTAATGAAACCGAAATAATACTTATCAAATTTAGATGCCATAACTAAATTTACAATGTCACAACCAACAGCGTCTTAAATGAGGAAAATTGACTTAAACGAGCAATCCGTACTTTTGTCAATTTGTGACTAGTAATAACAAATAAATCATTCTTTTTTAAAAGTCTTTTAATACGCAAATTTCTTTGTAAAAATTTATAAACGCATTTCACTGAAATAAAGTATAAATTTTATAGAAATGTTCTGATCACAGTTGGCATCAGCATCTTTATTTAATAAATATTGGCATTGGGTATTTTGTGTAATTCTCAATTTTTTATCGTATAATTTTCTCCTTGTATTTCTTTGTAATTTATCAATGAAACTTATTAATTGGATATTACAACCGCTGTTTTATGATAATATATTAATTTAAAACAGAAGCATAAGAATTTTTAAAAAAGTGGATAGATTATACATTTTTGTTTGTTTCTAATTATTCAAAATCTATCACAGAATAAAATGATTAAATGGAAATATGACAGTGGAACATACATCTTTAACAGAAAGCATTTTATGTGCCACCTGGACAAATTAATATGTTTAGATTAATTACAAAAGCGTCTCTATTCCCATTACTTCATTTCACCCCACCCACTCCCGCCCTCTTACTTTCAAGTAAATACAGGTTTTTAAATATTTCGACTATTTATGTGACGGGTAAAATAGAGGCGTTTTTCCCCAAATAGAAGGCCCCGAAAATTAGAAACGGGTTTTTGCTCCTACTTATGATCGAAACTGGTATTCGTTCAATCATAGATTATGTCATGTCGTTCGAGTTGATTAAGTTATGCCGTTCCTTATAAGATATGATTTTACTTTGGCTTTAAGAGATATTTAAGGCAACACAAATTACAATTTTTGAGATCAAAGGAATTCAAAATAATTTGACAGATATTCAGATATTTGTTGTTAATAATTGGGAATATAAATGAGAAACGAATATACTGCAGTTGAGCCTCTAAGCAAATACATCACATTTAGGGAATATAAATTGGTTTCCAAAAACTTGTCTTTGTTTCGGTCATAAAATATTAATTTTCTAATATTCAACAATTGTTAGCTAGCGCTTGATTTGTTTTTGTCTATGCAGTGTGGGTAGATTTTAATATATTAATATGGAATATATTTTTCTCGTTTATGAATATGCCAATGCAATTTGAATGACCCTATTAATCACTGGCATTGTTGTATTATTCGATCTGATAACACTGAATTAATTGATGAATTTATTGAAACAGATAACAGAATTATTAGAACATGAATATCAATCATTGACACCGTGTAATTTCTGGGAAAAAAGCAAGTGACTGGTATTAATGCCAAAAAGAGCAAATAAAAATGTCTATTCATCCTTAAGTGAAATTCGATATCTGAACGCCTACGGATTGGTGACTGTGAAATCTCTTTTCCAAATGCTTGCCTATTTGTCGTTTAAAAAAAACAACATTGCAATCCACTGATTATTAGTGATTTTAAAATTTGAGAAAAAGGTGTTAGTAAGAAAAATAAGTACGTGCTTAGTCGATCAAAGGACAGGTACACCATAGGAGTTTTTTCCAGACATATTAATCCGCAATTGAATGGGTGTGGACATCTAAATTTCTTCATCCGGCCCTGAGTGTTATATTTGTGGTTTGCGAGAATTACAACGGTCTTCAATGTTAAAGTGATAACTAATTTTAAACCTTTAAATGTACGAAATTAATAAATCAAATCACCGAGCTCAACCATGATTACGTTTAAATTTAAATGAAAACTGCACATATTTCTTTTGGAAAGCATTACTAGCACAAAATGCATTTGACACTAATTCTTTGGGATGTTGTAACTGTCTTGAAGCGCAACAAAGTTCCACTGACCAAATCGCCAATAGGAAATTCAAAAATATATTGTTGTACACATGACTAAGTGACGTTTGACCATAGAAGTCCGCTCATTAATGATTAATAATTGTATTTTCAGGCATTTAGTCCCAACCAAATGCATTGTGGTCAGACAAAATACTTCTTTTATTTAAATTAAACCGTTTTGATGAAAAAGTCGACAAAATTTATTAAGTTATTCACCAATTCTAGCGAAAAAATTACTACCAGTCGTCGATATTATTATAGTTTATACTACGTGACACTCCATCGATTTTCATTTATATTATATCTTAAACATACATTATGCAAGAGCTAAATCTGCCTATTGTAGGTTTTTCTTTAGACCTGAAATGTTATATAAACTATTAATTAGATATATTAACATGAAAAGACCTTAATCTTATGTGTCGGATTTTCACTAGATTTGAATCCGATCTGCTGCCCAACGCTCATTGATGATTAAATCCAAAACTGGATAATCGAGACTATGTCTTTTTTTTTTATTGTACCGACTTTAGTAATGATGATCGAGGCTATGCCTAAAATTCGATCGCAAATATCTCGGTTCAAAGTGGAGCAATTGGACTGAAATTTTCAGCTTATACCCTTTACATTATCTAGTTTTTGATTATTAAAGTGAGAACCTCCAGCTTTTTATCTAATCTTCCATAAGTAAAGACGGTTGGAAACCACGATAATAAATCTGTAAAGGGATAAAGGGTAAACTTAAGTTTTATATTTCTAATTTTGAGTTATCGGTGACCAATGCCATCCAAATATAACTAATTTTTATAATTATCACCCTTAACATGTAAAAAAATAAAATCTGAGTACATGTATAGAGTTTAAGAACAAACAGAAGCAAAGGCACTTTTATAAATAACATTTTGGTCCAATACTTTTTCCAAATCGATCATTTCTAACTTATGTCATGGCCATTTAAAGTTTACATTGGTTTTCATTGATTTCATACGCCATTATTATGTGTCTTAGACAAATAAAGTAGTAATTATTATATCTTTACCGTGCATTCTTCATGAACGATTTAATGATTTTTTCCCTGTATTTAGATATCTTTAAATTAAAATTGTACATATTTTGAACTTCTGCGATATTATGTAAACCATCCGCTTTGTTGAGCATTTAATATATTAATCAAATAAAAGCAATGTCCAGTTTTACTGTTAGTTCTTACATATAAAACATTTCACGAAATGTATAAAATGCCAAAAAGTTATGCATGGAGTGGCTAGCTTTGCTTAATTATTATTCCCACGTGTAATGTACATTTATTAACTGATTTCACGGAAGATAAAATTTCATGAAAAGTATTGGCTGAATAAACAAAAGATGTATGTGTGAAAAGTGTGCCTTGCGAAATACCCCTATATAATATTAATAAATATCAGTTCAAAATCCTATTGAAATGGTGAGAATTAGCCATGAAACAAAAATTTATATCGGACCAGAAAGCATGATTGAGCCTGCTTAAGGACCTCATTCAGAATATGCCTTTTTAACAATGCCCAATAGTAGGGATAACACATTGTCATTATATATTCAGCAGACTTTGAAGTTAGACAGAAAGATTTAATCCAATAATGAAAAAAGTAAATAAAATAAGGTAATTTAATTATTGTTAAATTACTGTTACGAAGAACTAAATGTCATATATCTTAGTTGATTTTCAGAACATCTTTCTTACCGTTTAAAAATAATGTTTAAAATAACTGTTCACAACAACACTGTGGTTCAAAGTATTTAGTTGGTGCTAATTTGGGGAAGAAGTCAATTGTAAACTTCCCTCATGTAGTTTTATTGCATTAGGTTTCAATCGGAAAGTGGAAGAAAGTACAGTTTACAAACTTCCCTTTGCATAAATGATGTGTTATTTCATGTTGGTGTAAAAATAGACAAGGGTTGTTGTTTGGTTGGTTTTGTTTACATGGATATTTTCGCGATTAATTATTATCTCTAATGTCTGGACATTCTTCATTGTGTTAGTATATAACAGTATCAATTGTATAATTGATCCACAAAGTTTGATGTTTATGCTTAATATATATATCGATGGCTTGGAACACACCTGTACTATGTCCATTTTTAAGGTTTGAGAAAAAAACGTATTTTAAGATTTCAATAAGCTATAAAAAAGTAAGTTATCAGTGGATGTATATGGTTTCAGGAAAGATTATTGCTTGAATCAATTCAAATAGGCTGATAGAGACGCACTTCAACTTAAGCACAGCATACAGCTGATTTTTGGATAAATGTGATCCACAATGACTTATGTCCGTACTATTTTGTCAGAATAATTGCACAAAAGACTTATGTCCGGACATGGACTATGTGTGTTCTAAAGAAATATGTGGGTAGTGCACAACAAATGACTTATGTCCGTACTTTTTTGTTCAAATTGATGTACAAATGACTTATGTCCGCACTTTTTTGCCAGAATAAATGCACAAAAGACTTATGTCCGGACATGGACTATGTGTGCTCTAAAGAAATATGTGGGTAGTACATAACACTTATGGTTATTGTGCCTTTTCGACAGCTTTAAATTGTCAGGGGACTTGTATCTTTTTACACAACAAGCGCCCTGGAATAAGGATTTTTAATATCTGAAAATCTTATTTTCACCAAAAATGGACATAGTACAGTTGTGCTCTAAGCCATCGATATATATATACAGTATTGGGGGCCACAGGTGATATTTACAGGCAAATGAACAATTGGTATTTGACTTTTTATCTTTAGAATAAATATTTACAATAATGGTATTAACTATCACATACAATAAGATTATGATCTATGGACAGCAAACAATGTTAAAGTGAGGTCAAATCAACACTCGTCGCAGAAATAAATAAGACAGGTACATTGATCCTTTCCCTTTCTAAAGATCTATTCCTCTTATCGAGATTATAAATATTGAATTTGCGGCACAATCTTTGATAAATGTGATACATTACATCAATTATATTTGTCTGCAGAATACCAAGCAGGAGATAGGTATTTGGATTGAAATTGTAGGTATGGTTTGTATTTGTGGCTGCACACCACGATCCATACAGACACAGACCCCTGCTTATTTTTATGGCAATTTTATTTGAAAAGTATGTTTTTAAATAAAAAAAGATAACAATTATTTTCAACAGTCTATACCTTGATGAAACTTTACCCACAAAACAAATTTATTAGTAGTTATCTGTCATTCTCTAGATCGGTTCACTAATGTATTTATCAGCTAAATAAATTCACAACGACTATAAATACTACAGATTATCATCTAGATCTGGTTAAAAACACAACAGCGATGCGGGGATCACTCAATGAACAAGCTAACCTTGTGTGGTGTGTGTATGTGTGTGTGTGGGGGGTAGTATTCGGAACTCGGGTGTATTAGTAATGCTTTCTGTAAATGTCTCGATTATGAGACTTTTATGAATCAGTACAACAATTTTGCATACACGGTGTTGTAATCACTATTAAAACTTTAAGACAAATGTCTCCCAAACGCTACAATTTTTTTAATAATGGTGGTACCCACCTTTAGAGGTGATAAAAACAAATATCACACAACCAAGAATTGGTTTGGTTAATAAGTGGAGATCACAAAATGTTATATAAATCAATAGATACTGTATTTAACACTTTAATATTTCTTGTATTTACATAGTTTGATTTGTGTAATAGTGGGTCTAAACAATTAGGACCATGTTTTTCATTGAGCAACTTGTGATAATGTCTTATTCCAGTGTTTGTATGAGGTAGACCATGTAAAGTTTGAGATATAGAACATTAATAAACATGTATATTATATCCACCATCTTCTGCAACATATTGACTATTCAACAAAACCTAATGGAAAATGCAAATTAAAGAAAAATACTGTGATTCTAGACCAAAAATGCAATAGAGAAATTGTTAAAACTATACATACCTGAAAGATCATCCTGCAAAAAACTACTGTGATAAAATTATTATCAGCCCCTTAATAAATCCCGTGTGGTACTTTTCGTCTTCGATATCATATATTGCGGAAGAAGACGTTAGCAACCAACAAGCAAATATATATATGTATGGGCAATATATTTATAACTCTTATTAATAACTACTCTGTATCATAAGAAAGAAAGTGTGTATATATGTCTTTCCATTTAACATCAAGTCATTAATTGGCGTTCTTTAAAAAATGTCTTATGAAAATCGAATAGAGAAATTGTGTCAAAAATACAAACCCAATATGCTAGGAATTAGTATGTTACAGTTGCTTAGATTTTCAATAGATTATAACAAGGGGGTATGCGAAAGTTTTCTAAGGGCCATATCTAAGTGCAATACATTGATTTTTACAAAGATGAATGTTATCAGAAAAATAAACACATTTTCGAATGGGAAAGGCACTAGTTGCTATCAAGATCATCTAGAGGAAGCAAAGTAGTATAATGGCATATTTCAAAATTGTGTGGTGTTTGTTTGCTTGGGGTTTTTCTAAAAACTAAACATACATGTATTTCGATACACGTACATGTTTTTAAATGTATAAATAACATTGCACCTACTTATCTTAGTAATCTTTTATGTTTTTATGAACCTCATCGACAATTCTGGTCTTCCATTGACAATTTGTCACTTATTGAGAAAAATGCTAATCTCTTCAGTTTCGACGAGAGGACTTTTAGGGTTGCTGTCCCAAAACTATGGAATATACTTCCTTATTCCATTCGGCGATGTACTTATTTCTCTTAAAACCCCACTTGTTTAATAGGGCTTTTAATTAATCATCTCTGTGATAATTATTACTTCCTTTTACTCAACTTTTATGTATATTATTCACTTTTAATGTTTTAATCCTATATTTGTTTTGTCAAGTGATTTAATATATTATGTTTATTGTAAATGGCTCTATAAACGCTTACCGGTATAAATAATAATAATGTTTAGAGGCCACAAATGATTGTTGGATATCTTAAGATCACGTTTAAAGGACCACAATAACATTCATCAAGAAATTAAATGCAGTTGACATCGTATTTAAATTAACTTTAGAATAAGTTTATTATCAAAAGTTGGATCAGTGGGCTACTCAGAGTGCCATATTTTCATCCTTGAAAACCATTAATGATCTGTAAGAAAGCTACTGATACTCATCGATGAATTGACCGATTTGTTTCAAATTTTGAACACCCAAACGTGATTCTACATTCAAACCAAGTAAAATCGAAAATTATATTCTTTCAACCGGCGGATACCTAAAAAACAAACAACAAAAAACAGTGTCTCTTTAAAAATAAAAATAGTGTGTCTTTCAGGGTTATTTGAGGGCTTCCATAGAGAGGAACACTATTGTTAAAATAATAGCATGTTATTACATTACAAATGTAATGTGTCATCAATCCACAAAACTGATGGTGAGTCTACGTTTTGTTGTCTGGCAAACTATCTTTCTCCCTCTGTAAACGTCATCAGATAACCTACAAATCGAATACCTTTGATGGGTAGTTATTACATAAATCTCGACAATAAGAACAGTGAAATGACGAAGGAATGTAATTGATGATTAAGATAAGATGAAAGAAATCTGAGAAAAGAACATAAACAAGATTTCCATGGCTTGAATCATGTAAACTGGTGGTTATGTCGTTATGACATTGTGAAATGACGTCAATACAACCTGCTCCAGGGTTGGAATCGCTGTAAATGCTTCAAAACAGAAACTATACGTGTACATGGATATGACTAAGTGATTACATTGCCACAAATAGACAGCCTTGCCAGCCACAGTCTTCCTGGGGTTTCCTGTCTTGTTCGAAATACATGCACATAATTAGATATATGTAAAATAAAGAAACTGTAGCTTTTAAGTTAGGTATAAGACGGCGATGTGCAGGAGACCAAATATATAGTGGCAAGGTCGAAGCCTATATCAAGAGAATTGGTATTTTTCTGCTATAGGTTGCTGAATTGGCATGACTTGGAAGCGAAGTATATTGATTATGGGGAGAAAAATTAATGGTAGTCGTGAAGGGAATCTCTTAGTGGATGGGAAATCGATTGGCTAAATGCCTGTCTCCGTGGAAATTCTGTGTGCATCCTACATGTACTGTTCAGACTGAACTAGTGGGTGTGACATAAAGGTGCATGGGTAGTAAGTATATCTAGAGTCGGGTATTTGAATCTAGGTACGATTTACCCAAACTACACATCGCTAGTCATGTGATCTTGCTATGATCTAAAATATGCATGTCTCACGTCGATCTCTTATTTTCTATCAATTTGTCTTGGCCCGTTCTTCAGTTGGGTCTAGAAACATGTGTTGCGGTCGATATTACCGAAAGCTTACATTTAATAGAATTTCTTTCTAGATGAAATATATAAAAACACAGATCGTTATCACATCACGTGCTGTCGAGGTCAATATGTGTCGATACACACATGGTGTCTTAGCAACCGATGAAATTTCGCTCATAAACCATAATGACAGATGGCTTTAATCCAATCAATTTCTTATTATCACTCCCAAGTAGACCACGTGATCGGGCATTAATGAGTGATATCCCACGGAGAATATAGATTAACCCTTTCCTCATTGGTTGATTAGACTGGGTGTCACGTGCAAGTACGTGGTACTGTGCTTCCGTTCTTTCACCGCCTGGAATATTAAAATAATAAAATTGTATTACTAAACGGCATTTCACATATGTTATAAATTCACAATCACGAGTATTTTTTACATATAAAACTAACCTATTTAGCTAAACTCACTTAGCTAATAGCTAATAGTGAATGTACAATATATGCAGTGGTAGGATATAGATATAAATAGCTACGGGGTTCTCATCGATGAGGTGAAGTAAGCAACGACTGATTTAAGAGCATATCAGTTATAGAAGCCCCCCCCCCCCCCACGCCCAATCTCCCTAATTTTTTCAGAAAAACATAACCCATATTAAATATTCAATAATTTTAACAACTATAAAGGGGTTAGGAGGACGTTATGTGTATCATCCAAGTTCACCCTGTTTGCACGCCCTTCTTAATCTAACGTGATCTACCTCGGATTGATTTAGTAAGTCAATTATTCCTTCCTACCGATATACTTAGCATATCAAATTCTTTTTCTATATAATAATGGACTAGTACAGTTATTCTACCACTTCATTGAACACGTGGTATTTTATATGGAATTACTAATAAATTACATTGTGATATGATTGGTGATATATTCCATTATCTGCACATAATATGACAATACATTCTTAAAGTCACTGCTAGAGACAGCGGACAATGGCGCTTCTTTAATTTTAAAACTAAAATAGACTGAAATCTTCAAATATACGATCAGTGATAATCTCATATTCATAACTTTTATTAAGATTTAAAATTGAATAAATTGACAACACAAGGCGAGAAGTAAAGAATAAGCAACCCATTCAATGGAAATTAAAAATATTACTGATGTGCGTACTAAAACATGTCCACATTTACAATGAAAACAGGCACGAATGTCAGTAATTTTATCTGCGGAGCGTTTTATATAATTTAAAAATTGTATAATTCACTTCGTACTGTTACATTTCTTAAGTTATGTATACGCATAACTTTCATATTGCACGTTTTAAGATATGTCATGCGGTTATTTAGCTCGCATAATACTGTGTCTAACATTCACAGTTCGATAAGATAGAATACGAACAAAACATGAATAAAAAATAAAGACTACTCATTCGTGTAATGTATATTGTTGGTTTATACATAAATGTATTAGTTGAAAGAAATAGCTCGGATATGCACTCAGATATGCAGCATTCAATAAAATTAAATACACGTACGCAGAAAATATGAATAAAGATAACGCATTCAATTGCATTTATTGACATTTTATATATAATCGATGGCAGAAGGAAATACGCGTAGCTCGGAAAAGGAACACTTTTGCGTTCAAACACTACAATAAACGTAACAGTTTATGGATAAATTACTGTATTTTTAGTCGGAGCTACGTTTCTATAATGATTCTCTTGTCGTTTTCAAGCACAATGATAGTCAGAAAGAACGATGAAGACATTAGTGCTTATAAGAAATTTTAAACTGTGGCTAATCTCCATATTGATGTCTAATATACTGTGTAAACGGCATTTAGTAATGGTATACATTAAAATATACACAACAGCTCTATGGAAATGAAATAAAACGGGGTTTAACCTCATACCGTTCTGCTCCGAGTGGGCTAACGAAGACGGGCATAGCGGCGCTTCGGCCTACTCTTACATCGAATTCCAACTGCTAGGGGATCTTTTACGTGCACGCCAATGTGTACACGGGACCTTGTTTTTTCGTCCCATCCGAACGACTAGACAGCTGTCCTTGCCGTGTCCTCTGTCCTGCACCATTGACAAGGGAAACCACGCCGGAAAATCCCGTTGATCTTTCTCGGTCAACACGGGGAGCAAACTCGCGATCTCCAGGCTAGCTTGCCAGAGTCTTACTCACTTAGTCACCGTGGCTCCAACAATAGGTTCGTGAAAAACAAATAGTTTACTTTTAAACGAGGCTATGTCTCTGCAATGTTTCTCTTGTTTTCAAGGACTATCTTGTCCGAAAGAACGAACGCGGTTAAAATTGTATTGGAAACTGAACTTAAACATAGTTTGAGTTCTGTACCTACAACATTTTGTACGTAAGTCTGACTTTGTAATAAATGCACAACATTTACTTTAAGTACGTTACCCGCGCTCGCCGTGCTTTACTATCGACGTACGGAGATGTTGGCAACTTATTAAACTCGATTGGCAATTAGTAATATAACTTAATTCAAAAATATAGGCTTAATGAACTGTATAAATATTGACTAGACCATTCCCACGGCCGAGAGAATCCAATCCATTGTAACAAATACCCAACCTTTACTTTCGGTACGTTACTTGTGCTGTCCTTCACGTGTGGCATAATAGGTAACTTATTAAACTCAGTTGGTAATTAGTAAAAACAATATGAACTCCTTCAAAACGATCTCTATTTATTCCCACAGCCCGATTCTGTATAACATTTTACGACATAACCAAAAGTAGATGTGAAAATTCTAAAATAAATCTGTTTGAATACATGATGTATAAGTAAATTTTCACGATTCTAAGATCGATTGCAAACAATTTTAGGCCTTCATTTATTAATGTTTAAAATAAATAACTACACACTGTTACTATATAATGTATAGCCACGAGAGCTATACCGAAATATAGTTAAATAAATGAGAGCACGTGTGACAAATTACCGTTTACCATGAAATGAACTTTGTTATCAGAGAATAACGGTAATTATAGCGGTCTGCTATCTTTCTCTTGATATACCACACCTATACAACACAGCTGTTCCCGCTCTTTTTACATATATAATCACTCATCACGTGGCATACACAAAGTCCAGCCTTGTCCTTTATGAAGACACGTCACGTGTAATAGTAATATTTCTTTTTGATATTTTTTCTTTATCCTAGAGATGTTTGAAGTTTTTACCCTTGACCTATTTTTATTAATTCACAAAGTATAATTAAAACATATAAATATCTTATGTTCCTTAAATCATATTTTATTATTGACAGAAACTTTGCAAAGTAATAATTTGTTTCAAAAGGAACAATTTTTCTAGTATCATAAAAACAGACGAATTAAAAATAGATTTACATCACAACCAATAACATTTTCAATTTGCTTTCAAGACATTAAATCGCAAAAATAAATGAGTAAAATACAATGTTATTAGTCAGAAAAAGTGCAACACATTAAAAATATATCGGTAAGTCTACAAATACGATTATCCGTCTGTTTTGCCCAATGGCGAATGATATAAATTTTCTCACAGCAGGAAGTCGCGAGAGCGCGTGCAACCTAGGCAATATGATGCCAATCACTACCACGTGCTAAATATATACTTATGTAGGAACGACATGATTCGGACGGTTTTACCACAATATAATGTAAAACAGATTAATTCTGACTTTCCACGTCATTTCATGTGTATTTGTTCAAAACCAACCTCCACCAGTCTTTTACACCAACCCTTAACGTAAATGCAATGTCTTGTGCAAGTTGTAACGTGTACAACTTGAACTTATTTTTTTTAAAAAACGTTAGCAACGACTTCTTATCAAATGCTGCAGAATTGAAGAATACATACTTATATTTTGCATCAGATTTCTTTATATTGACCCTTTAATTCATCTAAGTGGTTGTTAGGCAGTGTTGAAAAACATCCTTATTTTGAGAAGAAATTTTGCATGTGAACCGAAAAACAATAAATACATAGTTCAAAGTATGGATCAGTTTACATGTAGCGATAAATTACTCCCAAAATTTAATGATAAATGGTATTAAAGGGATAGTTTACTAACTTAAGCATTTCCCTTCCAGTTATGCTGGATACATGAACAGACATACATTTTAAGCTATATGAAATAGGGTAGTCACAAGTCGATTTTATCTGACAAAATCAAATATCATGATGTTGCCTGGTAACGAATAAACGCCCACATACATTACATTATACAAGAGCTAAATCTGCCTATTGCAGATTTTTATTTATAGCATGAAGTGTTATATAAGCTATCAATTAGACATTAATTATTAACATGACAAGACCATGATCAACTCTCGATGCCATCTGACCCTTCCGATTTTCATTAGATTTGAATCCGATCTACCGTTTAACAGCCATTGATGATTAAACGCAAAAGTGGATAATCGAGAATTATTTTCTTTTTGTCACAACGGGGGGTAACAATAACAATCGAGGCCACAAGGTTGTTAAAATGAGTATTTCTCGGCCTATATAGAGATAAGTAATTTGACTGAAATTTTCAGAATATTCCCATTACATTATCTATTATTTAACTTTTATAGTGAGAACTGTCAGCTCTTTAACTAATCTTCAATAATGTATCTTTAAGAGAACGAATTCCACTGCAGCTCAGATTCCATTTCACAGTCGGGTTTGGGGGACACTTTGTTGAAACAATTTCACCTCACTGTCTAAGTATATCAGTTCTATATTTGTAGTACAAGTTATATACTAAAACCAATACCAGCACCTATGACCTGTACTGTGCATACACGACACACAGTTTCAATGAGCATGGCTTGATAGTGTGTCTCCTATAACATGCCAAACAATTCCAGTAATTTCTAATTCATTAGTGCAACCGAATTTAGTGCGGGAGAGAGGGATGGGGTTTAACGTCCACTCGACACGAACTAGGTCATTTCGGGACTAACATATGGTTCAATTTTATTTCAATAATTCGCTATCGCGTAGAGGTCTTTAGCAGTGTTAGGAAACCGAAGTACCCGGAGAAAACAGACGAGGCTGGACAGGCGACCCTACTCCTCGTCACGCACAAGCGGAAAATCGAAAACACGTCACTTGACTCAAAAGCAGACCGAACACGGGACCTCCATCTTAGGGAGCCATCGTCTTATTCACTGAGCCACCTCGGCTTCCTCTACAAATTGGACACACGCAATTAAACAAGAATGAAATTATCCGCAATCATTCATCTGACCGATGTATATCAATTCAGTTTAAGCAGCTCGGATGATGACATCTCGTGAGCTGATGATAAACTAGACCTATATCCCCACTTTTGGTTAAAAATGATATTCCACTGTAAAAAATACTTTCCATGTTAACAGGTTCTATGTCCTGGTTTAAATTTTCTCTAATAGAGGGCAGCTGGGAGACCATCCAGTAAATATAAAGAACCACATACATTTTCAATTTCATCTCAAGACGTTATATGTCCAGTTTATCCAATCTGGAAGCCGGATCTATGGTCACGTGATCAGACGAGAAGCCGGGTGAAGAGAACAGTACCATCTCAAAGCAACAACTGTTTGATGGAACCGGGAGAAAGTTACTTGCAGAGTTTACTAGATGCAAGTTGTTGGTCCTTTTTAAACCATTTGGAAATTGAACTCTGTGGTTGACCATTCATTGAAATAAAGGATCGTATGTCCGTATGTCTGTGTAATTCACGGTATTTTGAAAACCTCAACGTCCTATCTTCATTTTCATGTTTCCAGATCATCTACATAAAAGCAGACTACCATGGGTAGTCGTAGTACTGTAGTAATACTGCCTCAAACATAAATATATGAAAAACAATGTTTGAAATTTGAAGTTATGATGAAGCCAAAATTCTAATCCGTTTTCTCCATGTTCTAAAATATGGATATAGGGTCCAGTTAATCATCAGCCCACAATTTGTCCTGAAAACTTTGACAAGATCCTAAGCTGTGAGCAAGGGCAAATGACTCATGAAATAATTATTTGAAATTAATGAAAAAGAGTATGCTTCTTGGTTCCACTAATCTGAACAATCAAGGTTGTCGTAAAACCCCCATAAGAGCATGTGAGTTATAATGAGGCCAAATTTCTAATCCCGTTTTCTCCATTTTGTAAAATATGGAGATAGGTCCAGTTAATCATCAGCCCACGATTTATCCTCAAAACTTTCTCCAGAGCAAGGGTAAATGACTGTAGAAGTAATTATTTTTAGTTAATAAAAAAGAAAATGCTTCTTGGTTCCACTAATCTGAACAATCAGGTTTGTCGTAAAAGCACACATAAGAGCATGGACAATAACTAATTAATGGACTTCGTTGACGAAATCGAGTTTTTTTCGTCTCCAACATGCAGATATACAGAATTAATATAGCGATCAGATTTGCAACTTACAAACGATATGTAAAATATAGCGAATGGTACGATGTGTCGAACGAAAAACACCATAAACGTGTATTTCAACGATTAACCAACATGTATGCCTGAGATGTCAGTTCTAGTTACTCAATCTATCTTAATACATTGACATTCAGTTCTAAACATCCATTAATTTGTGTTTTAAGAAAATTGGATTTCTCGATTTCCATTTCATGCTTTTATGCTGAAGTCGGAAGGCAAAGAAAACCGAAAGGGGATGTTGGAGTTCTAATCATGGTAAAATTTAAGGACGCCCCGAGGGCCTTCAAATTTAATAGTTTATGGTACGTGAACAAAGAAACGAAAGAAAAGTAAATTGAACACGTCTGAGGGTAACATGAAGATGATTGAAGTTGGCTGAATTATTACGGTTAGTGGTGCCTTTTATTGATCAGAGAATTCACCATGCATTCTATAGTCGCGCATTAATACACCATAAACACGTAGTTCGGTCGTTTGAGGCATCTTGGGGCATAATACATCGCTACATGTTTCCACCTAATTTATTTCCCAATAATTATAAAGGAAGCGCGTGCCACTTCGCCTTACAGATTCTGATATCAAAAATAGTCCCCAAGCGTCGAAATATCTTTACAATTCTTCATCGAATATTATTTTGCCTGCTGTAAATGTCCATGCAATGCATATTAATAAACGCAGGTCATAGAAATGGAGAATTTATCCGCCCGTAAAACATGTTTCTTTTCTGTGGGCGCGTGCAAGGTTTATTGACGTCAATTCTTTTGGCAGACAGCAAAATAAACAAGCACACGCGACGTATGATTGGATACAGTATTGTTGCCATGGAAACCTCATTCCCAGGGGCACAATACTTCCAGTTGAGAAGTTATTGTTATACAGTAAAAGATATCTCAATATAATAAAGGGAAATGAGTCGATCCGCTGTTACCATATACACCAACCTAATGCTGACATAGATAATTATTCAATCAATTGAATCCGTTCATTAAGTTTGCCAAGTATTAAGGCAAATTTCAAAACATATTACCTGAGTATAGTAAATTTTATAATCAAATTATTCCACACATCTTACTATCCTTTGGCAATTTGTCATCGTCGACAAATAATCTTATTTAAGAACCAACTGTATCACTCACAGTTAGATAATTTGGACCAATACTTTATCAGATGAGAAATCAAATTGTCAACGAAACAAAAAGAAGCCATTATTTTTCGTTTGAATATTGGATGCTTTTCATTAAAAATCCCGACAGCGCCAATATAGTAATAGTGCTTTGAAAACATGCATTTAGTTACGATTTTACAATCAGGGCTGTCCCGTAAAAATGGCATATGTTATTAAACCATCTCCAATGATGCCAACAGTTCTGTAGCCAAGCATGATGACAGACTTAAGAGCTAAGCAGTGGGATTCGTCACTGCTTTCATTTAACAGATTATCTTAGACCAACTGTCAAAAGATTCAGTGGATAAATAATTCAGTCGTGTCTTGGAATCGAAGGTGTTGAACGCTACTGATTAATGTGCTATAAAATGAAACAGAAAATGAAACGTTGCATGCAAATTAATACTAAATCCGAATGTAAGAACACCTCCAATTAAGAGATTAAAATAACACTACAATTACACGACTAGTTTACGACTATTGTTTAATAAATGCGTGTGCAAGGATATCTTCCATTACGAGAACACTAGCAATTACGAGACTTTTTTTTAAAAATACATGTATAAGTAGCACTACAATTTATTAAAAGCCTATAATTAAGAGACTGAATACCTACTACAATCAACAGACAAGTGTAACATTACCATTTTACAAAATGAGCGTTTAAGAACCTAAACAATTAGGAGACTATACACGTATACATGTATAGTGTAACACTGCAGTTTTAGAAGTCTGTATAAACGTTCACAAGCATGAGACTAGTGTAATGCTACATTTTATAAAAACACAAACTAAAAAAAGGTGAATGATGACTTTTTGGGACAAAAGTTTACGGTTTCATAATTTATTTTTCTTGGGGCTTATTCTATCCCACATTACATCTTGGTTGCTTTAGGTTATCAAGATCTTGCAACCACTTATTGAAATAGAATATTCGAAACATATAATGGTTCTAATAAAGCTAGCCACAAGAAAGACTAGTCCCTGCAGGTAATGAGAAACCACATTTCAAGTCGAATTAAGTAAATCTGTTTCTTATGCAATAATCGATTATTCGCCATTAACCTCACTGGGGCTCCTTAACTCATGGCGCCACTGCAACAGTAATGATCTGGAAATCTATTTCAGAGATTCTGACGTGGCTGACGTCTTTGATAATAACCATGATGCGTTTTGAAATCTTTTCTACAGAACTTGAGTCCTGATTACTTCGGTAATTGGAAGAGGTTTCGTAAAGTTAATTGGCATGATCGGTCAGTTCGGGGTTTCTGCCTTCCAGATATCAGAATCGATCAGTGGATTAGAACTGCACACCAAAGGTAATAGAAGCCCGCGAATTTATTGGAGCTCAGCATCTGCGGTTCCGATCGATGAGACAAGATGGCGAAGTAATGAAAAACAGATTGAGCCCATCTCAATGATTGTTTTATTAAAGAGGATGGATTCTCCAGCACAATAGAGCACAAACAACATATTTTAAGTGGTCGCTTTAAAACGTATTCCTAGTGACGAGAACGTCGATAAGGACATAATATGTCATTTTAATACAGATTGAAATGGGGATGTCATTAATTTCCGTACACAAGACAATTAATGTCATTGTATGAGGATAAACACGTAATTAAGAAGAAAACAGACCTGAAACTGGGCTCTGATTGTTGAACTCAAATATGCCATTAGTTGAAAATATTAAACAATATCTAATCAGAAGAGGGTTGAATAAGGTTATTGTTACATCTAAAGAGAGGATTCGATTTATTTTTTCAGATTATATTTTAAAAAAAGGTAACCAAGTAACACGGAATCAGGGATAAATATTACAAGCGATCATTAAAAGACAGTATTCAGGTTTTGCGTTATGCAATAATATATTTTAAAATGAACCAGGAGGTCCCGAGTTCGATCCCGGTGTTGGCTGAGAAAGTACCCAGGGATTTAAAAGCATCTAGTAGTTCCGGTGGGTGGGAGGGACGAAAAACCGAGATGTTTTAAACATTTGCGTGCACGTTAAAGAACCCTCGATAATTTGAATTCTATGAAGGGTAGGTCGGGCAAAATTTCCCTCAATTCATGTAATATTTCAACATTTGGGTATAAATGATAACTGATTTGGATACGTAGAGAAATGTGTGCTATGGTCGGAGTCGGAGGTAGCCGGAAAATTTCTACAAAAAGTTATAAAGGTATCCACGAAAAGAACAATCTATTAATCTCAGAACGACCTAAAGCGTAAAACTGGTGCAAAGTAAATGTACCGTCGCTAATTACGTATTTTACCGAGTATGCCTTCACAAGAAAGAAATCGCATATCCGCTTGAACACAAAACAAAAACCCAAACCATATTAAGTTAATGTCAAATTAAAGCATGTTTGACAGAAACAGACAGTAAAAACAAGTTAATGGAATGTAGTTTTTCTTATCAGGTGACATGACGATTCATCAAATGACGTAGAGCTACACAAACACGTTGTAGTCGCTTATCTTCGCTATTTTATATCAAAAGCGTAGACCTATGATAAGATGGGCGATATATACATCTATTAAACATTTGAGGAAAACGTAATGCAGACGGGGGTTTGTCAGGCCCTCTAATATACTCACCAGCAGTAAAACTGTCAGAGCGAGCTCTAAAATCATTGTCAACAAATCCCGCAGAAAACGTTTGTAAAAAAGGAATTTCGAGAAGTTTGACTTTGATCACATTCACAAGATTTCATAAATTTGAACGTAAACGTGGGGATAGCATACTGTAAACGGAACGATGTTCATCGAAAGGCGTTCTTAATTTAAGATTGGAAAAGTTTGAAATTTGATCTGGGGTTTTGGAATGCTGAACAATGACACTAAGATTTAAAACTTTCTTGTGTTCACACGACTTTATTAATTTGAGGGATAATAGGGGTTTTTCTTGTGAACCAAATAACAAACCCTGCGAATTTGTAATAAAAAAAAATCTGCAAAGAACTCTGATCTGTAGAGAGTTCAAAAGAAATTGGGAATGGACAACAAACCTGGGTTATAACAATATTCGTCACCACGGAACTTATAGGATACTTTGCAAAGGTATGCGAACATACTGCGTATTAGTTTGTGACAATAGTGTGAGTTATACGTTTTGTAGTTTACTATATATGTAAGTTATTTTAGTTCTACGCTCCATGGGTAATAGGTGTGTGTAGGTCTGCATCTTCGTATTAAAATTTGGCAACGTGATTTACTTTACTGTTAAACAAAATTGTAATGATTTAGAAAGTACGACGAATCTTATGAATACTACTACCACGTCCACTTTCCACTTCTCGTGAACTTTGCCATTTCTCTTCGTTTCGTTCTATCCATGTTGATCTGTTTAAACAGTTGGTAAAGATAACGAACCCGCCAATACGTAAAATACCCACAAAAACCCATAGCTAACCACAATCACATGATCACTTTCTGGTATTTACTCCCTTTTCTTACAGAATTAAACCACATCCGTTTACTCGGTTTCCCACTAGTCGCTTTGTAAATAAATATAAAAAAGATCGCCTGGGAGGTCGGGTTTCACACAAAAACATGTAGTCTACATGTCTGTGGTTTACAGGTTTATAACAGTTTTGGTTGGTTGAAAAAACAGCTGTTGGCTTCTAAACGATTTAGTACTCGTTAAAATGTTTAACCAATTAAAGAATCAATGATGTTACCTCCGGAGTAATTAAATCTCTGACGAAAAAGTATACCGTTACTGCATTAGATTTTCCATAATCACCAAAATAATGGATGTTTTCAGAAATGTTCACAAGGGTGCTTATTTGTGACTATCCAGTTTATACATCATAAAAAGCATTCAAATATAACATTTCAAATTCATATTGATAAACAATGTAATTTTTATGGGAAAGTTGCTATGTTTGTATTAAATTGAGATGACCAACTAGGTTTATAAAAATGATAATCTCCGCTCCTCCCTCGCCATCCCTACATTGTACAGAAATATCAGTCATTTAAACTGTCCAAGGATCTTTTAGTTACCGCGGTATTCGTAACAGTAAGAAATAGTCGCGGTTATTTTCAAGTCTATTTACAGATCGACAAGTTCAACCAAATTAAATAGGATCTGCAATTAGGTTTAAGAGTGGGATTTTGAAACTAAATACAAGGCACTTTTAAACTTGAAAATAATTCGCACATAATGTGAAATCAAAATCCTAGTACATTATGGAGCAACAAAGACTTGCGTGTCATTATTTTCAAGAGGCATTTTGAGGTTCCATGATTTCCTAAAATTTGGTCTACAACATCCTTCCTATTGGATAAAGGTGATTTAGTTCCACAGGAAATGCAAAAAAATATATATGTGTAAAGAATTGGTTTAAAAGTGTTTATAGAAATTGGCACGTCACTTTGTGTTGAAACTGAGTCAATGGTAAGCTTTTCACGATAAAACCTCGCATTCTCGGGTCAGTTACATTTCAACTGCTCGATTGAAAACCCACTTCAAACTTGTTTCCGACAGACCAAGCAAACATTTAACTATAGTCTTCATCGACAGGTCTCCAGTAAGCATGCAAGAAGTCCCTGGTCTCTGGATAACACAGGCTATGTAAACGTACTTCACAGCGGCGTTACAGTGTAGTGCAAATCTCGCGTTATCTGAGCCAACTCCAAATGCTGTGGCGTCATCCAACACCCCCGGCGATATACCAGCAATATTCTCGTACTCATTGAATAATTTATCTCGGCTGCTGACATGTTTTTCTTCATGAGGGACCGTTTCACGGTAACGAAAATAAAACTGTTTTCTTCAATTCAATATGACAGGCAATGGGGCGAAACGAAGTGGATAAAAAGATAAAAAAAAATATAAACTGTGTGTTGCGAAACAAAATATCGACTATAGTTTTAGCAGAAAGAATGAACCAATGTCATTCATGGTTAAAACCTTAAAGGCGCGAAAACTTTAGTTTTAGATAAAAAATAAAGTGTTATTTAGTTTTTGCTACGCGATTAAAGTTTTGTTTTATTTGGAAGATGAAGTGCAATTTGGTTTGTTTGTTTGTTAACTATTTTCGACAAAAAATCACACAATCTCAACATTGGCTTTATCTGTACACGTAAAATTTTGAAATTTCAATGAAATAGACAAAACATTTTTGACCCAATTTAAAGATCCTTAAGTTTTACAGACAAATATTTGAAAGTATTAAAATACACCCACGGTTCACTTTGTTAACACAATATAATATATAGTAAAAAAAATAGCATTAATATTTTCAACTACGGAAATATTTAGCAATAAACATCATTATACTACGTTATAAAGTTGACGAATACGACAAACAAGCTAACTTATTCAATTATTATGTTTGATAATCCAGTCTAACCAGAATCCGTATCCATATTTAGTTCAGCGTTTGCAAATTGTATTTCTGATCAAACTGGGAATACAGTTTTCGAGTCTTCTTCATGAATGCAATGCAACCCATTAGATAGAACTTACATATAAGAAACTTCAAACACTCTAAAGAGCAAATTCTTGACGCTAATAAAGGTATCCAAATTTGGCCACCGATCAATCAAACACGTCTAAAACTGGTGGACAAGAATAGTGTAATATGTTAAAATTTACAAAGGGAGATAAGCCTTATTTTTTACACTTTCTCGACAAGGCGTGCAACATCTTACATTTTATGTGCGCGTTCATGTGGGCTCAGGACCTCTGTTTGCGTGCACCAATGTCTACCCGTGACCTTTGATTTACGTGTCATATATACCAATGTTTTCAACGAGCTCTTGCTTACTTGTCCTACATTGGTATTGAACCCACTTGACCTTCACGAGCGTTAGCGTTCCTGTGTGATTAGGAAGGTTAAATAAATCAATGGACAGTACCCGAAAATAATACTTTGGGCTGTAAAATTGTATTGACCACAGCCTATGTTTACGTGGCACAATGTGTACGGACTTAACCTCGGCGCTACCTGTCACCTAAATACTGCAAGCAATCTAATTTACAAGACAAAAATTATTACATTGGTCTTTAGTTTTACTTAGTAACCCTAAGTGCCATTCTCACAGACGGATACCGCCAATCGAATGATATTTATTTATTTGTAATAACAGAAACAAAATATGAACCATTATTCCTTGACGGCCAGACCGCTTCATTAATATTGCATTACAGTATTAAAAGCTATAATCCAAACAACTAAATAGTAACTAAGTATTTGTATTTTTGTACACGCAATTATTGAATAGCAGGTAGAAATGTCATTAATAAGACATGAAGAATGTCGATTTTATTGGATCGCTTGACAAAGTTTAGTTATCAACCATTAATATTAATGAACATTAAATATCAGTTGGGCCAAATTGGCTGAGAGTTAGCTGAGATTAACGCAATCTATAATACAAGCAAATTTTTTTATTGTACACAAGAAAAACATGGTTTGTCAAGTTTTATTCCACAGGAACTTATTTCATTTCGAAATGCTTATTTCCAACTTTTACATATGCACAAATTGTTGGTATCACGTCATCTATGTCCAGTTACATTTCTAACAATGCCAGTCAGTTTTATTTTATTATTATTATCTAAATTAATATCTAAAGCACACTTTCGGTCCTTTAAAATTGAAAAAGAAAAAGTACTATTAGCAACCCGGAGCTTTGATTTTTAAAGTGGTTAATTTAATTTCCCTTACAAGAAAACATAAATATGCTCTTTTTACATAGATCATCGCTTTATAAAAAAAAATACACTTTCGCTGTTATTATCAAATATTTTAATGTTCTTTATTTTTTAAATGTAATAGAACATGCAATCGTTCTGAGGAAAACAGTTGGAGATGATTTTTAAAAAGGAAAATACCGACCAATGAAGTACATTAAGCACATCGCTATAGAAGTCGATTAAGTCGGCACAATCGTTCATTGTCCGGTTTCGTTTTATTTATGATTATCAAAAGAACATTTATTATTTCATGCATGTACAATGACTGGTGATAAGAGTAAGAAAACAAACAAGACGTGCGCGTAAATATTAAATACGTTTTACTTATACTATATTTCAATTTTTATTTAAAATATAAATGATTACATACATTTACATATATATTTATCTTTTAATACATAATATAAGAACGAAAACAACAACATTTTATGTGTTTTGTTTTCTCCGTGACTGTTTTATAATACATTTTTCTTACAAGCTATTATTTAATAAAGATATATAAATAAATCTCAGAATGGGCTTTCAAATGCGAAAAGACTGATAAACCTCTCTGAATTTCAATAGTTTTTTCCTTACGACGAGCCAAAAAATCTTAACAAGTTTGGAAAAAATAAAAAAATAACCAAAAGCTCTGGCGTATTTAGCGTTTAGGTTTCGGTTAAAAGGGAAATAATTAAATAAAAAGGTCGTTGAGCGAATCAAAATTTGATCGTTCGTACTTTGTTATTATTATATTGAGCAGAATGTTTTCAATTGTCAGAAAAAATGTTCTTTTGTTGTGGAATGTCCGTGGCTATGGCAAAATTATGTTTGAAGTTTCTGGAGCGTACCAGGCTACATTTTGCAGGTTGTCAAGTACACGCTGTGATTTAGGCTATAAAATTATTACCAAATTCCGGTAAGTTTGGAATAAAAAAATCTTTGAAAAATGACCTGTGGTCCCTGACAGGGCCAATAATTCCATTTAAAACTGTTGCGTTTAGAAAGAGTCAGGACAGGGCTAATAACTCTGTGAAAATTCAATGTGTACCTCGGAATTATTTCAACAGGGTACCTCCTTAGGATTAGTCGAACAATATATAGTATATATATGAACAAATTGGACGTGTTAAAATGTAACAAAAGGACAATAAAAGTCCACCAATCAGTATAGTCCAAAAAAGACAAGTTCAGTAGACATAATGAGTAGTGCGGTCGTCAGAAAGAAAGTTCGGGCGGGTGTGGCGAGACAAAAGAAGTGCGTGGTAGATGGGAGAGAACTCCTTTTGGTGACACAATAGATCGATTGCCACCACAACAAATTACTTTGTGAGGCTCAATATTAATTTCATGCTTCGTCGCAGTGCTAAGCTGGACCCTGCCTTCAACATAGTAGTCTAGTCTCAATGGGTGAGTTGAGAAAAAAAATGATGTTCAGGTTAGCAAAATGGTTACACTTTTGAAAATATATAAAATTTTCAAATTGAAATTCATCGTAATTTTTAATAATTAGTTTGTTCTGTCTACCTTTATGTACATTTTAGTGGATAATTATATGAATCGGGTGAGACAAGTATTTAAAAGAGAGAGAGAGAGAGAGAGAGAGAGAGAGAGAGAGAGAGTTTAACGTCCACTCGACACAAACTAGGTCATTTCGGGACTAACATATAGTTCATTTTTTTTTATTTCAATAATTCGCTTGCGGGTTGGGGTCTTTAGCCCATGTTAAAAAAAGACACAGGAAAACTTCCATGAGATGAGATTAGGGAACAATAGTGGCACTACAATAGTGTTGGATTCACTTAATTTATTTGAGTAATTTAATTTCTTCAAATAAATGAAGTGAATCCAACACTATTGTAGTGCCACTATTGTTCCCTAATCTCATCTCATGGAAGTAAAAGCTAAGAGAATGTTCCAAATTTGGTTGAGGTCAAAACAGTGAGTTAGTGTTAAGTTTTGAGGTCAATAATTAAGTAAAAAATCAAGTTTTAACTACTTGTCGGGGGGGGGGGGGGCGAATGGTTAGCACGTGCGCGCTGTATCACAAGGTCGTTCATTGAGTCAATTGGCGGGGTTTCGATTCCCCGGTTGTTCGTGACAAGGGTAGGGTCGCCTGTCCAACCTCGTGGGTTATCTCCGGGTCTTTCGGAAACCATGTTAGAATTTGTATCGGGTAACGCTAGTGTTGTCTGGAGACCCTATCTTGTAATTATATCCACAGTTAAATGAAAATAACGCTATAAATATTTAGTGCGAACACTACTTTTGCCCTCGCCCATTGTTTACCTTACACTCTTCTGGCTATTGGGGGGTTGGATGGCTGAATGGTTAGCGTGCGCGCGCTGTATGATAAAGTCTGTCATTGAGTCAACTGGCGTGGTTTCGAATCCCCGATTGTACGTGACAAGGAGTAGGGTCGCCTGTCCAACCTCGTGGGTTTTCTCCGGGCCCTCCGGTTTCCTCTCACTGCTAAAGACCCCTACGCGCAAGCGAATTAATGAAATAAAATTAACCATATGTTAGTCCCGAAATGACCTAGTTTGTGTTGAGTGGACGTTAACCGCTATTTCTCTCTCTCTCTCTCTTCTGGCTATTATAATTGTGTCCGCGCCTGCAAACATTAGAAAATACTTTTCTGCCGGGCATGAAATTTTGATAAACATTAGGGCCTACAGGAATTGTAAGGAAAACCGTAGGCTAATTTATCTACTATTTTGCATGATAATTTTACACCGTATTTGCGGTTCTTTCAGGTTGTACAATAATCACATTTCTGAATTGGAACATTAGCCTATCTCACTTCTAAGTCTGTTTTAATTGGTCCCGATGTCGACCGAAGTACTGTAAATAAGCTCCTTTCCCACTTTCAATAGGCTAGCAGACCTACCAATAGCGCGCGATTTCTTCTTTTTGACAAGGCAGTGTGGCAATTTTGACTCTAGCCAATTTGACGTTACAATATTGCAGCTAGTACGCCACCATCTTCAATGAAAGCTTAAAATTGATCTCACTTTAACTCCATACATCTTATTAAGGCTAGATGTTGTAAAACTCAAGGACGTTGCTTCAAGAAATGGTATGCCACATGACTCCGGTGTTCCCTATTTCTGAAGCCAGCCATCACGCTCTGTCAATTAATGAATTATGCAGATTTCTTTTTTAAAAAAAACCTCACCAAATATGCACCCAAAGACAGCTACAATATTGCAGTTTAATTGTGTCAATAACTGAGTAATGGGAATAAATGAAATACATGCAATATACTTACGCAGCCTCCGTTTCTCTTGTAACTTGTTACTTCTTAGGCGTTCACGCCGATTAAAATGTCGTTTGGCGCGGAGCGTCCTCAGGATGCTCGCGCATTTTTTGATTGTTCTTGAACGCCATGACGATAATCTGTAAGTCGGTTAGGCTGAATTACCCACCCATAGTAAAAAAAAGAGTATGATCTGGGAAAGTTGTGTTGATTTTAATTTGCAATCAATCGTGAAACAAAGAAATGGTTTTGTGTTTGGTAATGAAGATATTTAGATCTTACGAAATAATAAAAAAAAAATGTCTACAGAGATTCCGGGTGGGCCGACAGTTTGATTTGAATGACACCGTCTTACGTCTAACACCTAATTTGCGATGACCTTACCTTAGCTTATCTTCAGGTTAACACACTCTATTAGTATTACCGGTAACTAACAGCAGAGGCAATGCGAAACAGACTACAAAATCGTGTCTCGGCTTGACAGGTAAGTAGGGCCTACTTATTTTAATTTTTTCTTCCATTTACATCGATGTTAGGATTTAAAATTTAGGCCTGTCTCGTTTGCTCCTATTGAACTGTTGAATGCGTATTTCAAATGTGGTCGTAAAGGTTCCACTATTAACAAAGTTAGATACATTTTAACTGAAAATTCGTTAGAATTGTTATATTTTTTGCATGTTTTCTAGTTATAAAGAAAATCTAGCATCTACTAGACGTTCGTGTAAAATAAGCACTTCGGATGTTGTTGAATGATAATAAGTTTAAATAAGAAATATATATTGAACAGTAAACGTATACCTCACAATTTTGCCATCTGTGTTCCGGATTGCCTGTGCTGTCACAGTTTTTTGGTAGGGGTCCAAAATGTATATTTGGGGACAAACGTCAAAAACTACATGGCTCGAAATTGGTCTTGGTGATCATCTCATAGATTAATAAAACATTCATTTCTAGCACTGTATAATGTCTAAAGAAAACAAATGTAGGCCTATATGGGTTACTGTTGGACAACCCATAGGGAGGTGGGAGTAGACCCTACTGTGTGTGGATGTGCGTAAAGGGCGGCTATGACAATGCCTACTTGACAAATATAAATGTCTTATAATCAAGGGTACGTATTTTCTTATCAAGGGGTTAATTTCAATTATCGAATTTCGTAAGTTGTTTTAAATTTCAAATGATCCTGCAAAATATTGTTTAAACTAATTATCGCCTTTCAATAAGGCAAGAGGTAATATATTTTTTTTAAAATGCATGGATTAAAATTGCTCCCCGTGAAACTAACATTTTAATTGGGATGTTTGATGTTGGCATCGAAAGTTACTCCAGATACAAGTTGACACCATTTCCAATTATCTCGCATGGAAGACCTGCAAGTGGGATTCATTTGGCAAAGATCCGCAGTTCAACATAATCATCCTGAGGTATACTATAATGTTCCATTTAGTATCGAATGAAATCATACAAAAATAACTTCCATTTTGCCTTATTAGGCCTATAAGACGATAATTAGTTTATTACGAAAATTTTGAAGGCTTATTTGTATTAAAAGAATTTATGAAATTCGATAATTTAAAGGATTCAATACAATCATGTTTTAGGAAAGGTTGTGAAAGATGTTTTTGCCCCCCAAAATCCAAGCAGTTGTCACAGTGGCACCATATGCACTTACAGTGTTATAAATTTTATGCTTTACTTATTTACGATGATCATCATGTATCTCAACATTATCACATTTACCGTCCATTTTAGGCACTGTACTCCTCCACCAGTAAGGACAATCTATACATTTATTTAGATATCTACACGGTAGAAATCAATGTTTTAGTACTAAAATGATCATCATTTAAATCAACATTATTTCAATTCCCACCAAGTTTAGGCAAACCATTTCAAAGCAAACCATTTGTCCAAGGGCATCCTATATATAGTGTTAGGAATTAATGCAGTGATGAGCATCCAGACTAATTTCGAACCACATGGTTTTTGTATCCAAAACCATGTGGACCCGCCAGACGCCCCCCTTCCCCTCCCCTCCCCCCTCCCCTTCCCCTTCCCCTTACCCCTTACCATAAAAAGCCAATTCTGGCATTGCCCCAACACCCTCCTGCTCCCAGAATCCCCCACAAAGCAAAACATTTGCCCAAGGGCATTACATAGACTTATTTAGAGGTGTACATTGCTATAAATTAATGTTTTACTAATCTACAGGATGGTCATCATGTATATCTTGTAGGGAAATGTGATAATGTTGATATGATGATCATTATAGCAATGTACATCTCTAATTAAATCTATTTAATACAGATGTGACGTCATCCTTTGAAGTTGGCGTACCATTATTTTCAATAATGTACAGGCAACTTGCCAATCGTATATTATCTATACTAGATGAAATATTGGACTCGCGTGACGTATTTCATTGATAGTGTCTGTATTTTAAGTTGTTTAATGGTCTCAAGCTAACTTAATATATTGAAACAATACTCGACTAACGCCTCGTGCAGTATCAATATATTACTTAATTTGTCACTCTGGACCATTAAACCATACATAATGCCCTTGCATTATCCAAGAGCATCCTATATCCAAGAACATGCTGTAAAATGCTCTTGAACATGATCATATTTCCACCCAGAATCAAAATCTACGTTAAAAAAATGCTCAAGAAAAACTTGGTCTCATAAATTCCCCTCTCGGGTGACGATACTCCCCCTTGAGCCACGGGGCTACTTCTGTTCTGCTCTGACTGGGCCAATAAAGACATACGTCATACAGTGTGCTACAGATGGAGGCGCTACAGCCAACTATTATATCTAACTCCAACTGCCAAGGGTTCTTTTACGTGCATGCCAATATGTACAGTGGACCTTGATTTTAACAGTATTATCTGTTGGTTGTTTTCAAAAACCCAGGAAAGGCATATACAAGAATTTTGACACATCCAGCACAGAAAAGAAGATACAACAAATTTGATTAGTTTTTCTCAGTACAATTTTGATTAGTTTTTCTCAGGACTTAATGTGATTAGTTTTTCTCACGACAAATTTTATATTTCTAAGAAGTGAGACTGTCATGATATAGATATGGTACGATATTCATAAGATAGGCCTATTTAATAACATCACTTAAATGGTCTATCAAAAAGCACCGATTTAATAGGGATCAAATTATACATGGTGAAAAAGTGAAATTATGCCTTTAAGTCGATTATTTTTTCCAGTTTACAGAAATAAAGAAAATACACAAAATAGTAATTTAAATATTTAAAATTGACTTTATTTTACACATCTTAAACATAAAGCACTGATTTGCACCCCAAAAAAAGGACTGAGTTCGAAATACGATTTTCAAACACTCTTGAAGTTATAATGAACTATTTGGACTAAAATACATAATCAATACAGTCAATAAAGAATGATGGTGTGACAATGACAAACAAATTCATTGTGTGGCATTAAAAAAAAAAACGAGACACTTTAAGCAGCACTAAATGGGGTAAATGTTATGTTCATGTAAGTCATTATATTTAGCAGCCTTCTCGTAACTGAGTACTGGTTTGTCGAAAAAAATCCAAAAGATATTCCCAACCTAATTTCATTGACTATCACAACATAACCTATTTTACCTTTGTGTTACTCCTGTGTAGTAATAAGATAACCCTTTGAATATGTACGCTTACAGAATCTACATTACATATTGATTAAAACAATTAAAAGTAAACATGGAAGCATAAAAATACAAAATATACCGGTATAATCTTTGTCTAATGAAATGTGATATTGATGTTAAAGTGACGATGACATGCATCATATCAGTTGTGTTTTATCTCTGAGTAAATGTATGAGGCTAGGGATTTTTTCCATAGTAAAATCCTTCAATCTGATTTCGAGACACACACTGCAAATTTTCAGTCAAAAAGTACAGTTGCAATGAATGTTTTGAATGTTTACACTGTACAGCTATATAAATTCTATGTTTTAAATAATAAAATTGTTTTAAATAATAGAAAATGGTCTTGGTCACTTTTAACACAGGTTCTCTCAATATCTATTTAAAATGGCAGTAACTAATATAGAAAATGTAGTAACAAGTGGGGACTTCTATTAAACATTAATCACTAAGCATACTGAACATATTATTGTCAAGGGGTTACACAACTGAGCACTTTAAGGCAACATTTAACACATATAGAATTGCATATGGTGGCATAATAATAAAGACAAACAAAACTAGCAAGAATTACAGAATACATGACCATAACAAATCAGAATATGATGATACATTGTTGATCAGTTTAATGAAAACAGCAATGGGTCATTATCAAAAAATGGAGGAGAAAATTCTCAATACAAGAGTTATCTCCCCTTTTCACATGTTTGCTCTATCCAATTCTTGTATTTTGTTCAAAGGCCTTGACATACAGCTTGACAGTACAAAAAGAGTCTCTGTCAAAGTGACTAAAACTAAAAGGGTGTGAACTAGGTTCTTGTAATAAAAATTTGACCTTACACTCACATTATATCACCAAACAACAGAATGGTTCAATTCACTTAAAGCAAAATGGGTAAAACTCTTATATTTTAAGTCAAAAGATGTCAAGAATGGATTGATGATAATGGCTTAACGAAGACTTGCACAACATTCATTAGATATTTAAAAACAAATGTAACATGGTATAATAGGTTTTTGACAATAATTAACATCAATAAGTAAATTATAATAATGTACAATCTTTAAATATCAACACCTCTATAATCATTTAGCTTGAAAAGGCTATGATTCTATGGGGAGCTATACATGCACAAAGTGATATCTATGTTGAATAAAACACATGTATGCAGTATGAGTCTGCCACTATGGTGTGCTGACAATTGGGTCATCTATATCATACAAGAATTATACTGAATTATGAATAAAACAGAGTATTAAAAATACAGAGACAATGTTATCACAATATTAATCAGCTAAATTAATAATAATTAATAGACATTTGTAAAGCCATTCACAGAATAATACCTAGTTTTGTTGGTACACTTTTGATGTCAAATACAGAAATAGCCTTAAAAATCTTGATTAATTCAAAATATTTGCTGATTTTATGTTAGCATTTTATGTTTTATTTATCATTTCTTTTTCTTATTCTTTATAGGATCAACATTTTGACATATTTTGTAGTCAAAAAGCACCAAGTAAAGCCTGATCAACATGTTCTTATAGTACATAACCATTGTGCAATTCATGACAATAAATTAACATAATAAAATATGGCTACATTAGTACATGATAAAAACATGGATATAATATAAATAATACATCAACAGTGTTTAAAGTATTCAAATAACCGAGATTAAAATATCTGATCTTAATTAATACAAGTGCAAATGAATCTTTTCTTGTGAAACTATCCCGAATAGAAGAATCAAATTTTAATATTCACCTACTAGTTTATGTCATCTACGTCAACTGTTTTTTTCTAATAAAATTATACAAGCTGTGTCTGAGAAATGGATTATATAATTTAAACTGCTGATCTAATTATTTAGTTATTATTTGACTATAACATGATTTTCACAAGAATTTAAGCAGAATAATTTTGCATATTTTAGGTTTAGTCAATAGTCTTTTCTGAGAAACATCAATAGATTTACTTTGAAATAATTAATCTTAACTTATTTACACACTATGATACAATGTACAAATATCTTTATATATTATATATTTATGTATATATGGCATCTAATATATTTCATAGTTTAAACTGAACAATGAACACATTAAAGCATCATTATGCAAACGTCTTTAGTTGGGTTCATGAAACAAAACCGTCTTTCCTTTTATCTGATTTGATGTGTTACTTCCAAAAATAAGAAACTTTAACTTTCCTTTTCAAAATTGTACCTCTATTATCAATGATCTAAACTAATGACACAAAAATGGGAGGCTATCCATTCAAACTAACACATCAGATCTAGTCAAATCAATAATTCGTTCTATCACATAAAATCAGATAGTGTGTTTTTTAAGTGAATAGTGACAAATTAATACGTAAATTTCTCATATAGGAATTCAACAAATTAAATTTGAGCACACAAGTTAAAAAATACTTATTAACGCAAACCTCACAACATAGCCATATGAATATATTCGTATTCTTTTTATTGTCACTTTCATTGTTTATCTTGTGACCTAATCTTTAAAATTCAATGAATTTTATGCATATACATTAATGAATTCAAATGAATCCAATGTTCCCTGACATTTAACAGAATTTTTTATGAAGATGAGGAATCAGCAATTGGAATGTCATCTAATCTACAACTATTAATGGTTCATCAAAGGGATGATAACTTGGGCCAATTTATGGTTAGACATTTAATTCTTATTGGATGAAAAATAGAGTATTTTCAGACCTGAAGAGAAAAAGAGTGTGATTAATTACAGTCTTTTGTTCAATATACATCATTCCCTATTCTATATATATATATATATATATACAACCGCAATATTCACAGTAATTCATTTTCCCTTGAATCTGTTCATCTGGCTTCAAGTATGATCTATATTTACCACTAGTTCAAGTACATAACATATTTTTATGAAAATCTAGACAATAACCAAATAATTGATCTTCCGTTAAGATTCTAAATATGTATTGTTCGATATCACATATTGACCACAAGTTTCATACATTAAATTTTTTTTTTTTTAAATTTTGCCCCAGAAATAGAAAAAATACTTTCAACAATAAAGTGAGAAAGTGACGGCTTAAAATCTAAATGAATTATTGTGCAATGTGTTTGTCACACTTAGCGGACACTGACCTTAAGTATATGTGTACACCAGTTGTTTTACAACTCGTTAATCATGATTGAATAAAATATTAATGATATAAATATACACAACTAATTTCTCTTTCTACACATGACTATGGTAAAATACTAACGAGACTGAGACAAAATGTCAACAAAAAAAGGATATAACTGTACAAATTATATACATCAAATTGTTTAAAATTACAGCATGGTATCGGTATCAAGTATTTAAATAACATCTCTTTTCGTATAAACACAATTTACTTGGCTGAAATTTTTTAACAAGTATCAAAAGCAATGCATACTAAGCAAGCCTCTTTTCTAAATGTTTAATTCTGGATAAATTTCCATTAGAAAAGGAAGTATTTTCTCAATATTGTATTGCAATTAAAATAAATAAAATATCAGCCAAGAAATAAACATGTACAATAGTGCTAAATAGATCAGGAACGTTATATGTCACATAAAAAAATCAAAGTCCATTAATCGATGTGCAATTGTCCAAGGAACAAGCATGTCAATTTTCATGTTGATCATACCTGAATTGGCGGCCCCTTAGGCTATTTTCGAAGATGAGTAGCACTTGAGAAACCAGTTCCTGATTCAATAAACTATCGGAGGCCTGAAAAGGTGGCTGTTTATTTTACATTGATAACAGATTATTATTCAGAACTTTGAAATTCACTAAGCGACCAATGTACATTTTCCTCAATTAATACATAATTCTTATCAAATTATGAGCCATTTATAAAGGCTCTTATAGACTTTGTCTTACCACAATTACTTCAAAAATCAAAACATAATTTGACATAAAAATTACTTCAAAAATAATTTCTATGGCCAATTAGATAGAAAATATTTCACTTAATCATCCTTAGAAATAATTTATCATATTTGCAAAATGTTATTCATCATGAAAAATAAAATAAATTTGACCAGAAAATCACCTCAGAAATAATTTCTGAAGATGGTTAGATGTTTAAGCATCAATAAACATGAAAAACAATTTCAATCCCAGAGATAACTTTACCATTCGTTTATCTCTGGTAAAACTTGCCAGCCATTAATCAGCGTGAAACTTGTTCCTAAACTCTGCCCCCAGTGGCTACTGATTGGCAGGATTTGTTAGAATGATATGCTGCTGCTTTCTCGACAATAAGGCATCGATTCGTTGCATGAGTTACATATTAATGATCCTTGGAACATTTTCCACATCTTGCCATCAAAAGTTCATTCGAAAAAAGCCGATTTGATGATTTACTGGGGACTATTTTTAGTGCACAATGTGAGTGATTCGGCTAAATAAGTGAACTTTCTGAAGAAACGCGAGTTTGAACCGCCATCTTGGATCTTTGTGAAGCGACCGACGGAAGGATACATCACATGACATTCAAAATGGCTGGCAAGTTTTACCAGAGATAAACAAAAAAGGGTGAACTTATCTTTGGGATCGAGATTGCATGAAAAAGGGTGAAATTTTCAAATGAGTATATATGACACTGATATCTATTAAAAAGACTACTTGAACTCTACTATTAAATAGTTAATATGAAATAATGTGACATGAATCGGATTATTTCCATATGCAAAATGATCTGAATAAATGTTTACAACACTCAATTTAGCACTCTCAAATTTTGGAATAAAACATGATCCTTTTTCAATTGTAAAATCATCAAATTGTCAAGAACTGACCAAATATAACAAACTATTTGAAACAAAAAGATTTTTTCTTTAACCAACCGTTTTGGTTTTTGTCTTTGCTTAAAATCAGAAACATTTTTCAAGAAGTTATTGTGAAAATAAAAGTGACACAAAGTCAAAAAAGGTTTCTTTTTTGGATCAAAAAATGTAAAATAAACAAAAATAATGAATGACCAGTCAAGCCTAATTCTTTTTATACATATATATAATTAAATATAAATAAATATTATAGGCCATTTTGCTCAGATATTTTCAGCATTTTATTTATATATTCTCTGGTGGTTTTCAATTTACACATTGATGACACAAAATATAATTAGAAATGCCAAATATATATATATATTTTTTCAAAGAAAATGATGATAACAGTCAAACCTTTACACTGAGCCCTATATCTGCTCTTATTTTATCTAAGCAAACTGGCCCTTCATTTAAAAAAAAAAAAAAAATCTATCATTAAAATATATTTGTTCCTAATTGAGAATTGATTCAGGTAAGAGTTTGATAAATTTGATTCTATTTTAAGTTTATTCCATATATTTGGAGAGAAAATCAAGAAACCGTTTTGCATATTGTTCTGGTTTCACTGTAGATATTTCTGCTCCAGCTCCATGTTTCACTGTTTTTGCAGCCTGTGCTGTTCGTTTCTTCATACCATATTTGGTAAGTATGTCAATCATAGCCATAAAATAAACCTCACGCCTTGGACAACCTTCGTAAAAAAACCAAAAAAACATTCATTATTTAATACTCTAAAATATTAAAGATGCATTATGTTAGATTTAGACAAAAGGCTGGCCGTTCTTTCTATAATAGTTCAAAAATAATAATGAAAAATCAATATGACTGAAGATAGTCTTGCTAAATTTAAAAACTTGCAGGTGTTTTAATCCATTTAAATTTCAGCCATCAAATGTTCTAGCGAAATGATTATTGGCTTGTCATGTGAATAAATGTCTAAATAATAATTTATATAACTCTTGAAGCCAAAATAAAGACCTGCAACAGGCAGATATAGTTCTTACAGGGCTAAAAATATTCTAATATTAACGTTATTTTTCATATTAAAACAACTTTTTGCGGTAGTATTCTCCTTTAAGAATAGTGGTTTTTATCTACAAGACGTGGACATGTAATCATGCAACACAGGTGTTCGATTAACAAGATTTCCGCTGCTCTATCACTATGATGCATTTGGTTAAATCATCCTAGTATTAGCTATAAGCTATCAGTTGAAATCAGAATTCCTATAACATTTTTTCAGCCAATCAGACAGCCTCAACACAATTTTCTTGGCTAAATGGTCATACACGGAAAATACATATAAAAGTACCTTCTTTTAAAAGGCAATAACTCATCTTGATAAGATTCTCGATTATGAATAGACAAAAGTCCCTATCAAAAAAGTTGAAAAACAGTAATCTCCCAACTGTATCAAAGGAGAAATTACAAGACACTGAATAGTCCAAGCTATAAAAAGAACTTACTTTCTGAACTTTTATAAGCATATTTTTCTAACTTTGCATCAAGTTCTCCATTAAAGGGAAGCGGAGTGGTTGGTTGTGGGCTGTCAGGTGGTGTGATTGCCAAACCATAGCCATCGTTAAGGTCGTCTACATCTTCATCTTCTTCTTCTATATCATCCTGATCCACACTTCCTGCAAAATCTTCCTGTTGTATTTGTTTTTCTTGCTGTTCTTGTTCAGCTATGTCAGCATCATGGATGCCCACAATTAAACTATAGTCCATTAAATGAAGATTGGATAAAAACTAAAAATACAAAATGAAAGTTAAAACTGAATCAATAATTTTATAGTAACTTCTAATTAATTTACGACACAAACTAGGTCATTTGGGGACTAACATATGGTTCAATTTTATTTCAATAATTCGCTCGACCTTAGGGGTCTTTAGCAGTGGGAGGAAAACGGAAGAATCCGAGAAAACGCACGAGGTTGGACAGGCGACCCTACTCCTTGTCAAGTACAACCGGGGAAACGAAACCACACCAGTTGACTCAATGACAGACCTTATGATACAACGTGCATGCGCTAACCATTAGGTCATCCAACCCCCCAGAATGATAAATAAGTTTCTTGAGTTATCCAAAGCAGCATGCAATAACATGACAGCGGTTAAATAATAATATATTAAATTGTAGATGATTTATTTCCCGTAATCAATCAATTGTTCATTTTTACATTTTTTTTTTTACTAAAACATTTACTGGAATGACACCTTGGAAATTGAGAAAACCTTTTTCCCAATGAAACAATAAAAGCCATAAATAAATGGGTAATAAAATTGGCGAAAACTCTTTCAAATTCCCACTAGACCATTATCTACTGTTTGCACAAGAGATTGACCTTGCATTCTAATATCTTTGTTGATCTATAAAAGTAAAGATCTATTATGTAAGATTGAGGTATAAGAGTTGGGCGTTCTTGCTATATCAGTTCAAAAATAGATATGATAAATGAATATATTTAAAATTTCCCTCAAATTACTTTATTCTGAGCAAAGTAATCAGTGTTTGAAGATGTAGCGTAGATTGCTGATTATCATAGCACAGGAACTGGACAACCAAGACTAAGTCTAGATTATCCAATTTTCAATTAAATTATTAAATGGTGATTGTGTTTCAATCCATTTAATTCTTGACCATATGAATGATGTTCTAAGAGAGTTGAATATATGCTTGTGATATGAATAAATGTCTAAATAATAGTTTATACAACATTTGAATCCACAATAAAGACCTGCAATAGACATATTAAGTTCTTACATAATGTATCTTTAATGAAATATTTCCAGATGGCATTAATGTTAAGGTAGACACTTATTACAAAAGTTCAAATGTAGTCAATATAAATATCTCTGCTCTAGAATTGCATCTAAAATCAACCTATTTCTTTTGTTAATTTCGCGTTGGATATGCATCAGGTACACATCTATTTCGACACCTATATATAATGATATAATGACATGTCATCAAACACAAAAAACTTCTTTAAAGTTTTGGCCTCATGTCCTATAAATAGCCATCCCAACCAGCAGATACTTTTCCATTTTATAATGTAATACCACATTTAACATATTAAATATCGTGATCCAATAAAAGCCCTTCTGTTGTTTTGCTTGGTGCAGTAATAAGCAACTTTTACCTTTTTAGGCCTATAAGTTAGTTTGAACTTGATTTCAAAATTCATTAACAGTTTTAATTATTGATTGATAATAATTTTCAGTTGTTGGGTAACTTTTTGTGGCTCCATACCCCAGGATTTTTTTTTGTACTAATGCTATCTCAAATATTTCATTAGAATTCTTTGTAATAAGCATCCTGGATTTCAAATAGAATTTTTAAAGATAAGGGAGTTACTGGGTTCGAAAACAGTTGTTCAAATGGTAGGATTCTACCATATTTTAAACAAACATTTAAAAAATACAAACCTCAGAATCTTTTTGTAAAATAGACATAATTTTTTCTTTTGCTTCTGGTCCGACATGGATCTTAAAACCATCATTTACAAAATCATTGTCTTTAAATGTAGGTAATTCTTTTAACTAGAAAAAAAAAGTTTGGGAAGATATATAAATTTGTTCCATTCAGTGTCATACTGTCATACAGTGTGCTACGAGGGAAATATTACCCAGACAGCAGCGTTATGGCCTACTCTTATTTCAAATTCCAACTGTCAAGTGCTCTTTTACGTAAACGCCAATGTGTACACAGGACCTAGGTTTACCATCCCATACAAATGACTAGACACTGTCCCTGCCAGGCCCTCCATTCTGCACCTCTGACATGGGGGAATCATGTCAGAAAATCCAGACAAACTTTCTCAGCCAATAACGGGTGAGAATCGAGACCTCCTGGCTAGCGAGCCATTGTCATATTCACTGAATCAACGAGGTTCCCTTACGATATAATAATTACTTTTTCTACTCTGTATCAACTGTATGTGAATCCACAAAGAAAGTCGTTAAGATTGTTGAAATACTGCTTTTAGATTTCTGGAGCACAAGCTACGGTAATTACTAAATCGATATAACCTACCTTTTCCTTATCATTAGCCTGTCTATCAACAGTTGAACCCTAAAAATAAATATTAAAAGTTTGGGGGACTCTTCAAACATTTCAGATCATAAGGATTACAAATTTTTTGGTGAGGGTTGAAAATCTATCCATTTTCAGATTTCAATAAAATTTATTACCGTATTAAATGATAACAGTAGAATGGAATAGTCTGAAGCATCACAGAATTAATGGTTATAAATTGCTGTAATTTTGAAGAAAAAAAACCCTGTAATTATTTTTAAGGTTGATGGAACTCAACATAAAATCTATATCATAATTTCGGGTCTTACAATAATTTGCCCCGTGTGCCGTGAGAGTTCAATAGAATAGGTTGTTTAAAGAAATTAGGTTACATGATATACCTGACATCACAAAACTATGCAGTACAGGATTTCAAACAGCAAATATGGCTTCTTGACTTACCTTTAAATCATATTTTTTGTGAATAGCTAGTCTGGGACTGAACACATTTCTCATAACCACCATATAGGTCTCCACATCATTTACTGTTAAACGATACATACCAAGATACTGTGGTAGTAATGTATTAGCATTATTCTCTACAACATACTGAAACAGTAAAACATACAAATACATAATATTACCTTTCATTGGGGTGGGGGGGGTAGTATGGCCAATGAACTTGACTGGAATTTATCAAGAATTTTGATTCTTTAATTCAAATTATCATCAATTCTGATATTCTTAAAATAAATGATCTTTTATAGCTTTTTAATATACTAAGAAAACACAGATTGATAAATGATAATGTGCATTAATGAATCATGTTTCACAGACAATGTGGTTACAAATTTTTCCCAGCAGTAACAACACTACGCATGATTTACTAAATACAGGGAATTCATTTCATTTCATTGCAGTGTGAAAGCAATAACTACTAAGTTTCATACTGCATTCTCAAACTAATCTGAAAGACTGGACATTTGAGAACATGCATACATGTACAAAAGCTATATATAAATGTTGTACACATTTTTGTTAAGCTGGGAATCGTCATACGTAGGTTGAGAGTGTAGTTGAATATACAATGTACCAAATGTATGAAGGGTTGCTCGATAAATTTTCAAACATGGATGAAAATCAAGAACATGGGCTAAAAATCATTTTTTAATCATTTGGCCTAGACTTGCATAAATTTAAGTCACCGATGTCCAGAACTTAAGTTGAAATGTGATTCAATATAGTATAAATACATTCCTTTCAATAAAATACAACATCAAAATGTGTTGAATGTTTTATACCCCAGGCCTTTGTGTATGAAATGACTATTTACCTGATGATATTGTTTAAGTATATGATGCATCTGTTCTACTTCTTCACTAACTAGTGTTTTAATAAAATAACTTTTATCTGTTGACACCAACATTCTGGCTCCACTACGGCCAGGAGAATCTACATCAGCAGGTTGTTTAGTTAAAGAATTCTACAAATAGATCATTTTTATTGTTTCCATAAAATTAATATCAATCTAACGTTTTGTGCAAAATATTTAATAAGCCTAATAGGAACATCCAACTTATTGTCGGCTCCTCAGATTTGACTCCCAACATGCCAGGGTGGGCTTTTTCTCGGGTATCTTTAATATGTTTTAATTAAATATTTCATATATTAGGTTACTGATTTCGTTCGTTCATAGGGCTTAATATCTGATTCCACTGAGGGTAATATCACAGACAGGGGCAACATAGTTGTCAGGATATGTAATGAGAAAAGACTTGGTCGGTCTAGGGACATCTAAGACATCTATGCATGAAAGGTCAGTGTTGTATAATTTCATAGATTATTCTATATATCATGGGGGGGGTTGGGTGGCCGAATGGTTAGCACGTGCGTGCTGTATCATAAAGCCTGTCATTGAGTCAACTGGCGTGGTTTCGAATCCCGGTTGTATGTGAAAAGGAGTAGGGTCGCCTGTCCAACTTCGTGGGTTTTCTCCGGGTCCTCCGGTTTACTCCCACTGCTAAAGACCCCTACGCACAAGCGAATTATTAAAATTAAATTAAACCATGTTAGTCCTGAAATGACTTAGTTTGTGTCGAGTTGACGTTAAACCCCATTCCTCTCTCTATATATATATCATGGAACCTGTCTTGATAGAACACTTTCACACTGGATTTCCGAAAAGTTCTTCCTATCTGTTCTCTTTCATTTAAAGTTTTGAACACTGCCTACTGTACAGCTTGAAACCGCCAGAATAAAGAAGCCTAAAACAAACTATATTATTGGTTTAAATTCCAGGACAAAATAAAAGTATATTATCATAACCTAGTGGGAGATGAATGTACTTACCATATATTCCATATCATCAATTCCAAATCTTTCACGTAAATTCTTAAACACCAGAGGACAATATTCTTTCACTTTAAAATGACTTGGCATGCTATCTCTGTTAGAATACAAATTTGACTAACTTTAAGTAAAGACAAAGGGCAGAAAATTTAAATATAAGGTCATACAAAAAAAATATTCTGTTTCTCAGACAATCCTTACCAGACAGATATCTGATGATGGTATTTATTTTTGTGTTTTTATTTTGTCAAAGGATCACCACTGGGCTAAGTATCTGATTCCAAGGCACTACATTTATATCTGACTATATCTGATGTTGTTTATAGGAATATATGAGAATATCATTTATGATTGTCAGTAACATTTATCAGAGAAAGTGATGGAGGATTACCTGAGAACCAAAATATTTTTCTTTTTCATATGACCTAATATTTATATACTAAATACATGTAATATATCTATTTCAGTTAGAAAATAGATATATTTCAAGAAAGCCAAAATTGAGAAAAAAAAGTTGGTGGCTATTGCTCTGATAACTACCATTAACTACTACTAGCTTAATCTTCATTAGCACCGTTACACCAGGCAGTCAACAAAGGTTGTCGCTTATTTTTACTTTTGTCAGTAATGAAACATTTACAATACACTCAAATCGGATTAAAAGTACATGTACTAACAACTCATGCCCGTCTTCATTAGCCCAGTATAGGAGCAGAACCGTAGGACGTTAAACCCCATTTTATTTCATTTCATAAAGTAATTATCAGAAATCATCACAATTAGTACATACAAATCATTTAATATCATGGATTTAGCTGTTCAAGTTATCAAAAATCACTGAAAATCAATATACTTGTTTGTCTCAGGACCTTAACCCTTAACCGGTCATTGTCGACTATAGTCACCACAACGTTATACAGCTAAGTGGTCATGATCGACTAAAGTCGACCACAGCAAGAACCTTTTTGATAAGCCCCATTTGAGTATTTAGTTTCGTATTTAATTGATATGGTCACGCATGCGTGTCAGGCAGGAACTTGTCTTGTCAAGGGCATTGAGAAAAACATGTCTTTGTTCAACATTTTTTGACGAAAAATGCAATTTAACGATGTCGGGAACGTTAAAGACGCTCGAAGTGGTTGAAATACTTATGAAAGATTCCAACTCGGATGATATTGATGACACCGATTCTGAAGACGATATTTCTGATGAAAAGGACTTAAAATGATTGGCAAATTATAGATCAACTTATCCCCTTCAACTTTTTTATTGGTGTCAAGAGTCTATCACTTATAATTATTCGACAGTAGTCGATTGAAATAGGCATACAAAATATTTGACGCCAGCCTTTATTTAGCCTGACCACTTGACGTCATGACGTCAAAATGATGTCGACCGGTTAAGGGTTAAACTCTATGTATAATACATTTAAAGTCAATAGAACGATAATTTTGGCATGTAGCTGCAAGATATTTCGAAGTAATCAAAGGCCATAACTTTGGCAGTAATTATCATAAATCATTGAAAATCATGACCTTAAACCTGGTGTATAAATTTAAAATTAACCAGATGATAACTATGTTAACTTTGGTCTAGAGCATCCAAAAGATTTTTCAAAATGGTCAAGCACCAGGGCCATAACTCAGGTAGTAATTATCGGAAATCCTTGTAATTCAACAAGCTTCTTTGTCTCATGACCGTATACATTGAGTATAAATTTAAAGTCAATTGGATATCAACGTTAGCCCACAGGTCGTCAACAAGATTTTTCAAAATAATTATTCTGGCAGTAATTATCATAAATCATTGAAAATCAATAAGCCTTTTCCTCTCATGAACTTAAACACTGTGTATAAATTAAAGTCAATCGGATATCATCTAGCAATTGTGGACGCAATTATGAAAATGAATATTACTGTATTCTTCGGTACATTAGACGCATAATTTTTACCAATTATTTTAATGTCATTTCAATATAATTGAATTAAAGCTAGATAAGGCTTAATATTGGAAAGAATTATAATGGTAAAGCTGTTCAGTTTTCCACACTTACTGGGCACCTAAATCCTGAGATTATATTTTTCAAATTCCTAAAACACCTGACAACGTCAGTATGCACCTCATATGTGCCTAATGTACCAAAATATACTGTATTATATGACTTTTTAAACAAAGACAGCTCACAATGGCAAGCAAGAAGAACTGCACCACAAAAAAGAATAAATGATAAGAACACAGCCCGATTGTTTGTATATTTTAAATATGTAAGAGCCTTAGGTTTTTGTGGTGTGATATTACAGTGTATACTAATAGTACTACTATACTTACTTGTTAAACATGTGATTGTCAACTCTGATTTTACTGTAAGACTTGAAATCATCGGGCATCAACATTACCTTCTGATTAACATGATCTAATTCGTTGATCTACAAAAAATATAATATATTTATAATATGGATATATATGTATTTTGCCAATAGATGCTTATCTGAGTTCAGACTGTGCCCAAAAACTCTCAAAAGTTATATCTGGGGAAAAGACATTTGTCTAGAAATGCAGTAATTTTACAAATTCTTTTTTCAAACTGAATTTTCCCTTTTTTTCAAATGCACTTTTGGCTCCATTCAAACAACTATCCATCATGCCAGCCAATCCAACAAACTCTACAATTTAAAAACCTTGTGGGTTTTATCCAGGTCCTCCAGTTTCCTTCCACTGCTAAAGACCCCTACGCGCCAGCGAATTATTGAAATAACCTAGTTTGTGTTGAGAGGACGTTAAACTCTCTCTCTCTACAATATAAATGTACATATCCATATGCAATTTTAATTGATTTATTTTTCATTCAAGATACAAATATTGCAGAATTGTACATCACTTTAAACAAATTTAATTCTGTCTCTTTAAAATATCGTTCATAAAAGTAAGACATTCTAAACCCCATTCCATTTCTTAAAAAAAAAATAAAATGTCAGTTTCATTCACAAACATCGTTTTCGTGATTGATCAATACACATATAAAAATTGATTTATTGTAAGTCTAAAATTAGTCACTTCCTGATATAGCTTTGATTTGTGATTGACATTTTATACATACACATCACTTCAAAGCCTTTTAACCTAGATAGTCATAAACTAAATATCATACAGTTACAAAATAATAGGATATGTTGTATAAACCACTATAAAAATACCCTGGAACAAAACATATCAAAAATAATATTTGGTTAATAATTCATTTATAGGGTAAATAACTCAAATGATATTTCTATTTTAGCCCTAAAGCTCTGGTCGACTACTACACGATATAATTTACAGTTAAGTCAACATAATTAACTAATTGGTAACGATTTACAACTGACTTAATAGGCAGACACTCTTCAATCCCCATGGCATTTTCTTGTTATGAGTTACACCGCTTTATTACGGTAGACAAATCAATATACTCCAAAAATTAAATCATATATTGCTTAATTTACTGACCACATCATAGACAATTTAACAAAGAATTAGACATAGCCTATGTACATGAAACCTTTAATCTCTTAGCAGGCAGCGTAATAAAGACATAAATATGTATGTATGCACTTTGAATTATACATAAAATATACAACTTAAAATAATCTTTTTTTCTGTTTTCGATAAAATGTGTATACTAAATATGCACTAAACATGTTATTACCTTGTGTCCTGGAGGTACATTAATCATCACTGTTAGACAAGTTTATTCAAATAATCAATAGCATTTAAGATACAACTCCTAAAGCTGATGACTATTTGTATCAGTGTTTGTACATTATGGGAATATGTGGTGATTGGAGACAACATCAACCTCGAGACGACCAATGCCAATGCTTAGTGGTTGTACATACATTACATAGCTGAGTATATAGGGACTGTGATATCCCAAATTACAGAAATTGGTCTCACATAATGTAATAAGACAGAATAGATAACAATTCACAGCCAAATATTATATATCTCACCTACATGTATGTCCAATGCTATAATTACATATTATCAGATATTATTAACTGATACATTCCAAACAGAGTCCCAAGTGTGCACACATGCAATTTAATCATTTATGGAATGTCATTACATGTATGTATTTTGAAACAAATTTGTTTCTTGTAATATACATGTAAGTAGATTTATGTTATTCAAAAATAGAAAACAGTATACTGTCTGCATGAGTAACAACAAAAAGATACAATTTGATATTTACTGAGTTATTATGTATATCTAATGTTCCTTAAGCCAGGCGCAGACAAGCAACTTTTTCGAGCAACTTTCAGGCAACAGTGAAATCGCTGGTCGTTGAAAGAAAAAATCGCTTGTCTGCGCCAACGGGCAACAATAGTTGCCTGCTGTTGCTCCGAGTTGCTTCTCATTGCCAAATATCAAACATGTTTGATATTCGACAACAGAAAATCGCTCGTCGCCGAGAAATTGTTCATCTGTTGCTTCAAAATTGCTCGTCTGCGGCGGTAGGTGACAACAGGCAACTGGTTAACTGTCCAATCAGCGAGCGCTCTACTGTCATGTGATACGTCAAGATGGAACAGCTAACAACATTAACATGGTCCGTGGAGATGGAAGACATGTTGGTGGAAATGTGGGCTGAGCGGCCAGTCAGCGCACACGGGAGACCTCGAGTTGCCAATTACTCGGAGTTGCCAGTAGTTGCCTATTGCAGCAACAAGCGACGAAAAGTTGACCGTCTGCGCCAAGCTTAATCGGTGTTTAAAATTTGTTAATAAAAGTTTGAAGTCACCAGGACAGATTATTCACAACAACCAGTACACCATGTGTTAAAATCAGTACTATTATTATCTTTTCCATCAACTAGTATTCACAGATCTATGAAAGTCTGTCCTGAACTGAACTACTTGAACAATGTGGGTCTAATCACCTTTATCTTTCAACATGTACATTGTATAACATACAGTGTAAACATAATAATTTATAAAGACATTCGCCCCCACACTTTACAATTATGATAACCTAATTTTAGTACAATAAAGTATAGAGGGCCATAAAAAACCACTTTTAATATTCTGCTCCATTGTGTCAAGTCATATTTTTACATCTTAATGTTGAATGACAAACTAGAAATATAACTGGTCGAGAATGTGGTGTTTAATGTACAATATTCCAGAACGTTTACAAGGCATTCAACTTTCAAACCATACAATTAGACCAAAAAAATTGACCTGTCTTTAACAATAAGCAAATTCAAAAGGCTCTCCTCCATAGCAGGTTACGGAAAACTATTTGGAGAAAATGATATTTTTGTTTCCTCAAATTCAGAAAATGAGTTTTCAGTTCTCGGCTTTTATTATTCATTTCAAGCACTATTTCCTGCACATACTATATCTGCTGGCAATCTTTTGTAAGTGCTCACAGAAACAATTAGACTTAAGTAAAACAAGTGTTGAGATAACATTTGATGTCCAATGTCTTATGGTATATGTACCATATTTCAGTTGTTACTATTAATATCAATTAGGACTTGGTTACCAAAACTATTGACACTCAAAATTACCAGGTGTGATACATGTACTTGAACAAAGAAGACATGTACTAACTGGTCTGGAAATAACAATATGTCAGACACTATTTAACTAGAACCTCTGGTATTTTGAACTATGTGCCAGAAATGTACTAAAAAATACCAATAAAGACACAAATCTGTGCCAGAGGGATTGTGTCTGACAAAGCCTGAATTTGTGCCTGACAATGTCTGTGACAGACAGGTGCCTTATTTCCTGGCTTGTGCAAAATGGGATGGTTATTAATATTATACAACACCTACATGTACTGTCTGAAAAAACATAAATTTTTAACAGATTTCTTCGGTTATGAACAAACAAAGATTTTAACAACCATCTTTTGCAATCAAGACCCTAAACATGTTTTCGAGTGTATCGTCAATTTGATATCATTCTTTCAATCCAATAATAACCGTTCCATAACATCTATTGTGTGGCAGCCCTGAAAGTGAAATTTGGGTATGTAATCCTAAAAAACCTGCAAGACCTCTTCAAGATTTGAAAGTTTTGACCGTACTGTGATATGGTGCAATATTTGATTGTTTATAATATAATGTAAATATATTCCTTATCATCAACTATCTTTTAATTTATTGTAAATAATACTTAATATAACACACCATAACCCCATAATTGTAAATATCCTGTATAATCATACATTCAATCTATCGTGTTATATATCATATTAAAGATATTCATGGCTAAAATTTAAGGGACGTATAACGAATGTAATTGTTTTTGTGCCACATTGTTTAAAAAAAAATTATCCATCTGACTCTCTGATCAAAAATATGATTTAAAAAAAATATTTCAATATTTAAAGCTATAAACTTTGCAGAGATTTTACTAGAATGTAAAAGGTGGTAACGAAATAAAGGAATACAGGCAGTTGTGTGTGTGAAGGCCCAAACCCAATACCGAACTGATAAATTGAGTATAAAATTTATAACTACCATGAGTAGATTTAATTGAAATTAATGAAGATGTCTGACATAGAAGATTTAATAATGAATATTGGAAGCTCTGCTTATTAATAAAGTCATTCACATGGTCATAGTGCATTAATATTATATACATGAGCCATGTAAGCTTTAATAAATGTCATTTTGCACTTTAAAACGTATCAAATGTCTACATCAAGTTAGTAAAGTGAAAACAAAACACCTTACATGTATGTACATGTATCTAGAGAAATCAGATATTACATCTTCAACTTGATGAAATCGAATACTTTTATGTCAAATTGACATGACTCAATTTTGCAAGTGAAAACAAGTAAACTGATTTATCAAGAGGCAATTTGTGTGACTGTACTTTGAAACAATCCATACAGTATGATGGAGTGGTTTATTTTTCATATTCAATGGGGTGGAGCTAGATAGGATTTTTTTGTTACACATAGATTTGTCTATAATGCCTTTTACTTTCCGCACAAATAATTAGACTAATAGCGTCTTGTTCTATGATGATATTTATTTACTTTTTATTTGGGGGTCTTACGGAAATACGTACTTCTCAATTCGGGTGTAATATTACTATAATCAGATTATTTGCAATCTAGGAGGTTAATATAGTTCGAACAATGATGAAGTTTCTATGCGGAATACAGAATCTAAAACTCTACTGGACATCACCCATACATGTATTTACCACAAATGTGGCATAGTGTCAGACATTAAAAGAATATTCCATCTACTTTGGCTGGCGTTTAGTAATTGAACATATTAACACCAGGTACATGTACAATTTTATAGATACACAATTACTGAGTCTAATACTACATGTACATTGTAAGCGACTTTCGACGAGGAGACTTGATAAAGGCGAGAGGATCCTTGTCGAAACGTCGCCGAGTGTGAAACACAGTTATTGTGTATCCATAAAATTGTACATGTACCTTGTGTTAATGTTCCATCTGTATTGCTGATTTCTATCAAATTCCTTGATCACTTTCAGTTTACCCTACTCTGTACATGTATGCTTACCCAAGGACAATATGTAAACCTACATGTACATGTACTACAAATAGTGTCAAAAGTTGACTATTTTGTACACCTTGCATGTACTAGAAAATTAGAAACTTTAATGAAAGGTACCAGTGTGAAGATGGTAACAGTATTAACAGGGAGTTGCCAATGGTGGCTATGTTAAATCTATAGGATTACATAGAGCATGTCATTAACTTAACAATCACCATAGAATGAGTCATGACAGAATTCAATAGATAGCTTTTATCTTGTTAAGTATACCGGGTACTAACAACAGAGTATAGTTCAACAGGTAAATAATCTATTTCAATACCACTGCTGCATGTAAGAAAATGTATGTTGTAGATCTTCATATTACATCAAGCTACATGTATATATTTTCAGATTGAACATAAAACAAATCAAAGACTATTAGTTTGACATTTGACATATGTATAGCCCACATACGCTCCCTAGAGCAAGTTTACATGCATTATTGAAAAGATGTACTGTGCACTTTCAGCATTTACTCAAACACTGAATCAGAATCCAATTATCCATTTTAAAGTAGCTACATGTACATGTAAGTTTCTAACTCAATATCATCCAAAGTCTTTGACATTGAAAACACAAATTATTTGTCAATTTTAAATCAACATTGATGTTGTGATTTTACCGGGAAAAGATGGGTTTCAAGGCTTTCCCGTGAAAGAATCGCGATCGCACTCCTGGACGCACCTGGATGTAAGTCGAGGTGCACTTTTTACAGCTCACCTCAATGTCTAAATTGACTCCACCCAAAGAAAATAATCAGGAAAAATATACTGGTGTAACAAAAATACCGTCAATATCGACAATCAACTTGCTTATCGGCTACAATAACAGTCATACCGTAATCTGAGTAATGAGCACATTTAACAGTAATTTTGATAATTCGGTAAAAACACAAAACAAGCTTGCTGGTTATTCATTACAGGTCCAATAAGTTTCCTTTGTAATAATAAGCCACGTGGCAAATGATGACATCTCGCTCGGCATGGATTGTGAATCTTGGGATTAGTGCCTCGTCTTCGACACTCGATCCGTACGAATTCCAGGTACATGTACATGTAGATATTAAAATAATAATTGGATAATACATTTTATGGTTTCACTGGCCTGTTGTTCGTTAAATTTAAATAGTCATTGAATAATCCCTGATAGAACACTGATGATATCTGTTTATCTATCAAATAAACGAAGACGGTAATTTATTCAGGAATGTTACTGACTTGAACTTCAAGTCACATCTTAGCCTATTCAGAATACGACATTCTCCATAAATAACCAAAAATTATTTTTTATTGAAATCTGGTTATATCAAACGCAAGAGCTAAATCTGTCTATTGCAGGTCTTTCTTTAGGCCTGAAATGTTATCTAAATTATTAATTAGACATTAATTAACTTATCCAGACCATAATCAACTCTAGATGGCATCGCTAGCCTGCGATATTAAGTGGATTGTGAGCCGATTTACTGCATAACTTTCCTTCTCGATTAAACGATTAAATGGATAACCGAGACTATGCTGTTTATCGTACTGACTTTAGTAATGATGGCCGAGGCTAGGCAGAAATTTCATTCGCTTAGTTCTCGGTTCATAGTGGATCAATTTGAATGAAATTTTCAGCAAATTGCCTTTACGTTATCTAGTTTTTAATTATCATAGTGAGAACTGCCAACTCGTTATCGAATCTCCCATAATGTATCTTTAAAGTTAATGTAAGCTTCCAATTACCCTATTTCCTACCGGGATCTTATTTGACCCAATTCTGGTCGGTTGGTTTAAAAATGGATTAAAATCCCTGTTCTTATCACAAATGCTAAAAAAGCTCTCCTCAAGAGATTCAAGAGCGCTTTCTCAGGAGAGCGAGTTACCCTTCTTTCAATTTCAAGAGAGCTATTTTTGACTCCCCTGGAATTTATTCATGTGAAGGTCCGGGTTTCTGATAAATATTTACGACAAAATAAACATTTACCATTGATACACAAATCGTGTACTATAATCAGTGACCGCCCTAGACATTCGCCAATTCGCCAATGGCGACAATTATTTTTATTGGCGAATAAAGTGGTGATACTGGCAAAAAATTTGGCGAATGAATTTTAGAGAGTGTTATTTCGTAAATCTGCTAATATTAAACTTTAAATCGTCTCGTTCAACGCTTCTTTCGATCGACTCGATGGAGTGTCTATTGTTAGTACATTAATTACTCTAGTCTCAATCTTACAAGTCGCAAATCAGTCAATGTTACGCATTAAAAAACGACCGAAAGATCGAGTCTCGAGACTATAAAAAACCAATAAGCCCCTTTTGTGTGGCACTGCGTTGTTTACATTCGCTTTACTATAAGTTTTCTTTACTTACGCAGCAAATAAATGAAACGCACAATAATGACAACTAATACTAGTAAACCCAAAATAAGGATATATTCCTTTTTCCTTCCTACGACTACTGTTAGTCCAGAATCTACTTCCGTGAGTGAGAGTGTCATCTCGGACGCAAGTCCTTCGTTGGCTTCATCAACATGTGGACAAAAATTAGACCTTTAACCGAGACCGTCGAGCTAACCCTCAATGACCTCATGTTTATAAAAATGGATGGACCGGAAAGCATAAATTTTGAATTTGTCAGAGCATTTGATCAGTGGTGTCTTAAAAAGAATCGTCGTGTCTTTTCTGTTATGACGATGGAGTAAATTAAATCATGTGACTGTGAAGTACGTCCTATAAACATTTTTTTGTTATCTGCATTCATTCTCTCAATAATGTGAACTTTTGCATGGACAAGGAGAAAAAATAATATTCTTGTGTACATATATAAGTACATATCAAACATTTATTTTCATTTTTAATTAACAAAAATATGAATAAAAATGATATAAAATATTTGGCTAAAACTTTCTGAATTGGCTAATAAAATTTTGATTTGGCTAAAAATTTGGCTAAAGGTTTTAAGAGTCTAGGGCGGTCAGTGGTATAATGTACATGTATTTCAGATCCATTTGTTAAAAGGGACTCAAAGAACGAGGCTAGACATATTCCACAAGTCATTCATTCAACTTTCTGAATTGGCTAATAAAATTTTGATTTGGCTAAAAATTTGGCTAAAGGTTTTAAGAGTCTAGGGCGGTCAGTGGTATAATGTACATGTATTTCAGATCCATTTGTTAAAAGGGACTCAAAGAACGAGGCTAGACATATTCCACAAGTCATTCAAATGCGGAGGCCATATTCTTATATAGAGGGCATGCGCAAAAAATACTATCGGTGTAGAGAGACAGAAATGGGGTTTAACGTCCACTCGACACAAACTAGGTCATTTCGGGACTAACATATGGTTTAATTTTATTTCAATAATTCGCTTGCGCATAGGGGTCTTTAGCAGTGGGAGGTAACTGAAGGACCAGGAGAAAACCCACGAGGTTGAACAGGCGACCCTATTCCTTGTCACGTACAACCGGGGATTCGAGACCATGCCAGTCGACTCAATGACAGACTTTATGATACAGCGCGCGCACACTAACCATTCAGCCATCCAACCCCCCTATCGGTGTAGATATCACCTCGGTAGAAGCGGACGTTAAACAAAGCTATTTCACACACTGGAATAACCAGATGCTAGAGATTGCCATTCTATTGAGACTTCTGGCATACATGTATTTTGCCACATACATTTGTACATGTAACTGATTAGAAATTACAGTAAAAACAGAAATGATTGAATGTAAATTAGTTTATATAGGTTAATATTACATTATTATATGCGGTGCAACCCATTTGTGTGAATTTCTAGGTCCCAAATATTAGCAATTTAGCTCCTTTAAGCTTGGTGCAAACAGGACATTTGCTGATTTTGAAAAATTGAAATGAAAAACTACAATCTACTAATACCGGTAATTGGTTTCCAGTCATAAATACATACATCTGTACATACAACATGAGGAAACAAATTCTTTTTGAAACAATATAAAATAGTGACATGATGTAATCCTGTGAACACACAAAACTGGGAGGGAATGACACTGACTTTTGCTCTCAAGTTTTTTTTATTAGAGTATTTAGAGCCATCATGATATATTCAAGCAGAAGTACCTAAACATTGAAGCAAGTTTGGTGAGAATTTTGGTTCTATCAAACAAAAGGTGGTATGACTCCGACCACCGTTTCATATCAGAAAAGGTAGATACATGTAATTACATGTAAGTATAATGTATGTATACTATTCACATAATCAGTCATATTTAGGCTTTGCATTGCAGTAAACAAAAAGCGTCCTAAGACAAAACAAAGTTGTAAAAACATATGTTTTATATAAATGTATATACCTGTAAAATAAATAAACTATTCAAAATAAACTGTGCTTTGTGTTAAACTCTGAATTTATCGAAATCATTGCAATATATTTCAGAATTGAAATACTTTTTGTCAATTAAGACAATTATCACAGTCCTACACAAATTATAAAACATGGGCATTGTAAACCGGACCATTCTACATTGCACATGTATGTAATATTTTACAAGTTTCTTCCAATTTATTTTAATCTATAATTACTACTTCAAATTTGACATGCTAGTCTAAATTAAAGGGAAATTATGGAGGATTACATGTAGATAATGAACTGGCAGTTCTCACTGTAATAGTTAAAAACTAGACAATGTAACGGGAATATGCTGAAAATTTCAGTCAAATTGCTCCACTCTGAACTGAGATATTAGCGAATGAATTTTAGGTCTAGCCTCGATCACCATTACTAAAGTCGGTACGATACAAAAAACAGTCTTGATTATCCATTTTTGCATTTAATCATCGAAGAGCGTTGAGCAGGAGATCAGATTCAAATCCAGTGAAAACCGAACATAAGATGACATCAAGTGTTGATTAAGGTCTTTTCATGTTAATAAATCTATAATTAATAGTTTATATAGCATTTCAGAACTAAAGAAAGACCTGCAAAAGTCAGATTTAGCTCTTGCATAATATATGTTTAGCAATCAATCATCTATTCAATTTGTGTCAGTCACTAAAAAAAATCACAGCAGTTGAAGAATGGCTGCGATATTAGTATAATATAAAATATAGGCTTGATTGAATAACAGTTGATCGCATGGAGAATCAAATCAAAAATGTGTGGAGATCAGTCAGTAGTCAAGACTCAGATACCGTACTAAGAAGATACATGTACTTCTACATGTAGGTTATTACTCCGACTAGTTTGACCAGACTTGCAGGGAACGATAATGAAAGCCTGATAAGGAGCATTACTAAGAGCCTGATACATGTAAGGAGCGTGGAGGATAGAGCGCTTTTACTTGAGAGCCGTTAGGAACCTTGAGAGCCCTGTTAGGAGCGTGATCCGAGAGCCCAACAAGTGTTGGACGGAGGTGGTATACACGTACAGAATAATAAACTGCTTTTTTGGCTACTCCCACACCTCTACATACATACTAGTAGTGAACCCGCAACAGAACTATTGGATAGAGCCGGACTCACTCTACCACAGTAATCAGCTCTATCCTCATCCGAGGTGTTGTGTAAAGGTTGATAATGTGTGACGTAGATAATTAAGAATAACTATATGTTGTGGAACACCAAAACTACACCTTTTAAACATTCTTCTTCAAGCAACGCTATTTTATTCAGTTACTTAATATAAGAATGAACAAATGATGCAGCACATGCATTTGGTGTCATTTTGCTATACAAATAAAATACGACGCATAGAATCATTGACGATTGTATCATGTAAACAGCCTTCAGATATGTTGCATCCAACGGTTGTATGAAAGGCTTTAAGGCAATAATACGTGGTTGGTATTCTAACAACAGGTAGGCTACCGTACCAACCAAATGTTTGGTGCTACACATGTACAATGTAGTACATAAATTGTCTTTTATTTTAATTTACTATGTTCAGAAGAAAGTGGATGGTAAGCTAAATAGAGAGTTTGGTAATATCATCTGATCTCTAGTTTACAATTAGGCCTAGCACAGGATAAATTGTGTTTTGTAATTTTGACAATAGATTGCAGGGTATACTTACAATCACAGAAACAGTCAATCGTCTGCATCAGCTTCAATTATGTAGCCTAGTCAAGTCACTAAGACATAAACAGATTTTGACAAACGGTGGATTTTTCCTCCACATTTCAAAGTTTTGTGATCAAAGTCAACGTCTGACAATCTAAATTTTTAAAATTTTACCAATAAATGAAGCGAAACAATAATGTACTATCCCATCATATACTCACCGTGTGATTTATCCCCCACATAAACACACTGAGCAGCGGTTCATTAGCTCGGAAAAGCTTCAATTTTGGAGCCACTGCTTTGACTTTGAGCTTCTTCCTCTTTGTAGTCGACATCATTACATATATTGCACTATTCAGATATAAAAGCTATAACTCTAAGCTGAAAGGAAATGTTAGTTGTCACAAAAAACATTGAAATGTCTCATGATTTACTCCACTTGTTTTGGAAAAGCCATAAGCCCTTCCTCCAAATATGGCGTCTATAACAAATTTATCCCACAATGCAGCTCATTTTCCACCTATTACCACGGGAGACAACTCTTTTTAAAAGGCAACTTCGACGCCTTTGATGGTATATTTAGTAATTGAACATATTAACACGAGGTACAATTTTATGTATACACTGAGTTTAATACTAAGTGACGTTTCGACGAGGATACTCTGTATATATTTTCTTACTATTCACATACCTGTATCGCTTGCTTGATAAAGACGAGTGTCCTCGTCGAAACGTCGCTAATTAGTATTAAACCCAGTAATTGTGTACCGTATCCATAAAATTGTAGGCCTACCTTGTGTTAACATCGACACCCTTTAATATTCACTATGATTTATACAAAGATAAGCGTGTCTATTATTTGCTGAATTTTGATGCTATATGATTAGATTATCTGTCAAGCCCTGGATTAATCATTGATAAAAAAAAGCACGTGCTTTAAGTGTCTGAAGAAGCGCCGTCATGTGTAAGCGAGAGTCGTGGGTGGGGTGATATCTTCCACGATAAGACCTTAAACAATCAACCCTGCCATTTATAGTGTAAATGTTAGAATCAATTTATAATTTTTAGCTATCGATTTTTTCACAAAGGGAAACACAAAGCATGTTTATAAATAGGGCTTTATAGGCATAGACGTGTAAAAATCACCACTTGGATCTTCCATATTTTATTTTCAAGACATTGTAAAATTCTGATGAACAATAAAACCATTACATATTTGATTCAACTTTGACCGTAATGAAAATGCAATTGCCGCAACTCAATTTTTGGCGGCCTTTCGCCATAGACGTATATAAATAGGCGAGATATTTCTATATTTGTACGCTTTCGCCTTTAGCGGTATCTGTTGCCTATCCACCCCTATAATTTGAGACCTACTTGAAAAACACTCAAGGGGTAATCTAAATCGCTGGGCTTAACTAAGGGAGCGCTTGTTATTTCTTGATTTGGGAACATTGAGGGGTATAAACGTACAACAGACTGTGCGCCATTAAACGACGGAAAAAGAAGTTGGCAGAAGATAATCCAAGAATTTACTTAGGCTTCAATATGTAAGTAATGACAAACACATTCCGAAATTGGTCCCTCCCTCAATCAAGTTACATGACAAACATGGCTTCTAAAATAGAGTTTTTATTTCTTTGAGTATTTCCCCGCGAATACAATGTTTTGAGGGGGATTTGAATCAAATCTTTGATAGATTAGTTTGAATATGTTTTTAGAACAAATATGTCATCAAATCATGCACCCAATTTTTACGCGGAAAGGCATCTTTAAATTTAGTTAAAGATGCATAACGTAAGAGCTAAATCTGCCCAATGTTGGCCGTTATTTTGGCTTCAAATATTATATAAACTATTATTTAGAAATTTATTAACATGACAAGCCCATAGTCAACTCTAAAGACCATCAGATTGTAGATATTTCAATGAATTAGATAAATTGGATAATCGAGACATTCTCTTTTGTACTGTACCGTGGCTACGATAATAAACAATCTATGCTTCATCTCTTAACATTTATAACTTCGCTCTAAATAAAGTAATTCGAATGAAATTTTCAATATTCATTTTACATTATCTATTTTTGAACTATTACAACAAGAACGACCACCTCTTTATCGAAATCTTCCATAATGCACTTAAAGGCTCAATACCATTCTTGTTGTAACTGAATAATATGTCCCAATTTTTATTCTGGTCAACAAATTGTACTATTTTAGAATATTTCATTTAATTCATGATACAAATTTCATCTTAACACACCTTATTTAACAATTTTGAAAAATTCAACATAATGGTTTGAAACGTCTAACGTAAACCTTTTCAAATGAAACTTCGATTTAAAAATATTTTCGAACCCTCTGGACAAGTAAAATAGGATGTAATGGATAATTTACACAACAGGTAGGACACTTAAGCATCTAGTACTTAGATAGAGATATTATTTATTTTCTGGAGCTTTCAAGCCAGCAAGAGTGTTATTGTCCCTTTAATGTTCCACCATTAACACAATGCATCTATGCAGTATTACTTGATATTTTTGTCTTTCTTGCTCGCTTTTTGTCTATTTTTCTTCAAAATGGTTCGGAGCAGTAGTAATCAAATCCTTTGTTTGAACTTTCCACACTTGCTTGACAATCTGTGGATTCGCGTGTAGCCCAAAGCGTATCTGTTACAGAAATGGAATGAAATTGGATGGGACTCTATCTGCACCAATCGGGATAAACAAGCCATGTGCCGGTCATGTAGTATGCTGTTGGGAAAATTGTTCTGACAGCATCGTTTCGACCTATTCTTTTTTGATTTTCATCTCTTAAGGGCTCTTATACGTGTACACCAACATGTGCAAGGGATCTCGAATTTTGGTCCTATCCGAACGACTAGACGCTGGTCATGAGAACTTTTTCACAGAACAAAACTGGTGAATTTTGTATGGAAATCTCTTAAACATACTTTCTTTTCCCAAGCAAAGAAATACAAGAGTTATTACTCTTATACGTGTACACCAACAAGAAATACAAGAGTTATTACTAGCCTTGACAATGAAACCTGTCTGCAATTCATGGAAACGCCAAATAGGACGGCGTTTCAAAGGAGCCCATTTTGAGTGCACCCTAGTGATGTAAATCTAATGGCACCAATGGGGCTAGTCTTCGTCGAATTCCAACTGTACACGGAACCTTGGTTGTTCGTACCATACGAAGGATTGGAAGCTGTACCTTGCCAGGCCCCCCGCCCTTCACTACTGATGAGGAAATCCCAGACCAAAACGGAGACAACTTACAAGTGAGCGAGTTTCTTTAATTCACTGTGTTACATGGCTCACCGTTGTGATGGCTTTATTCGTACATATTTATAGAAATATATATACAAGGACCTAATCAGATAGGGGTGGCAACCACGACAACCCAGGCCGCTGTCATTACTGACTTTCAAATTTGACAAAAATACTTATTAAACAGGAATAAAAACAACTCATTTTTGACAACAGCTTCACAGTGTATGCTGATGGAGTGTTTTAAGTTTTTTAAATGGAGTTATTTCCCTTCCCACACAGGCAAATACTTATAACTTCGTATACAGGTAGTAGCATATTGCCCCCACTCACGAATTTTGAGGCGATTGATAGATTTGATGCCAGTTATGGGTTCTTTACAAAAGAATCCCAAAAGTGGAAATGTTGGTAGTTTTTGTTTTCAAGATTATTTAAAAGCTGAAATTGAAACTGGCACACGTAATGGTCGAAGAACTGAACTACACAACACGTAAATTGTCTAAATTATAAGGGGCGGATACAAGATTAGTAAAATTTACACGACAGGGTTTTCAAAATTTGTGTCAATTAGGAGACCTTTCACCAGGACACGTGGAATTTATATAGAGGACGGGGAGAGGGACCAAGGGCGGGTGGGGTTGGTGTGCTGCGCAATAGACGGCCACATTTCAATCGGGGCGTGTAAAATAAATAAACTAACAGGTTTCCAGACTGGTCAAATACGATGGTCCCTATCTTCATGCGGATGCGAATGAAAGAACTAAGGTAAACAACCGGAATCGGTGACCTAGATAAATGAGTCACGTAGGAGATTGGCTGAGCTGCTTCCAACCATAGAAACAAGCAGCGAGTACCCGAGTATACATGTCAACGTTCTGTACTATTGCAATAATAAAATAAAACCAAGTACGAACAATCCAAACCATAAGACAGAATTTTAAGTCCTAAAAAACGTTATAGGCAAAATAGTGTATTCAAGCAAAATAGTGTAATCAGCAAATGGACTGCTCCTCGTGTACAAAATTCACGACAAACAGTGGTAACAGGTGTCCGGAAGAGAAAGATATGTTAGCCATCATCACATTCCACAAGGCAATGCCAGGGTTACCCAAACTCACAGGGATAATTACATAAAACAGGACTTGCTTTTCGTTCAACAAAATCTTTTTATTTTAGCACGTTCAACAAAATCTTTTTATTTTAGCACGTTCAACAAAATCTTTTTATTTTAGCCAGTATCACATGTAATGATGTATTAAAATATTGCACCCTGAGATTTCTAGTATTCTTCACCTTCCTCCTCGTCTTCAGCATCTGCAGAATCAATACCAACCTCTTCGTAATCTTTCTCCAGAGCAGCCAAATCTTCCCTAGCCTCAGAGAATTCACCCTCTTCCATACCTTCACCAACATACCAGTGAACGAAAGCTCTCTTGGCGTACATCAGATCAAATTTATGATCCAGACGAGCCCAGGCCTCGGCAATAGCGGTGGTGTTACTCAACATACAAACAGCTCTCTGTACCTTAGCTAAATCACCTCCTGGTACAACAGTTGGTGGTTGGTAGTTGATACCGACTTTGAAACCAGTTGGACACCAATCAACAAATTGGATGCTTCTCTTGGTCTTGATGGTCGCAATGGCAGCATTGACATCCTTTGGAACAACATCTCCTCGGTACAACATACAACAGGCCATGTACTTTCCGTGACGAGGATCACATTTGACCATCTGGTTGGCTGGTTCAAAACAGGCATTGGTGATTTCAGCTACTGAGAGTTGTTCATGGTAGGCTTTCTCAGCTGAGATGACTGGAGCATAGGTAGCAAGAGGGAAATGGATACGTGGGTAGGGTACCAAGTTAGTCTGGAACTCAGTCAAGTCGACGTTTAGGGCACCATCGAATCGAAGAGAGGCAGTGATAGAGCTGACAATCTGCCCAATAAGTCGGTTCAGGTTTGTATAACTTGGCCTATCAATATCTAAGTTACGACGACAGATATCATAGATAGCCTCATTATCAACCATAAAAGCGCAATCGGAATGTTCCAGGGTGGTGTGGGTGGTGAGGATAGAGTTGTAGGGTTCAACCACGGCAGTGGAAATTTGAGGAGCTGGATAAACAGCAAATTCTAATTTGGATTTTTTGCCATAATCAACGCTTAATCGTTCCATAAGGAGAGATGAGAATCCGGAACCGGTCCCTCCACCAAAACTGTGGAAGATGAGGAAGCCCTGGAGACCTGTACATTGATCAGCATTTTTCCGGATTCTATCTAGTACTACGTCGACGATTTCTTTACCAATAGTGTAATGACCCCTAGCATAGTTATTGGCGGCATCTTCTTTACCAGTGATGAGTTGTTCAGGATGGAAGAGTTGACGGTATGTACCAGTTCGTACCTCATCTGGAATATAATATATAACCAATAAAGAAACTATAAGACAAAAATAGTGACTGTAGAGGGGGGAACAAATAACTGCCCTACACATATTGCTTTACAGTTTAAGGAAACGAACAGAATGATTCTCGGTGAACAATCTTAAAAGATTAAGTCAACAGGCAACGAAACACCCGTGCATACGCTAAGTTTTCCCAGCAGCTCAAGGCCTTTCGAAGTTTCATTTTTCATGGGTAATGGGATCATTTAAAAGACACTTAACCTGATCCGAAATAACTAAAATTTGACCAACTCCTAGTTCCTTATTGAGCTAATATAAACAGAACGTGTACCGGTAATAAGAGGTTAGCTGTTCCGAGTTATTGGACATCAATAGGCGTCTTTGCCCCATGAACATAAACCCTACCAAGCACTGTCAATTGATATTAAATTAAGCCACTTGAGCCCGTCAAAGTTTTTTCTAAGTGATCAAGGGCCATAACTGACAGTAAATACTGGAAAGCCTTCAGTTTCCATAAGCACCAGTCAGTTCCCAAGTTCAATACAGCGACGGTTTAGATATGGAATTCGTATTAGAAAAAGATGACGCATCCTTTTTATTTTTCATTTTGCGGGAATCACCGAAGTGTGACAATTATAATGCTATATACAATTTTTAACATACATACCGACTACAGTGGGTTCCAAATCGACAAAAACAGCTCTTGGTACATGTTTACCAGCTCCGGTCTCAGCAAAGAAGGTATTGAAGGAATCATCTCCACCTCCAATAGTCTTATCTGATGGCATCTGACCATCGGGTTGGATACCATGTTCTAAACAGTACAATTCCCAACAGGCGTTGCCCATCTGAACACCAGCCTGGCCGACATGGATAGAGATACATTCACGCTGAAAAATACAAATTAGCAAATAAGAAACATGACTCAACTCAATGTTAGTAGCCTCCTTAACTATATTCTAGCACTTAAGATTGACTGATTGTCACTACGATATGTTAATTTCCCACACGAAAACAAATATAGTTCAGGGTTATAGTTCAGAGCGATTGTATTTGATCGTACAGTGAATGAAATAAATTGTAAAAATATATTAATAAAAGCTCAGATGTAGATAATAAACCTGGATGTGAAGATTATCATCCCCGTAAAACGAACACACGTGTTCATTATGGCATGCATCTGGCCTTTAAACAGGAAATAACTTAACATGTTTATTTGTACATGTCAGAATTATAACAATGAGCACTGGGAGCTACCGACAGAAAAGTGGCCATAAGGTCAGTTTAAATTCATATTTTTATATCCGACTAATTGTAGTATTTAGTAATGATGGAAAACTATAAAGATGATCTAATCTTGTTCGGTTACAATTGGAATTAAATATTTAGAATTTAAAAATAAGCGGTAGTAAATACAAATAGTGTATGGTATTTGAAAATCCCGGGGTTTCTTTTAATTATTCAAATTACTGACTGATGGTATGACTAGTTTGTGCAGCTTAACCCGTGTTTTTAAAGACAAGACTGGTTGCTGCAATTCTAGTGTACAACACTCGTTCTTCTCCAACGACAAGAAGGTGTGTAGTTATTTTGAGACTGGGCGATGGACAAAAAGATGAAAGGGCTGTTTATTTTATGATTAGTTATTTATGTCTGGAAAAACAAGATTTATGAGTGATAGGGTAGATAAATGTCAGTATAATGTCATGACTAATCATTTAACCATAGTCACCCGCACTAAGAGTATTCTGACGTAGATGTAGAAGATAGTATATACAACAGCTCAATGACTACCTCTAATGTCCTTGTTGTTTTCCTACTTGGCTGCTAAATAATCAAGCTACATTGTTATGATCGACAACTTGTAAATGTTCCCCAAAACGAAACGGCATTTTTGTAATTCAGATCACTTTTTAATGTACTTCTGTTCCCTTTAACAGGACCTAAGGAAATTGGAGAAAATACCGAATTCGATAGTTTAACTTTGACGAAATTGGACTTGAAGCACGTTAAGGAATTAAGAAACGGTCTATTATATTTATTTAGTCATACCAATAATCCCCGACCTTTTTTTATGAGTTCACGTGAAGATTTGTCAGTGCTTAGGCCACAAGGGGTGGTTAAAATCAATCAAGGAGACGTCATAAATCAACGTCATTATATATATAGTAAAGCTTTCAATCCGATCTTACATTAATAAGCTTGAGGGTTGTTGGATGAATTAGGATTGTTTGGTTTGAACGAAATTAAAGACTCCTAAATATGCGCTATAAATGACTCAACAGGGTGTGGAAACGAAGACCTGTACATCTCGCAAAACCTTCAATACTAGATTCCGGTTAAGCTTTGTGTCCATTATGACGTCCTGAAAAACTTATTACTCGTATTCGTTTAGAAACCTGTAAATAGTCACGATAATAAGGCAAACTTAATTAAAACATGGCCGATGGCATGTTCGTATGCGATATGTGAATGGCGTCTGTGTATAGTTAGTTTAGTACCAACAGGTGGTACGAGTAAAGAATGCGTATACAGTATAGATCGTGGTGGTTATATTAGTTTTATCAGCAGCAAGCGGGTTATTTGACTGACTGTGGTATTTAGGTTAGTGACATACAGTATATGCTATTGTACAGATGTATGTACTTGTATAGGGTAGATATATGGTAGAGTTATTTGGCTTTGAAATGGGACTTTTTGACATAATGCTAAGAATTAACAAGTTTCAACCAGATCCAGGAGACTCTACAATGCATTATTGTCCAGGAGTCAAAGCTGACCAATTTTTTGTTTTAACACTTATACAACCGAGGTATCTAATATGACCATTGATTAGGGTGGTGTACAGATTTTTAAGTCTAGTCTCGCAAGCTAAAGTCTTCAAATTAAAATTTTGAATACGCTTTAAACGGTTGAGAAATAGTTTAAGCCAACCAAACAAGCCTTCGCATTCTTGAAGTACACACGGCAAAATTTATTTAAATTGGGATTTTCGTCTAAACGTCTTAGAAGACGGTGAACTAGAGTGTCGTTTAAAATCCACATTTTAACCGGTTGGTTCTGGATCGTAATTTAAATATTGACTTTAACTGCACAACGAGGAAAGTCGTGTCTGGGGTAGTTTAACCTTTGGTATATATATTAGGGAAGGAAGTGAAAATAGACCGGCTTTACAATATGAATCACGTTGCCACGCTCTAATACTGTATCAGGAAATCTACAATATCAGGACTGACATTACCAGAATAACAACCTATTGATGTGATACGTTATAACATTAAACAAGTTCAACTTAACTTCACACCCTCATCTACTACTTAAGTCTTGTGTCTTATTTAAGGTTCAAACACACATTCAAACAAGACCATGTCTGGCTACAATTTAAAGCCACCACGACTAATTAAAAGGCCCCACGGTCCACACTCACATAATCAAGTAATGTTATTTATTATGGTTACCACGAAACCCTATTGAACACCGGGGCCATCTGGTCTTAACACAACCCATAATTGAGACACAGAAGACCAACTTGTCAGCGATATTAATTATGGAATTAACAATTCAATGGAGTTATTGATGGTGATAGTAAGCAGTTTATATACCAAATTGAAATATTTAACCCAAAGTTATCTTGTGTCATCAATAGGAAAGGAGCCAATTTGTCCGGGAGAGTAGGATGTCAATAAGATGTTTGGAGAGTTGCCAAAATTCCTATTGCCAACGTTTAACATAATGAACGATATTACTATTATTATTATTATAGCGCGAATATTATATAATTCATGAGAATATTTTCAAACGGACGATTAAACTTATAATTAGGACTATTTAGCATTTTTTATAACCCAATAACAATTTAGTAAGGATAACAATGACGTTTTAAAAGTTGTTAGTCACACACTCCACGTCAGCTTTTCATCGCGCGCGCTTTGCCAGTCCGCCATTTTTAAAGAACAACCACTTGTTAATTAAGGTCACATGTCAACATTTTCAGAAGACGAATAACTTTCAGGAATAACGACAATCCTCGATTTAAATTGACCCAAACGGTCTGTATATCAACATTTGGTGTAGACTAAATTCTAAAATCGAGCTAAAGTACAACTGACATTCCACCACGGTTTAAAAGAATGATGGCGCAACCACGTGACTAACCGGTTAGATAACAGGTGGTTGAAACAATGAATTATACTATCATCATTTTTTTATTTTAAAACACGGAGGACGAAAATGAAGAAGTCGATATGAAAAGATGAAGTTCATATTACCATCTTGAAGATGTGACATAATTGAGGGTTTTATGACAAACCATGTTGCTGAAGATGGAGGACACGCCCTTTGAAGATGAGCTATTTTGTCGCATACGCAGTCTAAACGTTTACAAATAACATAATATAAAACAAGTTGTTAGGATTTATAAATAATGAAATGAAAAACTTACCATGATTGATGAATTTACGTTTTTAGCAGACGAATATTCGAGGAAAGTATAAAGAGCTTTGCACGAATCTCACACAGACGATAATGTGTCCAGTGAGCCTCTCGCAGCAGTAAATGGCGGTAGATGTTCAACACAGTCGGTATATTATGTTGACCTTGTGACGTGTTACCAAGGCAATGCTTTTATTGGTGGAAAAATATAACAATCATCAAATCATCGTGAAGAGAACACGAGCAGTCCAGTAGTTAGCTGACAGCTATGGATATCTGATCATTATTTGTTTAACTCGCGCATGTTTCAAGCAAGTGGTCGCCGATATACTAGCTATTTTAAGAGCGAACCTAATGGGGGTGGGGGAGACCATGGGATCAGAGCACGGGGTCAGAGCACTTCCGACTCCAAGTATTCCTTTCTACCCACGTATGTAAATAAACTAAACTAAACGGAAACAAAATAATGAATTTATTTGACTAATTAGAATGGTCAGTGGAAATTGGAAACTGGAACTATTGACGACTATAACTTTGTAGCTACTTTTGTATTGGAGACTATTTTATTTATCCATTTTTGAAATCTCTTCCTTGATTATAGGCTATAATCTGACAAGAACACTTTGAGGAATTAAATTTTTACAGATGCTCATTCTGCGAAGTAAGCTCTCTAAAGTCATGGATACGAATTCTGACACCGATGGACTAGTTAAGGTAACGTGAACCATAAAGTATTTTGGGGGGTGGGGTAAGGGTTTTGAACATTTTCAATGTGCAGTAAAGCCCAATCTGATTAAAATACAGGTCCTATTTCGTTTCGTTTTTTATAGGTAAAGTTTTTGTTTTACTTGTCTTTACAACACTAGGATCTGGAAGAGTTGTTATATAACAGGCGTTCTAGTTGATGTGAGGAATTAGCCAATGAAACGGTCTGTTACAGCGAGTTCTTGGCGTGCTCTGCACGGACCTGTGCGTAAACCCCCAGAAACGTCAACGCTTAATGTCTGACGTCATAGGTCAAAAGCCGCTCGTATGACCACTGACGCGACCTCCCAGTCTGCATGTAGTGTAGGCCATCGAATAGTATAAAAAAAACGAAACGAAATATAGATCTGTATTTTAATCTGATTGAGTAAAACCTGGCATCAATCGTGAAATATAGCAACGTCACCAATTTTGACAGAGCCCCTTTAAGCAGTATTATAATGTTGAAATGAAATGGAATGGGGTTTAATGACCTACTTTTCTCCACCAACCGGGGCTAATGAAGATTACATATGTCATTCAGTGTGCTACGAGGTAAATTTCTTTTTACGTGCACCCAGCGTGCTCGCGAGACCTAGGTTTACGCCCCATCCGAACGACTAGAAGCTGTTCCTATCCCCCCCCCCCCACACACACACACAAACATACATGCACACACAAACATCACCACTGACTGAAATTTCCGAGGAAGTAAATTGGCCAACACCTGGATCGCGCCTTGCTCACTGAACCACCGTGAGCTGGGGAAAACCACAAGATAGGACCGTACACATAATTTTCAGGATGCGCGTTAGGCCGAGGGAGTGGACGGGGGCATGAAATTATCAAACAATAATTTTATCTCTGATACTATATTGTGTACATAGATGTAATTAACAACGCTATTTTAATTCTGGGGAATCAAGGATGCGACCTAAAAGAATATGTCCGCCAAAATAGTCTGACACTATAAATCCTGTTATTAAATCAAACGTTGTGTGAAATACAGGTGATGTTAGTGGCAGACAAATCCTGATAGCAGCCATTCTTACACGGTATATTTAATCATCTTTCTGCCTTCGAATAGTGTTTTCTTTGAAACATTATCGCCTGATATTATGGATTTTAAAAGCATTACAAACATCCTTGTGGTTTCCAATATACCAATACGAAAACAAAATTCCCATTGGATGTGGATGGGGCAGCGTAGCGAGTGTCAAAACTGGTTTCCGGCGAAATATTTAAACTAAGGAACAAAAATCCCCCCTTCACTTCTCCGGTTCCAACGGCCCTGCAATATCAGGAAACACCATTTTTATTTGTAGATCTCGAAGTTAGCTATGTGTCATATCTGGGTCCATAACTGTCTTGTTAAAAATCTTTCGTGGAATCTAACTTTATAACAACAAAGACCCCAGTATGTCGCAAGTATCTGATCAAACTCATGATTAAGAATGACGACTTATTTATTAATTACGTCTAATGTATAGTGCAACGGGAAGTCCTCAATGGATGCATTCTTCCACCATAAATCCAAACCGGACAGAAAATCAAAATTCGAATCCTCAATTCAAGACCCCAAAAATTAACATCGGCATCCACAGGGAGATTAAAAGAGGGCGAGGTGACAAGTGGGGCAAATATTGGGTTGAGGGATCTAATTTAGATTTGGAAATATGAAGATTGTCATCAAATCCCAACGAAATCTTCAGAATTAACACAGTGCAATGGGGTTCGTAAATTGATCGACTTTTGGCTCAAGGTTTCTCATATACATGTAGTCTATTACTTTTGACCGTCTTTAAAAGGGACTGGGTTGGAATCCTACCTTGATTGAAGCTTGAAACTTCTATTCCAATACAGTGGCGGCGCCAGCCGTTGGTGATTGGAGGGGCAAAGCTGGGGCAAAGTCCAAGGTTAAGGGGGCAAAGGCACGAGCTTTGAAAAACAGGTTGCCGGAAATGCAGCCTGGCAGTATTTCAGGCAGTGATCGATGAGGTAAAGTGTCAAACGAACGGACTTGCGAATCACGACGAAGCCCACTCACGAGCGTCAAAGTAGGGAGTTATCCCCCAGAAAATTAAAAAAAATAGACTGCCGGAAATGCTGTCTTACAGTATTCTGTCAGGCACCGATCATCGAGATATATAGATCTGCCCAGATACCGTTCGTCGCCTGATCACTAGTTTATATCCGACTAGAGAACAAAATGTCAAACGAACGGACTTGGGGACCTCGCCAAGAAAATTTTGAAAAATAGACTGTCGGAAATGCTCTACAACATGCAAGTTTATGACTGAGTGGGGATGTGGGATTTATTTACCGTAGAAGGTATTGATTACCGAAACGTATCACAAATACTTTTTTTTATTTTCTAAAATTATTGTGGGGGCAAACAGAGGGCAGACCAGATTAATGGAGGGCAAATGCCCCCCCCCCCCTGGCGCCGCCACTGTTCCAATACCAAACAAAATGTTCCATATTTCTATTTTATTTACTAGTAACTTATTTTAGTCGACCAGAAGATATCTCCGAATGCACCAAATTGAATCTATTTTTCTAAAGTGTTTATACCAACCCCCCCACCCCCAAATCTTAAGCCGACCATGGACTATTTTGAGACAAATTGTGGATGTTTTTATTAACCATGTCCATGCATACAATGCTAATAGAATAACATTGCCCGCACACCGATCTTTCCACCTACTTTCCTTCAAATCTAATCTGCCAGTATTCTTTATCTTACACACCAATGTATGGGTGGACCTCGGATTTGTCATTTACGGTTGGAAGATTATAGCTAACCTGAGAAAGGTCAAATCTGACTTAAGCCCGAGTTTGCATACGCCAGATAACCATAACATTGTAAAGTTTGGATTTTCGCAATGTTGATTACCAAAATGAATGGGATTCCATCGCTTATTTGGAAAAATACAGTTTTAATAAACACAGAAAAGAGGCCAATTAATATCAATAAAAATTGTTTAATTATGTACATAGACTGAAGATAGGGTGTATGCTTTCAACAGAACGTGATAGACAAGGTAAGAAGAGTAGAAACAAAATACTATTCAAGTCAAACTGTTTAATAATGCACAACTTGTAATACTCATAACTAGATTCTAAAGTCTTAAAACCGGATTATCTGGAATCTAATATTCATCCCCTTCCCCTTCGTCTGCTTCCTCATCAGCTCCATCAATACCAACTTCTTCATAATCCTTCTCCAGGGCAGCCAAATCTTCTCTAGCCTCAGAGAACTCACCTTCTTCCATACCTTCACCAACATACCAGTGAACGAAAGCTCTCTTTGCGTACATCAGATCAAATTTATGATCCAGACGTGCCCAGGCCTCGGCAATAGCGGTGGTGTTACTCAACATACAAACAGCTCTCTGCACCTTGGCTAAATCACCTCCTGGTACAACAGTTGGTGGTTGGTAGTTGATACCGACTTTGAAACCTGTTGGACACCAGTCTACGAACTGGATGGTTCTCTTGGTCTTGATGGTAGCGATTGCAGCATTGACATCCTTTGGGACAACATCTCCTCGGTACAACATACAACAGGCCATGTATTTTCCGTGACGAGGATCACATTTTACCATCTGGTTTGCTGGTTCAAAACAAGCGTTGGTGATCTCCATTACAGATAATTGTTCATGGTAGGCTTTCTCGGCTGAGATGACTGGAGCATAGGTCGCCAGGGGGAAATGGATACGTGGGTAGGGTACCAAGTTAGTCTGGAACTCAGTTAAGTCGACGTTGAGGGCACCATCGAATCGGAGAGAGGCAGTGATGGAGCTGACAATCTGTCCAATAAGTCGGTTCAAGTTGGTGTAGGTTGGGCGCTCAATATCCATGTTACGACGACAGATGTCATAAATTGCTTCATTATCAACCATAAAAGCACAATCGGAATGTTCCAGGGTGGTGTGGGTGGTGAGGATAGAGTTGTAGGGTTCAACCACAGCAGTGGAAATCTGTGGTGCTGGGTAGACCGCAAACTCTAGTTTAGATTTCTTCCCATAATCAACACTCAATCTTTCCATAAGGAGAGATGAGAATCCAGAACCGGTTCCTCCACCAAAACTGTGGAATATAAGGAAGCCCTGAAGACCTGTACATTGATCAGCCGTTTTCCTGATTCTATCAAGAACCAAGTCGACAATTTCTTTACCAATAGTGTAATGACCCCTGGCGTAGTTATTAGCGGCATCTTCTTTACCAGTGATGAGCTGTTCAGGATGGAAGAGTTGACGGTATGTACCAGTTCTTACCTCGTCTGCAACATAAATTAAAGAGGCATTATGTAAGATTTAGATAAAAAGCTGACCGTTCTCGCTATAATATTTCAAAAATAGATGATGCAAAATGAAGATATTGAACATTTCATTCAAATTACTTTATTTTAATGGTTGTAGTTTTGACAAAATGTGTACATTGATTGTAACCATCGCACTGGTCATTCGTGTCTTAGCTTCGCCTCTCCATTACGAGAATCCAGTACCTTCCCTCGCAATTCCCGGTGTTTTTTTAGGAAGCGCCAAAAGAGTAAATTAAGAAAACGTGGCACATTCTTCGTTGTTAAAGAAACAGTCGATATTTTATTTTCTGTTATCCCGCTTCTTCTCCAGTGGGGATCATATTAAATCGGTGATATGAGAATCACGTGCAGACATGGTTAAGCTGAGTTTTATGCTCGATATATGCTCGAACAGTGCCAGGAAGGAACACCTTACCGTAAAAATCTTATAAAAGAAAACTCACCAACTACAGTTGGTTCTAAATCAACAAAGACGGCTCTTGGTACATGTTTACCAGCACCAGTCTCACTGAAGAAAGTATTGAAGGAATCATCTCCACCTCCAATAGTTTTATCTGATGGCATCTGACCATCGGGTTGGATACCATGTTCTAAACAGTACAATTCCCAACAGGCATTGCCCATCTGTACACCAGCCTGGCCGACATGGATAGAGATACATTCACGCTGAAAATAGAAGGAAAATAACATGAAACTAGTATTTTGGCATCAGAGGGACAACATTTTAAAGCTTTTACGGTAAATCACATACGTGTTGGAAACTAGTTTGTTTGCAGGAGACACATTTTAGAGCGAAAGATTATAATGTTTGAAACATCCGAATAATATATAGGTTTTTACATAGATGTACTGTTACGTTTCTATAACTAATGCACTGATATCGATTATTCTTGAACACTTGTCTGGGTCAAAGCTAACGATAGTCCAGTTTTCCTGTTAACACGCCGAAAGATAGTTTAGAAAATCTCTAAACAAGAAGCCAACGGGCAACAATCGGGCATCGATTAAACGTACTAATGGTAAAATTATAAATGCCAATGCACGATTGGAACATTATGTAAGATGTAACATTTAGAATTTTCGAAAAAACTTTTAATAAATAGTAAATTTCAACCACTTTTAGCCGGCATACATACGAAACCACCTCTCCTGTCAATTTGTAGCATGCATATTTGAAGGAAACTGAATAACTGTCGATAAAATGTGTTTAAAATAAGATTCGTTTACCTCAGAAAAGGCAAACTTAGAAATTTTCTCCTAATCTACATGTTTTGGGGTTTTTTTTAGAATGAATGTCTCTACAAGAGATAATTAGTGGTAAATCTGGCTAATTAGCATGATTTGTGGAAATTACTCGATAACAACAGCTAATGGGAGCTTAATTTATGGTACAATTAGGTATCATTAGCTGAATTAATCATATTTTGGTAACACACAGACATAATGTATCCGTACTATAAATTACAATAATATGTACGAGTTTTGTCATTAACTACATATTCAATCTATCATATCCAAACCTAGGCGTCAAATGAAAATGTCCATGTAACTATGTTTGGAGTTTGAGTTGATTTAAATTTCCATATATTTTCTTTCGGATTTGATATATTTTGATTGCTCATATGAATAGATGCATTGCTTTGAATATATTGGGAACTAGTCGGTTTGAGTGCTATACAGATTTCGCTTTACACTCCGTATGTTTTTATCAGTACGCACAGAATCTGCGCAAGGGTGGGCACACACACACACACACACATCTCGTATGACGGGGGATTTGAGTCAAAAGTCAGTGCTATGTTGTTAGTGCTATTACATGTCCAATGTTGCAAATGTTGAATGTAATGTGTAAATTGGACTAAGTCAAAAGTAAATAATCCTGTAATACTGACAAATACATCGTGTAAAATGACATCTACTTTTTGTCATTAAACATTTCACAAGCCGAAGTCCATCTACCCAGAACTTTAAACACTGAACTCTGACATCTTCGCATTTAACACTCGCCCTATGTATTGTACCCTTCGACATATGTCTTGTGTATCGTAACACAGAACAAGTAATGAAATTAGCCAGTATGCAAATTAGTTCACACGGTACCTATTTTTAATCACGCGAGATCTAAGCTGTATGACTGTATCTTTTTGGTGCTGTCATCTTTTGCATTATAATGCTATCCTGTTTATAAATTATATATAATACCCATCCATGGGCCATTGTTCATTCTTCTCCTTTTATTTGTTGAGCTATTATATTTTAAATTATGTATACTTCTCATGGAGGGCAGGGTGGTTGTCGTGGCAACTTTCTATGTCCATATTGCTCATGGACTGTCGCACACGTTCACACAAAACCCTGGCGACTTCAGAGTAAAATTCTTCGTAGGAAAGTCTATGAATTCTACGAACAATCTCTTGTGTTATATGTGGAAGCCGAGATATTTTATTTTTCTTTCTTTATTTAGGAAATCAACACCCGGTTGCAGGTCTCATGCCGGGGGAAATTCCCTGCTTGAAAATTATGTTTTCTTCACGCGAGATGTCACGTGATTAAAAATAGGTACCGTCTGAACATATTTGCATACTGGCTAATTTCATGTCGTGAGTTCTGTGTTACGATGTAAAAGTGAAATGTTGAACGGTACAATATATAGTGCGCGTGTCATATGAGAAGATGTGAGAGTTCAGTGTTTAAATATCTGGGTAGATGGAGTTAGGCGTGTTGTGGAAATTTTGAAATGTCTAATGTGAAATGTTTAATGACAAAACGTAGATGTCAATTTACACGATGTATTTGTCAGTATTACAATATTTTGTTAAATTTAACGTCCTCCAATTTACACATTACATTCAACATTTGCAACATTGTAGATGTAAAAGCACTAACAACATATGTAGCACTATCGTCGTTGCGACATTGTTTTTAAATTTATAGACAAGGAATAGAGAAATAAAATGGCTTTATATTTCATTAATTAATATCTTTGGCAAGATGGTAGGTTCCCACATATGTAGAATTGCACTAAGTCAACTTAGTCTGTAATTAACATATTGTTATATAAAAAAGAGCTCTTTAACCAAAATATGTCAATTATTTACCACCAGAATTACACGTGAGTGGAATTATTTTAATTGCATCATTTGATTTAAAGTAACCAATCATTTTGTTAATTACACAAGTTCAGGGCCATGATCACGCTTTATAGTGCATGATATTTATATACCTTTAAAAGAAACCGTGGAACCCTGTAAGTCAGACTTGCATTAGATTCCAGAGATCGAGGGTACATCTGAGTTCCTAGACAGCCGAGAGGCTGGATAGGGTGGAGAAGTGGTTTTAGCTATATAGTATTGTAATTTGTGCTATGCTTGTATACCTGTATTCAGTTATATGCTATATAAAATGTAGAAGCAAACTGTCGCATTGTTATTCCTGGTAAGACAACGTCTTAAGAAACTGTAAGAAGTAAATACACAACGTGAAGCAGAAGTAAAGACAGCTAGAGACAAATTCTAGACGATTACAAGGCTACAGAAATATGTAGTAAGAAAAGATGCATGGGTCGTACGTAGGATGTGGCGATCGGTTCCCTTAAATCTGCTCTCCACGTCAGACAGAAGGCTCATGGTGCTACATATAGCACTGACTTTTGACTCAAATCCCCCGTCATAATCTCGGACCATCGCTTTCTTTCGAGTTACTATTTTTCTAGCGTGATTTTTTCCCTTTTTCTGTAACTGTACCTAGACGTGTATCTAGGAAAGGCTTCTTAGATCTTTATGAATGTCGATTAACATCAAGTATAACACGATTCATTTGATTACTGTAACAATAATATTCGCTCATTTTTCAAACCTACGCAATAACTGCTATGTTTATATATTGGTATGTTATGTTCAGTTTTAATGAAATCAGAAAATATTCGTAAGTATCACGTGAAATGTTAATCCTCCGAGGAATAGAAGAACATTCTTGTGAATAGCTCGTGATGTATGGGCACTCGGCTCGCTAGCTAACAGACAATCAGGAATAATATTCAAATAACCAAATCACATATTGGATATTACTTTGAATGATGACATAAACAATACTGTCATTATTACAGCACGAATTGAAATGAAATGGGGTTTAACGTCATACTGTTCTGCTCCTACTGAGATAATGAAGAAGGGATATTACAACATGAATTGACATACAATATAATTGGGGTTAACGTCCTACTTTTCTGAGCCAGGCAGTATGCTATGGAGGAAATTCTGCCACCCACTCTTTAATCACATTCCAAATGTTAAGGTTATTTTTTTCTCGAATGCTAGCTTTAACGTCGGTTTTTGTCCCACCCTAATGAAACACGGATTGAATCCCTTTAGTCGAGTGGTCCAATTCCGGTATGTGGCAATGACTAGGGGTTCCCGCTTAAACTAGTTGCCGCTCTCTCTCTCGGGAGAATAATTTCTTCTGAATGCTGAAGTATAAAGCTGTAGTCGTTCCTGTCAATGGACATCTTATATAACCACAACGTTACAGGTTTATGTCACACTTCTAGAAAGACGGATTCCTGTCAATTGGGTAAATGAATAGTTTTATTGTGGATAATTTGGGAATTTGGTGACTAGTTCAGGGAGCGGTAAATGCCATTTTCGATAGATTTTAAACAGAATAATTATCTCCCATAATGTAAGTAACCACGAGCCCCCCCCCCCCCCCCCGCCTAACTACACAACTCACACCCACTAGCCACAGCCACTATGTGTCACAGCCATGTTTGTATTATACATTCCCAAAGCCCCTTATGAATGCATGAATATCATGTTGTATAATGAGGAAATATATCTCGTAAAAGATTCTAGAACAAATATGTACACTAATGTACACAGAACGTGGCCAGATGAGTCATGCCAGATTATCGATCCAATGACCACGTTTAGTCAAAAATAGCAACATCATAATTCCAACATTCTATCAGCCCGCTTGTTAGGCTACTGGTTTTAAGAGGTAGAAATGGGGCTTAACATCCACTAGACACAAACTAGGTCTCTTCGGGACTAACATGTTACAATTTCATTAGCGTGGAGAGGCGGGGGGGGGGGGCGAAGTTAGGCAGGCGACACTAATCCTTGTTATTTGGGCTCGAAACCACACAACTAGGCTCAAGGATGTGTTATAGTATAGTTAAAATATGACACATTAGTCACCGGGAAAAAGAAATGATTAATTGATTTTATGATTTCATAAGTAAGTATGATTCATCTATAGATAGGTGACAGATGTGATGATAAATTATAATAACCACAGATGTTGTCATTTATGGATCTACAGACTATTGTTGGTTTTATAGCCAAACATATATAATCCACTCAGTTTTATAGCATATTTTTATTCATTGAAAATCGATAATAAATGCAAATTTTTACAGATCTGCGAGTGGTTTGCGGACACGGAGTTTTAAATTGGTGCATTAGATATGTTTAATTTAATTTGACTATTTTGTCGTATATTGAATAATTAATTGTTTTCCCGATAGAGCCTACCCGTCAATATCCCGGGCTCTAAACGGTCAAACAAGTTGTTCGTAAATGAAGTTTTCAATATCTAGTACTGGCCTATCTTAAAGGGACAATAACACTCTTGCTGGCTTGAAAGATCCAGAAAATAAATAATATCTCTATCTAAGTACTAGATGTTTAAGTGTCCTACCTGTTGTGTAAATTATCCATTACATCCTATTTTACTTGTGCAGAGGGTTCGAAAATATTTTTAAATCGAAGTTTCATTTGAAAAGGTTTACGTTAGACGTTTCAAACCATTATGTTGAATTTTTCAAAAATTTTAAATAAGGTGTGTTAAGATGAAATTTGTATCATCAATTAATTGAAATATTCTAAAATAGTACAATTTGTTGACCAGAATAAAGATTGGGACATATTATTCAGTTACAACAAGAGTGGTATAATTGAGCCTTTAAAATGGTATCTTTAAAGATCATGCAATGTTTTAGACAATACAGTAAAGTAGCTTCTTGAACTTCCCAGCATCATTTTAATCAGTTTGTATCATTATTATTAACCAGCTGCTGCTCACGACCAAAGAAATATTTTTTATAACATTTTATGGGATATAATAAACTCGCGAACCTTTAAGCTGAACACAATCAGGGCGGGGGTCTTATTATCTTCCGTTTTAAATTTAAAAATAACATGTTATGTTCTGTCTAATTGTATACAACGAAACACGAATTTAAAGTTCGTTCAATCAAAAGTGGAGTGGTGTGTGATGCATGTCAGATGTCAAAATGTCGCACCCATAACAAAAAATATCGTTAGAATTGATCGATTTGATGTTTTTTGGCGTTGTTTTCTAAATAAAAAATATACTGTTGATTGTGTCTTAAACAGTGGGAAAATTACATCAGTGATAATATCAGATGTCAACATGACGCACCCCAAAATATAATCATAATTTATGTTAAAATTGATCGATTTGAATGATTTGGGCCCTAATTTAAAGAAATTTATTTATTTTCATCATTTTTATTATAGTTGGTGCCGGTGGTGTTTTATCCATTTCTTCACATTCAAGATAACTTCTGTTGAACTTGTTAAATTTGTACCGTTAACTTGGTAAACGCAGTTGGATTTTCACTATAAAAAAATCTGTTAATATGATTTACATGAGATAAAAAGATAAAAACAGTCTTTTCCGGTGCCGTTATTATACGTATTTTTAAGATACGGTGGTTGGCCTACTTTCTGCGACTTGCTCAGTTTTATTTATTAGACCTTTTACGCGCCAATTCTATTCTGCGATCTATGCATGATATTCTATGTTTTCGTGATAATGGAACAAACTTCAATTTTCTGGTAATTATCATAGGGCGTTATCTGTTCTTGAAATTTTAAAGGGCTGATTTTGACCAAAATTAACGCCCACTTGCTGAGAGAATATGTAATAAAGTTTGTTCAGTACATTCAGCATGAGTACATATATGTATATACTTATATAGTAATAAAATGTTACTAGGTAAATGGCAATATGAATAACCAACCACCAACCACAATTTTACTTGGACTTAAAAACCCATAAATTTGTAGGAGCAACGAACAATTACTGTGGAATAAACAACACCGGCAAGCAAGCAAGGTGGCTCATGGGTCAGGATGTCCCGGGTTCTAACCCGTGAAGTACCTATATACATGGTTTCCCCTTTCACATTTTCATTAGCCCAGTTGCTGTAGAAAAGTAGTAAGTTAAACCCAATATTATTAGATTTTTAAATTCGTATAACACTTACATATTTAGAAAACTGAATGAGATTCTAGTCGTGTGCGGAATTTATCATAATATATCAAAAGGAGACAAAATGAGAGCTAGAACTGATCGATATCACACCATTTCAAATAAATCGACGGAATTAATTATTCATTCTTCATTAGCTAACTGTGAGTAATTGAAGATTCGTTCTCATTTTTATCCAGATTCCTGGAATTCCACAGCTTACATTTAAAATATTTTTTGAAAAACGAAAGAAAGAGAATCTCCGAAGAGATATTTCACCATCGAGTGAGAATTATTTAGCCAAGTGATAGGTTCAATAAATTAGAACTAAATGACAAAATCGAACGTTTAATATATAATAAAGAAATGAATATTTTAACAATTAAATTTCAAATATTTGCACAGAAATAAAATCGAGACATACTTAAAACATCGAACAGTATAAATATTAATGTAGCTCTTCAGTGGTTAAAACCAGCAAAGACAATCGAACAATAAAAAGAACCGCGAACATATACAGCAAACAAAAACCAGCCGACCGTTTTGCCCGGTATCTTAATGTGAATACAACAAGAGACATTTAAACGTCACTTTAAAAGTAAAACACCTGTTGTGCAAATTTGAATTTTAAACTAAAACGAAAGAATTTATAGACGAAATGAAACTATTCTAGAACAAAAGGAAAAGACAAACTCACCATTTTAGATGATTATGTTTGTAGAAGAATTGTATTGAAATTGGTATTGATGAAAAGTTGTTGAATTCGACCACCTCAGTACGACCGTTGATGCGTCGCGTGAGCTGTACAGAAGACTAATGATGAAAATAGGTCATAACCTAGCCTTTTTGTCGTTTGCCGCGAGATGATTTGGTGGTTGTCATGGAAACGTTCAATCTATTGGACGGAGTGGGATAACGATTATCGATGTCTGACAACTACCCCGTGTGGAAAAACGACATCATGGGATACGCGGAAGGGTGTGTCCGAGATGAAACAAAACATGGATAGTGTGATGCATACAAGCATGACACATCTATAAGTATAAGGTCTATAATAAAATGTGGAAAATGTCCATAGCTGTATCGGTTTAATTATAATTGCCTTTAACTAAACAAGCAAACAGAATTGGAGCTGTACCGGTTTTATAATTGCCTTTAACTAAACAAGCAAACAGAATTGGAGTTTAAAAGGGCAGTGGGGGTGTCAATTTTGCAGATATTTTACTACTGATTTCAGCAAAAACCGTAATAGCGAACCCAATGGAACCCATTGCAAATGTTCAGCGGTACCACGGGTATCATGAATAGACAATGCCAGACAATTTCAGTGGTGAGTTGCGCCCCCACCCCCTAAAAAAAGAATAAAACCCATTAATAAGAACGAGTCCTCCAACGACAAGCTAGATAATCTCAGAAGCGAACCCCGCAATGAAACCCACTACAAAGTAGTCAGCACCACCGAGGTATCATGAATAATGAATGCCAGATATTTTCAGCGCTGGGTACATTCATTATTTGCCAACAAAAAGGCCCCGCGCACGCCCTCGAAAGTAATCTGGATGAGCTCAGAACCCATTAAAATCCACTGGGAAAATGAGCACCACCTCAGATATCAGGAATGAACAATGCCAGACGTGTTCAGTGGTTACCCCCACTCCAGACACCCTAAAACAGCCTTTTGACACTATAATATCGTCCTTCTATTGGATTATTGTTTTCCGGAGATTAGGAAAAGACAATAATTCAATGGAAGAAAAGATGTCTGTGGCTGAGGTCAAATTTTAATTAAAATTAGACAACATGGAAACAACCAAGCAAACATATTTCTGATGCATCACTTAAAACATAAGCTTTATTTCAAAGCAAGGATGCCCTGCAGATGCAAATTGCATTGCAAGGCGTTTCAATAAAGTAACCCTTTGTAATATCCTTTTGCTCCATTAGTAAGTGCAGGAGGACCGCACTATATGGTAAACCGAACCCACAAGACACATATAGACATTGCAAGAAATAAACAAATATCAGGTTAGTTCAGCACTGAAATTGTCTGGCATCCCAAAAGGGGGGGGGGGGGTGTGCGTGTGTGCGAGGGGGGGCTGGTTTGGTGATTATGCCGGGGTTAATCCATTCCTGATACTTGGTGTGATGTTCAACATTTTATAATGGGATTTATTGTGTTCGTTACTGAACTGTTCTAGCATTAGGCTACCCATTGATGATTCCTCTGATGGCTTGCGTTGGGTTCTCTCCTGAACTCATCCTGCTTACTTTCTGTGCATCAATATTATAAGGCCTTGAGTGGGTATATAGGCTACCCCACCACTAAATGTTTGAGAGAGAGAGAGAGAGAGAGAGGGAGGGGGGGAGAAATGGGGTTTAACGTCCACTCGACACAAACTAGCTCATTTCGGGACTAACATGGTTTAATTTTATTTTAACAATTCGCTTTCTGATACAACGCACACGTGCTAACCATTCGGCCATCCACCACCACCCCCACCACTAAAAGTTTGAAGGGATTTCGGGGACTTTGTTTCAAAAGATTCGCTTCCCGGCTGATCCTGTTCATCGTAGACTATCCACCTTCTCGCGGGCTTAAGGTTTTCGTCAATGGGGATGTCACTGCCCGCTGAATATATATAGGAAGGGTTCGTGTCCTCTCGTGACCTCAATGCTTCATTCCAAATTTGAAAAAAAAAATCCGTTAAATAAAAAAAATTGATGTTTAAAAACTAACCAGGGTCACTCAAACTGTCACGCTTTGATCAGATAGGCCTAAGTAGGGAGTAAGCCCCATCCCTAACACAACCTCAACCCCAACCTTTTATGGTCTTCGTTGGTCCGCTTGGTGCAGAAAAGTAGGATGTTTTAAACCTTATATAATTCACGGAGTTAAATCCCATGCATTTCATTTCAAACTGTCATCACTGTCACGTGTTATTCCCAGCATCCAATCGAATACAGTGGTTGTAACGATTATGACGATGGGGTATATAAACGCTGGTCGCGTGCTAACTTCATACAAGCCATATATATCTCACGGAAGCTACATCACACAGCTCAAGTGAGATTTCTACCTACTAACAATTTTGTTTAATTTTGTTAATTCAACTAAATACTTCCAAAATGGTAAGTAAAATAATTTTTCGTTATTTGGTCAAATATTTTCTTTTACTTTATAGATTACTGGCGAAAGTTAGGGAGATGACATAGTTCTATCTTACTGCGTAAATAACCATACAAGTTGACCGGCGCAATCCGGTTAAGGTTGCTGCTTTTATCCGCCCATTGGCTCAGTGAGGTAGACGTGGATGGCTCGCTAGCCTGGAGTCGCTCCCGTTGTTGGCTGAGAAAGTTCTTCGGGATTTTCTGGTGTCATTCCCCATGTCAGTGATGATGGACGGAGGACCTTATAAGGACAGCTGTCTGGTCGTTCAGGTGGGACGAAAAACCGGTCCCGTGTACAATTAGCGTGCACATAAAAGATCCCTTGGCAGTTGGAATTCGATATAAGAACTTGGCCATAGTGCCACTGTCTGGGCAAAATTCCCCTTATCATATCACTTTAATTCAGTTTGGAGGATAAAACAGTACAGTAGGACATTAAACCCCAATGCCATTCCATTTTACAGCCCACATTGAAATGTTGTCGAAAACTGTCGCGCCTCATCAAAATATGCTGGTGGGTGCTCTAGATTAATCCAAGTACTGTAAAATGATCCGCTTTAATATTTTGATTTTGTAACATCTATCATCTTAAGTCATTTATCTGTACTGCACACATTTAACTTACATATCCAGTCCATTTAGTTTACACAAAACCAGTTTTATATGTGGTGGTAAATTGTCATTGTCGTCGCCCTTGTCATTCGTTCCGTCGATGCTCTAGTCAGTCCGTCGACTTTATTCATACACAGTGTTTAAGGTCATGAGACAAAGAAGCCTCTAGCTAGAGGCTAAAGTTAATATCCAACTGACTTTAAATTCATACATTGTTTCAGGTCATGAGGCGAAGGACGCCTTTTGATTTTCAACGATTTATGATAATTACTGAGCTATAGCCCTTGATCACTTTGAAATATCTTGTGGACGCTCTAGAGGCAAAAGTTAATATCCGGTGGACTTTATATTTATACTAATAATACACAGTGTTTAATTAAGGTCATGAGACGAAGAGGCCTAAAGATTTTCAACAATTTCTGATGAATACTGCCGGAGTTATAGCCCTTGATAATAACTGTTTTGTATACTAAACGTCAGCATAGGTCAGAACTAGACGCCAAATGGCAAATGGGTTGTTCCTCGAAATCAGATTTTAGTGTGTTGTAAATCATAATGTTTTCATTTACATGTATGACAAAAGAAAAAAAATATTCGACAACCCTTGTTGACTTCTTGGGCAACTTGGCCGCTGTGGGCATTTTCGTTGCCTGGCAACCTATCTTTACAATCCATTTTACGAGATTTCACAAGTTTGAAGCAAAGACAAAGTAATGAACAGTAAATAACCTATTTACTAGATCTACTATCTAGGTCAAATTCAAATTTTGAGCATGATTCCACACGAAAAACGAAATTTATTTCTTTTTCTTTTATTTTTAACTTTAATTCATTTATCTTATTTTGCTCATCTAAGTCACCCTAAAAAATGTATGTTTTGATTCTTTTTCTCATAATGTCATAATATACAGAGGTCAAACCATCCCAACATTGTAAATGTTTAATTGCACAGCTTTTGTTTGTCAGTGAGCTTCATTGTTCAGTAACAGTAATGGATAATTGAAAAAGCAAGGAGGGGCAAAGGAAATTTACCAAATGATAACTTGCACTTCTTAAGTAGGCTACTGGTAATAATTACTGGACTGCAGTGGCTGAAATGCGTGATTTTTTTTTTCTGCTGACCGTGTATTCATTTTCCATCTACAAAAAATGTAAATTGAAAATCATGTAGCCTATCCAGAGTGGAAGATTCCGCTTTCATGGTTTTCTGAATGTCGGGAGCCCCGTTTCCTCAATTTTAAGCTCATTTATTAAAGAGGTAATTTTTTTCAGTGGGTGTGGTATTTGAGAGAAATTTTTGTATGCCGGAGGAGAGTACTAGCTCCAGTTTCTGAAGGCTTTAAGTAGTGATCGGTGTCTTGTACGAGGTAGGGTATGCATACTCTTTGCTAAATTCAAGTGATGGTGAGATAAAGTAAGCTTATAAGTGGATGATTTTTAAGTTTGAAAAATTATGTTTTATTTCAAGAGCTACCATACAGTAGACTTGTTATTGATATTTTTCAGTGACAGCCAGTTTAATAAGTTGGGAAGTGTGTTTTTATATGTTAATTTGTATTTTTCAGCGTGAATGTATCTCTGTCCATGTCGGCCAGGCGGGTGTGCAGATGGGAAATGCCTGTTGGGAATTGTACTGTTTAGAACATGGTATCCAACCCGACGGTCAGATGCCATCAGATAAAACTATTGGCGGTGGAGATGATTCCTTCAACACTTTCTTCAGTGAGACTGGTGGGGGTAAACACGTACCAAGATCAGTCTTTATTGATTTAGAACCAACTGTAATTGGTGAGTTTAATATATTATAATTTCCTACTTGTAAATCTACAAAAGAAAATATTTTTACAATGTTAAAGATATATTCCTTTTGCCATGATTGGGTCAACTATTCTAACCACTAAATTATTTATCTGAAAGTATGATACAGTAAACCTCGCATAAGTCAGATTCGTACAAGTCAGATCTTCGCTCAACTCGGATAAAATCATTTGGACCCTTTGATCCTCCACGTTTCTAGACGCCCACATTGAAATGTGGTCGTATATTGTCGTCGGTCTGGCGTCCACCTCTAGAGGCTCAAGTTAATATCCGATTGACTTTAAATTTATATACAGTGTTTAAGGTCATGAGATGAAGAAGCCTATTGATTTTCAGCGATTTCTGATAATTACTGCCAGAGTTATGGCCCTTGATCACTTCAAAAAATCTTGTGGACACTCTAGAGGGTAAAATTAATATCCGATTGACTTTAAATTTATACAGTGTTTAAGGTCATGAGACGAAGAATCCTATTGATTTTCAGTCATTTCCCATAATTACAGCTAGAGTTATGGCCCTTGATCACTTTGAAAAATCTTGAGGACGCTCTAGAGACTAAAGTTAATATCCAATTGATTTTAAATTTATACACAGTGTTTAAGGTCTTGAGACGAACAATTATATTGATTTTAAATGAATCTTTATGATTTTAAAAGTTTCGTATGTTAAACGTTAGCATGGGGCAGAACTTTATAAAAACCAAACAAATTCTAATGCTTTTCTGATATTTACTTAATGAGTTGTTACTCTTAATCAGATTTTAATGTATTATAAATGTTTCATTACCAAAAAAAGTAAAAATATTTGACAACTCTTGTTGACTGCCCGGACGATATAGCTGCTGTGGGCGTATGTTTCGTTGCCTGGCAACCTACCTTTCTTATTAAATTTCTACGCGTAAGTCGGATCTTTGCTTAACTCGGATCAAAATGTTTGGTCCATTTGATTTTAAAATGAGTGTGGTTTAAAATATTTTCCTAGTGCAAATTTTGAAAAAAGGTTTAGCATGGTCAAATTTGATTAACCTTCTACACCTTCACTCTGCAGATTCAAAATGATTAAATTTTGAAGTAAGGTTGCTAGAAACTAATGTAAACTTAAAATGGCAATAAACTTGTGTTTTATTAGTACCACTAAGTATCATTTATATTTATTTCTTCCAGATGAAGTAAGAACTGGTACATATCGTCGACTCTTCCATCCGGAACAGCTCATCACAGGTAAAGAAGATGCTGCCAATAACTACGCCAGGGGTCATTACACTATTGGTAAAGAAATTGTGGACTTAGTTCTTGACAGAATCAGGAAAATGGCTGATCAGTGTACAGGTCTTCAGGGCTTCCTTATCTTCCACAGTTTTGGTGGAGGAACCGGTTCCGGATTTACTTCCCTTCTTATGGAAAGATTGAGCATTGATTATGGGAAAAAATCCAAATTAGAATTTGCTGTCTATCCAGCTCCCCAGATTTCCACTGCTGTGGTTGAACCCTACAACTCTATCCTCACCACCCACACCACCCTTGAACATTCCGACTGCGCTTTCATGGTTGATAATGAGGCTATCTTTGATATCTGTTTACGTAACTTAGATATTCAACGTCCAACTTATACCAACTTAAACCGTCTTATTGGACAGGTTGTCAGCTCCATCACTGCCTCTCTCCGCTTTGATGGTGCCCTTAACGTCGACTTGACTGAGTTCCAGACTAACTTGGTACCTTACCCACGTATCCATTTCCCTCTCACTACTTATTCTCCTATCATCTCTGCCGAGAAAGCTTACCATGAACGAAGTTCGGTATCTGAAATCACCAATGCCTGTTTTGAACCAGCAAACCAGATGGTAAAATGTGATCCTCGTCACGGAAAGTACATGGCCTGCTGTTTGCTGTACCGAGGAGATGTTGTGCCAAAAGATGTTAATTCAGCCATCGCTACTATCAAGACCAAGAGAACCATTCAATTCGTGGACTGGTGTCCAACTGGTTTTAAAGTCGGTATCAACTACCAACCACCAACTGTTGTACCAGGAGGTGATTTAGCCAAGGTGCAGAGAGCTGTTTGTATGTTGAGTAACACCACCGCTATTGCTGAGGCCTGGGCTCGTCTGGATCATAAATTTGATCTGATGTACGCAAAGAGAGCTTTCGTTCACTGGTATGTTGGTGAAGGTATGGAAGAGGGTGAGTTTTCTGAGGCTAGAGAAGATTTGGCTGCTCTTGAGAAAGATTATGAAGAAGTTGGTGCAGACTCTATTCAAGGTGAAGAAGAAGAAGATGAATATTGAATTTCAGAAAATTAAATTTATTAAATGGCAATATATTATAGATCTTTTTGAAAAATGATTGTTTTCCTTTTTTATTTTAGTAGCCTTAATTTTTTGCACTTAAATGTAAAAAACTGTTGCTGGATGGGTCCATAATGAATTGATCAATCCTAATTTTTATGTTAGACTTGAAATTCTGCTATATTCCTGCTGGCCAGGAGTTTTGTATTGTCTCGCTATGAATTTAGCAATTGTTAGTCCAGAAATGATCATGGTTTGATGTCTTGACCGATTGTCTATGGGATAAAAATAGTGTATTTCTATCAATTCTGCCTTTTCCATGACAATTTTGGTTGGCCTTTGAGGGGGGTTGGATGGCTGAATGGTTAGCACGCGCTCGCTGTATCATGGTCTGTCATTGAGTCAACTGGCGGGGTTTTGATTCCCCGGTTGTACGTGACAAGGAGTAGGGTCGCCTGTCCAACCTCGTGGGTTTTCTCCAGGTCCTCCGGTTTCCTCCCACTGCTAAAGACCCGTAAGCGCAAGCGAATTATTGATATACAATTGAACCATGTGTTAGTCCCGAAATGACCTAGTTTGTGTCGAGTGGACGTTAAACTCCATTTCTCTCTCTCTCTGGTTGGCCTTTGAATCTGAAACCAAAGATTAGTTAAAATTTACATTTTCTGCTTGATTTGTGGGACTATTCTTAATTTTGAAGCTGGCAGTAAAACGACATGAATTAGGAAATCTGGCCCAGAAAGATAAAAGATGTTTAACCACCTTCAACATTATTAAATTGATATCATCGCAAAGAAATGGCATAGAAAGTCGATGAGGAGATAATTATTAGGTTAAAAGAGTTATCCCCCATTAAACATACACGGCCGTCCCAAAGGATTTGATTTTGCTAATTGATATTTTACTTCTTTGAAAAAGCTTTGGCCATATTACAGGGGCATTGTGTAAGATTTAGATAAAAGCTGGACGTTCTCGCAATAATATTTCAAAAATAGATAATGCTAAATGAATATTGAAAATTTGATTCAAACTATTTTATTTTGAGCGAAGTTGTCTTGTCAATGGTTGAAGTTTTAACAAGTTGTGTGCATTGATCGTAACGACCGTACTGGTCATTGAGTCTTGGCATCGCTTCCCACTTGTTAAATTAAATGGCCAAACCGTTTTAATCTACTTAAAATAGGTGGCATTGAGAGTAAGTTGATTGTGGGCTTGCCATGGTTATAAATGTCTAATTAATAATTTATATAACATCGAAGGCCTAAAGAAAGACCTGCAATAGGAAGATTTAGCAGTTATATAATGGCTGTTTAATATTCTCGTTTAACTGTGTTTTAACATATCAAATTCAACCAATTGCAAGGAGGCCATTATACTGCCTGTTTTTTATGGGTTGTTTTTTTTTCATAAATAACTTGCATGTAAAGAAAATGACTGTATTTTAAAACTTCCGTGAAGGACATAAAGATTTTAAAGTACATCCCATGGTTAAAGGAACAAAATTGGTCAATTTCTATTGGCAGCCCCACAGAAAGCTTTATTTTGGTCCTGTCTAACCAATCACCGTTTCTTTATTGAAGAATATTAGGCTAGCCGTTGCCTATGTTGTGGGTCATATAGGGTTTAATATCAGATTCCACCGATTGTGATAGCGCAAATAAGTCTTATTTTTATACGCCCACATTGAAATGTATTGTCATCAGTCCGTCGAGGGGGTGTCCACAATTGCTCGAAATTAATAAAGTGTTTAAGGTCATGAGACTAAAGTTGATATCCCACTGACTTTAAATTTATACACTACATTTAATGTCATGATGAGACAAAGCAATATTTTCAGTGGTTTCCAAAGATTATCACAGTTAAAGCTCCTGGTCAGTTTTTCCAAAAGTTGTAAATGTAATAGTCTTAATATCATATAAGGCGGACCCTCTGGTGGCTAATGGTATTTTCCGATTGATTTGTAATTAAATAAAATAGGTTTAGGCTATGTGATGAAGCCAATTGATTTTCATCGAATTATGATAACTCGATTCATCATCTGGTTAGGTAGGCCCATGTGGGTAATACAATAAATGTTAATAGGCCTACCGCAGAAAGAACTACAACAGGGGAATCAAAACCACGCCAGTTTACTCAATGACAGACTTTATGATACAGCGCGCACACACTAACCATTCAGCCATCCAACCCCCCAAATGATGAATGAAATGATAGGGAGGAAACATTCTAAACAGGGTATTCCCGAAACTACATCTTTATGTTGTTCTATTCCAGCTACTTCGCATGACTTACGGGGTTATGTCGCTCTCGTGTCGCACGTCAACTATGTGACGTAATGATAATGACTAAAACATATTCAAACTAATTTATTAAAAGTTTGCTTCAAATCCCCCGCAAAACAATTTAATCGGAAGGAACTGCTTTAACTTGTATTTGTGGTTAATTGAATCGTAAATAAATTCTTGGATATCCTTTGTCAACTTTTTTCTCCACCGTTGTTTCGCCGAGTCTACTCCATACAAAATTTTTCGCATCCGCTAGCTATATTATATTCGATCAACAAATAGCAAATGCCATATATATATAATACGTCATGCGTACCGACACATCGTGACACTGCATTTTCGCGCGGCGGGGGGGGGGGGGTTGAACCCAGTATATATATTTTCAGTTCTCTACCTTTTCTACGAAATTTGCCAAACTATACCTTATCAATATTTTCGGGGAAATGCTTCTTTAATACAAGGCATCTATCTATATGTATATTTCTAATAGTAAGATGACCCAACTTATCCACACTACAGAAACCCGACAACCTGTGGACAATACAAAAACATAGATAGAGATAAATAAACAACACATATCAAATCAGATAATGGATCAGGAGACATGTCATATCTTGTTATATAATACAAGTATACACTTTCATATCACTATAAATAAGTATAAATAAACCTTACATGTTAAATTAGTTATCCATGACCATAATTGGTGAGAAATGAATAAGTATATCAAGGAGACCTTACGAACGAAATGTAAAAAAAGACATTCGAAAGGGAAAAAGTAATGGCCAAGGAGAGACAACGATCGAAAGGAACCACACAAAATCCACTACACAGCCGTAACACAGGGACACCGGGAAGATCGGACGCCCTCTCTAAAAATGAAGTTAAAAAACTGAAGGAATATTTACAGAAATTGTCGAGAACTAAAAAAGGGAGTTTCCCTATGTCTAACACGCAATTAGGAGAGACAATCAAAATATATCTTAACAGTAAAGATATTAAAGTGCCAAGTTTCAAGGACAACAAGCCAGGGTTGCGTTGGGTCCAAAAACATCTTGGCAATGAACCAGGTTTCCTTAAAACTAGACCTTACAAACGAGCAACCCGACAGTTCAGGAATAATGTAAAAGAGGACATTCAAAAGGGAAAAAGTCAGAGATCCGTGTCCAGTGAGAGAAAACGACCGAGAGGAACCATACAAAATTCACTACACAACCGTAACACAGGAAAACCAGGAAAACCGAACGCCCTCTCTGAAAAACAATTTACAGAACTAAAGATATATTTACAGAAATTATTGGAAAATGACGAGGAGAGTTTCCCTATGTCTAACTCACAATTGGGAGAGACTATTCAAAAATATCTTAACAGGAAACATATTAAAGTGCCACGATTCAAGAACAACAAGCCGGGGGTGTACTGGATCACAAAATATCTTAGCAATGAACCAGGTCTGCTTGAAACTAGGGCCCAGGTAAGTTTAGATTACTAATTAACAATTGAGCTGTCTGTGCCGTTTCATTTATTTGCTTAACATATAATACGGTTCATTATACAGTTCATAATACAGTAATACAACGCCCATGCTCTTTCGTCGCTAGAATAATCTGCTACAAATGTCTCCTTTAATGATGAAGTTTATTTGTTTGACACAAAAGGTTGGAATTGGGGAGTGTCACATATCTTAAATGTAAATACATCTATTATTTTTATAACTTGACAACGCTTATATTGGCCCGTGTTTAGACGTGTAGACATACCGGATACCATAAATGCGTGATTCTACATGTTCAACCTATAAAAAGAATTCGTCTATGGTAGATAAAAATGACATTAAATGTACAAATATTAATGTTTCGTGATACTTCAACACAGAGAGAGGGGGGTGGGCTAATGTTCACTGACACAAACTAGGTCACTTCGACACTAACATATGGTTTTAATTTATTTCAATAATTCGCTTGCGCCAAGGGGTCTTTAGCAATGGGAGGACCCGGAGATAACAACGAGGTTGGACAAGCGACCCTATACTCCTTGTTACGTACAACCGGGGACTCGGAACCACGGCAGTTCACTCAATGACAGACCTTATGATGCAATGCGCACTCGCTAACCATTCGGCCTACCACCCACCCACCCCCACCCTCCTTCAACATAAAATCTAGGATCGAAAATAATGGATATCACATTGTTTGTTTTCAGATTTCACAGAAAATATAAAGACCTTGTAATCGACGATTATCTACTAACATGTTATGGAGTTAGACATATAGGACCTGCTAATCTCGCTGAACGAAATCACAGCTATCTCCGTAAACTCCCCCCACCACAGCAAAGATGTACTTAGCTCTTCCGAGCGCATGATGTCTGAGTGCATAGGCGTATAATAATTACCAGATTGTGTCAAAGAATATAACATAAGTATGTGTTATAGTGTAGTACCATGGGTCTTCTGTCAGACTTGGAGAGCGGACGCGGGAAAACCGGTCGCCACATCCTACGTATGACCCATGCATCTTTTCTTACTACATATCTTAGTAGCATTGTGATCGTCTAGAATTTGTCTCTAGCTGTCTTTGCTTCCCCTTCACGTTGTGTATTTACTTCTTACTGTTTTCTTAGTTCAGACGTTTGTCTTACCAGGAATAACAATGCAACAGTTCGTTTTTACATTTTATATATCATAGCCGGATACATGGATACAAGCATAGTATAGATTACAATACTAAAGTCATTCTCAAACACTAGCCAGTCAGACTCGCTGGGCGAGTTTGCTGATAGAAACTGTTACATCTTTTCCCTTCAAGAATCTGTCTGTTGTCTGGCGAATTCTCACAAGTATGATAGTTTTGTAGCTTTGGGTTTTGGACCTTCAATTATCTAATTGGTCAAATATGATGTAAACAATCAAAGAGATTGGTCAATTTAGGCTAATGACGTCGAAACCCACGAAAAATGGAAATATACCGAAGAAGCTTCCCACAAGATATATGTTATCAACCTAGAATTGAATGTTTAGCATATTATGACTCTTTATTTCATTCATTCACTAAGTTGATTTAAGTACACATATATGTGAATCTAATAACTTGCCAAAGATATTAATTAATACAATATAATGCCATCATTAATTTCAAGAGCACAAATTGTACAAAAGTGTTACATTCGTCCCTTTCTTCAAGACGTTTTGCTCGGTATTAGGTAAAATATCCCTTGAATCCTTTACAATAACTATACCAACATCTAAATATTCATAAATGTAGCAGAAATCTCGAAAATCGATATATATCTCACCTTCATTATGCGAAATGAAAAGCTAGGAGACTAAATTTCCATGACTAAACACTATAATTATTTATTCAACATGCACATATATATGATTACTATATGATTAACATACAAGAGTACATATGATCACAATATGCGTCAATCTGTTCCAAGAATTTAAGGGCCAATCCCGATAATATTTTGGAGAATAAAACTGCTTAATTTTGTGTTAAAACCCTTTAATATCCCTAAGGGCCGAGCAACTAATTCAATCAGTCTTCATCTGGAAATAGAGACCGGTGTCCCAAGCTGTATTATGCGGTGTCTGGATAAAACCAGACTTTTATTTTATAAAAACAATGTGTTGGCGGAATTTACCTCTCGTTATCCAGTCCGGCACATGGGTCATTCACTGTATAGACCTCTAAAGGAACGGCGATATATTATCAGGTCACCCAACGAAAAAATTGACCAGAAATCTTAAAAGGGTTACGTGTCCAGATAAGCATTTTTGACGTTCACGTTCAAACAACTCAATATTTTGAGCTGAAATTTTGAGGCAGGGTAAATACACCATTCCTCTATATTTTGGCACTTAAAATTCATACAAACTCGGACTTTTGTTTTTGAGACTCTGTTCAAATCGGGATAGTCCCTTTAAGTATCAATGAAAACACAAATAAACAAAAATCCAAAATCGCATGCAAAAGCTCTCTAAAAGTTCATCACTGTACTTCAAAGTCCTATGAAAATTCACTAAGCCTAAACACATAAAAAAAATTGCCTTTTTTAAAATCTTCATGTGTCCTAATTTCAAAACACTATAACACATCACTTCTAATTTATAAAGTTCATGTTTCACTTTAAATTCTGTCTCAGGAAATCTCAATTTGGTAAACTGGTAAACCATTTCTTCTTCTTGGATTTCCATTGGTCTGTTTCAGCTACCATAGTGTCAAGTTGTAAACTTTTTTCTTTTTTTTTCTTCTAAGTATCATTGGTTTGAGACAAAATACAAATTTTATCTGTCAATCAAACATGTCATTGTCATCAGATCAAGAACTAACTATATGCCTAATTGTATTATTAACTCTTACTTTTAATTAAAATTAAACTTTATTTAATTATTAATAAACTTTGATGTGTCTCTTTAATTATAAATCTTCAAACTAACTTTGACCCCCTGACCTTATCTCAGTAATGGACAATTTTATCATTTCTGTTTATGTTTTAGAATTCCGCCAAAACAATTATATTATTATTTTATATTTCACCTTCACAGTTATGTGACCCTTTTGACCTAATCATTTAGTCAACTTCTGTTTTGACTACCAGTGTTACATTATCGAGAATGTCAATCAAATATGGCCAGTATATGAATGACATTACATTTTATCCTACAGTAGGATGCTAAACCCCATTTCATCGAACAATAATAATAATAATAATTTAATTTATCTATAACTATGTCCCAAGTGAATGAGTGCACTTTCATCCACGGGAAAATTAGTCTATAGTTATATAAACATGACAACCAGAATAAACATAGCTTTTAATTACACATACAGTTAACTATATCCTATATATTAATGCATCACGTGACTTTCACACACGTCAAATTTAGAACCGTTTGTTTATAATAACCAGACATAAAAGTACAATGTGATATCATGTCAAATTACAGATTCCTAATCACCCCTCGTGAACAATTTAAAGCAAAATTTAATTAATGTATTCTGTGATACATTGCATTCTGTACATGTCTAGCCTCCAGAAGTTCCACCGGGTCTATGTTACGAATAGTGTTCGTTACCTAATTTTACCAATAGGCCTACCGTGAAAGATTTGAGTAAAGAGTGAGTTTACACTCTCTTTAATTAACAATCTGATTAATATACGGATCTATATTTCGTTTCGTTATTTTATACTTTCGATGAAGATTTGACCAGTTGTTAGGGTGTGCCATGCATCCAAAATTTTCCCTACTGAAAGTTGAACTCGACACGGCGAATGCGCATGCTTCAGTAGCTTGCCTCGATGTGATGTCTGGCTAGACACGCGCTGCGATAACACTCAGCACAAGAGTCTATGAGTCTATAAATAGCCATCGCACATGAAATTTTCTACACATCTATCAACTATTACAGCCGTAAAAAATCTATTGTTGACGATTCTGAATAGCAGTAATATTTAGCTTTTTGGTTATTACAGCAGCTTTAGAAATTACGTCCGTTTTATTTTTTAAATTGCTTTATCATTAACTAATGTTAGGAGCGCCATCTTTTGGTTTAGTACAAATAATATCTCTGAAACACTCGGGTTAGGCAAGAACATGATACTAGCAGTAGTTTCATTTTACTTTTAAAGTTGCCTAACGTGCGTGCGTTGATCATATTATTGGTATAGTTGCATTTCACAAGGATATATAGTTTGGAATTGGCTTCAATCCGTTGCGAAGAATATTACATGCACTGAAAAAAAACTTGTGTTGGATCTCAACACAAGTGCTTGTGTGAAAATTATTCTACACAAGTTATGTGTTGTTTTGCATTGCATTAACACAAACTTGTGTTCTTTTTAATGCATTAACACAAATCTTGTGTTTTTTCCATATAATTAACACAAGTAATGTGTACCGTCAACAAATATTTTTTTTTTTTAAATTTGAACTCCATACAAAGTCTTAATCCAGGGGTCCACAAGTAAGAGAAAAGTATTTTTTACTCAGACAATATAGCCAGACAGACTTGAATGCTAATTGGTGTTAAGATGTCTGTAGTTAAAATAAAGTTGGGCCCAATAAACTGGTAGATCAAAGGCCTGTTGAGCGCTCATGCCCGGTGTGATTTTAACAATTGACTCCAAATGCGTTGACAAGAAAATAAGTGAATGTGATTGGTTGATAAAATCAACGTACTATAGGCTACATTTTGTCTGCGATATCATCTCGGTGGAAGCGGACATTAAATGAAGTGATTTCACACAATTAATTTAACATTTAACAACGTGCTGAAATGATTTTGGAGCAGTGATATGTTTGACAAATGTAAGTTAATGGTCAGATAGAATACAAGACCGCAGGTTTGTGAATATTTATATAAAAAAAATAATACCATGTATGTAATTTAGCATCGATATTGTTTCTCTGTATAATATTAGTATTTCGTTTCCTTAAAAAAAACTCCAACAATTTAAACCGGAAGTTCATGTTTATAATATGGCGCGGTCAGGAAAAAAATTTCGGCGTGTTATTATCAAATCTGTTCAATTTTTCTGAAATCATGCTTAATTAACATTAAGTGTTCGGCGCTACGATGTTGTTCAAATACTTACATTACAGAATCACATTATGATTAATGCAGAAACGGCTCGACTTGAACCAGCAGGTAAGAATCTGTTTTGAAATTATATTTTGGGAGGTTGGATTGGCGTTGGAGACCCGATTGGCGGCCATTTTGATTCTTGTTTCATGATTTTTTTTATATTATAACAATTTTGCCAAGAGTAGACATAAACGCGGGCACAGACTAGAAAAAAATCTTTTTACACTTTTGTGTTAGTTGAATTGTAATCTAATTTATGTTTAAAAAAAACAACCTTAAATCTAATAAGCAGACGGAAGATATGGACGAACAACAAGAAGAAGTTATGGAGGTCCCAACAACTGAACCTATGGAAGTAGAAGAATCGTTTACAGCCGAAACCCGATACGATGTGCCAGTTCCGGTCATGGAGTCCTCCATCTCAGACGATGCCGACGTTAGTGTCTTCTGCGACGAAGAACCCGTAGTGGTGTATACGCAGGTAGAAGCTGGTACCTCCCGTGGCAAGTCCAAGTTGTTTGACAACCAAGGGTTTAGTTATACAATTAAGGTAGGGTGATTTATTTTACCTACCTTGTATAGAAATGTATTTCAGCTACAAAATGTAAAGATAATTAACTCTAGTTAACCTAGTTAACTCTATAATAATAAATGAATTTAATATATTTTAGACAGAGAAGAAAACTACGATTTGGAGGTGTTCCAAAAGAAGCGGACCAACACGATGTCCGGCAACAGTAATCCAAGATGGTGATACATACCAACCAGGCTTAAAGAACCATCTTCACCCAGCAGAACCCGGTATACAGACGGCTACCAAGATAAAAGTTACAGTAGGTTTAAAAATTATATATCAATTAAATTAAAAATTTATATATGTGTGTAAATAAATAAAATATAAATAAACCAATAATATATTTGTAGTTTAATATGTTTTATCTTATCATTACAGGCAAAGCATGAAGCCAAAGGAAATGTTTTTACCAAGTCATGTTCCTCAATAGCGGAGAGAGTTTTATCCAGTGTCGGTTCTGCAGAAGAACCCATTCATAGCAGACCACCCATGGCAGCACTTGTAAGGTCGCTACAAAGAACCCGACAGACTCTGCGACCAAAAGATCCCACTGACGTGTCGTCAAGCGTAAGTACTCATGCAATTAAATACCCATGTATATAAGAATTTATTAACATGTAATTAAATGTACAATTTTATTTATTTATTAACATGTAATTAAATGTGGTTTTTTATTTATTTTTTGTTTTAGCTTGACGAAGATTTCATCGATCATAGTGCACCGGGATTTTATCAAAAAAGAGTAAAAGTTGGGGAAAGGCGCCATCACATTTTTTGTACTGATAGACAGATGCAGCTACTCGCACGCGCAAAAACTTGGTATATGGATGCAACTTTTCGGGTGGTGAACAAGCCATGGTCTCAGCTGTTTTCCATCCACGCCTTCATTAAGACTGGAGAGACCACCCGACAGTTACCATTGGTGTTTTGTGTAATGTCGGGTAAAAGCCAAGACGACTATTATAAGTTAAATAGCACTTACTGATTGAATTACTATTAATAGTAAAAAAGGACTATTATTTGGGACCTTGAAATTGTCACAAATGGGTCGCACTAACAGCGACATTTGTTTAAGGCATATTTGTTTCATCGGTGACACGTCTGGTGTCATGTGAATGCAACGACAACAGCCTGGTTGATTGATTTGTTGATTGGAGTTCAGATGTCTACATTAAAATCGACCACTTTCAGGTTGCCGTATTCACGGCCAGGCAAGACCGACTTGAAATTTCTAGAAATTTTTCTGGGGGAGACAGGCCCCAACAAATCCCCAGACGGTGCGTTTCACGACTTTGGCGCAAGACGGTGACCTTGAAGAGACGTGGAAAACCATTTAATAGACATAGTAAAAGTCATATCTTACGAGATTATCGCTGGTCTTGTCAGAAAATGCTATTTTATATATGACCAGTTTGTGTTTGAAAAATTTAAAAAGAAATTATTTATTCTCCCACCATTAAAGCACACTAATTACGAAATATCGCTCTCAGAAACTTCATGGTTTCTTTTGCAATTTGTTTGGGGTAAGACGTTATATAAATAATATCAATCTGTCCACCACAAAAATTTAACAGATACAAATGCATGTTATTCCACAGGTAGACAGACAGGGCCTCCTTTGAAGGGACTCAGTGAAGGGAACGCGGTTGGTTTAGAGTTTGTCTGACCCCTTTGAATATTTGCGTCTCATCTCCAATGAAAACAATCATGTTGCTCTCATGCTGTTCTCAACCAGAATCAAACATATATCGTACCCGAGATTTGTTAGCATGTTCCACACAACCCAACATTTATCGGCACCGGGATTAAGGGTGTATATCTTTGTTTCTAACGCTTATTGGGAATACGCCACGGAAACTACAATAAAAACTTATTTACAAAAACATTCTAAAGAGTGAAAACTGACATATTTCAAGCTTTACTGTATTTAAAGAAATAATTTAAATCAGCCGGCTGAAACCCCGTCTCCGCTATTTGTTCAGTCATTCTTTAGGTATAGTGCCAGTTTCCACCGACAATGATATTGCAAACAAGTGTCCAATCTATAAAAGCATACATTCCTACAAAATGTTTCTTTAGTCAAGTGAAACAATAAATTCATAACTATGCGAGGGTGTGGTGAGTAAATTCGTGGTAACAAGTCTGAAAAGGCTAATGTGACATAGAACAAGGTCACCTTGATGTTGACAAATACGTAAGACGATATGAACATCAACTAAAAAGATATGTAATGTGATTCAGCTACAAGGTGATATATGCATATATGCAGCATAGATAATTAAAACTTCTATTCAAGTTAAACCAACTGTATCTATTTATTTAAGTCTTACGTCGAGCTGAATACATTTTATGATTTATTGTGATTAACAGTGTGTAACTAAAAACTAAAATTGGATCTTATTATTGCCAATGATACAATGTACATGTAATAGCAAGTGTATATATATTTTTTGTTCAGTCTGTACACAGTAACATATCTGAGAACCATATTATTATCATTTCTGCCCAAGGCTCCCTGTGCCTTATAGTTAGCAGTGATACAAGGCAATTACCAATTTTCCATGTTCTTGGCCTGAAGAAATAAAATAATAAAAGTCAAGTTTTTATTATTATGCAAGTGGAAAAATACAATTATTCATAGTATGATTTGAATAAATACAACTGATTTGAAGTTGGAATTATTGTTTGTCTAAGATGACTGGGCATTTACAAATTGAAATAGCTACTCTTCATCAAGAAAATACATGAATATTTTTCCCAATTCACCTGGATTTTATTGTAGGTCTTTGTACGTGAAATAGCTTTATTTACGTCCGCTACCACCGAAGTGATATTGCAGAAAATTAACAAATTCGGATTCCCTTTTAAAGGAAATTGACTGCACTATCGCTGGATTGTATTATATAGGTCATGTCAGTTTTTTTCAAAATGGCGCCCAGAACACAAAACAAACATTGCAATTCAAGGCGGACTGGTGTCGAGGCTGTATCCTAAGAATGATTTTTTGAATATTTAATCACACAGAAACACAAGTATGCACATGCAGTTATGATATAATATTAAATTAGCTTACCTCAAATACCTCGAAATATACTGTTTGGTCAGTTTGTCCGCCCGTCATATTTCTATTAGTCACACATCCTTCGGCCAATTAAAATGGACGTATATTTTGTTTTAACCGAAACGAAAAATTTGCGTTATAAATAGTAAACGAGCTTGATTGACCGACCACTGCTAATGATTTTTCGTGAAACGGTATAACTGCAATCAACACACGGCCGCCATTCTCGATGATTGACAACTCACGTTTTTCCTCATCCACCAAAGAACCGTTAGGTTTCTTTGAACATATTGTAATAACATTGGGATTATCAGTTAATCAGCTTTAATTATCCCGCTTTGTTCGTTGCCATTTCTTATATTTTCCACAAAAAAACTTTGCCTTGTACGCACTAATTTATCAATTGGTATTGCCATCTACGACAAGCATGTCAACGTGCAGCTCACGGATTATCGTTAACAATTTCTAGTGGCTTGTAAAAAAAGATTGCATGTCGTGTAAATATTTATTTTGTTTTTTTTGTAGGTCATTTTCAAATAAATTCATCAGCATATTATTCGTTTTAAATAAATATAAAACTTTTATGAGAAACGATGATTATCAAAGAACCGTAAGTGCAACTAATGTTTTATCGTTTGGTTGAGCCTTTTACTAACCACGTGTTTCATGTTAATAAATATTTTCTTTCGTGTTTTGAATTGGCCTATTTCTAATAAATTATCCCGAGTCCCAAACGTCGTTAACCCGAGTCCCAAACGACGTATACCAAAGTCCCAAACGTCGTATACCCGAGTCCCAAATGTCGTGGTCATATTTTTTTGAGTCCCAAATGACGAGAGTCCCAAATGACATGTAATCCGTTGTTCAACCTCTGTGAGTCTGTGTAATATTTAATATTAGGTCCCATTTTTGCCTGATTCAGTCACAGTTAATAAATAATGGAACTAGAATCAGCCTGTGGAAGTTTCTCTATAGTTTTATTATTTTTTCCAGTCAGTGATGATATGTGACTCTTTCCACCTTCCAGCAATAATTATTGAGAATTTACCAAGGACTCCATTGGCATTGAATCGAAGAAAAACAGGTAAAAATTTCAATTAATTTTTATATTTTCTATTTTTTTTTTTACCAATGTCCTACAATGATTAGTGTATGTGAACATACAATCCAAAATAAAGTATTTATATGGCACTTACATGCAACAGAGAGAGAGAGAGAGAGAGAGAGAGAGAGAGAGAAATGACATAAACAAGGCCTTACATGTACTTGTATTTGAAGAATCAAGTAGTCCATGCTGTGCCTATATGCATACCGGTAATCAACTACGACGAGGATTACCCTACTTCCGTTTCCACCCTTTCCCTGCACACTGTCTCATTCTACATGTATTAAAAATTGGTATGTTACTGTAATATTAATTATGCACGAACCTACATGTAGAGTTGTTGCAAGATGGGTCCTTATATATCTACTTAGCCTACAGACGCTAGGTCGTTTCGGGAAAAAGGACAGGTAAGGTTAAATTTAATATGAATAATTCCCTTGCGGGTATGGGTATTTAGCAAAAGGAGGAAACAAAAGTACCCAGAGATTAGAGAAGGTATGCTTCAATTTAATATGAATAATTCGCTTGGCGTAGGGGTACATGTATTTAGAAAACGGAGGAAACCGAATGACCCAGCGAAAAAACTCAAGAGATTGGACAGGCGACTCTACTCCTTGAAATTGAAACCATGCCACTTAACACAATGACAGACCCTGTGATTTCATGCGCATGCATTACCTACTAGACCATTCCCCCCAGCCCCACCCCATATCGAATAAAAGTATGACTTATTTCAAATATGATATTTACATATAAAGAAAGTAGAGAGACTTCAATCTTACTAGAAAAATACTAGATTACCTGAAATGAAATGGGGTTTAAAGACGTCCTACTGGTCAGCTCCGACTGGTCTAATGCATTGTGCTAAGTGAAAATGTTTGTCTGGGCAGCGACACTATGGCCTACTCTCATACCGAATTCAAACTGCCAAGAGAACTTTTATGTGTACACCAATGAGTACATTGGATCTCAGGGGAAACCACTCTGCAAAATCAAGATGAGCTTTCTCGGTCAACCCCAAGAGATAACCTGTGGCCTCCATGCTAGTGTGCCAGCACCTAATTTACTCAGTCACCATGGCCGTCTTCTAATTACTGCGACAGTGAAACCATGTGACAAACAAGGATTATTAAGATAGACTTTTACGGCTTAGGTAGTTCCTTGGGATTAAAACTTTTGATACATATAGATACATTAGTTTCAATTTCATATCACACAGTTTGTATATATGGTAAGGTAGCTTTAATCGTAAATTACATATCATGTATTTATTTTTTCAGTTTCAATATTGGATGTATATGCAAATGACCCAGAAAAAGATCATGTAATAACAAAAGAAATTATAAAAGAAAAAAATGGAAGAAGAAATGGCTGGAAAAAATGATGATAGAGCAGCTTTTTTTTGGTGGGTAACTATTCAATTCTAATAGAAAAGATTGTTATGCTATTTTGAAATCTAAAATTCAGTTTAGTATAGTAAAACTGTACACGTCATGTATGAGCAGAGACAGAATCTTAGTTATATGTAGATATCACTGTCTCATCTGTGGCAAAGCAAACCAACACATGAAACAAAACAAATGTAATTAAATTAACATTTTTTTAATTAATCAAAACTGTCTAGTCAATTTAAGCCAACTAATACATTGCCAATTTTTTTTTCAGTTACCCACCTCGGAAGATCAAGTTGGAAAGGGCTATTGATATTGTGGAGACGTTTTCTCACAGATCTTGCTTATCAGACAAAGACTATGTAAGTACCATGCATATTTGCTTTTTAAATCAGGAACTGGTTCTATACACTTGGTGGGGGGGTTGGATGGACGTTAAACCCCATTTCTCACTCTCTCTCCTAAATATTGAGATTTTTGTTTACTTTTAAACTGCATATATTCAAGGTATCAGGAGCTTTTTATGGCTCCCGTACAATTTTATAAACATAAAGGACTGTACCTTTTGAATATTAAGCCATCAAATTATTTTATAATTTTGAAAATGAAATGAAATGGGGTTTAACATCCTACTGTTTTGCTTATAAATTGGGCTAATGAAGACGGGCATACGCCATACAGTGTGCTATGAAGGGAATTTTGCCCGGGCAGCGGCGCTACAGCCTACTCTTATATCGAATTCCAATTGCCAAGGAATCTTTTACGTGCACGCCAATGTGTACACGGGACCTCGGTTTTTCGTCCCATCCGAATGAAACGGGCATACGCCATACAGTGTGCTATGAAGGGAATTTTGCCCGGGCAGCGGCGCTACAGCCTACTCTTATATCGAATTCCAATTGCCAAGGAATCTTTTACGTGCACGCCAATGTGTACACAGGACCTCGGTTTTTCGTCCCATCCGAACGACTAGACAGCTGTCCTTGTCAGGTCCTCCGTCCTGTATCACTGACAAGGGGAAAACACGCAAAATGTAAGTAACATATATATTTCTATTTTTAATCAGGAAGTACTTCTATACACTTGCTTGGTAATCTAGTTATTCTTCTTGGGGCAATGCCTAGGACTCTGCTGTTTCAAGTACTTGGCATACTTGATTTTTGCCAATCACATCCATTGATTTCCTTCAAGTTGCGATAGGCCCTACATGTATGTGTATTTTTACAGTAAATAGCAGTAAAATAATGATGGACAGTATTTTACTTTCAAATAGATTTCAATAGATTTTAAAGGGTAATATCCAATTTGTTGTCAATGGAAATAAAATAAGAATGGTCCAAAAATAATTAGACATTGCCAAGTAAATAGGTGCTGCCATGATGTAGTAGGGAATCTGGATTTGCAGACAATACATGTATGAAAGGGTGAATAGTTGACCTATTATGAGACTTCAGTCCCAAATCTCAAGACTTTTTTCTGACTTCTAACTCATTTGATTTGAGCATAATAATCTGCCTGGGTCTGTAACTGGACAAGACACAAAAAGGAATTCCGCAAAGTTGAAACCAAATAGAGACTCGGTCTCGATGTGGCAAAATAAATTGTTTATTTAAACGTTGTGAACCATAGAAAGTATTCTTATTGCCTACTTTTTATTTTTTAGGCTGGAACACCATTGAAAGAGTATTTGCTGTATGATAACAACAACAAAACCCAAGCATCAATTTATTTTATACTTCTGGGAAAGAATGCATTTGACCCAATTTTTAAATATTTATTTTTTGTTATTAATGTTAACTTTTCTTCCAAAACACAATTAGATTTTAATTCTCTTCAGAAATGTATGTATAATATAGCAAGTAAAGTGACATATAAATCACTTAGAATTTGGTCAGAAATCATAAAGTATTTAATAGGCATTACTAGAAACCAAATGTAGATCAAATACACCCAGAATTACAAAAAACCTTGACCTACATAAAGGTGACTTTCCCTTGCTTATGAAATGAAATACGGTTTAGTATCCTACTTTTCTGTGTTCTTAGAGTGATTCTGCCCTACACCCTACTCTTATATAAAGTATTGCAACTGACTAGGGTTCTTTAACGGGAACCCGGGGGGGGAGGGGGGGGGTGGCAATGATTAACACGCACACATTTGATCAAGAAGTCTGTCATTGAGTCAAATAATTCAATTGTCAAGGGTTCTTCTAAGTGAACGCAGTGGGGATGGTTTCGATTCCGGGAATGGGGGAGGGGCTGGTGGATGGCCGAATGGTAAGCACGTGCGTGCGGTATCATACGGCCTGTCATTGAGTCAACTGGCGTGGTTTCGAATCCCCGGTTGTACGTGACAAGGAGTAGGGTTGCCTGTCCAATCTTGTGGGTTTTCTCCGGGACCTCCGGTTTCCTCCCACTGCTAAAGACCCCTATGCGCAACGAATTATTGAAATAAAATTAAACCATATGTTAATCCCGAAATGACCTAGTTTGTGTCAAGTGGACGTTAAACCCCATTTCTCTCTCTCTTTCTTTCGATTCCGGGCTTGTACCCAATTCCCTTGCCATATCCAACACTACTGACAAGTGGGAACTATGCCGGAAAATCCAGTTGAAATTTCTCGGCCAACACCTTATACTCACTGAACCACTGTGGCTTATGACTTGTGATTGTATATAAGTTTTTTGTACATATGATATTTTTTTATTTCAATCCTGTAATCTTGATGCTTTGCTTCTTTTATTTACAAAATATTCATTTTGTTTGGGGTTTTTTAATGAGGAAAAGGTTTTACATCATTTTTTTACTCCTGCAAAATAGTGCATTTTTCTTTTGTTAGTTTTCTGTGTATATTAGTTATTTCTATATGTCTCACAAATCACTTGTAGTGTGATTTTGTAGCACTTTTCAGTTTTTGAAATTGTTTCAATTTAGTGCATAATTAATCTTAGTGCTTGGTTTGGATGTTATTAAATTTAGATATTATTTGAATTATATATTTTGGAGTATGGGGTAGGGATACTGTGTACATATCTTTATATCCTGATTTCTTTTTTTGGGGTAAAGAACAATTTATATAGCTATTTTATATTTTGTGATAGGTAAAGTGTGTGTGGTTAAGAACAATTTAAACAGCTATGTTATATTTTGTGATGGGTAAAGTGGGGTGTGTGTGTGTGGGGGGGGGGGGGGGGGGTCATTATATATAACACAATATAATTAGTATTAGAATTCTCTGTTTTTCTGTTAACATTTCAAATATCTATTTAGTTTTGATATTTTAATTTACTTTTTCCTATGATTTTATGAATAAATAATAATCTTACAAAAACAAAAAAAAATTTTGTTTCCTTCTTTTATCAAACTTTACAGGTCTAACAGAGCAAAGAGATGGGTCCTGCATAAAAAGGTTGCTATACTGTATATAAATTGGGGAAAAACACAACACAAGTTTTTGTGGATGGCTATACACAAGTTTGTATGAAACCACACAAGTTTCAGAAATTTCAACACAAGTTTCAGAAATTTTAACACAAGTTTCAGAAATTTCAACACAAGTTTCAGAAATTTCAACACAAGTATTGTGTAGATTTTCACACAAGTTTGTGTTTTTGATAAATTTTAACACAAGTTTTGTGTTGTTTCAACACAAGTTTTTTTTCTGTGTGTATCAGGGGATAATGTGGAGGCGAGCTTATGACCCTGAACTGTTTTGACGTAAGACAAAACTAAACACATATACTAATGATGAAATAATGAAAAAGATACAAACTACAACAGGGGCGATAAAGATGTTCCAAATGAAGACAACTTCATAAGCGGCATTTAGCAACTGACAGGTAATAAACACATACCAATATTATAGAACCCAATCCAATATCCCGATTGAGCTCTGATGTGAATAGCTCCAAGGATTTTTCTGGGGGGTTTTCTGGTGTTGGTTCACGGCTAGCATCCGTACACGTTGAGTGCCAATTTACACGATGTCGTCTATTGTTACTAAGATGTTCTGTCACTGCTGAGTGCTGATGCTGCCAAGGATTGGTGTTCTTTGATTCTTTTATCCAAAGTTCGTTTGGTCTCCCCTATATACTTTGTGGGTTGATCCGTTCTTTTTTACCATTTGCTGCCAGGATGTTTTGGATTGTTTTGCCACTAGGACCTCGATTCCTGCTTGTTGAAGTATTCTTCTAATTTGATGTCATCTAGAGTCATTTAAAGGGGGTGGATACCCTTATACCAGTGGTAGCCGGTTTAGCAGGTTTGGTATTTTTTGCTTTGTCGTTGGTAACTTTTCCGATGGCTTGGTTAACAAAATGTGTAGGGTAACTATTAAATTCGTCGAGGAGTTTCCGTAAATGAGTTAATTCTGTAGATAATAAATCTTCTTGAGAGATAGTAGTGGCGCGCTTGGCGAGGGTTAAAACAATGGACTTCTTAATGTTTAATGGGTGATTTGACTTGAAATAGATATATTGGTCTGTATGAGTAGGTTTACGTTTTAAAGTTGTCTCCATTTTTGGTAATTAATCCGTCCACAAATTGAATTGTTCCTTCTTCAGCTTCCATGATGAAGTTAATTCTGTGTGTCTGGCTGTTTAGATGTTGGAGCACGACAAAGGTGTCACCCACCTTGCGATACCAGACAATAGGTTTAATGACTGATGTCTTTAACGATTCTTGTTCGAGGGACGTCATGAATACTTCAGAGACCAAGGGTGACAGGGGGTTACCCATGGGTAAGCCGTGGGTCTGGGTCTGCTCATAGAAGTTGTCACTCCATTTAAAATAGGTAGAAGAAATACATACTTTTATAAGTTCTATAATACCGTCGTGTGATAAGTAAATGGGCTCATCTGGCTAAGCCTTTGGTGTGAGGAAACAGGAACAATGTATGTTTAACTAAAACCCTTCGCCTAGGCCTATAGTAATAAAGCAAGTCCTGTTTTAATACATTAATTTTTGTAAATTCTGTGTCAAATAAAATACAGCAAATAAACAAGAGCTTCGTCTTGAGTTATAGTTCACAACAGAATATTGACCATTAGGGTCCCAGTTTCCGAAAATTGAAGTAGGCCTAGTGCAGCCCTAAAGTTCCACCGGATCTACGTTACGAAACAGGATTCGTTAACGTGTATTTTGATTAACATTGTGAACGGTTTTTAGTAAAAGATCAGTTTAAACCCCACCCCACCCCCGACTCCTTATCAATCAACAAAACATCAAAACAGCTGTATTTCCAAAAGCCTGTTTGCGTCGAAATAGGCCGGCGCTAGGCCTACCACCGTTCGTAACGCTGATACATTATGGGAGATAAGATAACGAGATGGCAGTTCTCGCTATAATAGTTAAAAACTAGATAGTGTAAAGGTAATTTGCTGAAAATTTCAGTCAAATTGATATGGGCCGAGAAAGAAGCGGGATTAATTTTGGCATAGTCTCGGTCATCATTACTAAAATCATTAATATAAACAGCTTAGTCTCGATTATCCACTTTTATTGATTTAATTGCCGTTAGCGGCATATATAGGAATCTAATCCAGCCAACATCGAAGGCTAGCCTTGACATCTAGAGTTTATTATGGTTTGGATAAGTTAATTAATGTCTAATTGATAATTTAGATAACATTTCAGGCCTAAAGAAAGACTTGTAATAAGCAGATTTTGCTCTTGCATAATGCATGTTTAATAAAAAGCAATATTGTTTGCAGCGGGGAATTAAAATCAATTTAATTAAGTAGGCATGAAATCTTATTGGCTACTAATGCACATAATGCTATGGTATTATTATTCTACCCTACTCAATCGAACAACCTCAATATATATTATTATATTATAATATATCCCCTGTTCAACCGGGTGGACAGTGTCGGACTGGGCCCACCTGTCCACCTGCCTAAGCCTATAAGAAAAAAGAGGAAAAAAAGGAAAAAAGAAAAGAGAAAGAAGGGGAGGAAAGAAAAGAAGGAAGGAAGGAAGGAGAGGACAGGACACAGGCCTTCGACTCACCAGTCCGGCACTGCGGGTGGAACTGAATCATAGACTAGAGAGGCTTATGAAATAGGGTATATCTCAGTTGCAGGGTGCTCGTTAGGTAAACAAGACTTAGATGATTAAAATAACTGCCGTCTCATTTGTTCTATAATTTTTTTACTTAAGTTTTAGTATTTAAAATTTAAGGCTATTTCGTAGTTCCTTACCTTCTATTTTCATCGTAGGCCTAATTCTTCTTTGATAACTAAAAAGGGCAATTTCTCCCCACAGATGACATAAATTTATAATAATTCAAAATTATTTTCAAGTTGAATTTAGCGATAAAAGAACAACAAATTATGTCAAAATAGTCCTACGTTAATTTGTCCGCCATTGCAAGCATGAGCCTCGTTAATAATAATAGTAGGCCTATACGCAATTTGAATTTTGTTTAAATGTTTTTGGATCGACTTGAAAATAGTGCTGAATTATTATAAATTTGTATGTGGCGAGAAAATTATGCCTTTTGGCGAACATAGAAGAATTTCATGGCTTTAAAATAGCCTTAAAGTTAATAGAATAATACAGGTGCAGGGTATTGTCAGGAAGGGTCGGGAAAACTATCTCGCTGTAGTAGGCCCTATGATCTAAAAGTATGCCACTTTACTTGTAACACATACAACGTTATTTACCTTGAGTTGTCACTGTTCCAATATTTTCTAACATTATTTGAAAGGCAAAGGGTAACAGAATTTAGGAAAACAAGACTCAAGAATGACTTAATTTTCGTAATTTTATTTTCTCTTCATTCTTGTCGATTTGTGAACTTACGTAGGCTTAGAATGTTGTAGGCTATTCAGTAGAATCATATCGTATTTTTTTAAATAATGCTCAGATTTGAGAATTAATAAAAGAGACTCGCAATTATTAGTCCTAACATTATTTTATTTAAACAGGTTAAATACTAATAACTAAAATAGGCCTGCGAATAAAGTATTTTTATTAAGGTCTTTGTATAGTGTCGTTATTTTTGGAAATCATCATTTGCCACGACATGTTTCTGTTTTGCCGGCAAGACAAGCCTAAAATATGTCTGACTATATCAATATCAAGTCCTTGTCACTAAATGACACCAAAATTGTAAAGAAATAACACTAGCTATGGTAACCACCTATCGACCGTACATACAATCATCAACATAGTTTGACAACGCGTGACGCACATGGCAACAACGCTCTGAAACCGTTACTACCAAACACACGTGATTACAAATCATCCAATCGATTAAGGCGTCTATGGCAACATGGCGACGGGTATATAAAAGCTGGTTGCGCGCTCACTCATTACAAGCCACATCTCTCACAGAAGCTACATCACACAGCTCAAGTGAGATTTTTGTTTGCCAAATATTTTTTCTTAATTTAGTCGGTGTTTAGTCAACCAAATACTTCAAAATGGTAAGTAAAATGTTATTTTTTCATTTAGAGAAATATTTTAGATTTCTGGTGATTGTTGTGCGTAAATAAAGCAAATGAATTCAGATTTTATCTGAATAAATCAATCACATTGAAGACATTCACAACACAAAATCAAGGTGACCGGCGCAATCCTGATGATAATGAGGTTGCCGCTTTTTTTTTTCACACAAATTTCTTAATGCTGTAGAACCGAACCCCGATGGAAATATTTTGGTTGGTAAGGCATCCTGGATAGTGGATTCTGGACACAATCTTGTCTAACAATATCGCCACAGGTGTGAATGATCGTTATTGTGCCCCCGTTTTGTTCCTTAACAATCACCGTACAGACAGCCATTGTATTGTTATACGAGGCCGGTGTTTTAAATGAAGTTTTACGTCATTTTGAGAATTTGAAAATTATAACCAGAGCTAACCACGGCTAGCCCCTTTCATCTTTCGAAAGTAGCCCGATCTTTTAATAATGACTAGCCTTGGCATATCAGTATCATCACTGACCATCACTGTAATGTAAATTATTATAAAGAAAGGCACAGGTGACAGTGTCAAGTGTAAACGGGTATGCCTGCTGTAGTGGACTAAAGACGGCTTGTTTGAACAGTCGAGTAGTTGGTTTCTTCTTTATTATGTTAATTTTTATTGTATTTTTCAGCGTGAATGTATCTCTATCCATGTCGGCCAGGCTGGTGTGCAGATGGGAAATGCCTGTTGGGAATTGTACTGTTTAGAACATGGTATCCAACCCGATGGTCAGATGCCATCAGATAAAACCATTGGAGGTGGAGATGATTCCTTCAATACCTTCTTCAGTGAGACTGGTGCTGGTAAACACGTGCCAAGAGCTGTCTTTGTTGATTTAGAACCAACTGTAATTGGTGAGTTCACATTTCTAATAATAATATTACTTTCAGTTCAAGCTACCAGTTATAACTTATATAAATACAATTTGCAAATTTACACATTAAGTCCAAAATATAGATACAATTTATACATGTTCACCATTTTTAATCACTATTTGACTGTATTTCTGAGCAAAAGACGTAGTTGCACATTGCATAATTAATGTAATTATTAGTAGTATGCCCATCAAGTTCACCGGTTTTACAATAAAAATGTCTAACACTAAATGGTGGCCTTTGTATAAGATTTTGTGTATGGGATGTCAATATGTTGTGTTGTTTTTTTTGGCTGGTTTGTCATGACATCAGATTCTAGCCCCAGGGCAGTAGAAAACCTAATGTGAGATGAGCATGCTCAAAATTTGTTAACACCGCCCCATGTTTTCCAATATTGTCTGCTGAAAATGTTTGAAATTGGACCAATATCTTGCAGTATGGTTGTTAGAAACTATTGTAGGTGGCGTTAACCATGTCCTTTTTTGTACTAAGTCTTCTTTTTAATATATTTCAGATGAAGTACGAACTGGTACATACCGTCAACTCTTCCACCCTGAACAGCTCATCACCGGTAAAGAAGATGCCGCCAATAACTACGCCAGAGGTCATTACACCATCGGTAAAGAAATTGTTGACTTGGTTCTTGACCGAATCAGGAAATTGGCTGACCAGTGTACTGGTCTTCAGGGATTTCTGATCTTTCACAGTTTTGGTGGAGGAACTGGTTCTGGATTTACCTCCCTTCTTATGGAAAGATTGAGCGTTGATTACGGGAAAAAATCCAAATTGGAATTTGCTGTCTATCCAGCTCCCCAGATTTCCACTGCCGTGGTTGAACCCTACAACTCTATCCTCACCACCCACACCACCCTGGAACATTCCGACTGTGCTTTCATGGTTGATAATGAGGCTATCTATGACATCTGTCGTCGTAACCTGGATATTGAACGTCCTACTTACACCAACTTGAACCGACTTATTGGCCAGATTGTCAGCTCCATCACTGCCTCTCTCCGATTTGATGGCGCCCTCAATGTTGACTTAACTGAGTTCCAGACTAACTTGGTACCCTACCCACGTATCCATTTCCCCCTTGCTACCTATGCTCCAGTCATCTCAGCCGAGAAAGCCTACCATGAACAACTCTCAGTAGCTGAAATCACAAATGCCTGTTTTGAGCCAGCCAACCAGATGGTCAAATGTGATCCTCGTCACGGAAAGTACATGGCCTGTTGTATGTTGTACCGAGGAGATGTTGTACCAAAGGATGTCAATGCTGCAATCGCTACCATCAAGACCAAGAGAACCATCCAGTTTGTAGACTGGTGTCCAACTGGTTTCAAAGTCGGTATCAACTACCAACCACCAACTGTTGTACCAGGAGGTGATTTAGCCAAGGTACAGAGAGCTGTTTGTATGTTGAGTAACACCACTGCTATTGCCGAGGCCTGGGCTCGTCTGGATCATAAATTTGATCTGATGTACGCCAAGAGAGCTTTTGTTCACTGGTATGTTGGTGAAGGTATGGAAGAGGGTGAGTTCTCAGAAGCTAGAGAAGATTTGGCTGCTCTTGAGAAAGATTATGAAGAAGTTGGTGTGGACTCTGTCGAAGGAGAGGGTGAAGAGGAAGGTGAAGAGTATTAAGATCTGTGAAGAACTAAAAAGAGAAAACAGAAATTTATATATGTTTTGCAACTTGTTGATTTTGATGTTAACCAAAGTCCTGCATTAAAAATGTATACAAATTATTGTGTTCTTTGTATAATCATTGACAATATTCAATGTTTAGATATGTAATCATTGGGGAAGTGATCTGTTTTCTTTTAAAAGCAGTATTTGGGGTGGGTTTATGAACTGTCAATCAAAGGTTAATGCTAGAGAGCAGTCAGGGTTTAACTGTGATGACTTGCTTTTCCCAAAATTCTAGTGCATTCTAATTCCGTTACATGCGGTAAATAAAGGGACATTGTTTAGTCTGGTAATTCCAATTCCAATTCTTGGTAAATTGGATGGTAAGCAGATTAGACTAGATTAAAAGCATATTGTAAGATGTGGGTAGAAATCAAAAGGGTTGGGTTAAACTGATGGTTCTTTTCCCGTTCTTGTTCATTCTAATTCTATTGCATGTCGTCATAGAACTAAATATAGTTCTATAATGTCGTGGGGGGGGGGGAGGCAGCGTAACTGTGAGATATGAAACTGTTGAATTGGATGGTTAGTGCATTAGACTAGATTAAGAGTATAATTATGCAAGATGTGGTTAGAAATCGAGCCTATCAAATTTCCCTATCCACTTTCATACAGGAAAGGGATTTTTTTTGTGCTGGTAACGGAAAGTTGTATTCTTTCGCTTATAGAATAAACCATAAGAGATGAAATGAGATCGGGTGTCCAAGAAGACTGATGGAGTTATATCCCTTTGTTTACTACTAATAATAATAGCTTTATTTCCAATCAGGGGACATGGTACGTACAGATCAAACAAAGAAAACCCAAATGACAGTCAAGTAATAATATATAACCATATACATGGCTCCCAACAGGGGAGATATACATATAAGTACCTTATGCACTAAGGCTTCATGCTGATAAAAAACGGCTCATGAGAACATTATTATTAATCATGAAAGGGAGATAAATCCACTTAACTCTTGATGTTACAGATCAATATTAAGCATAAACTATGTAAGCCCACACATTATTCCCTGTTTGGTGCTTAACCAAGGTTGCGAAAATATTAAATAACCTTATGGCAAGTTCACTAGTTAGTAACCAAATATATTTGTTCAGACTACTCAAGTTGATAAAATTTGTATTGTGTTTTTCGATAACCTCAAATAAACATTTCCTGTCTGTTGACAGATGTGCACAATCAATTAAAAAAATGCAATTCGTCCTCAACTTTCCCTGACAGGAATTTTTCACAGAGGCATGATTCACGATTTAATCCTATATACCTACCCGTTTCTATTTTGAGCCTATGTGAGGATATTTTGAGCTTGGTGATATTCCTCGGAATCCATATTTCCTCAAGGATAGATAATTTTCATATCCAAAGTTAGTTTTAAGTTGGACATATAAATCTAGTTTCCCCAGTATGCAATGATTCCCTTTGCTTGAGCCAAGTTTCTTTATGACATTTGACCAGCAACTTTTTCAAAGTGGTCTTAAGTGTCGAAAATTTATAACATGAAGGGTTTATTAAGGGCATGTTCAAGAGTTGACATAGTTCAGTGACAGTGCTAAACCATGATGTCCACCCTCGTGGGTTTTCACCGTGCCCTCCGGTTTCCTCCCACTGCTAAAGACCCCTACGCGCAATGAATTATTGAAATAAAATTAAAACCATATTATGTTAGTCCCGAAATGACCTAGTTTGTGTCGAGTGGACGTTAAACCCCATTTCTCTCTCTCTCGCTAAACCATGACTGTCCAACTTTGGAAAGTTCTTTGCTAGCTGCGAGAGCATGAGCTAATAATGAATCTGGAGACGAGCTCTCAAGGTGATGACAAAAACACAGGAGAGACTTAACAATTTCTAAATACATTGGGGATCGACCTAATTCAGCCAGAACTGCAAAATTTGAACTCTTTTTGTGTTCCCCTAAAAGAAATTTACAAAATTTAACATGAAGCTTATCAGGTTCTATAGCATTATATATCTTATCTAAAGAGAAACCTTCTTTGAACTTAGGACTAAGTGTATTAAAAGCCCCCCCCCCCCCCCATATTTCACTGCCATACAATATTATGGGTTTAATGGTATGATCAAATATGCAAACTTGTTTTAATCTGATGATTTAAAGACTACATCTTTACACAATTTAAAATATGTTTTTAAGCCTTTTTGGTATAAGCTATACTTGGTTAGTGAAAAGGAACCTGATCCAGAAATATTATACCAAGATATCGGTAAGATGAGAAATTTTTAAGTGTGATATCTTGAAATACAAAGTCTTGTTTAAGTAATCGACCAGCTTTGTAAAAAAAATAAGAATTTTAGATTTATCAATATTTACTGAAAAACACCAGTCTTTGCAAAAGTCATCTAATTTATCAAGTTTTGATTGTAATCCACTTTTACTCGTAGATAAGATCACCACATCATCAGCATAAAGTAAGCAATGGGTAATGCTGGGTCCAAGAGTTACTGGATCAGGGCAATTGGAGAAGTAATCTGGCAAATCATTAATAAATTTTTTAAAAAGGTTAGGGCTTAACTCCGAGGTCCAATGAGAAAGAATCTGTGAGCTTGTCCTGGATTTTGATAGCCGACTTACTTTTCTGATACATATTTTTAATCAAAAAGTAAAAAATTGGACCAACTCCAAATTCAAGAAGTTTTTTATAAAGTCCAACATGAATTACCGTGTCAATAAAACACGCAAACAGTTTTCCCGCCTTTGATTGACAGTATTTGTCAAAGTTTTCAAAATGAACACATGATCTGAAGTTCGATGATTTTTAGAAAAGCCAATTTGGCACTCATGTATGGTGTTGTTAGTACACAGAAATTTATTCAATCTGTTATTTAGCACCGCATTAAAAAGTTTACCCAAATTACTAGTTATAGAAATTCCTCTATAGTGGAGTAAAAATAACATTTGACCTAGAATAAATTGCAAGAAATTGTTTTTTGCCATTTTTCGACTCTATGGGACTTGTAAGTCACAAATATGAAAATCAGACAAAATCGGCCCTCAGATAAGTGTTCTACAGGGGTCAAAGTTCAAGGTCATGTCAAAATGAGGTAAAAATGAAAGAATTGTCATAAAATCCTTAATATTTGTCATAAAGTATCAAACTTAGTGTCAAACTATGGGTTTTCAGGGGTGCTGAATCCAATGCAATCATTATTTATATCGCTATGACGCCATGACGTCATTTGGGAATGACGTCATGACTCTTAATTCCGCGATTTATCATCATAATAGGGCCCTAATAGAGTATCGAGACTTGACTTTATACATGGGATACAGTTGCTGAGCCAAACCCGTTCGAGTCTGATATCGCTAGCCTACGTAATATAGTGACAGGATTAGAAGCTCCTGCTTGTGTCACAGTTGGTCAGTACAAAGAGATCGGACTGGATATATTGAAAAAGTTGAAAGGTCAAGACGTGTCAACCTACAAGTTTACCAGGAAGCATCGATGTACCAATATGACTACGGCGACTAACTCTGTAAAACTACCAAACGAAGGGACTATTGACTCCGCTCTCCTGTTTCAAAGAATGGTCGCTGCTGCCCAGACGGGAGATATCTCACTGCACGAAGTGTTAGAATATGAACTGGCTCCATTTCCGCCCGCATTGTTTCAGACAAAATCAATACCACTAAAAGCTGATAAACCGCCGCTTGCTCACGCTATACTGAAAACGGTTGAATCTATAGAAGCCAAGTTTGAGACGGAACCCGAGAAAGAAACTAATGTAGGAATACCGGAGAGTGAAAAAGAAACACAATATATTACCCACAAAACGGATCACTATGTCATTGATGGCGGTTCGCTGCTTCAAAGAGTGCCATGGACGTCGGGCTCTAAGTATTTGGATATAGCTTCGTCATATGCAAAGTTTGTTACAGCGAAATACTTAAGACCAACAGTAGTCTTAGATGGCTATGGGAACGGACCTAACATCAAAGATTCCACTCATCTGCGCCGTAATTCAATCTGCTCCACATCAATTATCAGCATGGAGCGATCGCTATTTAAAGGCAAGAAACAATCCGTACTGTCCAATGAATCGAATAAGGACAATATGATAAAAATGATCATGGAAGAACTGACTGATAGACTTTGCCGTACATCACAGTCAAGTGATGATGCTGATGTAGACATTGCAAAAGCGGCAGTGAATAGCTCACGCCTGAGGTCAACTACGCTTCTAGGTGAAGACACGGACTTACTTATATTAATGCTGCACTATTACGACCCGAATTATGAATTGCTATTCTGATAGATAAGAAACAAACAAACCAACGGCTATATAACATCAAAGCAATCACAGTAAATATCGGTAAAGAACTATGCTCAACTCTATTATTTGTCCATGCATTTACCGGGTGTGACTCTACGTCACGACTAGCAGGACTTTCAAAACCTAGTGCTCTAAATAAATTCCTTAGAAATCCTGAACTGCAGAACATAGCTTCAGAACTATGCCAACCAGGAAAACAGCAAGATGAAGTCACTTCACTTGGACTGAATGCTTTGAAACTGTTTTATGGACAGAAAGCATGACCACCATTCGCTACAAACTACTCTTATCAAAGATAGCCAAATCCTCGTCGTTTGTCAGCCCAAGTCGTCTACCTCCCACTGAGTCCGCCGCAAAGTATCACACTTGTCGCGTATATTATCAGGTCAGTCAGTATACATTGATCATTTTCTACCCATTCGTTCAGCTTCAGTGCCGAGTCTTATCGTTAAACCTGTCACAAAATAAAACAAATTATTCAAGCACGATGGTTAGGTAAAATAATACTTTACTCCTAAGTTTTAGAGACTGATCTTCTACTATTTACATTTTACAGGTGATGGAGTGGAGTGGGTATTCTAACTCCATGGATCCATTGGAATGGGGATGGGAGCTGCATGAAGGAAATATGTACCAATTACCATGGACAATGCACCCGCTCCAGAATATCTACTTAAACTCATCCACTGTAATTGCACGACAGGGTGTCAGCATACCAATTGCTCCTGTAGGAAATATGGTCTACCATGCCACGCTGGCTGCGGAAAATGCCAACAGGACCACTGTACGAACTGTATCCTACCTGAAACGGAGCAGGACAATGATGAAGATGAGGATGATAATATTTGGATTTATTCTAAATTAAACTATAATACTTTTATTATGGATTTTTAGGGATTTTTACAAATTAATAATTTTGTTTAAGTTAATTTATTTATGTTTCTCTGCTGTTGACAAATGCTATGTAACTATAAATCCTTGAAGTTGTTCTAATAAGAAAGGATCAGCCTTTTACTGGACTTTCTTAGTGGAACAACTTCAAGATTGTTTGTATATAGTCAGTCGTATATCCGTCGCGCTTTTTACTGCAGTTGCTACTGAGCCTTCCGTAAGGTATCACCGTGCGACATATGACTGGGTAACTCGGAGTTACCTTGTCCGGAGTTACCCGATCCCGCCGTTTGTATTGTCCATCCCCGACAACCCCATGTATAAAGTCAAGTGTCGATACTCTATTAGGGCCCTATTATGATGATAAATCGCGGAATTAAGAGTCATGACGTCATTTCCAAATGACGTCATGACGTCATAGCGACGTCGCGCGACATAAATAATGGTTGCATTGGATTCAACACCCCCGAAAACCCATAGTTTGACACTAAGTTTGATACTTTATGACAAATATTAAGGATTTTATGAAAATTCTTTCATTTTTACCTCATTTTGACATGACCTTGAACTTTGACCCCTGTAGAACACTTATCTGAGGGCCGATTTTCATATTTGCGACTTACAAGTCCCATAGCGTAGAAAAATGGCAAAAAACAATTTCTTGCAATTTATTCTCGGTCCATCACTATTTTCTGCAATTTTTACCCGACAACTATAGTTGGACGGATTATCCAGTTTACCACCCTTATGCAAGGGAATAATATAGTCATCAGCCCATCATGACGGATATAGGTACATTTCAAAAGACACATTAACTAATTTCTGGAAGCATTCCCCTAAGATAGGCTTGCTACTCTGCAACATTTCATTGCAGATCAGATCTAAACCGGTGGCCTTATTGGGGTTTTTTAAGTCAGAAATGGCTTTATTAACTTATCAAGAGAAATATTCATGTCGAGTTGCTTGAAACATTTCTGTTTCTCTAACTGAGAAAGTTCAAGACCAAGTATATTGATACGATCATGAAATGAGCAATTGGGGGTATTTAAGGCACGAAAGTGATCAAGCCATGTCTGTGGTTTTATTTGGTTTTTGTCCCATCCCTTAATTCTGAAAGTTACTGCCAATAAGATTTTGGGTTTTTGTTATGTAACCCCTCAATTTACTTCAAAAGATCTATTTTAAACGGTTTTGTCGTTTTTCCCCTTGATTTTGAGTATTAACGATATAATCTATAGTATTTGTCATGAACAGCTCTATCATTCGGATATAAGGAGTTTTAACTTTCCCTTTTCATTATCTGTTTTTAACTACTATATATACCGAGAACTCTCCGCTCTTTTCTTAATGCATCTTTAACTATGGAGAAAGACATAAATTTCAAAGGACGCTCGCGTCATGGAAACTGCAAATGTCTGGGTGGCAAAAATTAAATTTAAAATCAGAAATAGATTCAGCTTTTTACAGCCGATTCCTTTGACCGATGAGGTTGTCTATGGAAAGGTTGGGATTGTATTCATCTAAAGCAGGGTTAGGAAGGTTTCGAGTAACTTGATAAAGTAGCGAAAATGTATACTCTTCAAAAAAATTAAGGGATATTGAAATACAAATACCTATGTAGGTTGTGATATGATAAATAGTCATGGACACTTGACATGCTTTGAGAGTATGTTCACAGATGAAGAACTTATCGCCCCAACAGAACCACTGAGCTGTAGGTGCGACACGCGCCATACGCGTGGGAGGGGTTGATTGTCAAATTTGACACTTCAAAGAAGGGTTGATGAAAACTGCCGCGTGCTGGTTTATCCTATCCATGTTTGCTTTCCTATCTGTTCCTGAAAAGGATTTACTGTTTAACGTATCTTTGCTATAGTGTGTTACGTTTAATTTGCAATGAGACGTCTTCAACATGATGAACGTCTATGTGCTATTGGCATGCTTCAAATGGGCTCAACGCGTGTATCTCTTTGCGAGTGAAATAGGGCCGTCAGATAAGACGCACATATGAACTGTTTATGTTCATGTGTAGGCAATTGGCCTGTTATTAACATACACTGGTTACCTCTAATAAAAACAGCAGTGCATTTCCGCAGATTTGTATTGTTTCTGAATATCCCCTACTTTTTTTGAAGAGTATATTTACATCATTTATACATATTATAACCATTATAATTCACAAAAGAAAAAAAAACAACAGAACAATTAGTACAGTTAATGTTTTTTTCACTAATCACAGAGAATCCACGGAGATGTATAAATTTCAGTCCTGGAAACTCGCGGCGCACATATTTAAGGGCAAGATAAAATGACACCATCTTGTCTCGACACCCGACACCAGCAAGGCTGAACATATATTGTTTTCCAACACAGAATAGTAGCCTTTGGATACAAAAGACCAAAATAAACTATATTACTCACAATACACTATTTCACTGTCAATACCCCTTTAAATCGTACACCCACATGTTATCATGTAAACGAACATTTCAATTTCATCACTTTCTTACACCTGCAGACAAAGCGATAAATGTTGGGGAAAGCTGTTATCTCTCGATTGATACTCTGATCTATGTAGTACAAATGAAAATGAAATGAAATGGGGTTTAACGTCCTACTGTTTTGCTCCGAACTGGGCTAATGAAGACGGGCATACGCCATACAGTGTGCTATGAGGGAAATTTTGACCGGACAGCGGCACTACGGCCTACTCTTATATCGAATTCCAACTGTCAACGGATCTTTAACGTGCACGCCAATGTGTACACGGGACCTCGGTTTTTCGTCCCATCCGAACGACTAGACAGCTGTCCTTGTCAGCCCCTCCGTCCTGCATCACTGACAAGGGAGAACCACGCCGGAAAATCAGGATGAACTTTCTCGGCCAATGCAGGGATCGAACACCCGACCTCCAGGCTAGCGAGCCAGCGCCTTACCCACTTAGCCACCGTGATCCCCTCTATGTAGTACACTAGTCGAGTCTTATATATATTTTCAAGTTGATTTCCTGTTTCCATGTAGTGTGAGACCAAGAATCATTTTGAAAAATCTTGTGGACGCTTTAGGTGCGAAAGCTAATATCCGATTGACTTTAGATTTATGCACAGTGTTTGAGATCGTGAGACCAAGAAGCCTATTGAATTTCAATAATTCCCGATAATTACTACCAGAGTTATGTCCCTTGACCACTTTGAAAAATCTTTTGGATGCTTTAGAGGCTAAAGTTAATATTCGATTGACCTTAGTTATCATCTGATTGATTTTATATTTATATACCGTGTTTACGCCTTTATATAATTGTTCCAATTGACTTTAGATTGATACACAGAGTTTAAGGTCGTGAGACGAACAAGTATATTGATTTTAAATGATTTTTGATAACTTAAACAGCTAAATCCGTGATATTATATGTTTTATATACTGAACGTTTGCATGGGCCAAACAAACTCTAATGATTTTCTGATAATTTTTTAATGAGTTGTTACTCTTAATCAGATTTTAGTGTATTATAAGTGTTTCATTACTGACAAAATTAAAAATATGCGGCAACTCTTGTTGACTGCCCGGACGATTTAGCTGCTGTGGGCGTATGTTATGTTGGCTGGAAACCAATCTTTTATCATCTCAAAATACGGGAACTAAGGCTGTTGTGAATTATTGTTTGAAGACACACCCATTTCAGGTGTTTACCTTGCCTATAACGAGAGCCCTTAGTTTAATTGATCTGGAAACATTTTCTGAGTAGAACGTTGGTTTAATTCATCAGGAGATGCAGACAAGAAACCACCACGCGAAATGTGAATATCGCTAGCTTGTTGGCATGATCAATTTATAACATTTCACCTGTAACACGTTGGGTGCCAATGTCACGGGATCTTTATAAAACACACCAAGACATGTTAAGGTTCTTTTATTCCGGTAATACGTTTTAAATATACACAAAATATACACAAAATATATGCACAAAATACAGATAAAGTTACGGGTAATAACATGATACATGACATACACGTACACCACTTTAAAAGAAATCAGTTCATACTTTACTGTATTATTCACACACAAATATAAACGAAAACACGTCATAAACTAATCAATAACATTGAAGCTATCGATGATAAATATAATATTGACTAAAATACTGAATATAATCTTACCATTCACAGACATGTGTGGTTTAATATGTTAATGTTAACAGTGGAGTGCATTTGAATCCCCGTGCATTTCGCGGCTGAAGTTACAAACCAACCAATCAAATCCAATAAACAAGCACACGTGACGGACACACGTAAACACAAGTACGACAAACACACCGACAAAGAACAAACTATGGGAAACCTCAACCCACAAAAATAAAATCCGCTAGCGCAATAATAAAACAAATATGAACCCTGCGACAGAAGTATAGCCTATAGGCTCCTTACGACATTCATTAAGTCGTACTATTTTAAGAGGTTCAGACCTGGGCCTATCATTATAAGATCGTGTTGAAAGGTGTTAAAGTGAAGAGACTCGATTGCGAGCTTTGCACAACAAAGGTTTGCAATTTTTGCCCCCCCCCACTCTCTCGAATAGAAAGGAATCTCGCGGTTCAGATTTAAGATCTAACCTTAATAATATTATGTTTCCTTTTGCAAAATCAGGAGTCACCATACGGGGTCGAAGCAGAAAACGCTCATCGTCAAACTTTGTAAAAGTATTGATGTAATGTACACCAGTCACCCAAGTTGCTTTATGGGCAAAGCAAGCTGTGTTAAAACTAATGAGCCCACACAGTAGCAATGTCTTGGGGGTGGGGGGGGGGCGGGGGTCAAGCCATATTATAGGCAACATCAAATTTGATATGGACCCTTCCTTTATGCCTTCAAGAAACATAATTTCGATCGTGTTCACAATCTTTACCTAAGCCGTAAAGCCTAGCGCGTGGAATATTTATGTGAAAGAATAGAAACATCGAACAAATATTTTTGTTTTTTGTTGTCCGCAGACGACCAACAAGCTAATGCAGACAGGTCTAACAATAAGTCTATAGGGCCACATACCGCAGACAACGAATATGGTAACGCAGACGAACAAATGCTTTAGGTCAAACAATACAATACCGCCCAATGGAGAATATATTTCAACACAACTTATGAACGAAAGGACGTGGCCGGGTGCTGAAATCCAAGAACCTTCAAACATAAAAATTTGAAGGAAATTGTGATCACTGTTGTGCTAATTGTTTAAAGGCGGACATTTAGGGTGACAACATATTACGTCACCACAGAAATGTAGACGTATATATAATAAATAATAAGATATATTGCCGGGCACAGCAGCTATAAAATGGGTCAGGTTTTAACGGAAGATTTAAGTAGCCTACTAAGTGAAACAGTCTTGAAGCGCACACATTGACTAATTCAGCATCATAATATGGAACTTTTCCTGCACCCCCCTTTGTCTTTGAATAAGTAAGCAAATTCCCCGCACTTAATAATGAATAGTTGCTCATGAAGGACCAGTCAGGATTTCCATGCAGGATACGACCTGTAAGGGAAATTCGCGGGGCGGACAGGAGAGTGTGCCTTTTCGAATGGAACAAATGACGATGGCCCCGCGTAAGCAAAGCAAGTTTAACTATTTTTAGAACAACACCGTGGTTTCCAGCGAGGCTCGTCAAGTTGTGAGCGGCGATTAAACAGTTTTACCATAGCAAAGGAAATGTACGATGACGGCAATCTGTGTATGGCAAAAAATGGATTGACAGACGTACACGCCCTTCTATTTCACCATATGTTATCTATGGTGGCTGATTGGTATCATGTCGTGATGTCGTGATGACGCCCTTCATAAGGCGACAACCCTACATCACGACATTTTAACCCGACAACCGGATATCACGACATTTTCACTCGACACCATGACATTAAAAATGTCGTAATGTCGCGTAAAAGTGTCGTATTGTCGGGTTAAATTGTCGTGACGGGTTGTCGTGATGTCGTGTTAAATGGCGTGATGTCGGATTGTAGGCCATTCTCCTCTGAATACTATCACTTTTGGTGCGGGCTTGAAGCAATCTCATCCCCATCGTGAATTTGACCTGGAAAATTCCTACAATCACCATTGGCTTTTGTTATGGTAGATTTCTTCGGGATGTCGGCTTGTGCCTTATGAAGGGCGACATGATGACATGATACCAATCAGCCACCATAGTTATCACAGTTATCATTGTTAAATAAAACAAGATGAACTTTTTTGATTAACACCTAATCCGGGTTATAATTAAGGAAGGTGCCACCTGGAGAGGTAGAAATTTTCATGTGGTTTTTCTAGACCAGTTTTTTTAATTCTGAACAAGAATATATGAGGTAAACAGGCTGTTTCCAGAACCTTTTTCCGCGAGGGAGGGTTTTTCAAAATGACCGCCAAAATCTCATATATAGTGACTATGTGGATTAAATAAGTAACAATAATGCATGTTTGACCAACCCTAGGGAGCTTAAATGGTAAGGGCTTATACTGAATTGCCCTTACAATGTCTCCTTGTATGACAAATCACTCACAGTGTTATATCATTAATTTTTAAAATCGCTCAGATACTGCATTCTGAAAAGTCCTCGCACTCATTGTCAATAAACAGTTCCTGCACATCTTTAGGCATCATTGTCTCCATCTACTTAGGCTCCATCAGCATGTCCCAACAAGCGATTCCTGACGCCATCAAGAATTATTCAGTGAAGGCTACGGGCGCCTTGGGTTAAGGCTAAAACAACAGCCATGTAAGTTCGTTGGAATGGGGATCGTGCCCGTCTCGAATCCAGGCCAGAGAGCCGAGCTGGATACAAACTGCTACAAGACAAGGAACCATTAACTAATTATTATTTAAGAAGTCTTGTACATAATATGTTTGAAGAAAAATAAAAGTATTATATGAAGTTTTAACCCGTGTTGTCGATTCAACACTGGAGACAAAAGCAGCTTCAAGATCATTTGCTGAAGTTCTTTTCAAACGACATAGAGAAGAATATAAGACCAAGTCGTAAGCCTATATGTCCCGAGGAAGCAATTCTGCAGAGGGAATATGGACACTCCGTCCTTAGATTTGGAACTCTTTTTCGATGGACCGTGTACAAAGATAAAGAGAGGCTGTAGCAAAAATTGTTCTTCCTAGAGTTTACAGAGATAAAGCACTCTAAGTAGTACATGATCATCTTGGACATCAAGGAAGAGATCGCAGTGTTAATTTGGCGAAAGACAGATTTTACTGGCCTACGATGACAACCGATACTGAAGAATACATCCAACAGTGTCCAAGATGACTTAGGAGAAAGGCAACAGCTACAACTTGTCCTCTAGTGAACATCACGCCCAGCCAGTAGAATTAGCGAGTATGGACTACGTGTGCGTTCAATAGTCCAAAGGAGAATACGATAACATCTTAGTGATTACACATCATTTTACCAGATAGTGTACGTTTAAGCCTTTCCTGTACGTAACACCACAGCAAAAACAACAGAGAAAACATTATTTGATGGTTTGATTGTTCACTATGACATTCCCCAAAGAATTCACAGTGATCAAGGCAATGGACAGTGTGAAAGATTTATCCGGACACTACTTAATATGTGCTAGGAACCCTTCAACCAAAACAGAAGAGAGATACCACTCCACTAGGCATTCAGCTACCGGATACTCTCCTTTTGAATTGATGTTGGGCCGTAAACAAACGCTAGCGATTGGTGTCATACTGGGATTTGCCAATAATGAATATGAGAGTAAATTTTATAACATATATGTAATTGATATGAAAGATAAGCTTGAATATGCTTAGGGCAGCTTCTGCTGAAGTTAACAAAGGCCAGGCAACTCAACAAAGGCAGTATAACAACAGAACCAGAAATATTAAGAAAGAAACTGGTGATCGTGTGTTGGTACGACGATTAGCAATTAAAGATTTCGGATAAAGACATCGCATACAAAATGCTGAGCCAACCAAATCGTGATATTCCTGTCTACAAGGTTAAAAGTGAAGATGGAGGAGCCATCTTTTATCAATTAGCTCCATACCTGAATGCATATCTCCAACAACATCATTGAATCATCCGGTAGCTAAACCGAGAAAGACCAGAGGTAATAGTACATTAAAAACCACCAATGAAGACGATAAAGGGAACAGTACAGTGCAGAAGATGAAGAACCTGTGTATCTTGTGGTTGAGACAGACTTCCTGTCTCAGGCTAACTACACAGCAGATGACCCATAAAGGGAAGATGTTATCGTTCCGGAGCTTGAAGAAGTATTTCAAGATGGTGTGGAAGAAGGCCAAGTGACACCAGTTTTTAATCTCAAGTAGTAAAGATTATACCTTTCAAATGATATATTGTTCATTAAATATAAAGTTATATTTAGAATGCATGGTCAAAAGCAGCATAGACTTTATCTTTAAATATCTAAATTTCATAAAAAAAAAAAATAAATAAAAAATGAACTATATGGTGGGGTTTTTGGGTTTTTTTTGGTTTTTTGCTAACTCTTTATATCATGTTTGGGTATTTTTTGTTTACAATCTTAATAAAACAAAGATGGAAAAGTGTGTTCAAAACATGCATCATTGTTACTTATTTCACCCACATAGTCACTTTACATGAGAATTTGGCGGACATTTTGAAAAAGTGCCCTCACAGAAAAGAGTTCAGGATACTGTCTGTTCAGCATGAAAGACTGGTCTAGAAAAATCACCTGAGAATTTCTACCTCTCCAGGTGGCACCTCCTTCAATTATAACCCGGACTAACCGGGCAAGTAAATTGCGTAGGCAAAGGCGATATTGGAAAACTGTCAACAGAACATAGACGCGAAAACATGACATGACATTGCACCAAGTAGCCTAATAAATCCAAGTAGGCAATTGTTTGAAATATATCGATTAGGAAATAAAACATAGCGAAAATGTGTTTAAACATGTTTTTTGTTGGTTTTTTGTTGGGTTTTTTTTTCTATAGAGAAATCTCCATTTATACGATATGCAATAACATTAAAGGCGCGTATATATAGCATAATAGTTTTATGTCCCACAGAACGATATTAAGATAAACAGGCTATACAATATAAAAATAATAAACACTTGTATTGTAAATAAACCATGGTTACGTTTTCAAAGTCATTTAATACATGCACAATTCTACATTCAGCTGTCATTAAATTTCACTCTGTAAAGAACACAAATTATAAAGGTGTCTTTCTTCAAGAAAAGTTAGTGAATATATAGATTGTGATATAGGTAATATCGTAACTAACAACATGTCACTATACATACGACATATCATGTGATAGACTCAACCAATCAACTTTTAGCGTCTATAACAACGACATACCCTATATAACCATGAAATTCGCGCCCAGCCGTTGCGCGCTTTATTTCTCAACTAGCTACATCACAGCTCTCCAGTGAGATTTTTTGTTTCTTAATAATTTATTTTCTACGCAGTTGATCATCAACCAAATTCACCAATATGGTAAGTAGACTGTGGTTGTTAAGAGGTGGGGGTTTAGGATTTCTGCAAGGTATACATTTACCTACATGTTTCTTATAACATCCATTTAATGACAAAATTAGTAATGTATGTCAAAACATGTTTAAAATGCACAAAACAGTTTTTGTTTTTAAAGAAGGGGCTTAACGGTGTAATTCTATATATTTATTTTTAAGATGTTTGACTCTATTTGGCTATAGTGTTCGGGCCAAATTTAAGAGTGTAGTTCGACCTATATATATATAATCATGCGTCATGTATTATTTTATGTGAACCAGATTTAGTACAATCAGGCAATAACGTAACTGGGCTACCCACTGGTCTATTTAACAAACAAAAACCCAGTGGGTTTCAAATATTGAACCGAATTTTGGACAGGTTTGAATATCTTAGTGTATATACATTACTAAGAGTTGACTATTATTGATTTGATAACTGAAATGTACCGTGTGTGTGTGTGTGTGTGACAGGTGTCTTGAGTATTGTTGTCGTTAATATAGAAATAGTCATGAATTTAGGGATTGCAGCCGTTTTCACGTCTATACAAACGTATATTATGTGAGGTCCCAAAAACAACATTTAAAAAAAGAGACAATATTACATAGAATCTAAGAGTTACTGTATATTATTGAGCGATGTTTCAACAAATGGTTGCATTTTATTTCAGTAATTCGCTTGTGCGTAGGGGGTCTTTAGCTGTGGGAGGAAACCGGGGGACCCGCAGAAAATCCACGAGGTTGGACAAGCTACCCTTCTCCTTGTCACATAAAAGTGGGGTATCGAAACAATTAACGCCACTTGACTCAATGACAGACCTTGTTAAACCATTTGGGCGCCCAACCCCCACCCACATCCAGTGGCTAAAACGTTGGCTCACTAACTTGGAGGTCACGTGTTTGATCCCCTATTTTACGGATTTCCCAGCGTGGTTCCCCCTTGTCAGTGGTGAGGACGGAGGGTCTGACAAGGGACAACGTATAGTCGTTCGGATGGAACAAAAATCCGAGATCCCGTGTATACATTGGCGTTCACGTAAAAGAGACTCAATCTCTCACCCAAAATTTTTAAACCTAACCTACAATCTCGCCAACAATCACGTGCCCTAACCTTAATTACATCTCAACGACCTTGACAAAAATTGAGCTGGCCTTAACAAATAGATTTAGCCGGGAGAGCTTGGCGGTCTGCCCTTGATGGCACTTTGTGGAGGCGGCAGTTGGTCTACTGCATTAAAAAAAAGATGGGGGGGGGGGGTTCTACCGGGACAGTAGAAGAATACAGGACGCCTGACCCAATTTCTTTTTTTTTTTTTTTTTTTGTATAACAGTTTAAAAGATTCTGATTTTCCTTTGGGCGATTTTTAATCACGTATTATTGTGTAAATTTAATCCCTAAAAGTAATAGAAGTCCAGCATTGTTCAATTAATATTTACAAAAGACAAACTCCTTTATTGTGCAATAGGTCGTTTATTCCACAACGTAAGCTGAACACTTTAAACATACATGTTCATGTACCATTTTTCTTTACTTTCAGCGTGAATGTATCTCTATCCATGTCGGCCAAGCTGGTGTACAGATGGGCAATGCCTGTTGGGAATTGTACTGTTTAGAACATGGTATCCAACCCGATGGTCAGATGCCATCAGATAAAACTATTGGAGGTGGAGATGATTCTTTCAATACCTTCTTCAGTGAGACTGGTGCTGGCAAACACGTGCCAAGAGCTGTCTTTGTTGATTTAGAACCAACTGTAATTGGTGAGTTGGGGTTTTTTTCAAATTTATAAAATACCCAATTATCTGCCATTGAAAATATAGCCACTTCACATGCTAACGTCAACAATTATTTTCAAATTCATCCAGTTATATGTCTCCCCACCCATCCCATAGAGTCCGCCCGAGTTTTCAAACCAACCTGCAACATACGCAAATGACACTACTTCATTTATCAAAGAATGGACACCTAAGGCGTGGCAAATCCTTTTAACGAACAGAGAATTTTGAAGCTGCTCGTACCACACCCGTTCAGAATTACATATTTATCAATATGTTTGGGTGTTCGGAATTAATATAGTGACAATAACCTTGCGCTTTCTCTGTACTAAACATCATTTATATTATATTCCAGATGAAGTACGAACTGGTACATACCGTCAACTCTTCCATCCTGAACAGCTCATCACTGGTAAAGAAGATGCCGCCAATAACTACGCCAGAGGTCATTACACTATTGGTAAAGAAATCGTCGACTTGGTCCTTGACCGAATCAGGAAATTGGCTGACCAATGTACTGGTCTTCAGGGATTTCTGATCTTTCACAGTTTTGGTGGAGGAACCGGTTCCGGTTTTACCTCCCTTCTTATGGAAAGATTGAGCGTTGATTACGGAAAAAAATCCAAATTGGAATTTGCTGTTTATCCAGCTCCCCAGATTTCCACTGCCGTGGTTGAACCCTACAACTCCATCCTCACCACCCACACCACCCTGGAACATTCCGACTGTGCTTTCATGGTTGATAATGAGGCTATCTATGACATCTGTCGTCGTAACTTAGATATTGAACGTCCAACCTACACCAACTTGAACCGACTTCTTGGACAGATTGTCAGCTCCATTACAGCCTCTCTCCGATTTGATGGTGCCCTAAATGTCGACTTAACCGAGTTCCAGACTAACTTGGTACCCTACCCACGTATCCATTTCCCTCTTGCTACCTATGCTCCAGTCATCTCAGCCGAGAAAGCCTACCATGAACAACTCTCTGTAGCTGAAATCACCAATGCCTGTTTCGAGCCAGCCAACCAGATGGTAAAATGTGATCCTCGTCACGGAAAGTACATGGCTTGCTGCATGTTGTACCGAGGAGATGTTGTGCCAAAGGATGTTAATTCAGCCATCGCTACTATCAAGACCAAAAGAACCATTCAATTCGTGGACTGGTGTCCAACTGGTTTCAAAGTCGGTATCAACTACCAACCACCAACTGTTGTACCAGGAGGTGATTTAGCCAAGGTGCAGAGAGCTGTTTGTATGTTGAGTAACACCACCGCTATTGCCGAAGCCTGGGCTCGTCTGGATCATAAATTTGATCTGATGTACGCCAAGAGAGCTTTTGTTCACTGGTATGTAGGTGAAGGTATGGAAGAGGGTGAGTTCTCAGAAGCTAGAGAAGATTTAGCTGCTCTTGAGAAAGATTATGAAGAAGTTGGTGTTGACTCTGTTGAGGGCGAAGGAGAAGAAGAAGAGGAATATTAATCTCTTGAAATGTGACTTCATCTATTTTGAATCAAATTTCAAAATAGTCAACTTCGTTGTTTTTGTTAAATTGTTTTAAACGAAATGGCAATACAATATACATGTTTTTGAAAACCGTTTGTTTCCTTTTTTTTGAGAGGAGTAGCCCTGACATTCGGCGCTTTATTCGTGTAATACTGTTTCTGGGTAAGATTTATCTAATACGCTATCCCTACTTGCCAGTAGTGGTGTATTGTCTGAATAGATGCTTCTTTAATAACAAAATTCTTTGATGTCGGTCACTGTCTGCCAAATTGAAACTCTGCTCTTATCAATTGTTAATCCACATGATTGGAATAATAATTGGATTTACACGAGAACACGGCATTACAGTAGTTCTACGCCGTGAATACCACATTTTCTAGACTGATGAAAATAATACAGAATTAGATTAGTTGGTCGGAAGAAAAATGTGGTTTAACTTCCATTCATTACAAATTAGATGCTTTCTGGACTGACACAATGTAATACATTCCCTTGCGTTTTGGGGATCTTTAGCAGAGGAAGGAAAATAGGGTCTCAGAGGAAACCAATGAGGTTAGGGAGGGACCTCCTTGTCACGTGCAGGCTTGGGATGGAAACCACGGTACGTGACTCGTTTTATCACCCGGTCACCCCCGTCCTACCCCATCGTGTGTTTGATTGAACGTGTCTAATGGGGTGCATGCCTTGCAACCACAAGTTAGATTTTCATCATATTTTATGAACATTATTAAATAGACAATAAATGTATACACTTCTGTTAGTTCGGGTGTGGCCAGGTCTTGTTGACTGTACTTTAATTGGCCGATTGTATACAAATAATATCAGGACTCCGACTAGCAATTATTTGCCCATTGCCCATGTTAAATGGCTGTAACTTCACAGGCTGTAGCTTTTTGCTCAACATTCCGTTGGTTCTAATCTTTATAGGCACAATGGGGACCACCTTTGGCAATCTCCTCATCATAATTTTGTAGGGGGTTGACCGTTTAAATATGAAGTTGACTGGGGTGAAAATCTCACTTCCAACACAATGATTTCTCTGCAGAAAGACACTTTACATCCCTATCCCTCCGCTGTAATCAGGGGCCGATCGGGCGATCGCCCGAAGGGCCGGTCGGACAAAAAGTGAAAAAAATAATTTTGTCCAATTCGTGTAAAAAAACCTTTTTCTGCTGAACATTATATAGGGGGAGGGGGTTATTCGACCGGCCATGGAGCGATGATGATCATGTTGTATGTGGCCGGTTGCTTTATAGGGCCGCCACGCCATCACTGGAGTCTGGCATGGGCTGGTATAATAGACTTTTTGGGCCGGGTGTGCTGGGTGTGGGCCGGAATTCGGAATCCTGCATAATATGACGATAATTTCTCAGGTTGATGGTTGTAAATTACTTGCAGGTCGGGGTTTTGGCCCAAATTAATCGATTTATGAGATATATTATTTGACAGAGATTATAATCAGATATGCCACCAAATCGCATATTTGGGGTTCATTTTTCAAAATTTTCATGAGGGAGAGTCCCCGGACCCCCCGTCCGGGCTCCGCGGTCAGTAAAAGGGGCCGCTCCGACACGGGAGTCTGGGCCGGTTCCAGGCCCATATCCGCCCCTGGCTGTAATATCATCAGTATTACCCAAAAAAGCTATGAAATTGCAAATTGGATCCCTTTTCTCTAATTCAAGACCAAAAAGTCAACCAAAAGATGCAGGAAGAGGGGATAAAAAAATTAAGGGAAAAATTGTCTATTTATAACTCGCACTACAATAATTACTAGACTGAGACCGTATGTCTGAACGAGTTATCTCCCATTAAACAACATTTTCGATTTAACTTTACGCATTCAATGCAGTCCAAAAAGGGTAATATAGGCAAAGGAGGTAAATGACAAAACCTTCATCACCAAAGAAACTTTGATCATTAATTTGCATAATTATAGTAAAAATTACTATAATTTGACCTCCAATGAATTACAGCATTTTAAAATAAATCTGAAGCACTGGTGCGTAGGGGGTTCGGGAGAGTTTTGTTTCCCGGGTTCGATATACATGTACATTTTAAATTTCTATAATCTTTAGCGGAAATTCGGAATGAGAAAGCCCTGTGCTTGATGTTACAGATGATTTCCATCGTTCAGCAAATTGATTAATTTATAGTAGGCCCTATGCCTTCACTTGTTTGTGATTGACACACCAACACACCATGTAGTGGTCAATCTAGGATATATATTCAATTAGATTTTTAAGATTTTTTCCGCCAGTTCTCAAAAAGAATCGCCAGTACCCCAAAATGTTATCGCCAAAATCAAATTTTAATCGCCACTTTCATATTTTTGTCGCAAATTGCGACTTTGGCGACCGACAGCTTTGGCCTTGGTACCAAATGCTCTAGATTCTCAATTGACATCATTATATAATAATTATATTGTCCCACTGATTTGTTATTTTTGTACAAACCAGTGGGACATTTGCTCCACTCATTGTACTAAGAATGTCCTGCAATGAATCACAGACTATGTCAGTTCTCATGTTGTACCAAGAGACTATCTTCGAGAATACATGGTCCGACAGTTTAAGTTTAGTAGGACAAAGACAACCTTTCTGATCTCTATTAAACATTACATTCTAAGAAAAAAAACCCGGAATAAATGTCTAACAATAAATGTCAACAAGTGTTCTGAAATAATCTAGATCGACTGATTTGTATTAACCTGGGACTAAAGAATGACTTTATATGATAATATCTAAGTAAAAAGTTTTTTTTATACTTTCGATGGCCTACAGTGTAGTAAAGACAAGTAAAATCGGAATTTTGAACTATAAAAACGAAACGAAATTGGATCTGTGTTTTAATCAGATTGAAAGTAATTACTCTTATTAACTTTCTTATAGTGCACATCATCATTTGTCCTAAAAATTGAATAACAATTTGGGAATTGTGTGTCAGGAATACGGTGTCGGGATAATATGGATAAAAAGTAGTCGATGTAGGGATGTGTTGTCAGGTCGATGAGTATAAGGTGTTCATTCGGTGGGTATCGACATAGCCTATCGGTCATTTCTAGTGAAGAAATGTAGAAAATAATAATAAACCTGGTGCAACCATATAGATATAAATATATATAAATATTTAAGCTATAAATACTAGGATGAGATAGCATACTATTACAGAAAAATCTCCACGTGGAGGCCGATATGACTATGATAAAGATAACGTGAGTCATGTGTTACGACGAACGGTATATAAGGTCGAAGACCGGTTTCATTCATTAATAGATTAGATCTCACCACGACAACATTACAGTCAACGTGTGAGCTAAAAATATTTATCAGTTTCATATTTTTAAAATCCAACTGCTGAAAAAAATCTACAAAATGGTAAGTAATAATTCATGCTTTCTATTCTTAATTTGGTAATAATGTAATAGTTGATCCTTATACCATGGACCTTATAATACAAGGCCTACTCACAGAAAAGAGCGCTTTTTGGTCAATAGCGACCAAAGTAATTCAAAAACTAACCGACAAGGAAAGTAACAGGTATGCATATTCTACACATCATATCCAAAATATAAATGATTTCATAAAAAATTGATAAAATTATGGATGATTGAATTATTGACAAAAAAGGTTTTGTCAGTTGCGCCCGAAATATTGCAAAATATGTGACCGACAAGGAAAGATATGTTATAGGTATGCACATTCTACACATCATAATTAAAAATTGAAATTAATTCATGAAAAATTTAAAAACATTGCATGAAAAAAAAAAAATTGAAAACGAAAAATCGAATATAAAAAATTGAAAAATTTCATGAAAAATTGAAAAATTTTGATATGGTTTTAAAATAACCAACAAGAACAGGGTATTTTCTGTCAATTTCATTCATTTACCCATAATGTCTGTATGAAATAATTTAAAGTTTGGATATGAACCCCACTTCGAAACGAAAAGGTCGCTGAATTTCAAAATACGTAAACCCATAAACCTATATCTTCCTTTTAAATCTTATCTAGTCCATATATAGGTTAAGTGGGCTATAGTATGCCAAGTAACGAACAGATAATAATTCTTGCACGACTATACTATGTTTTTATGCTGCATCATCTGTATTTATAGAAGTTACCGTCATCCATATTATCTTTCTCGAATCACAATCTAAACATAGAACATTGTTAGATTACTTAGATATGTATATAAGCTTGGCCGCATGTACACTTAAGTGTCCAACTGTTCATATGATTAATCAGCCTCGCGGTTAGGATTTCCAACAGAAGCACGCTGGTTGGCGGCTGCCCTGCCTTGTGTCATTCGTTCACCGGTTCCCTATCTAAAGGGGAATTACTTACATTTCAAAAGATGCATCTCACGTTTAACGAATCGGAGACCCCCACCCATCCCCGAAAGGTGAATTATCTACAATTCCAAAGATGCATCACCGACCCTATTTTATTTATTAATCCGAAATCTATGATTTTACTTATGAGAATAAACCGAAAATATTGGACATACGCCGGGATGTGCAAATCAATTTTATAAACATAAGTAAAGAAGTTGTAAGATAAAAGTTATAGCAACCACTATCGCTCCTCCTAATCACAGACAAGGGAGTTTTTTGGATGGTTGAAATATTGACAAAAACGGTCTTGCTAATCATCGACAAGAGCGTTATTTTGTCAGTTGCTCCCGAAGTATTCAAATTGTGACCGACAAGGAAAGATATGTTATAGATGTGCATATTCTACTCATATCCCAAATGTAAATGATTTCATACAGACATTATGGTTAAATGGAATTGACTAAAAAATACCCCACACTTGTCGGTTCTTTTCGGCGATTAGTAAAACCATATTAAAATTTCAATTATCCATAATATTTTAAATTTTTCATAAAATGATTTCAAGTTAGTCCAATTCCATAAAACCCTGGGATTATATTGTGCACACTGATATTTAAAATTTGATTATGATATGGACCGTGTATATACATTTATGTTTATTTTGTGACTAAAATTGTCGATTTATTACTTTTCTTTTATGGAAATACCCATTTATTATTTCTGGATGTGGTAGTCACTGTTTCTTAACTATTCTTTATTTATTTTCAGCGTGAATGTATTTCTGTTCATGTCGGCCAGGCTGGAGTGCAGACAGGCAATGCCTGTTGGGAATTGTACTGTTTAGAACATGGTATCCAACCTGATGGTCAGATGCCATCAGATAAATCTATTGGAGGCGGTGATAATTCCTTCAACACTTTCTTCAGTGAGACTGGTGCTGGTAAACATGTACCTAGAACCGTATTCATTGACCTTGAACCAACGGTTATCGGTAAGATAATAATTCTACATGCTTTGTCTCAAACCTCAGTCGACTTTCTGTGTCCTGGTGTGATTTAATTGTGGAATCCATAAATTTTATAACGTTTGCAGCCCTTCATTTCAGCCACGCCTTATGATTCATAGTAGGCTCTGATTTTAAGAATAACGCTAGGAGAGATACCCCGCAATGAGAATCTCCTTTTCCATATTAGCCCAATCTGAAATACAAGATGCTCAAATGGATTTTTGTCTATCTCCAGTCATTTTTCTCAGTTATAACTCTCTTTTTTCTTTTCAGATGAGGTAAGAACTGGCACATACCGCCAACTCTTTCATCCAGAACAACTTATTTCTGGCAAAGAGGATGCTTCGAATAATTACGCCAGGGGTCACTACACGGTTGGTAAAGAAATCGTCGACTTAGTTCTCGATAGAATTAGGAAATTGGCGGATCAATGTACAGGTCTTCAAGGGTTTCTAATCTTTCACAGCTTTGGTGGAGGGACCGGTTCCGGATTTACTTCCCTTCTTATGGAAAGATTGAGTGTTGATTACGGAAAGAAATCCAAACTGGAATTTGCAGTTTATCCATCGCCTAATTTATCTTCAGCAGTAGTCGAGCCCTATAACTCTATCCTTACTACCCACACCACTTTGGAACATTCCGACTGTGCCTTTATGGTTGATAATGAAGCTATCTACGATATATGCCGTCGTAACCTAAATGTCGAACTTCCTACTTATACGAATCTAAATCGCCTTGTTGCTCAGGTTGTTAGCTCCATCACTGCCTCTCTTCGATTCGATGGGTGTTTAAATGTTGATTTGTCCGAATTTCAGACCAACTTGGTGCCCTATCCACGTATCCATTTTCCCCTCACCACGTATGCTCCAATCATCTCAGCCGAAAAGGCTTTTCATGAATCGCTTACTGTTTCGGAAATCACTAACGCTTGTTTTGAGCCAGACAATCAAATGGTCAAATGTGATCCTCGTCACGGAAAGTACATGGCCTGCTGTATGTTGTACCGAGGAGATGTTGTTCCCAACGATACAAATAAAGCTATCGCTGTGATTAAAACAAAGAGAACCATTCAGTTCGTTGATTGGTCACCCAATGGTTTTAAACTTGGGATCAACTACCAGCCACCTACCGTTGTACCAGGGGGTGATTTAGCCAAAGTACAGAGGGCTGTTTGCATGTTGAGTAATACCACTGCTATTGCCGAGGCATGGGCTCGCCTAGATCATAAATTTGATCTAATGTACGCCAAGAGAGCTTTCGTGCATTGGTATGTTGGCGAAGGTATGGAAGAGGGTGAATTCTCTGAGGCTAGAGAAGACTTGGCTGCCCTGGAGAAGGATTATGAAGAGGTCGGCGCTGACTCAATAGAAGATGAGGACGGAGAAGATGAATACTGAATGTGACTTAAATGGGCAAAATACTATGCCAACGGCACCAAACACCACAGATGATTTTGAAATGGATTTCGCTTTGATATATTAAAGTGAATTAAAAATTAAAAAAAAAAACAACAATTAAATATATTCTATTTTCTTAATAAAATACATTCATGCAGCTGTCCTACAGTTTTGTTGGGGTTTTATTTTCAGTTTGCGAAATACGATAAAGAATTTATTGGACGAGAAATGGCAATAGCTGGAAATTGAACCACTTTGAATTTAAAAAGAGAATTATAATTTAGAAGGGAAACGAACACATGTCGAGCCTATATTTGTTATGGAAACCCCTGATATTGACTGTCGTTGGTGTAAGGTCGACCCTCAAGCTCATATAGTCTTACACTTCCATCTTGATAACGGCTAAAATTGGGCAAGTTTAATACCTGATATGATGTGTGTGTGTGTATTTGGGGGGGGGGGGGTACCAACTATTGATTACTCTCATTAGATGCGGATTCGAAGTAACATATAACTGGTCTCACAATTACAGGAAGCCTCGCAAGTCCTGTCGTCGACCGTGGCGTTTAACAGGAAATGGTACTGTGAGACACTGTTATAGATTATCTAGATATGGCGTATGTATAGATATCGCAACACCCATGCAAGTCCTGTTTACTGTGGCGTTTGACAGGGAGTAGCACTGTGAGAACCTGTTAGATTCGAAACATTTGGCAAGTGTAAATTACTGGTTCGTATCGCGTATCCGTATCGACTTTGCGTGTGACGTCATCAATGTGTGTGCATTTCTCATATGTGATATCGGCACACGGATACGGCAGCAGGTAGCGAACAGCTTTTATACGGAAAAGGTCCGTATAACATCATCGTCTTTTTACCGTAGCGTTTTTATAAATCTGTGTGTATCCTAGAACACGAAGGTGTATATTTGATGTGATTTTAACCATGATAAAGGGTGGCGACCCCATTCCAGACCCAGGATCAGATCACGACCCCTCGAAGAACAAAGTCACATTTTACTTATAACAGAAACCTAGATCAATGAATTGTTCATGGTAAGGTCGTCCATGCGACGCGCCGGCCATCTCCCTTCACAACAAGTAACCACTTTAAAGAGAAACGTAATGTCAAGAAGATCCGACGTAAAATGAATGAACCGACGCTCACTGTCTGGTTAGCTCGCCGCCTGCCAAATGCTGATGACTCTCAGGCCCGAAAACTACCTGAATTGCGCCCGCGATGGACGGCGCGCAATTAGGCAATAGTAATTATAGGATGCTGGGCTAATGCACAAAGTGAAAGTGCTACGGGGAAACCCGTCAGTGAGAAAACAATGATAGACCGATGAAACAAATCGTGGCCATGAGAGGAAATCGATTAGCAATGTGGCAAGAGCTGTATAGATCACATGTTCCCGAAGCAACGGCCGCAGTTTTAAAACTTCTATCCGTTGCCAGAATTGTCTGAAATTCCCGAACTTTTAGGTACGTTATTTCCCTTTACTGCAGACACGTGAACAATAACGTTGTCCAATCAGAGGTCGTGATACAAACACATATCCAAATACAAACATTGCGATCTCCACCCAAAATGAATAGATAAGTTTACAACCGTTAAAAGGTTGGGTTTTTTTCAGTTGAAAAACTCACGGAAAAGCAATCGACACTGTTTTAGAGACTTGAGAAGTATTTATTTGCACGAAAATTGGCAGCAGCAAGTCTCTTTGTTTTAGAAATTTCCAACAACTTTGACATTGAACGAACCTTGAACTTTGCAACTCGATTATCACAGGTAGATATTTCACTTGGAAAGAGCGAGACCAATCGAAATTAGTGACGAAAAATGTAGAGGCCTTGATAAGATGTACGGAGTTAAAGCGAGATCAATCCTTCTATTGAAGATGTATAGATAGATTACATGAAAAGATAGCATTATTTTTAAAGTTCTCAGACTAGTCCGCGACACCTGGAAAAGTGCTCGCGACCCAAGTTGGGTCGCGACCCAGAGGTTGGGAAACGCCGATGTAGATCAACCGGTTAAAATCACGTCATACCATTTCAGCGTCTAAAAGTAGCAAAAAAGACGGTAAAAGGACACGACAATGTTATACGGACCTTTTGCGTATGAAAGCTGTTCGTTACGTGCTGCCGTATCCGTGTGCCGTATCACGTATGAGAAATGCACACACATTGATGACGTCACACGCAAAATCCATACGGATACGCGATACGGACCAGAAATTTACGTTGCCACAGCACGTATCGAACAGCTTTCATACGGAAAAGGTCCGTATAACATCGTCATCTTTTTACCGTCTTGTTTGCTACTTTTAGACGCAGAAATGTTGTGGTATAGCGTGTTTATGAATCTATGTGTATCCTAGAACACAAAGGTGAATATTTGATGTGATTTTAACCATGATAAAGACTGGAATTTAATCATTATATTTGGTGAGGTTTTATGGGAATTTTCATATTTTTCCTGTCTGTCTGCATGCTGGTTGATCTACGTGCTAAATTTAGTGAGGTGGGACCTTGCAAATCTCTAAATGATGTGATTCTATGGTAAATGATACATTAGTGAAACCAAAAAATGCTGTCGAGTCGAAGTCGAAGATTTTTAATAATATTCGACATTAGATGTGTTTTAATAGCTTAGCGACTGTCGAGAGACTTTACTCCCTCTAGGAATTTGTAGGCTAGACACTTGACTAGTACTGATGGTGATCTTGGTAGATAATTGCCATCATGCTGTAATAGAACTAAGCTCAACTCATCTACTACGCGGCGGGAAAATCTTCCAAAACTCTAAAACTACATTGACGCAACGTATCACGTATACGTGATACGGATGGGAAAAAATCTGCTTCCCAAAAGTCTCTAAAGGTCCGTCCATACTACATCCGTATCCGTATCTGTAAATACGTGCGTGAACACGTACTGGTATACTTTAGTCATTTTTAGAGAAAGGGTTGAAATAGAATCCGTCAAGCCGGATTGATTGCTCCCAGAGCGTATTTTTGTAAAGTGCGTCCGGCATTTCGGCTAGTGAGCCGAGCTTTAGCCAATCAGCGAGTACTTTCCCCTTATTACATCATCTCCCCAAATAGAAACTCAATCTCTGACAGACAATTCAGCATTGAAAGCCGGATGTTTTCGCGTTTTCTATTTGAACGGCAAAACGCGGATACAGATGCGGGTGCGGATACGGATACGTTTATGGATACGGATGTAGTATGAACCGAGCTTAATATCTAGATATGGCGTATACGTATAGATATGGAAACGCCCAAACTCTGCGATACACGTTCGAAACTGAATGATTTACGATAAAAATATTTTTTTTTTATTTTATGTCCCAATGTACAATACCACCAAGTTTTAAAACTTCATTGAGAACTTTAGTCTGTATGACATTCACAATCTTTGATAATCTTTGTTTTCCACTGGATCCCCGTTATCATCCCACCACAAACAAAACCCGTCCAGAACAAGCAGCTTATATTATATTCCACGCGACAGATGTAGATTGAGTTCAATGTCTCTTTATTTTAAATAACGTAGTTGGGGTGAAACGATTTTTCCTTAGACCCAATGAACAATTATTGGTACATCATGAGTGAAGAGAAAAAAGTCCATTATAAATGTAAGGATACTTAAAAATTATCAACACCAAGTAGCGTAACTATACGTCACTGCGAGGGGTCATTTTTTTATTTTTTTTTTTTTTTTTTTTTGTGGGGGGAGGGGGGTAGTCTGCAATCTGCATTATCGGGACATTAGAAAGATCAAGTTGCCTGATAACATTTTATTTTGCCAAGAACCACTGCTTATAATAAAATTAATGTCGTCAAACTCAAACGCTAGCTTCCACATGAGATCAATTAAGCACCCCTAAAGTTCACTCGCCCCCTCTCCCAATAATAAAATCAATAGCAATCATAATATTACATGAACCGTGAACTTTATGTCAGCTTGAATATAACGGCTTTCCGGCGAGATAACGATCAGCGAACAACGTCTTAAGAAGTTTCACTTTTCAACTTTTTCGAGTACTCCAACCTGGATATAACTAACATGTGTGATACTTTCCATTAGGACCCAATATTATCACTACAAATTTTTAGAATTTTCCCGCCAAAATAGGGGGACTGCTGCCATTTTAATTTTTCCAACCCAAATTGTATTGTTTGAAAAGTTTCAGAACGATAAAAAAAAAAAAAAAAAAAAATACATCCCCCTGATATTGGGCCCACAATATTTAGCGTAGCTCATTCAACATGGATGTGGACCACACTCCCGCCAACATTCAGGAGGGCTGCCATTTTGAAATTTACGCAAAACATCAGCTTTTGGGAAAAGTTTGACGTTTAAAATTTGTATTGACCTAAATTTCTGATGACAACATATAGAACTAGCAACCGGGGGCTAGGCCAAAATACCTACTCCGGATATCCAGGAATGTTCAAAATATCACATTTCTTTACCTTGAATTCGAATGTGACAACCAACCGACTGTCTGCTGAGTGAAGATTTTACATTTTTTGAGAACCTAAAAAAAAAAAAGCAGAATTTTTCCGGACTTTCTAAAATTAATGAATTTAGATTGAAATTGACCAATATTTAGTTTTAAATTTTGAATATAATGGGAAATATTGAGTTATTGATCTAGCTCCTTTAATACAGAGGTGGGTGTATTTTCAGAGAGAGAGAGAGAGAGAGAGGGGGGGGGGGGGTAACGTCCACTCGACACAAACTTGGCTATTTCAGGACTAACATTTCAATGGATATATTTTCTTGTAAATATTATTTTAGTTAAACTTTGAACTGTTAAATTGCAGCCTCACTATCAGTTTTATTATTCGCGCGCTTTGCCTTGTACGTGGCTTTAACCGCCTGCCTGCATATTTCACAACGCTGCCTTTTCAATTCCTACCCTCCCGACCAGTAGCATTATTGAGGTTGGGTGCTATTATATGTTCATGTCTGCTTTTTATGATACTTGCTAACTTGTTGATTTGTTATTGTCACTTTGTCCATTGTGGGACTTAGCCTATAATATGAACATTTAGTTTATATACAATGTTCAATGTTGTCCTTATCATGAACATTTGGCATTGTGGGGAAAGGGGGATAATTGAGAATTAAATATATTCCAATTTCATTTATATATTTTATGGTTTAAAGTCTTTGTTAAGTTGATTGGTAATTTTTTGCGCGTAGGGGTCTTAAGCAGTGGACTGGGAGGAAACCGGAGGACCCGGTGAAAACCCACGAGGTTGGACAGGCGACCCTTATATATACTCCCTGTCACGTACAAGCGGGGAATCGAAACCACGTCACTTGACTTAATGACAGACCTCATATTTACACGCGCACGCGTTAAACCACTTGATAGACGACCCCCGCCCACCCCCCGCAATTTTGCAGCTAAGGGCAGGCAGGAATTGTCATGGGACTTCGTCCTTCCACTGCCTTCCAGGGACCGTTACAAAATGAACTTTAAATAAGTATATATTAATAACAATATATAGGGCATAATAATAATATGTCCATTTAATTTATATAATATAGCGCCAAATCCACAAATACTGAAATAGTGCTCATATTACTAATACTATAGCTATACCCATAAACAGTTTCATTTCTGCATGATAACACTGCATTTTGATTTTGTTTGACAGTTTAATTATGCTTAGTGTGGGTCTAAATGGGTTGTGTTTATCGGGGTTGGGGGCGGTCTGATTAAGCAAACTCAAGGAGTGGGACCTTGAAGTTTGAACTGGGGCGGCACAACTCGCCGTAATCTTTGGCCATTGCGACCAACATCTTCGATGCATATATATTTATATATTTCTGAATTTTTATAGATATGTTTTCGTCACTCTTCGTTTATCAATATGCCATAAATAATGTCACTAATGTAATTACGTAACATGTTTTTTTTTTCGGCGTCTTTTACGCTTGGTATCGGCTTGCTCTACAAAGTACAAATCTTACACATCAATCAACACTACAGACAGCCCCTGGGACTCGTTAGTGGGAAAACAATTTAATCGTTAAAACAATCTTACGTTACACTTCGACTGTTTTATCATTTTCGGTACGGTACATTTGATTATTGATACAGTGAATTTACCCAAAGGCGATGTGTCCCAACGTGTTAACTTGGCCTCACGGGCAAAACTGTCGTCTGCTCGCCTGTTTCTTGTGACACCTTTTTTTAACACCTGTATTACTTAAATTCGGATTTCAAGAACTTTTAAGTCAAACGAAATAAGTCTTTAACATAAATATTAGAATACGAAATTGATTGTTAAGTACAATATTTACATGTATATATAAAAATCTAAATTATAATGACACAAAATAAATATTATGAGAACATCAATACATCATTGAAACACAACCCGTAAAATTAATTAGTTCGTTTCGGGATAAATTTGCCACGTTAGTTTTATGTTACCCATGATATACGTCACCAAGCATGGCGATAAGTTAGCAGTCGGCATAATATCTTGAGAAGTTCACCATCTCATCCGTCCTTTCAGATAGGTGCCTTGTTTTATGTTGTCAAAATGAGAATTTTTATGAGGAGAAGAAGCAAACTCTGGACGTATTTGTCTGCGACAGCTTTATTCTTAGGTTGCTACTTTTTGTACAGAAATTGGTATGACTTCACAAACTGGAAAACTGAGGATGACATTCTATCCATCCGGAAAAGACGATATTTAGATTATCAACGTGGCGAAAGTTCACGATCAGGACCTGGGGAATACGGTGTGCCCGTTATACTAGAAGGAGAAGAGAAGAAAAGAGCAGATGGATTGATGGCAAAAGAGGCTTTTAATATAGTAGCAAGTGACAAAATTGCCTTGGACAGAGCTGTCAGGGATGTCAGAGATCCAAAGTAAGTTTTAATTCTTCCATTAACACTCAGTGAGACTGTATACTTACTATCATAATAATGTTGTGAAGAATGGCTTGCGATTGCTTACTAATATATTGCGAAAACTATGAGAATATGCTTTGACGGTGAATTTTAGGAGCACGTTGATGTTCCTAATTATGTTTGCAACACCCCATGAATGACTGTGATTGCTCTCACGATTGTCTGGCAACATTTTGTGATCATTTTGAAATGGTGGCAAATTGCATGCACAAGCATAGTTCAGCTCTGAACGTAGGTCTCATTACACTCGCCCTGTACGTTCAGGAACTGTCATATTGAATCCTTGTCGAAAATCAAATCACTTCCTAGTCAATTTTACTGGGCAACTTTTTACTGCTAAATGGTCGTGTGTCAGTCCCTGTGAACGCCTGAACAATGTAAATGAACATCTTAGTGAGAGGGTAACGCACAAATTTATGAACTCGGCCATATAAGATGAAACGAAATTTAGGTACGCCTGGGAGAAAAAAATTGAAATCTTTGAAAAGTTGAGAATCTTCAGTCATTTATTGCTTTGCCTAGCCCAATTACAATAATTAATTTACAATAAAATTTTTTCAAAAATCCCAATTTTTCCCCCCCAGGCTTACCTAAATTTTGTTTCATCTTATATGGCCGAGTTCGTAAATTTTTTCGGCAAGGATTCAATAGGACGGTTCCTGAAAGTACAGGGCGAGTGTAATGAGACCTACATGTACATTCAGAGCTGAACTAGCACAAGCACTGTGTGAGAGTAGCATAAGTGGAAAAGCAAAAGTTATGGGCATGGGTTTATATGCAATTAGCCACCTTTCCTATGGTTGTGTACGGTAGTTGTTTCATTTGTAAACTGTTCACACAGAATTTGTAAGCATTCGCGAAGTTCACATGCATTGTTATAGTGTATACATTTGCAAGGCCTCACTTTTTTTCAGTTTTTTCTGCAGGTCAATCTTATCATTTTAGCCGAATTTACTGTGAATTTCAAATTTTGATATTAACAAGGATATTCTTAGCATTAAGGAAATCAGTACACAAATTCTGAAGCAGTGGCTGTCAATAGAGATCTTTTACAGTGAAAAGAAAACAAACACGTCATTGTTTCATGTGTGCTTGTGACGTCATCCTGTATGTCTGTGTGCGCGGCTAGAAAATGTAAGAGTGTACACAAACATGTTTCTTGTGGCATATGTATTGAATTCCCGATATTTTTTAGAGTCTGTATGTATTGTTGATTGTGTTAAAAATAGAGTGTTGAAATGGGAAATACTGCTTGTTTCGATATACAGCTGCTAAAAAAAAAAGATTCCGTGGACCAACAAATGGCAATTTCAGTTCAAGTTGAATAATTTTTAAATATCAAATAATCTAAATAATCAGTACCAGTATATGAAAAATAGCTGGAAATTATTGAAATATATAATTAGGAAATATGTTTGATCATCTGATTTTCGTGTTTATTCACATGCCAATGCAAAAGGTCCCTATTATATAGCTTGTAAGATAATGTGAGTAGACTATAGTTGATAGTCAGCCCAATGTTTCAAACCCCAATGCTTCGCCGTATAGATATATTGTAAATCAAAAACTCCAGATGACAAACACAAACACTTTCAGGTCATTAGTAACAATTTAGAGATCCATAATAAATCTTGAAAAAGGAAAGTAGGAAAGGCCAGATTCAAATACACCCTGAAGTACCGGTACAAGTACCAGTACAATATACATCAGGGTCCCTGATGTATATTGTACCAGTACTTGTATTGTCTTTACAAGTCACACAAGTGGGGAAAAAAGTGAATATTTCTCACAGATCCTTTCAAAAATTGGTGATTTTTCTTCTTATTGCACAGTAAAGAAGTCTATACATAAAGCAGTGATTCATACAACTACTCTCTCTTTGAATAAACTATTAAAATTATGACAATTTATTATTTTTGTTTATTTCAGATGTAGAGATATAAAATATCCGAAAGTGTTGCCCAAAGCTAGTGTAATTATCATATTCCATAATGAAGCCTGGTCACCATTATTACGTACAGTTCATAGCGTAGTCAACCGATCACCACCAGAATATTTACATGAAGTTATTTTATTAGATGATTTTAGTGACAGACGTAAGTAGTATACACGTAGTTAGAGTAGCCCTTTTTTTCAGTTTTGACAATCCAATCAAGTTTATCAAATAATTCAAAAGCATGGCCTTTAGATTAGAGAGTACATGAAGGGTTTTAGCTTATTACAAATACAGATACAGTTAAGATTCAGGTATTATAGTACCGTATATAAAACTTCAAGGCCACTGTTGATCAGTGGTTAAGACCCTGGCTCACTAACCAGGTCTTTGGTTCGATCCCTGTGTTGTCCGAGAAAGTTCCTCATGTTAATTGTACTTTGACTTGAACATGGTTGAAACTATTTCAGTAAAGATCCTACAGTGACTGGTCTTCTTTAAGTTATGAATTCTTTATAATATTATAAACCAGCTATTAATTATCTTACAGCTGAATTGGGTAGCAAGTTAAATGCATATGTAGCCGAAACATGGCCTGAAGGTATTGTTAAAATAGTTCGTACAGATAAACGATGTGGTTTAATACGAGCGCGAATAGAAGGAGCAAAACCAGCAACAGGAGATGTGTTGATATTTTTAGATTCTCATTGTGAAGCTGGACCTGGATGGTAAGTAATCAGAATTTTTTGGAAGATGTAATTTTCTCATTGAGACTTAATAACAATGTCAATACTTTGTGTTGGCAATCTGAATTTTATTCTCAAGAATGAATACTATAGATATTTAAGTAAAGAAGTTAGTATTGACATTTTAATGTTTTAATAAGTTTACTGAGCTTTTCAGAAATGTTGATTTCAAGACAGTTAATCATATTACTTTAAAGCAATGAAGTTTATGTAATGTAGGATTAATAAACTTGGGACATGTACTATATCAATAAACACATTGGTCTTCACAGTCACATGTTTACTTGAAATAGTCTGTCTTTTGAAACTGAAATTGTAGTTGATAAAATTGGGTTAAGAATACACCATTTATAAAAGCATTTTTACATGACTATAGATTTATTACAATTACTCTTTATTCAAAAGTAAATATTTATTATATCAAAATATGTTGTACAATATTCTTAACCCAACTTTAACCATATAGTTTAAAGGCATTTGGTTTTATAAAGTATCAACTTGAAATCAGCTTTTCATGTCTACAAGACCTAAATTCTCATTAATCATTTATCTTTTTTTATTGATTTTGTATACTAGTAAATTTGTCAACTCTTTCAATTGTTGTGATTCTTAATACCGGTATGTAGATTTATAGATCCTACATAGATAGACTGCAAAAGTAATACCGCTCCCTTTAGAAGAGCTAAAAGTGGCTTTATTATCTTCTACATAAAGAAATTAATTTGTAAATTGTACAGTAAACTTAGTTACTGATAGGCATGTGAAAAAGCAAATAATTCAAGTACTCATCAATTTTGAACACTTTATCTACACTTAGACTTACATGTACATGATAAGCTTATAACAACTACTTTACTTAATTTCTAAAATACTTAAAGTCTGGATCCATGTGCTTGTCATTCTAGCTAGAATTGTCATACGGGTACATTGAATAATTGAAAGGGTTGACATGTTATTACTTTATATTTAATTGTAAGTATTTGGCAGGCTTGAACCATTATTAGCTCGTATTAAAGAGGACAGAAAAAATGTTCTTTGTCCTGAGATCGATTTAATTGACAAAGAAAGTCTTCAGTATGGAGGGACGGGGAGCTTCTCAGTTGGGGGATTCTGGTGGAGCCTACACTTTTCATGGCGTCCCATTCCACAACGTGAAAAAGATCGTAGAAAATCATCTACTGATCCGATTAGGTAAAATTATATAAACCGACCGCGTGAAGCGCATAGCATGTCTTCATTTGCTGCTGAAAGTGTAAAATTGTGTGATTTTCTATATACATAAAAGTTTAAAGTCCCAACACTGCCAGAATAAAGGTTATGTAAGAGAGTATTACTATTAGACCGATACAATCAAAAGTACTTTTATCAATAAACATTATTTAAACCGATCAATTTTAACTTGAGTTATGGCCAATAAAGCTTACATTGGTTTCCATTGTGTGTCTAAAATGAATAAAGTACCGATAATGATTCTTCTATATATATATTGTACAAGCGAACCCATTCTTCATGAATGATTTTAATTATATACAGTAATAACGCCCATTATATTTACATTAAAATGGTACAGATTTTCTACTTCTGAGATATATGAACGATTTCACTTGTTCACCTTTAAGAACAACAAATATTAAGGATCTTGAAAGTGAAGTTGACGTACCATTTCATATGAGTATTTATGAGTTTTCAAATATTTTGAATTAAGGCCACAGTGAAAACCTTTGATGGCTGATAAAAATATACATGTATTACCAGATAACTTTAAGCTTATAATGTAAACAGAATAACACAATTGCTTACTGCTTTTATCTGCTAGCGAAATCTGCTTATTGATTTCTGCTTCACTGCATTCAACAATATATTCACTAATACATTTATTTAAATGTACATGTATCTCTAGCTGACTTTTCTTCAAGTAGACCTACATGTCATTATTTGCTTTTAGAAATATTGTACAAAAAAAACCCCAGATTTATATTGATTTATTTACAGATAATGTAACATAAGAGAGAACTGATCGTACATGTAGATGTACTTTAATATGTGCAGACAGTTTGACAATACTCATGATATAATTGTTTATCGTCATCAATGATAATATTGTAGTTTATAATCTAGATGTTTATCTACATGCATGTGTTTGATAAAAAGTCAGCTAGTGGTTACATGTATATGGCATCTAGACAGAAGATTCTGTATCAATATGGTTGGGTTGGATTTGCGAATGATTAGCGCATGCGCGTTGTATCATCAGTTGTGTCATTGAGTCAATGAGCGTGGTTGTATGTGATAAGAGAGTAGGGTCGCCTGTCCAACCGCGTCGGTTTGCTTGGGGTCCTCCTTTTTCCTCCCACTGCTAAAAAACCCTATCACAAACAAATTATTGAAATAAAATTGAACCATATGTTAGTCCCGAAATGACCTAGTTTGTGTCGTGTGGACGTTAAACCCCATTTCTCTCTCTCTCTTTCTCTATCAATATATTGTAGCCTACCTGTGTAGCTTAGCATGGTTTGTTTTTTTATTAATTATTAATAATTTGTTACATGTATTGGTCTCAGCTCATGGAAAAATCTTTTAGTACATCAATGCAATTTTTAAAATGATCAAGGAGTAGCCTAATTAATTCAGTTACATGTAATTTCAAAATTTGATGGCATTAAATATTGAAAAATTGTTATCCACATTTTTGACTGCCATATATTTGATTTGAATTGATTTCGAATTATTTAAGATTTTCATGAGAATAACCTTTGGCTGTGGTAGCACTATAATCTATAATCTCAGTAATTATTCAGTCAATACTGAAGAAACTGAAACTATTACTGGCTGACTTGTCTAGGGCATTGCAAGGTCTGTTTATCAAGCTTGATTCAACGATTTAAAGGTACTGCTGTCTGACAGAATTTCTGGCTTAATCTCATGGATTTTATCGGCATTATCTTGTTCTGTTTTTAAGTACCATTTGAAGGCATATATATTTGCACAGCTTTTAAAAGCGATAAAAAGTTTCTCATGAGGACAGCAGCTCTTTAAGGTTGTTGAGGGTGTATTGTTATGCTATCAGGTGATTTAACTGGCATTCATTAAAAGTTTATTACAAAGGAGAAAGTTACAACAGATAATATCCAGGTTTTGTTTCGTCTAGTACCATAAGTTAATACAGATGAAAGTCAATAAATAGCAAAAAATAATGTGACAGGTGTTTATAGAATAACAATATAATATTGCTAAAATCAATATATATTAATATCAATACATGTACAAAGAGCCAATTATTTGTTTTAAGAGCTAATTATAAACTGACAATTAATACAGTGAGACAAATTTGAAAATTGATATATTAAAGACTAGACCTGTAATGCAGCTATGCCGGGTTTCACTGGTTCCTTTTTACATTTGGATGTACATTCACATTTGTTTGTGGACACTCTACACACGTCACAAGTTTTATCCGATTTTGATGAAACTCGAAATATAGGTTGATATCCCAAAAATGTTGGTTCCTTTCGACATTGGCATGTATCTGACCATAACTTCATGGATTATGGCACTTGATTGTACAAAAAATCACGTTTTTAGCCTATAGACCATATAGAGGTCACAATTTTTATCCAATTTGATCAAACTTACAATGTATGTTTATAATCCAAAGATATTAGTTCATGATCAAATGCTCATTATTGAACTTAGTCAAGGTACTGGTGTAATGAAACTATACACCAAATTTCATCACTCGTACTTAATTAGAATTAAAGTTATCCTGTCCCAAAACATCAACCAATCAAACTACATGTACCTGATTATTGTAGAGGTTAATTTTTACTTTCCGATTTATTGTATTCCAGCATATGCATTTTTATACTAACTAATTAACAAAATGGTCTTTGGTTCTTGTAAAGTGTCTTGTGAATTGTGTGTTATTGTCAGTATGTTTTTACTAATTCTATGTGGGATCTATTTGGACGTTAAGGGATTTCTTTGTTTTAATGGTTGAATTATATGTGTCCGATTTGGAATGTTCTGAGGAAAAAAGTGAAATTTTGGGTTGTTCATAATTTTTAATGTAAGTAATTCCACGTAAAAAAGATGAATAAAATTATACCTGTAGTAGACAATGTACGTTATCTAGAGTAGAATAAAAAAAACAATTTTTAAACATACATTATGCAAGAGCTGAATCTGCCTATTACTCGTCTTTATTTAGGCCTGAAATGTTTTCTAAATTATTAATTAGACATTAATTAACTTATCCAACCCGGATTTCTCCGATATTAATTAGATTAGAACAGTTCAGCCATATTTTGATTTAAGCTAAAAATGGAGGAGCGAGGATTAGCTTCGAACAACCAGTACGGTGGTTGAGATTATTGCACACGTCTTGTCAAACCTTCAATGGCTAATATCTTCGCTCGCAATAGAGTAATTTGAATGAAATTTTCAAATTATTCATTTTACATTATCTATTTTCGAACTATTATAGCAAGAATGGCTAGCTCTTTATCTAAATCTTACATAATGTATCTTTAAGGAGGGAAAAATTGAAAATTATTGAAATGTTATGTTTGTTGTAAGTTAAATTGTATAATAATGCCTAACAGATCAATTATCTCATGTCATACAATGAATGAACATGTTAAAAGTTATGAACACCCCTGGGTCTTTAAAACAAGTACCATGGTTGATGTAATTAGTGGGAAACCTAACAAATGCATGGAAGCAGTGGAGAGAAATCAAAAGAAACATATCAAGATTAGGATTCTTGTGCATCTGTTGTGATGTTGGATCTTTTTAAAAACAAGAACTCACATTGTGATGTGCTATTCAACTATAAGGTACAGATATAAATGTGATGTCAAATGGTTAACAACAGCTTCAAGCCTGCTAAACTACGAAGACAGTGATTTCTTTTTTTTTTCTTTTTTTTGTGATTGTATGAAAATGATTAGATTGTAAATGACCTTTTGATGATGTACCACCAGGTTAGAACCAATGTTATACAGAATTAAACAGGACAGAAGAAATGTCTTATGTCCAATAATAACTAACATCATGGACACAACATTAGAATATTCCCCTTACCAGGCTTATCATGTTGGGGGCTTTACATGGAGCCTCCATTTTACGTGGCGATCAATTCCGGATGAAGATAAAGTCGGCCGAACTATAACAGATCCTGTAAAGTAAGTCAGTAGAGTTTAAGATATCATATTGGAATATTGGCCAACATTGTATTGTTTGGAACATTGGTATGCCACGTAAAACATTTTTAAATCTTGGTTGGTTGTCATAAGCAGTACAGGGAAGGGACATTGTATATAGTTAAAACATCTTGTAGTAAGTTCTCAAGGCCAGACTTTCAAATCTGTCAATGTCTCAGATGTTTGTGAATTTAATAAGGGTTAGATTTAAGGTAAATTTATCGTGTTAAAAGAAATTGGTGGACAGTTTCCATTCTTATAATAAAATGTAGAACATGTTGATAATAGTGAAACTAGGCGATCATGGTTTGGGCTGATACTTGGGAAAACAGATAAATCATGGTAGATGTTAGTGATACCAATCAGTCAAGTTGTTACAAGCTAGAAGATACCAATTCAGCTAGGTTACAAGCTGATAAATCACAGCGAATCAATGTGAATCCTCTTTCAAGTTGACAAACCATGGATGAAACCAAATGATGTTACAATCTTGTAGATCATAGTGAAGTCCCGTTACAAACTGGCAGATCATAGTGAAGTCATGTTACAAACTGGTAGAACACAGTGAAGTCCTGTTGCAAATTGGCAGATCATATTGATGTCCTGTTACAAACTGGCAGATTATATTGAAGGCCCATTTGTTATAAACTGGCATACATGTATCATAGTAAAACCAAAACAGTCATATTAAAAAGTGGTAGCTGATTGTAAAACGAAATCAGTGTTGTTGCAAGTTGGTAGCCCTGTGTGGATTGGGACAGAACAAACATGTATTATGTATTTTTTTGCCATTATAACTAAAAAGAAAAGTTTTGAAGGACAAATGAGATTTTTAATGGATGATTTGAGCCTCTCTTGTATCCATGGTTTTGTTTAATGCTTTTTGCTATTGTAATTAAGTTGTTGTAGCCCTTTGCATTTGCAGGTAGTTTTGAAATTTTTGATTTTTAATAGATTTGAAATTATTATAAGATTAATATCTCTAAAACCTTCTTTGTATTGTGGTAGTGGATGAATATTAGCCATTTATTAAGTATGCCATAACTTTTTTGCTTTGCATTTTACCACTGCGCCTGGCTTACCGTTGCATGATGATACATGTTTAATGTGCAGCTACAGCCGGTTTCTAGATATTGAATCTCAACTTTCCACAACTCCAGTGAGAAGGTCAATAAGTTATAATGCGGTAGTAATGATTTAAAAAGTTGGTTCAAGCCTGTTGAGAAAATTGGTTCAGAATAATGTAGTGCCATCATATTTCATTAAATTGAAATGATTTCAAACAGGATTGAACCACTACTCTTTCGAATTAAGCAAGATCGCCGAAATGTGCTGTGTCCTATTGTTGATGCCATTTCTGATGAAAATTTAGAGTTCTCTAGTAATGGAGGTTACAATGTTGGAGGGTTTACATGGAGTCTACACTTTACATGGCGAGATGTGCCTGACATAGATGTAAAAAATCGTCAGTATACAGATCCTGTACGGTATGGTATCTCTAACATTGAAGTCAATGTGTTTTGAACACCTATAATATCACTGATTTTTTTATGCTTTAGTTTCTTAGTTTTGTAAAGATTACACTATTTAGTATTTTGGTTATGTGTCTTTATTGAACAAAATATATTTTAGTATGATCAGTTTTATCTTAGATTTGGTTTGATTTTCAAGATTTAGTTTAGTCAAGTTCTTAGGTTACTATTGCATCTGTTTCTGAAAAATTATGTCATGAATACTTTTTTTTTTTTGTATTTATTTATTGCATACTTACCATAATTGATGACACATATTTATTATTTATTATTACACCCCAAACATTGTATAACAGGTTTTCAGTTTTACAAAGCACATAACATTATACCCATGTCACAGCATGAAAAAGTATATTTTTCTAACGTTAAGAGACAGACAAAGAGGGAAAGAAATAGGTTGATTATCTGAATTAAATAAATAGTCAAATTTCTAGAATTGTGAAAATAAACCAGATGTTTTACCTTTGTACACATCATCAAAGAACATGTTAACAGTAATGAAAAATGTTTTATAAAGCACAAATAATCAAAAAGTAATTAAAGTGGAAAGCAAACATAATTTTTGTATGGTAAAGGACCAACATTGTTACTATTAATAGTTTATTAACTGGAATATTAAAACTTATTTTAGAAATATGTTTATTGAATTTTGAATATTACAAATATTTTCTGTTTTTATAGATCACCTACGATGGCTGGTGGACTGTTTGCAGTAGATAGAGAATATTTTTGGGAGATTGGATCTTATGATCCTGGTATGGATGTCTGGGGTGGAGAAAATCTGGAAATTTCTTTCAGAGTAAGAATATATGTATTTAAAATATTCTTTGGTTTCTTTAAAATCTTTTAATTTGCCGCTAAGAAACTTAATAAAATGGCCAAATGGTTAGCACGTGCGCGCTGTATCATAAGGTCTGTCATTGAGTCAACTGGCATAGTTTCGATTCCCCGATTCGACGTGACGAGGAGTAGGGTTGTCTGTCCAACCTCATGTGTTTTTTCTGAGCCCTCCTGTTTCTTCCCAATGCTAAAGACCCCTACGCGCAAGTGAATTATTGAAATAAAATTGAACCAAGTGTTAGTCCCAAAATGACCTAGTGTGTGTTGAGCGGACGATATGAGATGAGTCAGTTTTGATGATTGATCGTAAATGTTTTTTGGTTTGTTTTTTTCAGGTGTGGATGTGTGGGGGACGTTTAGAATTTATACCATGTTCACGAGTTGGTCATATATTCCGCTCTAGTCATCCCTATACATTCCCTGGTAATTTTTACATGTAACAACTTCTTACTACATTTCTGTAAAGTCCCTCCCCCCATTTGGAAAGAAAATCTTTCACATTTCATGCCTTTATGGTGTGAGCTTACCTTCAGTAAAAAAAAACATTTATTTCCTTATATTCTGTAAAGTCCCTCTTCCACTGGAAGCAAAAAATTTCATACTTTCATTTGTAAGCTTACCTACAGTAAAACAATATATTTCACACCTGGCATCAAGAAAATCAAGGTCCATCTTATAAATTGCAAACTTTTGTATTATTGTAAAAAATTGCAAAAAACTCTGGTGTTTGTAAACTATTATTTATTTCTACAGGTAATAAAGATACACATGGAATTAATTCTATGAGATTAGCTGAAGTATGGATGGATGAATATAAAAGACTATTTTATGTCCATCGTAAAGATTTACTCGTATGTACAGTAGTAGTTATTATGTTTTAATTCTATCATGTCTTTGTTCACTAAATTGTACACTACAACCTAATTTTATTTCAAATTCCAACTGTCAAGGGTTCCCCACCCAACATGTACACCAGACCTCAATTTTTCGTTCAAGCAACGAGACATTGTCCTTGCAACACTGACGTGGGGAACACACGGTGAAAAATCTTAAGGTACTTTCTCAGACAGCACAGAGATCGAACCCAGAACTTTCTGTTTAGTGCCTCACCTTGACTACCTGGAGTTCAATGTGGGCTAAGAAGAGCCTATGTGTTGTTTTTAACTATCGAGGTGTCACCATGTCAGATGAGACAAGAAACTGAAGGCCATCTGTCTGCACATTGGTATGTTAGTGAAAAACATCTTCAAGTTTGGAATTCAAGGAATTGTAGATGGAAATCCTTAGTAAGTATATATGAAATGAAACCATTGTCATGGTGTTATTATTAATATTATGTGGTAAATTATATTTTAGGGAAAATTTCCAGGAGATTTAACAGAAAGAAAAGCTTTGCGTGAAAAATTACAGTGTAAAAGTTTTAAATGGTATCTTGATAATGTATATCCTGAAAAATTTGTTCCCGACGAAAATGTTCATGCTTGGGGAATGGTAAGAAATTATAATAAGAAATAAATACAGTATAACATTCTCATTTAAAATATCGACAACGCTTATAATTAATGTCAATGGTATTTTGAATGTTACAAGGCATACACCGACAACATTCTAAAATAATTTCACTCTAATTGAAAAAGAATTAGAGAGCCACTAGAATTAAGTTGTGAGGAGTTTCTTGTCCTCTCTGTTCATACACCACACTATATAATTAAAGATTGGATTCATGGTGGAACCATATCTAGAAATTGTTGTTTGGAAAGTGCAGAAATACAGCAGTTAATATCAACATAAAATGAACAAAATTTGATCATTTCTTTCATTAAGAGTAGCGCTTGAACAGGGCCACATTCAATTTTTCTAAATATTGATTTAAATAGCTGCCATCATTATCTTCTGTTGGAATGTAGAAACAGATAAACTATCACTTTTAAGTCTGAAGTCAGTTTGAATATATCTATCTACAAAATAAAATCGATCAATGTCTACCTGCAAAATAATCAATATACTGTCTTTGTGTTATTAATGAGCCTATAGTTGTTGATATACATGTTGCTTTACCAACTAAAGGATCAATCAAAAGGTTAAAACATTGCTAGATTATTTTATAAACAAGTAAGATGATCAATCGAGATGTTAATGAGATAATAATACTTTGACAATTCCCACTATGCTATGTACAATAAGAAACAAATGCCCTTTAACCACCAAGAGATGTAAGCACACATGAATATAGTAAATTATTATCTCTACACTGATAAAATATGCAGAGTAAAATGAGTATGGTTAGAAGCAGTGCTGTGGGCATAATTGTTAATGAATAGATAACGACTGGTATCTTTTGATCATGTTCTGATATAATGTATTCCATGCAAGGGAGGTAACTTGGTTTTCTCATGGAATCATAGTGTAAATATTATTCCACTACTGTCCATTATATTTATCACATCTGCCTATTAATAGTATTATCTCAGTTACTGGTTGGGAAAAAATATGTTTATTTTTTAACCATAAAATATGTCTCTGTTTTAGGTTAGAAATCCCAGCAGTAATTTGTGTTTAGACACTTTACAAAGAGATGAGAAGATTGTATTTGAAATGGGAATTTTTTCATGTCAAAATGGTGTCAGTGCTAATCAGGTTAGTTTTGTAAACCTTTGAGCATTTGTGCTCTTTTATATATACATCGCAATATTACAAACCAATAATTATTCCCAATAAATGATTTCAAATGACACAAGTAGTCTTTATTTCTACTGACTCTTATTTGATATTTCTTGTGTCCTTCTATAACAGACTAAACCAGTGTTGGGATTTCAAATTTATTTTTGTCCGACATTTTTACCGAAAATAAAGGGGTACAGACCACAATTATAAATCACAATATTCAAATTCGCACCTTGTTTTTTTTTTTTCATATTTAATTCCCATACGATATTCAAATTTATGTCAGTAATATTCATACGAAATTATGTGTTGTCGTAATACGATAGAATGAAAGAGTGCCACCAGTAATATTTCTCTAAAATTACCATATTTTTCGGGGTATACATCAAGTCCGGCCTTCGTTGTATTCTCCGTTTCAACTTATATACAGATGAAGGTTAAAAAAAAAAAAAGACTTGCATGCCCTATCGTCCCAAACAATTCACTACTTACACTATTCCAATTGAAATATTTGTCGACATTTCTTACCTTGTTTATTTCTTTAGTTAAAAACATAGCCCCCATTCAAAATTGTATCATAAACCCGAGAATATGCCATCAAAATTTACAATATTTTCTTCTGACATTACTCTTGTAATGTTTCCATCTTGTAATTTTACAAATCTTGCGAGATTTCTACTTTAGTTTTGGGTTATTGTGTTATTACCATGTGTCTTCAGAAACATTGTCGAGTATTTATGGGATAAAGCATGTGTGTGAAATATCTTTATTTAAAGTCTGCTTCCACTGAAGTGATATCGCAGATAATTTATCGGATATATTGATGGAACTTAGTGTGTAGTTTAATTGCTTGATACTTTTGAAAAAAATAAATGTGCGATTAATTAACATGTGTCATCTATTTATTTTGGGTTTTCGGCGGGGGACATCAGCCTCACTGTTGGCTTGTTCAGCATATCTTGATGTCCGATGGAGCATATTCCTGGTCGGACGTTTGGAAAATAGCGTAGGACATGTCCAGAATATACAGGAGAAATCCCAACACTGGACTAAACAATATGTTACTTACTGTCATACAACAGACTAAACATCCAGGACTCTAAAGAGGAGGGAATGTTTGTAAATTATAGTTTTATTCTGAAGAAGCAAAAAGTGAATTTCATAAAATGTGCCAAATACAACCCTTTTGAATTCGGACAATATAATTGTATTTTGATATTTAATATTCAGTATGACAAACTACATGTATTGAGTGAGAAAATAATTTGTTTTTCTTGTTTGTTATTTTTTCAGGTATTTTCCTACAGTTTGGATGGTGAATTAAGACGTGAAGAGGGATGTCTGACAACACATGGTGAAGATGGCTCTGTAGTAAAATTAGAACAATGTCGAAATAATTCATTACAAAAATGGAATCATGACAAGGTATATTATTTTATTCTTTAATTAGCTCTTGATGCTGGAATGTCATGGATTTGAATGCCTTCAGGACTTTGGAAATATGGTTCCCGCTTGTCTTGAACAAGGCTATAACCTTGTGGATGAAAGCAGAGATCCGTTTTACAAATTGTCTTTTGTAAAAATCCCTTGGTAGTTGGATTTCAAAGGCAGATATGTCTGTCTGGGAAATATTTTGATCTATTTAATGTTTGTAAATCTATTTGATCATATATTGATAAAATATCTCACTTTTGAAAGCCTTGTTAATTATTCCATGAAGTGCTGTTGGTCAGCTTCTAGCTAGCGACCAAACATTGAAATTGTGTCCTTAGTAACAGTGACTATTAGACCGTTATTCAATATATTTTAATATATTTTATTCCAGTTATAAAAATCCCCGGTTGTATGGGCAAGGAGTAGGGTCGCCTGTCCAACCTCATGGGTTTTCTCCGGGTCCTCCGGTTTCCTCCCACTGCTAAAAAGACCCCTACGCGCAAGCGAATTATTGAAATAAAATTAAAACCATATGTTAGTCCCGAAATGACCTAGTTTGTGTTGAGTGGATGTTAAACCCCATTTCTCTCTCTTTCGCTCTCCAGTTTTAAAATAAATTTCAAACAATGGAACATTGTATTTAAAAATTACCCATTGTTTTCTGTAAACAACAGTTTATCTGTCCCAATGAATACACAATTATTTTTTTTACTTTGTCGCTCACTTTCTTTGTCTTTAATGGTGTGATTGTTTTTTCTCTTCAGGAAAGTGGTACCATAAAACATGTAGAATCTGGGAAATGTTTAGACAGATCAGATATACCCAGTGGTAAAAGTATTATAGTCAAAATATGTAAAAAGGGAGTAGATTCACAGAAATGGGCCTTTGAACATTATTTAGATTAAAAATCGTTGTAAATTATATTCTCTTTACCTCAAGGACATAGTCCTTTTTTAAATTTAAAAAAAATTGAAGAATTTTAGTATTTGTTTTATCTATGTGCTGAGTCAAATGAATTGTTTCCCTAATTTATGTCAATAACAGCAACTGGAACAAGAGTCTGAAGTATATTGATATTTTTAAAAAAATTATTCATCAACAAAAGATTTCACAGAGTATATTTTAGTGAAGGATATGTTTTCAAATATATAAAACAAGAAAATATTATACATGTTGTTCCATTCTTCTTTTTTTTTCTTTTTACAAACAAATATTTTTCTTGGACAATAAAAAGCCTTGTAGTTCTAGTCAAAAAATTAATTTGCATTTAGTCAAAGTTACATGTTTCTTAATTTGATATTTAAATGATGATACTTTTTGAAATTTTTATCCCGTACCAGGGAAAAATTCTAACTGAATGATTATGCTAATTTTGATATTTGAAAGTTAGTATTTTGTCTTTAAAGTTCCAACTGATCAATAATCCATAATTTTGATTATTCCTGATATATAAATATTGTATTGATATATTTATAAATGCATATGTTTTACAAGATACAAAAAAAAAGTCAATAATATTTACTTTTTAATTATACAGTAATTACATACTGCTTATTATTTAATTACATGTTTGTATTGTATAAGATGTTTATTTATTACAAGCCTATTCAATCCTTATTTAAGAAATCCTTCAGTTTTCTGATCTTTGTGTATTGGATGTTTTTTTTTTCTTTATTTTTTTGTTTAAAATCATAACTGACAAATCATTTATGGATGCAAAGTATTAAGTTTAATAGTTTAAGTATTTTCTTTTTTTTCTTTTTATATTTTTGAACTATAAAAAAAACAAGGTTCTGTGAAAGCCACAAATTAATTATTGGGTTGTCTTCCTTGACACATTATTTTCATGTTATGACATTCCATTTTTGTAACAAAAGTTTTGGTGTCTGAACTAAGTGATTTTTTTTTTCAAATTATTTGAGCAAAAATGCTTACTCTGTTCTTAAAAGCTTATTTCTTTCTTTTTCTTAGAGCTTTGTAAATATACAATAATTACAGAACAGCTATGATTTCATTATGTGCATATTATTGAATACCATTTTTCAATTAATAATTTTTTTTTATTGTAAATAAAAATGAGGGAAATAAGTGTTAATATGAATCTGTTTTATGGGAGACTTTTATTGGTGAAATGTTAAATCTGAATGTTCTTTAATTGAACAGGTTGTGCCTGTGTTCTGTCTTTATTGTATTCAAATCTTAAATTGTTATATATTCTAATTTTGTTATGAGAGACTTGATTGTAATCTTAATAAAAGTGTATTAGGTATATTTTAACCGCTTACGTGAAAGATACAGTATATCCATTCTAGTCAATTTGTGTAAAAAATATTTTTATGGGGCATATGCAGCACTTGGATAGACATTTCTATTGGTTTTACGAAAAACTAAAATCGATAATATTGAGCTAAGATATCCCACTTTGCAGTTATTTCATTTTTGGCTGGGATGGTGTGTACTGTAATTTCACTTAAGTACTTGGATTATAGCTGTAGTATGGTAGTGATGTTCTTGTCAAAAACTGCCCCCGAATCCATTCACTTGATTTGATATTTGTTTATTTGGTGCAATGTCTATTTTCTGTCTTGTCCGCAGGTTTATCTTGTAGATTTTTGTAGATGATATTACACATATACTATAATATTAATATCTGCTTAAAGTATAATATATAAAATACATTTAAGATATCAAATAGAAAAAACAAAACATAATGAATTATTTGTATTTGAAAGCTATGAATATATTGATTTAATATCTGCTTAAAGTGTAATATATAAAATACTTTTAAGATATATTACACATATACTAGATTATTTATATCTGCTTAAAGTATAATATATAAAATACATTTAAGATATCAAATAGAAAAAACAAAACATAATGAAATATTTGTATTTGAAAGCTTTGAATATATTGATTTACATTTATTTTAAAGGCACTGATCATGAACTATCATATTGTTGCCATATCTCATAGAAATCCAGTGATCATTGCCATCTTCATTAGCCTGGTAGGTGCAGAAAAGTAGGATAGTAAACCCCATTTCATTTTATTTGACAATTCCGTTTTTTAGCTATATGCAATTTCTTGTTTTGTTCCATCACAACCTCTGACATACAAAGACTTCTAAACAAATTTAAAATAAAATTATTTTATCTCACATGTTAGAAAGTGTAAGTAATAAAAGAATACTTCAAATGGCATTATGGTAGAGAGCTATTGATATATAGATTAGTAAATGGTAAATGTTTTATGTTTAAAAGCAATGTAATTGAAATACTAAATTTGAAGTTTAATATATTTGTAATAAACTTTTGATATGAAATGCTAAAATTGAAGTTAAATAAATTTGCAATATTATGATATGAAATACTAAAGTTTAAAGAGGAATTATCACTCATAACAGAAATTAATTGAAATTATATATAATTTTATATGACATCAATGTTCAAATTAAATGTTTGCTTACCAAAATATTAAAAATTTACACTCTGGCTGGTATGGATGTCAACTCTTTGAATACAATGGGCTATAATGTGTACAACTTTTTATGAATCTTAATATCTCAGCAATGGATTGTTAGCAGTGTCTCAAATTTTGAAATCAATCCAAATTATAATGTATATGTAGCACCAAATTATGGCAAATTGAAAATGCTAATGATTCTTTAAGTAAGATATGATAAACAGAAGTTAAAGTAGTATTTTTGTTATGAATGTTATTTCAAAGCTGTAATATATTGTCATACATAATATTGTTATTATTGAGGGTCAAGTACACTATAGAGTCCTATTATTTGTTTTAAAGTAGGCCTAGTTGCTGATGCTTGTACATAGTGGATTTTATTGTAAATAGTTTTAAATATATGTACTTTGATTTAATTTGACATAATTTATTTAATTTAGACCTTGAAAAGATATCTGAATAAAAGTTTATAATCTTTAATTACAAATATAAATGGTGTCAAATATGCATATATAGAGAGTGATTTCTCATGTGTAAAAACGTTTAAACCTGAGGGGTAGTCTCAGATTTCACAGGTTACTGTAAATAAAAGTGGGTAAATCGGGCACAAAAAGTAAGGACGACAAGTTGATGTCATTTACATGTACGCTACAATAAAGTCTAGAAGTTTGTATTATTTACATTACAATAAGGTTCAGAAGAAGTTTTGTGTTATTTTACATTACAGTAAGGTCTAGAAGTTTTATGTTATTTTACATTACAATGAGGTCTAAAAGTTTGTTATTTTACATTTACCATTACAACATTAATTATGGTCTAGAAGTTTGTTATTTTACATTTACCATTACAACATTAATTATGGTCTAGAAGTTTATTATTTACACCATATTAAGGTCTGAAAGTTTATATTATTTACATTACAGTAGGGTCTAGAAGTTTATGTTATTTTACATTACAGTACGTAGGGTCTAGAAATTTATTATTTTGCATTTACCATTACAACATTAATTATGGTTTAGAATTTACACCATAATCAAGTCTAAAAGTTTACACCATAATCAAGTCTAAAAGTTTATATTATTTACATTACAGTAAGATCTAGAGGTTTATGTTATTTTACATTACAGTACGTAGGGTATAGAAATTTGTTATTTTGCATTTACCATTACAACATTAATTATGGTTTAGAATTTACACCATAATCAAGTCTAAAAGTTTATATTATTTACATTACAGTAGGATCTACAGGTTTATGTTATTTTACATTACAGTAGGTAGGGTCTAGAAATTTATGTTATTTACATTACTTATGATCTAGTAGTTTAGATTAGATACTACTACAGTAAGGTCTAGAAGTTTGTTATTTACATTTAACCTACAATAAGGTCCAGAAGTTTATAATATTTACACAAGAGTAAGGTCCAGAAATTTATGTTATTTACATTACAATAATATCTTGTGACATATATACCGGTAGTCTGACATTTTTTATCTACCGGTAGTCAATAAACAGACAATTTGGCTTGGGCAATCGTTACTTATCACAGAACCTAAAATTGATAAAGAATTAAGTTATGTTTGATCTTCATGTACCTGCAGTGTAGACCAACCACAGTTTAAAAAAGGAATGCTGTTAATAAAAATTAAAACAGAATTGGAATACGCCAACACCCATATAATCTTCTTCAAAAATATGTTATTTTTTTTTTGTAAAATACAGCAATGTACAGATACTTTAAAGATGTGTTCGCAAATGTTGACTAAAAAGACTAATTTGTTAGTCATGTTGACTGTTGTTGCATAGATTTTTACGTCCATAAAACTACAGTTGTCCATATTTGTTATTTGTTATAGAGAAGTGCCTTCTGTAATATTACATACTGTTAATATAAAATATGTATCATCCAAGACTGACATGTTCATAGTTAATATATTAACTTTAATGTTTAAATACCCATCGAGATCAACATTTTCTTCACAAACGACAATCGAAAGTTTATTTTCAATCATATTTTTAAGAATGACATTGTTTGTTTATTGTCCATATAAACATAAAAATGTGTAGTATTTTTAGAATTGAAGAGCTTTGAATCTTATTTAAAAATTATCTGGGAATTCTTAAATGCAATTTGTATCAAAAGATCCAGATAATATTTTGTGCGTAGAATAAAGTATGGCTATTTTTTATACATAATAGAACAAAGATGTGAAATTAAATACTTATATTAGAGAATGTTCTCATTTGTATTTAAGAGAGTTGTACAGCTTTATGGATTTGATGGTACAAGGAACTGCTATGCCAAGGGGAAATAATTGCTTTTGTTACAAAATAAGGAAGATTGTGCTTTTTACATTTTGACCTTATTTAATAAACTTATTTTTATTAATGGATTTTTTTTCTCTTTATTCTAATGAAATTTTGATATGTATCCATAGCATCTTTCATTATGGCGTTGCTATACATCTGGTAGTATAAAAATGAGAAAGTAATTGTAATGATTACATTCATAAAGTAATGTAATGTACCACAGCCCTGGTACATTACGGGGCTGCAAATGTATGTAGGTGTAACAGCCAACAGGACTATGTAATTTGTGAGAATTTAAATGCTAATAGTTTAGAGAGAGAGAGAAATGGGGTTTAACGGTCACTTGGCACAAACTAGGTCATTTCGGGACTATCATATGGTTCAATATTTTATTTCAATAATACGCTTGCGCATATGGCTATTAAGCAGTGGGAGGAAACCAGAGGACCCGGAGAAAACCCACGAAGTTGGACAGGCGACCCTACTCCATGTCACATCAAATAGGTTAGACTTTGAGGTGTAAAAGTTACTGCGTGGATGTTATATAATGACCACTCTAATTGTAATTATTTTGCAAATGTAACTATTGCTGTAAACCACTCATGTTTCAAAAACAGTACACCATAATGAGAAACAAAATAAACAATGTGTACGTTGACAATTTATTGTTACCTATTACTACATGTACATGTAGGTATCGCTCATTAACACAGGCTTTATTTTGTCAAGAAATCTTTTATTCACACGCGGGGACCTTATAAGGACAGTGTCTAGTTGTTCAGATGGGCAGACCGAGTAAAATTTCACTCATGGCACAATGTATGGCTTATATCTGTCTACATTAGCCTAGTCGGTGGAGAAAAATAGAACATTAAACTTCATTTCATTTCATATAATTTTATTCATTCAGTATAACAAGATGGGGGGGGGGGGGGCTTAGGCCTATTGGATATTAATGCAAGCTAATTACCCACTATTAACCATTTGAAAAGGTAATTAATTACTATGTCAACCATTTGAAAAGGTAATTAATTACTCAATCAACTTTACTAGTCTCACCCATAAGCACAGTCAATTACTCAGTATCACACTTCAGTACGCAATATCACCCATTTAATGAAGCTTATTACCTCATCTGTTAATGCAGCCCATTACACATTATTATCTGTACAGCCTCATTACAGTATTATCTGTTAAAACAGTTCAATTACACAGTATTATCTGTTAATGCAGCCCCATTACACAGTATCACCCATTAACACAACCCATTACACAGTATTATCTGTTAATGCAGCCCCATTACACAGTATCACCCAGTAACACAACCCCATTAGGCAGTATTATTATCTGTTAATGCAGCCCCATTACACAGTATCACTCCTTAACACACCCCATTACACAGTCTTAAATTACCCATACTCTGTTCAGCGAAAACCTGAAGATAAGAATCATTATTTGCATTAAAAAAAAAACTCCAGATGTTTTTAACAATCATTTTATTGATACATAGACCTACAAGTACAGTAACAAAACAACAATGATTATTAACACAAGGCAACAGTGAGGTTGATGTTCCCCGCCGAAATCCCACAATAAATAGATGACACATATTGATTAATTGCACATTTATTTTTTTAAAAAGTATTGAGCAATCAAACTGATTATCTATACTTAGTCGAAGCATAAAATGTTCAAGATCAAACTCAGTACCTGTTAATGAAACTATACACTAAGTTTCATCACTCTCCATCAGTTAGGATCAAAGTTATCTTGTCTCAAAGCATCACCAATGAAATTGCTTAGCTCTGCTTAGCTTTAGTGGGAAATGTTGATCTTTGAACTCAGTCAAGACATTGCTTATATCTGCTTACCCTAAGCAGAAAATGCTCATCTTCGAACTCCACCTACACCACGTCCGAACATTCTAGCTCAATTACAAGTTATTGTGTCGAAAAAGTATGACGGCCAGACAGACGGACCCATATTAATAGTCCCCTACTTTCTTCGAAAGATGGGGAACAATAACCTGTACTACATCTGCTATACAATAACAATAACTCATCACTATACCCACATTTATAATGTCATTAAAATGACTAGACCTCTTTGATTTGGAACAGCAATAAAATTGTCAATTTCATTGGATTTTAAATGTTGATTTATCTTGTAGGATGACAATCTGTCTTCGTTGAAAGTTTTACGTTTATAGATAAAGCCAGTTTTAAGATCGATCGATTTGGTAGAGAAAAATTAGTAAAGCCAGTATGGAGATGTAACCTATTTGATATTCCATTTTATAATCAACACAGTAGGAGAAAAATTGAACTGAAATTAGTAAATAGTACGGCATCCAATTACTCTTTCAATCTTTCAAAACAAAAATTTTAACTTTTAGACTCTAGAGCCCCCCATCACTAATCAAAATAACACAACAGATCAACACGTTCAATACCTTGACCAAAATCAAAGAAGTATAGTAGTTCATGAAGAAGGGTATTTACTAATTTCATTAAAGGATATGAAATGAAAATATTTTTAACACAGTGAATAACATAATATACACAACCTTGGCACAGTTACCGGTAGGTTTGGTTACAGAATATTGAGTGAGGTAGGGGAATTATATTCAAACAGTGGATATATGATGTGATAGTGCTGTCAATTACAGTTAAGTGGTGGAAAATAAATTTAAACGGGCTAAATATATCAACATGGGAATGTAATGTGATTGGAAGACACAGAAATTGAGGAATGCAGTGAAGCCAGAAATAAAGTGAGACGGTAAACTTGTGTTAAAGTGAGAGTTAGTTGTGAATGTGACGGGGAGTACACCTATGTCCGTGATGTAAAGGCCAGGGTGGTGCATGCAGTGCTGTGTTGTAAGGTCAGGGAATAGGATACATCAACTAAATGTACATGTACGAACATAACAATAGTTCCCAGTTTATTAAATAATAATATTAAAAATTGACTTTGAAATCCAGAATAAATTATGTAAAGCAAGCACACGTTTTATTGCAATCAGTCGTCATTAATGGCAGCTAAAGAAAGCTTCTGGAAAAAACAACCCAGTTCACAATTATCAACGATGTCTCCGAGGTCCTGCATTAAAATCACAGATATTGTGAAAAACAAATTGCATTTAGCAGTCAGTATTTATAATTACTAAATAGTAGTCTAGTATCTGAATATAATATTTCTGGGCTGTACTATCATATATTTCACTGAGGTTCTGATTATGGCACAAAACTAACATGTAATTTCCATATTACAAACACGTAATAAAAACAGTTGTTTGTAGTTGTTCCCAATATAAGTATTTTCATCTAATCACAATCTTTGTATTTTCATCCAGTCACAATCCTTCTTCGTTTTACTCTCGCAAATCATTCATCGTAATATGATCGCATTGCAACTGAAAGCCACATACTAAAATAGGAATATAATCTAAAATCTTATAAAATCAATTCAACAACATGCCATGTCTGCTCACAGTGGCAACGCACACGTTTTACTACTTGCTCGTTGTTGATTACAAACATCCCAGAATTCCATTGGTGTCACATGACTGAGAAAATGAGCCTCAATCTCGAGCCTATTAATTTTAACACTTTCATCAACCGACACAACTTTCTTAAGTGTTCCTTGTTTCCTGTAGAAAAAGTTTTTAAATTAAATTTAAATTTTATTACAGAATTAGATAAATACAGTTTTATATATCTATTTGTTCGGTCATACAGAAATAAAATGAAATGGGGTTTAACGTCCTACTGCTCTTATACTGGGCTAATGAAGACGGGCATACGCCATACAGTGTGCAATGAGGGAAATTTTGCTCTGGCAGCGGCACTTTCACCTACTCTTATATCGAATTCCAAATGCAAGGGGATCTTTTACGTGCATTCCAGTATATACACGGGACCTTGGTTTTTCGTCTCATCCGAAGGACTAAACCGCTGTCTTTGTCAGGTCCTCCGTTCTGCACCACTGACAAGGGGAAACCACGTCGGAAAATCCTGATAAACTTTCTCCGCCAATGCAGGGATCGAACACCCGACCTCCAGGCTAGCATTTGGTCATACAGGTATTAAGCTTAAAAATATTCCTCTTCTACACCATCAATACATCATATATACACAAGACAATCTTGGTTAAAGGAGCTAAATCCCTATTCTTTGGCATCTAGAAATTGACACAAATGGGTCGTAACGCATATAATAATGTAATATAATTCTGAATGTATATAAACTGATCTGCATTCAATTGTTTCTGTTTTTATTGTAATTTCAAATCAGTTATATATGTTTGGCGAAATACGCAAGGAGTCCAAATGGAATGGCAGTCTACACTGGTAGTATTCTCCTTTGAGGTATGTTAAGCCTCGTTCATCGAGTCATTTCATTACAAATGGCACTCGAAAGCATTCTGGCACGCGATTTGTATGCCAATTTTAAAATTTTCATTTTGCCTTAAATATTGGATATCCAGAAGCCCATCTGGATAACAACATCAATGCTGATTTAAATTGACCAATAAGTCTTGTTTGCAATGTTGAGACTGTTGATGACTTGCCTCCTTTAAAACAGTAGCAGTCGAATTAGAAAACTCATGCCTTGACTTGTAATGCCACAGATGTGGTTTGAAGATACATGTACAAAGCCCTGAATATTTCCAGATTTCAGACATTCATCTTTGTCTATGTATATCCATATTTCAACATAAAACAATACATACCATGTTTCTGAATCAACTGCTGACAGTGTTAAAAGTCTGGCTTCTTGATATTGTGTCATTTCTTGCAATGATGTCACTTCCTGTTCATTTGGCGAAAATAGAAGTCCACCAACCCTGTAAGAAAATATTTTGTATATACTGAACAAACATTGCTGACTTACTTCTGCTCCAATGAATAATCTCACGATATATTTAACAATTCTGTTGATAATTTTATTTTGTAGTATTGATTTCACATGACTTCAAAAATTTAAAAATAAACAGGGGGATAGTCTGAAATTCCATAGGGTTTTTCTTCCTGGGTGTAAATGAACAATCCTGGTGAGTTTTAAAACAAGCGGTCGCCACGTAAGATATGCCCACATTTTGCAAGAGATGGACAGAGGACAAGCTAAAAAAAAGTGATTTTTCATAAAATCGGGGGCCATATAATTCAGGATGTTATGGTCAGACATGCAACAATATCAATAGGAACCAAGATCTTTGAGACATAAATATATATATATATATTAAAATTTCATCAAAATCTGATAAAAATTGTGACCTCTAGAGGATCAACAAGTTAAGCTGTAAACATTTTTTGTTACATGAAACACCTAAATATCACACATACCTGAACATGGCCTGTTTAACAGTGGGTCGATCAACAGGGTCGTTTAGTACCAAATCACGTAGAATTGTACGGAACTCTGGAAATAACTCTGATGGTAGTTCTGGAATCTTTGAGTTTTCATAATGGGGAACATTTGGTGACGAGGTTGGGAATGCATCTTCTGGTTGTAGAATACTATAAATCATTCTTGCTGCAGCAAAACCATCTGATTTACTGTAGATATCTTCTAATAATACCTGAATTATATTCAACATTTTCTCATGTAACAAGTTTTTACTTATATTTTTTTTATGCTCTTAGTTTTTCCTTTTTATCATGTAAATGCAACATTGTCTTGTTCTATAACGTCTTTGTTAGGCGAAAATGAGCACATTTAGCTGGCAGTTGTGCACTATAGATGTGTGCTATAAAAGGGTGTAATAATAGTAATAAAAATCACGAATGAATTATGTTAAAATGACCAGACCTCTTTGATTTAAAAAAAGTTTTGATATTATTAAATTGTAGGTATAGATTTGTTTTTTGAATTGTGAATTCATATAATACTTAAAATATTATGTCAACACATAATGTCAAGCTGCAACTGATTGTTTCAAAATCCAATCTAAACAATTTTGCTTAATATGTGAAACAAAAATGTAATCACATACATGTAGATGTTGTTAAATAACTAATTAAAATAATATATCAGATCAAACCATTACAATACTTTATTTTTCATGTCATCAAAGGAGTTTAGCTCTTTTTAAAAGGGGTCACGGTGGCTAAGTGGGTAAGACGCTGGCTTGCTAGAAAGGAGGTCGGGTGTTTGATTCCTGCTTTGGCCGAGAAACTTCATCCAAATTTTCTGGTGTGGCTCCCCCATTGTAAGTGATGCAGGATGAAGGGCCTGACAATGACAGCTTTCTAGTCATTTGGATGGTATGAAAAACCGAGGTCACGTGTACACATTGGCATGCACATATAAATCTAATATGTTGACATTTCACAACCTGTTGGGCCACTTTAAATACATAGCGATGTGGTATCTCAAAAATGAAGATATCAAATTATTTCTATTTTTCTTTATATATAGACTTACAGTTTGAGGTAATAGCTCAGGTGAACATCGAGAATAGCGACACAGTTCTGGTGCCCATGCGTGAGAATTTCCTGCAGACGCCTGGCCCTTTTCTACAAATCTTGACGGTCGACCATTACGGTCATTTAAGCAGCGGGCTAATCCAAAATCACCCAAAACAGGTCGAAGATAATAATCTAGAAATATGTTGTCAGCTTTTATATCACGATGTACTATTTTCTTGCTCTGTAGGAATACTATAGAAGATAACAACTGGTACACAAACTGTAAAAGAAATAGTTCTGAAAGTCCATACAGCGGTGTTTCCATAGCTTGTTTTTGTTCCAGCATGAACGTCTTGAGAGTGGTAGGATATTCTGGTAGAACTAAAAAAGTTGTTCTATTGGCCATTTCTATTGGGACATCCAAATTCTGTGGGACTAGCAAAGACTGAAATCGTTTAAAGCTGGCAGTTGATCCCTGGTAGTAATGTAGGATGTTGATTATATTGGGGTGACCAGAGGATAACAATAACGGAACCAGATACTCAGGACCAAAACTATCCACCAAATATTCATCTATACTGTAACCACAATTATGATCAAAAAACTGTAGGTTTATTAGGTTTATCATCATCTAGAAAAAGACAAAAAGATATTATTATCTTTAATGAAACATACTCTCACAGCAGCTAAATCGTCTGGGCATTTGACAAAGGTTGTCTCAGATGATGACTTTTGTCGTTGGAGCATTAACAAGGTTCTACATGTACAAAGTAAAACAAAGTAATTATAACTAATTAAAGATACATTATGGGAGATTCGATAACGAGTTGGCAGTTAGTTAAAAACAAGATAATGTAAAAGGAATTTGCTGAAAATTTCATTCAAATTGATCCACTATGAACCAAGAACTAAGCGGTTGAAATTTCCGTCTAGCCTCGATCATCAATGCTAAAGTCAGTACGATAAACAGCATAGTCTTGATTATCCATTTAATCGTTAAATCGTGAAGGAAAGTTATGTAGTAAATCGGCTCATAATCCACTAAAGATCGCAGGCTCTTGCATAATGTATGTTTAATGGAGATTGTTGAAATTTGATAGACTTATGTTCTACTAATTTAAATAATACAGATGGAATGATAAATTTTGTTGTGAGAGCATTCACAAATGTATAGGCTATAACTCGAGAAGTTGATGAAAACTGATAGGCTTCTCCGTTTTACTACATGTAATTTCAATAATGCACATACATTTCATCCAGATCAGATCACTTTTGTCAATTGAGCATTCACATGGTTCCACAAAGTGAAAAAGTAACTCTAGAAGTAATTAATGGAAATTGTTGAAATTTGATAGGCTTCTTCAGTTTACTAATTTAAATAATTAGTATCAATTTCATACAGATGAGATGATGACTTTTGTAGTGGAAGTGTTGACAAGTTTATACAAAGTGAAACAAGGGCCATAACTCTAGGAGTAATAAATGGAAATTGTTGAAATTCCATAGGGTTGTTTCAACAATTTATATAATGCATATCAGTTTCATACAGAGGGGATGAAAATTTTTGTCGTGAAACAAGGGCAATAATTCTAGAAATAATTAGGCTTCAATGGTTTTTTTATCTCACTAATGCAAACAACATATATAATTGGAAAAAGATCTGATGATAAATGGAGGCTGTAGAGTGCTCACAAAAAATTGTTGACGATGTACAGACCAATCAAGCGACGTACAGGGGTTAAAATATACAACCACATTTACATGTGGGCGTATATAAAAATTAACGACAACTATTCTGAATGAAGTCTGTATCACTACCAGCCTGAATACATTCACTTGATTTGATATAAACAATTTTTAGTTTAATGCTTGCAATGTCTGTGTAGTTTTTGCATCCTCTCCGTGGGATTACATGTAACATATGGGTTTTGCTTGTGTGTGGTGTTGTCCTCCTACACTTACTATGAAGGCAACAAAAATATTATCATAGCTCCCATACCAACCCACTCTGTTTATGTTTATTCATATGCATCAAACCACCTCAACCAACAGTAAATATCACTGTGTAGTATTTACTGGATCATCGTCTTTGACTTTCAACATTGTGCTAATTTGGTCAACTAGATACATTCCATCACTGTTTGTGCCGTTTCATAAAAAAGAGAGGATACAGTGTGTTTATGATAGTCAAAAGTGTCTGTATTTTGTTGACCTTTGGGTTGAATTTAATATATAAAAATATTGTCTATTTCCGTTGCATTAGTGATCCTAATGTCCTATCTAATAAAAATTGTTGATGAATTTGAAACCAATATCCAGTCGAGGCCAGAATATTGTTAACACTGCCCTAACATTATTCTGGACCAAAATGTTTTTAAAGGAAACATTCACTGAAGCAGGTCCTTTTGCTTAGTCATAATAAGTACACTATAAAAAAATTAAACAAATATAAAATTTTAAAGATCAAAAATGTTTATTCTATTAATAAATTTCACTACATTGGGTGCCACCATGTTCCTGGCTATCAATATTTCTCAACCAAATGAAATGAAATGGAGTTTAACGTCATTTCTCAACCAATCAAAACAAAGATTAATAACTACTTATTGTTAACGTCAGAGTGCTCTAGCCTTACAGACGATATGCCTGAATGTGAATCTAGAGTGTCCAAAAGCTAAAAAGGTGATTTTTTGCACAATCAGGGGCCATAATCGAGGATCCTACAGTTCGATATGCGCGAATATCAAAAGGAACCAAGATCATGAAGTTACTGTCCAACTCCAATATATGCCAATATCGAAAGGAGCGGAGATCTTTTGGAGATAAACCTATATTTCAAGTTTCATCAAAATCAAATAAAAATTGTGACCTGTAGCATGTCCACAAACAAATTGTGGACGGATGGACAGGGGAGATGATAGTATATACATCCACATGAAAATAAAACTTTAGGAAGTATGCACGATGAATCAACATATGTACACAGTACAGACAGGGATGACGACAACATACAACCACATTTAAATGTGGGCTTATGAAAAAAACAAGAAAAGAAATTTAATCAAACTAACAATTTCTCTAACCCTCAACATATTAATTCTTTTATTTGCTGGTGTTTTGTTTATTATAAAATAAAATAACTCACCTTTAACATATAAAATTTCTCTTTATGCTTAATTCTAAAAACTAGTGAACATGATCCGTCACGCTGCCCTGTACCATAATGATTGACAGGGATGTCACCAACTACTGTATATTCTCTATTCAATATCCATTCGCGCCCCGCTACATCCAGACTAAAATCATAGTCCAATCGTTGCCATAACTTTTGAACATTATCACATAGTTTTGACCAATCAAAAGAAATGTTTCTACTCCTAATCAAGTCTAGAATATTTTTATGGCAAAGTTTAAGTTCCGTTTTTTCACTGGATTTGAACCCATTTGTCAAACTTTTGGTTTCAGCTTCAGACACCCGTTTTGCTAGTTCCGTTTTATTCATATGACTTCGTCTTACTAGTTCCTGACGTGCTCTTTGCTCCTCAAACAACAATTGATGTGCTTTTTTTAATTCAATTTTTAATTTATCGTTATCCATTTCAAGAGAACCAATTTTGTCTTTGCAAATCGCAAGATCAATCTGTAAAACTTCAGCAAAAGATTCAACAGTTTCTTTGCTGATTTCAGTACTGGTCCCGGAAGAAAAATTCATTTCACTTTCAGTGGGTTCTCGTAAACCTGACTGATTGAATGCTAACATGTCCGAAGACGATGTCATCATCGATTCTGGCAGCATATGATCTGATCCTTCACAACACTCTTCTTGCATAAATTGGGAGGAAATATTGTAATTACTTTCTCGCAGTGAATGTTGCCTCAAATTTCGAGAAAAATTTGATGTTGAGGAAGAACCCAGATTATTAGTATATTCAACAGGCGGATGTGAATGCCAATTAGTAGATTTCAAGGGATTTCTTCTGTCAATCGAAGAAAGCTTGGATCTTTCAAATTCTGAAGAAAACAAGCATTTAAGTGTTAATTCAATAATTACATAAAACTAAAGACTATTCATTTCAATCCCTACCCTTTAAAAGTATTACCAACTGGATCCGCCCCTGTTGCCCATAAGCCAATCGCTAACTTACTATTTTTTTGATTATGTTTAAAGTATTACTAACCAATCTGATATTTATCTAAAATATCTGTTATAACATGAAAATTCTGTGAATGAGCTTCTTGAAGAGCTGTTTTCTTCTGTTTATTTTTAGTAAATGGATTGGCTCTGGCGTCGATCAATATACGAACAATATCAACAAAACCACGATAACAGGAAAGGTGTAGAGGTGTATCTCCTCGATCGTTCTGAACATTTACATCTGCTTTCCTACAAGAACAAAATCTGATTGATTAAAATTTTGTTGTACATGTACATGTATATAATAGTATAGAATTATAAGATGGATCATCAATACTAACAGAATCTTGAATTATCAACTGTGCCAGTAGGATGGTCAATGTATATTGTAAATATACGGTTTATCCAGATGTAATAAGTGATTACAACTATAATAATACATGGTAAAATTACAGTTTATCCGATGTATTAATTGATTACAACTACAATATTACATGGTATTATTAGTCTATCCAGATGTAAGTAGTAGTTATTAGCACACTTTCCGAGGTGTATCGGTGAATATCAGGACAGTTTTGGTCGAGGGGCCCAGCAGAGGCGGCTCCAAACCAAAACTGTCCTGATATTGACCGATACACCGAGGAAAGGTGCTAATAAGTTACTTACATCACATTTCTATCGAGTATTGTGAAGCAAAATGTGAAAAATAGTATTTATTATCGAGCCGTTTCAACCGAAAAGTGACAAATACTTTCTGCTCTTTCAATATTTATCCCTTTCTGAGCCTCACGTTACATTTCATGGTAGAATGATTTCGCAGTGGAGAGACGACCTGAGTAGTATTTACAAGTGCGTCTTGCTATGATATCTGAGCGTAAAACAATCACGTGTTTGTTTAGACCACATCGTCAAAACAACTTGTCTATGGCGTAGAGGACTGTGATATTATTAAATGTAGTGTAAAGGAAATGCGAAACGTGGGTCATTCCTGGTGAAAGTATGGAAAAACATCTGCTGGTAGTTAAAATCAGATTTGAGTCAATCTACATGTATAATATTGAGTACCATTAGACAGTAGTACCGTCCATGATAAAATTGGAGACTATCATAATTGGGTAACAGTAGAATCAAATGACAGCTACTGGAATATCTAACCTACTTTAAAAACAGGGCTGTCAGTAATTTTTCCCAGTTCTGCTAATCAAAAGTCAAATTAGCAAATTTAAAAATTGATTAGCAATTTTTCAGTTTCAATATACAACAACTAAATAAAAAGATATTACTTTAATTTCATTCTTAAATTTTTCAGCACTGCTACAGGTAGCTGTGACAGTTTGTGAATGTGATGTAGACTTTTGGTTAGGTCTTATGTCTGAAACCAATTCTTGGCAGTGGCTTCCAAAACCCCACTCATTTTAATTGTCATTTCCTCGTCAGAAAACAATTTCGTCTGCTTTTTATTGTGTGTTACTATTTTGTTCAATCGGACACACAAGGAAATTAATGAATAAACTTGATTAACTACACACACGCGATATAAACAATAATATTTTACAGGAATTCTTACTTTGATTTCCCATTTTACAATACGTTTACATGTATTTATTTTTCACATTTTATTTACAATAGCTGGAGAACTGGATCTATTTTTTTTCAAATTGAATACCGATATAATTACTCAAAATTGACCTTTCTCACAACATGAGTGGTACTACTTGATTCCCTATTTCCAGTTTAATAGTCCCTATTCATAGAGTTATGTCCCTGTATTATATAGTGTAATGAATTGTGTCTGGGTAGTACGAGAAGAAAATGTCAGACAGAGAATTCAGTTTTGTTTATAAAATTTTATTTGACATTTCTTACACATTGAAAGTGGTGAAAAAGCCTTCTAGTCTTCAAAATGTGGATAAATCTTGGTGTCAATATCCAAAATGACAGGCATATTAATGATTTTAATTTTTGATTAGCAACGGACAAAATACAATGTATGTATCGCAAATTTCACTGCAATACTGGTTGTCAGCAGCCCTGTTTAAAAACCTTTCTAGAAGCCTTTATTGTTCAATGATCACACTTAATGTTCCCTTTTAGGTGCACGGCATTGTGTACATGGGACCTCAATTTTTTTTTTATCCCATCTGATCAACTAGACATTATTGTTCCTTGCCATTTATGTCCTGCACCATTCAGATGAGTAACTTTCTCAACCAACACTGTAATTGAAGTTGGGACTGCCCAATTAGTGAACCAGCACCTTACTCACTGATCCACTACAGCTCCCCTTTTATAATAAACTTAATGAAATTTCATGCATGTTTACTAAATTCTGATACTCACCCTTCATAAATAAGAATCTTTATACAATCTATCTGTCCTCGATCTGCTGCAGCATGTAGCGGCGTGGACCCCCACTTAACTTTGGTATTTACTTGACTTCTAAAGTCTAGTAAAACTTTACAGATTTCGGGGTAACCTCGACAAGCACTCCAATAAAGAGCTGTAGCGTTGTCAGAATCCTGTTCTTCTACTGAATAGCCTGCATGGAGTAATTTAATCACTTCCTGAAGGTATCCATTTTTAGCTTGTGTGACAATGATTGACATTTTAACATTTTCGTTTCTTAGTCGTTGAACCTCATTGGGACAACAAACTTCATCCACATTACCTTCCTTTAAAATAATGTTTCTTTCTTAACTTCTTTTTTGTAGATACTTCAGAACATAAATTTAGGACCTTCACTTGGAAGTTTATAAATAATTCACTGTATATTATACAGCTATTGTTGTGCTATTGTATTAGTTTTTTGGTAGATTTAGTACCTCTGAAAATATCCATCCTGAAAAATAGAGCAAAGTGCATCAAATTAATAAAGAAGCTAGATTAAAATTTGCCATAAAGAACAAACAACAGACAGATTTAATCGGTCCATCCTAAATTTCAATGTAGATTCTTTGAAACTAAAAACAATGAGTAAGTTAAGTTGAAAACAATGTATGACCACTGTCTGGAAGTTGGTCAGAGAAAATTTGAAGCCGGCATGTACCAGAAGGCTACATATTGCAGCACGGTTTTCACTTCTGTCTTATTTGCCATTTTTGAATGGGGGATAGGGCTTGTTAGGCTATGAAACATACACACACAGCAGCTAAGCACCCATGCCATTCCATAATGGTGGTTGCAACCAAATCGATATCATTGGCATTTGGCCTAAGACAGGATTCTATGATATAAACAAGGGCAATAAATCTATCAGTAATTGTTGTAATCGTTATTCATCACAAATATCGAAACAAAGAATATACACTTAACGTAGATTACAGATGATAAGTTAAAGCATTCACAAGTTTATACAATTTGAGCAAGGGACATAATTCTCAAAGTTACAATGCATATAATTTTCAATATCACAATGGATGGCAACAAGATTTTATTAACTCTTGTTAATGCTTGTTAGAATCTAAATTACCATAGAGTTTCTTTGTTGCAGTAATTCAAACAATGCATACATTTCAAGCAAATTGGATAATAACCTTTGTGGTTAGAGAATTCACAAGATTCTACAAATTAATTATGGACAATAACTCTGGAATTCATTGCCAGAAATTGCTGACATTCAATAGGATATTAAAGTTAAGATCTGATAATAAATTTATTCTGTACAGTGTTCAAAAGAAAATGTGGCTGACAGACAGACAGGAGTGATGACAATATATTTCAATGACTGCGTATAAAAAAAGGAAATTCAGCATGGCAGTCAAATCGATCTCAAACATGGCTTCTATATTGCCATCAGACATATTATGAGAGTTAGATACTAACACAATATACACCCAATAACGTCCAATCATTCAAACAAAATAGGGCTGATGACCTGATGGAAGATATACATGTATAAGAGGATCAAATAATCATTTACTGTAACCACAAAATGATTATAACCACAAATGAAACCAGCAGTTGCCAGACAAGGACGTATAAAATGTAGGCATATAAAAACCCATGGTCATTGTAAGGTGTCTGTAAGTTTCTGAAGCATGGATCAGTCCATGCCCATTATGTACAGAAATGCATTAATTTGTCATATGGTTCATCCTTCGAAAAGGGCATGATTATAAAATAAGCAAGTTTCAATAAAGTTATCAATAGTTTTACTTTCATGAACATACATTATGCAAGAGCTAAATCTGCCTATTGCAGGTCTTTTTTAGGCCTGAAATGTTATCTAAATTAGAAATTACAGATTAATTAACTTATCCAGACCATAATCAACTCTCAATGCCATTGCTAGCCGGTGATATTTAGTGGATTGGAATATACTGTTTGAAAAATAATTAAACGTAAAAATTGATAATCAAGACTTTGTTTTTTATCGTATCGACTTTAGTAATGATGATCGAGGTTAGCCTAAAATTCAAAAGCTAATATCTCAGTGGAGCAATTTGACTGAAATTTTCAGCATATTCTATTTACCGGTACATTATCTATTCTTTAACTATTATAGCAAGAACTTGCAACTCTTTATCTAATCTCCCATAATGCCCCTTTAAGGTTTTTACAAGAGAAATAACTCCAAAAGTATTAATAAAATATTTTATTGATTTTTAAAAGGGTTCACTGATCATTCTATATTATAACCTTTAATGATGAGACTACCGACAAAAGACAATATTTGACCATAAGTTATTGACTAACAAAGTTTGTTCAAGTGAAGTTTATTTGTTTTCGATTTCGATTTGTATCCAAATGATTTTAGATTCACCTTAGACAACACAACAAATCACCAAAAAAGTAGTGAAATAAAACTGCTTTATTTTCTTACTACAATTCATATAATATCAACTCCTTTCGTAAATATATTTTTGCCACTATTATTTACAGAGTATACCATTGAATTAAATTGAATGAATGAATTGATTTGTTGTGTTGCTATGTTATATTACAGGGGTTCTTGCCAGTGGCGGCACCAGGGGGGGGGGGCCATTTGCCCCCCCATTAATCTGGTCTGCCCTCTGTTTGCCCCCCCCCCCCAATAATTTTTAATTTTAGAAAATAAAAAAAAGTATTTGTGATACGTTTCAGTAATCAATACCTTCTACGGTGAATAAATCCTACATCCCCACTCAGTCATAAACTTGCATGTTGTAGAGCATTTCCGACAGTCTATTTTTCAAAATTTTCTTGGCGAGGTCCCCAATGGACTCGCTACTTTGGCGCTCACAAGAGGAATTCGTTGAGGTTCGCAAGCCATTTTGTTCTCTAGTCGGATAAAGTAGTGATCAGGCGACGGCCGGTATCTGGTTAGATCTATTTATCTCGATGAATGGTGCCTGACAGAATACTGTAAGACAGCATTTCCGGCAGTCTATTTTTCAAAATGTTCTGGGGGAGGTCTCCCTACTTTGACGCTCATGAGTGGGCTTCGTCGTGATTCGCAAGTCCGTTCATTTGACACTTTACCTCATCGATCAGTGCCTGAAATACTGCCAGGCTGCATTTCCGGCAACCTGTTTTTCAAAATATTCGGGGGGGGGGGGGGCCCTACCCCTAGTTGAAGCTCGTGCCTTTGACCCCTTAACCTTGGACTTTGCCCCAGCTTTGCCCCTCCAATCACCGACAGCTGCCGCCGCCACTGGTTCTTGCCGATATGCGAGTTTATCAGAACTCTGTAATAAGACGTACAATATTTTGATGGGTAGGGGGGTTCAGTGAGTAAGACATTGGCTCGCTAACCTGGAGGTCTCATGTTCGATCTCTGTGTTGGCCAAGAAAGTTCATTGTGATTTTCTGGCGTGGTTACTCCTTGTCAGTTGTGCAATGGGCCTGGCAAGTGTCAATGTATAGTCATTTGGATGAGACGAAAAAACCCATTTCCATTCATTTTGATCAATATTTTGTATTTAATTTTGTACACATTATTTGGATATAAAATGGTTTTATGTTGTCAAAAATAAAAGCACATAAAGTTTCATTATTCCTAAATGTTTATCTAATATCATATCATATCATATCATATCATATTAAACAGCTACATTACACAATAATTCAATGACACGACTTTCATCATGAAACCAAGATACAATATTTTGAGCCATGTTTTAGGAGCCAATTGATATACAAGAAATGACATCTGATTATTTTTTTTTTTTTTAAATTAATAACAATTTTAAGGGGTTGCCATGTAAGATACGCCCACATTTTGCAAGAGATAGAAAGAGAACAAGCTAAACAGAAAAGCGATTATTTGTACAATAAGGGGCCATAATCCAGGAAGTTAGGGCCTGATTAGCGGAAATATCGAAAGGATCCCAGATCTTTGGGATCTAAAAATTCTGACGTCTAGAGGGAACACACCCAAGGAGTTATATATTTTAACACTATAGTATTTGTGTACATGGCGCGACCATTTTATCGGGCAGTTTGTGTCCGATTTTCATGAAATTCAAACTCAACCATCATTAGGGTGTGACAGTGATATATTGAAACAGTTTTTAAAACTGAAACAAATTATGACTTCTAGAGAGTCCACAAGCTTTAAACGCAATCAGGGGCCATAAGCTAGGAAGTTACAGTCCAATATTCACTATTATCAACAGGAACCAAGATATTTGTGATATTATCGACAGGAACCAAGATATTTGTGATATAAACATCAATTTAAGTTTCATCAAAATCGGATCACCATTGTGACCTCTAGAAGGTTCACAACCTTAATACACCATGCTTTTACACTATCTGCGTACAAGGAGGGCCATTTTTTCGGACAGTTCCGCTCCGAATTTCACGAAATTCGAACTCAACCATCATTAGGGTGCAAGGATGATATATTTAAACAGTTTTTAAAATTGAATACAAATTATGACTTCTAAAACATGATTTTTCAAACTATCAGGGGCCATAATCCATGAAGTTAGGGTCCGATACATGCCAATTTCGAATAAAACCGAGATCTTTGGGAGATAATGCTATATTTCAAGTTTTGTCAAAATTGGATAAAAGTTGTGACCTGCAGAGTGTCCACAAATTGCGGACGGACGGACAGGGGTGACGACAATATACATCTAAAAATGTGATTTTGATGAATATGTGGAAAATCTACATCTATCAAATACCTTCGAAAGGAAGGGGGGGGGGGAATGGTGGGGGAGCAGTGATGCCCGGGTGTTATGGTGCACAAGTTTTCTTCTATATTACTGGTTATTTAATAATTATGTCCTCCACTTTTTTTTTTGTTCTAGATTTACATTTGTACTCAAATATAACTGACAATATTAATTATGTTTGTTGCATTTTGGTAAAATTATTAAATATATATTACTTATTTTTTCTAACATTATTATGCAATTTTACAAAACTAAGTAAAATAGGTCAAAATTTTACTAACCATTTGGGGACATCAAAAGTGACAGCTTGTTACACTATTGCTAGGAAATAAACAAGAATTTATGATGGCACAAAATTATACCGAAAATAATTTTAAACCATGTTCTGACGACACCTTGTCAATGGTCAAGCATGCATTTATGTACAGTATTGTGTACTTCTTTGCAAAATGCATCATAGATAGAACTCCATGAGAATCATAAATCTAAGTTCTTAATGCATTCAATAATTTAATACATCAAATGCAAAAGTACAACAAAAATATGAGAAATGGTATAGGTGTTCTAGAAAGAGAAAGCATACCCTGCATGATACTTCAAACAAATACATGCATCAATCACCAATGTGTAAATAATAAATTACAATATGTAAACTAAAACTGCATACCTGTCTTCCTGAAAGCTAACATTTGAAGAACATATCACAAAACTAGCAGGCAGCAATCCAAGATAGTAATACTACACTTGATTGGCTCACATATTATCCAATGAAACATTCTCTTCCTGTTTAGATTTAATTCTTTTCCTAATTTTACATTTCCATGATAAATGATAAAGAAACGTTTGGAATTAATATTTGTTTTTATATTAACTTTTACACAAAGCAGAAACATCGCATTCGAAATTTACTGCAAAAATTGTCAGTTTTTCTCATGTTTTCTTTTTTTACCACAAATAACATATGGTACACATTTTAGCTGTATTTTTTAGCGGTTCAAAAATGTTTGTGAAATTTTTTCATGCTACTTCAAGTGGATCAGTACCTTGTAATTTGCTAAGTCTAATGTTATTTTAAATAACATTTAATTTCTTGGGAAGAGTGATAATGTCTCTTTAATATTAAAGGACAATGCTGGTGTCAGCCAAGTTATCCTTACATAGGTAGAGAGTGATAACAGATACTTCCTAATTCTTCAAATCTTTGTTACGGATCAACCATAGCAAAGATCTCTGTGTTGAAATTATATTCAGAATGTGTTTAACCAAGTATATCACCTACGTAATATTGGCTGACACCAACATTGACTTTTAAGTGGGTAGTGTATTATTCATAGACCTGCCAGCCTTGATTCCCTACTTAGATGCATGGTCAACTTCCCCAGGGGACGATTGTCGCACCTAATACACCCACTGTAGGAAACTGATTATTCATAGGTTATATATGCCATCTCTTTAGATGATCAAAAGGTAACAAAAGGCAATATCGGATATATAATAGACAGTTGTAATTCACCTGACTTCCTCATTCATTTGTGAGATTAAATTACTATTAAACATGTAACACAGATCAAAATGATTATTTTATTAACTATAAAATATGGCAATTAGTCTTACTAAATGGTCATAATATCTACTGTTATGTTAACAGACGATACATTTACTGTTACATGTATGTTAACAGACGATACAGGAAAACTGCCCAATAAAATGATGACAGAACAAACTGAAAGTTAACATAATTAAATAGGTATTCTTAGAGCAGTTTATATAAAATTCTGAAATTACAAAGGGTTCTTTCTTATGCTACAATGTCACATCTCACCAATGGGTTTACAAAAATTACATTGAGATCTTGGTCACACGATCTTATATGTTTGAACATGAACAAAGGTATGCACTTTAGATCATAAGATCTGTCATTGAGTCAATGGTGTGGTTTTAATCCCAAGCTTGTATGTGACAAGATCACCAAATTCTGTTATGCCCCTTTAATTAAAAACTTGTAACAAATTGGACATTTAATGGAGTTAAATGAGTTTCTGCACTATTAAAGCAATCTACTCAAACCAGGATACTGTCTGTAATTTGTCATTGAGATTTATGTGCTTCCTCACATATTTTTAATATTACCGCTCAAATGCACATATATATAAATATTTTGTTAAATTCTCTTGTCATGTAAAACAAAGAAGAAACCATGAGCGACATAAATGACAAAGGACCACCTGACAGTTTCTCAGGAAGCTCTTTGTATAATTTAACTGAATCTTATCTTGTGGAGCACACTGGGGGTAAACTCTTGGGAAGGGTAGAGGGAGGATTGGTGCACCAAAATCAGTTAAAAAAAATCGAATATCATAATCAATGTTGGCAGGTCTACAAATTCCTGTGAATCTCTATATTAACTTCAGGTCAGCAATAATTAAACATGTATCATTTCATTTGTTTATCACCAAGAGCTAATCGTTTTATTATGGTACCATTAAAATACTTTAAATCGTACAACAATTTCATAATTTTATCATTGGATGATGAGTAACTCTTTTGTTATTTCAACTAAAATTGGACTAAATATGCTTCACAAATTGGACATCCACATTATACAGCATACTAACATATCGTGTCCCAAAGTTCGAACATTCTATCTCAATTAAAAGCAGAGTTATTATGTTCCAAAGTTTCGACCAATCAATTATTTTATCACTATATATAACCCAAGCAAAAAATTCTCATCCTCTAACTTAGACATGGTATTGGTTTTATGAAACTGTACTCAAAGAGTTTTTATTACCTTCCCCCAATTAGAATCAAAGTTACTAAACTCTTTGAATAAACAAATCTTCTAAATCATAATTGTATCCTTTATCCAAATCAGAAAAGCAATAAAATAAATGTTGTGAAAATGTCATTTGATAAAATGACGGTCATTTATTTAACAAATTTAGAATATGATGTTGTAAGTTAAATTCTAAAATAATGAAAAATATGCAAAACATTATGGAAACTAACTAAATAAAATAGGGTTTAACGTCTTACTGTTTTGATCCGAACTGGGCTAATGAAGACGGGCATACGCCATACAGTGTGCTATGAGGGAAATTTTGCCCGGACAGTGGCACTATGGCCTACTCTTACATGTACATGTATATCGTATTCCAACTGCCAAGGGATCTTTTACGTGCACGCCAATGTGTACACAGGACCTCGGTTTTTCGTTCATCCGAATGACTAGACAGCTGTCCTTGTGAGGCCCTCCGTCCTGCATCACTGACAAGGGGGAACCACGCCAGAAAATCTGGATGAACTTTCTCGGCCAATGTATGGATCGAACACCCATGGAAACTAACAGTGAATGAGTGTTGGGCTTAACAAAACAATCATGAAATGTCAAACAGAGAAGTAGTTTTATCACCTGATAACATATTCTACAGTAGATACTGTATCGCTTGCGTGATAAATTTCATAATCCACTGCGACATCTCCTTAGGAGATATCGCTTTACATGAATTTGATTGGTCAATTAAAAAGGAGCTCCTATTTTTTTATTTTCAAAGAACAATTCATTTTTTATTAAAAGTAACTTCTTTTTTTATTAAAAATGAACTATTTTTATTTAATTGACTTTGATGGAACCACTGGGTCAATATAAAAGACTTTGCAATGGTTGAATTGCTGTCAAAAATGATGTATCATTAAGTGAAATCTATAGCAAAGAATTATATCTATTTAATTGTGAATGTAAGAAAGGATTGGGAAATAAATAAAATCTCCTACTTGTCTCCTAGCTAAGTCTCTAACTCAATATCATACAAAGTCTTACATGTTGAAAATACAAATTATTTGTCAATTCAAATCAACATTGATGTTGTGATCTTACCAGGAAAAGGCAGGCTTCTGATATCCAATATTTAAGACAAAATAAACATTTTACCATTGGTACACGAATCGTGTACCATAGTGTGTTTTAGTGTCATTTGCAACTAGTGACCAGAAAAAACGAGGCTAGACATATTTAACTGGAGAGCCTGCTTAATAGACTGGAATAACCAGACGCTAGAAATTGCTATAGGGTTGAAACACATGCTGTATTTCGCTGGACGTAACTGATTTGAAATTAGAGTCAAAACAGAAACAATTGAATGTAAATCAGTTTATATACAATCAGATTACATTATTATATGCGTTGCAGCCCATTTTGGTCAATTTCTAGGTCCCAAATATTAGCAATTTAGCTCCTTAACACTCGTAGATAAAGTAAAAAAAATCGGCAAAGTTTAGGGTTTTTTTTACTTCATCAACTTATGTTGATACTTTTTGATATCAAAAAAGACTCGTAGGAGATTCTCTATATATCCATTTTATATCCATATACCTAAGAATTAGTATTGTATATGACATCTGTATACGATCTCAGTCAATATATCACCATATTAATTCTGTCCAAATGAAATATTGTAATACAATATACATTCTTCCTTATTGAATTCGTCAAAATATTAAATATATCAATAACACATACATATTAACATTACCTTATGTTTCAAAAAGTGTGTGAATAAATCTTTTAATCAATATATAAATGTATATTCTTTATAACATACTTTCAAAAAGTATGTGAATAAACATCAATATACAACCTTTATGTGTGTATGTTCTATTTCTGAATTATCCTGTATAGGGGGGCATGGGTGGTCAATTGGTCTAAATCCTAATATGTTTTTTTCGGGTCCTCCTATGCACAATCAAGTTACTGAAATAAAAATGAACTATGTTAGTCTCAAAATGACCTAGAATGTGTCGAGTGGATGTTAAACCTCATTTCTCCCAGTTTCAATAATATCCTATAAACATTATATTAAAATTCGACAACTACGATATAATCTATAAATTAGTCTTTACATGTTCCTAATACTAACCAAAAAAATATCACCTCTAAATAACATCATCAAATCTTTCACCAGGCACTCTCGGAAGGCAAGTGTATGGACATTAACACAGCTGCTTCCTTATAAAGATATCTCAATCCATATGTTGAATACATATGCCACTACATGTATAAATTCCTACCTACATGTACATGTATACAGAAGTTTTATTCCTAATATGGATAATTAAAGATGGGTTCCCAGAAAAGTATAGGTATAGGACAGTAGAAATATCCATTCTTACTCGAAAAATACTGGATTCCCCGAAAAACACTCATGGAGCGTATACAGGACAAAAATGTAAGGGTTCCCCTAATCGACAGCCCGACGATAAGGAAATTCTGCACGCATGATGTCAAAGGTTCCTGAGATGAAAATAACGGAAAAAGACGTGGGTAGTGGATAATCCGAGAATTTAATTAGGATTCCATATTTGTAATAAATAGTACGCGATTAAAGACAACATCATCTTATGTATACAATGAATTCTCCTCTGACTTCCAAGAGAGGTAAGTCACGTGACGTAAACATGACCTGGTTTGGTCGAATTTTTATAGCAGGGCATTCCTTCGCAATTACAATGTTTGAGAAGGATTTGAAGCAAAATTATGACAAATTAATTAGTTTGAATGTTTTTAGTCCATATATAACATTAAATCACCCAGTTTGTACACGGGAATGTATCTTTAAAGGTATACAGACCTACAATTCTAATGACATTCAAACACTCAAGATGGTTCTAATTAATAAACAAGCACTCATTACCGTAATTTTATAAACTGGTTTAATAAAATACTTCCATACCTGGCATTTCCCAAGCCTGCTTATCAAATGGACAGATTTAGCCAGCATACAACTTCAAACATATGTATGTCATCCTTGTTTCTGGAAATTTGGGAATGCAAATTAACTACAACCTCAGACCATCTATGCAAACAGTTCATTAAGCAGGTTTCAATTGTAGTCTGTGTGAACGCCCACACTATCCTAAGTAAAAAATCCAGACAGTTTTAAAGTACTGTTAGTTATTATATAGCTGTCGGAACGGCATGTTACATTGTAAAATGAAACTAGAACAGAGCAGATGTTTCCTTAATCGTTTTAATATCCACTACAACACCTTTACAACAGATCTTTAAAACTATTTACAATATACTTGTACTTTATCCAACATATATTGTATACTAAATGTATGTCACCTTTATACTTACAGGGGCTAGACGATAACATACTGGCCTATTTATAAACAAGGAAGTGAAAATAAAAAATACATTCTATATGACAAAAAATTTATTCATGACTGAAAAAATATACACATATATACATGTATATCTATATCTAACATGAGAATAAATATAAGATTAAAATGTGTACATAAACCATTGATTGTGTTTTTGCACTAGGCATGTCCACCTAGATAGGCAAAGATATGAGAGAGAGAGAGAGAGAAAGAGGAGAGAGAGAGAGAGAGATAGGGTTTAATGTCCATTGACACAATCTAGGCCATTTCGGGACTAACATATGGTTCAATTTTATTTGAGCCATTGAATGTTGATGATGTAATATCAGTGGTGTGTCGAATGAAGTGTAAGTCATGTGCTCTGGACCCAATTCCTACAAAACTACTAAAAGAATGTCTGGATGAAATAGCACCAGCTTTGACGATTATTATAAATGATGTGCTCTCCTCTGGTATTTTTCCGGATGATTGTAAGGAGGCCATTGTAAGACCTCTGATTAAAAAAACAAGTCTTGACCGTAATGCACTCAAAAGTTATAGACCAGTGTCAAATATTTCATTTTCAGCAAAATTGCTTGAAAAGATCATTTTATCTCAAATAATAGATTATCTCACTCGAAACTCACTGCTAGGTTAATTCCAGTCTGCTTATCGAGAGGGGCATAGCACCGAAACCGCACTCCTTAGAGTGCATAACGATGTTATAGATATGAACAAGGAAGACTGAATTTATTAGAATTTTTGGATTTTGTTGGACTGCGTGCAAAAATTTAAAATTGTGTTATGTTATGTATTATAAATTAAAAAAAAATAAATAAATGCTCCCAAAATTATCTGCTTAATGAGGTTATCCTTCAGCTTGGGTCTATTGTTCTTGGCCACTCATTCCCATAACGTCGACCAAAATTTTTCCCCTAAAACTCGGTGAGTCGGCGATATGGGAATGAACCCAGACGGGTCAGTAAGGTGAAACAACATCTGGCCAATGAAATCTAACACAGTTGCCTGGGCTAACATACTTAATTGACATTACTAAAATCATTATTCCCAAACCCACTGACTAACCTAAATACATTAAACGTATCAGATCAATTTACATCAATATTAAATAAATATATATAAAATTATTAAACTAGAGGGTTAACCTTTGTCTATTACTACTGCTATTCATGTTTATATTTATACAGATAGCTGTAATCAGTACATATTCAGTTTAAATCAACAGAAATGATGAACTGTCTCCTTTACAGAGATTAAACAACTCTTGAGCAATTTAAGTTTAAGTAATTGAGTGACCTGACAAGTGAGAAAGGAATGTGTAAGATTAAGTCCAATTGTTAAATTCGAAGACTTATTCTGCTTTCATCAACCATTCATTTAATTTTGTAATATTTAGACAAAGAGCTGGCCATTCTTTCTTGAATTCCAAAATAGATAATGGAAAATGAATATTATATTGAAAATTTCATTCAAATTACTTGACAATCGCAACTAAGTCTAGATTATCCATATTTTAATTAAAAAATGGCAATCGGGATGGCTCATGGCTTACGATCAATATGATTTTATACTAGACATGGACTTAAGTTTTCGGCTCAGATTCAGCATTTAGTTTCTTTTTATTTTGGGGGATTTTTTATTTTGTATTTTTTGTCTAGGTCTGAGTCTAAAGGGGATGTTGGACTTAAATACTGATATTATTACTTATTTAATTTGTAATGATTGCATGAGATGACAAGTCTGATCTTATAAATGAACAAATGTGTCAAATTTGTATGGCAGCATTCTGTTAAATTACACTCCAAAGCAATTTTTAATCTAGATTAATAATAGTCTTCTCCAGTTTATGTGTAATTATACATTGATGTACATGTAACTTCATCCGGGTCAAAATGAATGTTGACTATAATTATAGGCTTTTGATATTCTATCTTCAAACATTGTAAACACTGTACAAGTCAGGGTTATTGTAAACACTGTACAAGTCAGGGTTATTGTAAACACTGTACAGGTCAGAGTTAATGTAAACAATGTACAAGTCAGGGTTATTGTAAACACTGTACAAGTCAGAGTTAATGTAAACAATGTACAAGTCAGGGTTATTGTAAACATTCTATAAGTCACAGTTTTGGGGCCGATTTTTACATCACAACATACATGTACTATGACATTTTTACCTTCCTTGTTGCTAGAGCAAATATAGAAAATATACATGTATGTCCATTCGTCAGTATATTCAGTAAATTTTCTATGCCACAGCAAATGTACATGTATCAAACATTCATTTCCAAATAATTTTTAACCAAGCTATTATTGTGTGTGTTTGTGAGTGCCTTATTAGTTCATTGAGCAAAGTGATCGCTCACTAAACAGGATATTCCAGGTTTGATCCCTGTGTTGGCTGAGAAAGTTATCAGGATTTTCCAGAGTAGTTTAACCTTGCCAGTAGTGCAGGATGGAGAGTTTGGCCAGGAAAAGTGGCTAGTCCAATTTACACAGCAGCATAAACATAAAAGAATCCTTGACAGCTGCAATTCAATAAAAAGTAAGCTGAAATGCAGCTGCCCAGTCAAAGTTGCCCCCCAAAGCACACTGCCTGGCATATATGCCAATCTTCATTTGCTCGGTTGGAGCAGTAAAGTAGTATGTTCCACCCCATTACATTTAATATACTGTGTGCCAGCGAGACAACTCTGTACCATATTTATTCGTGTACATTTGGTTTAAATATCTTTTGAAGAATAAATCACTATACCATAAACACTATTTTAACTATGTGGGTACTACCGACAATTTCGTGGGAATTCCCCTTAAAATTCAAATTATTATGGGCAAAGTTATGACTCTTTGATCATGTAATGTAGGTTGTGGGAATTCCCCCTAAAATTCCCAGATTTCAAATGAACACTTATGTAACTCTCTTTCTCTGGCTATATCACTTTGATTTAAGGTGAATTATTAAAGATTTAGATGTTCTCGCTATTGATAGTTTAAAAGAAGATAATAAAAAATGAATATATATTGAAAATTTCATTCAAATTACATGTACTTTATTCTGGGCGAGGTTCTGACTGTTTGAAGATGTAGGGTAGATCATTTATTAACGTAATAACAGTGCTTGACAACCAAGAGCAAGCCTTGGTTGTCCATGTTATTGTTAAATTTTAAATCTCAGAAGGGTTCAAATCGATGATGGGATTTCAAAATTTTTCTTGTCAGACATTTTTACCGAAAATAAAGGGACATAACTCTTATCGTTATTTAAGATGGCAGTTTTTAGACCACACACAAAAATCACGTGTAAACAAAATATTGAACTTCAAATCCATTTAAATCTTGGCCATCCGATTGCCTAGAGAATTAATTATAGTCTTTTCACGTCAATAATAATTTGTATCACATTTGAAGCCAAAAGAAAGACCTGCAATAGACAGATTTAGCTCTTACATAATGTGTCTTTAATAACCTTTTGTAAAGTTAAGACTACTTTGTGATTGTAAGTATGGTAACATAAATTTGGCATTCTGCACAGTTGGCATTTGGATGGGGAATGTAAGCAGGGCTTATGACGAATTTGCAACTCAAAGCAACCAGTCAGTTGCAAGTTTACCTCTTGCTTATGTTGAACATATATGTATCAGCAACTGAGGACCACTGAATTCGGAGCACTCATGTAGACTCGAAACTGATAGCAATTACCTTTAACACGTGACTAAATTTTTCATCATGTGATCAACAAAATGGCAAAAACCTTAGTAGAAGCACCCTAAAGACAAGATCGGTCTTTCCATGATTCTATTAATACATTATTGTTGACATCATCAACATTTGAAAAGTGGGTGTCTTCGTTCGCTTCCATTTTGCTTATTTATAAAGTCATATGACACATCTTTTATCACAATGTTATTTCCATGGAAAGGAGTTGATGCCAATTGTAAGAACGTTGCCACTAGTTAATGCGAGTTACAGAAAGTTAAACAGGCTCCAACTGGCTTCAACTGACTGGAACTAGTTGCTTTGAGTTGTAAGAGGCACTCAGGTCGACCTTTTTCAGTTGCATTCAGTTGAAGCTAGTTGCTCCCAGTTGCCAAACTACAGTTGCTCTTAGTTTTCAGGTCGACATACATGTAAGCCACCTTAAGGCTAAAACTGGTCAAAACTCTGAGATATGCATAGGACTAATTTTTTAAATCCAATTAATGCTGTGAAATCATTCACAAGAATTTACTGACATCTACACATTATTATTCCAATTTAAAGAATTCTGGTGGCTATAATAGTCATATATTCTGTCAACAAGGGTGTTAAATGGAATGTTACCCCATTTTCAAATTCTTAGTTATTGAATATAATCAATTAATATCAAATTCATTTGGATCTAAACATTGGCCTAATTCTTATTAGTCCAGTTACAATTTCAAAACCATGTCAATTCATTCCAAAGTAAAAGGTGAGCCGAATTTATGTAATAGTGTAAGCACAGGTAATTACACACTTAAATCATTTTCTTTACAAAAATCCCAAAGATTCAGTTGCTAAAGGTATGTTCATTTCAGCTTAATAAGGTCATCATATCAGCCCTCTCAACATATGAACAGTACATGTAGGACTATTAAACCCCACTTTATTTCATTTCTCTCAACAAATGATACAATCTGGAGAAATCAAATATTGACACAATTTGTCTACAAGTAAGCTCACTTATCATTTAATCTTTTTAGCTAATTACATGTACTACATATCTGGATTCACTCCATTTTTCTAGAGTTAATTCTTGTAACCAGGGGGGATATATTTACTTACAGTTTAATGAGATTTTTTTAATTTTTAATTTTTTAAAAATAAAAACATGTCATGCAGACCTTTTCAAATGATACAGAAAATAAATACTCAATGAGCTTTTTTTCACATCTGATAAAATTATTAATCTATCTGCATTATCATACATGTATATTTTGTAGTATTAAATCAATACAAAACAATTCAAGTCAAACTTCTTGGTTTTTTACCTGTATGGTATCATGTGGTAAAAAGAAAAGGGTGGGGTTTTTTTACCAGCCAATCCTGACTTCATGAAATCAACGTTAATCAAGTTAATTAAAACACAACCTGAGTCATCCTGTCAAGGATAGATTAGTTACCATACAAAACAAGACAGCTTTCCGGAATCTATATGATCAATTTTGCGACAAAGAATTAACTGATACATCATTGTTTACCTACAATGTACTTCTGATCAGTAATATGTATTTGATGTAAGCACAATTGTCAACGAGGGAAATAACATGGCTAATTTACTATTTATTTATGATGCATCCTTGATGATGTAATGAATAGAGTACCATAATCAATCATGTGCTGCTTCCTACCTAGTAATATCAAAACACAATCAACCCAATTAGGTACATTTGTGAAGAGTTTCCTGTTGAGTTGTCAGTTCATTGTAAAGGTCAAATATTTTCCAGCTATAAAACTACATGGCTTTCCTCCTAACGGTACAGTAGCATAATTTTCCAAAAAGCTAATTATACTCTTAAACCAGTGGCTGCCAGGCAGGATACGCCCACATTTTTGAGAGATGGATAGAGAACAAGCTAAAAAGAAAGTGATTTTTCCTGCAATCAAGGGCCATAATTCAGGAAATTACAATTCAATATGCACGAATATTGAAAGGAGAAAAGATCTTTGGGTTATAAACTTAAATTTTAAGTTTTAACAAAATCGGATAAAAATTGTGACCTCTATAGGGTCCACAACCTTGATATACCATATTTTTATGCTATTTGAGAAAGAAGGCAAACCGATTTTCACGAAATTCGAACTCAGTCCTCCTTAGGGTGTAACGGTGACATAATAATAAGTTTTTTTAAATCGGATAAAAATTATGACCTCTATAGGGTCCAAAAGCTAAAAACGCAATTTTTTGTACAATCTGGGGCCATAATTCAGGAAGTTACATTCCGATATGCGCGAATATCGAAACGAACCAAGATCTTTGGGTTATATACTTACATTTCAAGTTTCATCAAAATAGGATTAAAATTGTGACCTCTATAGGGTCCACAACCTTGATCTTCTATATATATATATATATACTAATATTTTTGACTGTCGTTTGTCTGTCTGTCTGTCTGCTTGTCTGTCTATTCGGGGTTGGTGGCTACACTTGGTCTGCCCCGAGTCTAAAATTTGGGGTATAGGGGTAGCTCGGACCGGGGAGTAACACAGGCCAGGTGGCGTTAGTCTACCACTTCTGGTTTCGGGGTTATGACCCCCGAGCGAAGTCGGGCATTCTGATAGTCTACCATATTTTCAAACTATATGAGAACGAAAGGCGGCCATTTTGTCTGTCAGTTTTGGGCCGATTTTCACGAAATTCGAACTCAGCCATCCTTAGGGTTTAACGGTGATATAATAATATGTTTTTTTAAATCGGATAAAAAATATGACCTGTATAGGGTCCACAAGCTAAAAACGCGATTTTTCGTATACTCAGGGGCCATAATTCAGGAAGTTACGTTCCGATATGCACAAATATCGACAGGAACCGAGATCTTTGGGTTATAAACTTACATTTCAAGTTTCAACAAAATCGGATAAAAATTGTGACCTCTATAGGGTTCACAGCCTTGATATACCATATTTTTACGCTATTTGAGAACGAACGGCGGCCATTTTGTCTGTCAGTTTTAAGCCAATTTTCACGAAATTCGAATTCAGTCATCCTTAGGGTGTAGCGGTGATATAATAATACGTTTTTTTAAATCGGATAAAAATTATGACCTCTATAGGGTCCACAAGCTAAAAACGCGATTTTTCGGTCAGAAAGTTACGGTGCAATATGCGGGAATATCGACAGGAACCGAGATCTTTGGGATATAAGCATACATTTCAAGTTTAAACCAAATCGGATAAAAATTGTGACCTCTAGAGTGTTCACAAGCTAAAAACGTGATTTTTCATACAATCAGGGGCCATAATCCATGAAGTTACAGTCCCATACATGCCAATATCGAAATGAACCGAAATTTTAGGGTGATAACCCTATATTTCAAGTTTCATTGAAATCGGATAAAAATTGTGACCTGTAGACTGTTCACAAACAATTGTGGACGGACGGACAGGGGCGGACGACAATATACGTCCACATGAAAATGTGGGCTTTAAAAAAAACCACTTCAATAGGTCATTTCCAAATATGGTAACAAGGTTAGGCAGCTGCGCCTACACCTTATCACATAACATCAAAGGATCAACCCATATATATATATTGCAGACCAATATATAGCTAATATAACCAAGCATTACAATATGATGCTTAGCAGACATATTCAGACAATCTCCTACAATATAATTCAATCTATTTGCAGAAAATTCACACTAATAAACTATAATTCAATTGATGTACAGTATTATGTAAAATAAAGACCAGTTGTTACTTCACAAGGTTTTCCTTCATTTCCGAATACGCCCATTGCTTTGATAAAATACAAACTAATACAAATATATCACAATATATTCAAATACAGTAGAATCTGTATGAGCAGCCACTTCTATTCAGCGACATCTCCTTGTAAGCGGTCATGATAAATTCCCCCCCCCCCCGGTAAAAATTCTATTGTTTCATCTCTTTATTCAACGGTCACTCCTCTAACGCGGCCAGCGGTCACTATTTTACAAATAAATTCAACAAAACATCGCCCATTCAACAGCCATTGTTGAATGATACCATCTTGTCGTTCTTTGTAACACCCCCACTAATCCCGTGAGTAGTAGTAAATTAACTGGACCCCTACTGATCAGGTAAAAAGAAATGTAAAAATAACAATCAACCCGGGATTATCTGTTAATTAATCTTTTGTTTTATTAAATGACTAACCTCATCATTGTTTTCACGCGTAACGACACATTATTTGATACTGATTGAATAAAATAAAAGTACCGAGTTTTGTCACGGTCATCTAGTATCTCTATTCCATTGCCACTTTGTTGTAAACAGACGTTTTAGCGCCTCCTATAATATTACATACAGAGTTACACCCCCTGTAATTAGGTGATAAAATCAGTGATGTTTTTTTGTTCATTTGCTTTTTTGATAAAATAAAATTAATTCATCGATTTTCTTCACAAAAATGGATAAATATTATCGAATGCATCACAATGGTAGACAGTAGTATCGAAGGTTGGTACAAAATGACAAGTTTACAGAAGTTATGTCCGAGACTTGAGTAAAGAATTTTCGTTTGGCGCAAGATTCAGCGAGGGTCAAATTTACCGATGCAAGTATTGATGTTCGCTTCCAATGGATCCAAGCGTAATATTTAATTTATTTCAGCACAAAAAGCACCAAGTTTTTATTAATAGGTCACGCCTGTTGAGCAGTCCGTCATGAAAATTCCCTTGGGTGGCTGCTTAATGCAGATTCTACTGTATTACAATACTAAGAGTAGCACATATATAATAAAATTTTCAGCTACAATACTCTGACAGTACAAACTGTAAACCCCACCAATTATCATAATACTAAAGCAATGTTAACAAGTAACCATTAAGCAAAATAAGCACCTGCTTAGGCTTCAAAGGGAAGGGCAGCACCACAGAAGGTTTTTTTCCCAGTGCTGGATTTACCTTGATGCAAATGGTGCAACTGGACAAAGGCCCACATGAAGGGACCCAACACAAATCTAGCAAACATCTGTTTTAATTAAGCATGCACGCAGGTGTCGTTTTATTTTTAAATGAAATGATATGGGTTTAACATCCTTCTTTTCTGCAGCGTCTGCGCAAATGAAGATTGCTTCATAGTGTACTATGAGCAGAATTCTGCCCGGACAGCAGCCCTCTCTTATTTCAAATTCCAACTTTCAAGGTTTCTTTTACGCGTACACTAATGTGTACAAAGGACCTCAGTTTTCCGTCCCATCCAAACAACTAGTTTTATTTTGAATTACATACATACATAATTTGTTCAGTGTCTAGCACCTTCTGGTCCTCATATTGGGCCCTGATATTAGCTCAATAACCATTAGATAGCTATTGTGATAAATTGATTTTATTACCTACCAATTTCGCTTGCAGACTAATCAAAATAGTCGATTGTCAACCATGTTTACTTCCTGAAATGAAATGGAGTTTAACAGCCTACTGTTCTGCTCCGAACTGGGTTAATGAAGACGGGCATACACCATACATGTACAGTGTGCTACGAGTAAAATTTTGCCCAGACAGCGACACTACGGCCTACTCTTAAATCGAATTCCAAATGTCAAGGGATCTTTTACGGGCATGTTTTTCTTACCATCCGAATGACTAGACAACTGTCCTTGTCAGACCCTCCTTCCTGCATCACTGACAAGGGAGAACCATGCCGGAAAATCTGGATGAACTTTCTCGGCCAATGCAGGGATCGAACACCCGACCTCCAGGCTAGCAAGCCAACGTCTTGCCCACTTAGCCACTGTGACCCCCTGTTTACTTCCTTCTTTTACAACTAATCAGAAAAAATAATGTTATGTTGATAACCTATATGTTTTAAAAATTCTTGTAACCTATAGATACATATATTGCTATCTTACATGTACTTTCTTCTGTATACTGTGTGTATATACATATAACTGTGAACTTTGCAATAATCAAACTCTACCTATTTACAGCACAACTTAATCTTGATTGATGTCATAGCCTGTACCTTTCTTTTCAAACTACAAACAAATATCTACTTTAGACTATATATTATAAATGTGACATTTAATTTACAGTATTCACACGTTATTTACTGCTCAATATATAACCCATTTAATCCCATGTTTTTATAACGTTCTATTGATTTTTAGAGACCACACGGAAGTAAACAGCCAATAGATTCAGAGCCTTGACAATGTAGGTATTCCTAACACATAAGAAACGTCTCACACGCTCTATTCACGACCTCCTACTTCCTGGTTCATTTATAGGTCATTTACCCTTTTTGCCAATTTTTTTAAATTAGACTTGATTTACAGAATGTATTGAACTGGAAGTAAATAGCTAAATCAGATTATAAAAGTCTTAACACATTCAACTTGCTAGCTTTCAACTGGTTGGAAAAGCCTTAATAATCGGATAGCAATTGTGACCTCCAGAGGTTCCAGAATTTTGGTTTTACATGTTTTTACACTATTTGCATAAAGTGGAGTGGCCATTTTGACGGGAAGTTTTAGTTCGAATTTCACGAAATTAGAACTCAACCGTATTTATGGTGTTTGAACAGTTTGATTACAGCTAACAACTAAATTATACATTAACACCAAATATATATACTCTTCAAAAAAGTAGGGGATAATCAGAAACAATACAAAACTGCAGAAATGCACTGCTGTTTTTATTAGAGGTAAACCAGAGTATATTAATAACAGGCCAATTGCCTACACATGAACATAAACAGTTCATATGGGCGGCTTATCTGACGGCCCCATTTCACTCGCAAAGAGATACACTGTCAAAAGTGAAAATGGACGTTTTTAATTTTTGCCTTAATAATGAGTAATTGCTCCACCAATCCTCAGACATTCAGCAATTCGTCATTGCATGCTCCTAATCAACTGTCCAATCACACTAAAGTAAAGATACGCTAAACAGTAAATCATATGCAAGAACCGATAGGAAAGCAAACATGGATAGGATAAACCAGCAAGCGGCAGTTTTCATCAACCCTTCCTTGAAATGTCAAATTTGACAATGAACCATTCCCACATGTATGGCCTATTGTGTGGCGCACATGCGGCTCAGTGGTTCTGTTGGGGCGATAAGTTCTTCATCTGTGAACATACTCTCAAAGCATGTCAAATCCCACCATACTGTATTTGTCAAAAGTAAACGCTAAAAACATTAAAACAATCAGCTGAAAATGAACAAGTTAAGAGTGTAACTCACGTGTTCGCAAAAATAAATAGGTGACACTTAACTTCGTAAAAACTCATTGCAAAACTGTGAATAATCCCAGTAATTTGGAGAGAAAAAGCCCTAAAACCAGAGATTTCTCTGGGTCTACATTTTATGTGGAAATATTGTTGTCACCTCTTTCACAAGAATTGTGGATTGATGGATCAACACACAGAGGTGACAACAATATTTCCACGTAAAATGTAGACCCAGAGAAATAAAAAGAAAAAAATCACTGTACAGTATAAGGATCTTTAAAACCATTAAAATAATTTATTCACTAAAAGTGATCTCGATAGCTTATTTAAATATAATAGGCTTAAACTAAAATAGGATGCAATGTATAGCAAAGTACATGTACACTATTGAAATCAGCTGTAAATCTAGCATTTGATCAGTTTGCTAAAAACAGATCATGAAAAAATTTCAAGGAAGCAACTAAAAGTGTTCTTGATTTAGACATGCCTCGAACATGGTGACATATCTTAAGAAGACAAGAACAATAGAACAGGTCATTAACAATAGAATTAATAAAATACCTACTTATTTATTTGAATTGAATTATGTAGTTTAAGGTCTTGTCAACACACTACTTCATTCATTTTAAGATTAAAATTATAGTTATTTTTTTTCCTTTGATCATGTATGCAATACTAGAGAGGAGATTTTTGCCCTGACAGTGGTGTTTTAATTTTAGTGGTGGAGAGAGAGAGAGAGAGAGAGAGAGAGAGAGAGAGATTTTAACTTCATTCGACACAAACTAGGTCATTTTGGGACTAACATGGTTCAATTTTAATTTTATTTCAATAATTCGCTTGCTCGTAGGGGTCGTTAGCATTTTATTGGTAGCGATTTTCATTTTTTGAAAAGCATTCTTACAATTTATGAGGCTACCAATATATTTTTCTTTTTAGTCTCGCAGGTACTTCACTTTGGAACTGTGATTGACATATTCTGAGGTTGTATTCTGAGGTTGTAGTCTGAGATTCTCCTCAGCTTTGGCTGATGAGCAATCAAATAACATTCTTACTCTATAGTTAGTACTCCAAATGCTCAACTGCCAATCAAGATCCCATATAAATGGTATTAATTAACTTTGCAGAAAAGCATTAACTACTGAACACAATATAACACAACACAGTTCTATGGATAACAATCCATTGAACTGTGTTGTGTTATATTATGTTCAATCGCTAAATGCCATTCAAAGATTATACTGAACACAATCTACACATTTGTAAGTCATGTACCTTTCTTTTACAATAGGCAATGGCAACTGAAATCTAAGTTTTACCTTGAGGTTAGATTGGTCTCAAGTTGGTATGGAGTAATCATCTCATGATAATGTTCTACTTTGATTGTTTTTTGTCTATTTTCCTAAAGGCCTGGAATATTAAGTACGGTAGCAAAAGTCTGATCTGATCTTCAGCAGCATTTTTCACTGATAGTCATCAGTGGCACCTAATCAATCTATCTAACATTTTAATGTTGTGAAAAGAGGCCATTTTGCCAATTAGGGACTGACCTCCTGCCAGTTGTACAATATCTGGATGGTAAAACCTGCAATTGCACAAAAGTAAAAGGTGCAGTCCTTATGTAAAAAACAAAGTAATTTTTGCAAGGACTGTAAAAAGCCTACTCTGCATCTGAGTCTAAAAATTGGGAAAATAAGCCAACATAAATGGCTTTTTTAACCATATTGAATTAAACTAAACATAACCCACTAGAGCCGAAAAATCAATTAACAACAATTATTATACAGAAAAAAATGCCTCTATCACATAACAAAATTACATGAAAATAAGTATACCCATTAACCTAAAAAAAACAGCCTGTTTTATAATAACACATAAATGTTATCAGATAGCTTTTATATAAAAAACATAATTTTATTTAAAAATAGAATTTACACAATTCATTGTGTAACACTTCCATTGTTTTGTAACTACTGCAGTAATGTTAAATAAATCACAATAAATTAAACATACATTATGCAAGAGCTAAATCCGTCTATTGCAGGGTTTTTTAGGCCTGAAATGTTATCTAAATTATTAATTAGACATTAATTAACCTATCCAGACCATAATCAACTCTAGATGGCATCGCTAACCTGCGATCTTTAGTGGATTATGAGCCGATTTACTGCACAACTTTCATTCATGATTTAACGATTAAATAGATAATCGAGACTATGCTGTTTATCGTACTGACTTTAGTAATGATGTTCAAGGCTAGGCGGAAATTTCAATCACTTAGTTCTCGATTCATAGTGGATCAATTTGAATGAAATTTTCAGCAAATTGCCTTTACATTATCTAGTTTTTAACTATTACAGTGAGAACTTCCAACCTGTTAACGAATCCCCCATAATAAATCTTAAAGTAAACCTGGTACATGTAATCAACATTTTAATACAACGCATACATTGTTTTCTTATGATTATGTAATTTCAGATATAAAAAATATTCCTCCAAAAGGTTCCTATATAGTTGTTTCTACTTTGTTAGAAGAATGGACATAATGCAGAATTTTACAGTCCGACACGCGTCAATATCAAAAAGAACAGAGATTCTTTGGGATATAAACATATTTTAAATTTCATCAAATTCAGATAACCAGCGGTTGCCAGGCAGGATACGCCCACACTTTTGAGAGATGGATAGAGAACAAGCTAAACAGAAAGTGATTTTTCCTACAATCAAGGCAGGAAATTACAATTCGATATGTGCAAATATCGAAGGAACCGAAATCTTTGGGTTATAAACTTATATTTCAAGTTTCAACAAAATCGGATAAAAATTGTGACCTCTATAGGGTCCACAACCTTGATATACATGTACTATATTTTTAGCAGGACGGAGGGCCCGACAAGGACAGCTGTCTAGTCCTTCGGATGAGACGTAAAAGATCCCTTGGCAGTTGGAAATCAATATAAGAGTAGGCGATAGTGCCGCTGCCCGGGCAAAATTTCCCTCATAGCACACTGTATGGCGTATGCCCGTCTTCATTAGCCCAGTATATAGGAGCAGAAAAGTAGGATGTTAAACCCCATTTCATTTCATTTCACCATATTTTTACGCTATTTGAGAACGAGGGATGGCCATTTTGCCTGTCAGTTATGGGCTGATTTTCACAAAATTCGAACTCGGCCGTCCTTAGGGTGTAACGGTGATACACTAAAACGTTTTTTTAAATCGGATAAAAATTAAAACCTCTATAGGGTCCACAAGCTAAAAACACGATTTTTCCTACAATCAAGGGCCATAATTCAGGAAAATACAATTCGATATGCGCAAATATTGAAAGGAACCGAGATCTTTTGTTATAAACTTACATTTCAAGTTTCAACAAAATCGGATAAAAATTGTGACCTCTATAGGGTTCACAACCTTGATATACCATATTTTTACGCAATTTGAGAACGAAGGACGGCCATTTTGTCTGTCAGTTTTGGGCCGATTTTCACGAAATTAGAACTCAGCTGCCCTTAGAGTGTAACAGTGATATAATAAAAAGTTTTTAAAAATCGGATAAATATTATGACCTCTATAGGGTACACAAGCCAAAAAACACGATTTTTCGTACAATCAGGGGCCATAATTCAGGAAGTTACGGCCCGATATGCGCAAATATCGAAAGGAACCAAGATAATTGGGTTATAAACTTACATTTCAAGTTTCAACAAAATAGGATTAAAATTGTGACCTCTATAGGGTCCACAACCTTGATATACCATATTTTTACGCTATTTGAGAACGAAGGGTGGCCATTTTGTCTGTCAGTTTTGGGCCGATTTTCACCAAATTCGAACTCAGTTGTCTTTAGGGTGCAACGGTGATATGACCCTTATAGGGTCCACAAGCTAAAAACGCGATTTTTCGTACAATCAGGGGCCATAATTCAGGAAGTTACGTCCCGATATGCACGAATATCGAAAGGAACCGAGATCTTTGGGTTATAAGCATACATTTCAAGTTTAAACCAAATCGGATAAAAATTGTGACCTCTACAGTGTTCACAAGCTAAAAACATGATTTTTCGTACAATCAGGGGCCATAATTCATGATGTTACAGTCTGATACATGCCAATATCGAAAGGATCCGAGATCGTAGGGTGATAAACCTATATTTCAAGTTTCATTGAAATCGGATAAAAATTGTGACCTGTAGACTGTTCACAAAAAATTGTGGACGGACAGACGTACGGACGGACAGGGAAGACGACAATATACATCCTCATGAAAATGTGGGCATATAAAAAGGCGATTTTTGATACAATCAGGAGCCATAAGCCAGGAAGTTAGGGTCAGATACGTGCAAATATGTAAAGAAACCTAGATCTTTGAGATAGATGTACATGTATAAACATATACATGTATTTTAAGTATGATCAAAATTGGATAACAAGCGGTTGCCATGCAAGATACACCCACATTTTGCAAGAGATGGATATTGAACAAGCTAAAAAAGCAATTTTCGGCCATACTCAACGCTGACATACATGATCGGTTTTTAAAATCAAATGAAAATTATGACCTCTCAAGGGTTCATAACCTGAAAACGCGACTTTTCGTACAATCAGGGACCATAAATCAGGAAGTTACGGTCTGATATGCACGAATATCGAAAAGAACCAAGATCTTTGGGATATAACCATATATTTTAGGTTTCATCAAAATTGGATACAAATTGCGACCTCTAGAGGGATCCACAACCTTGGTATTATATACTGTCACATGTGAAACAGCCAATATGTTGGGTATTTTTGGTCCAATTTTCAAGAAATTCGAACTCGACGGTGATATACTAGAACGTTTTTTTAAATCAGATAAATATTGTGACCCCTAGAGAAGCCATAATCCAGGAAGTTATGATCCAATATGCATGAATATCTACAGGAACCGAGGGACAATGACAATACACACATGTACATGTACTTCCACATGAAAATGTAGGCGCATAAAAAATTAGTCCTACAGTGGTCTCAAAATTAACTGGTTTGTATATACATGTATATGTGACAGTGAGTTCTGTCACCCACCCGTTCACTGATTCCTGCTCATATCATCTTAAAGTTACAATTTCATATTTTCTAAGAAAGTCAAAACATAATTATTTCTATGTCTTTTGCTCAATAGGTTGTCAACTCACTATTATTCGATCATAGGTGTCATTCTCACACTTAAAACTCATTTACACCGGAAATAATAACACAATTACCTCCCTTGTTTTCTATTCTCCACCATGGAGTAGTTATCTTCAAACGTTGGAATTTGAAGATGAAAATAATATTTTTGCCAATTTCTCAACTGGCAATAGTGAATTATAGGATTAATAGGATTATTCTTTTACAAGGTAGGGACTATTTTAAGGCTTTATTTTAATAAATTTTAAAAATATAACTTAAAAATATGAAATTGCAACTTTAACAGATATGAATTATTGAAATAAAAACATACATGTACCATTATGTTAGTCCCACAGTAACCAGATAAGTGTTAATTGACATTAATCTCCATCTCTTTCATCACAGTTTTTATCTACTACATGTACATGTGCAGTAGAAGCGTTTTCCGGTTGACACAATTTTATTGTGTGTGCTATTTTCGTCTGTCTATTCATTTCTAAGTAAAGCTAACATACACGTAAGTAGAAAATTTGTTTTCCTAGAAGTTGGTAGGTGGGACATGAAAGAAAGATATAATCATAACACCTATTTTGTGCACGGTGCAACAAATTAAATATGCTGAACATTTATGTGTTAGTTAATGGATATTTCATATAAACAAAACTGGTTCATTCTGGGCCGAGAGCCTCCTTAAAAGTTTTCCTAGTCAAGAGCAACAGTCTGAAGTTCTGTGGTATTTTTTCAATGAAATATTAACTTTTAGTTTTCATTCCACACCATCCCAAAGACCTGATAATAATCATGTACATGTATACACTGATTATTGTGATTGTAAAGGCACTCATATAATTGAACCATGTGATTCCCTTAAGATCCAGTATGTAAGATTTAAATAAAGATGGCCAAATAAAATCATATGATTTTCATATGGAAGAAATATCAACTTTCAGTTTCCATATGAGATTGACTGGAAATTGCCACACCATCCCAAAGACCTGAAGTACCTAGATAATCATGTATACACTAATCATTGTGATTGTCAAGGGACTCATATAATTGAACTATGTAATTCCTTAAAGATGCAGTATGTTATAAGATTTAGATAAAGTTCAATAGTTCAATTTATTCAAAATTTCATTCAAATCACTTTATTATTATCGTAACATCGGTACTTTACAAACGAAACTAAGCCACTATTATACATTTTATCATTCAGTTTTCAAATCTCGTGGGTGTTCTAATCTAAACAAATCTCTGGCATCAAATAGTCAAAGAGTAGATTATGGGCTTGTCATGTTAATAAATGCCTAAATAATTGTTTATATAACATTTGAAGCCAAAATAAATACCTACAATAGCTCTTACATAATGCATCTTTCAATGTGTCATCTAATTTAACAATGATTTTCAAATGGCTCAATATTTTGAGTTTTTCCCCCTTTCTAGTATTTAAAGCCTGCATTATTACAGGCCCGGGACTGTACAGCACAGTGGACACTTATATATTTCTTGCAATTGTGTATGTAGTTTTTCTTGTCCGCAGGTTTGTCTTGTTGGTTTTGTTTTGCATGTAGTGTGGTAGTGGTAAGATTTGCAAAGGATGCCTTCAAAGTCTGGTCCTTTAAATTAAATATATATTTTGTATTACCATTTTTCTCATATTCCTACAGGATTTCTTACAATTTCAAGGAAAAAGACTATTGATAGGAAAAACTATATTACAATAACAGGTAACATAGATCTGATATGATAACAAGGTAAGGTTAGCAGGATGTACATGTATAGCTAAGGCCACACCAATAAGATTTTCGTTTTTTAAAGATGGGTTCCCGCATACAAACTGGGTGATTCAATGGTATATATGGACTAAAAACATATTCAATCTAATTAATTTGTCATAACTTTGTTTCAAATCCTTCTCAAACATTGCAATTGCGAAGGAATGTCCTGCTATAAAATTCGATCAAACCAGGTCATATTTACGTCACGTGACTTACCTCTTTTGGAAGTCAGAGGAGAATTCATTGCATACATAAGACTATTTCGGCCACTTCGCGTCGCTTTGAAAAAAGTGTTGTACGTCTAACTCTTCAGAAAGTTTACCATCTTGTACATCAGGTGCTCAATGTTAGCGTGTGACCTTTGACATCACATGTGCAGAAATTCCTAATCGTCGGGCTGTTGATTCGGGGAACCTTTACATTTTTGTCCTGTGTACACTCCATGAGTGTTTTTCGGGGAATCCAGTATTTTTCTAGTAAGATTGGATATCTCTACTTTCCATATATACCAAAATTACCATACTTTTATTGGAAATAACCAACCGATCAATACTTTTCTGGGAACCCATCTTTAAGGGTCTTGATAAATAAATAGCCACTTGAATCGAAATTTTAAGAAATACTGCAACTTCATTGGATATATGCAAATTGATTTTACTGGTCAGCCAATCGAATTGCAGTATTTCTTAAAATTTCGATTGTATCTTAGTTTAGGTTTTCGTGAATAAGGGCCCTGTAACGGTAAATCTCTTTGATCTTTGGGTTTATTCTATGCCCAGAATAACTTGAGATCTGAAAGTCGGGGGCGGTTCTGAATATATACAGGGACATTTAGGGTTATTCTTCTGAAAGTTGTTCTTTAAACCTGTAACAGGTTATTCTTCCAGAGGGCTTTTTTTCCATAAGAAAACATGATCTAGGGTTTTTCTTGTGGGAATTCTGGGATATTCTCATTTTGCGTACATGTAAACATAGATGTTTTATAAGCAAGATAAAGTCCTTGACATCGGTTATGCTGGGGAAGAAAGACTTCAGAAAAAACCCTCAGGTTATTTTCTTCAGTCTTTCTTTCCCCAGCATAACCTCAGTCTCATGCTTCATCCTACACTTAAATGTTGGGATACCAGAAGCCCATCTATTCAAAATCAATGTTGATTTAAATTTGCCAATAAGTCGTGTTTGCAATGTCGAAGACTATCGATGATACAGAGTTAAAAAAGAGAGAGAGAGAAATGGGGTTTAACGTCCACTCGACACAAACTAGGTCATTTTGTTACTAACATATGGTTCAATTTTATTTCCATAATTTGGTTGCGCGTAGGGTTCTTTAGCAGTGGGGGGAAATCGGAGGACCCGGAGAAAACCCACGAATTTGGACAGGCGACCCTACTCTTTGTCACGTACAACTGGGGATTCGAAACCACGCCAGTTGACTCAATGACAGACTTAATGATACAGCGCGCACATGCTAACCATTCTGCCATCCAACCGCCCCATACAGAGTTAAAGACTTGGCCACTTTAAAGAGCACAACCAAATACTTTTGGTTTTTAAAAAACTCTTTTTCCCTATTTCATTAATAAAGAAATTTTTTACATTTGTTCATGAAGAACATAAAATTCATTTCCTGTAGCCTAAATAGTAACTGCATGAACATATAATCAAAACAAGCGGTTGCCATGCAAGATACGCCCACATTTTGCAAGAGATGGACAGAGAACAAGCTAAAAAAAGAAGTGATTTTTTGTACAATCAAGGACCATAATTCAGGAAGTTACAATCTGATATGCATGAATATTGAAAGGAACCAAGATCTTTGGGTTCATCAAAATCGGATCAAAATTGTGTCCTCTCTCTAGAGGGTCCAAAACCTTGATATACCACATGTACAATATTTGCGTACGATGGGTAGCCATTTTGTCCGGTAGTTTTGGTCCGATTTGTACGAAATTCAGACTCAACCATCATAAGGGTGTAACAGTGATATATTCAAACGTTTTTTTAAATCGGATAAAAATTGTGACATCTAGAGGGATCACATCCTAAAAACGCGACTTTTCGTACAATCAAGGGCCATAATTCAGGATGTTATGATCCAATATGTGCGAATATCGAAAGGAACCAAGATCTTTGGGTTATAAATATGTATTTCAAGTTTCATCAAAATCGGATCAAAATTGTGACCTCTATAGGGTCCACAACCTTGATATACCATATTTTTACGCAATTTGAGAACGAACGATGGGCATTTTGTCTGTCAATTTTGGGCCGATTTTCACGAAATTCGTTCTTAGCCGTCCTTAGGCTGTAATGGTGATAAAATAATACGTTTTTTTAAATCGGATAAAAATTATGACCTCTATAGGGTTCACAAAGTAAAAACGCGATTTTTTGTACAATCAGGGGCCATAATTCAGGAAGTTACGGTCCGATATGCGCAAATATCAAAAGGAACCAAGATCTTTGGGTTATAAACTTACATTTCAAGTTTCAACAAAATTGGATAAAAATTGTGACCTCTATAGGGTCCACAAGCTAAAAACGTGATTTTTCTTACAAACAGGGGCCATAATCCATGAAGTTTTGATCCGATACATGCCAATATCGAAAGCAGCCGAGATCTGTTAGAGATAAACCTATATTTCAAGTTTCGTTAAAATCGGATAAGAATTGTGACCTGTAGAGTGTCCACAAACAAATTGTGGACGGACGGACAGGGGCGACGACAATATACGTCCACATGATAGTACTATTTTTATCCCAGTTTTTATTTAAAAACCTAAATATCACCTGGCACTACACCAGGCTAATTTGGAAGCAGGCAATTGAATTATCATGGCCATGGTGTAGTTAGTGGAGATAAAAAAAAAGGTATATATATATTTTTCCATAGTCATTAGAACATTTTTCAAACTAAATCATTAGACATAACAGATAAGCCAATTAAATGGTATGTTTAACCAAGAATGGATGAAGTGTGCATTGAATTATGGGAGATATCTGGCTACTCTCCCATAAACGATTTTGAAAATTAGACTACTACAGATTAACCAAGAATGGATGAAGTGTGCATTGAATTATGGGAGATATCTGGCTACCCTCCCATAAACAATTTTGAAAATAAGACTACTACAGTATCTTTTGGGTATTTTTCTTCTTTCTTGTTATCTCCCACTAAATATGCCCTTGAAAAATACATTCAACAAATTCAGGTACAAAAGTGCTGTCTGAAGTTTAAGTTTATGTTAGAAACTGAATAAATAAAACTACAATAAAAGACTCAAAATCATACCTTCTAAAAGCAGTTGAATGGGGTTATTCTATCACATGTAACTTAAATCTTAAAACCAACCATCATCCATCACCCATACATTATTCAACTCATAATATACAACAGGAAAGAAATTTATTGGTTTACTTAAGGGAAATTCCCAGAATGTCCCACTATATTTGTTTAATGGTATATTCTATCTTCAGTTTAGTAATTCGATTCAACTAAATATAATGGTAGAGGATATTATTAGATTATTACTAATGTTCACATGTGTATACATATTATATTCTGAGTCAAAACAAATTTGTCTAATTGTTATCATATACATGTAAATGATATTGAAAGCAAAAATACATGTGCAGACCTAATGTGTACATTTTACAAGATTCAGTATAGTTAGAAAACTTGTGTACAGTATATGTCCTATATTATTTTAAACATTGTCAGCATAGAGAATTAGATTTCAATTTCACCAGCTGCCACCATCAGTACTGTTATACATGTACTTTGTATTATTAATTAACTGGATCATTTGGGTTTTTTCGTACTGCTAAATTGTTATATCTATACAGGCAGTTACATTACATGTACTTTGTAAGTATGTGTATGCTGCCTACAAGTCAAGTCAATACCGCCCCCCCCACCCCGCGCACACAGCGCTGTTCCTAATTGATCCCATATTGAAGCCTCTTAATATTTCCTACAGTTGTATAATGTAGTTCCTATTACTGGAAGAATTTGCCCAAACGCATATTTAAAGATACATTCCTGGGTACAAACTGCGTGATTTGATGATATATTTGGACTAAAAACATATTCAAACTAATTAATTTATCATAATTTTGCTTCAAATCCTTCTCAAAACATTGCAATTATCAGGGAATACCCGGTTATAAAAAATCGATCAAAAGAGGTCATGTTTGTGTCACGTGACACAACGGGTGCGAAGTCGGAGGAGAATTCATTGCATACAAAAGACGATGTTGCATTTATCCCTGACTATTTATTACAAATATCGAAGCCTAATTAAATTCTCGAATTATCCACTACCCGCATCTTTTTCCGTGATTTTTATCTCAGAAAGTGTTGTACGTCTAACTCTTTATAAATTTTATCAACATATACATTAAGCGCTAAATCTCTGTGTGCAACCTTCGACGTCACACGTGCAGACACTCCTAATCGCCGGGCTGTCGATTAGGGAAACATACTTTTTTGTCCTGTATGCGCTCCATGAGTGTTTTTCAGGGAATCCAGTATTTTTCTAGTAAGATTGGATATTTCTACTTTCCATATTGTGGACGGACGGACAGCTAGGTGCTACGACATAATACGTCAACATGAAAATGTGGGCGACGCGTATAAAAATACTGGCATATTAAATGTAAATATGTAAAGAATTAGATAAGCTATTATACGTGTAAATATAGAAAAAGTAATTTCCTGTAATTTCCTCATTATCGGTTAAAACCAAGGACCATGAGTAATACTGGACAGAGATTATGCACGTTTCAAATTTAGCTAGCTTTATCCTGTTTTGTTATCTTAGTGTCTATAATGGTCGATGGTGTATAAAAACTTCAACAACATCCTTGTTTAATGTACAGATCACAAATAATCACGAGGGGAAAACCCTGACAATTTTAATACATTTAGATTATGTAACAAGTTTAATGAAATGAAACAGGTTTTAATAGGACTATTGAGAAGACAGATACAGTTTTAAAGGGGTACAACCAGACACTTGGGATGGCTGACAGTATAATCGTATTCTGTTACAATCTACTCTTCTCATGTCTCTAAAATGACAACCATGTGAAATTTTGAGCTTTTAAATACATTTCGTTGTGGAGATTGCTATTTTTTTTAAAAACAACAATGCAATAATTAATATTTGTATTTTAATAATCTTAGCAGAACCCATGGAGGTTTATATATTATTGACTTGAGTGTATTGTGGTCATGTGACCTTCACTGACGTAACATTAACGGAAGTGTCTGGATGAACGCTATGTAAACAAAGCGAAATAGACTGATGGAGGGCGGACAAGCCCATTAAAAATACAGTTCTAATTCAACAATGTCAACCAAAAAATTGGTGATTTAAAGGTCAACAGGTATCTTTTTGGGGCTTTATTATTTAGAATAACTCTTATCATAATGACGGTGATCCATATGATTTAGGGTAGAACTAACGAAATCATGTTTATTTTTTTTTAATTGAGCAAAGTCATCGTCCTTCGAAAATGTCCTGATCTATAAGTGTTCAGCTAAATTTTTAAACATGGCTCCTCGTAGTTCACATAAAACTTTACTTTGGATAGATGTAATCAATTTGAAAGGACTACTTGACTGATAACTAGGCCTATATCACATCATTCTGATGATAAATAAATAAAATAAATCTTAAAAATAAATACAGAAATAAATAATCTGCTTCTATCATCTACCAAAAGACTTATTGAATGGGAAAAAAGGAAAATATAAACATGGCAAGCTAGGCCTCAGGCCTATATGCCATGGTTTTCAATTTCATGGTGTCTTTGATTTGTCTTTGATTGAAAAATACGGAGGTATATTAAATTTTACAAAAAAATAAGACTAACTTAATGAGATTATCGCAGTAGCATCGATTTTAAAAAATATCATGCCTCTTTTTTTCACAAAAGAATGAAGTTTTTACGACTTTAGACTCATTCTTTAATTAATTACTAAACTAGTTCCGAGTTTTGAAGCGGGAATCTGAAGAAAAAAAATTGAAACATAAGCTTACATGTATATTGCAAGAAACTTTCACTTTAATACATCTATTTGATACACTCAGTTTTCAATAATTATTTTTGGGAATTTACCGTAACAGTGTCAGCCTAATTAATTAAATCCGGGGAGAAAAACTAACCGATAACAAAGCTACTACTGGCCTGTTAGTGCATGCCTGTAACTTAAAAACGCCACTCCAATAAGCAGACTTATTCCACCAATATTTTTCGTACAATACCAGATGTGTATGCAGATATAATACGCAATTTCCATAACAAATAAGTATACATTAATTTTGAAGTTTGCTAAACACAAGGACATTGTAATTATTACATAATAAAAGTATCGGAACATATCCACCCGGTTTCTGGCCTCAACTCACGTGTCGAGTGTTCGGCGTCTTCACGCCGTGTTTATTAAATTATTTTACACTATTATCATGATTATACATTAGATCACTATTTCACTCATAACATATCTTACTTACTTATGCAATGATAATCCACTCCCTTTTAGCCTGACATTGAAATAACCAAAACAATAACAACTCTATGGCATATCGACTTAGGCAAAACCTTCCCAGTTTTAAAATGGCAGCCAAGCCATGTGACCACCATACACTCTAGTTAATTATTTACACCTCTTTGAGCAGAACCTGAACATTTTGCTAACATGTGACCTGAGAGAATTTTTCAGAGCAGTGCGACTTGTCTTGTTTTGTTCCAGAAATCTGTATATTAAAAGTGTCACATGATTCAGTGTATTGAAGTTTTAGACCATTTTATTGACAATTATATTTTACGACTGTTTCATCTATAAAATTATCAACAAGCTGGTGCCAGTTTTAAGTTTCGCTGAAACATTTTCATGGGCCTCTTTTTATTATGTTGTAATTACAAGGTGGGAGATAATCTGCTGTTGATATTTTGATTTTATTTTCTTAATAAAATGTTAATAAATTTGAGTGCATTTTAATGTGGATTAACCCGTTAAGCGTGACGTTTCAAAACGTTAACTACCCCCTATTGTGTAATTAATTTGACGAAGTGACGAAGAACTATGTACTACATGTATGTTCTAAGAATAGGTTGGGGAAAATACCTCCAAGGCGTTATATTACGCTCTATACACAGTGAGTGGCAGTTGTCCAGGACGATATATAACAACCTACGCACTTAACAGGTTAAGCTGTGAAAAATTTGATATTTTCTGAAAAAATCATGGGATGCACAGAGACTTTAAACATATTTTCCATTTTATTGTCCCTTTAAAATTATGTATTTTTCATATCTTGTACTGCCCTGTTTTACTGTACTGTAATTGAAGCTCTTTTAATAAAAATCTGACATAAAGATCGGTTAACTGTCTTTGATATTGATTGGATGCACTGCTTCCTGTTGACATTTAGATCCCTGAACTCTCGTCACCGGCTTAAATGTCAATCTTCTCAAGATTAGTATAGAACTACAGGTATACCCGAGGTGTTATCTGATTAACAAGAGATTTACTGTATTGTTACTATCTTTCTGTGTTCGAGCCAGTATATCATTAGTGACAGTTGTACGATTAGTCACGACTTTTATCAGAAGACTTATATATGATTATTAATAAGCTTTGTCAAAATAAATAATTAACACAATCAATACGAAAAATAGTCAATTCTAAACAATACTGTACTTTTAAAAATAAACTAGACTATAAACCCAATTATCACTGCTTCAGATAACAGTCTACTCAGAAAAAGGCAGCCGTGGTGGCTTGGTGAGTAAGGCACTGGCTCACTAACCAGGAGGTCTCGGTGTTGACAGAAAAATCCAGTCCAGTTTCCTCTTCTTGGTAGTACAATGAACAAGGAACAGTGTCTAGTTGTTCGAATGGGATGTACATACTGCCGTACTCGTAAAAGAAGACTTATTAGTTGGAATTAGAAATAATGGTTAACCCAGAAAAAGTACATTTGTTCTTAGAAAAGGTTAGATGACGAGTTTATTCAACAGTGTAAATCTATCTTAAAATCATAAACCTACAAACTGTATATTCCTTTGAAAATTCTAAGTAAACCTATGTGATCTCGTGAGACAGGAACTGTGCGATTAATGATATTTTCTTCAACAAGTAACTCCATGTCATGTGTGCCACTGTCAGATACAATCAATAAAACATGTATTGTGGAACTAGTGAATCGTCCAGAGAAGCTAACCTAGAATACAAATTCACTTCCTGGTTCTGGTTTGTTCTCTGTCAACCAGTCTGACAATTAAGTTAGTATTGATTGATCCACCAGGCATCTAAACAAGAGTACAAAGATCAGCTAGACTGAAACATAGAATACAGGAAGTAAAATCTGCTGGTATCAGCAATTATATCGATCCATCTAAGGCTGATGGTTCTTCTTTATTTATATATATATAGAGAGAGATGGGGTTTAAGGTCCACTCGACACAAACTAGGTCATTTCGGGACTAACATATGGTTTATTTCAATAATTCGCTTGCGCATAGGGGTCTTTAGCAGTGGGAGGAAACTGGAGGACCCGGAGAAAACCCACGAGGTTGGACAGGCGACCCTACTCTTTGTCACGTACAACCGGTGATTCAAAACCACGCCAGTCGACTCCCCTTATTTATATAGAACCAAAATATTGTTTACATAGATGTAGACTAAAATAATATAACCTACAGTTTTGAGACTAACATGTAACTACCTTTTTAATTATGCAAGGGATATGAAGATAACACGAACAATGCATTTCTTCCAACTACAACTTACAGGTCAATATGTACAGTACACAGGTGCAAGTGGATATCCGTTACTGTGCAAAAAAGCTTATAATTTTGTCCAGAGGGTGTTGTTTCCACCTAAAAATTTTCGAATCCAACTGTCGAGGTTTCTGCATGCCAATGTGCGCACAGGTGGACTTCATTTTTTGTCCCATTCGACGACTACGCATGTATGTACACTTTTCTCGTGTGCCCCACAATCGCCACCATTGATCAATGAGAATAAAACTTGTCATTTCAGGAATAACATAAAGTTATATGTCTTTAATTTGCTTGCACACAGGGGCTCTTTTGCAAGAGGAACCATGAGTAACCCACAAGGTTAGGCGAGCGACTCTATTCCTCATCACATACAAGCTTGGGATCAAAACCACAAACACTTAATTGACTCAGTTAAAGACCTTATGACTTGTTAGATCACTTGACAACCTACACTGCCTCAGATCATCTTCAACCTTCAATTTAAGGATATTTTTTAACACAAAACATTGCCAAATTAAATATCCCTGTACATCCCAAAAAAACTAATCTGTCATAGGAAATGCTTAAAACTAAAGTAAAAAGGCGTTACAAAACCAATCTATGTCCGGAGATAAATATTTCACTTGTGCACGAAGCGTTCCTCATTATGTCACCTGAAGTGAGGCAGATGTTCCCTTCTGTCGAAGCTCTTCTCATCTCACACTGCTGAACCCTGCTAGTTCCTGCTCAGACGAGCCGAAAACTGGCGCTTGAAGAATGGCAAATCTTGTTCCAAGTCTCGATTCAATTCCAGATATGTAGAAACAAGCTCACCATCATGTGGATATGAACCTGAAAATCTGTCCAGGTGATCAAAATCATGGGGGGGGGGGGGGGGACAGAGACCTATTCGCCCCCCTTCCGATTCTAAGGGGGGGGGGGTGCATCCCCCCATTCCCCCCTAAATCCACGCCCATGTGCGTACTGCATGACATATGCCATTTTTAATTAAAAAAGAGAAACAGGTTAATTTTACTTGTAAGACTTCTACATAATTGAACCCTTGATATTATAGCCTCAAGCAAGTAACAGAACCTCTGAATCTTGGTAAACTGACTCCTTTTTCATATTTTGCAAACCAGTACCTAACCAAACATTTCTTTGGAGACCTAGTGAAAACTGAGGCTATTTAATCTGCATGTGCTTGAACATTCTCCCAAGCAAAGATGTCTTTTTAACTACATACATGTACATGTAGCAGCATAGTGCTTGAAATCAATATAAATACCATCATCCTAAATGTGGGCCTATTTTATTAGTGTTCAAACCAATCAAATGTAAAAATGGGGTAGCTGGATTTACCCAAATCCACAAATATTTCAACTTATAATTAAAAAAATTTATATCGATATTTGATAATATAGGGCCTTGGCCTACCGTTATTTATGCCAGATTGCCATAATTATTTGCAATCATAATGTTTTTGTGTCAAAATACCCTGCAAAATGCGATTTCCAAGCAAGTTTAAAAACAAATATGATATGGTATAGATATTATTATTAGGAGTTGAAATAATGGTAGATTTGGGTAGATTAGGGCAGATTTGGGTAAATCATGTTACCGGTAAAAATGTAAATAAATATTGCCCCAATATATCATTAATTGCAGTGCGATTCACTGAAATATATCAGGGATTTCTCCTTTACACATTTGATGCAATAATAATCAATTTAAAGTAGCTAAGTCTGTAACTCAATATCATCCAAAATCTTCGACATTGAAAACACGAATTATTTGTTGGTTTAAATCAACATTGATGTTCTGATCTTACCGGGAAAAGATGGCCTTATTTAAGACAAAGTAAACATTTTACAATTGGTACACGAATCGTGTACCATAATGTGTTTCAGTGCTATTTGTAATAAGGGACTCGAAAAACAAGGCTAGGCATATTCCACAAGTCATGTCAAACGGTGACGCTATATTCTTATCTGGAGAGCATGCACAATAAATACTATCTTCGTAGACTGGAATAACCAGATGCATGAGATTGCCATTCGATTGAGATTTCTGGCGTATTTCGCCGAACCTAACTGATTAAAAATTACAGTAAAAACAGAAACGTTTGAATGTAAATCAATTTATATACATTCATATTACATTATTGTATGCGTTGCGACCCATTTGTGTCAATTTCTAGGTCCCAAATATTAGCGATTTAGTTCCTTTAAACAATTTCAGTCTTATACAACGTTTGAAATTTTGAAGTATTTCTAATTGACTTCGTCATCCTCTACCAAACCTATTTCAAAACGTGATTGGGTATTCACATAGCCTATCAAAATTCATGCTTCACTTCCTATAGTAGTACTTACACTGATGGTTGGTAACAATACAAATGTACCGAATCTTTCAGGATACGTTATAAAAATAAAGTCGCAGTTAAAAATAAAAGTTAGATCTTTTTAGGACACTGAATTCAGAAAGGAAATGTATATATAACAAAATCACATAAGAATCATTGTTCGATCATACATGGATTGATTATAATAACAGGTCCATCAGTTGTACCGGTATAGTAAAACTTATAAAGTGTAACAATGAAAGTTGAAAAATACTCACGCGTCGGCATTGTTTATTTTCACAAATCGTTGTGTCGTTTTGCAGGCCCATACAACAGAATAATTTCCACCAAGCATAATCTTCTTATGATAGCAATACTAATCAGTATTTAAAACATGTTCAATGAAAGCATACCATAGGCCTTTGGTTTGGTTGTATAAATAAATATAAGAAAGTGTAACGACGTCTCGTGCCACACGCCTATCGATGTCAATGAAGCTGATATTTATTTTTAGCGCAAAACACGGAAGTATCGAATAGGGAAATCCCCTAAATAAGCTAACGATTTGATTGGTTGTTCTACCATTCGCTCTACTTTACATGTATCTTGGATATCCAAACACGGGAAGTAGCGCGATGACCGTCACGGGAGCCGTTATAACTTACTACTAGTTAGCATTCTATTTCATTGGGTTCGATTCTCGCCTTCACTAAGATTTCAAATTTCACATTTAAAAATGCATGCAAATGATTTATACGAATTTTCAATTATCCCTATGAAATTGCATTTTGCAATGCGTTTGTACAGATATTGTGGAGTCAACCGAACCTTTTTGGCATCATAGTGGGTGGTAATTGTAAATGTCTCGGGGGCGACTATCTCAAACATGTATCATCAATTGAGATGGAAAACCAGTACCACCCTACGTACGCATTCTAACCCGATTCCGAAATTTTCGTTTTGCTCATAAATTATATAATAGGTTTGCTATAGCCTGAGTCGTATTCCTAATTCATTCAAAATTTGATAATGTTCATCAAAATATAATACGCCAATATCGCAAATTCAGGCTCAAAATTGAAATTTTCTGTCATATTCATAGTTCCTCGCCTCAGGTGCAAACCTTATTTTCTAAAATTTTCTGGGGGGGGGGGGGCACCCTAGACCCCTCTCCGAATGGAGCCGGCCCTTAGCTATAACCCGGCCTGCTTGAACGATATATTGGGTAGGTTATATATTTTAGACTTAAAAAGTACACGATCACCAAACTCCTATTTTAGTATGGTCTGTTGTAAAACCACTTGTGAACATCTCTAATGAAAAGTGATACGGTGTTGAATTTTCGATATTCAGGGGTGGGTACCAAACCTATAGGGTCTCTGACTCTCTACTATAGGGATCACTCGGCCTATAGGTGTATAATATTTTTGGACACTTTCATAACACACATGGCCTTAAACATCCGTTATCAACCACGACTTTGCTCAATTGTGTTTAGAACACACTTTCAGCTTCCCCTATGAGGTTAGGTTTAGGCGGGACCGGAATAGCTTTGAGCTTCTCTGTACACATCTCAATCCGGCACCGCGCGAAGGGTTATTTTTAACATACCGGCGCTGGTATTACATGTATAAAATCAGTTACATTCTTGTGGAAAATGATCTTCCAAACTGATATATTTCGTAAAAATACGATTAAGCTCACTTCAGCTGTTTTTATTAATCAGTTTTATTTTAAACATTTACAAAATAAAACCGCCCGGGAGCAGTGTAATTTAAATGCGTAGACATTTACACAATTATTATTGAATTTCAGTGCCACATGAAATAAATCAGAATTTATTGATTTAAGAGTCTATCTTTGTGGTTTAACGTCTGCTCCCACAATTATAGCGATATCACAGACAATAATTAAGAGTAAATAAGTTAGAAGAAATTGGGTTTAACGTCCTACTGTTCTGCTCCGACTTAAGAGTAAATATAGCTATAGCCTTTCATTTCAAAAACACGTAGATTAAATTTGTGTTTATCCTCAAACTCATGAAGAAAATTTTGGTAAATGGGAGTTCAACAGGTGATCCACACTGACCGACGCTTCACCAGATATTTACTTTTTTGCACTGTTTTGACGACTCTATTATGGACATGAAATGAAATGAGCTGAACTGCAGGATTTCCCATTGACCTGCTTTTCACTCATTTTCAGCCTCCATTTCCTTAGCTTCAGAGTTACATTAAATCCTCTACTTCAGTTTTTGTCTTTCTTTGCTGGATCAGTGTTTCCTCAGGGCAGTTCAGGAAGGCCGAATACCCTTCAGAACCGCTGAATCTATTTGTTAAGGCCAGCTCAATTTTTGTCAAGTTCGCTGAGATGTAAATAAGTTTAGGGCACGTGATTGTTGGCGAGATTGTAGGTTGGGGTTGGGGTAAGCATTGGGGCTAGGTTCAGGGTTTGGGTTAGGATTATAGCGCTACCCCTGTGACCTATGACGAAAAATATCTGATCAAACACTGGCACTATATACAAATGATGGGTATTGTCAAGACTGGATAGCACGTGCTTAGGGCGTCATCAGGGCAGATTGTAGAAAATGAGGGAGGCCCGAAGTTACAGGATATGAATACATTGCAGGATATGAATAACTTGAACTAAGCCTAATTTTTTACGTTGGTTAGCCGCGGGGCCCCTTTCTAGTGCGGGTCTTATGTGGGGAAATTGGTCAAATTAATGTTCCAAAAACCGACTCTGGGCAGCATGGGAAGGGAGGCACCACATAATTTCGGCTTTAACATATTTAATTATTTATAAATAATTAATTGTTCTTCCATAAGTATGTGTTATAGTTTATTGCTCTATCCAGTTACTAAATGCCTCTAAAAGATCATTATTTATTCATTGCTTTTTTTTTTTTTTTTTTTTTCTTTTTTTTTCTTTTTTTAACTGTTACCCCCTTTGCCTCAATTAACAATGACGTACAAATTAAACCTCAGAAAAACTCTTAACCACGTGCTTGACGGTTTGTTTACACTGTAATTTATTTTATTGTTTATTATTCTTTAAATTTTGAGTTTTACCAAAATCTTTAAAGTGCTTATAGGGTCTCAAACCGTTTTAATCCGGCCCTGGGTGTTGTGATACTTATTTCTCTGATGTGGAAATGATCACCTTTGTTAGTACTGCAATGGCTGGCAAGAAATAATAACACTGCAGCTTTGAATCGATGCCAGAACAACATCAACAAGGTTTGCTTTGTTATTCAAATAGGTTAAATCAGGGTACTATTTTGGTATTTAAAATGTAAATAAAATATTTCCAATATTCAAGCACATATTTCACATATTGTTATTATCAAACACACGTCATAAAACTTAAAACTTTTTGTACAAATTCTGAATGCAAATTAGAAGTTTGATCAACCGTCATAATTTGGTTCTCTAAAATTGGTGGTAACCTACCTTTGCCAGAAGGTTTTGGTGTATATTTTCGCCGCTAATCTAGTCTGTTTTACACTAAACATGGCAAACATTTAGACTATTGCATCGATATTAATAATCTTGCGCACAGTAATCATGAAAGAAAATAAATGAAATGGGGTTTAACGTCCTACTGTTCTGCTCCGAACTGGGCTAATGAAGACGGGCATACGCCATACAGTGTGCTATGAGGGAAATTTTGCCCGGACAGCGGCACTACGGCCTACTCTTATATCGAATTCCAACTGTCAATGATCTTTTACGTGCACGCCAATGTGTACACGGGACCTCGGTTTTTCGTCCCGTCTGAACGACTAGACAGCTGCCTTTGTCCGGCCCTCCGTCCTTCATCACTGACAAGGGGGAACCACGCCGGAAAATCTGTATGGACTTTCTCGGCCAATGCAGGGATCGAACACCCGCCCTCCAGGATAGCGAGCCAGCGCCTTACCCGCTTAGCCACCGTGGCCCCCAGGAAAAATAAAGAAATTGGTAATAAATTATGGTAAGAACGGCGTTGCTGCTATTGATAGTTGCAGGACATTGTATTTTGTAGGCAAGTCTTTTACTCAATATCATCCACAGTCTTCGACATTGCAAACACGACTTTAAATCAACATTGATTTAGTTATCTTAGTATCCTTACAATGAAAAGATATCCAATATTTAAGACAAAATGAAATTTTAAAATTGGCACACGAATCGATGAAGCGACTCGATGAACGAGCCTCTACATATCCCACATAAGAATAATGGTTAGATCTATTTGATAGACCAACTTCAACGAGATGTAAACAGTGCTAGCGCTGTTAGTCCCGAAATGATCTAGTTTGTGTCGAGTGGACGTTAAACCTCGTTTCCCCCATTCCTATCTCAACAACTAGATGCCCGTCCATGCCAGGCCCACTAACCGGCGTCTCTGACATGGGGGAAAACCAGACTGAATAATTCTGAGGAACTGTCTCGACCAACACTGACCTCCTGGTTAGAGAGCCAGCGCAATATTCACTGAGTCGCCATGGCTCCCGTAATAAGTGCATCAATTTTTTATGCATATTGTTTTGCATGACATTTTATGCCTAATTCGTAAAAGCCATGAAATTTATGACTGAAATATATGCCACTCCCCTACTCATATATTTAACCCTTTTTGTATCCCCAGACCTCGACACATTGCTTGAGCAGTAGGGCACTGGCCTGTAGGCTGCAATGTCCGGGAATTGACTTCTAGTGTGTCTCAAAAAGCCCCCTTGGGAATTTTCAAGCATGGAGTTTACAAGGAAAATTGGGTCTGGTCGCATGGATTAACTCTGGTCCCCCCTTCTCCCCATTACTCATTGGTGTGCAAATATATCTAAAAATGTTATGTCCCTTTAAAGGGAGGGGACGAATCGCTGTGTGTCCTATTGTGTGTTTTGTAAATCAGATGTAGTGATACGTTTAAACACTAACATATCTCGACACAAGTAGATATCAGATCTAGATAGTTAGTTGGGCTTGACAGAAATTACAAAAATACTTAATCTCGGTCTCAATGTGACTTCTTCTTAATAATACCAGCGTAGGCAATGGAATAATAGAGTTTGTTCTCAAGTAATATAACTTACAATCTCGCCAACAATCACGTGTTCTATAACCTTATTTACATCTCAGCGACCTTGACGAAAACTGAGCTGGCCTTAACAAATAGATTTAGCCGCCTGGCCGGTGGCAGTGATTCTCCTAAAACGGCGAATGGCGAACGGCCCAAAAAAAATAGGAAAAATGCAACTTGAAGATCGGGATTCCCCTATTATTTTTTTTCTGCTATATTAAATGCCAGTTGAAGAATGTCTTCTATTCACTTAATTCATTAAATATTCGCTTATATGTGTTTATAATTCTTCGTTGATGAAATAATAATTATTATTTACAGTATTTCGACCAGTTTAAAATATACGCCTACTCTCAGTTGTTCTTTCACGTGCAAACCAGCGTGTACTCGAGACCGACCTCGGATTTTCGTCCCGTCTGAACGATTAGACAATGCTTCTTATCCGATATTCGATATAATATTCCGAACCAGGAAGTCAGCTTTTAATAACGGCCGTTACATTTGACAGCTGCAGCCATCTTTCCGAAGATTTTGCCGGTAACTAAGGTTGTTTGCTTGCGGTATTACGCATTATAAGCCCCAAGAGACTGTCGCCGAATACTGTCAACTCAGCTAACTTGACAAAAATTAAGCTGGCCTTAACAAAAAGCTTTAGCCGAGAATACTTCTGGAATAACCAGGCGCCAAGGACTGTCATTCAATTTGGACTCTTCGCGTATTTCGCCAAACATAACTGATTAGATATTACAGTAAAAACAGAAACGATTGAATGTAAATCAGTTTATATACATTCATATTACATTATATGCGTTGCGACCCATTTGTGTCCATTTGTAGGTCCCAAAGAATAGAGATTTAGCTCCTTTAAAGTATAGTTAAAACTATAAGCTATGCCTGACTATACGTACATAATTAATCAAATGGCATGGGTATCGAATTACTACTCACCCTGTAATACAATATTAATATATTTTTGTTTTGAATCATAAAATCTGTTTTTCTCCTTTACATATACGACAGATAATGATTCAGGAAGTCTTTCAACGACATGACATTTAAGATAATCGTGGACATTAACGCCATTGTTGACTATTTGTACTTAGATTCTCAAAGAGGATTAATGTATGTAAATAATTAGATTTATTGAAAAAATCCCCTCCTTGGTCTTGGGTCAGTACGACATGAAATACATCTCCTTGATATACTGCACACGCACTTCCTGTTTATATCAACACAGATTTATTAAAATTGTATTTTCGCGTGAAGGTGACATTCAAATCGTGTTGTTTTAAGTGTAAATGGAAAACGTTCATCTTGATGGTCATCACGAATGTCGAGCACTTGGCAGGGTATGGTGCATACTCCGGGCAGTGTATATATTAGAAATGGTTCCACTACTGATGTCTTCCGCCTTACTCCAGCCACAGTAGTGGCTCGTCTTACGGAGTTCCTTTACGCAAGTTTTTTAGTCAAATGAATACAAAAAGTTTATTAGCCTATAGTCCTCTTAATTTACACATAAACTGATCCCAAACCGTACTGCACATAGCTTAACATATAATAAACTAATTCCCATTGAAATAGGAAAATCTTACGAACCATTATACTTATGCTGACAACCATCATAAACAGTGCTGATAATTTCGAAAACAAGTGACATAACTCGATTTTGACGAAACGAAATGATAACATGCGACCAGGGCTCTCACGGGAATTGTGGCGCCCCAGGGCAAACGTTTCAATGACGCCCCCTTGCATACTGTAACTGATTTGTTCAGCGCCTGCGCTCAGTTGATTTTGTATGATTAAAGAAATATTTAAAATTCAATTTTTTAATAAAAATGTTCTTACAAAATGAATAATTCTGGTATGCTCTTAGATAATTTGCCGCCCCAAGAAGTGTCGCCCCCGGGCATATGCCCCCACCCCACCCATCCCCTATGTGAGGGTCCAGCATGTGACCTCTTTTAGTGTATTTTAAGACCCAGCTGCTTATGTAATGATCATATCCGGTTCCCTTTTTGTTTGAAGGCATATACAACTCATATTTCCTGCAGAGTCGAGCGAAGGTGACAAAAGATGGATGAGCTTCTGGGCTTACCCGAATATAGTCGCTGGATCCGGCAGAGATGTGCAATGGTTTCTTCCTGAAAGGAGCGGACCTATGACCCGGCCTTCAGTGATGCACCGTTTAAGCACCTATGTAAATATGTGTCTATGCGTTTATTTCTGTTAATAATGAAAATAATAATATTATTCTGGTTTCCTGGTTTTACAATACTGATCTTATGTTATACACTGATTTATTTGGCTCGATAATCGGGAGGTCACGTGTTCGATACCGTTGTTGACAGAGAAAATTCATCGGATTTTCCGGCCTGGTTCCCCTTTGTCAGTGGTGCAGAACGGATGGCCCGTGTACACATAGGCCGTAGTGCCTCTGTCCGGACAAAATTTCCCTCGTAGCATCCTGTATGACGTATGTCCGTTTTCATTTCACTTCATTTGGCTGTAAGCCATGGAGTTTCTTAAAACTACAATAAGTCGTTCATTCCATTTAGACTTGTGCTGACCAATCTGATAAAACACAGATCCTATTTCGTTTCGTTTTTCGTAGTTCAAAATTTGGTTTTAGTTGTCTTAACTACACTGGGATCTGGAAGAGTTGCTATATTATCGGCGTTTTGGTTGAAGTGAGGAATAAGCCAATGAAACAGTCTGTTACGGCGACTTCCTGGCGTGCCAGGTACGGAACTGTTGGTAAACCACTAGAAACGCCACTGATTGTTTAATCAATGTCTGACGTCATAGGGTCAAAAGCCGCTCGTACGAACTCCTGACACGACCTTTGAATACAACTTTTCAGATGTAGTGTAGGTCATCGAAAGTATAAAAAACGATACGAAATATAGATCTGTATTTTAATCAGATTGTGTGCTGGCGTTTCAAGGAGAAAGGAAATCAAGAACTCTGTAGCTTTATTAGACCCACTAAATCCGCCCATGTGAACGGCATTCTAGTCGTAATATCAAGTTTACACAGTCTGCTTGAACTCGCTAATTATCATGGTGTCATCTATAAAAAAAAACATTACACACAGCTTCAAGGAAGTGTATTATTTATTATAGATTCTTATCAATATATATATATCGGTCTGATAGCCTACGGGACGTACCATTAAATAGAAATTAGCCAATTTAGAACATCTCCAGGAACTTCCTGTATAATCCCATATATGCACACCTTACCATCGATTTATATATAGACTGCAAGAGATAAACTAATTTACCATACGCAGATTTCACACTGATAATAAATATAGCGTTTAAAACCCAACACAAGATTCAATCAATTTCTCCTGTGTAAAATTCTTCCTTATTACAAATTTGCATCCTGTCACACGCTTTGTATGAGAGATTATAATAGTCCGGAGGCTTGCTATTCAGACATTATTTTAAATGAGATATGATCTAACTGAAATGGGGTTTAACGTCCTACTTTTCTGCATTAACCGTGCTATTGAAGTTGGGGATACCCAATTTCCAAACGATATTTTACGCTCACACGGAACCCCGATTTTTCATTCCATTCAAACGTTTTCTTTCCTTCGAATAGAAGCTGTGTTGGGATTTCGGTACCGAAACGTTTACCGGGACTCACGTTTTATATCCGCAAAATCGCACTGGTATAACAAAGGTAACTTACACCGTGCAAATGTCAAGCTCGTCTTCGGTTATGTGTAAATGTTTTATCGGGCACGTATGCCCACAGTTTGATTTGGTTTCAACAAACGTACTTGAATTATACATCCTAGTCTACCTATGTACCTTCCTTGTCTTTTTCATCAAACAACAAAGACCTCTTTGTTATCCGTTTCAACAAAAACATTTCCTGTAATACCAATCTGATTAAAACATAGATCCTATTTTGTTGCGGTTTTTAGAGTTCAAAATTTCGTTTTACTTGTCTCCACAACACTAGGATCTGGAAGATTTGTTATATAACAGGCGTTCTAGTTGATGTGAGGAATTAGCCAATGAAACAGTTTGTTATGGCGAGTTCTTGGCGTGCTCTGCACGGAACTGTAGGTAAACCCATAGAAACATAAACGCTGATTGATTAATCAATGTCTGACGCCGTCCCTTATCCACCATAACTTGTGGACGCTAAACATGGATATGCATTTACTGTCAGAGTTATCGCCTTTCATCAATTTCAAAAATCTAGTGAACGCTCTATAGAGGCTAAAGTTATTATCCGGCTGACTTTATATGGGATGATCAACGACGTGTTACCCTTGCTCAATTTGCAAAACTCGCAGACGCTCTACGATATCACTCTACTACTGTCTGTTCGATTTAATATGGATTTTTTTTCCGGTTTCCACCTTGCTTATTTCGCAGAAAAATGCTTATTGGATCACTTGGAGTAAGGCACATATTTTCGAACTGTTTCTAAAATAATCTGTGTGATTAGGTCATGGACCTTATAATATTATAATTTGTGGGATTCAAACATATTGTCTAATCTATATATACTATTCAAAAAAAGTAGGGGATATTTGATTTTGGGGGCATAATACTAAAATATGCAAATGACTACGAAAAAAGTCACTATAGAACCTAACAGAAGAAACATTTCCAGTTACATGTGACGCCCAAACGCACCAATAGCTACCGCATGGAATGCAGGTGATGCTTGGGATCATCATGGGGGTCCAACCCAAGATTTGCACGACTCTGACTTTGAATGTTACAGTCATTGTGGCATTGAATTCCAGGGTGGAAACATCAGTTTAATTGTTTTAGTGACCAGAAAACAAATTTTTATATGCGTCGGCTTACCCAAAATGAAAGGTTACGTGCCCTTGGCATGCTACAGATCGGCACAACACAGGCGGTTGTGGCGCGGACGATGAATGTTTCTCAGTCTGTCATAAGCAGGCTATGGTCCAGATACCGTGATACACAATCTGTACAGGACAGACCACGCTCAGGTCGACCAAGGGCGACAACTCAAGCCCAGGATCGATTTATCCGTACCTTGGCCTTGAGAAATCGTGTCATCACAGCAAATCAGATCAGCGCTCGTCTTCAAACAGACACTGGTGTGAGAGTGAGTGGCCAGACGATTCGGAATCGACTGCATAGGGGTCACCTTCGCGCCCGACGTCCTCGCGTGATCCCTTGTTTGAGAGATCATCACATTCAGGCAAGACGTCGTTGGTGTAGGGATCGTCAACACTGGGATAATCGACGCTGGAGCAATGTGATGTTTTCAGATGAGTCAAGGTTCACTGTTGATTTTTTGGACAGACGTAGGAGGGTGTGGCGTCGTCGAAACGAGCGCTTCCAAGACGTTAACGTCATCAGACATGATCGATTTGGGGGTGGTTCTGTTATGGTGTGGGGAGGCATCACTGTTGCTGGAAGAACGGCTTTACATGTTGTTGCAGGGCGTGTTACAGGCCAGTACTACCGGGACAACATCTTGGCAGTCCATGTTGTGCCGTTCGCACGACGTCATGGCCGCCGTTTCATCTTCCAGGATGACAACGCAAGATGTCACAGGGCCAGGATCGTTACAGGTTACCTCCAACAACAGAACATCACCACATTACCTTGGCCAGCACTGAGTCCCGACCTCTCCCCCATCGAGCATGTCTGGGACATGCTTGGACAGAGGTTACGTCAACGTCGACAACGTCCTGCCAATGTCCAAGAACTTGCTGCTGCGTTGCAACAGGAATGGGACAATCTGGACCAAAATGACATTAGACGACTCATTAGGAGTATGCCACGTCGGATCAATCCTTGTTTGGCAAACAGAGGAGGATTTACCCGTTACTGACTTGGTTGTGATGCTGTGGTAACTTTGCTGTTTGACACCGGGTATCATTTTACCCTTATAATGGTCAGTCTGTGCCTTACTTAGTTTAACGATCATTTGGAATAAATCGATGAATGTGAACTTCATTTCATTTTGTCATTTGTTTCTTCGTCAGTTTCATTAGGTGACTTTAATAACACTTAAAAATCAAATATCCCCTACTTTTTTTGAATAGTATATATATTTGTGACTGTCGTTTGTCTGTCTGTCTGTTCGAGGTTGGCGGCTACACTAGGTCTGCCCCGAGTCTGAAATTTGGGGTATAGGGTTAGCTCGGACCGGGGAGTAACATAGGCCAGGTGGCGTTAGTCTACCACTTCCGGTTTCGGAGTTATGACCCCCGCGCGAAGCCGGTCTGTTCGTGGTTGGCGGCTACAATAGGTCTGCCCCGATTCTGAAATTTGGGATATAGGGGTAGCTCGGACCGGGGAGTAACATAGGCCAGGTGGCGTTAGTCTACCACTTCCGGTTTCGGAGTTATGACCCCCCGAGCCAAGTCTGTCTATTCGGGGCTGGCGGCTACATCTGCCCCGAGTCTGAAATTTGGGGTATAGGGGTAGCTCGGACCGGGGAGTAACATAGGCTAGGTGGCGTTAGTCTACCACTTCCGGTTTCGGAGTTATGACCCCCGAGCGAAGCCGGTCTGTTCGGGGTTGGCGGCTACACTAGGTCTGGCCCGAGTCTGAAATTTTAGGGTATAGGGGTAGCTCGGACCGGGGGGTAACATAGGCCAGGTGGCGTTAGTCTACCACTTCCGGTTTCGGAGTTATGACCCCCGAGCGAAGTCTGTTCGGGGTTGGCGGCTACACTAGGTCTGCCCCGAGTCTGAAATTTGGGGTATAGGGGTAGCTCGGACCGGGGAGTAACATAGTTCAGGTTGCGTTAGTCTACCACTTCCGGTTTCGGAGTTATGACCCCCGAGCGAAGCCGGTCTGTTCGGGGTTGGCGGCTACACTAGGTCTTCCCCGAGTCTTAAATTTGAGGTATAGGGGTAGCTCGGACCGGGGAGTAACATAGACCAGGTGGTGTTAGTCTACCACTTCCGGTTTCGGAATTATGACCCCCGAGCGAAGCCGGGTATCCTGCTAGTCTATATATATATTTGTGACTGTCGTTTGTCTGTCTGTCTGTCTGTCTGCCTGTTCGGGGTTGGCGGCTACACTAGGTCTGCCCCGATTCTGAAATTTGGGGTTTAGGGGTAGCTCGGACCGGGGAGTAACATAGGCCAGGTGGCGTTAGTCTACCACTTCCGGTTTCGGAGTTATGACCCCCGAGCGAAGCCGGTCTGTTCGGGGTTGGCGGCTACACTAGGTCTGCCCCGAGTCTGAAATTTGGGGTATAGGGGTAGCTCGGACCGGGGAGTCACATAGGCCAGGTGGCGTTAGTCTACCACTTCCGGTTGCGGAGTTATGACCCCCGAGCGAAGTCTGTCTGTTCGGGGTTGGCGGCTACATCTACCCCGAGTCTGAAATTTGGGGTATAGGGGTATCTCGGACCGGGGAGTAACATAGGCCAGGTGGCGTTAGTCTACCACTTCCGGTTTCGGAGTTATGACCCCCGAGAGAAGCCGGTCTGTTCGGGGTTGGCGGCTACACTAGGTCTGCCCCGAGTCTGAAATTTGGGGTATAGGGGTAGCTCGGACCGGGGAGTAATATAGGCCAGGTGGCGTTAGTCTACCACTTCCGGTTTCGGAGTTATGACCCCCGAGCCAAGTCTGTCTGTTCGGGGTTGGCGGCTACATCTACCCCGAGTCTGAAATTTGGGGTATAGGGGTAGCTCGGACCGGGGAGTAACATAGGCCAGGTGGCGTTAGTCTACCACTTCCGGTTTCGGAGTTATGACCCCCGAGCGAAGCCGGTCTGTTCGGGGTTGGCGGCTACACTAGGTCTGCCCCGAGTCTGAAATTTGGGGTATAGGGGTAGCTCGGACCGGGGAGTACCATAGACCAGGTGGCGTTAGTCTACCACTTCCGGTTTCGGTTTCGGCTAGTGCACCACCGAATAATCACTCGGCAAACATCAGCAGATTCCAGTACCCTACATATACATCTAGCCTTGGCGGTATGTCGAATTCCGCCATTGGAACTACTTTCAAGTTCCTGGATTACAAATGGCGGAACCCATGAAGACGCCTGTTTTATCACAAAGCTTTCAATATCTGAAGCTGTTTTTATCAAGAAATTTTGATAAATTTTTCCGTTTTAGTTGATGATTTTACAAGGACTGACCCGTATGAGAATTTCTTTAAACAAAGGGCAACTTTGCAATGAAAACTTTACACTCTTCGAACGTCGCCATTTTGAGAACTTCTTCTAGAAGCGGCAAGTTTTCCAATAAGTAAACCGGTAGCCTCATTACAATTGTATGGGTGTAGGTACATATCATTTACCGTCATCCAGTCGTGGCTAGATGTAGGGTACTAGTCTCTATCATCCAGAAAAATATTCTACGAATATTAGTCTGGACAGGTTGTCAACGTTTGAGAAAAATTGGCTAGATAATCCGGTCTTTCACATTATCATAAACAATGTCTAAGGGAGGTAACTCCTCTTAAAACAAGATGTTTACGCCCATGAAATTAATTTAAGAATGTCATTTCAAAAAATCCATTTGATTGCATGCGAGTTCAATATCTAACACTCTTAATTTTTTATTGTAAAATTTCTCTCTTCATGGGCCATATGTATGCTTTTAAAATTAATCCTAATTCGTCGTCACGATTCATGTTTCTTTATATTAATGCAAGAATTGTGTGATTTATTGTGGGAAGGGGCGCAACTCTTACTTGACATGGCTAAAGAGACTGGATAATCAACCACATTAAAAACCAAACTCCCGGTTACGCATGGGCAATGGACTTTACGTCAAATATTGACAACCTTCCCAGACCCTCCGTATGTTGAAGACTAGGAGGTTCTGGGTGACCGAGACTAGTAGGGTACCGGAATCCGCCTCGGTTTGCCTAGTGCACCCCCCCCCCCCCCGCTTCTGCAAATAAAACAATCAATGTGAATTACATGTATTTTATTATGTCATATGTCAGTACCAATAATTTTGCATGAAAGCTAACCATTCTGTGACCTTGTTTAACATTGACAGCCAGGATATAAAACATCCACCATGCATCATAATTACTGTCATTAAAAGAAGATAGGGCCTATAAGAAATGGATCCTGTTCACAGTCCTCGAGCAAGCCTTGATCTATTTAAGTTGATACAGCGTGTAACTTGATTTCTAAATTCGATGAAACAGGAAATTAATATAGACAGGTGTATGTCATGTGTGGGCCTCTTTTATTAACAACATTTCAGCGCGGGGTGTATTAATATGCAGTCACCGTTTCGATTCGCCCGTCATCAACAGGCTTGTGAACGGTACAGTTGTAACGGATTTTTTTCAAATTTGGTGAGAAGTATTTCCGTTATGATAGACGAACCCTATCGATTTTCAGCGTTCCGCGAACTTCTGTTCCGGAGTCACCACCTCCAAGACACGCAAACACGCGTATCATTTTCGAAAACCCTGGGAACGCTATAGAGTTCTGGTATTACGCCCCCTTTTCAGAAAACCGCGTGAACGCGATAGAGGCTATACATTTTTTTTTAAAGCTGCGTTATGTAAGATTTAGATAAAGCTCTGTCGCAGAGGCGGATTCAATGAGGGCGCGCCCCCCTAATTTTCGACAGTGCCCTTTTTTACTGCTGAAAGTGCCTTTTCTCAGACTCAAATATGTCCGTAACCCGTTGTAGGGATCCCAAATGACTCAAACCATCGACTCAAACACACCAGTCTGGGAAATAGCTCTTGGAATGGCTACAGATGCAAGGAAATGACGGATAATTTTCTTGGGACCCCCCCCCCCCCCCACAGCGGCGTGTCCCGTCTCCGCGGTCAATGCCTTCATTTTGCAGCGCCCACCCCCTTTTCAAAATTCCTAGATCCGCCCCTGTGTCGGTTCTTGCTACAATAATGCAAAAATAGATAATGAAGAATGAATATATTGAAAATTTCAGTCCAATTTTACTTCATTCTGAGCAAAGGTAAATATGGGTGTACCTTAAAAGATTCGTAAAAGTATGCAATCAAATGGATTATTTGAAATGGCATTCTTAAATTAATTTCATGGGTGTCATCATCTTGTTTTAGGACGAGATAACTCCCTTAGACGCTGTTTGTGATAATGTTAAAGACCGGATAATCTTGTCAATGACTATCCCAAACTTAGGCTGTCGAGAATAGGTCCTAACCTAATTAACCGACATTTTAATTCCTACATCGACGATTTTAGTCGGAAACACTGAGTATGAATGAAATTTAATTTGTTTATTTAGCCGTTGTGTGTATAAAAGATGTCAAAGGAATCAGAGCCGAAGCACGAAATAGTCCACTAATTATTCAATTTAGGAGTATCTAACCTTGTTTATAAAGATAAACATATTGAAACTCTGCAGTTTACAATGATAAAGACTGTATTGCAATATAACCGATTGGCTAAATTTATATCGCTTTTACCGGAGTAGCAGAAGTCGACATTTTGCTAACTTGACGTGCTTCGGATCTAAAAAGCAGTACCAGTCGTAAATGGACGGCGTTGAGGGCAGTGATGTATTCTCGAGGTATGAAGTAGATGGATCGTTGTGTGCAGTATGGCCAATGACCTATATTCTCAAATGTTGACAACGCATCCAGACTAATATTCGTAGAATGTTTTTCTTGATGCTAAGGAGTAGTCGGGAAATAAAAGCTAGCTACCATTTAGTTTTCGAACGTTAGTTACGTACGAAGATTTGTATAACGCATCTTCATTCGTGTGTGAATAAATTGACGCGTGATATGTACAAGGTTGACCACCCCTGTTTAGATCAAAGCCATCCGTATTTGTTTTGTTATACAGTAGAATATGAGTATTGGTTGTAGACACAGTTGGCATGTATAGACGAATGAGATTGTAGTAGCACGCGCTCAAAACAAAATTAGGAGCATGCAAAACCCCATTCAATCGTCTCAAAGCTAGTGGCCCTTAAAGGAGCTAAATCGCTAACATTTGGGACCTAGAAATTGACAAAAGTGGTTCGCAACGCATATAATACTGTAATATGAATGTATATAAACTGATTTACATTCAATGGTTTCCATTTTTACTCCAATTTCAAATCAGTTATATTCGGCGAAATAAGCAAGCAGTCTCAAGCGAGTGCAAATTTCTAGCGTCTGGTTATTCCAGTCTACATACGCCGTTTGATTTGGTGCAATGTGTCTAGCCTCGTTCCTCGAGTCTCTTGATACAACTGGGACTGAAGCGCATTTATGGTACACGATTCGTGTACCAATGGTAAAATGTTTATTTTATCTTAAATATTGGATATCAAATGCCCATCTTTTTCCGGTAAGATCACAACATGAATGTTGATTTAATTTGACAAATAATTCGTGTTTTCAGTGTTGAAGATTTTGGATGATATTGAGTTAGAGACTTAGCTACTTTAATGTAAAGACAAATGTCATGTTACTAGTGGTACGACGTCGGGGATATGCGGGGCCTCCCTCAGACGATTTTGAAAATTTGATCGCCGCATACGTGTTTACTGTTTTCCTGCCGTTCGGGTCCGTGAGTACAAGTATTTATTTTGGTCTTATTATATACCGAAATCCCACGCTGTGTCCGCCAAATTGCCATATATGTCGCGACGCGCCCAGTCTGGGGGTATGGAAGGGGGGGGGGGCTTCCCCAGAAAGTTTATTAAAATCAGACGGCAGAAAACGCGTTTACCTGCTATATCGAATACAGCAACGCGAGAGTGGTTCTTCTTGTTAGGATCATCGCTCACTTCCACACTATAGGATGATATCGTATGCACGCGGTCTAATACAGTCCTATTTATGTGATTTTGTAACCGAAATCTCACTCAATCCCCACCTGAGCTCCAATCAACCAACCAACCAGACTGTTGCAGTGTGTGTTGTTTTCATATGGTACCAGGAATTTTACTTTCCGGACAAAAAACCTGATAAAACAAATAATGATGATGCCTGAAAAAAAGTCGAGCATATAAAGCAGTGACTCATCCACCGTGGCGCTAGATACTGTTCTAAATTGTTATCCATTAGACGGTTTAAAAATCGATGAAACTAAATGATCGATGCCAGAAAAATGTCGCACAATGCGTAGTGTCTCCAGACCAGGAAGTCATACGATTTCTTGCACTTTATTTTGCCGACTAGATACCAAAGCAATTTATTTATATATTTTTTCTCCATAATACCTGTTATCCCGAAAAGTTGATGATTGAATGGCCGAAAACATTCGCACAATGCGGAGTGACACCAGACGAAAAAGACATGGGATTTCGGGCACTTTATTTTTCCTTAAGTGTTTTTATTCCCACCTAACCCATCTGTCCGAAAAATCTAGTTTCCCGAATTTTGGGTTGGACGGTGGGGTCGTTCGCCTATGAATCAATGTTATTTTAAACAAACTACAAGTAAAATTAAAGATACAATATGTAAGATTTAGATAAAGAGCTGGCCGTTCTTTCTCTAATAGTTCAAAAATAGATAATGCAAAATGTATATATTGAAAATTTCATTCAAATTACTGTAATCTGAGCGAAGATATTATCCTCTGAAGGTTTGACAAGATGTATGTAATGATTGTAACCACCGTACTGGATGTTCGAGGCTTAGCCTTGCTTCACCATTTTTATATTAAATCATCTGAACCGTTCTAATCTACTTAAAATCGGATGGCATCGAGACTTGATTATATAATTAATAGTTTATACAACATTTAAGGCTTAAAGAAAAACTTGCTATAGGCAGATTTGGCTCTTGCATAATGCCTGTTTAAATAACATTCACCGCTGTAGCGCCTTGCCCGGAACTATGGCTCATTACGCAAGGGGTATCCAGCTTTCAGATTTAACCTGGATTTACAATATTAAAAAAAACGAGGCCCATACAGTTATCTAACTGCCCTACTTACAGAATAGCTTTTTGAACAAGCGTTCTGGTGAACTTCTTGAAAAACTAGGCTATAGCATATGCGACTCTAAACGAATCTTAAAACGGAAATGGATTGGCATATTGCCTTGAATCTAACTTCACAGTCCCCAATTAACTGGAAAGTCAAATCGAAAAATATACTGTTCGCAAACTTTAACTATTTTATATATATAAAGGGGCTAAATCTCTAACTCAATACTTTCCATATTTGAAATTAAAAAAAACAAACCACAATTTAGTAGTATTTGTCCATATCCAAATAATAATTAAAAAAATACGTGTGCTGGCGTAAACGACTGTCGTTCAATTTGGGCTGTTCCCGTGTTTCACCGAACATAATTGATCAGAAATTACTATATTTTTTAAAAATGTAAATCACTTTATTCATATTATTATGTGCTTTTAGACCGATGTTCCTTTATTTTAGGTTCCAAAGTACTGAACCATGTGCCCTTTAATGAACAAGACAAAAAGTTGTAGTTATGTAGGTCTGCCGTGTCCGTTTTTATAGGTTAGTGGCTCTCGCTCATGGCCTATATTCTGTCTTGTTTAGTGTACATGAAGCATGTACATGAAGTAGGCCAACAAGAAATGTCATTATCTTGAGAAATTATTTTAAACCAGAATTTTGTAAGAGAATCGAGCGCGGATCCAGTGTCTATAATCTTTGTAACTAAAGCTTGGCGCAACTGGCAACTCCGAGCAATTGGCAACTCGAGGTCTCCCGTGTGCGCTGACTGGCAACGAGAAGCAATTATTTCCGGATGTATCCGGAATGCCGATATCACGTGATCATTCAAAATGGCGCCGTACATACAACAATATATATCACATGACAGTAGAGCGCTCGCTGATTGGACAGTTAACCAGTTGCTTGTTGCCTGTTGCCGCAGACGAGCAATTTTGAAGCAACAGATGAACAATTTCTCGGCGACGAGCGATTTTCTGTTGTCGAATATCAAACATGTTTGATATTTGACAACGAGAAGCAACTCGGAGCAACAGCAGGCAACTATTGTTGCTCGTTGGCGCAGACGAGCGATTTTTTCTTTCAACGACCAGCGATTTCACTGCTGCCTGAAAGTTGCTCGAAAAAGTTGCCCGTCTGCGCCTGGCTTAAGGTCATACTTAACACTGAAATGTTCCTGTACATTTTACAGGCGTCCACGCAAACTGATTGGCGCTCAAGTATTGTTAACGATTGGATTTTGATTCGCAAATCTTAACACTGTTGGCATTACATATAATGCAATTGTTCTGATTCAGTTTAATTTATATCGCACTGTTTACCGAGGCGAACCTTGGTTAAGATCTACTCCTTTCTATGGCAAGCTGATGGGTATAGGCCCACTTCACAGTTCCAAGATGCCGCCGATGACATACATCACGAATAATAGGTTCTGGAATATTAGTAGTGTGACCGTGGGGTGCGGGCACGTTGTAATTTTGGTTGTAATTTTGGTATATATGGAAAGTAGAGATATCCAATCTTACTAGAAAAATACTGGATCCCCCGAAAAACACTCATGGGGCGTATACAGGACAAAAATGTAACAGCCCGACGATTAGGAATTTCTGCACGCGTGATGTCAAAGGTCACACGCGAACATTGAGCGCTTGATGTACAAGTTGATACACTTTATGAAGAGTTAGACGTACAACACGTTCTAGATAAAAATGACGGAAGAAGACGCGGGTAGTGGATAATCCGAGAATTTAATTTGGATTCGATATTTGTAATAAATAGTTAGCGATTAAAGACAACATCGTCTTATGTGTGCAATGAATTCTCCTCTGACTTCCAAAAGAGGTAAGTCACGTGACGTAAACATTACCTTGTTTGATCGAATTTTTATAGCAGGACATTCCTTCGCAATTACAATGTTTGAGAAGGATTTGCAGCAAAGTTATGGCAAATTAATTAGTTTGAATATGTTTTTAGTCCATATATACCATTAAATCACCCAGTTTGTACGCGGGAACCCATCTTTAAGCATATAATCCTGCCTGAAACGGGTACAAATCCCCTCTTTTTAAATCAAAGCGACAGTAGATTGCTTTTCCCGACATTTTAAATATACGTCTGTAACACATAAAGGCGGGGCCTCGTATGCAATAGCCAATCAAAGTACTAATCTGATCAGAGTTGCGCAGTAGTAATACGCCGTAATTATGAACGTCCGAATCAATTTTGATAAAAACAACGCTTGATTTTCTTTATTGTCAATATTTGCTGATAAATGAATGTTGTTTCAGTAGATTGGACTGCGTATTAAGTACTAATAGTATAAAATTAACTTATTTTTAAGATGGTACATAGGGCCTACATTAATAAAGAAATTGAGTTTGCCACTTGGAACTAATGGCATCCAATCGTAGCGAAAAACAAGCACATCGTGATCAGTATATCTTAGCGTTTTTAGTTACGTTCTCGTAGCTATAGTGTCCTGGCACTTTGAATGATGGTGAAATGAAATGATGACGGGGCCTAACTCCTACTTTTCTTCACCAACCAGTTTAATGAATACTAATTTATTAGCATACCCAATTGATACTAGACAGAACAATCCAGCCTCTGATACCTCGAACGCAATGCAGTGTACAACAAGGAAAATTTGCCCGCACCTCGGTGTTATTCCGTACCATGCTGGCAAATTCCAAACAACTTTCTCAGGCAACACAGAGATTATCTAGCTGGCACTGCATCTGGTTAATGAGCCAGCTTGTGTGCTGAAACATGACAAGGGACACAACTACAGTTTTAAGCTTTATGGTTGCAGACCAACAATGATTTCGAGGTTATGTCCATGATCTTTTTGGTCAGTGTCATGGGTTTTGTCCCGGCACCTGGTTGTTTGGCTCGATTCTCTGTACACAGAACTCGACTGAAAAAGCATTAGTTACCTATCTATTTGGTTTCATGTCTTCACATGAAAGCTATTTTATAACAACCGAGAATTACTATATCAGGTTGCTTTACTTTTTAACCTTTCATCATTGTTGCAGCCATCCAAATTATGGGCAAAGAAGGGCTCTGTCAGAAAAAGGTAACATATTTAAGGTCAGTAATCTGCGCCACCGAGCAACATTATCAGTTGAATTTTAGGCCCATTATAATATGATTTAAATTGTTATTATCTGAGATAAAACTAATCACTGATGCAACATCCTCCTAGGTATATATTTCTATTGTATTGTCTTTTTTGTACGTACATCGAATTCCCGAAATAATGGGACCATAAAGGCGGTTTGAAAGGGGGATAAATGATATAACTGTTTTGCCTATGAGTGCCATATAATAAAAAAAAATACATATTCTCCGGAAATAGCAGATATTTATGCCAAAATGTGAAACATCAAGCTAAGAAAAAACGGCCAAAACCTCAAAGCAGAAAACAGGGATATTAGGTTATTTTCTCGTTAATCAACAAGCCAGTCATTTTGTTGTATAGCAGTTTGGGATAGTTTCAGATGCAAACTTGTATTTTCTGTCTTGGGATTAGTAAATAATATGATTGTAGAGCCTCATCCTCGGTATCCCAGTGTACTCATTCCATTCTACTCCGCTATACCCTGGGTTAATCCATAGTGGTTTCCACGATTTCAAATTATCTGCGCTGGCCGTGATTGTAGCTATAGTCTACGAACCAATCAAAAAACAGTTTACAAACCTGTCGTTTCGCCATTGTTTTTATAAGGGTAGGTAACAATATTCATGTCCATTTACTGAATGATTTATGTATGTAATGTATATATTTCTAATTCATTTATATTTAATTGTATTATCAAAATTGTATGTTTCGCTGATTTCAAATATGTTTAACATCTAAATTTTTTACTTTTGTTATTATTATTACTATTCGTTCTTTGTCTGAAATGTTTCATTCTGTTATGCATTATTATTGAACTTATACTTGGCAATTTGATTCATAATAACAAGGTGGGTCTAAAGTGTAACGCTTCGACCTATAGCTGGCCGGTCACCTCTGGCTTGCTGTTGTGCCTTCCATCCCTGGTGTGAGCGTATGTGGTTTGGAGATAGGGCCGCATTTTCAACCTCGTGGGGTTACTCCGGGTACTCCCACAGGAAAAACGCGTGCGCTAAGATAATGAAAATAGAAGAAAAAGACAACTTGCTTGCAATATCATCTTTGGTGGAAGCGGACGTTAAACACTAAAAAAACAAAAAAAACCCCAAAATCACAATAACTTGTCTACAGATATCAGATGGACATAAAACTCCACATGATTCTGAAAAAAACTCTTGAACCTACATAAACCCACAGTCTTCATAAATATAATATTATATAATTTGTTGTTAATAAATACGCATTTAGAATAGTTTGGGGTTCTCTCATTTAGGCTAACTCCCAACCTTGTCCGTTGACAGTTACTTCCCTTTGCCAACTTACATGGGATTGGTCGATAAAAATAGCACAACCATCAAGGGCGGATAATTGCTTATCTCTGCTTAGCCTTAGTGGAAAATGCACATGATTGAACTCTGTTAAGGCATTCGCAAGAGACACCTACACCAATTTTGAACATTCTACCCGAGTTAGGAGAGTTATTGTGTTGCAGATTGAAGTCTCTACTTTGCCTAAGAACAGCATCGAACTTTGTTACGGTATTGCTTACCCTGGGCTGAGAAATGCTCATGATCAAACTTAGTCAAGCTATCATTGTGCTGAAACTATACACCAAGTTTTATCACTCTCACTTAATTAGAACCAAAGTTGTCATGTCCCAAAGCATCAACCAATGAAATTGCTTATTTCTGCTTACCCTAAGCAGAAAATGATCATCTTCGAATTCCATTAAGGAATTCACCTAACACACACCTACACCAAGTTTTAACATTCTACCTGAACTCAAAGGTTAGTTACTGTGATCCAAAGTGAAGTCTCTTATTAAAGTCCAGTGTCAAATGTCTCTGTGCTCTTCAGTTGGTCAAGTAGCTTACTTTGATCCCAGCCGACCAAGTAGCTTGCTGTGTTCTCAATTGGTCAAGTAGCTTACAGTGCTCTCAGTAGGTCAAGTACCTCACTATGATTAAAACCGACCAAGAAGCTTGCTGTGCTCTCAGCTTGTCCAGTAGCTTACCATACTCACAGTTGTTCTTGTAGGCCATTGTGTTTACGAAGTAACTTACTGTGCTGTCAGTGGATCAAAAGCTAACTATATCCTTTAAATTCCACACCCACAGACTCCCCCATGTGACCTTATTTTAATAGAAATAAAAACAAGAAGGCAATATTAAACAGTTGCAACTTGGCCCATGACTTTATTTTGATAGAAGTAGAGAGACCATGGTTTACATTTAGTATAACATGTAATAGGTTTAATAGTATGATTCTAATAGATCATTACATATAAACTACACTTAGACTCCGTAATTGTAGTCAATTCAATTCATCTTAGTTTATCTAAATATAACAGTTTTGTTGATCATTACAACATAATTTTGAAGATCTTGGATTCCACATTCCAGAAATTGAGAAACGAATGCCAAAGAAAACAATATTTATTCATTTTGAACTCCTTTCAGAGAAAAGTAAATTTAATACTGGAGACTAAAATCTGACTTAAAATTGACTACCATCAAACATGGCCTTCATTGAGTTTAAATGATCTCAGCCCCATGATCTTTACAACATTTACAACACTATAATAAACAACATAGGGTAAAACACAATTAAATATATATTTATAGATATATATATGTGTATATAATATTTATATCATTATTTAACATTAAATATAATAATTTTGGTCAGAATTAAACCAGCTTTTCTTGAATAAATAGACAATTTGACACAAAAAATCACAGTAGCATCCTTTTTACACAGAGAGAAGATAACTCTAATATATACGTATATCGCATGTATATACGCAATGTATATAATATAATTACTTTGAAAAATTCAAACATAACAAAATTATTTAATATAAATCTGTAATATATGATAAGCACTTCATTTTTTTTATAGAGCTGAGAAGACTGGAAACATAATGTACCAAATTAAGTACTGTTGCCTGATCATCCGCTAACCATGGTTATCTCCCCTGTTGGACCTTAATTAACCATATTTTAAAGTGAAAAATCGATCAATATAATAGGTGGATGGTTTCTTAAGTTTATTTTTTTTTTTATTCCAGATTGTTTTCATTCTCCATTTAAAATGTAATGGTGCAATGGGCCTTCTTAAATTGGTCAAACTAGCTCAATGAAGGGGAGATAACTTTATTAGAAAATATAACATTTTTTTGAAAAATAAAAAAGGGATAATATTAAGTATAAATACTTTTTGATTAAAAATACAATATTCATGTATAACTGTAAATAATAATTGATCAGTTTTGTTCATAGATAAATACATAATCGATCAGTTTTGTTGATAAATACCCAAAAAATTAGATAAATACAAAAAAAACCCCAAGAGTTCATTTTCTATTCACCAGAGGGATTGAAGGAGCAGTGAAGAAAAAATCTTTGCTATCCCTGAAGTAAACAATCATATGAATCATACATTAATCATAACAGGAATATGCAATCAAAAACTTGGAATTAAACAAATCCATGATCAACCTCATTAGTTTACCTGTATTACTATGATTCTCTTTTTAAGTAGATTAGACTAACAGAATTAAGAGAATATATTTCAAAGAACCAAAAATGATTATAAATTTTTAAAAATACATGTATAACAACTGTTAATTAATCATAATAAAATTTGTAAATTTACATCATAATTATCAACAATATTTTGATTATTAAAATTCTTCAATATGTTATCAATTAAAAAATATATTGAAATCTGAAGTAAATTCAATTGATTGTTCATTCAAATTAAATTTGTGTAATAATTCTCATGCATATACTGTATTAAATCTAAATTGCATTCAAAAATTGTAAATGTATTTTAAACAAAAAAACACAATGGCAGGCTTGTAGCTCGGATTTTACTACAAAGGTAATAAATTGAATTATGAAAAAATTAACGTTTTGAATGAAATCAAAATATGTAAAGCACTGATACGGTAAAACATGAATCATTGTACCATCAACTTTGTTACAACATTGTGCCATTAAATTCATTTCTGCAGTTTATAAATAAACAACCACATTATCAGCCAAAAGTAACACTGTCAGTTTGAATTGGTCACTTCATAAAATTGATTATTTGGTTATCATGACAAATTAATAATGACCCTGGTAATGGTCTTGAACAGGTTTCGGGTCAAGGTGAATGTAATTTAACATGACATTGTAAAAATGTCATTTAATGCAACCCATGCCCAGTCCTGTGCTCTCTTCTAGTACAAAAAATAAATCCATGTTTTACAGTACAGTACATAAAATATTTCTTTCAAAAGTGACGTAACAGAATTAAGATCCCTATCAACTTTATTTGAAAAACAAAGATCACATATTCTAAGGCCCCAAAAGTGTTTATTTTCTCAAGTTTAGAAACCTTTAGGACCATTGAACCAAACCATGATTGATGTTTCTGTTACGTCACTAAGTGTGTTTTCTTACTATAGGATTTCTAATAATGGATGCTTTTATTTCGATAACAGTATCAGCTATTTAATGACTAGACATTTTAAATAACAGAAGTGAAGACAATATATACATAAATAGACATATATATATTCATATTTAATATTGAAACAAATGGAAGCTAGGAATACATTTGGGAATTGATCTAAAAATTAATTATCTTACACAAAACCCCAAGTTATCCTGTTTAAGAGTCTGAAAAGGTTCGAAATTTCCATTAATATTAATTTGAATTTCTTGATTTAGAAAGTTTTTTGTATACTTTAAATTGTAGTTTGGATACAAAACAGTAACACAATAAACATAAACTTTGTTTTTGTATAGATATTATGCATTTACAATAAAATAATTTTATAAAATAAAAATACATACTATCATATACTAGGTGGGGTGATGTAAATAAGAGGGCAAGACAAGGGAGGGGGTGGGGATGGGTGGGGACACACATTTTATATGACTAATAATCTAATAATATCAATTCTCAAGCAAGAAACAGCCTTGTTACAACTATTAACTTTCTGATTTAAAAAAAGTCCCAGGAAAAATGGATTTACTTTTTTTTTTTTCATGTCCACAGACTATTCTGAAATAATATTTTACTAATTTGTTTAGCTAACAAAATCATAATTATTAAGGTTGATTGGACATTTTCTATTCCAAAAATTTCACCTTAAATATAATTATTAATTTAAATTGTCTCTGATTTGCATTATCTTATAACAACAAATCATTCACTAAATTTAAAATTTAATGTGATTATATTCATTTTTCCTAGGACCTTTTTTTCAAAACAAATTAATGTTTTAGCACTTAAAGACTCTAATGATGCTGCTTTGCTATAGTTTAATTTTTGATGCAATCATTTTTTTCTTCGATTTGTTCATTATATGTTTTTAATCATACCAAAATTCTTATTATTTGTTCCTCGGGTTTTTGAAAAGTATCATTATATGTTTCACTTAAAATTTATCCCTACACAATACTTTACACATTAAAATCATTTTTTTTCTGAATTTATACATATTGATAAAATGTAAAAAATAAAATCCATCAAAAGGAAATCAATTTTTAATAATTAAATAAAAATAAAGTTATTTTTATTAAGTACATACACCATTTGATCCTTTAGAACTATCGAAATATATTTTAGGACCTAATTTTTCAAAGAAAATTAAAAAAGTACTAGTACTCCGAGATGAACTTTTTAATTGCTTTATAAAGGAGAAAAATCTATCTTTTTAACTATGTGTATGAGGAACGATTTCCAAGGGGGAAGGGGGTGCAAAATATTTAAATGACTCAATTGATTTTAAAAACTGATATGGGAATCGTAAAATGTTAAATGCTCCCAAAACCAGGTTCTTTTAGTTAAGTATATCTGTAATTGGACATGTCTTCAGGCCCCCTCCCCAACTATATAAGTTACTGTATAACAAGAAATGATGGATCCTTATGGTTTTTCGAACAGGAATAAAAATATTATTCTTTCATGAGAGGATATTCGTTTGTCTTAATACTGAGGGAATTTATGCCTACAATGTAAGTTGAAGTTGCAACTATTGTAGTATTTTAATGGTTGTCATGGTTGTCATGGTTACCAGATTGTTTGAGGAGGAAACACATGGGGTTACAATAAATGGAATGTATTTTGACAATAGCTGTTTCTTGGAATGCAGAGGAACATATTGAATGGAGTTTGAAAGCAGAAAACCCCAATCTAAAATCTATATCCAGGTACAAATTTTGACAGAATACAGATCTCAACATGTACAACTGACTCCAAACAAATTGGAGAATATGTCAATACAGGTTTTTATAAACTTTAGATTCAGATTGTCTTCATTCAAAACACTTTTAATAATGTTTGACATTACATCCTGACAACCATATATGGTCATTTAGCAGATGATTGGCCTAGTGCTAAATTAAATTAAACAACATTGGATTGGTCAAACAGTGTGCCTTGTTCACTGTGGTAAAGCCTTCAAGATGGCGTGTACTTCTTCCGCAACTGAAGCCAGAGCAAACTGGAATTGTTCCTGAAATGAATGATAAAGTCGGTCTCATTCAGAAGATTAGATACATAAAATCTCCTTTTTATAATTCATGAGAATAATGAAATGGGAAATTATCTATAAGTTTAGATTCACATGAAGTTGAAATTCAGATTATCAAATTACAATAATCACTGGGCGCTATTGCTAGGAAATTTAGTATTATCTCATTTCGTTCGTTCGTTTGTTTCTAGAGTTTTACGTCCATTTCCACCTAAGGTGATATCGTAGACAAAATATTATCTCAAGTTGAACACATCTTTATATAAGCCAGCCCTAGACTTAGGAATTTATAAAAATATTACTTGTCTGGCAGCATTATAAATTTACCCACCTTGGTTTTAACCATGGACATTCTCTGGTCACGAATATGTTCCAAGGTAGCCGCCATGTCAATTTCTTTAGCACCTGAAATAAGAAAAAGTAAGATATATACAACATACAATTATGAATGCAATAAATTGATACATATATAAACAGTGATCAGAAATTGATAGAGTTGTCTCCCCTTAAGGTGAATCATGCTGGATCAGAAATTGATAGAGTTGTCGTGCTGATAAATTATATTGAAAATTTGAACAAAAGAAGAAAAAACAAATTAAGACCAGTAAACCCTCACAAAAACACTACATTCAAGATTTGTTATTTTATTAATTATTAAGAAAAATGAAATCATACAGGACATAATTCTATCAATTTCACTCTTGCAATTAGGACACAAAAGCTTTTGCATTTGAAACAAGCTTTCTCACTTCCTGGATATTTCTGTCAAATTTCGAACCACGATGTTGATTATTTCATCTGAAATGTGGGTTAATGCCACCTGATTGGTAATATTAATTCAAATTTCAACCAATAATGTACAGTTAATACAAATCTAGTTTAACCAAACACATCAAACAGATAGAAACAGTGAAATCTGGTTAATCGATTGCTTGTATTTTGAGTAGGCTATAGACCAATGTATCTTGGTTTTTTTTGGTTTTTTAAAATTTAAATAATCCCTCAAAAACTTACCCTTGGCCATACGATTGAGTACCATGTCAATAAGGATGTAAGTACCAGATCTGTCACAACCATCACTGTTTGTAAAAGACAATTTTACACAATGAATATAATGTACTATATTAATGATACAATTAGTGTCATGAGTCATAACTGAAAGCTGGGTCTCATCTGTGACTTACAGTGCCCGTAAATAATACAACTCTCCAAAAATTGTCTCATCATTGGACAATTCTGAGACTTGAAAATTAAAAGAATAAATCTTCATTAGACAGTCTGAAAAGTAGTAAATAGGTTTCCCGGATATCATTTTGATTAATTTGACTGTTGTTTCATTCTATTAATATCTCACCTGCAGTGTACAACAATAGGACAGGAACGTCCCCGAAACGATTTGTTCACTTTTCTGGAAATAAAAGTAAATCAGGAAATCATTAACTATTCATCATTGATAAATAAAACCACTAATAACTTATTACAATAAGTCTATTACAATATTCTCATATAATTTAAAACATTTTCTGATGTTATCAAAATTGGATAAAATATAATATCTAATTTGTATAAAATAAGATAGCTACTGTATGATGTCTAAATTGTATAAAATAATATATAATATAAACAATACACAAAGTTGAAATGTATATTTATTCTACTTGTATACAATGCTATTGAAAATAAAGGCAATCTCAAGAACAATTACAATTCTCTAGGAGTTTTTAATTAGATCATTGACTATAGATTTAGAAGCTGTAATATTTCTAAGAGGAATGACGAAGTATAGTTCTTTATCGTTAAAAAATCTTATAGTTGACTCAAAATCCAATCTGCTTCTATAAAATGTTTCATCACACAAGTAGCACACATCCAACAGGAATTCTGCTTTGAGCAGCAGAGCTTCAACATTCATGTGTTGACCAATATAGCGTGAATTTTCTCATATAATTTCCAGAAATATCCTAGGAATTTATTTTTAAGAGATACCCAACTAACATAGAAAAAGCCCAGAGTAAATTGCCAAAAAACATCAAGTCGTTTCTCTTATTCACAATGAATCTGGTCAGTGAAATCCATTAGATTGAAACCTTTAATGAAACGACGAGTGCCCTCGGCACGCCATCGATCTCTTTATAATGACGGAGTGTGTGCATCAGCCAGGAAGTAGCCTCAGGCACTCTAGTCTCTCTAACTAAAGGAAAAGAAAAGCAGGATGTACAAGGAGTTAATTAGGCTGTAATTATACCAAGCTCTCTCTAATAAATGACCCCTTATTCCAGCGTCTGATGTCCAGACATTTTAGAGAAATATAACCACTTATTATTCAATATGTAGACTTCAATAGATCTCTGTCGACCAGCCATCCGTATTATACTTATCACCTGTCAATCACCCAATTGATTTATGCCCACTGTGACGATTGTATCTTACTAAATGAACCTAGATATAGTTTAAAACTCAATTATAAAATATCAACCAACAAGAAATACAACCAATCAATATGTTTTAATCCATCATTATCAATGTCCGCTGCTATTAAAATATCTGAGGACAATGAACCTGAGAATTCAATGAAAACTTTCTCCCAATTTTAGAAAGCATACTATATTGCCTAATTCTCTCAGCGACTAAGGAATCAAGCCAAATTTAATTCAAAGTTAGAAAATAATCCTTGATATACAATATATAATTCAATTTTCATTTTACTGCAATTCATCATATGATACCAATCAGCATAAGGCCATTTCAAACTTTTTGAGACCTGACCTGGGATCTATTTAATTTAATAACAAATTGTCAGTACTAGGGGATCTTTAGATGTCAAAGAAAACCAGTGTCCCTGGTCAAACACTTGAGGTCAGGTAAGGTACACACAAAATAAGACCAATCAGACCTTTCCATCCTGCTCCCCATTCCAATAAAAAAAGAGAAGGTGCCACTTCCTCCCCAATGTCATCATATTACTATTACACACATTGTTGATTTAAAAAAAAGAAATTTCATTTTATTGCTGATCAATATTTACAGAAAAAACAAGTTCCTTTCTATGAACAGAAAACGCTTATTTATATTAATACTGTAGAATGTTACACTTCCTATATCCGTGTCCATTATCACACCCACTGAAGACGAATGAAAAAATGTGACAATTCCATCCAATTAGATAGCAAGAAAGCATTCACAGCTGATTAACAATGATGGAGTCATGTGACTAGATAAGACAGGCGTTCTTGTTATATGTCATCAAATTAAAAGCTTGTTAATAACAACTGAACGCACCTGAGTACTAATAGATGGCCATTATTAAAAGACGATACCTAAAGAAAAAATAAAAAGCTAATATCCTAGCAGTTCATTATCCAGCAATTTGTGACTCTCTTCACATCTTCAAAAGGACAAATATCAAAGAAATCAAAGAAAATATAAATATTGCTAAATATTTTGACTGATATTTACATGAACCTGTACTATCCCTAGTTAGGAATTGACTATAAAGCAGCAATATTACTCTAACATGACCCATAAAATCATCTGTTCATTATACGACAGTTTTTGTTATCCGATCAAAATGACTTGCCAAACCACATGGAATTATACAGAGAAAAGTATAAACATAAAGAAAAAGGTATTATTATAGTGATCTTCATACATTCTTAAATTTCAGTTTAAAGAGTGGACAATAAATACAAATTCCAAGCCCAAATATGACTGTCACCAATCCCTCGGCTTGAAACATTTTCAAAACTGAACAGCCAGAAAAATAGCTGGAGTAAACAATAGTGTTGTTAGCAATGTTACCAACGCAGATTGGTTAATAGACTGATCTACCTTCTGGAACACTTGTTAGTAACATATAACCAATATAAATTTGTTAGTGGACTGTTCCACCTCCCCGATCACTTTTGTGACTATGCAATTTGCAAAAATCACAATTGCTAAATCACAAAAGCTGCCCGGGCAGATGAAGTTAGTTTCAATAAGCTGTTAGCAGTTAGTTAAATGGAATTAGTTAAATACTAGCAACATCCAAAAAGTTAGCAATATAAGCAGTTAAATAAAGAACCCTCCACCTTTCAAAAGCTACTATATAGAGATGGACATAAGAACAAGCAATAAGCAACTAGAGCTGGTGGTGAAATATAAAAGCAGTTTCAGACAAACAAATCTTCATAACAAGCTACCTACACAGATAATCAAACCTATGCTTCCAGTCCTATAAAATAATTTCAGATCCCCCAAACGTGTTCATTGATGAAATTTAGAAGCAGACAGCAAAACACTACCTATGATCTCCGTTCATTAAACAGTTCGACACCACTTAAGGTTTCCCTTTATTACCAGTTGGAGACCACTTAAGGTTCCCCTGCATTAAAAAGCTTGGGTAAGAGATTAAAAGCAACAGATAAAAGGCTCCAAATCTGTATTTTTCAGAACCAAACTAACAGCACAAATGGTTAATATTTGCAAGAAAGGCATTAGAAAATGTCAAATAATTTAGTTTCTGAACTTACCGCCTGTAGTCAAGAAGAGCTTTGATGGAACCAGGTACGCCAAGATTAGGCCAGGTGAGGAAGTGAAATTGAGTGACAGTTCTTGTTTCATTAGTTTGGAGATTCTTCAGGTAGAAACTACGGACCAGATAATCATCACACCAGATATGTTCAGACACCAGATGAACCTAAAATATTTAAACACAAATTGGGATCCTGTATAAGGAAGTCAGTATAAGGGTTTTGCTATAATCCAGGTGTGATCCATGAACCTCAACATTGACATTATAATAAAGATTTAGAGTATGCTGAAACTTTACACTATTATAAGAACATTTCTATCCTATCTGGGTGAAGGGGCTGGGATCATAAAGATATCTTTTACCTCATATATATGATACAGATCACTTCCCTCTTCTGGCCAGTAACGATGACACATAGCAGTTCCGTTTTCAGTTAGTTTGGTCAACATAACAATTACAACACTACCTTGTTCCCATACCATCTGTAAAAGTAAATTTTAGCATCGTCTTTGATCTTTTATAACTTAAATATCTGGCACAGTCTTTATGTAGCAGTTTCTCTATGTGGTTGTAATGAACATAGCGAATTAGAATTTGCATCACCATCAGACTAACCAATATAATTTCAACAATATTACAAATTGACGATATTCAATGCACAATGTAACAGTTTTAAAAGCATAGAACATGTACAACAGATTCATAATCCTACCTGCCAAAAATCAGCCACAGTGTGTGGTAGAGGACTCTGGGTAACAATGAAAGCTGGATTTCTCGGATCATGATCAGTCTGAAAGTATAGTGTTAAGTAATTCATTCTATAATATCTATTTACATCAAAACAAGCCATGATTAAAACCAAGTAAACAGTATATTTGACATAAACTTCCCATAACGTATAAAAAATGTGTTATATAACAACTGGTAAGCTAGCATTTTAATCATATAACGCTACTTAAAGTTTGATTTCTTTTTACAGTCTAATTAAACTCAGACCATACTTTGTTTGATTTTCATTTATATTTACCATACTTTTGTTTCTATTTCATTTATATTTACTATTGTACTTTTGTTTCATTCATATTTACCATTTTTACTTTTGTTTCTTTTTAATTCATATTTAACATTTGTTACTTTTTCATTCATATTTTTGTTACTTTATCATTCATATTTTCGTTACTTTTCTCTTTTTTTTATGTCTACATTAAGGTCTAATAATGTTATAACATCTTTATTAAGTTGGGCTTTAACGGACCCAACTTGACCCATCATATATCAAATGACAAGGTGCTTCTGGCAATAATGGTCATAGTCAATCACAGTGGCTCAAAGCTGACTCGTTCATTCATTTGTCCAAACCTAAAGTTTTAGGTCCACTTCCACCAGAGGTGATATCGTAGACAATATGATATCTCCTCTGGTGGAAGTGGACGTAAAACTGACTCCAAAGAAAAGACAAGAGGTAGTCAAGTCTTATAGAGTAGACTCACAATATATCTATAATTTTAATGAGAGTGCTATCATTTTAAGATTGATCAGATGAAAATGTATCCACAATTCACTGTAGTCACAGTAAGTATGTACATAATATGATAAACTCCACAACAAATAGAAATTCCCCAGGAAATATTGATCTACAGTTTAGTCATAATTTCGCCACCACTAAAAGATTCAGAGAACAATTATTGTCCAATGTATTAGGTAGTAACATTCTACTCATACATAACAGCTTAAAGTAGCCAAGTCTCTATCATCCAATATCATCCAAAATCTTCAACATTGAAAACACGATTTATTTGTCAAATTAAATCAACATTCATGTTGTGATCTTACCCGAAAAAGATGGGCTTTTGATATCCAATATTTAAGACAAAATAAACATTTTACCATTGGTACACGAATCGTGTACCATAATGCGCTTCAGCCCCGGTTGTATCAAGAGACTCGAGGGACGAGGCTAGACACATTGCACCAAATCAAACGGCGTATGTAGACTGGAATAACCAGACGCTAGAAATTTGCACTCGCTTGAGACTGCTGGCTTATTTCACCGAAAATAACTGATTTGACATTGGAGTAAAAACGGAAACCATTGAATGTAAATCAGTTTATATACATTCATATTACAGTATTATATGCTTTGCGACCCACTTTTGTCAATTTCTAGGTCCCAAATGTTAGCGATTTAGCTCCTTTAAAGAGGAAAATCTTCCATGGTGATTGCAACATATCTGTAAAATACCGGGTTACAATATTTTTTTTATGTGATCATAATTTTGCAAGTAGACATATATTCATATCAGATTGTGAGCAATGATTTTAGATTTTCAGTAAATCCATAGATGCAGATGTTTCTAGAAAAAAAAATGTTGCCCTGTATGCTAAAACATGTCCTGGTAGCTATTGTCGGAGTTAAAATGGTTTGGGAATTTAAGAAAGAGAACCTTATGACTACAGATTATACCATTTCTTCAAACGATTTCTTACTCTGAAAGCATTGCTATGTGCCCTCTAGCCCCATATATTTCATATTTTTATTACATCATTTCTATATAACTCTATGAATGTATATTTAACAGTGTGCCAATGTTATGTTCCTATAATATTTGTTCTGTGTCTTGTGCCGTTATTCTGATGTCTACAGATGCACATCAAGTTCAAATAGCATTTGTATACTTATACTGTTATCCACTAATACTTAATGTGCACGGTCAAATTGAACTTATACTGTTGGTGAGAATTGTAGTCAGTAGTTCCAGCTTTTCGAACTTGTCAAGTATTCTTTAACAAATAGCTGTGTCAAAAAATGATTTGAAATAATGTGTGTGAATCACGTCTTGTAGGTGACGGTAATGGTGTTAAGTCATGGCACAATGCATTCACCCCTCTCAATTTTCCATTTTGTATCACTTATGTCTCCTTTATTAGTTTTTCGTTAATACAACTGGATTGTGAAGTACAGTAGCAAGGACAAGGCCACTTCAAATTATCGTATCGCAAATTATGTCCTGTTCAATGACAGATAGTCAATATCCCTAAGACCTCAGAACAAGAAAATAAAATTTTCTCATCATTTTTAACGGCATTATCATCTTGGAAATGCCATTTTTTTTGACTGCGGTGAAGAATTGATGAGGCTATCGTATGCTTCATCTGACTATTGGAATCTAAATCCTTAATAGTTTTTGGTATTCGATTCCAACATATTTCAAAACTGGGAATTTTTTTTTCTGAAAACTCATAGGTTCATTGATTTGTCTTTATTTGGAAATGTCGCGAAAAATCTAAAGAAATATTCAATTAGTTCACCGAGTGTGGGGTTTATTTTCAGATGTCAGTTGTGCCTTTAATAGAGTAAGACACATTGTTCTGTTTTATTATCTAATCTAAATAGACTATAATACATGGATTGAAATAATCAAACACTAGGATTTTATTTTATTTAGTTTTATATTCATTGCCAAGTAAATAACTTCTTACTGTTCTGCACCTAGCTACTTGACTAATGAAGATGGACCAAGTAAATATCTCCAAACGAAAGCAATATTTTGGCGTTGAAAATTAAGTTTGATTATATGCAAATTAGGAACTAAATAAATGGATAATTAAGTGCAATTAATCAAGACAAACCAAGTTGAATCCTTTCCATAAAATCATCAGCACTTTGGGTGTCTTCACCCATTGGAAAAATATAATTTCCGCTGTGACTATACATGTACAGTTTACATTAGGCAAATTGAATTGTATGCCAAATCTGCTACAAATCTGAAAGAGTCCTTTTAAAAAATACCTTACTCTAGCTATATAATTAATTGTAAGTCAGTGCTGAGATTTATGATAATTATGTTAGTTTAAATGATTTATGATAATTATGTTTAGTTTACATGATTTTTGATAATTATGTTTAGTTCACATGATTTTGAATATGCTTTTATTACTCAATATTCAAACTTAATTACATTTCCATTTTTTGAGAACAATAATGCCTCTTTATAGCATTTCGTTTACTAGCACATTTTGCCTTCTGTATTCAGTATCATGGCGCAGTTTTCAAATGTGTAGTACTATCGTATAATAGTTCTTAAGATCTAAATATAGACCATTAATGAATAGAAAAAGTAAATATATATGACAATATGAAATAATTTCTGTCTATATCTAAATTAAATCTAGAAATAAGCAAACCAACCATCTTTTTTTGTAATCTAACCATGGTTTCTTTCCGGAAGAAGAAATAATTTTGAAATTAACAGTCGCTTAAAATAATATCAGGAACTCAGTGAAGCGTGAACATCCGTTCAGCCGACGTGATGGAAATATTCTTTGCCTTAGAGCTCTCAACTAAATGAAAGGTCGCTATAACAATTTTCCACTTCAGAGAATCCTATCGATGAAATTATCAGCTTTGATAAAATCTTGAAAAAAATATAACGCAATATGAAAGAGCTTCACCTTTGAGGTTGCTCTTTATTCATGTGTGGAAAAACTGCAGTCGATCATTTTTGATGAGAAAAATGTTGTCTAGCACAGGTTCATGTTAAGCTTAGAAATTATTTTTTTGATTTATTGACAATATATTGACTCTTTCTTTACTCTGTTTGAATATTTTATCTCTTCTTGAACAACAGTAATCGTTTAATGATTTATTGAAAAGCATTAAGACAATAACGTTTTTTTCTGGCAATAAACATCTTATGGTAAAATATTTTTTAAATTAGATAAACAAAAACTCTAATTTGAGCCAAATTATATGTTTATTACTTATCTAATTTTATTCTGGAACAATAAGTTACAAGATTTATACCAATTTTCCGTATTTGAGTATAAAAGCAATTCATGTGTGTGGGATTTTTTTGTTAATGATTGATTTTGATAAAATATCCTTACACCACAATTTCTCAGGCTATACTATATACCAGAAAACACCGAAAACAACCGGAAAACTACAGGAAAACACCATGTAATACTGAACACCGGAAAAACACTTAATACCGGAAAACACACTAAATACTGGAAACCACCCTAAATAGGTAACCCGGAGAAGGGCTGTACTATAAACCGGAAACTAACCATAACCCTAACCCAGGTACACAGAGGACCAGGCTCCCGGTTACCTATTTAGGGTGCCAGTCTCCGGGTTACCTATTTAGGGTATTTTCCGGTATTTAGTGTGTTTTCCTGTATTTAGTGTTTTTCCAGTGTTTTCCGGTATTCAGTATAAAATGGTGTTTTCCGGTTGTTTTCTGGTATATAGTATTGCCGCAATTTCTCCCACACTCAGCATTAACACCTAACAAATATAACAATATTATCTTAAATCTTGATAATAAAATACTATATAGTTTGTTTGATACTTACAATAAAATTGGCATTGATGTAATCAGAATTGGAGACATTAGCAGCTGATGACAGGACAACTCGGGAGTGGTCATCTAAAATAACAAAGACAATGTAATCAGTCATCAATTGATATTTGAATAAGATAAAATACCACAGCAATAACAAATTATATATGGTAAAGAATATGAATTCCAACAAATATTTTGTGCACATCGACAATCAAATATAGGATGAATTAAATGTGTATTAATCAATTACATGTCATAGTGTATTTAGTGACTACCTGTATATCAAATAATACCTGTGCATTACCAGTAATAAGTCATGTGTAATATATGTAAAGTTACAAACAACTGTGATATCAATTTAATTCTTTATTAGCATGCACCCTATTGTGCCAAATGTGTTGTGTCACAAGTCTGAAGTATGTATTAAAACAAATTGAATAAACTATTATATTAATTGATACATGTAATAGGCTTTTAAATCTTTGTTGGATGTAATATTTTTAAAAGAGTACCAATCATCTTCCACTTCAGATAAATAGTTCTTCATGCATTTACAAGTTCTACCCTAGCACAAAATTAAATCTGTCTGCCTAGTGCTAATGTCAGACTTAATCAATAGCTGGGTCGATCAAGACTATCATTTACTCGTCTTAAAGCAAGCCGAGGTCTTTCCTTACATGTACATTTTCCTTCTTTGTTCATCTTTCTGCCCGCTCATCAAAATATAAAAAGGGCAGATCCCGGCTGATAATAAGGCCTATTGATTCTTCGATATTGAAGGTGAATTATCTAGCAGCTTAATATGTGTATAATTAACAGGAGCTTACACACGGCTTACTAATGGTGCCCAATGTTAGCCAATAGGATAAAAGCTTCTTAGAGCTCCACAGCAACCGGTAGCATCCTTTTTAAGCTTTAACGCATTGACATCTGCATGCGTTTTTTTTTAACCCATGTACACCAAGTGGGACAACTGCACAGGTTAAGTCATCATTCTATGACATCATCATGTGACTGACATTTCAATTGTTTTGGTTCACCTCTATCTTCAGTTGCAGTAAGATTCGAGTTCTACAAATAATTAATTAACATAATTCTTCATTTGGTTTAGTTTTTATTCTTCCTCGTAGCAAAACATAGTGCGGCAAAAAAAACAAAAAACGCCCAAATCCTGAAGTCATGGAAAAGGGATAATTTTTTAATTAAGTCTCGTTGAGTATCTGCAGTTTTCTTTCAGTTGTGTCACGTGTGTGTGGGGCGCAAACGATCATTATCTTAATGTTAAAATGGCATTTGAACATTGAATTGTTGTCGTGGTTGTTGTTGTTTGGTGGACAACAGCCTTTAATGTGACTAGGATAATTAAACAAATATAATGATACAATTGTAGAAAATAAATTTATTAACTATGTGATCTAGCTGCTATGAAAGAGAAAATTTGAATTCCAAGAGTACTTAACAAATTCCAAATTGACTATGTCTGTGAAGTTCATGGTAATCATGTCTAATATCTTGAACAGCTTGAAAAATGAACTTTGGATTTTTAGGTTTCAGTAATAATTTGTCTAATTCTGACAATTTAAGTAACTGTTTCTATGAATTAAAAGAGGTCATAGATATACGTATGGAGGCCACGGTGGCTCAGTGAGTAAAACACTGGCTCGCTAGCCTTGAGGTTGCGGGTTTGCTCCCGTTGTTAGCCGAGAAAGTTCATCAGGATTTTCTGGTGTGGTTACCCCTTGTCAGTGATGCAGGACTAAGGACCTGACAATGACAGCTGTCTAGTTGTTCTGAAGGTACGAAAATCGGAAGTGCCGTGTACACATTGGCATGCATGTAAAAGATTCCTTGGCAGTTGGAATATTGATATAATAGTAGGACGTAGTGCAGCTGTCTGAGCAGAATTTACCTCATAGCACACAATATGGCATATGCCCATCTTCGTAAGCCCAATCAGACCAAAACAGTAGGATGTTAAACCCTATTTCATTTCATTTCACATATACGTGTTATGTCTGTGATATCTGTGGTAGTAGTAGCAGAAAGGGGATTAATGTCCGTTTCCACAGAGGGTGATGATGTCTGGGAAGAGAGATCCCCATTTATAATCTCTAGGAGACGGGAAGTGAAACTATCCCCGACAGGAAGTTAGATTTAGGTTGTCATGACAATAAGAAATGTAAGGTGATTTATCATTAGCCATAATCAATATCATGTTTCAAAGGTCAGCGGAATATCCTAAAGGTCCCTCTATAATCATTTATATATAATGTATCAAGATACTACATTATGGTAAACAAAGACCTCTTCCCGAACTTTCACATTACAGCTGTAACATGGTATAAATTTATTTATATATTTAGTATTACAAACAAAATTTAAGTTTTAGCAGCAGGAATTTATTATTATTTCCAATTAAAATGTACGTGTGCATTCATTTAAAAATTCTGTCCTATAAGCTTATTACTGTTTCATCTGACCACCTATAATTCTTGAACAACTACAAATCTTGAATAATCACTTTCATCAGCCAGCAGGAATCAATTATGCAAATACAAATTGCTAATTATTCATATAAATTTCAAAAGAATTCCAACAGTGGCATATATAAGGCCATTAAAAAGAAATAATATAAAGACACGATTTATAGCTTACTTAAATTAATTGAAATAATACTGTTTTCTTGTATTTAACCTTCCATGCCCCAATTAGTAATTTACAATTTTGTGCCCTACATTTGGAAATTCTCCAAACATCACTGGTCTTATAAAATATATTATCTCAGTAAAAGGTTTGCTATATGGTCATGTTATTCCTAACTGACACATAGACAAAAGTAAAATGAAATCAATTCAGGACCTTACAAGATTTACTGTAATTCACAATCAACATGATATATTTCCATCACCATGGTGAGATAAAATAACAAAAGAATTGCAAACTAGCAAGTAAAAGTCAAAATCACCATAAATTCTCAACTAAACTATACCCTTTAGAAGAAAAATATGGCAACCATCGTAACTCTTTAAGAGTTCACACCCTAAAAAAATCTTATTTTCACTCCATTTAGAGACGTTATGTCTAGATAAGAAAAAACACCTATTTTAATACAATTCTCCATAGATGTGTTTGATTAATGTTTAGAAATTGCAAGCTATTTATAAGCCAAGGTTCATCCAAACATGTGGATAATTAAATTGCGATAATTTTGATTTTTAAATGTGGCATTGTGACAAATGGATATATATAAAGCTAAATTCATCAAAGAATTTAAAAGGTCACAATTGATCTAAATTTAAATAAATTTCTAATAGAATTTGTTTCAATTCAGTGACTTACAAGATTTACTGTAATTCACAATCACCATGATATATTTCCATCAACACGGTGAAACAAAATAACAAAAAATTGTAAAATGGCAACTAAAAGTGAAAATCTCCATAAATTCTCAACTAAACTATCCCTTGGGAAGAAAAATATGGCAGTCATTTTAACTCTTCAGAATTCACACCTAAAAACTTTCTGCATTTGGATGACCTTTATTCATAAATTTTGAGATGATGTTTTTTTGGTAAATGATTGCACGCGCAGGGTTTGCTAGTAAATGAAATATATTCAGCAGTCCGTAACACAAGCAGGTCTGGTAGTTTCATGATCATAATACTCAATGAGGCTTAAACAGAACTCTTAAGGAAATGAACTTCTGTAAAAGGATGGCCGTGCTGTTAATTGGGATCAAAGTTTTTTGACCAAATGGCAAATTTGTTTTATTCCAGAGGTGATTTTTGTAGAATGTCTTAATGTTGACTATGTGATCCAGTCGGATTCTAACGAGTGAATAATTTATAAATGTGTTTTATGTCGTGGTATTCCTGTCATGATCTGACACCATTCACCAAGCAGACGACACGTTCAATTGGAGTTGAGAGTCGCAACGAGCTGACAAGAAAACCAAATCTTTTGCTCGGCTTAAAAACCAATTTGTTATTTTCTTGCGGACATGAGTTGTGGCCTGGAGGCAAGTTAATTTAATGATTTAGAAGAAAATAGTGGAGTGGTATCATTTTTAGCTTAGTAAAATGAGTCGTGAATCAGATACGCTTTTATTAACCTTACTAAGAATTGCCAACAGCCTATAGCTATCAAGATATCATTTTTTTCTTTCCATTTGTAAAAAATGGAGCATTATCTGTCATGACAGTCATTATAAAAATATCTGACAATTTGAAAATCTTTCTTTAACATTACTAAGTCTGTTTAATGCTATTTGAAAATCTTTCTTCAACATTACTAAGTCTGTTTAATGCTATCTAACCATCAAGTATTACCATAATAGTACCAACTTAAATAGAAGTATATTCACAGTTTTAGTTTATTTTAATCCAAAAATATTGCAATTATATAAAAAACTATAAATATGTGAAATTCAATTGAAGCCGAGATGAACATAATCTTAAGTGTTAATTAAACAGTTCTATAGCAATACTGCTTCCGAGTAAGGGACATCATTCTTGATGGAATGCATGATGAAAACATGGAGGTAAGTTGCTGTAAAGGTTAATTTCAGTTAAATTTCTTTGATTTAGGCGAAAATAAAATATTAAATTTGGTTGCTCTATATTTTTTTTGAAAGATTAAGAAGAAGTCGGTTTGTTTCCTAATTTTATACTTACTGTATCGTAGTGGAATAAAAAATTGGTTATATCTCAACAATATAATATATTATATAACATCCAACAGTTTTTTGACCCGAATCAAATCCTGAGATAAAGGACCATATGTTCAAACTTTATTTACTATCAAAAAGTTGATTTCTAAATTTATGCGATTTAAGTTGAGGAGTAAATTTGACTGAATTAAGGACCATATTCTCTACATTTACTTAAAATCATATACATACTATATACCTTCATTAAAAAGTTAAATTTTAAAATTATGTTATTTAGTTTAGGAACAAATTGAACTGAATTACCATTTAGATAAAAAAATGCCGAATTGCTGGATTCTTATTTTCAAGGATTTAAATTTACGAACTATCAAAAAGTGTTAAAATAAAAATCACTGAAGTGCAATAGATGTAAGTGCAGTACATATAGAGCCCTAACTCCTATACTGAATGTAGAAGCCACTTGTAAACCAATGGGTGCTGATAATTGGGTTAAATCATATAATTTAATTCCCTGCACTATCAGTTTTCCACAAATTTCTTGCTTTTTTATGAGAGAAATTTGATTTGGAATACATGTAGTTTTGACGAATAAGGCTATAATTTCCACAGAAATCAATAATTTCTCTATTTCTTTTTATGTTTTCAAGAACACTTGAACTTTAAAATGTGATAACATATACTTACAGGGTAGAATATCACCATAGCGATTTTTACGCATGTTGGAGGCGTCGGTAGCCACCTTGGTACTTGAAGGTTCCGCCTCGTAACCACTCAAAGCTTCCCATTCGGTGTCCAAACGATCTTGGTTATTTAGGTGATCTTCCATGTAAGACTGAAGGAAAAAAAAAATAACAATTTGAATATTGGTGAAGAAATTGCATATACCGGTACAATTACCATACATTTGTCTCTTCACAAATTTGCAGGGTAATATTTCATTGATTTATTCTAATCGAAGGTGTTTATTTATATATATAAATATTTGTTTAACTGAAATGGGATAACCTGATGAATCAACAAAATGACTTTTATCATGATTCTGTCAATGGAAGGAAATTCAATTCTCACTAACACAACACTTCAGGAAATGTTTAAAATATATTTATGTCATCCCTCCCAGTAAATTTATCAATATAAGATTATATGTACACATAGGTATATTGGGACACTTGTGGATCAACAAAAATACTTTTTTAGTCTAAAATAGACCATGATAAAATGTTAAACTTCAAGCATTTTATTTCATTTTGTTCAATCGGACTAGACGATAGACTTGATTACATTTCTATAGACATCTATTAATAACACAGAATTAGGTTTTCTAAATCGAAATTCAATTTCATTCCACTGGTTTGCAGTTCACATATAAAAACAAAGGAAAGGAATCCCTGGAACACAATTAGTTCCCATTTCGTTATAAATTGTCAGTTTGTATGAGTGGTGTCTGCGTGAAAGAATGTGTTTAATGGTGCAGCCATTATCGGCAAAAAAAACATGGCCACCGAACAAACAACAGACAACAATTGTGTCAGTTTATTTCTCCATTAGCAGTAAATTGTCTCATCGCTATTTTCATTTAACAGAAGCAGTTTATAAATCACAATAAAACAAGACTTGGCTCACTAACACGCTACAGTATCGCATAATTTAAGGTCCACTCTTGAACCGATCAGGAATCAATATTCCATATGTTAGAGCCAAGCATAGCATATTTTACACAGATTGAATGTAGAAGCTAAAATGGAGATTTAAGTCTGATGGATGTCTCTCTGTGGCCTATGCATGATGTATAACATATTGCGGAGTTGTGCCATAAGACGTCTTATAAGAACCATGCGGCCGTCTTACACTGAATCTTAAATTGTACAATCATCTACAAGGGGATGAAAATGCATGAAAATACGCCCACATGGCAGCTATAATTTGAAACAAACTTTTAGGATTTTCACCTTATTTAACAGATGGATGCATGCACAGACAAAGCTGAAACTTGTTGAAATGCAGGCTTCTAGCCATGGGACACAGAGAAAGCATGGTCCCACTGCTTAAATCCAAATTTAAAAAAAATTCCATACATAACTCCAGTCTTAACATTAACAAGAAATTGTTGACTGACAATGAGCAGAATCTCTTGGTTAAAATCCAATGCTTCGCAAAAACTTGTAGCCTGTAGAGTGAGCACACTGATGGATGGATAGAAAGAGTGATCACAGTATATGCACATTCTGTGTGTGGGCCTATAAAAATGGATTAATATCATTCACACTTTTCACGCCATTTAAGAAGAGACATCTTGTAATGAATTAAAAGATATCTTTACATTATCTTCATTGTCTCCATATTCAAATTACGTAAAAAGGGCAAACTGAATCAGTAGGTATTAAGTAGGTTTCATTAATTCCCAAAACTTCAACAAAACACCACATGGGCATACTGATTTAAGAAACTGTTGAAGCAAGTTCATCACTCAGTTCCTTTTCAGATACCAAAGCTTTTTATAAATCTTCTAAAATATTTTCTGGATAAACTATTTTTAAGCTTCTCAATAGAAACATTACATCAATATACACTGAATGAGGTTTAAAGGTTTAGAAAATAGTGTACTGAACACTACTCTTGAAAATGTTTTCTTTTGTGTAACTTAATAGTGATGGCTGGCCTTTAAATAAAATGAAAAGTGAAAGCATTGATTTTCACATACACATCAATACAAGGTCTCGTTAGCATGATTACCCAGCATTCACTGGTTCATCCGTGACAGGAAACATGAGGACAATACTGATAAAACCATGAAACTTTTACGACACGGGTCACGTTGTTAGGTGTCTCTCAGTCGATATCCGTCATTAACACTTTGTTTGACAGGAAATGAGGTCATGGAATCCATTAAGTCACCTGTTGATCGCCATGGTAATGTCTATAACTGCTAGTGACATCTGGTGGACGTTTTAACACCCAATCATACAATCATTAGGCACCATTAGAGCAGTTGGGGGTAAAGCAATGAAAATTCTCCACTTTCCTTTATTTTTTCATCAAGTTATTTGGAAAAGAAAGTTGCTTGGAATAGTTAATTCATGTCTATAAATTCCCAAGTGATGTAGTCTGTGTACAGCTGTATCCATTCTTAGATGTTTCATCCCCTGGAAGTTGACCGTTTTAAACATTTTTCATCTATATTACTTGAATGTAAAATATTCTCGGTCTTTGATTTGTATGAAGTCTTGGTCTGTCTCGAGTAAATTAAGACAACATGAATTTAATCAACACATCATGGGTTAAACAATGGCATCCTGTAGAGAATTAAATTGGCATGCAAGTTGTGTATGCTTAATATGATTATTTTGTTAAAATGGGTATCTTCTTCTACAAAATTAATGCAAATAGTTATGCTAATATCTCCAGTGATTAGTTCTGGTGGATGACCCAATGTCAGGTCTTACTGCTTTTAACTGCAAAATTGATTCAAATTTCTCTCTGGGTTCTTTTTTTTGGGATAATTTTCAGATACCTCTTTAATTCTCCATTTGCAGCTTGTTAGTAATGTGGGATGCTGATAAGACGTTGTCTTTTAATATGACTAAATGGGCTTTAATCCATCAAACATTTACTCCTCTGTCAATAAGACAATAATATTGACAGCAATTTTTAAGCTATTCAAATATTCAATCCAATTTTTTTTTCATTTGAAAACAATAGATCAGTAATACACAGGTAAGTACATGTGATCCTGAACGCAAAACACTAACCAGATCAATTAATGTGCTCTATCTTATATTGAACCCACTTGCATCAAAAACTGTAAGGATAGAGCAGCGAATTTGCATAGTATGAAATTCGATCTAATGTTCATCTATTCAGCAGCAGTAACCTATCTTTTGTTGATCCAAGTGAAACCTTTTGTTTTTCTTGTGAATCAATATAATGAAATTTTAATTTGTTGATTGCTAGGTATCGGTGAAGTGAGTGTGTAATATGTATTTAATATGAACGGTTATCTCTAACTTCCAGCTCAACTTGTTTCATATTGAATATTAACACAATATAAATGGTTGCTAAGGTTAAACATGTCAGTGCATGATCGTATGATAAGCTTTCTCATGGTTGGAAATAGTATTTTTCAAGTAAGATAGAGATCATTGTATTAACTGATTTAGAAGTTTCAGAATATATTTGGAAGTGTGCATGATGGTCGTCTCATAAATATCCCCAACTTTTTATAGTATTTTTTAAGTTTGAAAAAAAGTTCATAATGTTTAAACCTTCCAATATACCTTACATGTATTTTATAAAAAACATAGCAGATAGAAATCTAGATTCATTCAATTACAGCACAGTTTCTATAGTTCCATCATACTAAATCAATCATCATAAATACACCAAAAAAACAACTCTCTTTTCATTTTATGCTATTAGTTTATGATTTTCTAGTTGGTGGAAATTGCCAAGAATTATCGAACAGGCTTGTCAAGTTAATGTTAAAAACCAACCAATCAATTCATTGATAAAGTGTGACATGTTGTATTTATTTTATTACCGTTGTACACTATATTTGATTGTGAGATGGCCAGGCATTGGTCGATTACAATTTTGTTAAGAGTAAAATGGATTGTTTTTACCCTAGTACAATGTAATAAAGTTTGGATGTTAGTTCTCCATAGAAAGGGAAATGTGTAATTCATTTAGAAGAATGAGATACAAACCAGTTTATTTGTTCAAGTATTAATCCAAATATATAGATAGTTTTGGGTCTCTCTTTTTACCTTTGAGGGACTGAACTAAAAAAAGAATGTGAAATTGGATAGACACCTTTACTTAAAGCAAAAGTCCAAAGTTAATGGTAAAAATTATTTGTCTCTTTGATATGCCTCAACAAGGTATTGATTAGCTAGAAAATACAGTGCACACATGCATGCAGGTGATTCAAGCATTAATTTTGGATTGTATTTCATAGGAAGAAGAATCTCTTTCCTGACAGTGAAGACTCTGTCCAGGTTCTCTTGTTTCTTACTTCCTGTTTAATCTCTAAACAATCCCCAATGGCTATAAACAGACGAAGGGATTCAAACTCATTTTTCTGAAAACTTGTATATTGGCTTCCATCCTCTTCGATTTCTCTGGAACACAAATTCCATAGTTAGACTAGCAGGGACTATCAGAAAATGCTTATAACCAATACTGATGATTCATATTACACTAACTATAGCCTGGATGGTTATACAGGATCAATTTGTAGTACTATCGTCTACTATCTTTAACAACATTTCTTCAATTATCTTCAAAAGGACACCAACCGTAATTTTGCTGATAAGGTAATCTTATCAAGAAATCCATTCTTCATCGATATTGTGCAAGGAAAACCCGATGAAAGCTTCATCCATTATTTACCAACATTGATTGGTCAAGATCTGATCACATGACCTTTGTTAAGATAACACCAGTTTTGATCGGCAAGTGCTGAAATTTTTTTATGACACTCATCCAGCTGTAGCTGATGTATTTGAACAATGTGAAAAAAGTAAATGTAAATGCTCTAAATTCCTTCCTTGAAATGGTAGACCTAAATATTATTCTTAATAACATGCATATCATTTTCCATTAACCATCCGCAACAAGATTTAAAATACGGTATATCACTGCATTGCCAGACTGTTCTTCTTGCATCCACATCATGTCCCAAGAAATTAATATGTAGATATCATGCAATGCCGATTCCATCCAACAAATCAACAAATTCAAACACAAAGCACTTAGTCTTGTTTGATTTTTGAACTGGATACAAAAGAAAGGGCTTGTTTCTGTTTAGTTATACTATTGTAAATATACACTTTTAATTACTCATCAAATTTCTTTGAAATTATATTTTACAAGTTCATTTCCACTTATTTTTCTATACCTTTGTCCAATAATGTTTTATGTTTTGTACTCAAGTGAACTGTTTAAAACGAATAACAAAGAACAAGTGTGCATGTCAGCTACACACAATCTATTTGTGTATTCCAACATCAATAAAACGCATCAGATATTTCAAATTGATTAACTTACAAATTTGTGTAAGAATTGTTTTTGAGTAAACATTGATCGTGATATTATGTTTTTGTTGCTGGTAAATAAATGGTGATGCATGATATTTTGGAATAAAGCCTGGTTTGCGTTTCTATTTTTTATATTAGGCGTTTCAGCATACAAATTTGGTTTTATTCTATTTCGACTTTTATTGATTTCAATTGAGACTGACTGTAATTTAACTAGTATTAAAATCGATTATTATATGTCAATCCATACTGAGGCATGAGATGTACCCATATGTCTTGCTTGAGACATATTTATATCAGAATAATAGTGAACTATCAAAGACATAACCTCATCATTCTGGTGGAATTTGTTTTGTCTAGTTATGCACTGTTTGTTATTTGACAGTAAGAGTAAAACTAGTTAAAACATTGTTAATCTGTGACTGGAATAAAGAAAACACATGTGACATATCTTAGACCTCTAAAATTGTTGACCAAAAAGATCCTTGAAAACTAAGCATAAGCTGAGTTCAAAATCAATGATTCTAGGGATGGCTGCCAGCTAGTAATTTAACATACCTAACCATTCAGGTTTTAATTATTTGTTTAGACTTAATTTGTGCCATATTATTTTTTGTTCTTGATATATCTTTGTTATTTGGACTTTATTCCTGAATAGTTGTGCATTTTTGTTTTTTAGCAGTTTACTTTCTACTGTTTTAACATTTTATACAATATCCACACATCCAATGATTTACATTTTGTGAGAAAAAAAAATTACTTTACACATTTAGATACTTAGTACCATTGAACAAAATAATAACAAGCTAATAAAATTGAATTTCTCATCAAGTACTGAATAAATGTTGCTGGTGGATCAAGTGTTTGAGTTTTGATAAGACTACAGACTAGAACATCAGGTAGTTCTCTTGCTGCGAGGGAAAGCTGTTCAGTATCCAATGATTAGAATAATAGTGTGTGGAGTGGAGTGACGGAACGTCAATATATCAATAGCTCGGTAGCACGAACATCTTGATAAGAGATTCCGCGATAATAAGCAACAAGATCTTGAAATAATGAAATTAGGAGTTTCTCAGACAAGTGACAAGGAATACCCTCTGCTAATGCCCATTATTCAATTTGCTTAGGCTACAAATTTGCCATCATTAGCACAGTATGGAATAAACATCAAATTCCTTCTAACGGATTGACATAGCTAAAGGGAATATCCAATGACCCTCAATCTTGATTTAAATGCAATGTATAACATTAATATTTTTATTTTTAAAATCATATCTGTTCTATGCAATCAATCAGTTATTGGTGTAAATATGTCTCTTATTTCTTTAATAAATATTTCGTTATAAAGATTATCGATACCTAAAAATAAAAGACTCTTTTTCCCTATTTATTTAGATACAAAAATAAATTAAATGTAACTTACGAGGACTATATGTCCTGTTGAGATGTCCATGTTTGATGGGACAGGTTCTTCACTCCTACAATATACAATAAATAAATTACAATACAGATAATAAATAAGAAATCAATCATGTTACCATCTTCATTAGCCTAGTTGGAGCAGAACAGTAGGACGTTTAACCCATTTCATTTCATTTATTCAAACTTTACCAGAACACCTGATAGCACTTCTCAACAAACTTTTATTGTACTTTTTAGTGCCCTATTGACCATTATCTCATTAAGCTAAGCAATGACAGGTGGGTAAGCATCAGGGATTTATTTTTTATACATTTTTCATGCCAGTTCATGACACAGGTATCTTCAATGTTAATATAAATTAGCCGGAAAGTTTTTATGATGTATCTCCAATAATCTATGTAATTCTAAAATAATCCCCTATCTTTTTACTGATCTGCTTTAAATACGCATGGTTCATTTAATTGGCTCTTTTAAGTAAACAACAAAGATCCATAAACACAACTATCAAATATGCCACAGGCTTTTCGATATCACCATATGATTTATGTCTTTGATTGGTTAATTAATGCCCAAATCTGCCAATAGCCCGACAATGTCTCCGGAATCGCTTCAATCAAGCAAGGGCTATCGTGTTGAAAAAACAAGTCATTTTCATTGATCTGCTGATGATAAAGTGAACCACTAGATCTGACCTCAAAGCACCATTTTATCGTAATGTCAATAAATATTATTGACAGGATCATTTTCCTTTTGTTTGCTGTGTCAAGAACATGCAACAATTAAGCATAAATTTTACATTTGGCGTCCGTCTCTTATTTAATGGGGCTTGTAATGTTGGCTAGTCTGATTCGTAGCATTTTACATAATCAATCTTCATGTCCATGCATTATTCTAGTGCTAACTTTCGAATATTGAGATGCATTAAACACACGTCTTTTATTATAGTTGTCGAGAAACCCTGTGAAATGAACAAATGTAATTCTCATCACACATTTTTTTTTAAAAAACACAGTGCTTTTATGTGTTAACTGTCCATGTTTTATTCATGCACATTTAATGCTCATCTATTTCATGTAAAGATATGTCGGATAAAAAAAAAAGTAATAATGCTGTAAAGTTATGCTCATTCCCTAGGATGTTCCACATTAAGAATTATAATTTATGGACATAAAATGTTTAAAATGGAAATGTATCTCTTTAACACATAAAATCAAAAAATTTACATCAGAAATTAGGTAGAATTTTGATCAACTTCATATCAATTTTGATCAACTGCATTCGGACTGGACTGGAAAGTACAACTACAGACACAAAAGATATCCCAAGGTTGACTCAAATAAAACTTTCAAAGGACTAGGGATTAATTGATTGTCCATCAGTACACAAGGTCTACATAAGCCGAGAACACGATTTCAAAAACCAGCTTCATTAAGCTGCATTTAATGAACAATTACTATTTAGCACATGAATACATCTGTTATTCCTGTTAATAGAACTGTGACACCAAATTTCTTCAGACATGTATTGATCTCATGACAAAACCTTTTACTTTGAAAAACTCTTAAACGTTTATTACAATAGATGCCATGCAATTACTTAACCCTTTGCTTCCAACGCTTCAACAATTATTGACATGAATTGCTTCATTAATTTCTTGAATAAGTGCAGGAATGTTCACTAATTAATACCAAAAAATCCTAAAAATTATTGGAAGACTGTCTACATACATAAACTCAACAGCATCACTAAAAAGGTGCAATTTTACAGGTGGTTTTGTTGTTGCCAGTTTTTAGTTTTCTTGCAGCAAATTATTATCAATCAAATTCCTTTATTACTCCTATGAATTTGTTTGCTGTGTTAGTTGATAGATAAAGATAAAATAATCTAAATAAATACAACCACTAGTTATTAATATTATGTCTATTGAATACTATATTGCATATTATATATGACTAACATTTTCCTTTTAAGAACATCAATGCTAAAGTTGTTGTTTTGTAATTTGAAGTGATAAGGAATCAAACCAAACAATATGTACCTGGCCAAGGACACTCAACGTCACGGTTCCACAAACATCAATACAGCTATAAGTATAATTCTTTTCTGTCCAATAAATTTGCATTGATTCTACTGCAAAATTCATCATTACTGAACATGACAATAAATCAATTAAAAAGTTTTTTCACGAGGAATTGTCTGATCGAAAGAGCTCCATTCAATAGACTATGATCTGAATTTTGTTCTGACTTGTATGTATAAATCTCTTTATTAAGACTGTCAACCAGACCTACTCATAGATATATAATCTACAAAACACAATAGGAGACCATGTTCACAACATAATATCTATGGCTAGACATGATCAACTTAACCTTTTCAAAAACAACCCAAAGTTGTTGTTATCTTTAAATCACATCCGAAGAGATCATAAAACATTGTAAGACCAAACATCCCAGTTCTATCTTGTGTTATCTTTTCTATACTAAACAGGTTTAGTTATACTTATTCCACAAAAGTCAATCGCAATTTCATTCATGAATGTTAAAATCTATTTACTAATGGATTTTCAACGCTGGGTTTGGTTTCTTGACACAATGACCTTCAAGAGAAATGCAACATGCAGCTAAAATTGTATTAAGAAATCTTGATACCACAAAAAATATTTTTCAGGACAGCTAAATAAAGCAGTCATAAACCATCTCTTATCCAAGTTAAACCTCAAGGAAAATATGCCTAATCGTTCGAATGGAATAAAAAAAAACTGAGGACCATCCTGGTGCTAATTGGTTTGTAAAAAGTAGAACCCTTAACTGACAGTTGGAATTCGATGAAGAGTGGGTGGACAAAGAATTGCGTTCATGTGAAATTCACCTTCCTAACATTGCACATGTGACCAAAGCATTGTGACGCAGAGAGACCAAAATATTGTGTTGCCAAGACATCATACTCTATTCCATATAGATAAAGCTAAAGACTGATGACATAAAAATACTGAACCTTTCTAAGTGATAGTGCTAGTCCCAATAGTCCTACAAAACCAATGGTGACTGAATACTGAAGTCCATGCACAATTTTAAAGCCATTTATATAACAACAAGCAACTAAATGACACACAGCCGACTGACATTTGACAAATGTTTCATATTCTGACTTTTAATATAATTAATAATACATATTAAACTACAGATGACCAGTGTAATACAATCTTTTGTCTCAAGCAAGATTCAAAATGGTTATTACCAAGAATTACTTCCACTTTAATAACAACTGCTCCCTTGACTGTTGAAGTCTGTAATCAGAGACTAAATACTGGTGGAAATGAACTAATCACATTACAAGCATTCCAAGAAAAATCTTAATAGTGGCCTCGACTTGACCACTGGGAGCCTGATGAAACAAAATTTGGTTTTAACTTGTTGAATAGCTTTTATCCCCTTGTAGACATTAGTCTAAAATTTAGGGTAATCAGACAATCACATAAAGTACTTAATAAAACTTTCACTTTTGCCATTTTGAAACCTATTTTACATTAATAATAAAAGAAAAACACATTTCACATGAACATATATTTAGACTAGCTCACTTCAGATCAATTGTGTTAAATATGAATTAAAAGAAAACATATTAGTAATCAATCTTTTGCAATGAGTATACCTTTTTCCTAATATAAATATGATGGTCATTATGCCATTAAATTTAATGGTTAAAAACATTATGTGAACTAAGCCATACTTTAAAAGTGTTAAACCCAATATGGAAAGAAGCATTACAGTATATAAATTTAGCTATATCTAAAAAGGTAAACTTGCACATTCAACCAAGTGGAAGGACGTTACAAATTCCCTTTCTTGCTCTCCCGTTCAACCCTAGCCTCTCACACACAACTGGCTCATCTAACAAATTTTTCATGAACCATGATTTACCTGTGATATTACCCTCAGTGGAAGTGAGCATTAAGTCCCACAAACTCATGACCAGACATTAAATAGTCCGAAAAATAGCTGGTAGGAAGACAGCCGTCGGCAGACAGTGAGGTGATGGCACAAAGGGTGATTCCTTACATATTCTTCTTGTATCAACGACCTGACTTTAATACAGCCATTGGAGCTATAGAGTGTCCTGTTTTTCTGCTTGCCTGCGATATTATTTTATTGTAAAATTCTGAATCTGATGAATGTATCATAAAGTTCCTGACTAAAATTGTGTTTAACTTTTAGTATTACATTTATGATAGCTATTTATAAGACAACCACTCTTAAAATTGTAGGCGCATCGCCACTCCAATACATTTAAAAGTGTAGGCAAATTGTCATTCCAGTAGCCTACATTAAAAAGTGTAGTGGGCACATTACCATTCAGTATCTTCAAGTGTAGGCACATTGCCATTCCAGTATCTTTAAAAGTGTAGGCACATCCCCATACCAGTACATTAAAATCTCTGCTTCAAAGTAATTGTTATAAATGTTTCTATTATTATACCTAGAACATTTAGACTATAGAATGATATAAAAGATGACTAAAAATAAGTTGTTCTATAAGGTTACATCAGGTTAATGGACATTGTTTAAGTTATAATTACTGCTTTCTACTACATAATTACCACGTCTGACAACCTGAACATCACTTGATACTAAACAATGGTCATATTGACATTCTCCTTCTCAAACTTAAATGTCTTTCTAAATAATGTCGCTCCAAAAGTTTAGCCGTCTGTATTTAAGACTACCAACAGAGCTATAATACAAATGTAATTGCTGGATATTTTCACAATTGATTTAAACTTCTCAAGTACTATGTATGGAAGAGCCAACTTTTTTTCAGTAAATAATCTTATGTAGGCTTACCATACATTCTGCCCTTTTTTTGGTGCAGATTACTTTTTGTGGAAGATGCATTTGGAACTCATGGGGTTGATGAACCCAGAAAATCAGGTTCTGTACTGGCTGCTGCTGACGTCTTGAATAATTATTTTTAGATTTTGATAGTGACATCAATTGTAGAAAGAAATTAAATCTCAAACATTCAGTGAAGTAATTGTTAACCATTTCAACGCTATTCCAACTGATTAATCTCCCTGGTATCATTGGGCCAGTCAGAGCTTATGATGGCTTTAGCAATGTATGCGATGTGATTGGAATTGTATTGTGGTGAAGATGCTTAAAGACCAGTTTACCTTTAAATTCACACAAGAACAGTTCTCCAAATTCTTTATTATCTCAAGCAATAGCCAATAAAATTTGAATGTGTAACATATTCTTCGAGCTCCGCAAATGCAAGAAATCAACAGTCGTTCTATGTCAAATTCTATGTATATTCAAATCAACTGGGCCACACCAATTTGATTTTCTATTCTTCGGAACACCTATAAATAATTTCCTTCCTTTTTCTTTGGTATGGCCTAAGTAATAAATTAATAGATTTGATATCTAATAAAACTATATACCGTAGACCTAATTTAGCCTCTATTCAAAACTTGACAATTTTTTTGGACAAATTCATTAAAAGTACTACTGGCTCTTTGATGTTCTACCAACATAACAGTTTCAAGGTACCAAATCACAGCCAGAACCTTAAATCTGGCAACTGATACATCTTTGACTATTATCAAAACATAACAATATTTATTAAGTCATAACAACATTTACATGTAAGTGGTTTTATATTCAAATGTGAATAAAACTGTCCAAAACAGCAATGTTCCTCATGGCGACTCGCCAACATCCTGGCAATAAACAGACCATTGTGATGAAGAAAGTGATGAGTCATGAAAAGCCTTTAAGACAATTCAAATTTTCTGAACCCAGTTAATTACTTTGTCGGAATGTTAGTGGTAGCTAGACATATACAACTGATATATTCTTTTGCAAGAAAGGTAAAAAGTCAATAAACCGATTGTTACGAATATTTTTTAATGAGACTGTAAAAGAATTTTCTAACATCTATAAAAATGTGCTTAATAAACAAAGATCAGTTTGTGTCATCAATGGATTTTAAACATTCTATTGGATAAAATACCTATAAATTATAGACTTTAGAATGTTTTATTGTAATTTTGTATGACACATACTGCAGAATTAACATTCTCCTAATTTTTGCACAAAGTTTATAGTATTCCAAAAGCACAATTATTAACCCTCTAGTACCATTAAAAGTAAAGCATGACCACATAAATTGGAAAATGATAGAACAAGTACCCAGCAAATGGACACAATATGACAAAAGACAGACATTGTTAAGCCAGCACATAATTAGTAAATTAATTGAACATCTTTAGCCTCTGTACATGCTAATTACAATGATTGCGAATGTTTCAGGAGTAGAAATTGATCCAACATTTTTAAACTTAAAAAAAATTTGGGTTAACAATTAACCACAATCAACAGTCAAAGATTAAACTGTCACAACAGCAATGTTCTATATGACAAATGAATAAATCCAGAATCTGATTTCTGAACACTTTCCTACAGATTTTATATTGGATTGTTGAAAAGATACAGCGAACAATGTTTCTGAATTGGTAACATCTTCCATTAATTACTGATTGCATCAAAGCAAAGGTGATTTTTTATACCATTTAACCTTTTTATCAAAAAACAATCAAATAAAAATATATCCTTTTTGAGTCATTCCTTAAACTTAACCTTAAAGTGGCCATCTGAATTATAACTGATGACAATTTGAGACCTCCAGACTAATATTCAAAGCTTTTGGACAAAAATCATACATAGATAATATAAAATTCAGACAAGACCATGAAAATAATAGATTCTGCAGGCTTGTGATTCATATAGACTGTGTAGGTAGAAGCATTTATTTTAAAAATATATTCCTGGAAGTCTACAATAGATAATAAATCTGTAGTGGGGATGAATCATTATCTGATTTATAATTCGAAGATGACTGTTTCAATGTACACTCTACACTATGAATGAATAAAGTGAATCCCTTGATTTGATTAATACAGGATGTCTCTGAATGGATATGCTAATGTCAATGTTACTTTTCAATATCAATATCCAAGAGGCATCTCTTTTTTTTTTTAGGTGAACTCTGGTATTGTCTTAACAAACTACAGGGAGAAGATTGATCATAAAGTTCTGCTAATCTCTCAGTCCAGACGTTTGTATTAACGTTATATAGTCATGTGATTCAATCATTTCTACCTCCCATATGGAAGAACTCTATTTTCCAATATGCCTGTGTCTCCCTTGATACCACTTTGGTAGACAGGTGGTCATGTGACTTTGCTGTCTGTCGGTTGATGGGCGGGAAATTGGAGTAAAATCTGTTGCTAAATGTCACGGGATGATCCTCCAAGAAATTTAAATTTCTAGAGATTACTGCCAGAATTACAGAAATAAATTATTCAGGTTTTCATTTGCAGTGTAGCTCTAGAGAGCAAAAACAACAAAAGTTTATACCAACTAATAAAGTGCATATGGCTCCAAATTTCTAGTGAGCAATGATCTTTTTTTTTTGTCACAAAATAAGACAAATTATACTTGTCATTTGACTGATCTTACGTTAATTTCATTTTTTTTTTAAAGCATTGGAAATTTTTGCTTTCTATGCACATATACTCGACAAAGAATGTGATTATAATGATCAGGGACATTGCCCAACAGCTATGGGATAAGTTTGAAAAGCAACACAGTATTTCTGGAATACTGGCAACATCTGATTACCTTGTGTCTAACTGCAGTACCAAGCCACTTATCACCCTCACTATTTATTGTATGATGCAACATTGTGTTTGTAAATGCATTCATCATTTGCCTTCAAATATGAACACTATTTATCAATAAAAATGACACTGTAGGTGATAAGTAAAGTCTAGTAGGCTAGAATGTGACAAAATATACAAAGTCCATCTGTGAAACAGGAAGTTAAAAAAGCCACATATCATATATCTGTCATTCAAACCAAGGAATGATAGCTGCAGCACTTTCTTTCACATATATACTTCATAAGGCACTTGTCATTTGTAATAAAATTCACCCAAAGATATAAATGTCTTTAAATTCCTGCTAAAATATTTTATTTACATGACTAGCACTCTGTGACCAATGGTTCCAAAACTGCTGCCATGAGATAGCCTCAATCATGAGGTACCGACTGATTGATACTGTCTTTACAGTATTTTATTAACCACAACACTCTATAAATACAGTCTCAAAGGGCACAAAGACAGTAATAAATGTAAATAGTTTGATGAAGATGGACAAAATTATAAAAGTATATATATTATTACATGCCATGTGCCGATGGGGTCAAAGTTGAAGACAATTAACATACAGGTTATTGATACTATCTTCCTTCAAGGTTAGAGAAACAAATACGAAAATGTGTGTAATAAATTTAAATTCTTTAGACGACATGTTAAATAAACTAACTTATTTTGTATTTAAAAATCCAAAGGTACGCTTTTAAATATTTATGCCAGAACAAATCATCAACCTGATTAGAACAGGTCGAAGTAAGGAAAGATGAAGAAATGAATGAATTAACGAATGGTTAACTTAAAAACATATCACTAATAATTTAGACCTATTATTATGATCAAGTTTTTCAGTGCCCAGCTATTGTGCAACAGATATTTTAATCTAGAAAAATTTTATTAAATGTGAATAAATAGTGGGCGACGGTTACCGTTGGGTTTCCAATGACCATGTAACCGACATTAGTTATTGCTGAAATAGAAACAGCATTAATCTCAAAAATTTTAAATTCCATCTCAATAATTAATAATGACCTCAAGTAGCATGTATATTTCACAAACAATTAATTAACCGCAGCCTTATATCTCAGTAATTCCTAGACAAAATCCCTTAAACATCTTAATTTGTGATTGGCTCTGACTAAAGGATTTACATGTCGCAAGCCTCTCATTTAAGATAAGGCACAAAATACACACTTTTATTTTTACTGGTTTATATTTTCCAGGATATCGTTTTTTTTGGAGTATTGCTAAATTTGTTTCTTTGATCGAGTCTCGCTTAATTTGTTTGTTCCTGAATATTCAATAGCTTTTCTAAAAATAATGTTATAGTGTATACCAACCTAAAAGCTAACTCTGCCATTAATTTTAACAAGATAAATGCATATATCACATATTTATCAATTTAAGGGGCTTTGAATACAGAAGTTAAATTTATGCATAATTGTGTTTTAATTTTTTTGACCTATGTGTTCCATTTAACCTCTAATATTTTACTATCATTAGATTTACTGTAATACAACTCTAATAGGTCTTCCAAGACATTTCTGTAAATTAGAGTTTGATCGTTAAATCTAGCATGGAGAGACAACACCTTTAAGTACATCTTCCCTTTATAATATGTCTTCATTATGACACCTAATGCGAATTCATATTATTAAGCTTTTAAATGAAGTTATTCATACGCCCCATAGATGATTGTAGCATCATCTCTGAAATAATGGCGTCTCACAGACGAAAGGTGGCAAATTAGTTTCGTAAGTCGTGTCAAGTAAATCCCCAAGGTGTCAAGTAGGGACATTAAGACATGTTAAATTAGTCACCAAACATTAGTGGAAGGTCAACTACTTGGGTCGCAATCACAACTCCAAAAAGGATTAGAAAGAAATTGAATTCGGCAAATCATGGATGTGAATTGTTTGAGAAGGATTAAGACATTGCCTGACCAATTTTCTCATGTCAAACTTCTGAAAGTTAATTCCAGCAAATAACGACACCTCACGCCATCATGTAGCTGTATAAGTTGATAAAGAGTAAATCTCTCATGTGGAAGTAATGCCGATAAAAAAACAGGAGTAACTAGTAAAATGTTATATGTTGGCTGAACTGTAGACAATGAACATTTTGTAATTGTGTCACTAGATTGAGTGTGATTAAGGATCATATTAAAAAAGTAAAGATTAATTGTACAAGGAACTTCCTTCTGAAGTATCAGTACATACACCTGTAAACAGAAGTACCATATCTTTTGGCATTTTAGGCGCACATTTTTACCACTTAATCTCTAGAAGTACTGTTAGCTACATGAGCTTACCAAATAAATAAATAATGGTATCAAGTGTTCGTCTAAATTAATACAACCTGTTTCCTACAATATTATTCCCGACTGTATTTCTTAGTCTATATCTCGCCTCAAAGTTTTCCCAGCTAATAGCTTTCTATCGACAAGGAATCTTTACCTTTCTCATCTAAAGCCTTTCCTGCTATTTTTATCCCACCCATTCGAGAGTATTCCTTATATCTTCTATATTTTTCTGTTACAAGTTATTATTTATATCTCCCTTCAAGTCACACTTTGTATGAAAAATATTGTACTTACCAAGAAGAGGTGCTACTCCTACTTGAAGGACTTCTCACTTGATCAGAGACACTTCCAATACGAGATGCAGCGTGTAGAGGTTCAGGTTTCTCAGAAGATTTACTCTGCATGCGTTGACGGCACAAGTCCTACAATAAACAACATACTTTACTTTCTAGTTCTTTTCCATCAAGGACTTCATCTGGGGTAAACTTATCAGAATTGTCAGCTTGTCAGTAGCTGATTAAATATATTCTTTCAAAGTGACCTAGTGAATATTTTCTAGGTTCATTTTATCCATCTTAATTTTGCTGAGGCAGGAGTGTCACCACCCACTTTTCATCATTCATGTGCCCTTCCTATAATACGTATAAAGTTTCAAACCGGAGAATTATTTCTCCATCTAGCCTATTACATTAATGAAGGAAAATAATTTCTCAACAACATAAAAATAAAATAAGACCTTCATAATGGGATTCTTTTATAAGAAACAAATATCCAGAAACAGAATCTCTTTAAAAGAACATGAACAGATTCTTAAAAACATTCTACCTGATAGTCTTTGGAGGCTTCGTTTCCCTCTGCGTTATCGGCAAGTTCCGCCAGTTTTTCTTTGGATCGGGACTGACGTTTAATTAAGTAGATGACAACAACAGCAAGTAAGATTCCAGCAATACAACCAACAAGAATAAAGGTGAGAACCACATATTTATTCTCATCTTTCTTCAATTCAACTTGATTCTGAAAATCAAATTATCAAAATATAAAATCAGTGGTAAATTCAAAATTTGAAAGTACTTTAAGCACCTCATTCTGTCTTAAATAATAATGTATACACATATACAAGATATGCCCAAATTTTGCAAGAGATGGACAGAAAACAAGCTGAAAAAAATAATAATGTGTTCACGTACAGACAAGCGGTTACCATGCAATATACGCCCACATTTTGCAAGAGACGGACAGAAAACAAGCTGAAAAAAAAAGTGATTTTTCGTAAAATCAGCGAACATTATCCAGGAATTTATGGTTCGATATGCACCAATATTAAAAGGAATCGAAATCTCTGGGATATAAACTATATTTTAAGTTTAAAAAAAATCAGATAAAAATTCTGACCTCTAGAGGGTTCACAATCTTGGTATTACATACTTTTACACTATTTGCATACAAGGAGCAGCTATTTTGTCAGGCAGTTTTGGTCTGATTTTTATGAAATTTGAACTCAACTGTCCTTAGGTTGTAACACTGATATATTTAACCGTTTTTTTAAATCGGGATTAAAATTGTGACCACTAGAGAGTCCACAAGCTAAAAACTGACTTTTTTTGTACAATCAGGGGCCATAATCCAGGAAGTTACGATTCGATATCGTAATATCAAAAGGAACCGAAATATATATATTAAGTATCATCAAAATCGGACAAAAATTGTGATCCCTAGCTGGTCCACAACCTTGGTATTACATACTTTTACACTATTTGTGTTCAAGGATTGGCCATTTCATCAGACAGTTTCGGTCCAAATTTTACGAAATTCGAACTCAATCATCATCAGGGTGTAACGGTAATATATATAACTGAATTTTAAAATCGGATGAGAATTGTGACCTATAGAGGGTCCACAAGCAAAACTCATGAATTTTTCATACAATCAAGGGCCATAATCCAGGAACTTTGATATGCGTGAATATCGAAAGGAACAGACATCCTTGGGAAATAAAGACATGTTTCAAGTTTCATCAAAATTGGATCAAAATTGTGACCTCTAGAGGGACAACAACGTTGTTATTACATACTTTAGCACTATTTGTGTACATAGACCAACCATCTTGTCCGGTAGTTTCGGTCTGATTTTCAAGAATTTCGAACTCCATCATCATTATGGTGCTACGGTGATATACTTGAACGTTTTATTAAATCGGTTAAAAATTGTGACCTCTAGGGCGACCACAAGCTAAAAATCACGGGCCATAATCCAGGAAGGAAGTTGTGGTCCAAATTACGGGGATATCAAAAGGAACCGAGATTATTAACATAGATTTCAGGTTTCATCTAAATCAGATAAAAATTGTAAACACTAAGCTAAAAACGTGATTTTTCGTACAATCAGGGGCCATAATCCACAAAGTTTCAATCCGATACATGACAATATCGAAACGAACCTATATTTCAAGTTTTGTCTAAATCGGATAAGAATTGTGACATATGGATGGCCAGACATGAAAATGTTGGCATTTAATACAATAAATACTGTTATTTTGTCTTTTTAAAACCAATCTGTAGATACAGAAAAAACTCTGAACAGGGACAGCCTACATTTAAACCCTATCACACAGTCAATAATTTCACTAAATTTGTACTTGATGATTAACTGAAAGTGTAAATTTGTTGGCATCAGCAATTATCTTGAAGGTATATCACAGTATTCCGGAGAGAGGCATTTTAATCAATAAAGACTTTGTTGTAATTCGAAACTCAGATAAAAATGCATCCATCAATGTACTCAACTTTTTAAATAAAAGCTTGTATTCAGTGGAGTCAAAATATTACATTGGAACAACATACATTTATCTTACAAAAACTTACGACTGTCCTATAGAAATTAACTTGTCCTTTAACATACATAATGACAGATTTGATTACATGTACCGGTATACATTCAGCTTACAGAGAGCCACTGAGGTCCATGATAAAACACAGTCTTGGGAGCATGAGCTTCCACTGCTTCTTAAAATCCCTCCTTATTATCACATGCTGTATGTTTATCAAGACAACTATTAGAAGACAAAAATGAAATATTTTCTCTGGAGTCTGGTAGAGATACGATACTCATCATAAATCAACACAAGAATATAACAAACTCTCCAGACAATACCCAGACGAACAAATCATAAAAAAATCTCTTTCATCTATTAATTCCCCGTATTTTACAGACTTCTCACTATCTTGTCTAACGTCAATGACATGTCAAATAAAACCCTCCTTTATATATTTTATAGGTGGCCATAACGTCATAATTATAACAGGTACTCTTTCATCTATAAAATCATGTAACACTTTCCCATTAGAAACGTTACATTGAGACTAACATACGGTTAGTGAATAGATCTTTCACATCATAGTTTTCTAACAATTTGTCTCCAAGGCTGTATAGGGAAGGGAATTTTGCCAAAGTAACAGAATTTCTTGAATTCTAGAGTCAATGTTTCTTAATGTGCACTGATATTCTGTGAAACAGACCTCATTCATTTGTTAATTTCAAGGACAGGGCACAGAGGCTTAAAATGACATGACTTCTTTAAAATATGATCAAAAGCAAAATTGTTGATTTTAATAATTTTATATGTCGATTTTTTTTTGTGATGTGAAAGTCCATTAGAAAAATACACACCCATATATAAAGCCAATTTTGAGATATAACTGCATTAATTAATTAATATTCAGCAGACAATGACCTTTGCCAAAAATGAAACTAAAATTGGTAAGCATAGAGCTTGCTTAGATAAGTTATCAAAATTTATCAATTTATTTTTACCTACAATGGTGGGAACATGGTTTGGCCAATCATGATTCTAGAGACCCACTTCCATTAACTTGGATCAGAACAGATTTAAATGCTGACGAATAAATCTGGCGAATAATGTATATTTATATACAACGGTAATTTACATCTGAGGAATACATTCCCACATTCCACATTAAAAGCATCTTCTTTACCAATGCAAATCTTATTTTCTCTTCTTATTGAACGCTTCTACGTGGAAAACAGGTTTTACGTTAATTCTCTTGAGCAAATCAATAATAGAAGAGGTGTTTCATCAAGATTAGCCGTGGATTACACGAGAATTACAACTCGTAGCTTTTATACTAAGTTGGTGAAAGAAAAGTGTGAATGTGATGTTATCTTGGTCTTAAAGGAAAAAAATCACACGTTTTCTATGGTGCTATCCATACTTATCAAAACAATTACCATAAATAATTATAATTTTATACCTGTGGATTTCTAAAATCATTTTTAATAACGAATAATCAGTTGGAAGGGTTTTTATTCTTAATACTTGATCGTCAATTAATCTTTGTAAAATGAGAATCGTGATGAATTAAATACTTCCGCATATTTTTTCCAACACATTTTTTAAAAACGGCAATTCATTCACATTTTTTCTGAAAAAAAATATGTTCACTTAATAAAATTAATTAAAATTGTATATGATTTGCAAAATGATTATTGTAGATAATGAAGGATTATGAAAATAATTATGATGAAATATTATCTGTACTTATAGAAATATTTGATTATGTTCATTAGTTAATTAACATATTATATAGATGTATCATGTTTCTGCTTTTTATTAATCAGATTAAATAGTACATGTAATTTAATCAAATAGGCCTAATAACTAAAAGAATTAAAAAGAGACGGGTGTCACAGGCTCCTTATTTCAAATATGACATGAAAAGTGAACAGAAATGCATTTTTTACCAATTCCAGCATAGTTTACTTTTATTTGCCCAGTAATCAAAGATGTAAAGTATACCAGAAATGCAACTTCAAAATTAATTTTGCAGATCTATACCAACTTCAAGGCTACATAATACAACCAATTAAGATAATTGTATACGTCATAATATACTAATTTAAGGGTTTCTAAATACAGAATTTTAGATTATGAATAATTGCATTTTAAAATATTGACATTTTTGTCTTACTTTTGTGATATATGTATTAAAATTCACATCATATAATGTATGGAACTACCATTCTAATAAATGATTATTATACAAATTTGCAATCAATTGTCAAATTAAAATTAAAAAAGTGGAAATAAAGTCAAAAATGCAATGAAAGCATATAAAACGTAAAAATTATATAAAAAATGATTTAAATTAAGATTCCGCAAAGAGTAAATTTAATGATTTCAATTTTGTAGTTTCTCACCATGAAAGGGAAAAAGTTCATATTTTTTTTCTATTCTACTGCAAGATTAAAATAGTCTAAAATTTAAACTTATCATTCAAAATTTATACAAAATAGTTGGGAAAAAAAAAAAGACAAAACCCAGGAAAAAAAATCTTTTTACAACTTCCAATCAATTACTAAAAGAGGAATGAACTGTTAGTTGTGTTTAACTTTAAAAGCAAAATGGATTAGATGCCAATATATTACAACAGTACAATTGTTTGAAGTTTCAAAAGACAATCAGATAGAATGGAACTTTAAAACCTAAAAGAAACCATAATCTCCCTAGTCTTGATCTTTAAAACCACTGAAATATGCAATTTCCTACAAATAAACTGATCTCCATAAAAACAATGAACTAAAAATAAATCTTAATTTGGTACCTTGGGCCATAACTCATGCAACAAGTTGTTCTGAATAATCCTAATGGATGACAAATTCCCTTGTGAGCATGTGCATTTCACACTCCATAATCACACATTTGCTGATCAATTTTCTAGCCAATATGATTTGTTAAGAGTAACCATATGTTAGGCTATAATTCCCTCACACTGCCCTTTAAACCTAAAATAACTTCCCCAAAATTGTCCAATAATGTCACTTTAAAATATAAGATAATTTCTATTTTAAGGAATTAAGTCACTTCCTATTATTTACTTGATCCACCCACGGTTCAAAATAAATGCATGCACCAAAGTCTACAAAAGATTTTTTTGGGTTTTTTGTTTTCGAAATCAAGGAAATATGGGATTCCATGTTCAAATATAAGAAAAAAAGAGAACAGATTCAGCTGTTATGTTGGGATTTAACTACCTGGTACACACAATTAAAAAGCAACAATTAACAATCTTTAAAGCTAAAACTGATGTAACAAAAATCTCACTTCCCATTCAACCCAACTAGATTTTGACTAACATATTCAATGACATCATTGCTAAATATAGCCACAACACAGATTCATGACTTTGCTAAATGAATTTGCATAAATATATCAGAAAATTGAGGATAATATGAAAAATATAATGACCTTATTGAAAAGGAATATTTTTCAGTAACAAGTACAATTTCAGTGAAAAAAAAAGGAAAATAAATAGATTGAGATGAACATTTAAAAAAAAAACTCACTTATGGCAAAATTCAGCATCTTCCTGGATGTTTAAATGAATCTAGTTCAACTCTTTAGGAAATGAAGGAAGAGGAAAGAAGACAGCACCTGCTAGTGTTAATGGTACCCTACTATTAATGTGTGTCTGCTACCAGCTACAAGTGCTAATCAGGTAGAAACCAATATCTTGTCGTATAACCAACTGTCAGGTCATTTACTGTTGTTAGCTTGATCAACTAAGTGTGGAAGAAATAACTCAAAGCTTGTAAAAGTAACTGGAGCAGCATTTTCTTTTTTTTAATCTTCTTCAAGTTTAGTGTCAAGTCATCTACTGGTTTCCTCGGAGTTACTGAATCACAGACAACTTGATGTGACATCGCTACTACCAAATGTATTCATTTCCTGTCCTTCACTGCGCTTCACTCACCTTCCATCCCTCTAGCTGATCGCATTCTTCATTATCTTAAGATAGAAAATCACTTGCAATTAGAAGTTGAATCTTTTGCTCTTGCTAGTCTACCTCGGTCCATTCATATAGGATTTATGACGCGACAACTTGACTCTGCGACTGTCCTCCTACGAAAGATTGTTACGAGATTCGTGTCTTTATTAGCCAATATCGTTGCCCAATTTCGACACAGTGCAAAAGTTTTTGAATCTGAAGAAATATTAAGCTGCATGACAGACATACTCTGCATGAAAGTTAATGCTGAGTTACTCATTCTTGTTGTGTATAACCGGTGCTTAAGAAATTACTAGGCGAGTGTCCCACGTACAATTTGTCTGTCAAGATAACTGTATATAAGGAGAGCTAGATCACTTGTTCCCTTCCATGTCCTCTCTACAACTGACTAGTGTCTCTCTTAAACTACCTCTACGTCCTTACATTGATTAATCCACGCTCTCACTCGAAGATGATTTGGTCGTTACCATGGTAACAGAGTTAATTCCTGACAGCGGGCTTTAGGAATCTTCCTGTATTGATCCAGAGCAGCGGAGGTTCTAAAGCCGTGTCGCTCCATGGTATAACTCTCCTGTTGAGTGAGGTACCAATCAATATGGCCGTCTCTTGTTAAAAGATTCCTCTCTGTGTGACATTTCTTCTCTTTTCTTCTACATAGTTGACGTATAATTATGAGCCAGAGACAGTACGATGCCATGACAATATCTTAGAGTCTATTATCAGCCACCAGTAGCAATTATTGTTTCACCTGATCACAAAGACATGACTGTAAAGACCCATGCTATTCATAAGAGAACACCATGTTAAAAGCAACTTTTACCTCTTTTTTTAAATTTATCTTATTACCTTTTAGAAATGACCAAGGAATGCCAAAAAAGCATCCACATTATTTTTATTAAACAGTGTTGCAATATCTATCCAGAGTTAAATAATATGGCAAACCAACTTAAATAGAACCATGCATAAGTCAATATAAAAATAAAATGCTATTTTAGGAAATTTTATGACTGGCTTTTTTGACTCATTTAAATTTCATGTACATAATTAAATGAGGTTTAAAAACATCCTACTATTCTGTTCCATCTGGGTTAATGAAGACAGACATACGCCATGCAGTGTGCTATGAGGGAAAGTTTGCCCAGACCGCGGCAATCTAAAGGATACATTTATATAGTTCTTTTCAACTCAGTTTCCCTTAAAATGGTACTAACATTTGACATGTCACATTGTTTTACCATTTATACATTCTTAAACCCCTACCTGTACAACAATACTTTGTTTTAATAATTAATGAACTATATTTGTTCAAGTTCAAGACATATAATTTCATCTTAATCAACAATCAAATATTGATGTATTATTCCTGCATTTCAAATATTACACAATGCTGTGATTCAACAGTAGTTATTATCAAGTCATGCATCATCAATTTAGATAAATACAGGTATCTATACATTAAAGTGGCTGTACTGAGCTTTCTTAAGAATGTTTTATCCGAATTTTGTTGTTTCTTTTATTTCTCTTGATGCTTTAAGCCGAGGATTTGACAAAAGCACAAAATTTGAATTTACCAAATCAATGTGAAGTGGTATAATTTGTTTTAAACAGAGTAAGCATACTGTCTCTATTCCATGTACGACACCTGTACCTCTTTTAATTCAGCTGTATAAGCAGCAACTGTGTTGTGCAGCTTATAAAATCTTTCTAGAACATGTTACACAATTATTCAACCATTCGCAGTGTTACACAAATGTATTTTAAAACAAAAATGTTAATGTGTAATCCAGCTTTATGTGCGAGCGAGAATCAATTTTATTTGGTTCCACGAAATGCACCTTTAATTTGTAGTAGTAAGAGTTGAGGATCAATAAAACTGTAGAGTAATAAAATGGATTCTTTCTACTTTGATCATTCAAAAATAACTAGCAAAGCTCTTCCTGCAAATTATTGTGAGGTTTTTTTTTCAAAAGCCCACTCACATTCATTTTTCTTACAGACCAGTAATTACAACACAGGTACTGTACAAGAGTTAAAAAGTTGAATGAGACCCAGGTCATATTTTGACTAACAAATTAAAAACTCTTTCAAAGTCAATTCATTAATGTATGTAGATACAACTATGCTTCAGATTCTGGTTAAGATAATATGAAAATTTGAAAAAAAAAAAAAACTTTTTTTTTAAACAACATACTATTTCCGAAGCCTATAAATTATAAATTCTGTATGGTCTAACGTGAAAATATTTGAAATCAATTACAAATTTACAGGCATTTAATTTGGGACATATTATAGTTGCTCTATTTCCAAGGTGAAAAATTCTCTTAAATACTTTCTCATATGAAACCCTAAAAATGACTAGGATGCTTACGCTTGCATCGATTTTCTTTTCGCTACTTGAACATCCCCATAAAATATCAGATTAACCAGACATGAACTCGCACTGTCTTCAATGGCACACATCGTAAAAAGAAATTAACAAATAATTATTTTGGAGACATTTAAGCTGCAACATAAAGAGATATTAACTAATGATAATTTGTGATATTTCCTCCTAGTGGGAATCTTATAATCTGTTTAAATTGTCATCAAGAAATTTTATAGAGTTCAAGTAAAAACAAATTGCAGCAGTTTTACAATATAAATGAAACTATTTTTTCAGGGTATCATACTTTTACCATCACACATTAAGAACAAATTAAAACGGTTATTTTTATATACCATTTGGAATGCGGAAGGAAACTTCTTTATTTATCTTTAACCATCTTTTCTTACAAGTAATGATGGATGTCCTCAACAAATTTTTACTGTGTAGATTTTATACTACACATATCCCAACGTATAATTTTAATGACAATGTTAGATCTGTTGACTGTTTAAAAAAATTATTGTAATTATAAAACTACCCCACCCTATTCACTCCCTACTTATCTCTATAGACCAGGGCCTTCTTTATAATCTTATATGGTTTTTCTGTCTTTTTATATTTTTGGCTGTCCAAAGGGTTGTCTTTCATACAAATTTACCCTAGGCTTAAATGGTAAAGCTCAAAAATGCCATATGATTTCATGTGGTCCTTACTTAAATGTCAACTAGCGATATCACTACTGTGGAAGCAGACATTAAATAATCTAATGTTTGTCACAACAAATCATCACAAACATGGGATTAATAATCATTTCTACAAAACTGAAATATTATCTAAAATCGATTTTAGCACCCAATAATAATAACTATCTTCTTTCTCTGTAGATATAACCACACTTCAGGTACTTTAAGACACACCTTCAACAGTAACAGTCGCCGTGAAAATCAATCACCATCAAAATTCACTACTTACATTATAATTGACAATCTAAAAAGTTTATAAAAAATGTCTTCTTTTATATCTGCGTTTGATAATGGCTGGCCCTGAAGCTATAGTTTGCTTTTCTTTTGTCGCAAATTTCAAGTACAGGACGTCAATTCTTGTGTAGAAATTCCAGCAATCACCTCCAACATTGTGATGGTTTGTTTAATTATTCATCAAGTCTAACATAAAAACTGATTCTTTATCTATAAATATTCTATTCTTTTTTTATTTCTTGAGCAAATTTCCTAAATTTATCACCAGGGTTAGATAAAGGGATGAATAATAATAACTAGGTTCATTAAAACTAATGATGTAGAAAATGCTTCTGTTACACAGAGGGACAAATAATATAAAGCTAAACATGCTTTCATTTAAAGCTAATTACAAAATCCAAAGTAGAAATTTGAATACTAGCGATGATGTTAATGCTAATTGGAAACTTACGAAAACATTTATTTATTTATATATTTGAATAGAGATAATGCATTTAAATTTCTAGCTATGAACGATGATTGTTCAAACTAATTTGTGTAATACAGAAAGCTACACAACAAAATATAGAACAAATAGTAGATGTATACATGGCAGGCAATGAAAAATGTTAAATCAAAGTTTACAGATGTTCATTTCAAATCTGCAACAATAATTCTTAACTATTACTACTGGCATCACACACTCTAGATAGAATAGAAACTTAGTCTAATATCAACAAGACTTATCTTGTCAATGTATCAACAGTCACTCAACATCATTAATATTCCATATTTTATTACCAAACTACTTTCTATCACCCACTTACATTTACAGTTACATACGCCATTGCAGCATTTGGATCCGTAGCGGATTTGAAACTGCATCGATTGCCAATCTAATTATTTAGTTCTTTTTATAACAGCCAAGAACTGATTTATCAAAGTTGCTTCATTTTTTTTTCATGGTCTTTAGATAATTATCTGCTGCAGTGCCATTCCCAACTGTTTATTAATATCAACATTTTCAAGGTTATGTTGCTTATTTTAAGACTAAAATATGAAGTAAACCAAGCCAAAGCTAGTACCCAGTCACCAGTATTGATAGCATTATATAATTTATAACATTAGTGTCATCGAATTCAGTGAAATGATTAATCTCTGGCATAAATTCATGATATCAATTTTCGAAAATGGAGAAAAGTGTCCCGCTATCAATTATCCATCACAGACAAATCAGGCAAATAGGGCTTTTAATAATATTAACGTATAATAATTTACAGGTATCTTTGATATTAATCTAGAAGCCACACCTGTCTGATTAATTCACCTGCTGATGATCTGGAGAAAAACCTATTACCTATCGTTCCCAACCACAAGCATAATTATCTGTTCCAATTATCACTAATTACCAGGTGCCTAGCCCTAACAATTATCACTTGTACTGGAGATCCAATTGACAGGTATGTTGAATCAACAGTTTGGTATGTATTAATAACTATGCTAACTGTGTATATATACAAGTAACTATGACAATGAACTGAAAATTAAGTGTCAAGACCTTTTTGGAGGGTTGGTTTTCAGTACAATTTACAAGTATAAAATATACATCCCTACACAAGTGACATTAATATAACACATAATGAATTTTGATCAGCCACAAAAGTAAATTTAGGTGTAGATTTGTTTCTATTGTGCACCTTAAAGATGCATTATGTAAGATTTTGATAAAGAGCTGACCATACTTGCTATTAAAAATTGATAATATATATATTGAAAATTTCAGTCAAACAACGCTATCCTGAGCAATGTTACGATTGTTTGAAGTTTAGACATAGATAGTCTTGATTATTACGTATCACTGCTACGATAATAAAGAAAGTCTTGATTATTAGTTTTAACGTTAAATTATCAAATGGCGCGGGTGTTCTAACCCAGTTGATATCTCCGCCATCTGATGGCCTAGAGAGTTGATTATAGGCTTGTCAGGTGAATAAATGTCTAAATAATAGTTTAAGTAAGGTTATTGAAGCCAGAAAAGACGAAAAACGATGCTGAATATTGCGAAATTTTCAATTCATTATATCTTTATAATTACTGAACTGAATTGAACTGTTTTTGGACTATTTATTACAGAGATTCAACTTTCACAATATTTTAGTTTACAAGGGAATCAAATTTCCTCAGTTGACAATTAGCAGTTTTAATGTTTTACTTTTAATACTATATACAAGACAATATTTTTTTTCTCAGTGACCACGTTTGATATGCACCAAACCATAATACACTGCTTTTAGTAAAATTGTGTCTAATTATTACACACTATAAACAATAAATCACTTTGTTTTTAACATCTAAAACAGTGATGTACAACCGATTAGTAGATCTATCTTTATGTGAAAAGTGAAAACGTAACCATTTATAAAAATACAATATCTAGGCTATATCGTTAGCTAAAACCCATTTCCCTTAATTTCTATTTTCACTGTGTTCTGTTTTACAACCTTAATTTGCCTTGATGTATAATTCTCACTTCTCGACTCATTTATTGTTTTTTTTTTGTTTCATGTTTTCACAGCATGTTTGTTCACTATAGTAGCATGTTAGGTAATTGTTGATTTGGCATTCTGTTACGCCAGTCTATTAATCTAACATAAAACCCGAGGATAATAACCAAGCGTGATTTGCTTACCAAATATCTAATATTCTCGCGAGAAAGCCAGGCCACCAACACACAGGTTCAACTTTTACTCATGGTCAATTCTTGCCTCATTTTCACCTCTTTGATTTAATTTGGTTACCGTGGCAACTTGTACTAATTACTACGTTTTCACAGGGACAATTCGTAACAAATCTTCTACTCATTTCTCGCTAATTATGGAAAAAATCATTATCTGTAGTAATTACGGAATATAGTGTATGTGATTCCGTAGCCAACAGAGATTCGAACACAGTCTATTTTTATCGGAACATTACATAGAACTATCGGTAACAACCAATTGCAATAAGTAAAAAGACATAGACAATTAACTGTAACAATAAATTACAGTTCTCATTTAAACTAATGATTTGATAACCACAGTAATTGTCATTACACATCCCATTCACAAGAACTAAAAGTAAACATCCATTCTAGTTTAAAGTATTTTTAGTGTCCCAAGTGTGGACTATGCATTATTACTCCTTTAGATTTTTTACTAAATACTACATGACACCAATCTTGAAAATCCATCAACATAGCCAAATTTTGATGTTGCCTTTCAATTTCACTAGTAGACTGTACACGTAGGTTGCAAATTCTGTAAATTCCTTTTTTTCAGACTTGATAACTGCACGAAAGTGAGCACTCAAGAGATTTGCTAAATTACCAAATTATTTGTGTTTATATGCATTTATAAATCTGTAAGAATATCAGACTTTATCTTAAGGGTGGAACCACATCATTTGTGTTGATCTACCAACAGCAGGCCAGTCGGAATAAAATTCATACTGGTAAGTTATCAGCACAAGCCAAAATGGGGGTCAGGGGACTTGTCCTAATCCTAGTGAAAATTTTAAAATAAGGAATAAATATTGGAGTCTGAAGCCTACCTGGTTCCAATGGGTCTGAACAGGGAGATGAGATGGGGGAAAAAAAAATATTTTTGTAAAAGTCGAAGGAAAATTTTGTTTGATGTGTTTATTCCATTGTGTTACAATAAGCCCATTCCAATAATTATAAAAAAAAGTCTTGTGTTTCGAGACAATAGAAGGAAATAATAATTGTTAGAGAATGATAGATTGGCACATGAAGAACACGTTCATTGAACCGTGAGTGTGTTCTTTCAACACTTGGGTCAATTACTGAGTACTTTCAGTACACTAATGTGACAAGAATGATAGAACAAATTGTTTTCTTTCATAATAAGAAAACAGAATCGAACAACATTAGCTACATTTCTTGAGACGACAGATTTATTTCTTCTAAGATTAGCGGGTGCAAATGAAATAAAGATTTAATTTTTGCTAAATCAATTAAACAATTAACCTCTATTGGGTCTATTCATGCTAAATAAAAATCAAGCAAATATCAGATGAAAACAGGGTTGATGTTTTCATATCAAATATGTATTTTATTCATGGTTTCATTTGATTAAAATTGAACCAGGCAAAGGCAAAAGAGAAACAGCCTACGATACAGAAAATCAATTGAATGAAAAAATAATTCCAGGGGTCGCATGATTTCCTCTCCTGAGAATTTTTATTCTCTCAGAACAAATTGGAGAAAAGAAAAAAGATAAATGATGCCATTATATTTTTTTTTTAAAGTTGCTAACAGCTTCTGAAGAAAATATATTCATCACAGGTTGGTAAAAAGAAATAAATTTATTTAATGTGAATCGACTACAGTCACAAAAAGGGCAGGGTGGTGTATGCACAATCTGAGACAAAATTTCTAAACTTTTGATTCATGATTCGTACACATTTTAGTTCCACTGCACTTGCTATTATAGTGGTTTTCAATGTTTTTAAAGAACACTCATCAAAATACCATAAATAGGTCAGACTTGGAACATGATAATATATCTAAATTTATTATATTTCTCTTCTTAGCAAAATTCGTAATGCTTATCTAACCATATAAATTTGACTTTTAAAACAATAACCCCAAAAATAATATGTTTGCAATCTTGGAATTCAAATGAATTTATTTCACAGAAAACATTACATTTTACAGAAGATATATTTTATCAGAGTAAAAAAAATTCTCCAAGTAACATGAAATCTGTTCCTTGCAAAACAAGTAATGTCAGACATGTGCAATGATTTATCGCCTCGAAATGCCTGATAACTCGCTCAGTCTAAAAATCAAATTGGTAGAATAAGGAAGGATGCACAACAATATTGTAACTGTCGTCAGTAATGACATAAAGTGTCGCTAACCAACAATTTCATCCCTCGATACCAAATCTAGCAGAAATGAAGGGAAAAACCTAAAGACTCTTCCAAATGACAGCATTCTTAATACCGTAATATGGTCAAAATCATGGTCGTCATAGAAACCCGATTTAATGGAAAGGTGGACAGTCTCGATTTTTGATAGACAAGTTGTGGTTACTATAGCAACAGTAACAACAGGAGTGAGAGTTTAGTGTCGTGTAGCAGACTTTGCCTGTTTGCTGGTCGTTCTACCACCGAAGGTAAGACCACGGTGGCTCTGTATAGAACATGTCTATGAAAATCAATACAGAGCAAGATGCTTGAGATGCAGATTTAACAAAGCATTGTATGTACTCCTCTTCGTGTTCTTGTCCCTTAACTAATTACCAAGAGGTGTTTAATGTTTTCAGTGTTAACACATGTAGCGACAAGTTACATGAAAAACTAATACATCATCACAGCCGATTATCAATAAATTTATAATAAATTTCGGCCCGAGTTTATAGATGGATGATAAAATGTCAGCACTATGTCATTAGACACCATAAAATTATTATTTGGCAATTTGCTTAATCTACATACGCAGTATTTATCAAGTACTTTGCATAAAATGGTCATTCATGGAACAAATTCAGTGTAATTTAAACCGCCACAACTTTTCAGTCAACGAAATATTTTCTCACAGTAGCTAAGTTGTGCGAGTAGTCAAATAACATTTTTATGCTTTTTCAGGTAATGTGAACCTTTACAAGACACAGAAATAATTACCTTATGAATAGAAACACTATTTGTGTAAGCTTAATTTAAAGTGAATCGAATGGTAACTTTAGTCTGAGAGCATCAACACGATTATTTCAAAAAGATCAAGGGCAATAACTCTGGCAGCAATTATTGGAAATAGATATGTCTCGTCGGCTCAAGAATATAAACACATTAGTTTTTAGCTTCTAATTTTATAATTCTGACAGTTGGATGGATTTGACCAGCAGTGCTCCAAACCTCTTTGCCTTTATTTTTGAAGATCTAATTTATGTCTTTTACCGTGTGTAACCGTAATAGAGGTATAGCAGCTTTGTTCTGAAAAATTCTTATGACACATGGACAGGGCCTATTTTAAGGTTTTATTATCGAAGCATGGTTTCCAGTGTTTTGGTTTCCAGTTATATGGTGTGTAAAGTGACCGATGGGTCCCCGAGATATTTTGGTCATTTTCATTTTTATCAAGCGGCCACGACCGGCAGAAACGGCCAACCTAGAACCCACGCAGTGCAGGTTAAATAAATGATGAAAATAGATTTATTCTTATATTAAGAGAAATTATTTATAAAATGTGTAAGTTATTCATATAACCTTATATTAGAGACACATAATGGAGAAGGACTCTGGACATACATTAATGTGTTTGTTACTGTAACAGAATAAAGTACCGAGTCTGACAGAGCACTGGGTCAAACTGATCTGTCTAAAAACATTCACTAACAGCTAACCATTAACCCTTGTTCTTTACGTGCGCAATACAGGTAATGTGAGACAATCATTTGGTATCTAGTCGAAATGAAATGAGGTTTAATGTCCTACTTTTCTGCACCATCCGGGCTAATGAAGACAACTGGTATCTCATGTTAAGATGCAAAGAAAGTAGCTTTGAACCATAAACAATAGAAATCTGCTCTCCTGCTGACTGTGCTCAACTGGGAACGGAAAAGGGCTAAAGAAGAAGAAAACGACCTGGATTACTTGAAAGGTATAATCGGATTAACAACTTGAAATAAGTTGTCTTTTTAATCCTCTTATTTTATATGTGTTCAGTAAGACAACACAGGTTTATTTTTTGAAAACCATTTACATGTAGTAACCAGAAACTAACAAATTTTACTTATAGACAGCAATATATTCTAATATAACAAATAACTCCATATATAAATTTAGCTTCAATTCTTAGAATGATTTGTAAAATACCTCATAATTTTTCTAAAGTGGTTCAGAATTGGCCGTTTATTTTTCTTTCAAACTGGAAAGCATTGAGAATAACATATTATGACTCTAGTTTCTTTAAATTAAAATCAAGTTGAAACTATCATCTTACTTGTATTTAATCATACTCAGACAATTACTTAAATACATTCATGTTAGAACAAAAATATGATCCATGAAAATCAAAGATTTGGACTAATCTATCACGATATTCGCAATTAATTATTGTGGAAACTCATTTACTGTGACTCTATAACCATTGACTGTTTGTCTTTTTAACAACTTATTAAATGTATTGGCCAATCGCTGTGAATTATTTATCGTATAATTACAGGCGTGATGTGAACGTAGTGTTCAACATGCAAAATTCTCGTTATCATCTGTTTTTACAACACGACTTCTGATGTTGGCTGAAGTCTTTTAACTACAGTTTAATCATACTCGGTCGTTAAGGAAGCCATTGTCGTTACAACCAAACATATTAATGTTCAATTCTAATAAAAAAAGTTAATGGCAAATCTGTTGTCAGGTGTGATATTTTAGTCCAAATACAGGATGGACACATTCTACATAAATGTCGAACCAATGAAGATCAATGACAAAGCATGGACTGATCTTTGATTGAAGATTCGTAGCATATGTGAAAATCATATGAAGGCTGCACTGGTTACAGATGGGTAGGCCTCACCGTTTGAAAATCCCAGGAGAGCATAAAATACACTCCTGAAAAAGTTCAGGAGAGGGATTTACACTCTTCACTTTGAAATGGATGGAATCTTTTTTCTTTGGCTATTATGTAGCTGAGAAAGTATTGTTTATTGAATTGAATATTGTTCATTTTCATTTCATTATCTGGTAAGAAAATTAAAACTGATAAACTTTATCAACTTAAATAAACATTAGTACAGGAAATAACTGTTGGATTACAAAACATAAGTTCTATTGAAATCTATGGGCTTCGATGGTTCAACGAAAATGTAATAATTCCAACATCATAAGCGGAGAAATTTATTCCTATCGTTAATAGTATCACTGAACAAACATAGCAAAAAAAAAAAACAATTTGCAGCCACATCTGAAGAAAATATGAAATAAACGATTTGATTCGTAACAAATAAATATTACTCTTCTCATTGAATTTAATATCTGTGGACAAATTAACTAGACTTTTTGTGTGGACAAGTTTGCCTGTGGATGAGTTAACATGCATTCTTGCACATCATGTCATTGATTAAAATGAGTTCAAATTTGGGATGTCTGTGCGATTGAGTCTATAAGTAAGGTACAAGATTTGAAGATTAAACATTGAGCAAGTTGTAAACATGAAATAGTGGGAAAACACATATTTATTAAAATATTTAATTCTAAATGTTCTGATGTGGCGAGCCCCATTGCAACACTCTTAAAAATAAATTTGCATTCGTTATGGAGCGAGTGCTCTTCAAAATGCAAGGCCTGTATGGGACATACAATCTTCAATCTTTACCACCTACTATTGCTGTTGCCAGAATAAAAGATAAAGCGATATTGACAGTTTTTAGTCGCAATAGGGGACACTTATTACAATAGATTTTAACTGAGGAACATATATAAGGTGAATAATAAATCTAAAATGACCATGTCTTTTTGTTAAGAGTAAGACATAAAGTCAAAATAACTTTGACTAGAAGAGTCAAGCATATCCCTGTTCATGGATTATTTGAAAAATCAAGTACTTGATTGTAGTAGGGAAGTTACTATTCTAAATATATCAGTTTTACAATTGTTAAATAATACTCTCTTAATATCCACTGACACACCAGCCTTACATTATAACAGGAAACAAATTTTTGAAGAGCTCTATTCTAAAATGTGAGGTGGGGCAGAAACAGTGAGTTGTTTGTTAAAATTCACAAGACAACATCAATTAAATATCAATTATTTTCTAGCTGACATTGTTATCCATCATCTTTGCTATAATACTGAAATAAATCAACCATCTCCATTAATGGACAGGTATACACAAGAAGGACATAAGAATAAAATAAAATATTTTATTTACCGTATTTTTTCCAATACCAGCTTTAGTAATCTTGAGACCAGTTGCTTGTTGGAGTTGTTCTATGATCTTTTCATCGTCTGTAATATTAAATAATTACAGAAAAATTATGTGGTGTATGGTAATAATGAAGCTGCTTACGATGTTTAAGCTGATACATATGATGCTGATAACATTTACATCAATAATGATAATATGTACAATTATAATCATTGGTGAGTAGGGAGGATGTCAAATATAAAATAATATTGAAGTTAAGAATAAAAACTCCAATATTGATACATCGGGTAAATGATAATGATGATAATAATTATGATATGTATAAATGGTGATGATAATTGAAATTATGCATAATGGTGAGGATGACAAAAATTGACATGCATAGCCATAATGTAGATCATAATAATTATGGTAAACTGCATAATAATACTTGATGTAATATTATGTAAAGGATGAGACAGTATATAAGTTCAAAGAAGAAACTATTCATGGAATACGGATTTGTTCCGTGTTGCTACAATATCCATTAAGACCTACTTTAATTTCCTCAAATTTTGTTTGTAAAGGACACAGGAGGAGTTGCCTCCCTTTTCAAACCCATAATCATTAGGATTAAATCTGAAATTTCGTGATTCTGTATCATGGGCAAAATGCAAATGAATCTGTTCTTAAGACACATGTGAAAAGATTCATAGAAAATGTTTAACTTCCAATAAAACTAATTCAAGATGTAGTTGTGCTGTTCATTTGGCCGAGTTTTATGGTAAGCTTACAGCCACCAAAACTTACAAGGTATGGCAAAGACAAAACAGTGTGACTTTGATCCTTGTCGACAATAAAGAAAAAACCACTATATTTATCTCATTAAAAAGAAGTAAAATGGCATAAAGTCAGAAGGTGATATGTGTCTTGGTCCAGTCCATGATTCTATTAACAACCCATGTTTCACAACATCTTTTTTCAAGTTTGTGACAGCAGTAATGACATGATAAATAATCAATTTAATGTGGCATTTAGATGTTTCATCATTGTCTTATATAAGAAACAGTGAAACACACTATAATAGACATAATTATATATGTAATCACTGATCTTTTATTCAGAGATTTTCTTGGTTATATTTAAATCTCAGAAAGTTTATGGGTAATTTGTTACCCTAATGATAATCTATCCCGTTCCACAAATAACATTTATAGAGTAAATTATTAAGCATCCAAAACAATATAGATTTGAAAGTTGGTATAACCGAAACAACTGTCAGAAACTCATACAAATTCTCAGAGCCCCTACCCCCTACATTATATGAAATGAAATTGGATTTAACATTCTTCTTTTCGGCACTAACCCAGGCTAATGAATACAGGCATATGCCTAGCAGTGCACTATGAGGGAAATTCTGCCCGGGCAACAGCCTACTATATTTTGAATTCAGTCAAGTGTTCGTTTACGTGCATGCTGTGTCAACAGGATCTCAGTTTTTTCTCCCATCTGAATGACTAGATGCTGCTTCTTGTGCCACTGACAAGGAGAAACCATGCCAGAAAATCCTGAGGTATTTTCTCAGCCAACACCAGGATCGAACCCAAAAACTCATGGTTAGCAAACCAGCGCTTCACTCACTGAGCCACCATGGCCTCAGTCACCCCACCCTCGCCAACAAACAGATCTGGTATTGAAAATTTAGCATCATATTGTTTTTGAAAGATATGTTTTGTCTTTATAGTGCTACCACCTATAATTCCACAACTTCAAAAATCTGCGCGTTAGCTGAGGTAATGGAACAGATTTTAAATAAATGATTTATGGGGTTTTTTTAAATTTTTATGGGCATATCCATGTAGTTTATGAAAATTATAAATTATCTAGATGTTGTAAATGATTGATTAAAATGATCCAGATCTTAATAAAAGATACAAAGAAACAATAACCTGTTATTTAATTTTCATAAATAATTATCATCATAATCAGAAGTATATTACAACTGTTGTAATGTACAATTTTGGTTAAGTACAACATTTGAATTCCCTTGTACCCAATTAAAACAGTTAATATACTATATATGGATGGATCTTTCCAATTAGCTAATTACTCTGATCAGGTATTTTCCCTCACATCTGATCCGAGAAACAAATTCTTCAAAAACATATTAAATACATGAAATTCATCCCTGTAAAATGGAACATACCAATGTGCATGCCGAATAATATTATAAAATTATGTCACTCTATAAAGCTTTAAAATGATTAATAACACCCCCTTCCCCCCCCCAAAAAAAACAACCCAAAAGCACTGAAAGATATTTTGATCAATAACGCTGATTATAGTTATATTTTCTTTTTAATTACCTACAATAGTTTTCTTATTTTTTTACACTCTTAGGTGTAAGAAATGCATATTGACTGCTATGTTCGTTCCACAATCTGCTAATCATGCACAGAAAATGGGGCATTCAGAACGTGGTTGTACGTAGATTTTATATTATCAACTTAAAAAATACAAAATATGTTTTTATCTTGTAAATAAGTACTTATTCAAATAACACTGATAATTCTTATACACTTTTACACAGCTGATACCCTGATACCCATCTTATATTTTTAAAAAAAACTTGTTTAACATGATGTGAATGTGAATATTAAATAGATATCTTGAAGCTTATTATTTTATAATGTAATTAGCATATTTGTATTTATCAGTTTAAAAATAAATAACATTTCCTCTAGTTAAATAAATTATTATATTCATGCATTATTTATAATTTCACAATTCACAGATGACAAGTAAAACTGTGTTCACTTTGAATTCACTCTGTGTCTTGAAGCTTGGTTCATCCTTACAGCAATAAATACAATAAGCTTCTTAAAGGATTAACACAACGAGTAATCCCCTCTGATGTGGGGATTAGAATCCCAAGGGCATTTATGTATTAAACGTTGGTTGTACAAAAATAAAACATGTGATACTGTCAATAAATAAACCTTTCGGGAAAGAATAGGGTTTTTTTTTATACAAAAAGATGGAACCAGAGTTGTATTTTCTTTAACCAATTAAATAACAACACAAATATTGTAGTAAAATAATTTTTCATGGAAAAAAAAACCCAATCAATTAATTACTTTGGATGCTTATTTTTTTCAGTTATTAAATAAACTTAAAAGGCAAATTTAATATTTTTGAGAAAATTTCATTAGTTATTTCTGTACAAAAATAAATACTTAATGGAAAGTGACAATTTCACAAATATTCTTCAACAAAAAAAAATAATGTTTAAAGTCCAGTAGACATATCATACTATGCATAATATCTTATATGAAAAAATGAACACTGATAATTTTAATTTTCATATAAATACTTGTATCTTACTTACTTAACATATTCCAACAGCAATTATTGTAAATATATATTTAACAAATGATAAGAGATGGAAATTTATTAATAAAAAAACTAAAATCTTCAGATTTTACTAATGAGAAACATTTCACAATATTTCTCTTTTTTAAACTGAAAAAACAAGGTTCTGACAGTCAAATATCTCGAGGGAGATTTTTTTTCATTTGATAATAACTTTGTGATTAACACAATACATTCCAATCTAAAGACAGCATTTCATTCATAATTAATCAGCCAGAAAATGACTGACAGTCAGCTGTAGAACATTATAAATTCTAAAAATGATAGTAAATACTGATAGATGCCGTCACAGCTACATCGCACAACATATAACAAATAATATTCTGGATTTCTATCTTTTAAGATAAAACATGTATATTTAATGAGTTTGATGAAGTGAAAAGAATAGCCTCAGATAATGTTAACATTTTGTTTATTGGCCAGAATATGTCTGCAATGCAATGATGATATTTGTTTTTCTTCATTATAATCATAGCTGTAATTTGGTAAAATATAAAACAAAGACAACTTTTCAAAAAGAGTGAGAATTAAAAATGTAAACAATACAAAAAAACATTTGATGTGTCCCAGAATAGTTCATCAAAATTTTTTGTTGGTTCTTTTGTTGGGAATGATCTTAATCAGGGGAGTTGGATGACAAAATGAAATACTGTACCTAATGTAACTTGTAAAATAATTTCTTTCTCTTTTTTGTTTTTGGTCCAATCAAAAGGCGATTACAGCAATTGGATCATGTGATATAAATCCTCAGAGATCATTAAAAAAATAATTTACTCTGATTCGTCAATTTTGATGAATCCATTTTGTGGCTCTGGGCGACCTTACAACCTCTGAGGAACAAAAACTGATCGTACATTCATTGTTGAAGCAGCATTTTCCTCCTGAAGCTCAATTGTTGTCAATTGTGACAATTTGAATATGTAAGCCATCCAAGTCCCGATCTTTTTGACAGAAGGTATCAATATAACGTCCTGTTTTTCATATTCATTTCCTCATCCAGTAGACGTAGGAAATCTTTTAAAATTGACGGATATCTGTGACTCTTTCATTGGCTATTAACCTGTCTTGTTGTTATGTGGATACTGTGACAACATATTCTCATATGGATGTCGTTATGAGAAGTCTCATAATATTCTAGTTTTGTTAGAGTACAACCTCCTTTTTCAAAAGTAAAAATTATTATATATTTTCTATTTGAGAGTTTTTATGTATCCATAAAATCTGACAAACATCCAGGGTAGGAAAAAATTAAAATAATTAAAAGACATTTCAGAAGAAAGGTTTAACCTATTTTAAAAGTTTTGCATGTATGCTGTTTATATTCTGTGAATACAAAGAAATTACATTCACCTTTACCTGTTTTTCTTGTATTAAAAAGTATAAACATATTAAGCGCTTAAATTTACATTTACTATGACAAAAATTATCAACAACAGATTTAAACAATCACTGTATCAGCAAACAAAAAGACCTTGTGACATAAACATAAAGAGAAATAAATCTGATGTTAAAAAAATAAATTTCCAAGAAAAAAATCCTGAAACACGAAACAATGAGAAAATCAAACAAATGGAAAAAAAATTTACATCACAAAATACATGTATGTCCTTTCTAAAAAAGCAAATTTACAGATTGTCTATGAGTATTTAAAGAGAAACAGACAAAATTATCCTAATAGTTTCCATCTTCATGATAACTCTGAGCTATTTTAATAGGATAAGATTTGAAAAGTCTTCAACCTTTAGTCATGAGACGAGAGACAAGAGAAGGATGGTGTGGGGATGATGGACATTGTAGTTATTGATTATTTTTCGCTGCCATCAGTTCAACTGATTGGACATATGAGGCCAACGAAACACATCATTTAATACTTAACGATTAATGACGATCTTTTTGTCATCTGAGTTCATCTTCACAATGATGATCGGTACAGTTAATTATCAATGATCAAAATGTTCCATTCAGCTTTAATTTACACAGATGTTAAAGGGGCTCTGTTGCAAAAACATGATTTTAGTTATATGGTTTATCTCTGATGTGCACATAACTTAGACCAACCAACTCCACCTCCCTTGGTAATTTCCGGTACTGAAATTTGTTAGTCCAAGATACTGTATCATTGCTGTATAGTTCCATTTTATGATAACACAGATTTTATTCTTATCAAGATTATATTTTTCTCAATATTTAAATGGTATATCATTAGGATTTTCCGACTGATATCTTTTAAAATATTAATAATTACAATCCTGAAAAATCTCACTACATATTAGGCTATTATTATATTCTTATTTCAGTAAGACTGATCAAAGGTCTGGAAGAAGACTTTTAAAAATAAATCATTAAGAAATTCTACTCTGTGAGCGGGAATGGCAAGAGGTTTATCTCCTCCCTCACAATTTGTCTAACTTTAACATATCTAACTAACTCGAGTAATTATGAATATCCCTGAATAATTTAGATAAACTTAGTGGAATGGTGATTGTCGGACGAACACACTGTTCATGTCAAATCTCTTGTTAATACCGTAGCCTGAAGGCAGGTGGTGACTAGTAGTAGAGAACATGTACATGGGGACGAAATTCCCTCATTATTTTTCAGCCTATTAATGTTCTTTCCTAAAGCTAAGCTTTTGGCACCACCTGGGACTGTGCTGTAGTTTGTTGTCTAAGAGTCTAAGCACTGGTACATTTGTTTATAGTCTTATTGCTTTCTTCTCTTGTTTTTTGTTAACAGCACTTAAAGGCCAAAGGTGTAGATTCCGGTATAATTGGTACTAGCTAAGCTTTGATCATATATTAATTTTATTTTAATTTTAGTATATATATGCATGATAAATACTAAATCCAAAACTTCAGCATAAAATATTGACTTATATAGTCTCTGCACTTTCAAAACAATCCATTATTCATGGTGTTTGATTTTTCACTTCTTTCAATTATATGGATATGGTTTTCTTGTATCACACTGCGGAAGAACTTTATCAATTTAATCTATTTCTTCTTTCAACAAAGTGATGGCAGGTAACCAAATACCTTCATCTCCAGTCCACTAATGAACAATTGTTCTTTCATTAGGTTCAAGACACAGGACAAAGGCATTATGACAAATATGGCATTCATTTGATAAGTAAAATGCCCATCTCTTAATGAAATAACATGAGATGTCCATTCCAGAAATAATGAGACATAATTCTAACATCTGTCTTCAAGCTTATGGAAATCATTCATTAAATGTCTACAAGATTAGAAAGAATGAAAAGATTATCACCCATCATACCAAATTTGACATTCAGTCTATATAAGCTTAAATTAAGTTTACCTACATACGCTTACATGTAGAACACATTAATATAAATTACTTAACGCTCAGATGAAATGGGGTTTAAAATTCTCTTTTTCTGCACCAAATTGGGCTAATGAGGACGGGCAATCATTAGACCTATAAGCATCAGAGAAAATGCACCAGACCTTTGAGCTTAGACCTCCATTTCAATTATCTTAAAATACTAATGTAAATATTTGTTCAGCTATTTTTCCTTGATGTTTATTCAGAACAATCAGGAAAATCTACACAATTCAATTTCAGAAGTATATATATGTACATTATATATAGACACAGCAAAATCAGTTTTACTGGTTCATTTTATATATATATATATAGAGAGAGAGAGAGAGGGAGAGAGAGGGAGGGAGAAATTGGGTTTAACGTCCACTCGACACAGACTAGGTAATTTGGGACTACACATGGTTCAATTTTATTTCAATAATTCGCTTGCACATAGGGGGTCTTTAGCAGTGGGAGAAAATCAGAGGACCAAGAGAACACTCACAAGGTTGGACAGGCGACCCTACTCCTTGTCACATACAACCGGGGAATCGAAACCAGGCCAGTTGGTTCGGAGCAAAACAGTAGGACGTTAAACCCCATTTCATTTCATTTCATTTCAAGGCCAGTTGACTCAATGACAGATCTATTCATACAACGTGCGTGCGCTAACCATTTGGCCACTATATATATAGAATAGAGACTGTTATAATATGAAGCATCCTGCTCACACTAAAAGATTTCATAACAATTAAGCTGTTGCCATGGAAGATACACCCACATTTTGCAATAGATGGACAAACAACAAGCTAAAAAACGATTTTTGAACAATAAGGGGCCAAGAGAATCTACAAACTAAAAACAAGATTTTTCATACAATCAGGGGCCTTAATTAAATCCTGGAAGTTAAAGTCTGATATACACTAATGTTGAAAGGAACTGAGATTTTTAGGGCATAAACATACATTTTAATTTTAAGTTTCATCACAATCTGAAAAAATTATGACTTGGTATTCCATACTTTTATAATACTCGTCTACAAGGAGTGGCCATTTTGTCTGGCAATTTTCACTTAATTCAAACTCAATCGTTAATATGGTGTAATGGTGATACATTTAAATGGGTTTTTTTTAAAATCGGATAAAAATTGTGACTTTTAGAGGGTCCACAAGGTAAATACATGATTTTTTTTTGTACAATCAGGGGCCATAATCCAGGAAGTTATGGTTTGATATGCGCAAATATCAAAAGGATCAAAGATCTTCGGATTATAAACATACATTTCAAGTTTCATCAAAATCAGATAAAAATTATGACTTCTATAGTGTCCAAAACCTTGATATTACATACTTTTACACTATTTACATACAAAGAATGGCCATTTTGTCTGGCAGTTTCAGTCAGAATTTTATAGAATTTGAACTCAACCTTCATTGGTGTGTAATTGAATTGAATTGAATACAAATTGTAACTTCTAGCGGTTCCGGGGGGTTGGATGGCTGAATGGTTAGCGTGCGCGCGCTGTATCATATAGTCTGTCATTGAGTTGACTGGCGTGGTTTCGAATCCCCGGTTGTACGTGACAAGGAGTAGGGTCACCTGTCCAGCCTCGTGGATTTTCTGCAAGTCCTCCGGTTTCCTCCCACTGCTAAAGACCCCTACGCGCAAGCGAATTATTGAAATAAAATTAAACCATATGTTAGTCCCGAAATGACCTAGTTTGTGTCGAGTGAACATTAAACCCTCTCTCTCTCTCTCTCTCTCTCTCTCTCTCTCTCGGTTCCACCAGCTAAAAACGCGATTTTTCAAACAATCAGGTGCCATAATCCAGGAAGTTACGTTTGGATATGCGCGATTATCGAAAGGAACCAAGATCTTTGTGGACAAATAGTGGACGGCCAGACATGGGCGACAGCATAATACGTCAACATGAAAATGTTGGCGTATAAAAACTGTTAATTCATAATTTGTGGAGCTTTCTTAATATAGAAAGCAAAACCACTCTCAAGCATGGGTTTACCAAAGTCAATGACAATTGTGACCTCTAGAGTGTCCACAAGCTAAAAAGGTAATTTTTCATACAATCTGGGGCCATAATCCATGAAAATGTAGGCGTATAAAAACTGTTAATTCATAATTTATGGAGCTTTCTTAATATAGAAAGCAAAACCACTCTCATGCATGGGTTTACCAAAGTCAATAACAATTGTGGATGGATGGAATTAATAAACTGATATATTTACTTATGGCCAATTTATAAAACATAGATGTAACAAGACACAGATTTTCTTAAAGAAGAAGACAAAATATGGCTGCCATAACAACAGGATGAACACCTGAGGACATGAAATACTTTATCATCCATCTTTCGTTTCCTAGACAACGTGAACATATAAAGTATCCTGCATGTTTTTAGTCTGGGGATTATAAAATTATTAATCAGGTACCACCTCAGGTGGTCTTGAAATAAAATATTTTCCAGGATGTTTAAAATATTTGAAGAGGATTATTTGAAATGTTATGAATGGTATAGTCAGACATGTGAATGTGACCTAACTGCCAACATAATTCTACTTCATGTAAGAAACTTTAATAGAAGTGTTTTAAAAGCCTGGGAGGAGGTTTAGGTAACAAGACAATACAAAAACTTCTCTGATTTGTGTTTAATATTAATTTATTGCAAGAGGCATTATCTCTTCCACCAACAAACTAAATGGAATTAATTTTTGTAATCAATTGTACCCAATTATAGAAAATCCAAAAACTGAGCCAATTGGAATTGTGTATTTTGCACTAAAGTTTGATAAACTTCATGAAAACCACTAAAAATGATGAATGATTGCTAAAATATCTTATATGGAGTGAACAATTTGTCTCAAATATTGTATGCATTCTAGTCAGGATAATTTCAATGTAACTGTGTCATGCATAGTTTATCCTGTCAAACTGAAAATATTTTTTTACGGAATGGCAAAGATTTCCAACGAGCCTGTTCACCTTTAAAGCATCTTGATCTACATCAATAATTTTAAAGTCATGAATTCTATAGACTGTTACAAAGGAAACTAAAAGTAATAAAACAAGCCAACAGTGAGGCTGATGTCCGGTGCCGAAATCCCAAAATAAATGACGGCATATTGATTAATTGCACATTTTATCTTTTTCAAAAGTAATGAGCAATCATACTGATTACATGTATCTATACTTAGTCTTATAAGCAAAAATGTTGACGATCAAACTCAAACTATACACTAAATTTCATCACCCTCCATCAGTTAGAATAAAAGTTATCTTGTCGCAAAGCATTGACCAATGAAATTGCATAGTTCTGCTTTGCTTTAGTGGGAAATGTAAATCATTGAACTCAGTCAAGACATCCACCTAATGAACATGTACATCAAGTTTAACATTCTACCTCAATTGCTTATGTTCCAGAGTGTTGACCAATCAAATTGCTTATCGCTACTTAACCTAAGCAGAAAATGCTCGTTATCGAACTTAGTCAAGGTATTGATGTAATGAAACTATACACCATGTTTAATCACTCTCACTTAATTAGAACTTATTGTATTCCAAAGCATCAACCAATCAAACTGCTTATCTCTGATTACCCTAAGCAGAAAATGCTGATCTTCGAACTCTGTCAAGATATTCACCTACGGAACGCCTAAACCCAGTTTAAACATTCTACCTCAATAAAATTGCTTATCGCTCTGCTTAACCGGAGCAGAAAATGCTTATTATCGAAAATAGTCAAGGTCTTGATGTGTAACAGGGTGGTTCGTTCTTGATTTGCACCTGAATGTCGGGAGTGACCTGTTACTATGCAAAGTGAAAGATCCAGGGTCGTATTTAGGATGTCAGGTTTCTCTTTCTCTGGTGGACGAAAGTCAAAAGGGAACACTTTTATAGATTTTTAAATACTTTATTTCTTTAAATACAATTATGATGTGCGTGTCCTGGTTTGTTCTTCCTTTCACCATTAGTAAACCAGTTGAAAGAAAGATCCTAATTAACAAATACGCCAACTCCAATGTCCTATTCTTACTCTTGCGACTATAGATTGACACACTAAAAATTCTGTCCTACAACTTCAGTACACCCATACAGGGAGGACATTTCCTGGTTTGTCACAACAATTACTATTTACAACTATCTACGTCAACTTGAAACGAAGTCAAGGTCTGTACCAAGGGAACGAAGTGCGCACAAGCACTAAATGTAAATGCACAACTCTACAATAAAATATAACAACAATGAATTACGCTTGTCTTAGCCAGTATGAACATTATTCGTGCAAACGGAAAATAAGTGTATACAAGCACTGAATCCAATAACACCTGAACGGAACCCTCAAATGATTTACATTTGCCTTAACCAAAATGAACAATATTCGTGCGATTGGAAACGAAGTGCTCACAAGCGCTAAAACTAAATCTAATAACACCCAAAGGTAAAAGCCTTATTCATGTAAGAAGGTGGACACCACCTTTAACGTATTACTTGTTCAAAGCAGAATAAGTAATATTCTCGTAGAATGTGCAACACGTTCAAGTATGGAATACCACCTTCAACCCAAGCTCACCTAAAGCAGAATAGTAAAAATTCTAGAACGGTGCGCTCTCCCCGATCATTCGACTAAAACTGAATCTGACTGGCCTTATATACCCTACCTATAGGATATGCACTGGAGAATGCACGTGCATAAAATATGCACTCTCCTTAGTTACAATTTAGAACCTGCTCTCCCATTGGTTGATTTTATCCCATGTTATCCAATAGAAACTGCCAAACTACCTGTCCCCAGCAAATTCACAAAATGGTGGGTTTGTATATGGTTTTCACGTGAGACAGGCGGTAATTCGAGGTTAATGCAAAATAGAGCTAATAACAGGCCATTTCTATTTACCGGACTAGGATAAGCTAAGTTATAGCTATTTCAATGCTTCTAACATATGAAACCCCCACAGATTTAATAAATATATACACCAAGTTTCATCACTCTCACTTACCGGTAATTAGAACTAAAGTTATCGTTTCCCAAAGCATCAACCAATCAAATTGCTTATCTCTGCTTACCCTAAGCAGAAAATATTCATCTTCAAACTCCATCAAGGTATTCACCTAATAAACACCTACACCAAGTTTGAACATTCTAGCTCAATTAAAAGGAGAGTTAATGTGTCCCAAAAAGTGTGACGGACAGACAGATAGACAGACGGACAGACCCATTTTAACAGTCCCCTGCTTTCTTCGAACGGCTGGGGACAATAATATTGACTTTTGCTAACAGAATACAACAGTATTAGTGCCTGTTTTCCTGTTTAAAGATTTTGCATACAAACAATGAATGTATCAACAAAAACATCTAATATTTTTCAAAGAGGTTTAATGTCTCATTGCATGGTTCAATACATGGTACTTGAATATTCCATTCCATGTTTAGAAATTCAGGGAACTTCCTCAACCAACACCAGGATTGAATCCTGGACCTCCTTCTGATTGGCGAGACAGCACCTTACATACTTGCATGTAGCAATATATTATGGTGCATGGACTGCAGACTGGTAGATCTATGCAGCTGGTGGATCACACGATTGCTCAGACGGAGAGAATAGATATAAGAAGATAACTAAAACTCTCCTCCCAGCAGCAATACAAAAAGTTGAAACAAGAGGTAGTTTATTGGTCATCATAACATCTCAAGTTAAAAGACCTGTTGTCAAATGATCAAGCCATTTTTAAGTGAAATTCAGAAAACAATGCTCCTTTAAGTTTAATAGTAAGTGCAGGAGGACCATACTACACACAAAACAAAACCGACAAGATAACCTGCGGATACAAACTATATCAAGTTAATTTTATCAGTAACAAAATTTGAATAGTAATTTTAACCCAAGTTGGAGATATACATATTTATTTTTAATCAATGAAATGAAATGAATAGTAAATAGTTTACTGTGTTTTAAACAGGAAGGATTTTATCATTATACCTATTTTCAATAATTCAAAATCGCAATAAATTTTCTATATAAGCTTTTGCAACAATGTGACAGACACTTATAAAATGTCAAATGTTCAATCATTATGAAACCTTTTTTTGATGAAAATATTTATAAGAAATGGATAGAAACAGGTTGCCTAGCAACAGAATAGAATGTAGCATATATACCATTATGTCTTTATATATGTATTGCAAACCATCTTACAGAAAATTGGGTTTATGTTCTTTTCATTATCATTATCAATAGGAATGAAGCTTTTGCAAACAAAAGACAGGAAGTCAACCCTATTACATATAATTAGTAGCTAAGATATCTTATCCGAAGAGAGATTTATGCACAGTCTTGCTTATCTATGTCATGTTGTTAATCTTGGAGATTTATCTTAAAAGGGGCTTTAAGTCCATACAACAGTTCACACAGTACAAATTGTTAGTTTTTGTTTCCTATTGCACTCTATACAATATATATTCATTCTGGTCACTTTCACCATACAAAACAAAGGGTGAGAAATGGGGTTTAATATATACTCTTCACAAACCAAGGCATTTTGGGAGTAAAATATCTCACATGGAAAGTACAACTTTCAGACACAATTTGTGAAGATATTGTACACATACACAAAATTACCATACTAAACTTACGTCATCTGTCTACAAATAGCTCTGGTTGAGAACAGACACTAGTTGACCAACATTTTAAGTCCTAAATTGACAATTTTAGTTCAGAACACTAAGATACTTCAAAAATTTTGATATGTATTTATTCTGTTTCCATAGAATGAAACTGAAAAGGTTTAATTAGTCTTTGTGTGTATGACAAATGTGAAAGGAAGTAAGACCACAATAAAAACAATATACTAATATTTAGACATGGCGGCCATTCACAGCAGAGATCTATTCTCAAAGTTAACTAGATAGTTCTCTGTGAGCAGAATACAAAATTACTTTGAAAGGCACATGAACTGTCTACTGCTTATAATTAACACTGACGAGAAGTACAAAATGTGTTGGATTGCAGGCACTCTGTAAATGCCTTATTATCATAACTATTATATATTTAACATGTGCATGTTGCTTCAGGCAAAAGGCGGGCAATAAATATTCCAGATTTTCATCTGAAAAAAAAATACAGATATTTGTGTCTGTGTAAACATTTCTGAAATACATTCATTTTTGGCAACTGAATTACATGTAACCATACATGTATTTAAAGTAAAATATATACATGAATACTCTTTATAATCTTGCAAGGACTGTGACTAGTCATTCAGATCGGACAAAAAAAAAACATGGTTCCGTATAAAGAGTGGCGTGTATGTAAATGCACCCTAGTTAGTTGTCCAGGTATAATCTCCCTCATAGGACACTGTATATAAGCCTGTCATTATGATAAAAGTTTGTGCAGAAAAACAGGATGTTAAACCCCATTTCAATTCATTTCCTTTATAATCTGGGAAGCTCTTTTACTGGCAAATTTCTGAAACTGGATTTACAGCTTATTAGATGAAAACGACCAACATGCATAAAAAAGGCTTTGAATATGGCCTTTTACAGTCACAACAGAAAACTCTGCAATTAATGAGATCTATTAAATTTCCAGAAATAAACATAGCCATTAATGATGGTTGGAAAGTCAGCCGGAGTCAAAGATCAAATACGGACGTCCGCTAACACTGCAGAAAGATGATGGCAACATTGGTTCTCTATAATAGAGAAAAGAAAAAGAAGACGGGTGCTGGAGGAAGTTCAACTTCCTGTGGTTATTATCCTGAATATGAAATTATCTTCCAAAGCAATTATTGTAGCTCATTAAATGAAGAAAGATGCTATTATATTGTAAGGCGTCCTATCTCTAATTGTAACATCATGACTGACTATATGATAGCAGGAATCATCCATCACTCCTTTTAATACGAGGTCCATTAGTGGAGAGCAAGGCATCTTAATTTACTGTCTTCAGCTTATTTGTCACATCACAGATATAAATGATGATGATGACAGACAAAAACATGAATTACACATGTTTAAAATGAAAACTTAAATATTACTTAAAATGCCTCTCTGTGGTTATTGTAGATAATAATATAAAATAAAGTCCATGAAAGCTAGGAGATCAGTAAAATAGTCCCAGAGTGGATATATTTACAAAAAATATTGTACGTGTCATTATTTCCTACCCAAATCTCATCTCACGGAAGACAATATTACATCCATCACATCTATTTCCGCTATATGAGAACCTTTATGCTAAAACGCCTGAGGCAACAGCTTTCACTAAAGGAAAACTTGAGATTCGAGGAACGTCTTCGATAGATCACTTGAAAAATCAAGATGAAAGTCATTGTTTCTTGTGACGGAAAGAAGTGTCTATCTGGCAACAAGTAGTTTATTTTTATATTTTTCCATGCTTGGTGTTTTGTTTTTTTGTTGGTTGAAGGAGTAACGTAAGTTCACTTGCAATGAGAATATTTAATATATTTCCATGACTACTGCAACATCAGATTTTATTTTCTCAAACATTTTCATATCTTTTTATGTTAAAAACATTTTCTATTGCTGTATAGACATTTTATTTTTGTTTAGTTATCTGGGTTTTTTATTGACGAATTGTTTTCATATTTTAATATCATGAGCATTTTAACATTCAAAAGACTATTTTATCCACAAATGATCCAAGTAAAGTTTAATTAAATTAATAATACTAGGTTCCCATTGTCGTGCAATTTGTTACGATAGGATAGTTCCTATTGAGTCCACAATCCAGTACGTCCAGATACGTTCGGATACGTTTAGATACAATCAACAAGATTGCTATGACTAACCTTAATATATGATAAGACATGATAGGATCACCATGATTAAAACCATGATTTCAATCGTAGCACAGATCGTGATAGTAGGTACCTAACAACCCCTCACTAGAAATAAAAGGAAATTACTTTATATGGATCATTTTAATGAAATATAATATTTGATAAAAGGTAAATGACAAGTCTTGGTTGGATACAAAAGCATTTCAAAGCAAATTTTGTTTAAAGCCAGGTATTCTTCATTTCTTTTAAGTTAATAACCCCTCACTGGATGAGTTCAAATGGAAATGAAAGGAAATTACTTTATATGGACCATTTTTATATAATAATGTTTGATGAATGTTAAGTGACAAGTCTTGGTGGGATACAAACTGTTTCAAAGCTAACTTTGTTTAAAATCAGGTATTCTTCATTTCTTTTAAACAGTAAACTGGTAAAAAAAACTAAGATCAGAAAGCACTGATTCTTTTGTTATTCATATGGAAAATAATGGAAATCTTTTGGTAAATCACAAGTAAATGAATTATAATCTCCATAACATATCTGTATGTCTAAATATATATTTGAAAATCAGACGAGCAAATATATCAACAAGTTTTCTCTTTGAAAGATGACAGTAATGATCGCAGCAAAGATATTTTTTATACATACTTACAGATTATATAATTACATCTGTCAAAATATATCCCAATTACTTTACTGTTTAATTTCATAATATCATGTAAGCACATCTGTCAAAATATATTCCAATTAATTTAATGTTTGATTTTATAAGCATAACACAATAATAATAGGCAGTGCGATATTTTTTGAAGAATTTTTCTAAAAAATAGATCTCCCAAAAATCAATAATTTTTTAATGATATAAGTGATTACTAATTCTGATATAATATGCATGGTATATTTTCATGGTCTTCAGCAACTATGCGAAAGTGTGCCGAGATTTTTCGACTCAAAATGCTTGAATTTGTTGAAAGTGGACTTTTTAATATATTTTGTTAATTTGGACAGAAAATGTCAGATTTTAAATATTGTTGCATCTTTGCATAGCCAGACTCTAGGCCAACAACTTTGGTACTAAATTTTAATTTTCAAAATATCTTGGAAGTTATTTGGTGCCAATTTCAATATTTACAAAATATTCTTTTTTTTTTGGACATTTTTATACGGCACTGTACATGAGGTTGTTAGTTGTGCCACTGGGCAGTTAAATGTGTCCATTAAATCAAAAAAGAAGTTGGAGCAAAACAGTCTGACGGCATTTCTATTTATTACAATATGTCTGTATCAGCTTGTTAAATAGGCATTGGTCTCATAACATTAACCAACAGGCTATACAAAGTGCATTAATTTAATGAAAAATTCAAATTGTAATATTAATACATATATACACTCATATTGCAAGATTTCTGCCATTTTTGCACCAATTTAAACGAGCAAGTCAAAGTAACATTAGCAATTTGGAGAACTCCAGTGGTCAGTACAAAAATAAATTGATTTATCATGTTTCACCAATACCATTACATCCTGTAAGCAAAATGTAAGACAGATCAGTGTATCCAACATTGGAATACAGTTGTTGAAAAATTCATTACGAGTCGTATACGTTACAGATTATAGTTGAGCAGATGTTCATGCCAAATGTCTTCGATCTAAGCCAGTGATCATTTTGAATATGATATCATTAAATTTATTACATCAATTTGCATGTTAAAAGTGAGAATGTCACTTTAAGATGGTGCTATAAAATACAATCCTTGAATGGCATTTAGCGACTGAGCACAATAAAACACAACAACCATATGGAATACAACAACTGGTTGAGTTGACACTTATAAAACATCAAAATATATGTATAACAAACCGCAATCTTCATTAGCCCAGTCATAGCAGAAAAGTAGGACGTTAATGTAATATGAATGTATATGAAGTGATTTGTATTCAATTTTTAAATTTTTATTGTAATTTATGATCAATTATGCTGGGTGAAATACTTGAACTGCCCAAATTGAATGGCAGTGGTTTCCGCCTGATTAGTCTATTGTACATGTTTTTTTTAAATTATTTTGTTGTTTTTGAATCACCAATTTATAATTACTTCCACATTGCCTTGTAGGATATGTTTTTTTTTTATTCATTACAAATGGCACCCAAAACCATAGAGTACACAACTTGTGTACTGATTTTAAAATGTTCATTGTCTCTTGAATATTTAATATTAGAATCCTACATTTTCATGGCTACATAACATCATCAATATTGATTGAAATGGACCAATATTTAATTCTAATTCGTATTTTCAATTTCAAATATTATGGAATATATTGAGTTACAGTTGATCTCCTTTAAGTTAATACATAAAGTTAAGAGTTCAGAAATTATATTCTTTTATGATTAAAATATCATATTAATATTCATGTAGATTATAATGTAAAGCGATAACATAAGATGATTTTATGATGCTATATTTCTAACAAGACTTCCTCAATCAGTTGTTACCTTATCCTTATTAGTTGGTTATATCTTTTTGATGAAATAACCATGTTCTGACAAATTCAATTAGATCAACTGTAATTCACAGGGTGTGTACGTTAATTTACTTTCTTAGAACATTATCGTGACATAATCAGATAGATTAAGACTTAAATATGATACGTCTTATCTCTGCTAACTAACTTTCTTAGTAGGGTACATTTTTTTTTTTATTCATGCAACTCTCTCTTATCTGGATATTTCATTGGGTTGATAGGAATATTCATCAAATAACATCAAAACTGCAGTGTAATTTGTTATAATGAAAACTTCACTTTTACAAGATTATTTCATTAAAAGAAACCTTGTCAGTTGGAATTCGAAGAAGAATAATGGTAGGTGGAAATGCAGCTATCCAGTCAAAATTTCACTCATAACATGAAGCATGCCATCTGCCTGTCTGCGTTAACCTGGTTGGTACAGTAAAGGAGGATGTTAGACACCTTTTCATTATTTTCATAGAAAATGATTTTACAATGTATATATGACATCTTGCAATAAATTATCAATGTAAGTCAAAATTATATATTTTAGTAGCAGAAGTCCATATTTTCTGGCAAGTAAATCTAGTGTGTAAGCAACTACCAACTTGTTGTTGTCTGTATTTGTATGTGAAGATTGTACATCAAAGGTGAATGGGTTAACAATTAAAATGCTTTCTGTTCCAGTAGGTTTTTATGAGACAAGTCCTCTTTTTTGTCAATCATCCAGTTACCTGTGATTGGTTCATCACTACTCTCCTCCAATACTTTGATTCATCTATTGTGAAGATATCTATTGGCTCTAGGGAGCAACGTGGTGGCTGGATAAGGGCCCTGGATTTGTCTCTTTCGAGCTTGAGGGTGTCTTGACACCAGTAAGTAATCCCATCAAGCTTGCAACTTGTTCTATTGTTGGACTCATGAATCAGTAAGTTGTGAATCTCCTCATGGGTTAGGACACAATCATCAATCTTGTATTGATGTGAAAACTTAGGAATACGATTTTCTGTTTTGGGTATGGAGAAGATTTCACTACATTTGAAGTGAAGTCTGCATTTTGAAAGAATCATGTCATATCCAAAGATAGGCTAGGTGATTTTAACCAAAATGGAAGGCACTGGAACTTTCATTTGTGACTATTCCACAAGTAAGCATCCTTGGGATCCTGGCTTCAGTAATCTCCCTTTTTAGGTCTATAATACTACATTGAGTGACATTAGCTTCATAATAGGACATTCTTTACTGGTTTTCTTGGGAAAAGGGTGGTAACACTGAATTAAATGGTGAATATGGTGAATTTGATTGGTTGATGTCAGTGTTTCCAAAAGTTTAAATTGTTTAATTAAGAACCAAACATTTATTAATTTTGTTTCTATTGTTTTTATTCCACTTTCAGTATTTTGAGGTTAATTGGTTTAGCTGATTTACATCCAGTTTTTAATTTGTTCCTGTGCAATGCCTGTGCAGTGTATATTCTCTTATAACTAGCAGGTTTGTTGTGGAAGGAATTTTAAAGAAGGCCAACAAACTTTTCAGGATTCTTTGAGTGGTACTCATGGTTTTTCTCATACCTTTGCAGGTCTTAACAATTATCCCCGGATCCATTCGCTTGATCTGATATGTGTGTTTCTTGTTTCTGATGTTTGTATACCGTGTCTTGTCTGTAAGTTTGTCTTGTGTAATTGTTGTGTGTGGTGCAGCTCACCTGCCCTTACTATTAGTAAGATCACTACCAATAGTTCATCAGAGATAGTCTCTTGAGATTTCTTATATAGGTTTTTATAATCTCAGAAAATAGATGTCTGATATTTCTACTTCTGGGAAGGGATAAAGTATGTTATGAACATGTTTTCAGGTCTTTTGACAAGTCTGGGTTGTATCCTTCATATCCAAGTACCGAGATTCACTAAAACAAACTGTTGCAGCTGTAATCATAAACATTATCAATTGCGAATTTTAAAACTATCGCTTCTAATTCTTTTACCAAGAACTGATTTGATTTCTTGAAAGTCATTAATAATTCTGATACATGCCAAAATTGAACCTGTGATGATAAATCAAGGATTAAAATTTAAAGCGAATCGGATGGCATTTTGATCTAAAAATCGAAAAATGTATGGCAATAATCATCTGCTGGCAAATCCTATTTGAACAGGTTTTTTGGTACTATATCAAATTATATGATACTAAAATAAATGTTTGGGATACTATCGATCAAATTATTCACAAACTGGGACTTGTCTTTGAGTCAATTTTCCATTGGTCTACATCAACAAGATTACCAATTTCATTATCTCATGTCTACAGAGGCACAATAAAATATAATATTTTTCTATATTTTTATTTTGTTATAAAGTCAATTTTTGGGTTCCAATTCTTAAGCAAATTGTCGAGGAAAAACAAGGTATGGACTTTCCACTGCTTGGACACCAGAAATCCCAAATTTGAAATTTCCAATTAAAAAAACTTACACCCGTTTAAAGGAAAAAACGTGATTATTTTTTCAACAATATAATTTTCAAAATAATCTACTTAATAATAGTTTCATTTATGTTCAATATCTCTAATTTGCTAAAAATCATCTTCAATAACTGGACATTTTGACCAGTCTTTGACCTTTTCTTCAATCTATATTAATCGTTGTCGTGGGTTTCTCTAGGATTTAAATGTAACAGCACTCTAATTAGGCAGTCAACCCATAAAAATCCAACCAAAGCATCAGTGAATGATCATCATGCGAGTGTGAGGAATGATAGCTACTTCTCAAAATTCATTCCATTGCAAACAGAACATTATGGAGGATCAATTGTATGGATGGTTGGAATAGGATAGGTTTTCCTTTTGAAATTATGTATGTCTTCACCTTTTACATATCCTGCTGCACTTAAAGCAGTTGGATCAATGATATTTTAGGAGTAAAAATAAGAAAAGGTGTTTTCATGAAGATTACAGTGGAGTTACTGGAGAGATTTATACCTGCAAGGCCAAAGCAAAGAAACTAATTATTATTAGTTAGACCAAGCTTATAATATGATACAGATTTACTAATTGGACTAGACTGAATAGTGCCTGAAGTCATTTGTCGCTTATTACTGGCCTTCTTTCCACAAAATATGTTAAAGCTGCCTGTCTTAGTTTTGGCATTTTCTACAGCTGATTGAATCCCTTCTACTTCTTAGATCCTTGAGGCAACCATGACCATCTTCCAAACATACTAGCTCTTGTGGTTGGACATGCAGGAAAACTATTTGTTTACCTCCAATCTATGTTTTGTGACAATCAGCAGAAATTTTGCATTTGTACAGAACATAATTACAGGTAAATTGGATTATACCTTTCTTTATTAAAAATCGTTTTCCTGTAAATCTTGGTAATTGTAACAAACTATGATAGTTCAGCAAGCTAAATGTTAATTTTCACTGTACTAAAATCTCCATATATGCATATTATTGTTTTCTGGCCAAGCTAAAATATTGTATCTATCTCCTTGATTTCAAAGGAAAAGACAAAGAATACTTAGATTATATAGGAAAAGGGAGACCTTATTATGAGCCACATGATTTCATAAAAAGCTTGTTGTTGTTTATTATTATTAAACAAAATTATACTAGTTAAAGATAACAAAATATCTAACTGATAAAATAAAAAAAATAATTTTGTTATAAGATGAATGGTAAACACATGGAGTACAACATAGTAAGAAGTAAATGAATATCAATTGAAAGCCTGTAAAATTAGATGACATTTCAATATTTCCTTAAAGATTGGTTGTCAGGCTACTACTAAGTTTTTCTTTTTAGAGTTCAATACTTTTGTTCAACTTTAGTATGGTGTACAGGAGAAGGTTAATACCAAAAAACCTTCAAAAGGAATTAGTGGTGGGTCTTTCAGTATTTTGACTAGTCTAAAATATACACCCACAACAGCCAATTTTAAGTCATACAAACAGTCCATAAGGGTTGTCTTAATAAAGAACTGTTCCCATCAGATACAAGTTTAAATTTACATGGTTTTTATAAAAGGTGATCAGAAGATAATCTGAGACTTCTACTAGATGAACACAATTCTAAAAGTTAAGTTGTATAACATGGTGCCATACCATTTACACACTTTAAAGTTAAAAGAAGAATCTTGAATATAATCCTTGAGTGGCATTTAGCGATTGAGCACATTAAAAAATACAACACAATTTACTCTTTCACTTCTCTAACCTGAGTAGAAAATGCCAATTTTTGAACTTAGACAAAGTAAGGATGTTAAAATTATAATCAAAGTTACTGTGTTTCAAAGCATTGACACATCAAATTGCATATAATGTATGCAGAAAAGGTTTATCATTGAACCCGGTCAAGATATTCATTAATGAGCAACTAAACCAAGTTTGAACATTCTACTGCAATTAGACGCAGATTGTGTTACAAAGTCTCAATGGATGAAATTGATTATCTCTGCTTTGCTAAAGCATTCTAGAACATTACTTTTACAAGCAGACCAGCAGACAGACATTGCTTATTATGATCATGACGTAAAGAACACAGATAATTCTGAAGCTCATGAAACTGATAATAATGATGGTGATGACTGGAATTACAATAATTTACTACTTTTAATTGCAAAATGTCCTCAGAGATAAAAAGAAAATTATGAAAAATTCATTTGCCAAGAGCAGTGCAGGTCTACTCCACAGTCCATACAGGAACCCACCTTTTGCTGTTCATATTAATGGTAATGGTAATGTTACAGATAATAGTTAAACTGCTATCAATGACGATAATCATGCTGCCGATAATATTGACAATTTAGTGTTGATAATAATGATATTGATTATGATAATGGCGCTGATAATAATGATGGTGTTGATAATAATGATGTGATGATAATGGTGATGCTTATAATGATAATGGTTCTGCTGATAATGGTTAGGGCCTGATAATGATAATGGTTAGGGCCTGATAATGGCACTGGGCTAATAATGATGTGATGATAATGGTGATGCTTATAATGATAATGGTTAGGACCTGATAATGATAATGGTTAGGGCCTCATAATGGCACTGGGCTAATAATGATCCTGCTGATAATAACAATGGTGTTGATAATATAAATGAAATAGGGTTTAACATCATACTGTTCCGCTCCGATTAGGCTAATGAAGACAGGCATGCATCATGCAGTGAAATTTTGCCAGAAAGTGGTGCTTCGGCCTACTCTTATTTTGAATTCTGTCAAGGTTTCTTTTATGTGCATGGTAATGTGAACACAGGAACTTGTTTTTTCGTTCCATCCAAATGACTATGTGTTGTCCCTTACCACACTCACCGTCCCGCAACACTGACAAGGAGGAGCCACGCCGGAAAGTCCTCATGAACTTTTTTTGCCAATGCAGGGATCAAACATGGGTTCTCCAGGTTGGCAAGCCAACATTTTACTCACTGAGCAGCTGTGGCTCCACATGTTGATAACAATGATGATATTGATAATGGTGCTGCTGGTAATTGAAATGATGGTGCTGATAAAGATTTAGTACTACCAGTGCAGCTGTTAATATCAATGATGACAACGGGGTTGATATCAATAACAATCACAATGATGATCATGATGCATTATATCAATCAGGATGCTAGAAATGAGGAGAATGATAATGATGAGGTTGTTTATAATGTGGATGCTAATATCACTATTCAGAATAATAATTATGACATAATGTGGATTGAGGTGATAATGGTGTTTCAGCCGCTCAAGGTGGTGACAATTGTGATGACCATGCATAATTTGTAATTTGTAATTCTGGGAGAAGTCACTCCTTTTATTCCAACAGTGCGGTAAATGAACCATAAAGTAAAAATATATCAGTCTTACCTGCTTCAGCGGCAACCATAGAAGCATTAAATTTAGGGTTTGGTTGAACTCTAAAGGTTATTTTATTGACAGATGTTCTGGAAATAAAAGAATATAAAATACATCTTTGATCAAGAGTAATTTTGATGATGGAGGTAACATGGGCTTCTTAATACCTTTAAAGAACATAGGGTTGTTTCTTAAGATCAAACATACATGTAAGTGAGTTTTGAATAAAGGATCCCAAATCACCTATTTCCAAAGGAAAAAATCTCCACCAACCCCCTACTCACCATGTCATACAAACTACTATACTACACCATTGCTGTATCTCTGACAGTTTAAACTTATTTGACAAAATCAGAGTCTTTAAATTTGCAGTAATTAATTTAAATAACACCTTATTTCTGAAGACCCCACACCCACATTCTACGCCCATGATGGTTGACATATCTCCTCTTGTTGGGTCACAGGAGTTAAATTTGATACAATAACCTTGTATTTAAAGAATAACATATAGTTTGTGACATTCATTGTCGATTTATTTTAATACTTGGGCATATAAGGCAATGTTTTAAATGTGTCACATACTTCAGATATTAATTAAACTTCATATCTCCAACACCTACATATAGCCTACATTATAACATCTGAAGATGTTGAAATAAGAGTAGACAGCTACCTATGATTTAATGTACTTCAGAATGAAGACTTAAAAGTGGTTGTTTTTTAACTGGATGTATTTTTATTCTTTTATGTATATATATATGTATTACCTATATCTGAGATTTGATGAAATCAACTTACTTTACGAGAGCAGACATAGGCACAAACCTGAGATATCATTTTGAATTCCAAGATGTGAATCAACAGAATTATTTGGAACCTGCTATACAGAATTCTTTCGAGAATGATGATAACCCAAGCAAAAGCCATGCCGTGGGCTATAGTGCAAGTATTAGTATTTTTTTTTAATGATTACAAAGTCTGAAATTACTATCTTAGTTTATATTATGGTTTGATTAGCATGTATGTCTCTATTAGACTCTTTAAGGCAATTTTTTTTCTGATTTTCTGATGTCACTTCTTACTTTATTAAAGCTATATTACTAAATATAAGACAAATAGAGCTCTAAGATCTTAAACTGTTACTGTAATGAAAATCTAATAGAACAATAATCAGCTGTTATCTATGAACTGCTTTTTTCTTCTCTGCAGTGTATTCAATCTTTTATTTTCATATAGAAATACTGGCATGGGGTACAGTACGGATCTGACATTCTACTGCTCAAAATTTCACTAATTGAGGGTTTAATTTACCATTTTGACAAATTAACATTTTCTGTTGTCTGGGCAAAATTCTCCTACCTCACATTGTATGGGTAACTATATATGTTTGTCTCAAAAAGACCAAAGTATTGAGTTATCTTTTCTTTGTTTTATTAGTATTAGCTGTCAACATTAGAACTATTCTACCATTTCATTTATTTCTATGATATAAAATATCTGTTTATTAATCAGAAGCCAAGTCATGTTGTACCTGTAGCTTTTACTTCTAATTACAAGCTATAAATATAGGTAAGCTGCTTACCTGAAAATAAGGACAATCTTAACAAGAAGACAAAACCCAGACCTAGTAGTTTGCTTAGACTGATGAATTAGATTTTGACCAATATTTGACTCAAGGATTTTCTTGTCATTTAATCAAAAATATTACTAATCTGAAAACCACTGTTAGCAAGAATAATTCTCTATAATCAGTATTTGCCAAAAGCACGTGACTTTTTATGAATATATTTCCGAATTGATTGAGTAAAAGAATTAATGGATGAGAGATAAGCTGAAGATTGATCTGACTAATCATAGAGAGGGTGATATTTATGTTTTTGAATTATTTCCAACATAATTTCATAATATGCCATTATAAAAAAAGACTATGGCAAATATTCTCTTATGATTACTCTCATGCCTGATAGTAGCAACACCTAAAATTAGAGTATGATAAGTATATGAATATTCATTTTTTATTTCTTAATATGACTACATTTGTTCGTCTTTTGATGCCACATGAATCAAACCTTTTCAAAAAATGAGAGAGGTGTGTATGTGTGTCTTTGGAAGTTAACCAGGCAACCAATACCATTGGTAGAACAATAGAATCAGACCCCGAGTTAACAAAGCATTCTCAGACTTAAGTTAAGAATTTACTCAAAATTTTTCTCCTTATTTTAACTAAAATATAGCCCTTTATAAAACTTTTGTTGTTTTAATGTATCAAATACATCAATAAGATACTATGTGAAAAGTTTTGTGTTTCTGAATGAAAGACATTCCTTATAAACAGTGATTAAAAATGGGGTAAATTCTCAAATACATCAATAAGATACTATGTGAAAAGTTTTGTGTTTCTGAATGAAAGACATTCCTTATAAACAGTGATTAAAAATGGAGTAAATTCTCAACTTAAGTCTGAGAATGCTTTGTGAACTTGGGGACAGAGATCATATTTAATCTGTTAATTCAAGAATATACTTTAAACCAACATGATTTTGCAAACATGGCATCATTTTGATTGGAACTAATTGTTCGGTGGGAATTTGATATTATATATGTCTTTTATAATTGTGCATAATAATAAAACAAAGATATTTATACATTATGCAAGAGGTAAATCTGGTACTGAATTAACTACATCCACGGCAAGGCAGAGTTTGTTAAATGTTGGTATATTCTTTCACAGAAAAGATGATCAAAAATGATTTCATATTTCAGATAATCTTGATATCTAAAGACTAACTATTTTTTTTAGTATGCCCAACTGCATCATCTATTGTAAATCATAATAGTGTCACATCGCTTCATTCTTTACAAAGCAGCTTTATATAGATCTTATTAAGGAGCATAATATCAGATATTAAAGATATTTGAAATTCACAGAATAAATGTCAGTAAAGCTATTATTTATTCTTTTTACATTACATCTGATTTATATTAACATAGATAATTTTTAAAAATTATTATTCAGCATTTAAATGATTTAAAACAATTTTATTTGTTGAGACCAAACCAAAGAAATGCCATTTAAGTGATTTTTAACTTTCAAGAGAATTTACAACCTCACAAAAAATAATAATTGACATTTTAGAATCTTCCTGTTTTTTAATTAAACTTTGTGAAATTATCTTTTTCAACTTCCAGAAAAATTTATAATGTATATCTAATAACTTCTATTTTTTTTAAAAAGAAATAACTATTATTTTCCATTGTTACACTGATGATACACAAAGCTGGAATTCTACAGATCATCAGGATTCATTTAATAGAATCGCACTGTATACAACAGATATGATATATAAACCATCAGTATATAATAGGACCAAAGAGCAACTTTCAAATTTATCTAGATCTACCATCCAAATTGCTGACTCCCACATAAATATTGTTGACTCAGTTAAGAATTTTGGTGTCTATCTTGATTCTGAGATTTGTATGGAAAACCATGTCAGTCAGTTGTAATAAGGTTTTCTATTCCCATCTCCAATCAAATTAGACATACTTTAACTTGATCAACAGTTTACTCACATCTCGATTAATAGTACAATAGTCTACTCTTTGGTAAATTAGTACTTGATAAACAACCATAACCCTTTGAACCCTCAAAATATTTTGGGTGTCGCATACCCTACCTTGACTTTACAACATGATTTTGCAAACATGTCATCATTTTGATTAGAACTAAGTGTTAGGTCGGAATTTGATATTATATGTGTTTATAATTGTGTGAAATAATAAAACAAAGATATTTAAACATGCATTATGCAAGAGGTAAATCTGCCTATCGTACATCTTTCTTTAGGCCTGAAATGTTATATAAACTATTAATTAATAATCCTTGAGTGGCATTTAGCGATTGAACACATTAAAAAAACACAACACAGTTTATATGGAAATACAATCACTGGTTTATAAGTATAGCACGACGTTTCGACAAGTATTCTCTTATCGTTATCAAGCACAACGTCGAAAATGATCTTGCATAACAGAACCAACACACTTTGAAACCTGTTTCAAAAATACCTAAAAACTGTCAAATCGAGATCTCTCTGATTTACTTTCACAACGATTGTTATACATAATGATACTAGTTATCTGAAAAACAATTGAATAGTTTCAGTGTTGGACTCCAGCCTGCAGGCCGCGTGGATTTCCGAGAATCCCAGTCGAGGAAAACCAACGTTATTAATCTGTGACGGGAAAACAAGCATCTGGCGACGAGATTAAAAGTTTGCAAACTTTTTATGAGTTTTTATGAATTTCGCCAGAACATGGAAGCAGATAAAAACGACAAATGCATTGTACATAGTAGTTCACAGGATATATATGTTGTATTGGTAAGTGTTAGCGGGGAAAATTTTGGCAGGCTTTGTGACGCGGCCTGCAGGCTGGAGTCCAGCCATGGAATTATTTTATTGTTTTTTTCAGACAACTGGTATCATTATGTATAGCATTCGTTGTAAAACTAATTCGGAGAGATTTTGATTTAACAGTTTTTACGTATTTTTGAAACAGGCTCCGAAGCGTTTTGGTTCTGTTATGCAAGATCATTTTCGACGTTCCAAAGTAAATGTTTGGTGCTAAGACCACCTAAAGATAAATTTGAAGTGTTCCTATTATTAATTATAACAGGTTTCGCTTTGGTTTTTATATTTTACACCGAGGTTTATTACTTTAAATCTTCCAAGTGCTAAAACGGAAAATGTGACCTTTTGACCCCTGGGGTCACAAAGAACAAAGGTGAATTTAGCAAGTTTACATTTTATTAAAAGTGTGATTACTTTCGATCATTTTCAGCTTATTTTCATGATACAAGAATGACCGCGCATTCACTTTCAGTGCAAATGAACCCATTTGACCTTTGACCCCGAATATCTCGAAAACGCCCCAACGGCAGACTGATTACCACTCGGCATCATATCCTACGCAAAATTTTACTCTAATAAAAGTTGGATCTGGTTTTGTGCCCATTTGATGGACACCCCTCGGCACTGAGCCTCCAGACTACAATATTCATCCAAGGTAATTTAAGTGGGAGCACGGCCACTGGACTCTTGACTAGACCGTCCCAGGTTATAAGCACAGCATTTGCCACAGTCATGAATTTTGACCCATTTACACACTGAAAATTGTATGGAACAGTTCCAGGTTACAGACTGAGTGCTAATAATTTTTCTTTTGGAAATCTATGAAATAGATGGCCATTTTGTAAAGCTGAATTTTCATTTAATTGGTCTATAACTATGCTCTTTACGTATCTGGCAGTGTATCAGTGTACATTTTAACATCACCACCCAAATAATCCTCTTCAACAGATGTCATTGAAATAGGCCAAAGCACATGTATTATAAAATAAAATCTATTATTAAATTATTTAATATTTTTCAGGATTTTTTACTTTCAAACAAGCATAGCAAAATTCAGAAATAAATTACACATTGAATTTGAATATTCTTGTTTTGTGTTCTTTTTTATATATACCGGTATATAAACACTATTTTATTCAGGATATGATTGAGGAACAAGCTTAGAATAATCTTATCACTCGGAATGATTTCTCAGATAAACCAGGCGAAGCAATTAATTTTCACCAACAATATGTAAGATTCCGATAAAGAGCTCGTCATTCTTGCTAAAATAGTTTAAAAATAGATAAAGAAAAATGAATGCATTGAAAATGTCAGCCAAATTACAATAGGCAGATTCGGCCCTTACATAATGCATCTTTAAAGATATTGTTTTTTTTATTATTATAGAAGTTATGAACACTGTAAATAGTCTTCTATATATAATAAAATATAGGTAAATACAACTAACTCCCAGCTAATATATAATATATATATATAAACTAGATTAAAGAAAGACACCAAAATACTAATTTAATGGCAAGCGCTTTCTGTTCGTACTGAACATCTTCAGGCCATTTTTATTTATGAAAGATTACATAGAACAATAGACGCAACGTGATGATGTTACTATAAATATATTAAATACAACATAATAATATTAACATATTTCTACATTTAGTAAATAATCAATAAAAAAAGAATTATTTCATCTCTTATTATAATATTCATTTACTTAATTCTTGTTTGTATTTTTTGATGAAATAATTTTCTTTACATTCAAGTAAATCATTATTTAAAAAATTCAATTTGTACAACGTATTTCTCTTTTACAAACTGAATTTTTTAAATAATGATTTACTTGAATGTAAATAAAATTATTTCATCAAAAAATACAAACCAGAATTAAATAAACGGATTTTATAGTACGAGACGAAATAATTCTTTATTTATTGATCATTTACTAACTGTAGAAATATGTAAATATTATTATGTTGTATTTGATATACTTGTAGTAACATCTATTGTTCTACGTAATCTTTCATAAATAAAAATGGCCTGAAGATGTTCAGTATGAACAGAAAGCGCTCGCTGTTAAATTAGTATTTTGGTGTCTTTCTCTAATTTGTTTACATATATATATATACATATATATATACAATATATTTATATATTTGCAACTGTGTAAATAATTTCAGCTTGCTTATTTTGTATCGATGGATTGTATGATAATATTACTAACTAAATCGTCATTTAAAAAGTCATATTTTACTTGTGCTTAAAGAAATAAGATCCTAATTTGATCATGTAATATCACCCAAAATGATTTATTTTTAGAAAAAAGGCGAATCCATTAACAATAACAAAGAAGAATGCTTTACCAATTGAATGAATTTATTCTTTAAGAAAAAAGAATAAAATATGAGAAAGAGGACAATCTATAATAAGAAGAATAATATAGTCTAACTAATAATAATCTCGAAATTTTCAAAGATTAAAAGTACAAGATGTTTGCCCTATAAAAATAAATAGCAAATGATTATGAATTCCTAAAACTGCGACATCAAAAATAATTCTATCACTACTTTTTTAACATCAATCAAAAGATCCACCTCGATTTCTGAAACTTGAGAAATGAGAAAAGTCACAGCAGAATTTGGAGACAAAAAAAGTTTTAAGGAAAGTAGTGCTGCGGGCCACCATTTTTTTTCATCAAAAATTGTGATTACTGCTCGGAGGTTTTCCTCTATCTGTCTTTTGGCTTCAAAAGGATGAAAACCAACATTAAGATGGCTTCTTCATGATAGAAAGAAATTCAATGGTTTCTTGTAACTGCAGACAAATTTCTTGATTGACAATTTTTAGGTCTTCTGTTTAATATGTACAGTGAGTTCTTGTAGGAGATCTAGTTGGAAATCACATCATTATGTTCACAACTGTTAGGTGAAATCGACATTTTGAAAAACTAGTAGCCTACATATGATTACTTATTGAAACCAGTGATATACACCACATGCTCCCACAATGTGGACAACCAATAGGAACCTAGAAAAATCCATAACCATAGGTTGCCATGCAACTAACCATATTCGCACTTTGTCATGAAAAGGTCAGATGATAAATTGATAATTGTACCCCGAAGAGAGTTTTTCGATAATCCCAAAAGTTAATGTCAAAAATCAAGTTAATGTTAGAATTCGAGGACATAGGAGGGAAACTTTACATATTTCAGAGAAAGATGATGATAACTGTAACCTTTAGAGTATTAACACTGTTTTGAAACACACAAAACAAATCTTAAAGATAATGCCACAAATGGTGAAAACCAAGAGGACTCTTCTTTCTTGGAAGTTTAGCATATATGACTGAAACAAGAGCCCTGGAAGTAAATATGCAACACTTTCAACTTTCCCTCAATGAAGAATTTGAGCATTTATCAAAGATATAAGGGACAATAGATTGCGCTGAGTACATTCTTACCATGCTCACAATTTGTTCTTATTTTATAGTAGGTGATACTTACTGAATCTCATCTAAGTCAGAGAATGGAAGGTTGATAACAGAAAAAAACTGTTGTAGAAATCGTCCACCTGTTACTTCATCCACACTGAAATTATAATGATAAACATGATTCATTTGACAAATGACTCTGCAAATGTTATTTCTCTGATGTATGTTTAATCTGAAAGACCATGGGAATAAGATGAACAGAGCCTTTTTAACATATAGTAGGACCAACGCCCTCCTGAGCTACAGGTACTGTGAGATCCCCAGTCCAGGAAATATTTACCCACAGCCCACCCCTGGTATACAGTGTTCGTTTTTGGTGTAGTATGGTTACTACAAATATATATACCATACAATATATTAAATGAACCCTTTTTTAAATAGATTTAAAATACCTAAATCCATATTCATCAATGAAATATAATTTTTCACTTAAAGATTATAGCCCCTATAGATCGTGCCTTAATCCTGGCCCCCCTCCACCCTACCCACAATCCACCACCAAAAGGATCAGGGCCTGAATACCTTAACAAACCAGCCGCTGCCAGGCAAAATCAGATGAAAATTTGACCTCTAGAGTGTTTGCAAGCTAAAAACGTGATTTTTTGTACAATCAGGGGCCATAATCCCTGAAGTTTTGATCCGATACATGCCATTATCGAAAGGAACCGAGATCTTTCGGAGATAAACCTATATTTCAAGTTTCGTCGGATAAGAATTGTGACCTGTAGAGTGCCCACAAACAAATTGTGGACGTCCGGACGGACAGGGGTGACGGCAATATACGTGCACATGAAAATGTGGGCATATAAAAAAGTCCTTTAATTTCATATTTTATTTTTTACCTGGCTTGATTAATTACATTGATGAAATAAACGAAATATTTTACAAATAACATATGATTACAGCAAAATTTCAGCTGTGCAAAAAATATTTTATGATCAATAAGTGCTGTTCATTTTCTGTTAGAAAAGATCAATGAAGAATATAACCTTTCAGCATAAAATAAACTTTAAATTAATAGTGTATCTATAATCATTATATAAATTTGCGATAATCTTTTTTATACAAAAAACAAATGTTTTTGAAAATTTTGTGTATAATTTATTTAATCATTTTTTAATTGAATCAACTATATCTTTTAAATCACTAAATCTAGATAAATTTAATAATAATAATAAATCTATTTTTAAACAATCTTTTACTGCACATAATATAAATTAAGTAAACCTGTATTGTCACCACCATGGTATATATAAAGGTGTCACAGGATTATTTCAAGCACTCATTTGGTAAAGTCTTTTAAACGGAACTTTATGAAGATGTTTGTATATGCAAGGATTTTAAATATCTGTTTGTATATGCAGGGATTTTAAATATCTGTTTGTATATGCAGGGATTTTAAATATCTGTTTGTATATGCAGGGATTTTAAATATCTGTTTGTATATGCAAGGATTTTATATATCTGTTATATAAACACTTAAGAAAATCAAAACTATGGACTTCAAACAAATCTAAATTTGCTGTCTAAGCAATTTATATTTAGCATTTAAATCTCCATGAAATAAACTCTTTCAATTCATTTCATGGTATCTTAAAAATTAAATTAAAATTGCCTCCATTATTTTTCTAAGATGTGTCAAATTTCTTCATCAATATTGCCAACTGTCGGTCTGGCTACCAAAAAATCGTGAGATTAAACTTTGTAATCTTGATGATACAAGTTTTATACTCCATTAAGGGATGAGAGCAAAAAACCGAAAGGATTATTTTTTGTGATGCTTTTCAGATATGAATTTAATCTAGGAGCTAATCTATTACAAATATTTCAGGAACTGATGTTTTTGGGCTAAAAAAAGGGATGTATTATCAATATCATTACCAGATAATTCCAGGAATTAATCTTACTTTCAAAACTTTCATATCTTGATAAAATTTCTACAAGAAGTACTGGATAATGATAGAGTGTAATATCTTCAGAATAAACCACAAAGGATATATCTGAATGAAAACAAGCCACGATTTTAACTGTAATAACATGCACTCAAATAGAATGATATTAATGTATAAGAAAAACAAATATTGCAAATATTATAGACCACACTGATTACAATGTGTTTTGAAATTAATCTTGGCTTTTAGTTCTCTATTTTTATCTCTATACACATACAAGATTCCTGTTTTTCAATGCTCCTGCTAAAGGCCTGATAATATTGAAATAAAATTTAAGAAATGAAATGGGGTTTAACTGTTCTTTTCTGAAGACCGGCATATGCCATACAGAGTGATATGAGGAAAATTTTGTGCGGACAGCGGCACTATGGCCTACTCTTATGGCGAATTTCAACTGTCGAGGGATCTTTTACGTGCATGCAATTGTGTACACGGAACCTCGGTTTTTCGTATTATCCGAAAAACTAGACAGCTGTCCTTGTCAGGCCCTCCGTCCTGCATCACTGACACGCCGGAAAATCTGGATGAACTTTCTCGGCCAATGCAGGGATCGAACACCTGAACTCCAGGCTAGCGAGCCAGCATCTTACCCACTTAGCCACCGTGAACCCCCTAAAGTTCATTGCATGAAGATATAAAGAACTTTAAAGTACAAAGTTTAACTAATGGATAGAATGCTGGGGTTTTATTTGTCACATACCTGGTATCAAACTGTCCTGTGTATTAAAAAATGTATTTTGGAAATATTTATAACCTGGGGCCTATTTCACGAAATTTTAACTAAAGAAAAAATCCAAATTTTAGTAGATACTTCAATTTTGATTGGCTAAGCACTAAAATCAATCTAATATTATCCAATCAAATTACTAAAATTTGGACTTTATCTTAGTTAAAATTTTGTGAAACAGGCCCCTGATTTTATTATTAGAGAAGGAATACAGGCTTTGGGATGAAATGTATTTTTATTCTGTATTGGGTACTAGTGCATGGTATTTCTACAACCAGGTTTGGGTATCAACATCAAGATATTTTTGCATGAAACAGGTTTACATTGGGCTTGTATGATGTTGATATACAATACTATATGTGGTCTTGGTTTGGGTTTTGGATCTGTCAGTTGAGATATAGTGTTAGAAAAAATGTGTGGATAGATTCTGCTGTAGGCTATTATCTGTTAGATTCTGTTATCGCTCCAGGACATGTTTATGGTGAATATATATATTTTCCAACATCAACATTTGACATGTTTTCATTTAAATTTACATAGGTAACTATAAAAACAAGGAATTATAGTGAACTGTATTTGTCGTAGAGCTACACCCAGAGTCTGTCCCAAAACGTCAAAAATAAGTTTAATTCAATTTCTTTAGAACCATATATATAATTAATTGTATGACAATACTGGTAACTTTAATCAAACAACATTCATTATATATGTAATGTATCTTTACTGTTACATATTAACTTTCTCTCTTTATTACCATTTTAATAGTCCTTCATTATGAAAGTTGTTACAAACAACTATCTTAGAAGTGTCTTTTTACAAATAATATATAATCTGAACACTTTTTCATGTTTATGTGTCAAATTTGATAGTTCTTTAAATTAGTTTAAATATCCAATTTCCTTCATTTTCACAGAAGATGAAATAATTAAATTATGTCGTGTACATTTGATATATTAATGATTCCACAAAACAACTTTTTCGAATTTTGATAAATTGTTCTTTAGTATGTTGGAAAATGTCAAATAAAGAAATCTGAATATCAAGATTAGTAAAAACAAGAGATTGTTCTAATCAGCTGAGAATGTCAAGAATTGGACATATCTATACTGACCAGATAATTTGTATAAATCTTGTTCAACAGAGACCACAATTCAATTTATTAAGCCGTTTTCAGGGCCACAGTAAATAAACAATTAAATTTTTGAATTCTTAAAGTAATACTTTTAGAAGTTGTTTATGTATACATACATCAGTATTATTATCATTTCGATAGAAAATGAATATGAATGACATGAAACATGGTATCAATACGAAATCAAAAATATAATAACATGTCAGTAGATTTCCTGGTATGAACATCCAAAAATAACTACTCCAAGGACAAAAATACAATTAGGTTCTATACTTACTTTTGATCTAGTACTATGTAGCCATATCTCATATCAACTACATCCCTAGCAGATGTTACCGCTTCTGTATCTATAAATAATAATTATACTTTAACTTCTGATCAGTATATATTTATTCTAAATTATCTATTAACGATTTTCTGTTATAATAGACCAGTTTAGTTCTAACAATATATTCAAATTCAAGTCATTTCAAAATGCTGCATTATCATTGTGTTTTGTGAGTTGTGGAAATTCCAGCAAACTAAAGGGACATAGTGCACCTTGTTTTCCGAGACACAGCAGTATCTGGAAATTTGTTATTAGGGGATTTATTATTTCCAACTTTGGGTGGAGATGTCTCAATTAATTATGTATGGATTTGAATTATTGCTGGTATCATATATAATAAACACTGGCTTTAAGTACATATAATTTTGTTTTGCTCTTGTGTGCAATGAAGAATTCTTTTAGTGAGTATATAAATGCATATAATATAGGAACTTAAATCTTTATCAATGTTATTTCCCTGATCAAATCAAAGAGTCAATTAAAGATTGACATATAATTATGATCTGCTCTTATTTTGTCAGTATATTTAATGCCAAAAATATGAAAATGTGTTCCCTCAGCTGTCCATGCCCTCTGCCCCCACGGACATATGTCTAAAATATTGTCCCTTTAAGGTTCCTGTACCCATACTCTTGGAAACCAAACAACTTTATTTGAAAATATTTGGAAAAGTATTACCCAGTATTAAATTTTCTCAAGGTTCCAAATCTGAACAAACTAACCAAAGGAGAATAAATTGAAAATGACAACATATTCTTTATTTAAAATATGCTGGGAAAATGGTGCTAATTATACTTTAGAATCTACCTATTTTCTTTAAACATTATATAGTTTGTAACACAGAGACCAAGACAAGAATGAACTACAGTTTTCAGCCTGACATCCGCCACAATTCATGTACTGAAACTAACCTTCTGGATTCTCATCTATCGGCTCTTTTTCCACTGCTTTTTTATCAACTGGAATGTCACTGTCACTGTTAATGACAACAGGTTCTTTGCCATTAGCAGTAATGACTGTCTCTTCTGGAACAACTACGGGCACCTCTATGGCAGTGTCTGAATCTGGTGTTAAAATATCTTCTTCTGGAAATGTAAAAAAAATATATAAATTTTATTGTCTAACAAAACACAGTAAAACAAACATTATCAGATATATGCAGGGCTGGATTTACCAATAGGCATATGCATAGTAGGCCATTGGCCTAAAGCCCAAGGGGATCTGGGGGCTCATGAATGAGTTTGGCAGACAGGAAACCCTCTTCTCTCATACATCTATTGATTTACTATTCTTACAGGAGGGGTTGGGCCAGGAATTACACCAATACTAGTCCGAGGTCATTAGCCTGTTTGAACATGACATATGTTTTAAGTTTGTAGACATTTATTTCCAAAAATAACAAATGTTTGTTACAGAGTAGTTTAACATCCTCATTCTCTTTAATTCACAACAGTTTTCTGTTTGAAATATCCATAATGAATACCTGATGATCTAGTCTCTTGTTGTTCTTCATCATCCAGCTGTTTAACCATGATTTCTACGATGTTCATGAGCCGTTTCAACTGGTTCATCTCTATATCATGTGGGTCAATGTTGCCTGAAAACATTAGCATTATAGTCATTGTTCCTAGAAATATATTCTAGATATCCTGATATTCTTTGACATCCTCTTGATTTACCGCCCAAAAATATGAACTTGTTTTCATAGGAGGAGTTGAGGCAATGTGTACATAAAATAGGCTACAAAATATTTTTAAATTACAGTATTTGTTTAGTAATTTATGTCTCAATCATTCCAGTCTATAATGTCTTATAGACCACAACAAATTAGGCCAAATTTGAATACTATCAAAGGTCATACAAAGATTCAAAATGTATTTGAAATGCAGAGTAAATTATTAACTGAGACAATATTGCATGAACTGTATATATGAGCAAATAGTTACCAAACGGTTGCTATTTTGTTCAGAATAATATCTGTTGTTATGGAGATAACATAGGCTAGAATAATCCAGACCATTGGAACTTTTAACATTATTTGTATAATTTTCTTTCAACAAAATTAAAAGTAGGAATAGTTCATTTATATAAACAGCAATGTTTTATTTGGCATTTCGGATATTTCGGATAGTGATACCAGTTTATTTAACTTGCTGAATTTTACTGAGGAAGTAATCATTAGCCATTTCTTGTTCCTATGCTTATCTTTGGTAAACTACATTAATAAATTCACCAGAGAGACGTATATTTCGTCATAATAAAACAAAAGTAGATATCGATTCATCTTAACCAGTGCGGTGTGTTTATTATCTCATATTCATTTTGTTGCCAAGACTTACTTGAATATATTTGTAATTTGAGAAAGGGGTGATATAGGCTATGCCTATTCCATTTACCCCATTTTTATTATTGAGTAATATATTGTATAAGCATAAAAATACCAAATGAAAAACACCTCATTAGAAAAGAAGCACCAGGTGCTTTGAAAAGGATAACAGCCTGTTTCTGAAAATTAAATTGGTATATCGTAAGTCAAGAATTGTGCCAGGAATGGGAATATGGTACACCTTAATACCCCTACGACTGACTGAAAAGTATGTTAGACTTATAGTATAAATATATTGGTTGGTATTTCAAGCCAAGGCAATTTGGAATATTCAAATATTATGAATGGTTGTGGTGGTTGGCACACACTGAATTTTGATAAATAGTGGCCAATAGCCTGTACTGTAACAAACTTTTATTAACCTACTTTCCTGGTCATTAGAATTATCAGACTTTTAGATGACATAATTACATCTTTACCTATAACATTTATAGTTTTGTCCATTACCCATGTATTTCTATTGAATATAAATGTCAACAAAATGTATGTAAAATTTAGGGGGTTGGGTGGTCAAATGGTCTGACACTTGTTCTTTAGAAAAGAAAGTCTGTCACTGAGTTGAGTGGCATGGTTTTGATCAAGTTGGGGTGTGACAAGGAGTAGAGTTTGCTCATGTGTTTTCTCCAAGCTCCAAGTCCTCCAATTTTCTCCCACTACTAAAGACCCAAAGTGCAAGCAATTCACTGAAATATAATTGTACCTTATATATGCTAGCCCTGAAATGACACAGTTTGTGTTAAGAGGATGTTGAACCTCATCTCTCTCTGACATTTATGTCAGACTACATATTCACAAACAACAAAATTTACTGATAAACAAACAAATAATAGCGAGGACTGAACAAGCATTGCTATTAAATTCATATCAAAATACCATTAACTACATGTACAATTACTGAGATGTCATCAGATTCTAATTCAATTGACAAATACACCCACGTCCAGTTTAAACAAAGATTTCACTAATAAAATTTGTGGGACAACAAGTAAGCAGAAAAAAGTCTTGACGAAAAAAGACAGAGTGGTTTAGAGGAAATGACGATATTAGCAAGGTGCTTGCAGATAATTATCTATGATTACCTGATTGGCTAATTTGAAAGATACCCTTCTTTTATGAGACTAAATTTGATTTGGTTACCCTTGAGGAGAGAAAAACTTATGATGCTAAATGACAGCAAATGGCTTGCCAGATTAAAAATCAATATTTTGAAAATGTTGGAGAACTAATGTCATACTGGCTCAGTGTTCAGGGAATAAGACATTAATTTTCTGTTACTTTTTTTGGTCTAAAATTTAAAAAGTGGTAGCAATAATGACAGAGGGGGATTCAAATTGTATGTCCTGTTAATCATTACCAGTATATTGCTGTTTCATAAATCAAACTCAAGCACGTTATTGAAAGCCACAACCTCACTACGAAAGGAAATGATAAGTAGGTTTTTTTAATGTCTACCAGTTTTTATATTCTATACTAATAAAAATAATATCTTGATATGAGAATGGTTGAAAATTAGGAATGAACGAACACAGTTTAACATCCGAGGGAGAGCATTTTTCCACCTATTCTTCTTCCAAATGCCAATGGATCTTTCATGCACACTGCCAAATTCAACAAGCACATCCATCCAAATGAACAGACACAGTTTCCTTGTCAGTCTTACTTTCTTTTAGACCCAACTTTGGATTTAAATCAGGTACATTCTAGTTGTGACTCCTACAGTGTTATAAACAACAAATAACAAAAAATTGCCACTCAATTACATTTGCATTGTTGGGGAGAGAAAAGTTTGCTCTAATTCTTTCTCTCTCTCTCTCTCCACATAGAATGGTACATGTACCGGAAAATATCTGTAGAAAAACACTGTGACGATAAGGTCACAGTTTTAATCCAAGGCTTGTACATGACAAGGAAGGAGTAGGGTCGCCAGCATAACCATCTAGGTATTCTCCATGTCCTCTGGTTGCTGAATTATTGCAATAAAGATATGTCAAACATGTCATGACACAGAAATATGTTATAAAAGATATGCTAGTCTGAAAATAACTTAGTTTGTGTTTCGTATTTGTTAAACTCCAACTCTTTCTTTCTCGGAAAAAAAACCAAATACAAAGCTCATGATGCATAAAAATCCCAAGGAAAAGTTCATTTACAATTTAAAGTGGAATACCAAAGTGTGTTTCAAGTTCTACTTAAGATAAGACAGCCGCCAAGCATAAAATATTAAACAAGAATGAAGAACCCAGAAACATGTTAAGTGTTCATATATTTTGCATTCTTCATCAGATGTACTCAATGATTCATAAGAATTTTTATCGGGTTTGTAACATGTTTTTTCCCTTATACAGTCTTGAGGTTAATTTCTTTTAGGCTTCGGATAAATCCAGGAGTACTGGAGCAACATTATAATTGTGTACTGAATATTCAGTGTTTATAATCCATTTTAATAAAACACCTGACATTGTACGTGCAAAAAATAAATCTTTAAGAGTATTTTTTTATTTGTCTAACATCAATAATAATCAAGAAAAGGTAATATTCCCCAAGCAATGAACCTGACAAGACTGTAGGCCTATAGTAATAGTAGAGTAGTAATAATAATCATTAACTGTACAATTTCATCATTAAATATTACACCCAATACAAAATAAATAGCCGGTAATTATAAAGTTTTTTTTTACAATTTATAAGTTTCTGAAGTTTCCTAAAGTGAAACTTTCTGTTTTATAGATTTACATAACGTGGTTCTAGAATTTAATCTAAAGTGAAAATTTAACAAGAAATCATGACCTAAGGAAGTAATGACATTCATAAACAACAAGCCAACAGTGAGTCTGATGTCCCCTGCCGAAATCCCAAATAAACGGATGACACATATATATTAAATGTTACAGCCGTAAAAAATCTATTGTTGACGATTCTGAAAAGCAGTAATATTTAAAGTTTTGGTTATTACAGCAGCTTTAGAAATTAATTTTAGTTTTTAAATTGCTTTATCATTAACTATACCGTTAGGAGCGGCATCTGTTGGTTTAGCACAAATAATCTCTCTGAAACACTTGGGTTGGGCAAGAACATGATACTTGAAGTAGTTTCATTTTACTTTTACAAGGTTCTTAAAACAAATTATATGTCAACTTAAAAATGCGCATGATTGAACTCTGTCAAGGCATTCACCTACACCAATTTTGAACATTCTACCTCAATTAGAAGGAGAGTTATTGCCTTCCAAAGTCTCGACCAATCAGACTGAAGTCACCAATTTGCCTAAGCAGAAAATGCTCAGCATCGAACTTCGTTATGGTATTGATGTAATGAAACTATACACGAAGTTTCACCACTATCACTCAATTAGAATCAAAGTTGTTGAGCTCCAAAGTCTCAACCAATGAAATTATTTATCGCTCTGTTTACCCTGAGCAGAAAATGCCCATTATCGAACTTAGTCAAGGTATTGATGTAATGAAATTAGAACTAAAGTTATCGTGTCTCAAAGCATCAACCAATCAAATAGCTTATCTCTGGTTACCCTAAGCAGAAAATGATCATCTTCAAACTCCATCAAGGCATTCACCTAATGAACGCCTACACCAAGTTTGAACATTCTACCTCAATTCAAAGGACAATTATTGTGCTTAAAAGTCTTGAGCAATCAAATTGCTCATCGCTCTGCTTACCCTGAACAGAAAATGCTCATTATCTAAATTAGTCTAGGTAGTAGGTATTATGTAATAAAACTATACAGCAAGTTTCATCACTCTCACTTAATTAGAACTAAAGTTATCATTCCCCAAATCATCAACCAATAAAATCAGCAGAAAATGCTCACCTTTAAACTCCATCAAGGCATCCACCTAATCCACCAAATTTGAACATTCTAGCTCAATTAGAAGAAAAGTTATTGTCCCAAGGAGTGTGACAGACAGACAGACAGACTCATTTTAATAGTCCCCTGTTTTCTTCGAAAGGCTGGGGACAATAAATTTAAGAATGTGAAAAATTAATAACAATAAACTGTATATCTGATAAGTTATTTATCTGAAAGCTGTCTTAACGGAATCCTATTTATCTCTATATTTACTTCCTTGAAAAAATTCATTTGAATGCTGCATTTTGTAAGCTTATGTAGCAAGTGTGATCAAACTTTTCAAAATGAAAATAAAAACAGATTTTAATATTTCATTGGGAAATATAATGAGTCTTATTTATTATCAGTGCATATTACAGTAGGCACAATATTCATAGCTGGGTTCTATTCTAAAATCTGTTTCCAAAAAGAGCAATTTTTGTGAAAATTTTGGTACTTGTTTCCAATAAAATATAAATTGCATTCAGAAAATAATGGTTCCCTTTCCTCTATTACCTGAAACCAATTGACCTTAAATACATCCCAGTAATATTTACCTGCTAAAAGTTCTTCTAAAGCCTTTTCATCTGGTGGTGAGATGGACAAATATTCATCTTCTTTTACTTCCCTATCTTCATCATCTGAAATATTAATCACTCAAAATACTGTGACCAACTAGTTTGGATTTTTGAAGATTATACTGTTCAAGAAAGGAAAGGATGTTAACCATCTTATTAACATAATTAATCTGTTTTCTACGTTCATACTGTATGTGCAATGCTTGCGACGAGAATTTCGGCAGGACAACGGCATTCCATTCTGGATTGAATTTTAACTTCTAATATTTTCGTTTTAATGTACAAATTGGAAGTGTATGTAAAAAAATGACCTAAGAAAAGTTGAATAAAATCATTCTATTAGGTTATTGAAAAGTCATGGTCACTAGACAACCATGTTTTTCCTTAGAAAATGAAATGGGGTTTAATGTTCTACTTTTCTGCATCAACCGGGCTGGCTAATAATTTTCATAGCGAATCAATTAATATGACATTGGTTTTCTGTTGTTGGATATTCTGTCAAAAACACATATCAAGGATTACGAAATTCATCAATTCGTGGTTTCATAAATCCTAATGTCATGACGTCTTTATTTTTCCCCAGGCATCGTGATTACTTGCCAATACCCCAAAACAATACAAAATATATATTCGAAAAATACTTCTATACACGCAGGTCATGAAATACAGACACAAAGAATGAATGCTGGATTAAAAATGAAACAACTCCAATAAGTTAAGTCCTACAAATGAGCTACTGGGCAATTGCATTATTTTGTATGGTTGTGTAAAAGCTCAAATAACCAGGTAAAATTTATGAGAAATCATTAGAAAAAATTAATTGAAAGTTAATGGAAGCTAGCACCACTGTTTAACTTTGTAGGAAGAATCTTAATACAGAACTTTCATTTATTAGAGCTTTAATTAATCAATATTTACTTGATTATCCATTTTATTTTTGGCTAAATAACTGTAAACAAGGGTATTTTTTTTCTTGGCCTAACTGTGATATGTTTTAATGCATAAGTTTATGTTGGCTTTTAGTTGCATTATAAAACCAATTAAATTAACTTAAATGTATCACAACAAAAAAAAAATAACTAAAAACCCAGAAGACAATTAAAAGCTAAGATCATGGACAACGTAAATGATAAAAAAAATCTAATGGATGAATCCTGGTGTCGGCTGTAAACATCCACTGTGCTGCACAGTAATTATGATAGTCTTTAAAATATGTACCGAGAATGGGTTTGGGGATGCCAACTTGCAATAATGGTAAAACTGTAAATTTGACAAAGATCAAAGATTAATCTTTGTTGGTCTTATGGTTGGTTATAATAGGGAAGATAGCTTTCGTGTCAAAAAGAATGAAGAGAATTTTGCAGTTTGTATAGTCAAACTGATTTTTTTTGATCAATTAATGATAATGAAAGATATAATAGATTGATAATTGGCATGTTAAACACAGAATAATTTGGGTGGAATCAGAATGGATGGACTGACTCTTCATATGTAGGCCTAACATTGAGAATCGTGGCTGCAATTTATTTCTACTATCTCAGATATATTTTAGGGAATAAACTAGTTAATTCTGTTTGAAAGAATCTTACTCTTAGAATCCACTTTCCTAGTCTCATGCATCTATCTTTAGCTTTGTGAGGTTTTTTAAATTTGTCAGGGGATGTTTCCAAACACACACCAGCAGTAGTGTCTGGATAACCATGTCTATAATTTTTGGCATACTGTAGTATATTTATTAGCTGCCTACTTTCACTCATAGCCTAGGCCACAATCCTTTATCAGAGTTACGGCTCAATATGATTACTGTATTTTTTAATTGCCCTTGGTAATTGGATTGTCATATTCATTAGGCCTCTGAATGAAAAATCAAAGATGAGTTCCTCCTAGATATCTTGGTCATTTGTTGAACTTTTGAAGCTAATTTTTTATTTGAATGTATGATATTAAATGTAAATAAAACATGTTAAGCTCAAATCAACTAATAAGCTGTTATTTCGATTATTGCCTGGTAACGCCAGTACTTGTCTGTTTTTGGTCTTACAAAAAAAATTTGATTTTTGAAAAAGATTTCTAGTAGTTAGTTGGCGAAAATAGATATTTAAAAATCCCCCGCTCAACAGCAGTACAAAAACAGACTTAGGTACAATTAAAACTAAATCTGCCAGGCAGATATGAAAGCTTTCATATTCACGGTCACTTCCTGTCACATGTCATGGGTTATATAAAGAATCTTAAAGATAGGTTGCCAGGCAACGAAACATACGCCCACAGCAGCTAAGTCGTCCGGGGAGTCAACAAGTGTTGTCGCATATTTTTACTTTTTTTCGGTAATGAAATTTATAATACACTAAAATCTGATTAAGAGTAACAACACATAAAGTAATTATCAGAAAAACATTAGAATTTGTTTGGTTTTTATAAAATTCTGCCCCATGCTAATGTTTAGTATACGAAACTTTGAATATCATGGATTTAGCTGTTTGAGTCATAAAAATTCATTGAAAATCGACTTACTTGTTCGTCTCAAGATCTTAAACTCTGTGTATCAATCTGAAGTCAATCAGATGATAACTTTAGCCTCTAGAGCGTCACAAGATTTTTCAAAGTGATCAAGGGCCGTAACTTTGGCAGTAATTATCGGAAATCGTTGAAAATCAATAAGATTCTTCGTCTCATGACCTCAAACACTGTGTTTAAATTTAAAGTCAATCGGATATTAACTTTAGCCTCTAGAGCATTCACAAGATTATTTGAAGTGATCAAGGTCCATAACTCTGGTAGTAATTATCAGAAATCGCTGAATATGAATAGGCTTCTTCATCTCATGACCTTAAACACTGTGTTTAAATTTAAAGTCAATCGGATATTAACTTTAGCCTCTAGAGCGTCCACAAGACTTTTTTGAGTGAACAAGAGCCATAACTCTGGCAGTAATTATCGGAAATTGCTGAAAATCAATAGGCTTCTTCGTCTCATGACCTTAAACACTGTGTATAAATTTAAAGTCAACTGGATATTAATTTTAGCCTCTCGAGCATCCACAAGATTTTTTGAAGTGATCAAGAGCCATAACTCTGGCAGTAATTATCGGAAATTGCTGAAAATCAATAGGCTTCTTCGTCTCATGACCTTAAACACTGTGTATAAATATAAAGTCAATCGGATATTAACTTTAGCCTCTAGAGCGTCCACAAGATTTTTTGAAGTGATCAAGAGCCATAACTTTGGCAGTAATTATCGGAAATTGTTGAAAATCAATTAGATTCTTCGTCTCATGACCTCAAACACTGTGTATAAATTTAAAGTCAATCGGATATTAACTGTAGCCTCTAGAGCGTCCACAAAATTTTTTGAAGTGATCAAGGGCCATAACTCTGGCAGTAATTATCGAAAATCGCTGAAAATGAATAGACTTCTTCGTCTCATGACCTTAAACACTGAAAATCAATAGCCTTCTTCATCTCATGACCTTAACACTGTGTATAAATTTAAAGTCAATCGGATATTAACTTTAGCCTCTATAGCGTCCACAAGATTTTTGGAAGTGATCAAGGGCCATAACTCCGGCAGTAATTATCGGAAATGGCTGAAAATCAATAGGCTTCTTCGTCTCATGACCTTTAACACAGTGTATAAATTTAAAGTCAATCGGATATTATCTTTAGCCTGTAGAGCGTCCACAAGATTTTTTGAAGTGATCAAGGGCCATAACTCTGGCAGTAATTATCGGAAATCACTGAAATCAATAGACTTCATCGTCTCATGACCTTAAAGACTGTATATAAATTTAAAGTCAATCGGATATTAACTTTAGCCTCTAGAGCGTCCACGCCGGACCGAAGGACGGACGGACGGGGGCGACGACGACAATATACAACCACATTTCAATGTGGGCGTATAAAAAAGAAAAAGAATTATTAGAATCAGCAAAAACTTCACTGAGTTATAATGAGAAACATTTCAACCGGTCAAAATTTGCTGTTATTTGTTACGATTTAAATCGGTCAAAAACTGCCTAAGTCATAACGACCAGGCATCACTTCCCATGATAAAACTTTCAAAAAAAGCACCTAACGTCCAACTTAATCGGTAACGATCAATGTTTGACCTGATTTCAAATTTCTGCAGTTTTTAAAAAGATTAAATTGAATAACGTGACTTTAATAAAAAAAAAAAAAATTGGCCAAAATCTGACTGAGTTAAAACAGGAAATGTTTCAACCAGGCATCATTTCAATTCAGGTGTTATTGATTTTGTCAACAATCTTAACTTTAAAAATAAGCTCTCACTGGTCGAATTAATCGTTTGATCAAAATTTGACCAGACTTGATAGCTCTGGGCTTTTTCAAAAAAAAAAACTAAATTTAATTACATCACTTTAAAAAACAAATTGACCAACAACTGACTGGGTTATAACGAGATATTTTAACCAGGCATCACTTTATGTCAGATGTTCGCGACGTTGTCAAGAATCTTAAAAAGAAAAAGGAATTATTAAAATCGGCCAACGGGCAAAATTTTCTGTTCCACATTTTATAAGTTGCATATACCGATTTTGATAAAACTTTCAAAAAAAGTACCTAATGTCAAACTTAATCGTTCGCGATCAACGTTTGACCTGAGAAATCCGATTTGCAGAAAATACAAAAAAATAAAAAAAAATAATGATAATAATAACTTTAACAAAAACAATAAGCTTTCATATAAAATAAAAGCAGTTTCTCTAATATTTGATACAATTTTGGAAAGATAGACCTTATAAGTCTATGTAATGGTAATGATTTCAGGTCATTACATTTTGCTTAATGATTTAACATGACTTACCTCCCTCTGTTAGATCTTCACTGTCAGATTGCGATGGAATATTAATATCATCAGAGTTCTCCGATTCATCTAATGAGTCTGAAATTAGAGTAGGAAAAAATTCTCTCATATTTAATCAAGCAAATAATTCTCTTCAATTATCTGCTAGCCAAAAAAATGATATCGCATTTAATTTCTCTCTTCTGGCAAGAGACTCGGATCTAAATCTCACTAAGAGTTAGTCAGTTTGAAAAAAAGGCTACCTGCAATCAGATATAATCTGATATGATTAAATCCTCATAATAGCGTAAAAAATTGTAATCTTCCTCTCGTCGCCCCGTCATTATTCTTCAAATAAACATGGTCTATTATTAACCTTTAGCATTACCGTTGCAAAATTTCTTTTCTAGTCACGATTGCAAATTGTTGTATTCCACTTGCGGCAAATCTTAAGAAGTTTGAATGTTAAAAAAGTATTTTACGTAAGTTTAATTTCTTCCAGGTAAATTTGTGAACAAAAAAACATTTACTGCTAAAAATTTGTTCAATTGATTGCGTACAATGCAGGTTTCATATCTATAATAATATATAATATTTATGCACCGAAGCACTTTTGCCCTGAAGAAATGTTCTTCATATTCCAGAGTTCTTCTAATCCGAGGGGCTCAAAACTTATTAGAGTCTTCACATTACAATCAAATCAAAATATACCGAATTAGAAAGATTTCATCACATGCCTATAGCAATGCAAAGACAATTATACCAAGAACATATTATTATATGTTCTTTTACTTTTTAAATAATAGCTGACTAATAAAATTGTTTGAGATACTTTGGTACCAAACGACTATATAAAAAAGAGACCAGTTGCACAATCTCTCTTAAACCTGAGGAGATTAGAGAAATCTGGGATGGCTGTCTGCCACTATAAATAGATTTCAAACTTCATATCTCAGTAATTAAAAAATATGTATGATTTTAATGTAAAGACTAGTGCTATTATGAATATATATATATATATATATATATATATATGATGTTAATATAAAGACTAGTACCAGTATTATTATGTAATTAAGCACATCCAAGTATAAATTAACCTGCATGAAGATGGGCTGATTTGTGGCTGACTTTGTGTGAAAAAACATAGCAAAATTTTCATTAAATCTAAAGTAGATGGCAGTTTGAAATCAAAAGAAACTATAATGTAAATTTTAAATTTTCAGAATTTAAATATTGATCACTTTTGATTGTGTATGACACTGTATGGTCTCAAAATCTGCATGTAAGCTTACCCATTTGAAACCTACCTTCATAACCATGACCACCCGTACCACCACTCATGGAAGCTTCTAAACCAACTTCTTCTGCATTACTTTTAGTCTGGCTCTGAGGATAGGCAGATTGATCAAATTCGGAAGATTTAGCTGAATTAGACAATCTGTCAAGTAGACTTAAATAGGCTTGAATTTCCTCAGGGTTCTCAAACTCTCTATTACCTAATCTACTACTTTCTACCTCTGTATCAGGAGAATTGTTGCTGAGGTAGTTGTAAGGTATGTCATTATATTCAGAATAGGAGTCCCTTTTTAAACCTTTTGATTGATCAAAGTATTTGTGTACTTCCACAATTTCATCACGTTTATCGGAATTTGTTTGTAAATCGTCCCAGGAAAAGTTTGAGTCATCTGCCCTGGATTGGAAATGTGGGCTTTTGTCACCCTCACTGGATTCCAGGAGTTTTTCTAATACTGCTGCAATTTCATTTCGGGCATCATTCGACCACTCAGAATCTCTTTCTTTTGTAAGCACAAATTCACAGAACTCCTTTAGGTTGATACTTTCGCTTCTGGCGAAAGCGAGGAGGGTGTTTTGTAGAATGCATTGTGTGAAGGCATCACTCCATGTGAAACCATCATCTTTCAGTTGTTGTAATTCTGCCTCCACTTGTTCAAGTTCAGTAGTGCTGAGGTCATAGGTTACTCCCAGACTTATTCGACCAATTGAGCGACAGCTGCCAAATAATTTGTCTGAAAAGAGAAAAATATTGAAAACATTTAAAAAAAATGCTCATTGAAACAAAAGAAATCAAACCAAAACTATTTAAAGATTAGTTTTGATTCCTCAGTCAAATTTTAAAAAACAATAAGCATGAGGCAAATGCTATCGATTGCCAACAATGCATGGTTAACACGAGAAATGACCCTGTCTTTGTTTCGATTAGTAATATTTACTTGGCATTTTATTACAGTTACTTTCTAATAAAAATTGTAAGGACTGGTGTAAGTATATCTAGGACTGAGTCAATGATTTGAGGAAAATATTTTCTCATATATGACTTCTAGTTTGTCTATGTTCAGTAGGGAATTTAATTTCTGAAACTGATGGTTGGGAAAAATCCCACCATTTTTCATCGGTATAAACTACTTGTATTGTACATGTATGTTAAAATTTCAAGGCTAAAATTTAGTTCCAATTATACCAAGTCAGACATTAAGCTGTAATCATCTATTCAAAATAACAGTGGAAAGAAAATCTGTATTCTTCACATAAATACAAATATATTCGCAGAAAGATTAAAAAGTCTTGTAATTTGTTATGGTGATGAATAGATGTTAAGAAAATCGTTACCAGCTTCCGGAGAATAGATAGAAAACTGTCATTGTTCTTATTATATTGAAACTTTCAACATCTTCAACAACAATATAAGTTTATCAGATCTTCTTTTAAGATCTTAGAAATCTGACTTACAACAAAACTAGCTGATTTATTCAAAAATGATGATTATAAGAAAGGCAGAAGCAGATCAAGAGAAAAACTGCCTGCCGGCTATTTTGTTGCTAATTAGCCCAACTATGTGTGGTGGTTTCCGTGGTAATTTAGATACAGCGCTTCTGGTGCTTGTTAAAAAAGAAAAATGGTGTTTGGGAAAAAGACGTTAATTTCAGTTTTAGCTTCTTTCTAAGTATTATACGTAATTTCTATATCTGGAAGCCATATTGTTTTCTTGTGCGACTTGCTGAGTAACCAAGATGTCCTCTAGTTTCTTGTTTCTTAAATACCAAGGTTCAGTGTTTTTCTAAGTCGGTGTACACGACAAACAAATAAATCGATGAGAGGAATTTGAAACCTTGACATGGCAGAATGGAATCCAAACTTTAAAACTAGGCTATAACATATTACTATCACAAAGGCGACGGTTACATGTTTAACAGAATATGGTACAAGATATACATAAGTTTAAAAATCACATAATAATGATCTAACTTCCAGACAGTACATGACATAAATTTATATTTTAAATTCTGGAATGATTGATAAGACAGTTCCCTTTCTATCAAAATGTAACCAGACTTGGAATTGCTTGTATTAAATTAGAGCACATACAATGAAAACATACATGAAGCTAGTTTGATTATATACATTATACACGAATCACACACAATCAGATTGAAACTATCCGATCTATGACTGTTTACATGTACACGCACATTTGAAAATATTTTTCAATTTTTTTCATTTCATTAGAGTATGTAATATCAGAGAAGATGGTCAAGTGAAGCCACATGCATAACATATGACAGCATCTCAAATACATCAACATTTGACATATGCAACAATAGGTTCAAACAACTATTATTGGTTATTTCTAGCAGATCGTTTAAAATATGTAAATTAAAAGTGAATGTAGAATGGATTAAATATGGCGCAGGAAAGCTTGTGTCTTTTTGGCTCCATTATAGCTAGCCCAATATACATATACAATGATGAGCCAGAAAAACTTTTATAATTCAGACGTGTGACGAAGATTACAGAACACATTTACAGCTATGGTGGGTTCTTTGATGATCTACCTACATGTACAGACATCTTGATCACCCAATCAACACGCGTAAAACCATGAATAGTCAGGAACCAATTAATTTACTATTAGTCTCGTGCTAGTAAAACTGGAAGGGACCATAGGTTTTCATTCTGTTTGTCTGTCCATCCGTCTATCATTCTTGTAACTTTAAGATTTTTGATTGAACTTTTGTAGGTTTCTGTATAAAGCAGAGTTACAGATCAAGATCGGGTTTCTAGGGATTCCATTACTTTTTTTTTATTGAATTATGGCCCTCTGTTGATTTTGACATAAAATCTGTTTTCTAGAATTATTTAAGGTTAAACCTTGAAGTATTTGACTGAAGGCTGATACACTGCCAGATACGTAAAGAGCATAGTTATAGACCAATTAAATGAAAATTCAGCTTTACAAATTGGCCATCTATTTCATAGATTTCCAAAAGAAAAATTATTAGCACTCAGTCTGTAACCTGGAACTGTTCCATACAATTTTCAGTGTGTAAATGGGTCAAAATTCATGACTGTGGCAAATGCTGTGCTTATAACCTGGGACAGTCTAGTCAAGAGTCCAGTGGCCGTGCTCCCACTTAAATTACCTTGGATGAATATTGTAGTCTGGAGGCTCAGTGCGGAGGGGTGTCCATCAAATGGGCACAAAATCAGACCCAACTTTTCTGTAGTAAAATTTCGCGTAGAATATGATGTCTGGTGCCAATCAGTCTGGCGTTGGGGCGTTTTCAAGATATTTGGGGTCAAAGGTCAAATGAGTTCATTTGCACTGAAAGTGAATGGGCAGCCATTCGTGTATCAATAAAAATGTAAACTTGCTAAATTCACCATTGTTCTTTGTGATCCCGGAGGTCAAAAGGTGAAATTTTCCGTTTTAGCACTAGGAAAATTTAAAGCAATAAATGTCTCTGTAAAATCTAAAATCTAAAGCGAAACCTGTTCTAATTAATAATAGGAATATTTAAAATGTATCTTTAGGTGGTCTTAGCAAACACTTCCAAACCTGTTTCAAAAATATGTAAAAACAATGGCGGACTGATTACCACTCGGCATCGTATTCTACGCAAAATTTTACTATAGAAAAGTTGGGGCTGGTTTTGTTGCTATTTGATGTACACCCCCGCGCACTGAGCTTCCGGTCTATTGAGACAAAATATATATGATGTTGGGTTTTTTTTTTTATTATTATTTTAAATTCATTTAGCAGTTAGGAGTAACAGTTTTATACAGAAATACGGTATTGCCCATAAAAATGTGCTGTTCACGTTCATAACAAAAATATTTATGATGTTGGTTTTTTTTTATTATTTTAAATTCATTTAGCAGTTAGGAGTAACAGTTTTATACAGAAATATGGTATTGCCCATATAAATGTGCTGTTCACGTTCATAACAAAAATATTTATTTGAAAGATGCTACTTTAAACCCAATCCCAAATAATCCCTACATCACACTGCAATCACAATATGGCAAACCTTTTTCAGCTCTAAAAGAGATGACCTGTATTAATTAGTTAAGTTCCCACACAGAGAGTATTTCCTACTCATTAACGGATGTCATTAAGGCATCCATTCTCAAGATTTTAGTCACAAAGACCGTGCCTGCAGTTACTTAAGCTCTCCTGAGACGGAGGAAATTAAAGGCTTTCTATGATTTCTGCTGGATATCATCACAGAGTCAGTAGTTGTTAATGTATATCGTGTCATGCGTGTTTAACTTATCTTTTTATGATAATATATCATACTTTGAACTTTGATCATTCTAAAAAGAGTTCATGGAAATCCTTTCATATAACTGTCTTCAATAGCATGTTACATTTTCTACATGATATGGATTTTATTCAAATTTGAATGACAGTCCAGAAAACATATAGGTAATGTACCAAAATATACAAGAACACAAATTGCTGAAGGTCTGTCAGTTAAATTAAGCATTTTTTTAAAAATTTTAATTATAATTTTAAGCACAGTAATTTGCTTGAATAAATGTGACATATAAACTCAATTTTTAAAATACTATCAATTATTCAGTTACAAATTGAAAAAAAAAACTAACACCCAATGTATCCTACAAAAGGCGATTCTTTCTAAAACTCAAATGTAATGACATTGTACTGTTAAATACCCTATTTTGCCTCATTCAAAATTTTGGCAATAGTATAATCTACATGTACATGTAGCACAATTTTTCAACGGTGTCAATTTTACCATTAAGTGCTGTAGCTTTGTCCCTGTGGTACATCATATTATGAACAAATCTCCATCTAAGTGTTTCTGAATAAGAAGATACATGTATTTAAAGCCCTTTTAGAAACACATCAACCAAAACAGCTTTTAAATGTCTTTTAATGTTGAAAATGTAGATGTCTCTGGAGTCCAAATTCCATTTTTAAATGGCTAAAATGTATCAAATGTAGCTAGTCAAACAAAGCTAGTCAAAAATATTTATTCAAACATGGATATCAATTTCATGCATATACATCACAATACAGGACTGAGCACACTTACTAAGGCATCAAGTTGCCAAAGATAAAGCAATTTGTCTATTAACAATAAATTCATCTGATACCAATTTTTACAGAAATTAAAACAATTTTTAATTGGCTATCTCTTTGCTATCTATCTATGTTTTCAGACATATCCATTACTATATTAAGAAACTGGTTTCCTTTTATAGACAAGCATGGTTGAATCTTGACCTCTTCGCTAGATACTACGATTTTCTCGTCCTAAGCTACAATGGAAGGGATTTTCTCGTCCTAAGCTACAATGGAAGGGATTAGACCTGATTCCATTCAAACACTGCTGGACTGACTGATGATTCCTGTCCCAAATTATGAATGGTTAACAGTATGGTTAACTGCCAATCCATTACAATGTAACAAATAAATTAACCTGAGCTCTAAACATGTTAACGTAAAAGTGTATAATGACAATCATGGCTACATTACATTACATCACAACACGCAAATTCAGTATGAGCGATAAATCAGAATAGTAGAATATTGCAGAAAAACTATGAGGCTATTCAAAATAGCTGAATGGGTAATTGCCACATAAATAGACACACTCCATCAAAAACCCAAGTGCAGCAATGGCAGGGGTGGGGGTGGGGACTTTCTGGACCATATTGCTTCACTGCTTCAGGAATATGTGTCAAAGTGCATCAGTTTGAGCCTTCAATATTTAAAGAAGGCAAGTCTCTAACACAATATCATCGACAGTCTTCAACATTGCCAACCTGGCTTACAGGTCAATTTAAATCAACATTAATGTTATCTTACTGTGAAAAGATGGACTTCTGATATCCAATATTGAAGACAAAATGAAAATTTTAAAATTGACACACAAATTGTGTGCCAGAATGCTTTTTAGTGCCATTTGTAACAAAGCAACTTGATGAACGAGGCTAAACATATCCTGACATAGACTAGAATAAGCAGATGACAAACACTACCATTCAGTTAGAACTCTTCACATATTTCGCCAAACATTACTGATCAGAAATTACAGTAAAAATGCAGTGTGATCCATTTGTGTTTATTTCTAAGTGCCAAAGAATAGAGATTTAGCTCCTTTAAAAATCAATACATCTGACAAGACTGAATCTATAGCTTGCGAGTCCTAGTTTCAATCTAGGGTTAGAAGAACTTAGAAATAAGTTTTAGATGTATGGTCAGAAGAAATAGTAGCAGTAATGATATTAATCACTTTTAATCGTTCTTCCATGCTCTAAGCACAAGGAAATGGGGTTTAATGTCCACTCGACGTAAACTACGTCATTTCAGGACTAACATATATATGGCATTATTTCAATAATGTACTTTCATGTAGGGGTCTTCAGCAGCGGGGGGAAGCTGAAGGACCCAGAGAAAAACCATAAGGTTAGGCACATCACATAAACCATCTGCTCTCGGAAGGTAAGGACTATTATAAGTCTGATAAGCAGGGCTCAAAATTCGTTTTTTTGATCGAAGACTAAAAATTGAAAATCCAAGGCCAAGTCATGAATTAGATATTATCAGCTTATTTAGAAGGTTTTAATATGTAATATGTAAATCTGTTTACTGTAGATCTTTTTTCTCAGTCAAAATGTTGTTACAGGCCTGACTATCACATCACGTTCAATATTTGTATTACTTTTACAAAAATAATGAATCCCTACAGTTAAGGGGGCGGGGGATAAAATTCTTAACGTACCGTTTTTAGTACGATTTTTTATTCTAAAAAATATATAAAAAATCGGCATGTAGCCATATTGAGAGTTAAAAGTATTACTATATCATCGGTAGAGCTGGGTGAAATATCGATATAAATCGATAATATCGATTAGATATGCCAAAAAGCACTATAAAGTATCGTACTCTTTGTCTATTTTTCGAGTGTGCGTAGGAGTTGACACAATGTTTTCTGTGACTTAATCCATCATATATACATGTAATAATACAATAGCCTACATCGGTCACTTTATATTTACTTCAAAATCTCAATCTCAATTTTTAAAAAAAATGTTAAAATAAATTCGCCCTCATTTAAACAATACTTTACTTTGAAACAATAATCGCCGCATCATGGAATTGGCTAAATCGGAGATACTCGGATGTGTAAATAATTCAGGGTTTTTCCACTTTCAGAATTCGTCTGCTCTTTATAAATGACATAGCACTGATAGATGATAAAAACGTTTGTATTTCTTCATTCGGAATCAAGGCTACATTATTTTAATAATAATAAACAATTTACGAATTCGTGATAACAAGCTCTTTAGGCTATTAAATTTTCTTTAGTTTTTGCATGCGAATCGACAATGAATTGTCCACCATGTTGGTATTTGTTGCGCTCATGTAGGCAATGTTTTGAATCGACTTGTGCTCATTTTATTTTGGTTCCTCCACCGAGGCTGACGGCAGTGTCAAGCCCTGCTGATAAGGCTATAACAATGGTGTATATGGGTTCCATAGCGGCCGTATATATCAGTCTAGAACAAGGGCAACAGAAAAAAACAGAAACAAAATATGATCCATCGGTTATTTTGCATGCCGGAAAATTAGCGTATTTTCAAAACTCAATTTTCAAACATGACTATGATCGACCTCCGCTAAATAACAATAAAATTCTACAGCTTGTACAAAACAAGCCAACAGTGAGGCTGATGTCCCCCGCCGAAATCCAAAAATAAATAGATGACACATATTTATTAATCGCACATTTATTTTTTTCAAAAGTATCGAGCAATCAAACTATACACTAAGTTTCAGCACTCTCCATCAGATAGAATCAAAGTTATCTTGTCCCAAAGCATCGACTAATGTAAATCATTGAACTCAGCCATGACATGACAGCAGAGAATATTCATTATCGAACTAAGTCAAGGTATTGATGTAATAAAGCTATACACCAAGTGTCCTCACTCTCACTTAATTCGAACTAAAGTTATCGTGTCCCAAAGCATCAACCTAATCAACACATACACCAAGTTTGAACATTCTAGCTCAATTAGGAAGAGAGTTATCGTGCCCCAAAGTATCAACCAATCAAATTGCTTATCTCTGCTTACCCTAAGCGGAAAATGCTCATCTTCGAACTCCATCAAGGCATTGACCTAATAAACACATACACCAAGTTTGAACATTCTAGCTCAATTAAAAGTTATCGTGTCCCAAAGCATCAACCAATCAAATTGCTTATCTCTGCTTACCCTAAGCGGAAAATGCTCATCTTCGAACTCCATCAAGGCATTGACCTAATCAACACATACACCAAGTTTGAACATTCTAGCCCAATTAGGAAGAGAGTTATCGTGTCCCAAAGCATCAACCAATCAAATTGCTTATCTCTGCTTACCATAAGCGGAAAATGCTCATCTTCGAACTCCATCAAGGCATTGACCTAATAAACACATACACCAAGTTTGAACATTCTAGCTCAATTAGGAAGAGAGTTATTGTGTCCCAAAAAGTGTGACGGACAGACAGACGGACAGACAGACAGACAGACGGACGAACCCATTTTAATAGTCCCCTGCTTTCTTCGAAAGGCGGGGGACAATAATGTACACATACAGGTACATACTGAGTGTTGTGTTGATATTTAATGATGAATGTCATTAATGGTAAGTAGAATCTTTTCAATGACGTGAATTTGTCCATTGATAGTCAATAGTTTCTGATTTGAAAACCCATGTGTCATAAGATTTTCTAGAAGAAAGCTGTTTTACCTGTTTTGTGGAAATTGTAGAAATAAAAGCGAGAGATTAGTAAACTTGCTTACCGAAAAATTATAGCAATATTGATAATTCTTGTGTCGTAAAAATGTTGGGCATATGTTTACTATTATTAAGTGCAAAGATATTCTTGGGGGCACTAGTTTCCCTCGCTCTGAAGACTATCTGTCGTAAGTGAGCTACTAGAATGAATTTTCTTGGCTGATTCAGCTCTTTATTTGTTAGTCCAATATATAATTTTTTGTGCACACCATGCTGACAAGTGGTATACATGTAGATGTGAATTTACGATACCCTACAATAAATTAAAAATAAATTGAAATATGAATTTAATTTGCAAAGTTTTCATGCGTTATCAAAAAAGACTGACAGTGAAAATTTTGAAGTGGAAGCCCTGGTTTATAATAAGTCTTAAAGATACATTTCCACAAAAGCATTTACAGAGTAGTTATTTCCAATAAAAGTATGGCAAATTTGGTATATATGGAATGTAGAGACACCAAATCTTACTAGAAAAGTACTGGATTCCCTGAAAAACACCCATGGGGAAAGCAATGGGCAAAAACGTCAGGCTATCACTAACTGTCAGCCCGACGGCTTATTGTCTGCCAGCTTGACTTAGGGTGCACTTGTTATTTCTTGATCAAATGACTAAGTGGTTTTAGGAACATTGAGGGGTTTAGACAAACAACAAACAGACTCTGCAATTAACCGGCGGAAAAAAAAGGCAGAAGATAATCCAAGAATTTAATTAGGTTTCAATATGTATTGTATTCAGTAAGTAATGACAAGTACATTCTGAAAATTGGCCCTCCCTCAATCAAGTTACGGGACAAACACAGCTTCTAAAAATATATGTTTTATATCTTGGGGTATTTCCTTGCGAATACAGTGTTTAGAGGGGGAGAGGGGGAGAGAGAGAGAGAGAAATGGGGTTTAACATCCACTCGACACAAACTAGGTCATTTCGGGACTAAAATATGGTTAAATTTTATTTCAATAATTCGCTTGCTCATAGGAGTCTTTAGCAGTGGGAGGAAAACAGAGAACATGGAGGAAACCCACCAGATTGGGCAGGCGACCCTACTACAGCTCACATGCTAACCATTCGGCCATCCAACCCCTGTTTTGAGAGGGATTTGAAGCAAATTTTGATAGATTAATTAGTTTAAGTATGTTTTTAATCCAAATGTATCATCAAATCACTCAGTGTTTACATGGGAAGGTATCTTTTAACAAATGAGTTAACATTTAATTAGGTGGGCCTAGACACTGTAAGAAGAACAATTTAGGTGAACATAATTTTTTCTGCAACCAAATTAACAGATGTTAAAGACATGGTAGTATTTTAGTATTTAAAATAACGCCTCATTAATCGCAAGCAAAAAAAAGAAAATTATGGGGTGAAAAATATTCTTGTTCTTAATGATAGTGGACATTTTTATGACTTTTTTTTTCTTTATTAAAATAGTAGTTTGTTGATTTGGATATGTCTAACATTCATCTAAATAAATGAGTAAATGTATATCCAACAAAGTTACTAGACAAATTAATTGACGAGAAAAATTATATTTAACATTTATTAATGTTGTATTCGGATTACTACTCAGCTGGTAATTGTAGCAAGACAGCAAGACATCTCAAACCTGACTGTTTCAACACATGTGTCTCTCCATCAGATAATAACTGTACTATATTTCTTAATAGTATTAATCTTTTCTTTCAAACATCCAACAAATTTAAAAAGATGTCATCTGTAGAAATTAACTGAACAGAACAGAACCAAGACTACTGTAACTGTCACTTACAGAAAACAAATGAGTTTTTTTCAAAATTATTCTGATTTAGAAGACCTTTCTTCTGTCTTTTCTTAAAATATGGCAATAAATTCAAATCAACACCAATGAAAAATCTACAAATAATTGATTTGTTTGTCGCTAGAGGCGTGTTGATCACCATGAGAGCTGATTAATGGGAGACAACTCCAATAAATTTCCATTGAAGAATCGAAAGTCATGGACATAATTTATAAACCAATCACATTGTCTTTCCTGTTGCCTTCACAATCAATAAATTATAAATTTGTCTAATTTAGGGCCAAATTCAAGATTGATAAAGGGCTAATTGTATAACATTTCTTGGCCGCCTCAATCTGATTAAAATACAGATCTATATTTCATTTCGGTTTTTTTATTCTTTCGATGGCCTACACATGAAGATCTGACCAGTTGTACTGGTAGGTCACATCAGGGGTCATATGAGTGGCTTTTGACCCTATGACATCAGACACAGGGGTTAACACACAGTTCCATGCAGAGCACGCTAAGAACTTGCGGAAACAGACCGTTTCACTGACTAATTCCTCACATCAACTAGAAAACCTGTTATATACATATTATAACAACTCTTCCAGATCCTAGTGTTGTGGAGACAAACAAAATTTTGAACTATAAAAAACGAAACGAAATAGGATTTGTGTTTTAATCAGATTGTGGGTGCCTTTCACTTCAGCTATTATTTTCAAAACAAAAATGAAATATGTTTAAAATCATGTTTAATTTAACATAATCTATCTATAGTATTAGACACATTTATAATGAAATGAATTTTCCTTGGTTTTTAAGGCATAATTTCTTTTTTACTTGGAGGTTAACATAAAATATTTGGGGTCTGTGCAACTGTACTGTTTGTACAGCCTCATATACAATCCTGGTCTGTTTTGTACATTTAACCTTTTGGATATTAATATGATCTATAGTGTAATTACATATACATCTAGTAATACCTATACATATCTATACATATTATAATTAATTATTATTTAACTACCGTGTTACGTGTTACTGTGGTATTATTAGAAATGACCATTTAATCTTACTTGACACAAATGCAAAGTTCACATATTAATCGATGTGTGGAAGGGACGAGAAGGTAGGGCAATTCTAAAAGCCGTAATTGATGCTGGGTCGTGTACGTAAATGAAAACGATATTATTTAGAACTAATTAACTTTATAAAATTATGTTATATTTTAAGTTACACACATAAATAAACAAAACAAGTTTGTAAGGTGAAATCAAAACACCACATTGTCGCTAAAAACAAATATATCCAATTTATTTTAGCAATACCAGTAGCATGTATATATTGTCTTGTTATATTTCATATCTTATCAATGCTTGATAATGACTAAAGAAGCCTAGTCAAAACATTGCTCAGTAATAATTTAAAAGCATTAATTGTATTCCATAGAACTGTGACCTGTATATGATATAAAGTAAAATAATTAGATATTACAGATCAGCCAATATCATAACTGTGCTAACCAATATGTATTGATTTCCTTTCTTCATACTGTTATCATTATACAAATACAAGTATGAACAAACTGTAAATCGATACAGAAACTCGAAAATCTCTTCTAATCTGAATAAATTACGTTATAATCATTAGAAGATTACAAGACCTGTAGTTTATATCGATTCCATGCCACTATTTTCAATTGTGTGTGTTAAAGCGGTCAAAATAATTTTGATAGTATTACCCCATCTCCCTAAAGAACTACACTTATGTAATGATAATTATGTGCCCTAGCTTTGAATTGTACTGCACTATACTAGTGTATTCTGTTTGCACCAGATACCTTTCATGGTTCACAGTTTGCATATAACATAACACTTATTATTTATAGTTAAGCTTTATTGATGATTTAGACCATCTTCTGCAGACATAAAGCATTTATTTATATTCTTCAGTGTTATGGAACACAAAAATACAGCAGTAGGCTACATGTCACATAAGGTGTGTACTGAAATATCTTTTTTTTTACCTGAAGCGTTATTTAAAGATTTGAAGATTTAAGGGAAATAACTCTTCCAATCTTACCATGTCTTCGACTGGTAATTTTCCCCTCCTTCAAATGTTAACATTTCCTGGACTGAAACATTTTTTCTTAAACATTTCATAGATCTTAATCTTTATAACCACAAAAGCAGAAGGATAGCAGAGTTCAGAGGTTTGTTACCTTGAAATGTAGGAGTGTATTTGTTTCCTACTTCCAGTTTGGATATCTCAAGATTTCCATGGTCAACCTCCTACATGAATAAGAGCAAGATGTTGCCACATGTTGATCCATCTGTGGTACAAAGCGTTCAACTAAACAAAAATTAAGGGAAAGCTAGAGCCAGGGGCAAGGAGACAAAAATTAACATTAGCAGTTATTGGATATTTTAAAAAAAAAGTGCTAATCAATCTGAAAATTGATTAGCAGTTTCTCTTGATTGAATAGCAAATAAGTAAATTTTCACAGTATCGTAATGAACGTTTTCTGTAGGTCATAATTTCTACCGGTATGACCTACAATATGTAATGTTTCTGTGTGTATGTGAGGCTTTCATCGCCTTTAATAGACTTAAACTATGAATAGTTTTATGTTAGCCAATGTAGCATATCGTGTTCTGAATACCCCCCAAAAATAATAAAAAATAGACACACCTCGCTTTTTTACATATTCAGTTGCTGTAGAGTATTAAAATTTACGTCCGTAATATTCCGACCCATATGACCGTAGGCTACCTGCTCCACATTTATGCCAGTAATATTCCTCAAAAATTATGTGTCTTCCTTTACATGGCAGAAAATGAAAGCAAAATATCTTTTGAAACATTGATTGTTTTCATTGTAAAACTGGTATTTTAAAATTATATTGTAGCATTGACACACGTATGCAATGCATGCATTGTCGCCAAGTTGTTGTTATTTGTTCACGTGACCTTTTTACTGACAAAATGAACCAAGTGCCATTTTAGTCGCAAAGTAGTTTGTTAAATGAATAAAAATTAAACTGACGTGTATAGCTAATAACAGTGCGCGATTTGGGTGGATATATTTTTTGAATGATTATAGCCTACGGAATATTTTGTTGTTCAGTGAATGGAAAATGATTAAAATAAAGTGTCATGGCAAATGGGATGCCAGATGGGAACACGTGGTCAGTTCTTACAAAGGGAAATGGTTACAGATAAAAATTATTGTTTTTTTAATAATTATCGAGCTTGTATATTTATGGGATTATCAAATTTAACATCTGTACTAATTATTTAGTTAGATCGTGAACTGAATGACTGTTAAAAGGTTAGCTTACAATTAGTTTATTGACTAATCTTTGACTACTTTTAATCTCGTCGACCGACATCAAACGGATTAAATGTCCATACGCAGTGGAACGGTAAATCACGTTTGTTCAACATTTTTTCACGCTTAATTTAGGACAAGAAACTTGATTCACAGATTCCTTTAAATTTGATAACTTTCTGCTAATCAAATTAATATTTTATTCGCACTTAGTACGTCGTTTTTGTTTAGCAAACTGCGATGCGATACCGCTTATCATATTCCCTGCTCTATGGTGATCTGTGCACACCACAAAGGTACTACTTCAGTTACAGTTGCTTTTTTGGTTTAAGCGAATATTTACTTTGCTTTATTCATTTTTAACCTCTTGCATGATAGCATCAAATTTTAACAAGAAATGGGGTGTTAACCAAAAAATGACCCAACATATTTACATTGATGTAACTTCAGTAAACCTAAAGGAAGGTATTCCTATAATTGCACTAAAAAGCATGTCTAGACTACAGTAATTCTTATTCCATGAAATAAAAAACAACAGAAAAGGAAATTGATCGCTTTCATCCATCATCTTATTGTGTAATTGGTTTTGTAACTTTATAAGAAGTTTGATCTATGGCTCATTTAACAAAGGAATAAATTTAGTTCTTTTTAACTGGTATCTTTATTGGCATGGGAAATGGAATAACTGCAGGCTTCAAATTATAAATGAAATTAAATGAGGTTTAATGTCCTACTTTCTTCAAAAACTAATGAAGACATAATGAAAGAGTAACTTTATTACTTGCTGAAACTGCCTGAAATCGGACTGAATGATCAAATTAATTAATGAAACCTATGTGACCTAGATGAAACCTAAATAATTTAATGAATTACTTACATGTATACTGGAACCTACTTGAATGAATTACTTAATGTAACCTAAATAAACACAGTACTTGAGTAATCAATTAATTGTGTGTATGCCTAAATTCACAAGCAACCTAACTGGAAACTTTAAATCATTTTCAAGAGGCAATATTGCATCTTATTCTGATTTCAACAGGCATAATATATCATCCATTTATTAATATTCAGGCTTTATTAAGCCTTTTGTGTCGAGTGGATGTTAAACCCCATATATATGTAGGCCTATAGATATCAATAGGCAAGTGTTTACTTCACTATTTTATGGGAGACATTAAAGAATGAAGACAAATCCAACTAAACATGTTCAATACTACTCTTTTCTATCTCCAACTTATATCTATAGGTTAGATTTCACCAATGTTTTCGCCTGTATCTCGAAAGATTTGCCATAGAAGAGAGCATAAATTAACCCTTTCAATGCTAGACGTAAATCCACTGCCTGTGCTAGACCCTTTTTTAAGGAAAAAAGGGAGGTTGGAACTGAATGCCAAGCAGTACTTATGGAAGCTTTTATGAAAAATCTTTTTGTCTGTTGGGATGGGCATGAGGTTGGGCTAAGAGGAAAAAATAGAATTTTGGAAATTTGCATAATAATGTAGTCACGTGACGTCATGGCGGCCATTTTGGATTGCTCATTTCTCACTAAAGCTAACACGAAAACGAATTTTTCTCCATTAAATACTTAAAAGATATTATTTTTTTCACTGGATTTTGATAAAGATATATAAAATGAACAAAAATATCAATAGCAGCCATGAGCAATGGCGCCGCGAACACGCGCATCACATCTCCCGCTGCCATGACCACGTGCGGATTGCAATACCTTGTTTTTACTTTCACTTTCACTTTCATCCCCAAGTCCTATATCATTATCAATATAGTCAGTCAATAGATCTACACGTTCGGGAATCAGGAATTACCTACGTCTTTTACGATCCAGCAGGCCAGCATTATTATCAACATCAGAATTATTGTCAGAATCTACTGCAGACACAGGGCTATCGTGTTCACATTGGGCTTGTTCATCATGCACGGGAGACATAGCTAGCCATGGGCGGAACGTCGCGCAACAAATCACACACTTCATAATACCAATCACTGTCCTGACTACTATCATTATCAAGTAACTGGAAACGAATTATGTGTATCACCCGCCTCGAAATTGTCCACGTGTTGGTCAGCAAGACGTCATTCACGACTTCGTCGAGAGTGCATCGTCTACGTTGTCACTATGCATTCCGCCATTTTACGGTTTGCCGCTTTGAAACACGTGGAAATATGTTCTAGTGTATAGAAAATACAATAGATGGCACTTGCAGTTACGGTACTAATTTTAGCGAGGGCTTTACTGAGTACACGGTAATACCGGGTACGGGTATTTTACCGACATTTTATAATACCCGGTACTACCGGGTATACGCAGTGAAAGGGTTAAGACAAATACAACCTAAAAATGTAAGCCCCCTCACCTTTGCTGGTCTCCACAAATGTTAAGTTCCATGACAAACAAGGTTACTTAAAATATATTTTTGTAAGCTTTGGAGTATTTCCTTGCCATTAAATTGTTTTGAAAGGAATTTTAAGCAAACTTTTGATAGATGAATTAGTTTGATCATGTTTTTAATCCAAATATATCATCAAATGACACAGTTTGTACACAGGAATGCATTTTTAAATGTACATGTAGGTTATATTCACCATGGTCGCAATTATAGAGAGCACAACCAAAAGACATTGTTTCCTATCAAGAGTATGTTCATCTTCATCAGCCTAGTATGTACAAAAATGTGGGATGTTAAACCCCATTTCATTTAAAGTCATTAAGAATATCAGATACAACTTTCAGAAAAAAACAAATCTAGTGAGTCACAGGAATGTATCTTTACCAACAGGAATTTTTAACTTTTAGATTTTACACTTCTTTCCTTATTCAATCAAACCAGAACTTTGCATCAGTATGAATTCTATACACATTCGAAAACACCAAATTGGACAAAACTTTTAAATTAAATTGTGTTGAAGTTTTTTATAAATAAAAAAAATAGTCTTTTTATTCGGGATTTACGAAGAAATTGAATCAATCTCTTTTCATCTTTTAGACTAAAAGAATATCCGATGGTTCATTGATAAAGTCTTATATACATATAGTCAATCGATGTGACGTACTTGTATGGCTGCGTGTCTTGTTAGCACAGCTAACTTTGTCGACTAAAATAACTCAAATTCTATCACATCAATTTGGTTGAGATAAAAGCCTGTAAAAATCTGGTCAAGACCCGAGATTTGCGATTTATTTAACAGAGAATATGAATCAATATATGTACCGGTATCATTGTTGTATGTATGTTCTGATCTCATGCATATATTTGAATTTTTCTATTATTAAATAGCTTGAAGATGCATTATGTAAGATTTCAATAAAGAGCAGACAGTTCTGGCTATAATAGTTAACCATGCAAAATACACCCACATTTTGTAAGAGATGAACAAGTTTTGTAAAAATCGGATAAAATATGTGACCTGTAGTGTGTCCACATACAAAATATTAACAGTCACGGATGGACAGCGTGACGACAATATAATGAAAAGGGAATTATATACCAGTATTGAAAATTTCAGTCAAATTACTTCATTCTGAAATGAGTTATGACCATTGGAAGAATAGTGTAGTCACGATTGTCATTGCAAACAAATAAACAAAGCCTCGATTATCCATTTTTTAATTAAATCTTTAAATGGTTTGAATCTGTTAAAAATTACAACCATCCGATGGTCAATTAACTTTAAAATCCAGACCCTAAAATCATAAATTGTTGAAAATCAATATACTCTATATTCTCATATTTAGAAATCGGTGAAATTTGATAGACATCTTCAAATATTTAACATTAGATAGAGAACTAGTCATTCTTGCTATAACAGTTATAAAACAGATAATGAAAAATTAATATATTGAAAATTTCTGTCAAATTACATTATTTCGAGCGAAGTTATGAGTGTTGACAAGATATAGTCTTGATTTTCCAGTACCAATGCTATTACAAAAAAACAAGACATCGCTTCTCCATTTTATTGTTTATTCATTCAACAGTGCAGCTATTCTAATCCATTGAATATCACAGCCTTCCAACGGTCTTAGAGAGTTGATTATGGGCTTTTTAGTGTATAAATGTCTAATTAATGATTTATATCATTTGAAGCCTAAATAAAAAGACCTACAAAAGGCAGACATAGCTTTTACATAATGCATAATTAATATGATGATTACCAATTATACATCAATAAAACCTCCAAAAATAATCTTATCCAATGTTATCCAACAACCCTGGGACAAAATATTTCATGAAGTGTCATAAATGATAACTCATCTTGGCAGTAAACATGACAACACTTCCATCTTATAATTCTACTGGGAGTCATATTTACCATAGGTGTAAATATTCCATGTACAAACTCATTCTTATTTTATGAAATGAGACAGATCTATTGATTGGTTAAATATAGTTTCAAACTCTTATTAAATGGTTATTACAAGTTCAGTCACAAAAATCCTATCCCGGTTATGTAATGTTATGTAATCCATACATCAAAATAAATGACTAATTATTTATTGAAATTCACACCTGTTATGCATGTTTATGATGACAGTTAGGGTTTTCCTATAATGCTGGGATCAGTCAACAATTCTATCAATGTTGTAGTGGAACCTTTATTATACATGTATATGGAGGGTTGGTTGGTCGCGTGGTCCGATGCATGACCTTTAGATCATAAGTTTTGTCATTGCATTGTTTCGATCACAAGTTTCTACGTGACAAGGAGAAGGGTTGCCTGCCCGACCTCATGGATTTTCTTTAGATCATTCAGTTTCCTCCCACTCCTACAGATCCCTATGCACAACTAAATTGCTGAAATAAAATAGGTTGCCAGGCCATGAAACATACGCCCACAGTAGATAACTTGTCCAAGCAGTCGACAATGGTTGTCGTATAGTTATTCTTTTGTTAAGTAATTGGGGGCATTTACAAGACAATTTCATACAGATAAGATTTTAATTTTCATCGTTTACGGCTTCCCAAGATTCTACAAACTGAAAGAAAGGTCTTACGTCTAGAAGTAAATTACAGAAACTGTTGAAATTTGACAGGCTTCTCGTTTCACTAATTTAAATAATGCATATAACTTTCATACAGATCAGATGATAACTTTTGTCATTTGACTGCTCACAAGGTTAAATAAAGTAAAACAAGGGCCATAACTCTAGAGGTACTTACTGGATGGAAATTGCTGAAATTCAAAAGATTTTTTGTTTCACTAATGCATATAAATTTCATAAAGACTGGATGTTTACTTTCATCATTCGGGTGTTCACAAGGTTAAAAAAAAGTGAAACAAGGGCCATAACTCTAGAAGTATTTATTGGGAATTGCTGAAATTCAATAGGCTTGGCTTCTTTGTTTCACTAATTTAAATGATGCATTTACAGGCCTTCACGTTTGAGGCGCGCAGTTGCTCTCACATGCCATCACTAACCATGATCCTAATCGAGGTGCATATTTTATGCTCTCTTTGGTCCTCCGTAATTGTTCTCCAGACCTGCATATTTTGTTTCCACAAAAAAATGTTAGAAATCACAAAATATACATGGCATGAGCTCTGTGACAAAGTGCTTAATTTTCTATTTTATAAAATACAAACTATTATTTAAATGCTGTCGACTTATTGACTTCAGCTCGTTTTAATAATATATGATATCGGTTTTTCAACTATATACATTGTATGCTTTGCTCTAAACACATACGCACTTATAAAATACTATCAATTCCACATGTATATTTTATATCAGTCAGTGAAATTAAGATAACTTGTAAATGCCTTATAAAGTAATGAGCTTGTGTGTGAAGTAAAAGTTATATAACCACCAGTTTAGTGACAGAGAGAGACGCAGAGAAGAGACACAGGCGAGAATCGAGCAGGGAGAAGAAGAGAGTTTAGCTGTTGCAGAGGCAGAAGGGCATAATGCTTGAAATCTAGTCATATACTATATTAATGTACCGTGTTGATGTTTGATTTATGTTCGTAGGTATTTATGTTCCTGTTCCCGATGTACATGTAAATAAATAATACACTTACATGTACTAAACTGATTTATTTTATCACTAAGATAGTGTTAGACCTCAGCGGGTATTATTCATGTTCACTTCTCATTTATTTCCCTTGAATTAGCTCTGTACCGATGTCAATCGCGATCACACAATATTTCAATTTGTAATCATTTTCTTTCACAACCCAAAGAAACATTCAGTGACCGGGAAAGTAAATATGTCTTACACACCAAAAATATATCCATTCGAAATTATTATTTGCTATTAATAAACATCGGTTAACATATTTTCTACTAGACCATGATGCACAACTCTATCATGCAAGAGCTAAATCTGCCAATTGTAGGTCTTTCTTTAGGCCTGAAATGTTGTCTAAATCAGTAATTAGACATTAATTAACTTATCCAGAACATAAACAACTCTCGATGGCATTGCTAGCCTGCGATATTTACTGGATTAGAACCCAGTCTGCTGCTTCTGATTAAATCAAAAAATGGATAATCGAGACTATGTTTAGTAATGATGATCAAGGCTAGGCCCAAAATTCAATCGCTAAATACTTGGTTCAGGGTGGATCAATTTGACTGAAATTTTCAGCAAATTCCCTTTACATTATCTAGTTTTTAACTATTATAGTGATAACTACCAGCTCTTTATCTAATTTCCCATAATGTATCTTTAAGACTCCATTTTGATATTCTTAGCTATAGCGGCATTATTCTATGATCTCTTGAAGGCACCACAGGCCTGCCATACATGTACATGTATAAAGGCTATTCATACTACAACAATAGTAAAATGTTGGTGCAAATACTTCCACGGTTAATTTTGGTGAGACAACTTCCACAGTTAATTTTGGCGCAGAATCTTCCATGCTTGACACTGATGCGAATACCAAACAGAAATTGATAATAAGCGTAAGTCGTCTGCCATGGCTTTTGACGAGTGATTAAGCTATCAATGTAATTTTAAAATACTGTTTTATGAAAAAGATAAACGATGTTTAAACATCATGAACTATGTATTCTTATCATTTTCTATTATAAACAAAGGTAGGTTATTACAGAGGAATATTACTGACATGAACTTTAACCCGGTATGTGAATTAAATTAGGAAAATTATCAAGGTGCATCTATTTTTCTTTTTATTCTAAGCATAAACATAATATAGTAATAGGGCCTACATTAAGAACATTACTTGTGATTACATTTATCATCTCCTATCCTTATTTCCAGGAGAGCGATTTCCATTTTATTCTGATCCCTTGAGAACTTTTTTCAGATCAGATGATAACTTTCGTCATTCGAGCCTTGACACAGTTCAACAAAGGGAAACAAGGGTCATAACTCTAGACATAATTAACGGAAATTGCTGAAATTCACTAATTTGAAGGATGCATATAAATTCATATAGATGAAATAAACAAACATTATTGAAATTAACCCTTTCAATGCTAGATGTAAATCCACTGCCTGTGCTAGATCCTTTTTTGAGGAAAAAAGTGTGTTCGGAACTAAATGCCAAACAGTACTTATGGAAGCTTTTATGAAAATTCTTTTTGTGTGTTTGGATGGGCATGAAGTTGGGCTAAGAGAAAAAAATAGAATTTTGGAAATTTGCATAATCATGTAGTCACGTGACGTCATGGCGACCATTTTGGATTTTTCATTTCTCACTAAAACTAACACGAAAACGAATTTTTCTCCATGAAATACTTATGGGATATTGTTTTTTTCACTGGATTTTGATAAAGATATATAAAATGAACAAAAATATCAATAGCAGCCAGGAGCAATGCCACCACGAACACGCACACCACGTCTCCCGCTGCCATGACCACGTGCGGATTGCAATACCTTGTTTTTACTTTCACTTTCATCCTCAAGTCCCATATCATTATCACTATAGTCAGTCAATAGATCTACACGTTCGGGACTCAGGGATTACCAACGTTTTTTACGATCCAGCAGGCCAGCATTATCATCAACATCAGCATTATCGTCAGAATCTACTAAAGACATACTACATACATGTAGGGCTATTATGTTCACACTGGGCTTGTTCATCATGCACGGGAGACATAGCCATAGGCGGAAGATCGCGCAACAAATCACGCACTTCATACTACCAATCACTGTCCTGACTACTATTATTATCAACTAACTGGAAACGAATTATGTGTATCAGTACCGGCCTCGAAATTGTCCACACTGTCTTGGTCAGCGAAGATGCCATTCACGACTTTGCCGAGATTGCATCGTCTACGTTGTCACTATGCACTCCGCCATTTTACGGTTTCCCACTTTGAAACACGTGGAAATATGTTATGGTGTATTGAAAATACAATAGATGGCACTTGCAGCTACGGCGCTAATTTTAGCGAGGGCCATACTGAGTACCCGGTAATACCGGGTACGTGCATTTTAACGACATTTTATAATACCCGGTACTACCGGGTAGACGCAATGAAAGGGTTAAAGAGGCTCCTTCATCTTAATGATGTAAATAACATATACCAATTTCAAACAATCAGATGATAAATGTAGTCTGTAGAGTGTTTACAAGAAATTGTTGACGGTGGACCCACCTACTACAGATACCTTTTCTTCTCCTCCCTCCCTCCCCCTCTCTCCTTATTGTATTATTGTATATGTATTAATACTAGGGCTTCACTGTAATGCTGATGTCGAGGTCAAAGATAATCACTACATCCTCATAATATTGGGAGCCATAGACTTAACTTTGTACATGGAAAACAGACTAATATGTGTTTTGCGGTTATTATTTATTGATACTAGGACTTAACTATAATGATAATGTTAGGATTAAGCATCATCACTACATTCTCATAACAGTTGGAGCCATAGACATAACTTTGCACATGGAAAGCCAACTAATACCTCTTTGTGTTTTGTCCTAGATTAAATGCCAATTTAGGTTTGATCCTCTGCAGAGATTTGCTGATAGTCAGCAACCGATCCACCAATCATGGAGAATATTAGTTGAATTGCATATTTACATCATGATTGTCAGGGAAAACTATAAAAACAAACATGAATATATTTCACAATTCAGTTATAGAATTTAAATAGAGTGAGAAAGAGAACTTGGGTTTAATGCCTACTCGACACAAACTAAGTCATTTTGGGACTAACATAATGATACAGTTATATTTCAATTATTTGCTTGTAGAGTTCTTTAGCAGTATTGGGGAAACTTGAGTACCTGGAGAAAACCCCCAAGGTTGAATAGGCCACCATACTCCTTGTCACGTACAAGCAGGGAATCAAAACCATGCCATCTGACTCAATGACAGACCTCATGATCTAAAGGATGCGTGTTAGACCATTCGACCTCCCAGAAATTCAAAATATATGGGGAAATCTAGAAAATAAATATGGAGAGAGAAAAAGTATTTAACATCAACTCAATTCAAACTAGGTAATTTTGTGACTTAACATGGTTGCATCCTATTTCAATAATTTCCTTGAACGTATGGGTCTTTAGAAGTGGGAGAAAACTGGAGGACCTGGAGAAAACCTTCGAGGTTGGACAGAGAACCCTACTATAACCTACAAGAGGGGAATCGAAGCCACGTCACTGGACTCAATGACAGACCTTACGATCTAACGCACATGCTTAAACCAATCGGCCACCAAAAACCCCAAATTAATTTGGGGAAGGGTATGGCTGGCATTAGAAACTGTTTAAATCCTCTTAGAATAGAACAATCTTTCTGTAGCTTGACTATTGGGGTTAACCCAAATTGAATACTAGTCGGTTAATGTAGTCCTATATATTTAGATTAAAATACACATTTAACCAAGATTCAGCATGGATCATACTATGACGAGATTTTAAGCCAGATGAAGTAAATGTCTGATGATCAAAAACACTGGTGACTGGACTAGAAGCAATGATCTGCCCCGAGTGAAAGAGGTCAATCAGGTTTGACTGTAGTCATCTTACATCAATATTCCATTATTTTGGCAACCATTGAAAATCAATAAGAAGAAGAGAAAGATGGAAGCTATCACATAACTGAATAATGGTTGTAAGATATCAATCAAGATTGGAATAATTCCTCATCAAATCCTGTTCGATAACAACCACCAATAGAATTGTTTAAAGCAATGTGTGAGTATTAAATAATAAGAAAGATACTCTTTTAACACATTAAATTATCAGATTACCGAGATAAAGCACAACCATATATATCTACCATATTATGTGTATGACACAGGCTGATCTTTTATTCAGAATCATAATTTGATCAGACAACGTCAGTGATATGTGTGCAGAGGTTTGGTGATGCCAGCAGCCAACTCCTTGATTATATCCTCCCCACCCCACCCTCCAAAGACTCCAAGTACTTGTATAGGGCCTATTACCAAGAAATCAGAGAAAGAAAGATATTTTATAATTAAATGTGTAAAAACATTTGCAAACAACAACGGAAAATGGTATCATCCTTATCTCAATCCAAGACTATAACTAAAAGATAAATTTGCAATGAAAACATTGGTGTTTTTACCAAATTCTACTGAAATAAATATATCAATGCACTGAATCCTTCAAGAAACTTATAAAACCTATTTAAACTAGTAAAATTATTTTTTTTGTCTAAAACAAACATGCATTTCTGATTTAATAGAAAAAAAAACAAAATATAACATTTTGTCCAAGATTATACCAAGCTAGTCCAATTATATTTGATATATTCCAGATTCCCAGTTAATAATATGAATAAAATAGAAATAAATAACCATTATCATATTACAGAGTAAATCACCAAAACATGCCTTCAAAATAAAACAAAGTATTAAATTATTTGAACATAATTGCATAGATTAATAAAAGAACCTTAATAAAAAAAATTAACAGAATTTGGGCCACAACCGAAGCAAGAACATAAAAATTATGTATCGATAAAAGTTCTGTTTCCTGTAAACCACCATTACCAACTGTTTCTCCCACAACCATATTACATAAGACCATACCATATACATTTAAATATACTTTAAACTTACATAATCATCGTCTATTTTAACTTATTTACATATTTTAGAACTGAAATATAAATAGAATTAGCAGACATGTTAATAATACTTTAAAATATTGCAACAGAATAAGGAGTTACATCTTATTTAATCAGTCTTTCACGTTTACAAAATGGTGCCGGAGCCATAAAAAAAACAAAAACACGCCAATTTTAAAATTGAGAAAAAAAGCTCCCGTAAAAAAACTCTTAATTATATTGTAAGAGTAATTCTACATTTTCTTACATTATGGAGAGCCAAATTGTATTTAGGCTTTAGTTTTGTCTCATATTCTCTTTATTATATGTCATTGATATGTTCCACTTATTTTCGCCAGTTTGATCATCTCCAGACATATTGATAGCGATAATCAACATAATGCCAATGAGAGTGAAAGAGAACTGAAGTTTAACGTCCACTCAACACGAACTAGGCCATTTCAGGACTAACATATGGTTCAATTGTATTTCAATAATTTGCATGCACGTACATGTAGGGGTATTCAGCAGTGGAAATCACACAGGTTTGGATAGTCAACCCTACTCCTTGTCACGTACAACTGGGGAATCGAAACCACGCCAGTTGATTCAATGACAGACCTTATGATACAGCACACACACGCTAACCATTCGGCCATCCAACCCCCTTACAACGCCAATGAGGCAAGCGGTACATGAAAACATTTTAAACAACGTAATGTTATTATTAGATGTGTCATTCTATCATTCCCACGGATATTCTCCATCAACATCCGGCTACATATAAGGCTGTCAAGTAACATCGTATTCTATTGGCGGATTTTAGACTTCTATCCAATTAAAACAAGCCTTACATTAGCATTCAATATGTTTGGTGAATAATTATGGCAGCCCTAGTTTAACCCTGGAAATGCTCATAGCTCAAAGGAGCAGGTCACTATACTCAAACATGCAGTTTTAAAAATAAGCAAAAACTGAAAGTACAGTAGTTTATGAATCTCAAAATTTAGGAGAGCAATTTAGCTAATTTGCGGGCGTATTTAATGACTCCCCTGAAGATAAGTCCAGGTGCGTAGGGAGGTGCAAGAGCGAAAGCGCACAATAAATGTGAAGGACTGATATAATTACTAGGACATGATGAGCCGTGTCACAGAAGGTATGGTTATTAAGACGGTATAAGTGGCTAGCAAACACCACATTATGACCTGAAGCCACATAACATAAGGTTTATCAGAATTATCCCTTCCACTGCTTAGCTCTATCTCCAGGTGCCAAAGACTTAGTCATACATGAATATCTGTTAGTTCCAATTAGATCAGAAATGAAATGGATAAATGTATATCTCACACTAGGATTATTTAAGGACTACAAGTAGTATAAGTTTTCTGACTATTTAATAAAAATCCCCCCATCCAGACAAATCTTTTAAGGTCTTAACACCTTTAAGTACAATTATCATACATGTTTCACATGAAAGACAATAGTTATTTCAGGAAATAATTGTGGTAATGCTTGAATGCTTCTATCAGCTTATCTTAATTTTGTCATCAAAACTAGTACTACACATACACCTTATCTCACTTAAAAATGACAGGACATGTCCATTACTGTCCAAGCTTATTTGGCGCAACTCTGATCAAGCTTATGTTGATTTGTGACTCTATCTCCAAAATTGTTGATCGGAAATGGCTGAGAGTAATGTCTGTCAGTCGAACAAAAGCTTCAGTCTATAAACTTATTCTTCATGTTTTGCTAAAATATCGCCTCGTATTTAAATGGAAAGTGACTAAAGTCACATGACTTTTCACACCATATATTAGTGAAAATGACAGGTATATAATCTGTATTTATAGATATTTTGTCATCATGATGTACATGTATCAACAGGCAAAAGTATTATTGTCTTGATCATAATAATACAAAATAATAGAACTAAATTTGGTGAAATATAAGATGTAAATGTATCCTCATTATACCAGACGGTTTAAATCATCACTTTGCAGAGAGTGCTTCATATATCAGTAATTAAATAATGGATACTATGCATTAATGGTAATTTTACACACTGAAAAATTAGGCACTTCTAATGAGCTTTTATCATAAATACATGCGAAGATCTATCCATCACATCAATTCTTCAACAATCAGTGTGTTAAAGGGGGAATACAAGCAGGAAATTCTGCTTTATTCTAGACATTTTTACAGAGTATTACAAAGAATCACCAATTCCTAACGCGGAGCTTGTCCAAATATTAATTGTTCTTCCCTCTTGTGAAGTGTCAAATTCTTCACAAAAGCAATGTTGATTAATAAATAATTAAGGATCTCCAGTAATTAGTCAGTGAATAATATATTCACAATTAGAATATGTTTTCTATCATTTAAATGGCAGAAAAATAAAATACAGCTGATTTCCTTAGACTCTCACTTTAAGTTCTACTGAATTCTATCTGATTAATGTGTTTCTAATTTGATAGTTTGTGCCGAATAGTCTATCAATTATATGTAAATTATTTATGTAAGAATTTATTTAACTGATTTTATCAAGTGTCCAAGTGCATTATTGAATACTAACAATTTCATACTTTTAGCTCTAATGAGGATTCATGTGATCTAATTGTTCCATTATGATTACGATACAAAAATAGGACTAAGAGTATGACTACCTTAATCTTATTAGAGCATTTTATATAATGGAATTTTGGAACATTGTGCATCTCCATTAACCAGAATATCAGCAAATATAAAACCCTAATTATTTGTGTTGAGTTCTGTTCTGAAGGATTAGATATTTGACATACAGATTTATTTGTTGTAATTATATATTGGTAAACAGATCTAGATTCAATGGTTTTCTTTTACCCCAAGAAATTGCATAAAATCACAAACTTTCTCTACTAATATTTTATTACCATGATAAATCACTTTATTGTGGTTTGAAACCAGTATTAACAATTTTGTCCCAACCCCTGTGAAACTTTCCATCTTCCCATGAATGTACTTGTTTTAATAACCAATAAACTCAAAAGCGTTTTCGTGTAAATCTGTGTAACCTTTATTTCTATAAAAACCTTGATATACAATGTATCTTGACCCGCGCAGTATATAATTTTTACAGTGAAGTCTCCTCTCATACGCAGACATTCCATTACATCTACATGTATGTTAATTTGAAAATATTATTTCTAAGTATTTTCTATTCATTAACCATCTATACAATCTGAAAAATCTTTCAGTTTATCCTGAGTCACTCAGCAGTATTTACAATACAGCCTATCTTCCATATATAAATTTAACACAATGACATATAGAAATTGGAGCTTAACAGCCAATAACTTTGGATCCTGTTTCCCACAGTTTACTTTTTTTCAGGGTTCTCAATTCTTTAAGTTAACAATTTTCTTATGATGTCACACAATCTGAATTAAATACAGATCCTATTTCGTTTTGTCTTTTATAGTTCAAAATTTTGTCTTTTACTTGTCTTTACTACACTAGGATCTAAAAGAGTTGTTATATTACTGGCGTTTTGACTGAAGTGAGGGATGAGAAAATGAAACAGTCTGTTACGGTGACTTCTTGGCGTGCCATGCGCGAAACTGTGGATAAACGACTAGAAACGTCAACGCTGATTGATTAATCAATGTCTGATGTCATAGGGTCAAAAGCCACTCATACGAACCCTAACACAACCTACCAGTACAACTTGTTAGATCTTCATATAGTGTAGTCCATCGAAAGTATAAAAAAAACGCAATGAAATACAGATCTGTATTTTAATCAGATTGGATGTCACACAACATCAACGTTACTTTTTGTTCATTTTAACACAGTGTTTATATACCTCACTTTAAAGGTTAAGTTTATGTGATACACATGTACATGTTTAAAGTTCTACTTTTTTAGTTTCTCTTCCCATCTAAACAACTAGACATTCCTTGTCAGACGTTTCATCCTTCACTACTAATTTGGGGATATCAGACTGGAAAACCATGAGGAACGTTCTCCACATCACCGAGACTGAACCCAGAACTTCCTCGTTGATGAACCTTATACTAAAATTTTATGACAAGTATGTTGTTGTTTGCTTTTATTATTGAGAAAGTTAATAAAATAAATGTTACTACAAATATTTCAAATAGGTCATGTTTCATAAATACACTGTATAAGAATTATTGACTTGAATTTTCCATAAATATATACATGTATCTCCACCTGATTAATGTATATCGTTGAAAACCAATAGGATTCTTTGTCAGATGAATATAATTTTAAACCACTGTGCATAACTTGCAAGTTAATCAGATAATAACTTCAGCCTTTAGAACATCCACAAATTTTTTTTCAAATCGATGAAGGACCATAACTCTGACAGTAACCATCAGAAATTTTTTAAATATGCGTCATGACTCATGTATAAATTTCAAGTCAAACTCAGAGGATTACTAGTATTGTACCTTCATGTAGAGCGTCCACAAGATTTGTGTAATTGATTAGAGGGGATAACTCTCACAGAAGATGCATTTATTTCGGTTGATTATGTTTATTATCATCACATATATTTTTCCGGCAATTTTGGAAAATGTTCTTGACCACCTGCTCTCTCTCAGTCTCAACCCCTTCCCACCCTCTACTATAAAATCCGGATCCAACCACCATGTAATTTATAATAAAGTGACTTTGAGAGAATACATGTATCTGCTGATATAAAAAAGTAACAATTAAACAATCTGATTAAAATACAGATCTTTATCTCGTTTCGTTTTTTTTTTAAATACTTTCGATGGCCTCTACTACATGAAGATCTGACCGGTTGTAGTTGAAGGTTGCGTCAGGGTTTATACGAGCGGCTTTTTACCCTAAGACGCCAGACACTGATTAATCAATCAGCATTGACGTTTCTAGTGGATTACCCACAGTTCCGTACACAGCACATCAAGAAGTTGTTGTAACAGACCATTTCATTGGCTAATCCCTCACATCAATCAGGATTCGGGTTATATAACAACACCTCCAGATCCTTGTGTAATAAAGACAAGTAAAAAATGAAATGAAATATGATCTGTGTTTTAATCAGATTGACATTTAAATTCAATGATACATGGAGCCATTTGTATTATCAAGAACAAAACCATACAATATAAACAACACAAGATTCACCAAGAAAAAAGATCCCCTAATATAAAAATTTTATGCCGAGAAGCAATGATATAAAATTTCCGGAAGATATCTGCTTATGTGAGTAATAGTAGCAGGATGTAAATATAATAAGAATGGCGACCGGAAATGAAATATCTGAAGAACTGCTCGTAGAGAAACAAAGGCAGATTACATCAAATTAACAAAGTGAAGTGTTTTATCACCGATTTCAAAATCTTATTTTATGAGGTAGCAAATGACAAATCACGTCTTCTTAACTAGGAATTGCTGCACCAAAATTACTAAGAAAACAAACTCCTATGAATGATTTTTCCATTAAATGGATTTTTTCTGCAAGCATTAAAGTTTTATGGAAACAGAATCCAAAATTATATTGGAATGAAATCTAAAGGTCAACTCGTAAGTGTCAAGTCTTTCTCGAAAGGTTACATTTCGTGGTCAATTAACTGTTAAAAAAAAAAATAAAACCCAGAAAAAAAAGTTTATCAATACTTCAGCATGATTGAATCTCGTCCCTTGGTCTCCGGACATGAGTTGGTGCTTTTCTCGTCTATTCCTGATGTCTGACTGTGGTGCCCTTGCTAATCTATTTTTATGCACCCACATTGAATTGTGGTTGTATATTGTGATCAGCCCCGTTTGCCTGTCAATCCATCCACCCGTCTGGCATTTTTAGAGGTCAAAGTAAATTTTATCATCAGACTGTTTGAAATTGCTTTGAAATTTAAACACAGAGTTTTATGTTCCTACCCCCATACCAATGTGGGCTTATAATAGTTCAGTTGATACATGTAAGTAACATATGTGTGAATGGGCTCTAGACAACATTTTGATTTATAAAATAAAAAGCTCTTTATTATAATTGGTATAATTTCTGGGGAATCAGTGGTTTATTTCTTCAAAAAAAAACAAGTTTTATCATTAAAAAGAATGGTATTGGATGCCAGAATAAAGAATTGGCATCTTTCAATAAAGGTGAGCTATTTATAATTATAATTATATTCTTTCTGAAAACAGAACATATGTATTATGTAGTTTAACTGGACAAGGATTTGCATGTTTAACCCGAGACAAAGTACATGTACTAAATTTCAACAGGGTTCCTCTTTTAGACTTGCTGAACAATACCAGCAGGTTTCAAAAATATGTACATGTTACGTTTACGTTACATACATTACAATATACATGTACATGTATATTATTGTCAACATTTCTGATTCTGGTAAAAAAAATTCAATCTGGAAATACAGTCTTTTAGCTAGACAATCTGATATGGACAAATGAGCAGATGATGCTCAGGTGGCACATAAAGTTGCCTCCTCGACACATAAACACATCCAACCAAGAATACTACTTAATTGAACTTCACATAAATATGACCTGACATTTTCTAACTAAAGTACAAAAATCCCATCAGTGACAACTCCTTTTTAAAGTAATTTAAAATTGATGAAAAGATGAAAGTTTAATGAATGTGCAAGTAGGAGTTTTTCTGGGTCGCTTGATCAACTTAATGGGAAGTTGAAACCAACGAGCCAACTATTTGTTCATACCCGATTTTTTACTCAATATTTTCTAGTCAATAGATTTACGTCATCACAATTCTTTTTTTAATCTGGAGGCTAATTTAAGAAACTAGGAGGCATTTTGAATTCCCACACGTGTTATTCTCTAACGCTGTTTAGAGCGATTGTAACAAGAATATCAATATTGCTCCTACTATATCAACACACTTTTGTGATAATTAAAATGGAAACAACACATATTTTAAAGTGACGCTCTAGATTAAACATCCATAAATCTTTCAACTGTCATTATTTACATGTGATAAGCCATGGATGGTTAAAACCGCTAATTTCTTTGTTATGTTGATTTCAAAGGTTAAAACACAAATGTGAAAGGAAATTAGGCACATATACACAATCATGTACATGTATATACTTACCATCGTCACAGACTTCTTCGGGTCCACAAACATTAGCAACAAGACAGCCTGCAAAATATCAATTAATATTAATGGGTTAATTCTTTTTTTTTAAAGTTTCATTTGTTATTAAAAATAGTAATACATGTACATGTAGTTTTATTTCTTTTTCTTTTTTTTTTAATGGCAACAGTATTTTATTTCAAATGGATGAAAATGATCTGGGAACAGCATAGCCTATGTCATCCCGCTCCCCCAAATAGTTACATTCAATATCAAATGTGATGAGTTTCATTTCATTTAATATTGAATGAGAAAAGTTTCATTCAATATCATATGAGAAGAATTTCATTTAGTATTAAATGTGACAATTTTCATTCAATACAATATTGAACAAAAGAAATTACAAGACTACCCTCATTGAATTGTTAAAGTTAGTAAACTTGTGAATGTTATCAATAAAGCTGTCTGTTATTATACATTGACTAAATGCACTTTAAAGATAAAAATTAAACATGTTATTGACAATGGTACATGTACATGTGCGTCTTGTAGTTTTAAACCTTATGATGGAACATAGACAGCATGATCATGTATATACCACCAAGTTGAGTGGAAGAACAAAGCAGTTACTAATTAATGGTTGTATGTTTGATCCTTACTGACGTCAAATCCTTGTTTTGAACAATTTGTTTCGAACAAGACACTTTATCCACCTATTCCAGCTGTGAAACGACAAAGGGTACTATCACAATGGATAGTGCATGTTACACAAAAGCATGTTGCAACTAACAGGCAGCATGGTTGGAGCATTATAAAAATCTCAGAGATAAAGGGAGGCAACCAGACTTTACCAGAATCTTAGAATCTGGGTAATAGTGCATAGTCCTCCGAGTATGCTTATAAGGTAGTGTGGAATTTAGTTTGTTATAACAATCATCATTATTATTATATGTTACTGTATATCATAATAAAACTCCACCCTCTAAGAATATCAAGAAAAGCATAATTATTAACAACATATACAGCTCTCAACAAGCCAACAGTGAGGCTGATGTCCCCCGCCGAAATAGGAAAATAATTAGAGGACACATACATGTATAAATTTATCACAAATTATCTTTTACAAAGTATTGAACAATCAAACAGTATATCTTTACTTATAGTCTAAGCATACAATGTTTTTGATGGAATAATTATAGCATATTAAGGGGAAAACATGCTCTATGCCTACAGATCTAGAGTTTGGTTGTATCAACGGGTCTATTTTCCATCTTGCTGCAAGTTGTGCCAAGTTCACTGTTTTCTTTCTGTCATTAAATGTCAATTCATTATTGCATACTACATATTTAATTAATTTATAATAGTTTCTTTTTCAATTTGAAGTATCAACCAATCAAATTGCTTATCTCTGCTTACCCTAAGCGGAAAATGCTCATCTTCGAACTCCATCAAGGCATTGACCTAATAAACACATACACCAAGTTTGAACATTCTAGCTCAATTAAAAGTTATCGTGTCCCAAAGCATCAACCAATCAAATTGCTTATCTCTGCTTACCCTAAGCAGAAAATGCTCATCTTCGAACTCCATCAAGGCATTGACCTAATCAACACATACACCAAGTTTGAACATTCTAGCCCAATTAGGAAGAGAGTTATCGTGTCCCAAAGCATCAACAAAGCATCAACCAATCAAATTGCTTATCTCTGCTTTCTTCGAAAGGCGGGGGACAATTAGAAGATGGGGGAGGTGGGCTCGCCATGGGGAAATGTGCATGCCTGTCCAATATTTCCTAGATTCCCACTTAGTCTACATGCAGGTCTATCCTCCTCCGTTTCGCCATTTAAAAACAGTAATATTTGGAATCTAGTATGATTGCTAATTGACATGTGCATGTATGGTAAATATACACAAGAAAGTACCGATATATCACTATATAGATCAATATTTCTGTTTAAAATTACAGATGCTATCCTGCGTACAATCTTGTTACTGAAGAACTCTACAACGCAATAAATCAAATTGATGGTAGATCCATTTGGAAATAATAAGACAAGGCTTTTAACATGTCAGCTATTCACACAAAACTCAATGACCTGGGGCTGAATCTAGCCAAACTTGACTTTTTAACTTTGACTAAAATAACCAGCATGACAAGAATCCAGAAAGTACACGGATATGATGAAAGGATTTAGAAATCTTTGATCAGAGTATTTGATCAGAAATAATTACAGCTCTTTAATGACAACAGGTTAAAATGGGTTTATGTCACATGTCATCATGGAGAATGGAAATTTAGAGAGTGAAGCTACATACATGTAGATTAGCAGTTTACAAACGAATATACATGTATCGTTTGTATAAATACACTATAGGAATTGCATAGCTTGCACATGGTGTTTGTTTTTTTATAAAAATGTGTTAATTAATGTAGGATATGCAACATGGGAATTACCAAACTCGGAAACGTGTACTTGCTAATTCTATTGATTCTCTTGTTATTTATAGTAAATACAAGCCATGAAGCACATGCTTTGTTTATGGTTGGAATATATTATGTAATTCAGGATCCCAATTCTTGATTCGCAGTCCTATACATGTAGATATGAAAACCTCCATAGATACATGCATATGTAGCCTATTCAATTAACTTTACCTACAAGTAGCAACAATTTAATAGAGGATGGTTTTAAATAATTGCTAGAAAGTATTGATCATTGTTCCAAAATTACACACAGTTAAATGATTTCTAACAATAATTCAACTGAAGGGAATTAAATTTTTGAAATGAAATGAAATGTTGTTTTTTTTATGTCCTATTTTTCTGCAATCAATTTTTGATACATGTAATGTATATCTTTTGTTGTGTAAGAATGAATGATATGGGGTTTATTGTCTATCAACCCTATACTCCAGTCATTATCAGAATTTTTATACATTGATGAGAACTTGTCTAGATATCACCATTTATCTTGATTTTAATTCCAACTAAAGGATTTGTATGTACACTACAGTGTTTTCATGGATGAATGGACTTTTGTCCAAACAATTGTGTGGTAATGGTAAATTAGATATCAATCATGAATAGATGGAACCAGACTTGAAAACCATGTACCGAAGTAGAGTTATGGATTATTATGTCCCAGTCGGAGCAAAACAGTAGGGCGTTAAATCCCATTTCATTTCATAAACATAGCCTTTATCGTTGTTTCAGATTTTACAGGAATACATGTCGAATACAATGCAAATGGAATGTCAAATGTAAGAAAATGTAAGACAAATGGAGTTTCTGCATTTCATTGAGTGGGCTAATGAAGATGGGCAGACGCCATGCAGTGTGCTATGCTGGATAATTTATCTGCACAGAGGCGCCATGACCTGTTCTTATTCAAATTCCAACTGTCAAGGGATCTTTTACATGCCCAACAATTTGTACACTGGCCATCGCTTTTCCATCCTACATCACTGACACGGGGGGAACCAGGCAGCAACAACCTAACACAGGGAACGAACACAGGACCTCCAGGTTAGCGTGCCAACGTCTGACTTGATCTCGGCATCCATGGACTAAACCCAGTTACCATTTAAAGTGAATTTTCAGAGGAAAAAAAACATGGCAAAGTCAAATAACAGGTGCAATTTGTTTGTCAAAGCATTTTGGGAGAACTTTAAAGGTAAAAGAATACATACATATACATGTACCATAAAAAAGCAACTTGCATTTAGAAAATAGGCCTACCCGATTCTCTATTTTCAGCTCCAATTGCAATTACAACTTTAGCATATTAAATAAAGATGTCAACCATAATCAGGTGTAAACAATGAGGACTCCACATCAACAATCTTATTTTCAAACAGCAAGATTTGAGTTTTTAGTGTGGCTTTGTTTTTAGCCAATCAAATTACATGTAGCCCATTATGGTTCACTCCAAAACAGATCATAAACTAATCCAAAGTGTGACCAAATTGTTCCTGGAAATTGGTTCACAGCGTGAAATCAGATCGAGGTTTTCCCATGTACATTGTCAATTTGAAACAACACTTTTTTGCTCAGTTTCAAAGTGGGTTACTATATTTTGCAAAATAATCTCATATGTCATAGTGTCGTCAAGCTTGATTGGCACTTGGAACTGCAGCATGCAGTTGTCCATATCATGTTAAGTGAAACATTAATAAAGCAGCATTATGCAAGATTTATAAGATTTATAGAAAGAACTGATAGTTCTTGTTATAGAATAGTTTAGAAATAGATCAGGCCTATTATTAGCAGTCTCCATGAGTGATGTCAAGCATTTTAGGAAAATTTTGACTTGATCAGTCATATTAGCATTTAACTCAGATGATTATGGGCTTGTTATGTGAATAAATTTCTAAATAATGCTAAGCAAGAAAAATGCCATACAATAGGCGAACCTAGCTCTCGCATTATAACATGAGCCATAAATCTTAGTTTCCCTTAAAGTACACTGCTCTAAATAAATTTACATATATCAATGTATCATGGTCTCAAAGGAGTTTATGGTCTCACAAAATATCCATTAAATTATAAGTAACTGTAATTTCATTCTTTTTCTTTCCTTTTACACTGCTCTTGCAAAGTTTATGACTTTGTCCATAGTATTTAGATTCAACAAAAAAAAACAAATAACAGCTTGATCTATCTAATATACTGGTATTAAAAGACATCCAGGAAGAGAGATAAAAAAATTCCAGCTGAGGTAAAATCCTGTTATTAAGCCAGATAAACAAATCGTTAGTTTTATCTCATCGTGGGCAGACACGCTTGATTCAGTCTCCAAAAATCAATAGTTTATTCTCATTGGAAAGTTGTAGCAAAAAAATAATGCTAAAGCTAATGGCAAAGAGCTATATTGACTTCAAATGACTGGCCATTGTTCATATTGTTTAGGCCTAATAGATGTATATAATATACTTAATGATTGATGAGCACCTGCCATAATGGTATGTTTTATAGGATGTTGCAATTGATTGAGTTTTACATATTTAATTAATAAAATGCTTCACTAATGACAGTGAAATCACTGGAAATCAACTGTAAAAGAACAGTTTGTGGAGAAAGGAAGACTTACATGTATTATAGAATTAGCAGACACAGGCAGTGCAGCTGCCCAACAGTTTGTTACATTCATACATACACGATGTTACACCTACATGTAGGCGACACCAACAGGACTTTTTGTTCTTTGAGAGCACCATTAAAAATTTTCCTTCTTATTTCTTCCAGAACAAGACTTATTTAAAAAAACAAAAGTATGTTTGGCTGTTCCAAATTTTGAAGTTAAAAAAACCCACCTTCCATGTGATTCAAGTGGCTATTTATTTATGAAAGAACAGAAAATCAAACTGGTCGGACCGTAGCAATATACATGTATCTGATATTTCACAATAACCTTAGTCTTTATTTTATTTTGGTGGTTATGTCACTTAACTTGTTACTACAATGTCTTGAGATCATTTCATGATTTTTGAGAAAGACAGGGAGAGAAATGGGGTTTAATGTCCACTCGACACAAACTAGGTAATCATATGGTTCAATTTTCTTTCAATAATTTGCTTTGCGCAGAGGGGTCTTTAGCAGTGGGAAGAAACAGAAGGACTTGGAGAGATGACCCTACTCCTTGTCACACACAATGACAGACCTGATCAAATGCACATGCATTAACCATTACCCCCACCCCCAATGATTTGTGAAGAGTACATTCTAAAGGGATGACAAAGAAAGCATTCTTATGTCTTTCAGGTGGGTCGATAAACAATGGTTTATCCATGTACACATTGGCATCCACATAAAAGGACCCATGACAAATTTTCCATTCTGGCACTTCACAGGGGACTAGAGAAAAAACTCAAATGTACCGGATGTTAATCTGATAGTAACAGTGAATGATTTGCATATTTTATGGAAAATATCAAATTTCTCACGGCATATAATCAACACTAATATGCATTCCGATTGTATTGTCTATTTAATATTTAATAAAGTAAATAAAATCAATATATCAACACAGGATAATCTCCCAGCTTCGATACAATCAGATTAAACACAGGCCTATCAATAAGATTTTATGAACACGTTAAGATGGCTGTCAGCATGTGATAATATTATGACATCATCTGACAATAAACAGGTGATCGGCCATCCCAAACTTAGACTGCCTTTCTACAGTTAGCTCTGCTTATTCTCGAAGTATGAAGTAGATAGATCTGTGTGTCGAACAGTGATGGGATTTTGCCCGTATATTCCGGACTTGTCCGAATCTTTTTTCCAAACGGGATTTGAATATTTTGACATGTGACTTTTAATTGTGGTACGAATTCATCTGCTTAAATAACGATAAGAGTTATGCCCCTTTATTTCGGTAAAATGTCCGACAAGAAAAATTTTGAAATCCCATCACTGGTGTGGAACTGTGACTGGCCTACTATAGATTGCAAAATGGTGAAAACTTCAAATTGGAAACAGTTTTGTTAATATAATATTTGGTCAAGAAAAAGAAGAGAGAAATAGAAATAGTAAAATGTATCATTTACATAAAGGGTAGCATAGATCGATGATGGAATTTCGCTTCATCAGATCTTTGCAAATACTGACAGGATTGAACTGATATACCCATTTGAAATTGAAATTGCAAGGACTCCTCAAATACAACAAGCTCGGATTTTAACTGATGGTATGGTGTTGATAAAGACTTATTATCGGATATTCATATTTAAAAAACTTTAACGTCACTTAAATTATATGTATGATCTTTACAGCTAACAATACATACATACATATTAAAAGATAGCGAAAGCAAAGCATTTCTAATTATGTACATAGTGAGCATAAATTTTAAGTTGATCGAAAACATGCAAAGGCAAGAATTTAGGTATTATCTTCATACCAATGTATATACAGGTATCCCGAATCAAATATTCAATTTAATTTTGTTTAGAACATAATGTACATGAAACATCGATTTGTTCATTTTATTTTTGGTTATCTACTACACATTAATGTTATAGCGAAACTCTGTCAAACACAAGGCAGCCTGTTTACGACCATGTAAACAAACTATTTGGTATATTTTCAGCTTTCCGAAGATGCATCCTTACATGTATTCACATACACCATGTAATAGCAGTTAGCAGCAGATCCTAAACCCAATGTGAATGTAGCCTTGGGTTAAATTCTTGTCTTATTGGCATACATGTACATGTAATTATACTAGGTAGTGGGCAAATATTTCGCAATACAGATCATTCAATGATCATCAAGTAAAGACATACAAGTCTGATAGCGTCACATGGAGCTTACACAGGACATGCCGTCTTTAATCAATAGAATTGATAACACCACCCCCACATACATCTACATCAATCAAAGTAGGAAATATAGTGGGAGTAACGGGTCAATAATATCTTCGTCTCCTACATGTAACTTGGTAAACTCTCAATATCAATATATCTTTTAACTGGAATAACATTCTCCATCACTGCTCCCACTTGAAAATATGTTAAGATAGATATGGGTTCCTATCTATAAAATCCTGTTGCCTTCCAGGTCACTTGGAGATTCAATATCAAACTATGAGCACAGATATGGAAATAATAGGAGAGGTTGATCAACTATGAAAGGACACATTCCCTGGAATATTTTTAGGACTTCCAAGTGGTTTCCATGTCTCCTAGTCTCTGAGACACTGCAAAGCAATACTAAGTGAATTTCTTGACCTCCAAGCAAAAATTGAAATGTCCACAAAATGTTATTTCTTCCATTGATATATACATGTAGAATCATAGATAGTCTTTTTGACATCCCCATTTCCCCATTCATGACATGCCAACAATGCCAGAAGTTTGAAGAATATAGTTTTGTCACAACAAAGCCAAATGACAGGCTCCCCTGATGCTAGTTTTAACAAAACATCTAGCGAGACGTTAATTACTGTCCTTATCTTACAATAATCAATAATGTTTGTAGATCTTTGATCCTCCAAGGGATCACAGATCTACAAAGAGAAATTCTAACTATTCAATATACATTATAGAGACATATTTGTTACATGTATGTATCATTGGTATGTCGGAACATATATTCCAACATAATCTTAATCGGTGGGACAACAGGATTGAAAAAAAAAAAGGACAGATATTCCTTCAGAACACTATCCAACTTGAAGACAAGATTCAAAACATTTTAATTGTGTCCATAACAATTCCAAATTAGTGATTATGCCGCATTTATGACGAAGCATACATGATGTCACATACATATACACAGATTATTTTGTCTTGTTTTTCTATCTTAAATTCTATTTCTATCTGCTTGCATTGGCACCTATTCAATACGCATATTCATTGGAAATTGATCTCTTTTCCTAGTCCCGATTAAAAAAAATTGGGTACCTGTATTTTTGTAATGTTCATTTTCAGCTCTTATTTGTCTAAAATGCTTAATAATGAAATTATGTTGCAAATGTGGTTGAATATTTAATACATGTACATTGTACATGTATATAGGTTTCTTAATATATATTATAGGAATGACTGTCCAACAGTTATCCATTCCCACTAAGATCTGCATACCAAATTAGCCAAGCCATCTACTGCTAAAATCACAGGCCAGTCATTTAACAAGATTTATCACCCAATAATATATTCTACAGTAGATATCGCTTGTGTGATAATTTCATAATCTACTGCGATGTCTACTTGGGAGATATTGCTTTACATGAATTTGATTGGTCAGTTGAAACGGAACTACTTTTTTTTTATTAAAAGTAATTTCTTTTTTATTAAAAATGGACTATTTTTATACTCCCACATTTTTATGTGGACGTATATTGTCGTCGTCGCCCCTGTCCGTCCGTCCACAATTGTTTGTGAACAGTCTACAGGTCACAATTTTTATCCGATTTCAATGAAACTTGTAATATAGGTTTATCACCCTAAGATCTCGGTTACTTTCGATATTGGCATCTATCGGACCATAACTTCATGGATTATGGCCCCTGATTTTACGAAAAATCACGTTTTTTGGCTTGTGAACACTGTAGAGGTCACAATTTTTATCCGATTTTGTTGAAACTTGAAATGTAAGTTAATAACCCAAAGATCTCGGTTCCTTTCGATATTCGCGCATATCGGACTGTAACTTCCTGAATTATGGCCCCTGATTGTACGCAAAAACGCGTTTTTTGGCTTGTAGACCCTATAGAGGTCATAATTTTTATCCGATTTAAAAAAACGTATTAATATATCACCGTTAAACCCTAAGGACGGTTGAGTTCGAATTAGGTGAAAATCGGCCCAAAACTGACAGACAAAATGGCCGCCGTTCGTTCTCAAATAGCGTAAAAATATGGTAGATCAAGGTTGTGGACCCTATAGAGGTCACAATTTTTATCCGATTTTGTTGAAACTTGAAATGTAAGTTTATAACACAAAGATCTTGGTTCCTTTCGATATTCGCGCATATCGGACCGTAACTTCATGAATTATGGCCCCTTATTGTATGACAAATTGCATTTTTAGCTTGTGAACCCTATAGAGGTCATAATTTTTATCCGATTTAAAAAACCGTATTATTATATCGCCGTTACACTCTAAGGACGACTGAGTTCGAATTTTGTGAAAATCAGTCCAAAATTGACAGACAAAATGGCCGCCCCTCGTTCTCAAATTGCGTAAAAATATGGTATATAAAGGTTGTGGACCCTATAGAGGTCACAATTTTTATCCGATTTTGTTGAAACTTGAAATGTAAGTTTATAACTCAAAGATCTTGGTTCCTTTCGATATTTGCGCATATCAAATTGTAATTTCCTGAATTATGGCCCTTGATTGTAGGAAAAATCACTTTCGGTTTAGCTTGTTTTCTATCCATCTCTCGAAAATGTGGGCGTATCCTGCCTGGCAGCCGCTGGTTATTTAATGACCTGGATGGAAACACTGGGCCAATATAAAGGACTTTGCAATAGTTGAATTGCTGTCAAAAAATGATACATCAGTACCCCGTAATGTAATCAGGTTCAGTAAAAGTGAAATCTATAGCAAAGAATTATATTTATTTATTTGTACTTGTAAGAAAGGATTGGGTGATAAATATAATTTCTTACTAGTCTTTTTTATATCAAAAAAGACTTGTAGGAGATTCTCTATATATATATAGTGAATCATGTGGCTGTTCCCTAGGTTATTCAGTTTAAGACACCGGTAAAGAGCCTACATATATATATACACATGTATATTATGCGCATGCTATTTATTGAAATGTAGATATACCATGTTCAAAATGTCCCACTTCAGTGGAGGTTAAATATATCTTAATGATCTACATGTACATGTAGTCTGAAATGTCTAACATCTTGCATTGTGATGGTTGACGGCCATGGGAGTCAGAATGTCAGAGGATTTTGTGAATTTTTACACAGGTTCCCATCAAATATGTTATCAAATCACACAGTTTGATCGTGGAATGGCATCTTTAATCATTTACCTTTTTGAAGCTTTGTATGTGGGAAGTTATGCTCAACAAACAACGATTACATGTATCTACATCACATGTACATATCATTAAATTCTATTACATAATTATAATATTCACATCTGGCATTATCCATTTTGTCTATCTAAAACATTATTTATAAAATTCCTCAAGATATATTCATCCATTAATGCAATATTCATAATCTGGGTTTATAATTGGTATATTACATGAATCATAGAGAATATCATATACCAGTCTACATTATTAATGGATGATTATTATCAAAGCTCTATTACTTTTCAGGGGTGAAGAAAAAGAAAGACTGTGGGTGTCAATCAAACCAATCAATTCAGTCAAATGGGAAACCATAACAAATTTTGTAGTTACATATACAATGTATGTATATTGTTATATCAATTCTAAAGACTATTATACAATACAGAAGTGTAACACAATGTCCAGTTACATGAATCTAAAATTTTCAAATGAGACATTCTGAAATGAGTACCGGTATAAGCATATACCATGCATCAAACATGAAACTTATCACTATTTACTACTAAATGAAGCAATACAATGTACTTGTAGTTTGGACAAGGTATAACTTATTCAGCACAATAGTCTCCTGTCTCATTGACCGTCTTTATTAGCCTTCAGTGATTCAGAAAAGCAGGACTTGAAACCTCCCATATCATTTCCTGTCTCATTGCTTCCAACAAATGATGGTAGTTATGTATGTACATGTAGCTGTCTGCATTACTAATTCATTCCTTTGCTTTAAAACTATTACAATATAGTGCCAATGGTTCTAACAAAGAGATGATTTTCATGCATTTGTTTTTACATAGCAAAACCCCAAGTCGACACTATCATTGATATGTCAGTCTCCAAATCATCCACATCAAAACTGACTCCATGCATACAAGCATGTAATACAGATGTTAACCATATATTAATTTTTCTTAGGTTCACACCAAATTTAATGATAGTACATTCATCGACTTTCTAACAGTATAAATTTATTAAATAATTCATCCTCAACAATTATTACATTCATCAAGTATGAATCACATCAGTCTTGTTAATACTGTTTCTAAATCAATGAATAATATTATCATTATATATTCACCATTACATGTAAATGTATTGTGTGCATGTATGTCATACATCAGAGAGAAAGGGAGGAATGGAGTTTTATGACCACTTGACACAAAATGTCATTTTGGGACTAAAATGTGGTAAATTTTATTTTGATAGTTTGTTTGCATACAGGGGTCCCAGAGAGAAAACCCACTAGTTTGGGCATGTGACACTACATGTACTCCTTGCCGCATACAACAACAAGGTTGGGGTCCAAACCAATCCATTTGACTCTATGACACACATTACAGGTACAGTGTATCTACCATTCTAAAGTGCATGCTTTAGACAACTTGACCGTTCCCCCCCCCACACACACACACACACACTACATCATAGACTAATACCGCTAGAAACAAAATGGTTTTAACGTCTTACTTAACAGACAATTGGTTAGGGCCTTAAAGAGAATCATTTAAAGCCTCAGTGACTCAGTGGTTAAGGCACCTTTTTACTAACCAGGAGAGTGATGGTCGGGAAAGTTCCCTGGTATTTTCCAGCATGGTTTCTCCTTGTCAGTGCTGCAGGATGGAGGACTTGGCAAGGAACAGTGTCTAGTCATTCAGATGGGACAAAAAATGACGTCCTGTGCACACCTCGGAGTTTGAATTCAATTGCTTTCCAGGCAAAATTTCTGTAATTGCCATTTACAGTGGACTTTGTCAATTCCGACATCCTATGGATTACACAGCATGTCGGAATACTCAATTGGCAAAATACCGGAAATATCATACCAGAAGTATTATTGTACCTTCGAATACCGGAAGTATTGTTATAATGTACCCTCGAATACCCAGAACTTAAAATATGATAACACTTTCTGTACATTCTGTACGAACACACAATATGAACACAATTACAGTGTATAATGATAGTGATTCTTCATCTCACCAATTTATATATAATGTCGCTGTATTTGACGTGACAAGAGATTATAAAATTATCAAGGTAATCAACAAAAACCCGACACATGGTTTATGCTCACAGATAATTCATTGGCGATTATCCAGTGGAATATTCAGAATCCGGATTGAAGTAACAAGGAAATAAATCGGGACATGAAAATGATGACAGATTTCACAGAATGCCAGTGTATTCAGATGTTGGAAGTGACAAGAGTCCACAGTATATTATAGATGTCAATTTTGTTAAAACACTTTGAGGAAAAAATCGATGGTGCAAACTCAACACGATAGAGATTTTTAATTTGATTTCAGTTGGAGTAGCCCAAGGGACATAAAAAAAAATTTCATCATATTTTTGACAGGTTTATATTAAGGCATATTAGGTTAAATTCCAGGCCATTAGAGAGAGAGAGAGAGAGAAATGGTGTTTAACGTCCACTCGACACAAACTAGGTCATTTCGGGACTAACAAATGGTTAATTTTATTTCATTAATTCGCTTGCACGTAGGGGTCTTTAGCAGTGAGAGGAAACCAGAGGACCCGGAGAAACCCCACGAGGTTGGACAGGCGACCCTACTCCTTGTCACGTTCAACCGGGGATTCGAAAGCACGCCAGTTGACTCAATGACAGGCCATATGATACAGCACGCACGTGCTAACCATTCGGCCATCCAACCCCCAAGGCCATTATAAGTTGGATGTTATGTTTCTTGGAAGTTTATAATGTCATGTGTACATGTACATAAACATTGGTGAGTTTTTAGGGATTTCCCTCCTATGTTAAACTAGTTCCAAAATTACGATACCTAGTTTGTGTAGAGAGGACGTTAAACCCCATTTGTCTCTCTCTTCTATATGTATGTATTGGAGCATAAGAAAAAATAAATTTATAGATTACAATTAGCATATATACTACATGTATATTACAATTACATGTATCAACCAGAAATTTCTATGATCTTGAATGCCAATCAATAACTAATCAATAATCACAAAATAATCAAATGTAAATATTGTCTAGGGCAACTTTCACAAACCCATGGTATCCTTAATCTATGGCTTACATATGTATAGTACTACATGTACTAACATGCACACTGAATAGCTACACATAAAAAATTTGTAAGACAACACTTTTTATGAGAAAAATGTCATGATCGTGTGCTTTATCCTTTATCATCAGATGTTGGGATGGGATGGGCATTCAAAGCGCAAGATAATGATATACATGTAGGCATATGTGATATCACAATTAATGCTTTGCATCAATGAAATTGAATCACAATGTCGTTGTATTAATTCATAATAAAAATTGACGTCAAATGGGGTTTTGGATTTACATGTACATTGTACATGTACATGTATCTCTTTCAAAAGCTCAGTGTGTATGTATATACGCCAAGATGAAGATAGAGAATGTAATTTTCAAGGCCGCCCCCCCCCCCCTTCCCCACAAAGATACATTGTCTCAGGTATCGGGCAAGCCCCCTCCAGCAAAAATTCCTGAATCCACCCCTGCTGAATGTACAGGGTCTTGTACATGTATTTTTGTAGCCAAGATGTCACACCTGACAAATTAGAATCTGGCTTGAAAAATGCCAGACGTTAGAACTACACGTTAGAACGATAATTGTTATACATCTTGTCAGGTTTCTGTCTCTCCCACACACCGAAACTCAAAATAAAAGCGTCAACTGAATAGGTTTTCATATCCCTCTTGATCGAAATCAACTTATGTCATTCTTCAATTAAATTTCTATTCTTATCTTGCTTTAGATCGTTTAATAAACACTTCAAAGGTCTTTGCCAATCCTGTTTACATTACTGTATAAAATATTAACAGATATTAAAGGGTATATAGCTCTATTCTTTAGAACCTTAAAATAGATGAAAATGGTTTGAAAAACACACCATAATGTAATATATATTTTATCAAACAATATCTAAAATAATATTACATACAGGTTTTTTTCAACATAAATGTATTTCATGAAATATGAGTGAGTGTACAAAAATGAATTTACATTCAATTTTTAAAATAGTTATTATAACCAGGGAAATACATGAACAATTAAATTGTCTGGCATTGTTTGTGTCTGTATTGGCCAGTCTACATGTTTTGGGTTTTTATTTAGTTGCCGGCAACTGGATGTAACTGTGAGTATGCGATCAGTAGCCAGTTTATGTTGAAGTATTTGGGCTTGTGCCTGGAAAACCACCAGTTGACATCCAGGTGCTGGTACATGTACATGTAGTTGCCAACGTTCTACTTTTCCGGCAGCTACACAGTAGCTGTACTCAGTTTTTCTAAAATGGTCGACCTACATGTTCATGTACCAGTACACAAAAACAGCAACCAAATGTATCCAGTCACATGGGCTGTCACATGATCAGCATTCACCACTATTGTGTTGATTCGCTACATGTACATGTATGTAAACACTTAATTATGATAAAATGAAAGAAAAACTGTTTTCCTAAAGAGGCCACATATTTTGGCCAACGGATATTTTTGGAAATTTTCAGCTTAATTCTCCTAGAGTTAAAACAGTAAAAGACTGTCAGTTAAAGAGACGAATTAGCTGAAAGAAAAACTATATAAATTTGTTATTACAATATTTTATATTTTGAGATGTCTCTATACAGAATTAATGCACAGTACTTTAACTTCGTGCATAGCCTAAAACTGTAGCTTCGATCAAAACAAAATTTTTTGAAAAAGTGGGCAAAATTCAGCAATCATTCAAAGGATCGCAGTGCACTGAAAATTGATAGCTTTAGACCTCCCAAAAACCCAATGATTCAAACCAAATTTCAAATATGTCTGTTCAAAAATTGTATCATCTAATGATCTATAATCTACATTGTAATAGTATGATCCCAAAGCTTCACAGTAGATCTAAAAAAAATCTAAACAGTAGTGTAGTGTATATATCGTGTTCACAAGGTTTTCATCAAACAATTGGGGCTCAGGAATGGAAAGCTGAATCTCATGACCCATATGCTTCATACAATATTTGAAAACAAAAGAAGCCAACAGTAAGGCTGATGTCCCCCGCCAAAATCAAAAAAAACCAAAACAGATGACACATATTTGTCCCATAGCAGAATTGTTATGTTCCAAAGTCTTGACCAATCAAACTGCTTATTGCTACTTAGCCTAAGCAGAAAATTCTCATCATTAAACTTAGTCAATGTATTGATATAATCTCACCCTATTAGAACCAAAGTTACACGTATCTGTTCCAATGTCTCAATCAAATTGCTCAACTCTGCTTAGCCTTAGTGGCATTCACGTCATAGACACCATTTTGAACATTCTACCTCAATAAGAAGGAGAGTTATTGTTTTCCAAAGTCTCGACCAATCAGATTGAAGTCTCTACTTTGCCTAAGCAGAAAATGCTCAGTATTGCACCTTGTTCAGGTATTGATGTAATAAAACTATACACAAAGTTTCACCACTATCACTCAATTAGAATCAAAGTTGTCGAGCTCCAAAGTCTCTACCAATCAAATTGCTTATCGCTTTGCTTACCCTGAGCCAAAAATCAAGGTATTAATGTAATGAAACTATACACCAAGCTTCATCACTCTCACTTAATTAGGACCAAAGTTATCGTGTCCCATAGAATCAACCAACCAAATTGCTTATCTCAGCTTACCCTAAGCAGAAAATGTTCACCGTTGAACTCCATCAAGGCATTGAAACAATCAACACCTACACCAAGTTTGAACATTCTACCCCAATTCGAAGGAGAGTTATTGTGTTCCAAATTACTTATCGCTCATTATCGAACTTAGTCAAGGTATTGATGTAATAAAACTATATACCAAATTTCATCACTCTCACTTATTAGGGGGTCACGGTGGCTAAGTGGGTAAGACATTGGCTGGCTAGCCTGCAGGTTGGGTGTTTGATCCCTGCATTGGCTGAGAAAGTTCACCCAGATTTCCGGTGTGGTTACCCCTTGTCAGTGATGCAGGACGGAGGGCCTGACAAGGACAGCTGTCTAGTCATTCGGATGAGACAAAAAACCGAGGTCCTGTGTACAATTGGCGTGCATGTAAAAGATCCCTTGACAGTTGGAATTCGATATAAGAGTAGGCTGTAGTGCCGCTGTCCGGGCAAAATTTCCCTCATAGTAAACTGTATGGCGTATGCCCGTCTTCATTAGCCAAGTTCTGAGCAAAACAGTAGGATGTTAAACCCCATTTCATTTCATTTCTCACTTACATGTAATAAGAACTAAAGTTATCGTGTGCCAAAGCATCAACCAATCAAATTGAATATATCTGCTTACCCTAAGCAGATAATGATCATCTTTGAACTCCATCAAGACATTGACAATTACAAGGAAAGTTATTGTGTGCCGGACAGACACACACTTTCTTCGAAAGGCGGGGGACAAATATATGTTAAAAACTGTAGCGTTTACAAGGTTTTTTGGAACAGGGAGGGTAACTCCAGAGCATAAAGTCATGGAATACTGAATCTCCATAGGGTTCATTATCTCATCACTCCCATGCTTCACACCAAACTTGAAACAAATCCAATAAATACTGTAGACTCTATTATGTTCACAGGGTTTTGGGCAAAGGGGCATACCTCTGGAACGAAAAGTTGTAGAATGCTGATTATGGAGAGGTTTTGTCCTCTATGATTCTCACCAAATTTGAAATAAGGGAAGCAACACCACAGAACAGAAGATTATGGAAAAAGTTCATTCTCTTTATGACCCCAATGCTTACCACCAAATTTGGAAAAGATCCATTAAAAACTGTATGTACATGTACATAGCCTCTATTGAGTTCACAAGGTTTTCAGAGAATCGCCATAAGAGCGTGGAATACTCAATATAAACAGAGTTCATCCTCACATGACCACAATGCTTCACACCAAATTTGTAAAGAATCCGAAAAAAACTGTAGCCTCTATCGCGTTCACAAACCAATCATTGATGAACAGATGGGCGGACAGGGAGAGTACACATCTAATACACCATACTGAAATGTAGGCGTATAAAAATCTGACAAGCTTTTGTGTGCGTTCGCGTTTTCGGCAAAGGGGGAAGGGGTAAATTCAGAATGAAAGGTCACGGAATGCTGAATACTGATAGCGCTCATCCTCTCATTACCTCAAAGCTTCACACCAAATCAGTAAAATAATCTGTTTAAAACTTTAGCTTCTATTGAATTCATAGGTCTATTGTTGATGGACAGACTAACCAACAGATATTGTAAAGGGAGAGTGAGAGAGAGAGAGAGAGAGAGAGAGAGCAATGGGGTTTAACGTCCACTCAACACAAACTAGGTCTTTTCGGGACTAACATATGGTTTAATTTTATTTTAATAATTCGCATGCACGTAGGAGTCTTTAGCAGTGGGAGGAAACCGGAGAACCCGGAGAAAACCCACAAGGCTTGACAGGCAACCCTACTCCTTGTCACGTACAACCGGGGATTCAAAACCATGCCAGTTGACTCTATGATACAGCGCACACATGCTAACCATTCGGCCATCGAACACCCCCATATTGTAAAGGAATTAGCAGTGGGAGGAAACCGCAGGACACAGAAAAAACCCATGAGGTTGAGCAGCCAACCCTACATGTACATGTACTCACCACTTTGAATGAAAAACAGATAAAAAAGTTAAAATTTCAAAAGGATTTAAAAACATTATCTAGTACATGTATTATAATGTGTGGATGCAATCAATAGCTTCCATATTATTTATATGTTCATATGTATTGCACATTGCACAGTATAATAAAGGATACAAAAATAGGGTATGGACAGATAATCTGCATGTACTGAACAATAAACATATTTATGTGGTCAAAAAATTTGTAAGTTATATGATAACCTCATATGCCTACATTGTATGTTTTAAAAAAACATATGTTGTAATGCATGTGTGATAAACAAATCTTCACCATTTTTACAAATAATGGAACGTTTTAATTTTTCATATTCGAAACATTTTTATTAAAGTCTGACAATATTGACATTGATGCCAATGTCACAAAAGCACCTTGACTGTCAATGACATGTACATGTAGTAATGTGGAAGGTATTATGACCAAAAAAATACCATAATAATAATTTCTTAAATTTGAGCAAATATTTCTATTAACTTCCACATATATGTAAACAAAAATGACGTTTTTTTTTAATTCAAACCACTGTTTTTATTGTGACATACGGACAGAAAAACTTGATGCCATATAAGCCTGATAAACAATTTATACTCCATATTTTGCATCTAATTATTTGCTGTTCTAATTATCATAACACGTGAACAGATTGTAACACAAAACACAACGGTACGACCATTTATAACCCTATTTTACGTCCGATATCACATAATAACAGATTTATCAAATTTCCGATAAATTTTCAAAGAGCGAAAAAAACGGGATTCGGAATAACAGCACTTACCAATGGTTCCTAATGGAAACGGTTTAGAAATGCCAGAACGGTATCCCTGCGATATATTAACTGTCACTGAGAAAATGAATGCTGTGAGATACAGCAGAGAGGTTAAATCCTTCATGTTTTAACACATGTCCCCAATTCACTCTAAAGTCACTGTCAAAAAATTTAAATTCCTGTTCAAAACGGTAAATTCATGTTCACAGTCCAAATTATGACATTACTCCATTTCCCAATATGGCAGGACCGTATCAATATTCAGTAGTTATCGTGATGTCACGCGTGACGTAGTTATCTCTTCTCGTTGTAAACTTCATTGATTTGATTAACCAGACGGTCGATAACGGTTTATCGATCGACGTAGGCGGGCAACTCGTTTATAAACAATGCATAGATAACAGTGCTTGATAATCGCGAAAACGCGCACATGCTGTCAACGGGGTTCTCGAAATTCTTCCGGATACAGTTATAGATTAATGTATATCATTATGACCATGGATTCCATGGATACGTGTCGGCTATTTCATGCGAAGTGTGTTGGTTTGTGTATATTTCTTTTAATGTGGGGTATTTTACTTGTTTTTTTAATATACGCATGTAGACTATACCATGTGTTGCTATGGTCGCTCACCGAGGATTCGTTTTAATGTACGGTCGCGTTATAAATTGGCGAAATTGAAGAACTGAGTAGGTGTAACATTATTATAAAAATAAATTGTATCTCATTATTAAATCAATTCGTGATCGGATTGTTTTGATATTCAAGAAATTTAAGGCTGACTACGCTAAATCATTGGGGCCCCGTCAAAATGTGCTTACAGGTACATACGATTCCTTTGACCTACGTAGGGGTAGACTTGTAGTAGGCGGGGCGGAGGTCGGTGTTTAAAGCTCAGCTTTCTGATAGCTTGGGATAAAGCTCAATACATCCTCTTATCTGGTGTATTTGTAATATTTGAGAATTTCTATAATTGTTCTTAATTAGTACGGTCCGTTCATATTCCTGAAGCAATGTCCCGAGAAGTATACGGTCCCCTCTTATAAGGTTGTTGAGACGTTAAACCCCATTTCATTTCCTAATATTAGAGGGGGACAGGTGGAGAAGCAACAAAAACTTGTCGCTATCCACACAATGTGTACTTTTAATCAACGAGATTACCACAAAAATAATTTCGCAACTTTCCCACCTGTCTCCTTCTATAGATATAAGATATAAATTTGTCTGTTATGTAACCAGAGTATTGACCACCATGTCAACAATAATTGACAAAGTGTTCGTTATAAACTGCCTAAACAATCAATATCATATTCACTAATACGGGAACAGTGCCATCAACTACTTAACACGTTTTCCTGTAAAGGTACCATCAAGGGTCTGTCACTGCATTGTCGATGATTTATGTTTGTAGCAATGAACCACTGGAATCGAAAAAAGTATTCTCTTCTCTCAACACGTTTTATATGCCATTTTGAAGCTAACAAGCATAACAGGTCATTAACGGACTGTAAGTTGTGAATACATGACGTGAAAAAAACTACCTTTAAGGTTAATGTGAAATTATGCGTTCAGTAAGTTCTATCCTTTCTCACCCCGAAAGTAACCGTAAACTCAGATGTTATTAGTTTTTTGGAGACTGCGAGTTCGCAAATGAAATGAAATGAAATGGGGTTTAGCGTCCTACTGTTTTGCTCCGAACTGGGCTAATGAAGACGGGCACACGCCATACAGTGTGCTATGAGGGAAATTTTGCCCAGACAGCGGTCTACTCTTATATCGAATTCCAACTGTCAAGGGATCTTTTACGTACAAGCCAATGTGTACACGGGATCTAGGTTCTTCGTCCCATCCGAACGACTAGACAACTGTCCTTGTCAGACCCTCCGTCCTGCATCACTGACAAGGGGGAACCACGCCGGAAAATCTGGATGAACTTTCTCGGCCAATGCAGGGATCGAACACCCTCGTGGGTTTTCTCTGCGTCCCCCGGTTTTCTCCCACTGCTACGCGCGAGCGAATTATTGAAATAAAATTGAACCATATATTAGTCCCGAAATGACCTAGCTTGTGTCGAGTGGACGTTACCCCCCCCCCCCCCCCCCCTTCCAACCACCCCACCCCACCTATCTCTCTCTCACTCTCTCTCTCTCTTCTCTCTCTCTCTCTCTTCTTTGTTCTTGGGACGACGCCAGTTCAAGTATAATTGACATGAAACCCGACATGCTTGTTCCCTGAACAATATTGCGCATAGATTGAAGGACTTGATATGCCGTCATAATTCCACAATTTGGCTGGTTCCTGGTTCATAGGACGGTCGGATATGATTTCACGGGGAACGGAGTCAAACCAGATACCGAGTCGAACCGCGACACTAGACTATAGAAATGAATTATTCTATGGATATTGCCGTGACCAATAAATACATATAGCCTCCATTTTTCTTCAATAGAAGATCGATATCAGAAATAAACCAGAAAGCAGTAAAGATAATGATCGACATTAAATCGAACTATTCCACCCTCGTCGTATAATCTGATCACGCGAGGATTCCGGCATTCCGCCCTTATTCCTAGTGTAAATAAACCACTATTCTCTGGGTTAACCAATGGAGCCTAACGAGTAAGGCGCTGGCTAGCTAACCCGGAGGTTCGTAGTTCGATCTCCGTGTTGGCCGAGTACGAGTAAGTTCTACGGGATTTTAAGTCGTGGCTTGCCCTTGTTAGTGATATACAGGACAGAGGGCCTGGCAATGGACAGCATGTAGTCATTCGGATACGACGAAATACTCAGATCCCATGTACACGTTGGCGTGCAATAAAAGAACCTTTAATTGTTGAAATTTGAAATAAGGGTAGGCCGTTTTTTCTCGTTCTGATGATTAGCACTGCATTTATAAGACTGGACAATGGATTATGAATTAGATTATACAACAATTTGAAATGCGATGGAAAACATCCAATCTGATTAAAACAAAGATCCTATTTCGTTTCGTTTTTTATAGTTCAAAAAAACGAAACGAAATATAGATCTGTATTATAATCAGATTGGAAAACATCACTGGATTTGAGAAAAAGGAACTTATGATTTTGGTTATATTCCTCGGTTTTATTATATCAATTTGACCATTCAAGCACCCTTGCCTTTCGTGTTGGCTTGCGAAACAGTTAACGATTCTGGTCATGACATTATCAAAGCATTTCCAATGGCCATAGTATTAAAGATCATTACTTTGTCATTATAAACTTAACACTGAAAAAAGTGGCCATTGATCTACACTGTTGTGCCCAGAAATACATATTCACCAAATCCCTAAAGAATTTACAGAATCATTAAGTTCGCCATCACGCAACCGTTCCCAACCTTTTGACCCATGTTTCTCAGTTTGATGCAGTCTGACGTATTGTAAATTGTTGTTTACAGTTAGTTGAATATGTCAACCCATTCTATTGTCAGTAATGTCGATTCCGTCGCCTTGATTTACTGTTAATTAACTGTTCATAGTCTAATCTATTCGATAATACAGATCCTTGATAACCCGAAATCACCATCCATTAGTGCCCTCATCGCGCAGGAGTCAAATCACTGCCTTTGTTTATTGAAACCATCTCCTTACCATAACCATCAGGTAGAATCAGGCTCCAGATGCATTGGACTGATGCCTTTAGTAGTTTAACGCGGCGATGTTCTCGTGGGTGTAGGGTCGAAATATACAACCTTTGAAATGTTGTTTTACGGACAATGACACCCCTCCCCCAACCAATAAGCTTCAGATTAATAGCATTTTAATGCTCTTAAAAGAGCATTATCTTGAACATGCCATATTATTGAATATTTCAAAGTGATTCGTCCTAATAAAATCTTCTAATATGAATCGACAGAAAATATTGTTATAAAATCTAATATGTGTAGATAAATCATTGTTTACCCCGAGAGTGTCTTATACATTGGCGGATCCAGGAGGGGGTTTGCCAGGTTATTGTTAAGGAAATTTGACAGTTTACAATGCATGATGCCATCATCGTCTCCAAATTACGTACGCATACATACACACTAAGCTTTTTGAGGAGAGAAATCCAACACAAAGAGTTAAATTCAACATCCCGTTTGACGTCAATTTTTATAATGAAATAGGATCACATTGTGAATTAATTCCTGTGATGCAAAGCATTAATTGTGATATCACATCATTATCTGCACCTGGTATACGTGTTTACAATAAATATTCATGTCCATTTATATCACACTATCACGTACACAAGACTAATGCATGTCTAGAATCAGGGCGCATGCCATGGAATTTGTACATGGCTTTATACACAGCCGCTATGCCTATAGATCCCAAGCAGTTACGTCTACCATGCAATATTTCATGTTTGAGGACGCAGCTACACGAAAAGTCTAACCCCTAAATGTATCAATGAAAGATCTTATAGGCTTTTATTGACTGTCTCTGGGGGAGATTGCTAATTGTAGGCGACAACCCGATAACTCGACATCACGACATTTTAACCTGACATGTGACATTACAACCCGACAGGGCCGTGACTAGCCCAGAGCAACGAGGGGGCGGGAAGTGTTCTCAGGGGTCCTATAAAATTAACGGACAATATATAGCTATTTTTTTTTTAAGATCGACTATTTTTTCACCGGTGGGTGGAGGGGGGAGAAATTTTTTACGGGGGAGGCTTAGCCCCCCCCCCTCCCCTAGTTACGGGCCTGCAACCCAACATTTTAACCCAACAAAACGACATTTTCACCCACACCACGACATTAAGGGTGACATCACGACATGATACCAATCAGCCACCATAAATCATTACTTGCGCAAAGCATTAATGGATGTACCGTTTGTACTTGAGATTACATCGACGCTACACTATTAAGCTACACTTTAGCTGATTGGAACCTACTTTTTAGAAGTTAACCGCAGGTCAATTCCCCCAGACCCTGTGAGTGGATGGGGGGTTGGATGGCCGAATGGTTACCGCGTGCGTGTTGTATCACAAGGTCTGTCATTGGGTCAACAGGCGTGGTTTCGATTCCCCGGTTGTACGTGACAGGGAGTAGGGTCGGCTGCCCAATCTCGTGGGTTGTCTCTGGATTCATCCCACTGCTAAAAGATCACTACGCGCAAGCGAATTACTGAAATAAAATTGAACCATATGTCAAATCGTAAATTTATGTCAGAGATGGTTAAACTCTCCATTGCTTGCATGATATAGCAAAATCGAGAGGACCCTGGTCAAAACGTCGTCATAAATAAACAGCTAAGAAACATGCATTCTATAATATGTCATGTTTTATTCCGTTACTAAATGCAACTCAAACAATTTACTTGGATTAAATCTTTATACACACTCGTGCAAGAAAGTTATGTTAGAATATAAAAATGAAATCGGTCAATTTTTAACACACGTAAAGGAGCTAAACCCCTAGCTCACTGTTATCCATAACATTCGAAATTAAAATCACAAATTTGAATTCAGCATTGATCTTTAAATCAATATTGGTGTTGTTATCTTACCGTGAAAATATGTGATAATAATATCCCATATTTAAGACACAGTGAACATTTTAAATTCAGTACACGACTTGGTTTCGAGCGACATGTAATGAACAAAGAAAAAGATATCCCAGAAATCTATGCGGATGTAATTAAGAATGATGGATTCACAAACAAATTGTCTAAGCAGGCGCAAACGACTATCGTTCTGTTTCACCGAACTTAACTGATTAGAATTTAGAATTAAAATATTTTAAAAATGAGAGTAAATCACTTTATTTACATCCGTATTATATTAATATGTGCTTTCATACCCATTTTAAGGTTCAAAGGAATAGAGATTTACGCTCTTCAAAATGTTATGATCCCATCATAAATTATATATATATTCCATTATTTTTCGCGTAAGACTTCGTATTTTAGACATGTTTACAGTAAATTTGCGAGTCGTACAAACCCTTTATTGTTGGTGCAAGGTGTTTTACGAACGCTACCACAAAATATCTTACGCTATAGGTGCTTCGATTTTCGGTAATAAGGAGAATCTGATCACGTAATTTTGAATATGATATTATTTTAAAGATAAAGTGCCATTTATTTTCTTGGCGAGAATAATAATTCCTCTGTAAATTGTATTAAGTAACCCGGCGAAAATGAGCAAAGTGTAACCCGTATAGTCAAACTACGCCAAATTAAAAAAAAATATTAACTTTATAACCGGACAAAACTGAATGCTTTTTGAACCCCGATTCTTCATTCTCAAAGCAAAATAATAATCTCGATATACAGCGGCGTGCTGCTTTTGGAACGCGGAGAGTTACTTGACTCTAAAATGCCCTGCAATTCGCTCCATACTAAATCAGATTGAATTACTGGGAAAAAATTTCGAATACATTCTTTCATGACCTATGAGCAATGAAATGTTTATTTTTCTCTTCTTATATTAAATTGCTCATTCACGCACTTTCCTGTGATGTTTTTAAGAAGCCTTTTAAGATAAATTATTATGTTGGATAGAACTTGAGCGTGTCACGCGATCACTGGGTCAGACAACAGATTTTTTTTTTCAAAAAAGCCATAACATTAGACAGTTTTATGGTAAATTGTTAGCCACTTTAGTTCCAGAATATAACCAGATGATTGTTTAACCATCCCCACACTTTTAAAACCCTCAAAACATTTATTAAATTGGACGTATACTTAATTTCCAAAAATTATTTCGTAGGGGCTGTATACAGACCAGACCGCATTTAAAATCAATTTGAATGACTTTGTGCAACGCCTTCCACTACCACCTTTCGAAAATCCTGCAAAAGAGAGAGAGAGAGAGGCACACACACACACACAAACCATGTCATTTCGGGACTAACATATGGTTCCCTCGGGTGAAAACACACGAGGTTGGACAGGTGACCCTCCTCCATGTCACGTACAACCGGGAAATCGAAACCACGCCAGTTGACTCAATGACAAACCATATGACACAGCGCGCACGTGCTAACTATTCGGTCACCCACCCCCCGGAAATCCTTCAAAAGCAATTGGATATCATAAGAATGGAAAACGACGCATGTGTCATGGGTGTTTGCCTTGAAAGTTCTTCGGCATGTTCTGGAGTGGTTTCCCCGTGTCAGTGGTACATTGCCCGATTCCTAGAACATTCTTAAGCACGTTCTTGTGCTTAGATTTTAAGTAGACTTTGCATTTAAGTAAACTTACCTTATTTTGTATTCCCAGAAAATTCTTAAGAACATTCTTGTGCTTAGATTGTAAGTGTAAGTAGACTTCAGGGTAAGCACAAGCACTTTCTTATGTGTTCCAAGAAAAAACTTAAGCACAACTTTGTTCTTAAACATTGCCAATCTAAGCAGAAGTCCCAAGCAAGGTATACGGCTTGCTTACCAACCTTACGTCTATTTCTGCTTCAAACAAACAAGATATCTGACCGTAGAGATAGGCCTATTCGACGGCATTTCATATTTATTTTAATACCAAAGCGACAATTAAAAGACGGAGATTATTCTTTCTTAACATAATCTCGAGAAGAAGGCTATAGAAAATTTTGCTTCTACCCTGAAACCATTTTATTTATTTGCCAATTAGTAAACAACACAAACACGTGGCCTACTATAAGATCAGGCGCCCTCACAATTTTCAACCTGTTTGCATGTGTATAGGGAACATGTCAAATGCATTTAAATCGACCATTTGCCGGGAAATTAATGAAATGGATAAACAAAGCAGCTGACCAATTTATAACGTAATTCGCATACCAAAACTGTTTTTATGACGTTAGAAAGCATCATAGTCTCAGTTTACCAATCACAGTGTGCTTAGACTCGTACTTGACTTGTGCTTACGTAAGAATGATATTTTATAAAGTTTCTTACGTAAGAAAAAGCGAAGCATGACTTTGTTCTTACTTTAATAATTTTTTTAGGAACCGGGCCCAGGACAGAGGACCTGGCAAGGACATTGTATAGTCGTTCATTGGTTGTCCGGGCAACATTTTCCTCATGGCACACTTCATTATACCAGTCGGTGCAGAAAAGTAAACGTTAAAACTCCATTTGATTTCATTGCATAGTGTCTTCCGAAATGGAGCGAAATAGCTTAATACGTCTGCATTTACGCTTTATCTACGGAAGCAATACACAATTATGTAAACACCCTTGCAACAAAATGAAAATAGTTTCCTGCTAATACCCCACGTCGAACGAGGGAAATAATATTTATAGTCAGCAGAGGAGTGCAAGTATGTTTACTTAGTCGACCAGGGCATGTTGGGAAGTTGGCTTTCCTAAAGTACTCCAGTATTATCAATAATTAGACAGGAACTATATGAAGGTGTCCGAGGAAGCCTTTAAACAGCGTAAAGAAAAGAAAGATCCAATCAATAGACCGCATATTAGTACACGGTGTTGGGGGTGGGGACCATTTCACACGGTGACAGACACGTGAGATTAGTTAATAGTGCGTTTCCCGAATGAAATTACACAATATCAAATATTTACACAAGTAGGCGTCCATTAAATTTTAGTGCATATATAGCTGACAAGGGAAAATAAATACCTATACCAGAACCTTTCTTGACCTTGACATGAATGGAAATCTTGATTTATTTTGTAGATGTGGGCAAGCTTTCGGAGCTGTGATAGGGGAATGCTGAAACAGTAAGAGGGAAGAGACCGTGTGGGATTGGGCGCCAGTATAATGTTTGCTTTTGTGAAGGGAATCTGTGTGTTATTTTAAAAGCTCGCTAGAGCTTATGTTGTACTGTTGTTTTATCGACCATAAAAAAACCACATTACTTGACCGACAGGGATAACTTATTTTATATTCAAACGCTTTAAGTTAAAATGTATAATGTAAAAGCCAAGTGCAGGAAAAAAACCCAACACAATCAATATTGTGCGAGTCCCTGATATGTTACACCTCCCCCCCCCAATCCCTGCTGTTTCAGCTCTGCCACAGCAACCATTAATACTTTCTAAATCTATGTATATTGTTAGGAGATCAACTGCGATATTCAACGCACTGTTTTCTCGTTTATCCAGACTAGATTTTTAATAAATATAATCCATGAAACATTTTCTCTACGTTAATCCTGAGATTATTTGTTATCAATCAAATCACAAAATCGTGTAATAAAGGAAGAAATGCAGACTAGACAAACAATTCTCAAGATAAAAATGAAGAAATGTCTATAACAGATTCCAGGCGTCGACCGAGAAAAACCTCTTGGAATTTTCAAGGTCCGTTTCCACTTGTCGAAGATGGCACCTAAGGTGCTGCCGTTGCTCACATACCCATAGACACAACATTTAAAAAACACATAAACCATTGTTTTTAGTATTGTATTTTCAGGGTTCATCAAGCACCCCCGGGAGCCATTGTCTTAAGGAAAACGCCAGATCCTTTATATCACGACGATCTCATGTTATTGACAGCATCGAGGCGCCAAAACTCATCCACTTGATAGTTACATAGTGCCACTTTAACTTATAAGTTGAAAGGAAACAGAAATAGCAAAGACATATTGGAGACATTCCAAGTCCGCTTTTAATTGGATATTGACAAATTTCACTTGGTTGAAGTAGTAGCTGTAGTTGGGTGTTTATTGAATATATGACAAATAGCTTCATCAAAATCAATAAATTCGCTACACGTTCTTGTAATACCTAAGTCAGGTTAGCTAATTGAAGGAGAGTTTATTCAAAGATGCTTTTTGTACATTACCACAGTATAGAAATACACTGTAAAAAGAAACGAGATAGTAATTATGCTTATTAATGTAACGGAAGAGATAATGGTGTTGGGGGTAATCAAAAAGTGATAACGATGTTGAGAGTTAACATAGTGTCAGAAGAATCGAGAGGAGATAATAGTGTTAAGAGTAATCATGCTGTCCGGGGAATTGAGAGGTAATCATGGTATTGAGAGTAACCAGGCTGTCAGGGGAATCGAGAGGAGACAATGCTATTGAGAATAATCATGCTGTCATGAGAATCGAGGGGTGATCAGGGTGCTGTGAGTATCATTCTATCAAGCGAAAGGAGAGGCAATAATGATGTGGAGAGTAATCATATTCAGGAGAATTGAGAGAAGATAATGGTGTTGACCGTTGAGAGTAATCATGCTGCAATGAGAATCGAGAAGCGATACGGGTGTTGAGAGTAACCATGCTGTAAGGAGAATCGAGGGCAGGGCACGGTGTTAATAGAAATCATGCTGTGAGGAGAATTGGGCAATCTGATTAAAATACAGATCTATATTTCGTTTCGTTTTTTTATACTTTCGATGGCCTACACTACATGAAGATCTGACAAGTTATAGCGATAGGTCACGTCAGGGGTCAAAAGACCGACTTATGACCCTACGATGTCAGACATCTGATTAACCAATCAGCATTGATGTTACTAGTGGATTACCCACAGTTCCGTGCAGAACACGCCTAAAGCTCGCCGTAACAGACCGTTTCATTGAATTATCCCCGACACCATTCAGAACACGAGTTAAATAACAACTCTACCAGATCCAAGTGTAGAAAAGACAAGTAAAACGAAATTTTGAACTATAAAAACGAAACGAAATAGGATCTGTGTTTTAACCAGATTGGAGAATTGGGAGGCGACGATGATGTCGAGGGTTCTCATACTGTCAGGAGAATCATGGGGTGATAATGGTGTTTAGAAAAATCATATTATCAGGAGAATGGAGAGGTGATACGGGTCTTGTAATCTATAAGTTGTAGTGTATATCTTGCGCGAAGCAGGGTATCCTTGCAGATAAGAATAATAGTAAAATTTACATTTAAAAACAACATTGATATTGCACAAATCTGAACATTTTGAAGACGTTTACACTTCAATTGTAAACATATACCTCGTGAAATACAGCGCACTGAACTATTATGTCTCATGTTATAGATAGGAAATACAGATCCTCAAAGATTGCAGGTGGAAACATTCTTTTATCCACTATTGAGTGATAGTGCTTCGCGCGAATACAAAATGTATATACCAGCTGAGTTACCATCTTAAAGCCTAGTTATGTCACGTTAAGAACAATTTTGCCTTCCGCTGATTTTATATACATGTATATAATAGTAGATGTTAACCAGATTTCAGGGGGGGTGGGGGGTGGATGGCCGTATCATAAAGCCTGTCATTGAGTCAACTGGCGTGGTTTCAAATCCCCGGTTGTACGCGACAAGGAGTAGGGTCGCCTGTCCAACCTTGTGGGTTTTCTCCGGGTCCTCCGGTTTCCTCCCTACGCGCAAGCGAATTATTGAAATAAAATTAAACCATATGTTAGTCCCGAAATGACCTAGTTTGTGTCGAGTGGACGTTAAACCCCATTTCTCTCTCTCTCTCTCTCTCTCTCTCTCTCTCTCTCTCTAACCAGATTCCAAATTTATTTTAAAAGTAAATCTCTTTACTTTGGTTCATTCTTAATGCCTACGATCAAATTCCGAATGTGACACAAATACTGGGGACCAGTTTGTGTTACCGATTGAAGTAGCGAGAGGTAGCAAGTACAAAGTCAATCATCAGTTCTCTCATAACTTCAAACTGGAGCCTAAAATCATTTACGTAAATTAAAAAGGAAAACAAATTCGAATTGACACTCAATTTGTTTTGCAGTATGTAAAATAAACCAAAGAGAGTTTCGTTAAAGCAACGAATGTTCTTCTTAGCCCACGCAATACAGAAATAGTTTTAATGCTCTACGTATATCATACACGCCATTTCAAGTAATATATTTTAAACTCTGCTTGTTCTTCTACATGGCAAGTAAAACTGAATAAAATTCAGTTAGTCAAATCTATTTTTACCATGAGACTCTCGATTGGGATAGAGTTGTTAAAGCAAGAAATCATTTAAAGCGGTAGTGTGTAACATTAGGCTAAACAAGAAACAAAGTATCTAAAAACAAAAACACTTTCCGGGAGAGAGGAACTAATCGCACAGGCTCTTGAAGGGATTAAAATTTCTTACATATCCTGTCTAGCATACTACAACATTGACAGGGGGGGGGGGGGGGGTTGGATGGCCGAATGGTTAGCGTGTGCGCGCTGTATCATACGGCCTGTCATTGAGTCAACTGGCGTGGTTTCGATTCCCGGTTGTACGTGACAAGGAGTAGGGTCGCCTGTCCAATCTCGTGGGTTTTCTCCGGGGCCCCCGGTTTCCCCCCACTGGTAAAGACCCCTACGCGCAAGCGAATTGTTGAAATAAAATTGAACCATATGTTAGTCCCGAAATGACCTAGTTTGTGTCGAGTGGGCGTTAAACCCGATTTCTCTCTCACACACAACATTGACAATGTTGTTTAGACCCGGTGAAGACATTTCTTTGTCGATTACCTCACAATACTCACTATATGTAACACCCTCCTCCCGTTTTATTGCAGATTTCAGTGACATTGAGGGTTGTATAAGAATTAAATAAAGTGTAGTCTGCAATAAAACAAAAGGAGAGTGTAACATGTGGTGAGATTGTGAGATAATAGACAAAGAAATATCTTCCCCAAGTCCAAAGAATATGGCACGTGAAATACTTTGTCAAGATTGTAGTATGCCAGACAAGATAATGTAATAAATTTTAATCCCTTCAAGTGCCTGTGTCTAATTGTTCTGTCAAAGCTGTATTCCTTTATAAATTACCATATTCTGTTGATTATACCGTTGCACACAGTTACCAAAAATATGTACGATAGTTCTATATGGACCAGGAACCGAGAGATGTCTAATCACCGCCATCTAGAAATTGTGACACCATATTAAAATCGATGCACAAGCATGCTAAGTGTCATGTCGATCGTACTTGAATTGGCGGAGCCTTAGGATTTTTTCGAAGAGCTTCGCCCCGGAAAAGAACAAGAATAACAAAATGAGTAGCGAGTCCAGTTCCTGGTTCAGAAATAGATATATCTTGATAGACGCCTGACCGGCCGTAATGAACATTTTCCTGGAAACAGATTTTTACTAAAATGCTCATAAGTCTTTAATAGCTCGACACATGGGTTTCATACCTTTAAGACAATGTTATTTTGTAACCAACTCGTGTGACCCCCCGCCCCCCCCCCCACCAATCAATATTGATATCGACGACGACGTAACATCGTTTCTTTAAGATGTCTGCGTTATCATCAGTAATTGTCTGACTAAAATAGACTAGGTTAGGGATTAAATTGATTACAGGACGAAGCCTTGTCAGGAAAAGCAAGAGTAAATTTCGTTTCGTATAAAATAAACAGTGTATAAACATTACACAGACTTACTATACCATTTTACTGGGTTTTTGACACACGACCTAAAAGAAAAGTAAACGTTTGACTGGTTAATTTGAATTGAAGTCCGCGTCATGTATCACAGAAAAAGAACCAGAATCTATGTCTGAGTGGACGTAAATGATTTAGTATAGCATTTTTTGTGGAAAAATGGATTCCGGTGACGGTAATGGACACTAACTTAAAGGGACAATAACACTCTTGCTGGCTTGAAAGCTCCAGAAAATAAATAATATCTCTATCTAAGTACTAGATGTTTAAGTGTCCTACCTGTTGTCTAAATTATCCATTACATTCTTTTTTACTTGTCCAGAGGGTTCGAAAATATTTTTAAATCGAAGTTTCATTTGAAAAGGTTTACGTTAGACGTTTCAAACCATTATGTTGAATTTTTCAAAATTTTTAAATAAGGTGTGTTAAGATGATATTTGTATCATCAATTAATTGAAATATTCTAAAATAGTACAATTTGTTGACCAGAATAAAGATTGGGGCATATTATTCAGTTACAACAAGAGTGGTATTGAGCCTTTAACGAAAATACATTACATTTAATGAGAACATCAAAGGATCATGTCCAGCTATTAGTTTTTCCTATATATAATCCACAGAAACTCACACAAATAACATCTTGATTGCCTTTTACTATTAATCAGCTAGGCGTAAGCTAATATATAAAAAATAGGCTGACTTTATGGATATTTGTCATTGACTTGAAAACGTAACATCTATGTGTTACTAAACGTCGTTATCAATAACAGAAAATGGCATACCCATAATATACCTTGTGTTGTGTTATGTGATTGACCGTTAAAGTATTTATTGTCTAGTGTTGACCATCACAATGATAACATTCTAGAATGTGGTCAGCTTTGTGGTCTAGACATGTTTGGGTTTGTTACATAAAAATGTTTTCTAAAAAAGGCTCGGCTAACGCATATGAGCGTGGACAACAACTATAATATTATGCACAGGAGAACAGCACCCCACATAAACATGCAGAAACAGAAAGGCAGACGACAAATCTGCGAACAAGACACGTGACACACATATCACGTGGACATTATATATCTATACTATACTATTCAAAAAAAGTAGGGGATATTTGATTTTTAAGTGTTATTAAAGTCACCTAATGAAACTGACGAAGAAACAAATGACAAAATGAAATGAAGTTCACATTCATCGATTTATTCCAAATGATCGTTAGACTAAGTAAGGCACAGACTGACCATTATAAGGGTAAAATGATACCCGGGGTCAAACAGCAAAGTTACCACAGCATCACAACCAAGTCAGTAACGGGCATTGTATCGTAAGGTCTGTCATGTTTGTTAAACATCCTATGTAGCTCAATTTAGCAACGGATTATCAATAGGACGTGTATAGGATAACGAAATGAGGTAAATATTCACCATATAAAGTTACAAACTTGTGTGATTTAACGATGACAGTGAAATTAATAAAACAAACACAATGAGTGAAGAAGAAGTGAAAAGTACTAACAAACACTCATCATCAAGGTTTAATTCAAATGGAAAAATGAACAGACACAGCGACTCTAGTCTTGCAAGTGAGTCTGAAGAAGTGTGTAAAATTCCTCGTCTACAATCATTAAACGAAGATGATCCTGAAAGCTGTTTTATTGACAAAAATGATATAAAACAAATGATTAACAATGCTGTAGAAAAGGGTATATCAGCCGCAATTACGCAACTTGAACTTGATTTAAAACAATTCATTAACAAACGATTGGTCGAAGTTGAACATCGTGTGACTGACATAGAAGCAGCCCACGATACAGTAGGACGAGATATAGAAAATTTTGAAGAGAGGGTGTCTAAAATCGAATCACATTTATGTGATGAATCTCAGAAAATAATATATCTAGAAAATAAACTGAACAATCTCGAACAATACAGCAGAAAGTCACATCTACGTATATTTGGTTTACAAGAATCTCCAGATGAAAACTGTGTGGAAATGGTTAAATCACTTTTTAAAGATAAACTCAACATCACAGATGAAATAAGTGTTGATGCGGCACACCGAGTCGGTCAAGTCAAGCAAGCAGACGACAAACCTCCGAAACACAGGGGTGTGATTGTAAGAATTGTTAGGCGAGACGATCGTCAAAAAGTTATCAAATATCGAAAACTGTTAAAAAATTCTGGTATTTCGATAGCCGAAGATATGACTTACACTAATGTTAAGCTTCTGGAAGAAGCCCAATCGCATTCTGAGGTTAGCACGGCATGGTATGCCAACGGCAAAATTTTTGCAGTTGATAAATCCGGTCTAAAAATTCGAATCCAAATGCACATGAATATAAGTGAAGAGATAAAGAGAATAAAACAAAGACTCGCTAGAGTAAAAAAATAATGATGAATCTTATTTCACAATATTACACCTCTAGTATCATGATAAGAAAACCCATATACTAATGGTTGTTTTTACATCCAACTTTTATTCGCAATGGTTAATATGATTTAATATCAATGTATACCGAAAGTCTGCTTTGTGCCCCCATCCCCCTTTTCTCGTCTTGATTATCTATGTTTAAAAGAAACACTGAAATCTAGTTACTCGTTTGTATAATGTAATCACACTTTGTAATAGCTTGCACATCGCTCTCTTGACACAATCAGTACCGTTAATCACTACTCACTACTGATTTCGTTTAACGAACGCTTGTTTACATCTCTAAAAGGGCCAAACGGCTGGTTATTAATCAATTATCCTATCCAAATTTTGGCTTACACGATCATTTTATACTATTCTTATCATCTTAATATATAATATACCTGATTCCTCTTATAATAGGTTGCTTCTGAGCTCTTATGTATTCGTATTTTGAAATGTTGTTTCATATTGTTATTTATTTATTGTGTTTATTTGTGTGTATGTACATTTCCGTATATATGTTATATTTTTCCGTGCACTTAACACACCCTCTTGAAACTACCCATATTTATAAAACCATAATAGGAACTGAACCACACCTTTCCCCTTCCTCGATTAAAGTAACAGGGCGCATCCTAGACAAGTAGATCTAGACCCTATCTTTATTGAGAGTAGGGTGACGTGTGGGGTTCATATTAGATACTATAATATACTGGTTGATTTACTTATATTTGCTTGTAATGTAATTACCGCATCCCACATTAATCTCATAAAAACATTACTTTTCGCACTGCTTATCAGATCTGGGGACATCCGACTAAACCCTGGTCCTATCAATTCGCCAACGGACCATGTATCAATATTTCATCTAAATGCGCGAAGCATTAGAAACAAACTCGGCACTGTCTCAGAACTTATCGAAGATTATCACATCTGTGGTTTCACAGAAACTCATCTTGATAACAGAGTAGACAATGAGTTTCTTACTTTTAAAAATTTTCACCCGCCGTTTAGAAAGGATAGGAACTTCAGTGGGGGAGGAATTCTAGTGTATGTTGACAAGAAACTACCATGTAAACGAAGATCTGACTTAGAATTTAAGGACACTGAAATAGTTTGGGTTGAAGTGAAGCTAAAACATGAAATCATATTGGTAGCTACTGCTTATAGACCGCCGAACTCGTGCGTTGAATTTTGGTTATTTTTAGAATCATCAATCGAACTAGCTTATCAATTCTCAAAAAATATAATCATAATCGGGGATCTCAATTTTGATCTTTTAGGTCTAAAAAATGGTCAACTCTATGATTTGATGCTAAGTAACAATCTGAAAAATATCATTCATGAACCAACTAGAGTTACCGCTTCAAAATCATCCTTGCTAGACGTGATTCTTATTCAAGACGAGATTAAGATATGTCTAAGTGAAACTATAGATATTGATAAGAACATATCAGACCACAAAGGTGTTGCTGCGGTTCTAGACTTATGTACTTATTCTAACCCATGTTTTGAACGAGAAATTGTTCTCTACAAGCTAGCAGACTACGAAAAGTTAAATAATCTTATTTCTGATTTTAACTGGGAAGAAGCGCTCACCCCTCTTCACATAAATAACGCAATTGATATATTCTATTCAATTCTTACACAATTTACAAACGAATGTATTCCTAGGCAGAAAGTAATTATTCGACCTTCGGATAAACCATGGTTTAATTCAAGTCTACGTAAGGAGATTCGGATTCGTGATCGTTTAAGGAAGCAGGCTATTCGAACAAAACGACCTAGCCATTTGATGATATACAAACATCAACGTAATAAAGTTAATAATTTTAAAAAAGTTTTAAAAACAGAGTATAATGACAGGTTGGTATCTGAATTATCAAATCCTGAAACGAGTCCTCAAAATTTTTGGAAACATATTAAGCATTATATACGTGAAAAAGTAGATTCTGATATACCACCATTAATATCAAGCAATACAGGCATTATTGCACATTCAGATTTCGATAAGGCCGAACTTTTAAATACATTCTTCGGTTCCGTTTCCAACAATGATGACAAAAAGGAATTTCCGTATTTTCCCAAACGAACAAACTCTCTGTTTCACATGCCGGAAATTACCGATCAAGAGATTATTGATCTTATCCTAACCCTGAAAATAAAAAAGGCCAACGGCCCGGATAAAATTAGTAACTGTTTATTGAAAAATGTCGTTTCGACGATATTCTTACCCCTTAAACTATTGTTTAACAAATCACTTAGTTCCAACACGTTCCCAAGTGCATGGAAAATTGCAAATGTTATGCCCTTGTTTAAAAATGGGGACCGAGGAAACGTTTCAAACTATCGTCCTATATCCTTATTATCGTCAGTGAGCAAGATCTTCGAAAAAATTGTGTTTAAACACGTCTACAATTATTTTCATTGTAATGATTTATTAAATTGTCTTCAGTCAGGCTTTAGAGCCAAACATTCCACTGTGCATCAGTTACTAGAAATTTATCAGGACGTGCTTTCTTCGATAGACAAACGACAGTACTCATGTCACATATATTGTGACATCTCCAAAGCGTTCGACCGTGTTAATCATTTAGGTTTGCTCCACAAACTATCTAGCTATGGTATAAGTGACAACATGATAGACTGGTTCAAAAATTATCTCACCGGTAGAAAACAAAGAGTCTTCATCAACAGTTCCTTTTCGGGTTATGCAACTTTGGCCTCTGGGGTACCCCAGGGATCTGTACTAGGTCCTTTCCTCTTTCTTGTCTATATTAATGACATCCAGGATGCTTTAGATAATACCGCTAGACTCTTTGCCGATGACACAGTAATTGGGTGCAACAAAACAAACTTACCGGACCTCGAAATTTCATTAAATTTAGACTTAAAAAAACTCTCCGAGTGGTCAAAAGATTGGTCAATTAAATTCAACCCCGATAAAACCAAGTTCGTAATTTTCACTAACAAAAATTTGTCAATCACTCCAAATTTCAAATTCGGCGATAACAAACTCGAAATCGTTCATTCTCACAAGCATCTCGGCATTAATTTGTCAGATGATTGCAAATGGAGCACACACATAGACATGTTATGCAGGTCAGCCTCGAAACGACTAAATATACTAAGAAAGCTAAAATATACTACAACTAGGAGCTCGCTTGATAAAATATATAAAGCACATATTCGCTCTATTCTTGAATATGCTTGTGAAGTCTGGGATAGCTGTTCGTCAACCGACGCAGAAAAAATCGAAAAAATTCAATTAGAGGCCGCGAGAATAGTCACCGGACTTCCAAAATTCTGTAGCCGTGCAGCGCTTTATTATGAATCTGGTTGGAACAGGCTTTCTGAACGCCGGGGTATAAGACGTCTTACCACCCTACATAAAATCTTAAACAATAACGCACCCCAATACTTACTAGATATTATCCATGCCTTTGAAAGAAACACACTTAGATATAATTTAAGAAATAGTGATCATATTTCCCCACCCTTCTGTAGAACATCATTATATAAAAAATCGTTCTTTCCGTCAACAATTCGAGACTGGAACTTATTGGATTCATCAACAAAGAAAATAGAAAATATCAAAACTTTCAAAATAAAATTGTCTGAGAGATTCGAGATAATAAAGGCTCCAAATTATTATGCGAGTGGTAATAGAAAGTTGTGTATTTTACACACAAAACTTCGTCATGGGTGCAGTTCCCTCAACTCAGATCTTTTTCGGATAAATTTAATTGAAAATCCTGAATGTTCTTGTGGCGCGTCATCCGAAAACGCAAAGCACTATCTTTTGGAATGTAATTTGTTTGATATTGAAAGAAATGAACTTTTCAATTCTATACGTAGCTTCACCACCATAACCTTAAATATACTTCTTTGGGGTGATTCTAGTTTAAATACTGACATTAACATTTATATATTTAATCAAGTACAAAAATATATTAAATCAACTAAAAGGTTCAATTTATAAGTATGCGTAGTGTAGTTTCATTTTTGTTTTGTTTTTCTATTTGCACAACTGTAAAAATGTGTTGATTGTTGTTGTTGTTTATTTTTGTGTACGTAATACTACTACTTTGTGAGTTTCCCCTTCAAACTTTCGATTTCGATTTTTATTCGCAAGGGTGATTACTCATATTAAATTTCAAAAGAAGATACTAAATCCCCCAGTGAGATTCTTTGAGCATGTCGGAAAATTTACTTTCATAAACCAAATATCTAAGAATTTCTTTATAATGGGATTTTTAACTATCTACTATAACATCTATATCCTCCGTTTTTGTATGTTCTTTTCAATTGTACTATCATAACTGTCAATTACAATGTATGTGGAGAGGGCATCGGTAAGTTTTCGTAACTTTTGTCCCAATCCTTTTGTACTTTATTTATGTTCTATAGTACAATAAACTATGTTTAAACAAACGGGTAAATCCTCCTTTGTTTGCCAAACAAGCATTGATCCGACGTGGCATACTCCTAATGAGACGTCTAAGGTCATTTTGGTCCAGATTGTCCCATTCCTGTTGCAACGCAGCAGCAAGTTCTTGGACATTGGCAGGACGTTGTTGACGTTGACGTAACCTCTGTCCAAGCATGTCCCAGACATGCTCGATGGGGGAGAGGTCGGGACTCAGTGCTGGCCAAGGTAATGTGGTGATGTTCTGTTGTTGGAGGTAACCTGTAACGATCCTGGCCCTGTGACATCTTGCGTTGTCATCCTGGAAGATGAAACGGCGGCCATGACGTCGTGCGAACGGCACAACATGGACTGCCAAGATGTTGTCCCGGTAGTACTGGCCTGTAACACGCCCTGCAACAACATGTAAAGCCGTTCTTCCAGCAACAGTGATGCCTCCCCACACCATAACAGAACCACCCCCTAATCGATCATGTCTGATGACGTTAACGTCTTGGAAGCGCTCGTTTCGACGACGCCACACCCTCCTACGTCTGTCCAAAAAATCAACAGTGAACCTTGACTCATCTGAAAACATCATATTGCTCCAGCGTCGATTATCCCAGTGTTGACGATCCCTACACCAACGACGTCTTGCCTGAATGTGATGATCTCTCAAACAAGGGATCACGCGAGGACGTCGGGCGCGAAGGTGACCCCTTTGCAGTCGATTCCGAATCGTCTGGCCACTCACTCTCACACCAGTGTCTGTTTGAAGACGAGCGCTGATCTGATTTGCTGTGATGACACGATTTCTCAAGGCCAAGGTACGGATAAATCGATCCTGGGCTTGAGTTGTCGCCCTTGGTCGACCTGAGCGTGGTCTGTCCTGTACAGATTGTGTATCACGGTATCTGGACCATAGCCTGCTTATGACAGACTGAGAAACATTCATCGTCCGCGCCACAACCGCCTGTGTTGTGCCGATCTGTAGCATGCCAAGGGCACGTAACCTTTCATTTTGGGTAAGCCGACGCATATCAAAATTTGTTTTCTGGTCACTAAAACAATTAAACTGATGTTTCCACCCTGGAATTCAATGCCACAATGACTGTAACATTCAAAGTCAGAGTCGTGCAAATCTTGGGTTGGACCCCCATGATGATCCCAAGCATCACCTGCATTCCATGCGGTAGCTATTGGTGCGTTTGGGCGTCACATGTAACTGGAAATGTTTCTTCTGTTAGGTTCTATAGTGACTTTTTTCGTAGTCATTTGCATATTTTAGTATTATGCCCCCAAAATCAAATATCCCCTACTTTTTTTGAATAGTATAATATGCTTGTCTGTCGTTTGTCTGTTCAGGGTTTGCGGCTGAACTAGGGCTGTCCCAAGGCTGAAATATTTGGTGAGATGTGTCCAATTATAGCATTTACTTCTTTCCCCGCTTTTTGTCTACGATATCACCTTTTGTGGAAATCGACGTAAAACTCCAGGAAAGAACGATTTTGTTGAATTTTTGATCTAGAATCAAAGCAGAGTGATTGAATTTACATTATCTGCAGGTTTTGGTGAACATTCCTGAATCTGGCGCAGAAGGATCGGGAAGTATACAGACATGATTTAGGCTGATCGCCTACTAAAATGACGTCACTGTCTATAGATTCCTTTAACCAGACCTAGCAAAAAAATATAAATTGTCAACCCCTTTCAATATTTTTGTCAGATGATTGTGACATATTGGACTCTTTGTAGTTATACAGATTCTATTTTCGGAATGTTCAAAATAATCTTATATGCCAAGCAATGTCCCGGATTTAACATTAAAATCAATAGTGAGAGAAATACTAGTCTGACCTCAAATTTAAAAAAAAAGGATCATTTCAGGAACATTGCATCATTATAGAGATGTTCCTGGTTTATATTCTTTATTGGACCTAGAAATACCCTAGCAATTGATATGGGAAGCAGCTTGCAATGCACATTAAACAGCAAGGGAAATAAAATACATCTTGAAATGCAATGAAATGGGGTTTAACATCCTATTGTTCTGCTCCAACTGAGCTAATGAAGACGGGCATACACCATTCAGTGTGCTATGGGGATAATTTTGCGCAACGGCCTTTTCTGATATCAAATTCTAACCGCCACGGGATTTTTAAAATACACACCCATCCGAACGACAAAACGTTGTCCCTTGCCAGGCCCTTAGCCCTACACTGACAAGGGGGAACCACGCCGGAAAATCCCGATGAACTTCCTCAGCCAACGCAGAGATCGAATACGCTACCTCCAGAGAGAGAGAGAGAGAGAGAGAGAGAGAGAGAGAGAAATGGTTCTTAACGCCCACTCGACACAAAATAGATCATTTCGGGACTAAAATATAGTTCAATTTTATTTCAATGATTCGCTTGTGCGTATGGGTCTTTAGCAGAGGGAGGAAACCGGAGGACCCGGAGAAAACCCATGAGGTTTGACAGGCGACCCCACTCTTTGTCACGTACATCCGGGGAATCGAAACCACACCAGTTGACTCAAGGACAGACCTTATGATACAGCGCGCATGCGCTAACCATTCGGTCATCCAACCATCCACTGGACCTCCAGGTTAGCGAGCCAACATTTTACTTACGGAGCCACCGTGGCTCCCATGAAACAAAGAAATTAGAAATGCAATATGTTAGTCACTAACAGACCGATGCATTATACTGAGGCGATGTTAAACCAACATGCCTGATAGTCGGACTACTTTATATTCAACATGTTTTCCTGTAATACTGATGGTATTGTTTCGACCGACCGAGTTCGATCATAAATCAAACACCAAAATCATATTTATTAAGACACATATTTTATTTCGGATATTAGAAAGTAATTAGTCTCATATAAGCACAATTCGCAGCGGAAATTAATTTTGAAATAGCAGCGCCCCTGTGTCCTGTAGGGTCATTTACATTTGTGTGGAACAGGAAGTGATTTACGTTTGAAGTCGAAGGTGATTTATAGATTTTATTGATATTGTATACACTAATATTAACGGTGAATTCAACACAATAATGGAATGAGATTAATACGTAACTATTTATGGCGGAGGATCGGTTCACAATGTAACAATAAACTATCTAAAACATGATTAAATGCAGTGATATAGAACATAATGCCGTAGTATTATTAATTTAATAATAGCATGCAGTCTAAAACTAAGGAGAGGAAGGAAAGACTTGTTTCGGAAAAAAGCGAATTTTCAAGTAAAAATGACTGTGTATAAAGTGCGAAAAGTATGGACCAAAGAATACATAGCGGGAGCTAAAATTAAGGAATAATTTGATTTCTTTACAAATCAAATTATAGCCAGTAACTTGGTATTGTCGATATTTCGGATGCATTTTGATTTTCATTTTTCACTAAAATACTTGAATATTTGATGTTACATTTAAAGCGGAGAGAGAGAGAAATGGGGTTTAACGTCCACTCGACACAGACTAGGTCATTTCGGGACTATAGATTTAAAGCACAATAACTATTAAACGGACAGGGCTAAACGGACATGGTTTGATCATCGTCCGACATTATTGGGTTATAATTATAATTGGATATACAAGCAACGGCCGCGAGTTTCACAACATCTAAAAGTTGCTAGACTGGTCTGCAATTCACGAACTGATACGACGTTATCTCCCATAACGCAGACACGTGAACGATAGCGTCCAACAAGAAGTTGTGACACAAACACACTCAAATCAAACATGGCGACCTCCACGGAAACCTTGACATTGAACGAACCTTGAGCTTTGCAACCCGATTATCACAGGTAGACATTATAACTAGAAAGCGCGAGACTTGGTATTTGCGATGATCGAGGAATCTGACAGGCTCTTCAGCTGGGTCAGTATAGCCAATCGAAATTAGTGCGGAAATATGCAGGGTATTGCGTGAAGGGCTTGTTAAGATGTACGGAGTTAAAGCGAGACTAAGCCTTCTATTTTGAAGATGAGCTCTAATGTAATGTTGGCGCTATTATAATTTTCTTTAAAAGAACCCGATAGAAATAATTGGATCCGATCTCATTCGTCACCTATTGTGGTTACTATGGCTGTACATGCGACCACCGCCAAGATAATAAGAATATATTCTTATTAAAGGAAATGAAATATTTTTTTAAAATGGTTTTAACGTCTATTCGACACACACTAGGTCATTTCGGGACCAACTTATGGTTTAATTAAATTTCAATAATTCGCTTGCGCGTAGGGGTATTTAGCAGTGGGAGGAAATCGGAGGACCCGAAGAAAACCCACGAGGTTGAATAGGCGACCCTACTTCCTCTCACATACAACCGGGGAATCGAAACCACCAAGTTGACTCAATGTCAGACCTTATAATACAACGCGCACGCGCTAATCATTCGCCCCCCCCCCCCCCCCCGCCGCAAGGAAATGAAATGGGGTTTAACGTCCTACTTTTATATACCGACTAGGATGATAAAGACAGGCATGCGTCATATTGTGTGCTATGAGGGAAATTTTGTCTCTTTTTTTCGAATTCCTGCACCACGTCGGAAAACCTGAGGAACTTTCTTGGCCAAAAGTACTGGGAGTGAACCCAAGACCTCATGGTTAGCGAGGCAGCATCATATTCCCTTGAACACCACGACTTCCTCTTATTAAAGAAGAAACTCCAGTTGTCCCTAGTAAAGTTCTCCGATAAAGAATATGGGTTTTATTATGCAAATTTCAACGTCAGAATGTAAAGATATTATTGGTTCGTTTCAAAATGAACATCAAAACAGTTTACACTGGTTACACAGGTTAGGGCGACCTAATTAGCGCGACTATTAAATACACCTTAGTTAACAAGCTCGTCTTTACTTCAGTTTCTAAAAACGTAACACAAAAGTTTCAGATAGTTACTTGAGACCAGCTCGTCCAGCTGTGCCTTTCACACATAATCAGTTTTATTCACCAAAACAACAAGAGATGATTCTGTCACCTCTCTTAAATGAGCTTCCTATGCAATATTGACAGAAGTACCGTACGTGACCAGTTATAATTGATCAACTCCTAGATGTCATACTCATGTAGAAATAAGACCTTGGAGTAATTAGTCCTGTCGTTATTACCCACCTACGATTCTTTACTAAAGCATGACAAATTAACTTGCTAGGCAACCCAATACTTCAAATGTTACAGTGGTACGGTCTCCATATTTCAAATAGACAGTCATTGTCTTCTACAGCAATTTGTGGTGCCAAGTGTGTAAAAACGTTCGGGTGAAAACAATTACATGCGTGCCGGTAAATGAAGGAAGAAATTGCAAGATACTGAACAATTAAAATCTTTGTATAAGTTGTTTTGTAAAACGGAAACTGTGAAACTATTAAATGAAATAAGATTGGGCAAACGTATTAGCGGGGTAACCCCTAGTAAAATACAGACATAATGATCCCCTGCCTCAAGTCAGGCTTATTTCAGGATGAGTGTATTAACTATGGGATTCCAATTTGCTTCCGCGGTGGCCGGTGGTATTATCTTTTGCGTTGCACGCAATCGTATAAACAATTAATGTACTGTAGACTAAGCTTTAGTCATGACCACTTCAGCCTAAATTATTATTAATTTTATTACGACGAATATTTGCATCCATTTTGTATTGGTAACATCTGCCTGGGCTCTGTCTGCCACTGTCTTCATTAGCCCAGTTGGAGCAGACCAATAGGACGTTAAACCCCATTTCATTGCCCACTGTCTACCTATATAAAGTTCCATCCATCAGTAAACAATGCATGCGGCACATTCCAAATCCGATGTCATTTTCCTATCAACCAACTGTAAAACAAATCAAAACCTTTCTCAACCCAGGGAAGTGGTCGACCGTTGATTTTGCACGACGAACAAGATACCGTAGGTACACACAAGCCAATTTTTATATCGGAACATGTTTTGACACTTGTTGAGCGTTAAGATTATGATTATAGTGTTGATAACCGCAGTGAAACCACGCGAATTTATCCCGTTGAGACGGCGCGCAAAATCTCAAAGAGCACAAAACCTCTTAACCCATGTACACAAAGCGCGTGATTGTGTCTTCCTGGTACGACTTGGCATTACGTTGTCTTGACTAATCATTGTTGTTGTCAAGACTGGCGCGAGCTAGACTAATAAAGCTTAAATGTTCAAAGCAAAAATCGGGCGTATTTCCTCGGTTTCTCCCAGTCACGTTTTATTTTAACGGAATGAAATAAGGTTTAACATTCTTTTCTGAACCAACCGGGCTATTGTGGCTTTTCCGCCTACTCTTCATCGAATTCTAGTATCTTTTCATCTCATCCAACCTAATCCAGCACAACGGTCCTGCGCCACTGATAAGGGGAAACACGCAGGAAACTCTGCTAAATGTTCTCCGGACCTGCTGTTTAATGGGCTCGCGCTTTACTCACTAATCTACCGTGATCTGTTTTACTGCAAAATTGCATGACTGATGCTTTATTGATTTAACACCAGCTCCATCAATGACCTCGTCTACGGTGGCAGTTCACCTTTAAAACCGAATGCCAGTCCGCCATTAATCATAATTATCCAATCCATCCACACCATTCATTGAAACAAACTAAGTGTTTACTATCTTCACGACCTGTAATGCTCGACCAATCCATTAGATCACACCCTAATAACAGCAGCAGCTGAACAAATGACGAATCATTCCATGGATATATGAATTAAGGCAGGATTTATTTTCGTGTGCTTTGTTACGAACAATTATCGACCTCTTACTACGTTATAATAAATACCTCCTACCCAAGGCTAAAAGAGAAATTCGTTGTGATTTATTTTGATGTGTTTTGCTGACGTCAGTATCTATCTCAATTGTTTATGCCAAAGCATTGGCAACTCCAAACTCGTCTTTCCACCTACGTCACTGTTAAAGAGAGAATATAATTTTGAAAGCGGTATTCGGAAATAGTTGATTACCCTAGTCTTAGAAATTCCAGTTCTAACATTAAACTAGACAATGTTATTCGGACAACACGCATGATAAACGTATTTACGTAAGTTTTAAAGTATTGTTTTATTGAAAGATAAATGGAGGATGAAAGTTAAGACGATGAGGTGCTCTAGACGCTTATCCAGCAGGCGATATAGTCACTGCGTAAAAGTATCCGGAAAGATTATCAGGAAAGATACAAGATTTGATAGCCAGGGTGAGTGGTTCTATTGTGATCAAGAAGGGAAAACATGTTAACAGCGGTGGTGGTAAATGGTATTAAATTAAAAGGGCTAGCTTTAAAGGTGAAGACCCTCTAATTTCAAAAAGGCCACAGCTCGTAATTAACCACGACACTCCCAAGGTATACACAGTAGCAATTTTACTACCTACTGGCTCCTGCGGCAAAATCAATTGTAATAAAATTGCCATACCAAATTCTTTTCTAGACAAAAATATTATTCCTTTGATAAAAAATATTTTGGGTGGTAGTGTTAAAATTTATTCAGCACAATAGAGTTCCATGTTAAAATCTCAGTATTGTGATCTTCGTGACACGCGGTCCTCAACGCCACGATCTAAGCTAGACATTAAACAATTGTTAACAGTCATTGAATAATCCGCTGACAGAGCACAGAATGTTGTGATAAACCGGCAATGATAATATATTTTTCAAACTTACCGATGACATGTGACATGTACATAATCAACCGTTGAGTTACAGTTGAAATTAGATCAACAAATTATTGATTCAAATATAATTTAGTATGTTATAAACAACAGATCATGTGCATGCATAGCAACTGTTAAGACAATCTTGAGATAAATTTCAAGCAGCTTATCGTTCTAGAGTTGGGTCGACGTCAAATTAACGTTCAGTGAACTGCGTTGAAATAGCACTCTATATGACTCTTCGGTTGGATTCGACACCGTCAATGACCAGATCCTTGCTAATCGACCCCAATATCACTGGAACTGCTCATAAATAGCCTACTGTAGAATCAAATCCTACTCGACTTACCTGCCGTTTGCCCCAAGGATAGTTCTCGGTCCAATATTGTTTTTGCTACACAAGCTTTAGCTTGTATTATCGATAAAGATGATATTAATCGCACTACTATGCAGGCGATACTCAGTTGTTTGACTCATTGTTCCCGTGATATTTTAAGAGAATTAGATGACCTTCAGTAAATTCGAATTGGATGATCACTAATCTGAAGCTATGTTACTGGGAACTAAAAGACCACTCCAAACAAATGTCAAAATTTGAGACTTTGTTATTGAGGTAGTTTGTGATTTGAATGAAGATGATGTGTGGGTAAACTGTGCCATGCGAGCGGCGTCTTCGTTTGCTTTTCGTCGAATTCCAACTTTCAATTAATTCAATCCACGCCGATGTGTACACCAACCACCACCAGGCTTCAACCGACCACCACCAGGATTCCACCAACCACCACCCGGATTCCGCTACCAGTACCAACCATGTCGACAACCAAATCAGCACCAACCAAGTCGACAACCAAACCAACCAAGTCGACAACCAAACCAGCGCCAACCAAAACGACAACCAAACCAGCGCCAACCACCCCCAGAAAATGCAGGTGTCGTGAAAGCCTTCTTTCAGGTCCTCCAATGCCTCCACCACTTGACCATTATGGAGAGTCAGGAGAAGGGAACACCAACCAGAAGTTTCACTTGGAAGATCCTAGACCTGAATAAGTTCGTGAAGCCGGCCATGAAGACGCCTACCATAGCCACTACCATTGAGACATTGAACTTGAAATGGGCCAAGGACGTCGCCTCATCCCTGTCGACACACTACCGAGCCATGCTAGCGGAGAAACTGGAGTACTTGAAGTCACGTCACTTTTCCAAAGATGCTGTACAAGAGTACTCTAGCCACGCCCTAGCATGGGCCAAGAAGTCCTACGGCAAGCGACTTCAGGATAGTGTGAAGACAGAGTTCCACCGCCTACTGTCCACGGTCTCTAAAACTGTCACGCCCCCTCCCCCATCACCCATGCACATTACGCACAACCTTCTCCGGGACACACCAAAACGATACACACCCAACAAGAGAAAATTATCCCCTGGAGAAGGCACTTGCATTAACACTCCCTCGAAGCGTGCAGCTAGATCAACCAGTTCGCCCCGGGCTGTGTCTGGCTCACCTACTTCCTCGGGATCTATATCGCCACTAAACGCGCTTGTCGACTGTCTGTCCCCTAGATCGCCCATCATTCCTAACCCTAGAATCGCCACCAGATCTTCCACCAGATGTAGGCGATCACTCAACCTATCCCTAAAGAGACCTCACAGCTACAAAGGTAAAGACGAGAAGGATTTATGGTTCCTACCACCCGTCATGGCAAAGACCCTGGTTATTGGATCCTCTAACCTGGCTAGGATTGCATCCTTCGTCGGGGACTGGGAGATCCATAGCTACTCTGGAGCCAAGATCAGCCACATCAGACAGATACTCCAGAACTACATGGGTCCTGCACCAGAGGAATTAGTGATACACGTCGGGCTCAACAACAGGGAGGAAAGTGGACCAAGGATACACGAGCAGACAGATGCTAGATCTACTCAAGGTGACCAGAGCAGCTTTCCCAACAACCAAGCTCTTCGCCACACAGATCCCCACTTCTTCCCGACTCCGACAAGAAAATCCGATCGCCTACCAAAACATCACCAGCTACAACCAACTGATCTCCACTGCACCTTCACCAAACGCCACCACATTACCAACCTTCAAGGGCAAAATAGAACTGAAAGGTAACGACGCAATCCACTGGAGCCCAGACACGGCCAGAGAGATCATCAACTGCTGGATGAGGAATTTAAACTAGGATTAGGGAAAAGGAATGAGAAGCCGTCTTTAGGACAGACAGTTGTCAATTTGAGCGACAGACTTCTCAACCCCCTAGAAATGAACATTCTTGATAAAGGCCTTAAATTCATCCCAACCCCCACAATAACATCCATAGACCCCATCACCCAGGCAACCGATCGCTTCCAAAGAACACTTTCGTTGACTTATTTTTTTAGGAACAAACCCGGCAGAGGTAAAAAATTATTCACAGTAAAATCCACATGGAAACCACCTAAAAAGTCATTATCAACAGCCATCCTAAAAACTTTCGACGAAATGAATATAGAAATATCATCCATTCAACCACAGTCACAAAAACCAAATCTCAACCGAGCAACTAAAACGGCATTAAACACCCTTAAAAAGGACAAAAACATAATAATTAAGAAAAGCGACAAAGGCTCGTGTTGTGTCATAATGAATCGTGCAGACTATATCTCAGAGGCAGAAAAACAATTAAGTAATCCTATACATTACACTAAATTAGACCAACCCATCTTTAAGGACACCGCAAATTTAATAAACAACATCTTATATGAATTGCAGGATAAGGAATACATAACAGCAAAACAATATGATTATCTATCTGCTAAATCTGACTGCCGACAAAGACATCTCTATACACTACCAAAAATACATAAAAATCCAGAAACAGAATGGTTTATACCTAATAAAATACCCAAGGGACGCCCAATAATATCAGACTGTGGCAGCGAATCATACAACGTATCACAATATATAGACCATTTCTTATTACCCCTAGCATGCCAACACCCATCCTACCTTAAAGACACTAACGATTTCATTCAGAAAATCAAACAGTTAAGAGTCCCCGAACACACCGTTTTAATATCCATCGACGTACAAAGCATGTACACGAACATTGATAATAACACAGGTATTGAAGCAGTTAGGAAAGCATTTCTTAGGAACCCGCAAGCATCCAGGCCGGACGAAGAAATCCTCAAACTACTCAACATTTGTCTGAGGAGGAATGACTTCGCTTTTAACGACCAAGTATACCTTCAGTCTTCCGGAACTGCGATGGGAAAACGATTTGCCCCGAGTTATGCAAATCTCTTCATGGCGGAGTGGGAAAGGGAAGTTCTGCCACTCTGTCCATTAAAACCAGATTTCTATGGGCGGTTTTTAGATGACGTTTTCATAGTCTGGACCTACACACTAGACGAATTTTGGACGTTTTTCAACATTCTGAACAATCATCATCCATCTGTCAAATTAACCGCAAATGTAAGCCATAACAGCATAGATTTCCTTGATACTACCGTTTTTAAAAGTAACAACACCAAAATCACAGGCCAATTGGAAACTAAAGTATTTTTCAAAGAAACCGACACACATCAATTATTGTTCAAAAGCTCCTTTCACCCAAAACATACATTCTCTGGCATCATAAAATCTCAGATTCTCCGTTTTCATAGGATATGTACTCAGAAGACCGACTTTGAGTCAGCATGTATATTGGTATTTAGCAAACTACGGGAAAGGGGATACTCCAAACGCTATCTACGACGTATAAAAAACAACACTCTAGCTGAGCTTGCCGCCAAAGAAACAAATAATATACAATCAGCACATAAAACCAAAATTTGTGGCCATCCAAGATGTCAAACATGCAAAATCTTAAACATATCCGACCATTTCCATAACAAAACATCTGGCACAAAATTCCCAATATTAGACCAACTTTCATGCAGTAGTTCAAACATAATTTATCTAATCTCATGCAGAAAATGTGACAAGCAATACGTAGGGGAGACTCAAAATGCACTTAGGGAAAGAATTAACGGTCACCGGTCTGACATAGTCACCAAAAAAGACAAACCTGTCTCAATTCATTTCAACCAACCAAATCATGACATTTCAGATCTCATTGTCACGCCAATAGAAAAGACCAAGAGCGACTTTGAAACTTCAGAAGAAATTAAAACGTTTAGGCTAAAAAGAGAAAAATTCTGGATTGACAAATTGAAAACAACAGCCCCCCTAGGTTTGAATATTCATACGGCTAGCGCAATAGCTCCTTTTGTAGTTCCATTTAGCGCAACAGCAGCAAGTGCCTCCAAAATCATCAGAAAACACTATACTGATCTCCAAGAAAATCACCCGAAAATATTCACACAGAAACTTATAATTGCATATTCTAAAAATAAAAATCTGAACGACATCCTAGTGCACAGTAAATTAGATTAAATAAGACCAGTCTCCACCCTGACCCAAAACAAACCATATATCAAATCCTATGCCTAACCGTTAGTAATTAAAATCAATTAGATATAAGAATCCCTAGCCGTAACCCGGTGATGTGGAACAAACACGATTTTTTTAGAAAATCCAATCCGTTGTAGGAAACACACTAATGTGGCTCTCTCCCGAGAGCCTCAAATTTATTTTCTTTTTTCTTCAGAAACAATAATACCAGAATACCAGAAGCACCACCCAAGGAAGACCATCAGCGCCACCAACACCAATAAACAGTGAAATCGCCTTTGTATATAAATCTAATGTATTGTATGTATTTTAATAAAACTAGGAAATATCACGAACTAATTTTTCATCATCCTAGGTCAGTGCTTATGTGGAGACTTAACCTCTCCCCCCAAATTTCTTAAACCTAACCCATTTTTTAAAACCCTAAAAAATATAAACAAACACCATGTGGCCGTCTACCAAGACACCGCGTGCAAAAGGATTATGGTTACGTGGCTGGCTGAGCGGGCGATCAATATTTGGTTTAGGCGGTTATGTTTTTGGGTACCTACATGCGATAAGTGGCAGAAAAAAATTAACAAAATATTACTGACAGGCTAACTAGACACAATTTTATGGAACACAGGTACTTTTCACTTCACACATGTTTCCAGGATGATTATCTCTGTCTTTTATTTTAGCAGTATAAACCATATTGGGATATGTACAGATTTTATACAGATAGAATCTTAACTAATCCTAATAATTGTTGTAAATAAATAGGAGATTGGGCCTACTATGTAAATTTTTTGGGGGGTCCAAGTATATTCAGACCCCCCCCCCCCCCGACCCCCCCATGTGTGACGCCCATGTGCTCGGCAAGAGTACACATTGCAAGCAACTTCCTGGATTTGACAATAAGACACAGATATATCGTTTTTTATATATCTTATCAATATGGTTCTTTATTTCAACTAGGCAAACTGGTCTTGAGTAGGTTTTATACATGAGACCACTATAAGCATTTTCTGATCAATGCAAACATATTAATTATCATACAAAACTGTTATGCCAACAATTATTACCCACATAATACTATTTTTGTAATAGCTACAGGGAATATCGTAAACAAAAATAATTATAATGATAGATGCCATGATATTTACATTGGCATTGGCATGAACTTACCATTTAAAGAGTAACGAGACCTTCAAATGTTACAAGTATTGCGACGATATTTCTCTAATGTAGTTTTAAGATAATTCTCACTGATAAAATTCAAAGATTTACTCAATTCTACTGATCAATGGTGCATTTAATTTTGTCATCCAGAAATAAAATACATGACAATATTTGATTAGTTCGCATCATTTGGTTTCGTATAAAACAAGCCGATCAATTTATCAATTGTCATAGTTGTCAGGTTGTTATCGGTTTCTATATTATGTTGTTTTATGCAGGACTAGTGGAGTTCATGGGTTTGATATATCGTAGGCAAGTGGCCTTATTTTAATATATTCAGTACATGCACAAGGGACTTTCCTGTATGAAATCCAGAGGCACCCCTGTCTCCAAAACACATGTACACATCTTCTCCAGAGCTCGAAACCACGACTGAAAGTCAGGGGTGCTGCCCCCCCCCCCACATCCACACTCGCTTCAACATAGAACCTGAAAGTTGTTTACAAATGTATGTTGAGCACATCCGAGTGAAAACCATTCTCGGTATCCCAAGTGGTCTCATTCTGTTCTACCCCACTATACCCTGGCTTCATCCATGGGGCAGTCAAATTATCTGCTCTTAATCGTAGCTTGATTTTACGAACCAACCTAAAAACAGTTTACAAACCAGTCTTAGCCTCATTGCTTACGTTCACAACAATTTTGTTGCATCTCGACGATTTAACGATTTTTTTCGGATTGGTCGAAAAAAAATAGCAAAGTCATCAAGGGCTTAGCGGAGTGGAACAGAATGAGATCACCGAGGGGGAGAGAGAGAGAGAGAGAGAGAGAGGGGGGAGTTAACGTCCACTCGACACAAACTAGGTCTTCGGGATTAACACATGGTTCAATTTTATATCAATAATTCGCTTTTGCGTAGGGGTCTTTAACAGTGGGAGAAAACCAGAGGACCCGGAGAAAACCCACGAGGTTGGACAGGCGACCCTACTCGTTGTCACGTACAACGGCAGACCTTATGAAACAGCGCGCACGTGCTAATCATTCGGCCATCCAATCCCACTCTTGTAGAATAGAGTGGCTTGTAAAAAAAACGAATTAACGTGACCTTGCGCCCAGTTGATCTAGTTTTATTCCATTACACCGTGTATTAATCCAAAACAATACCAAATCGAGAACATGGCACACTTCGAGATCGGAAGTGACTTTACTTTATTAGAATGGTTGATCTGTTACGCGATAACGTTTCGTCAATCAAAAGATTAATTGAAATATACATTACAACACATAAAATAAAGTTGGTTTTGTTTATAGACAATAATCGATTTGAACGTCTACTAAACAAGTATTGTTTCTTTCCAGCAAACTAAATTCACGATCTTGCAAAGGGTAAAATACTTAAATTGTCAATTTTACATTCTATTTTATTTATTGTTCCCCTTTTTTGTTTCATTATTCGACAAACTGGCACATTGGGTAAAATAGTGAAATAAGTATAACTATGGGCGAGGTTGTAATCAAATACGAACAATAATGATACATAATAATGAAAAATATAGAAAACAAAAATTTCACACTGAAAACATCTTGGAAACTATTCCTGCTCCCTTTGCACCACCTCGTGAGATGGATGAAGTGGGACAGTGTTCGAAGCAACCCGATGTACACCAATCATTTAATCAAGTACGCCTTTTATTTGTCGAAATAATTTAAAGATGGCAGTGTAAGACCCATGTATCAATTAAATTAGGATAATTGATCGATATGAATAATATTAGAACCAATATGTTTGTGTATGGTGCTTTAAAAACTCCACATTAACATTTTCCTGCAAGAACGAAAATAACAATTTTATACGAGAATATCTTGAAGATAAATTATTCTGTATATAGGTATACGGTTCTTGCTTTTACGTCAGAGCCATGGCGACAGTATTCATTAAGAAACTTTGATTATCCAGTCGATATGGTGTTTATACTCGATTGTCATTATGATGTTGTATTAGTGAAAAGATTTAGTGAGTAGAAAGATAAGACTGCGAGAGAGAATTGAGATTACGGTTCCATCAATCTTAGCTTAACGTGATTGATGTGTTACGTGAAATATGGATCTTGTTTAAATCGTTAATTATTGATTTTATGAATCGAGTTTCGCGAGTTAATGTATACTTATGTCTTGAGTATGTATTGTACACAATAAGCCTGACGTCAGTTCTTACTGGTCGATAGACGGGTTCGGAGTTCGGGTAAAAATCTCCACTGTCCTGCAAGCAGTGGTCCAATGAAATTGCACACGGTCATTCCCGTGCAGTAACCCAAAGGATCTAGTATTTTAATATGTCAGCTTTAAATTTTAAATTTAATTTCGATCTTGGAAAGGATGCCCGCTTGAAATGGATTCCCGACGCCCTCGCCCCTCTCTCTCTGTCTTCGTCTCTCTCTCTCTCTGTACGCCATTGTTCCCGTGTAGCGCCGGTATAAATTTGAATTTGCCTTGATATTAGTCTAGGGAGATGCTTCATCTGCTTATTGTTTCACTTTGTCCTCAAATTTGAATAGGCCTACAAACTTATTGGTAATTACCATGCCCATAAGCAGAATTATTCTCTCTTACGAATTTCTGCTAACGACAGGTTTCATGGTAGAATAAGACAAATTCGTGCATGAATATTGTGAAACAGATTGTGTAAAAGAGATTGCCATCACTCCCGAGTTGTATTTATATGATTATTAGGCACGAAACCTTTCATCATGAAAGATTTCTACGGAGTTATTCTTCGAAGAGTAAAATATAGACCAAAGTGCAGTTACAAACTAATAGCGGCCTTATTATAGATGCTCACGGTATCATTTTATCCAATTTATGGCATTGTTTCGACAATTTTCTTATAGATGATCACAGTATCTTTGTATCCAATTTATGGCATTGTCTCGACAATTTTCTTGGTCTGTAAAGTTGAATTGAATTATTCTAATAGACCATGCAGCCAAATTACTGCGCAACACACAGTGCTTACATTACATGAATACATCACAATGTAGATGTAAACAACACAACACAAATACAATGCAAGATGTCATTATCGTGTATTTATCTTGTACAATGAGATAATAGTCATACAGTCATTTTACATTTCATTAAATGAAGAACTGAAATCAGTGGAATATTCCCTGGTTTTATCCTAACCAGATTATGAAAGATAGCCACGCAAAGCTTGGAAATACGCCCATACAGCAACCATGTTTTGACATCAACTTATTTGACAGTCAAACTTGGATGTTGACCAAATTTGATCAGGATAATCGATCGTGTTCACAAGATTGGAAAAAAATGCCACATTGTTGCCTCCATTGCACTGGCAGAGTTTTCTGAAAAAAGGGGGGGGGGGTAGTAAACCACAACTTTGAGGTCATAGAACGCGGAATATTTAGAGGTTTCGCAAGGTTTTTGGAAAAGCGGGCATAACTCTGGAACGAAATGCAGAATATCGATAGGGTTCGTTCTCTCACACATGTTTGGTGGGGTATCCCCAGCCCTACATGAAATAGCACCAAATATAGCCACAATATTAAAATATTGTCTTGGGTTGTAGGGGTCATACACCTAAATCATCCCCTATAACCAGCAGTAAATCTACACTGTTCACCAATTCATGGGTTTCTTTTCCCATATAATTATTAATGGAGAAAGAGGCTACTGTGTTGGGGCTTGGGGAGTATGAACTCAACCATCCAGTCCACTCAAATATGGTATCAGACGGGCTGAGATTGAACAAGATATAGCCAAAGACTCCCAAATTCCCTATAAAAAGCTCACGAAACTGTCGGAAATCGTTTGAAAAATTGTCCAAGTGTGTACATTATTTCAGTTATTATAACATGTATATTCATTGAATCTAAAATGTAAACAGATTAATTGATTAGCCAATCTATTGAACTGGAAATTAAAATAGTTATTTTTATCATGGAAACACGGAAACAATCTATATATAGGCGAGATCTTCTGATATTTTATTCACAAGGATGTTTATATCTCACATATTTTAGCGAACAGAAAAAATGGTTATCAATTATGTGTCTATTAGAAATCTTTATCTTATCCCGCGTAACAACTATCTCAGAAGCCCTTTAAGATATGTTTTTTAAAAATAGCCCGTTCCATATTTGATTGATTTCCTTTGTGTCTGCATAAACATGCCGAAGTTTATATAAGTTCGTGAGGCGCGTTTATCAAGTCACTCACAGAATAAAGGAGGAAATGCCATACACCATTCACTCAGCATTTTCAGTTGAAATATTTAAAAATGGTAAACAGCTTATTTTTAACTTTTGATCTTCGGGAAAACCTATTAAAATAATGTGTCCTATTTCTTGAGGAAGAAAATAGCAATTTAAAAACAAAAAAATACTTGGTTGCCTTTCTCAAAAGCTTTAAGCTCCACATTTTCAAGATTTGAAATTCTAAATAAAACATTATTACGAGACTATAGTGGGTTTGTATTAATCAACATTCCGATGAATAAACAATGATACTGGTTTAACCTTGCTTCGAGATATACATGCCCTTGATTTACATACATAAAGAAGCCAAACATCTTTGAGTTATATTTGATAGGGTGTTTTTTCAGCTAGTGATGAAACACGCGTCTATACGATTAAAATTATACCAATATAAAATGAAATGAGGTTTAACGTCCTACTGTTCTGCTCCGAAGATGGGCATATCCCATACGTGCTATAGGCGAAATTTTGCCCGGACAGCGGCACTACGGCCTACTCTTATATCGAATTCCAACTGTCTAGGGATCTTTTACGTGCACGCCAATGTGTACACGGGACCTTGTTTTTTCGTCCCATCGGAACGACCAGACAGCTATCCTTGTCAGGCCCTCCGTCCTGTATCACTGACAAGGGGGAACCACGCCGAAAAATCTGGATGCACTTTCTTGGACAATGCAGGGATCGAACACCCGACCTCCAGGCTAGCGAGCCAGGGTCGTACCTGCACTTAGCCACATTGACCTCCGTATATCTATATAGAATCCTTAAAGTGAATTTGAGTCCAATAATCAACTTTCTAAGCCACTGGATGGTTTAGATATTGAGTAAATTAGACAATGCCCACCACATCTTTGCTAAACGATAATATGGATGGCACTATGGAAGGACTGAAAATAGAATGTTCGTTTATTATCGTGGTAATGGTACTTGACAAGCGAGGCAATAAGCTAAGTTCTTAATTTTTTGACTAAAGTTTGACTAAATTGTTCAATATATTCAGTTTCATTATCTATTTTGAACTATTATAGCAATCAATTCTCGATAACATCGGATATCTCCGATATTAAGTAGATTCGAATGGTTCAGTCATATTTTAAATTAAAAACTTTAGTTGCAATTATTGCACACATCTTTAATACCTTCAAAGGCTAATATCTTCGAATTAAATTTTCATTGATTTTGCATTATCTATTATGGAAATATTATAGCAAGAATGGCTAGCTCTTTATCTAAATCTTACATAATCTATCTCTAATCATACACACAATTGGTTATATCTTAACGTCTATATAGCAGCAAAACAATTCATCATAAAGTACAAAGAAATCGACAATTATACTTGTCGCAGGGGACATATTCTGCATATTTTTTTTTAAAGAATATGGAACAGCTTATTGATCGAAAGCAAATTATCAATAAAACGAACAATCGATTAGTTGATGATTATTCCATGGAAACATTCGGCTTGATAAATCTGCACATGTTTTCATGATGTTTTGTTTCTTTTATTTTAGCTCACACAGAGCTATACATTAATGAACAATGGACAATTGTTGTAAAATCAACTAATATAATCAACCTCAGTCCTTGTATCCCCACAATCCATCAAAGTTAAAGACATATTCTTTCCTCTGTCGTCGTCCTCAATCCATAACCACGGATTGAAAAATATATTACGTCTACCAGGGAGATATATTTGTTACCAACTTTATATCCTTTGAAGACGGGCATGTGCTATGCAGTGGGCTATGACGGAAATTTTGCCCGGGCAGTGGCGCTATGGTCTACTGTTATTTCGAATTCCAGCTGTCAAGGGTTCTTTTACTGACGTGGGTAAACCTACGCCTTATTCACTAATAAACTATTGTATCCAGGCTTACCAGTAAGACGGTTATAACCAGACAGTAATTATCGCTTAAAGACATTGACAAAATAGTTGATATCTATCTCTAATCATACACACAATTGGTTATATCTTAACGTCTATATAGCAGCAAAACAATTCATCATAAAGTACAAAGAAATCGACAATTATACTTGTCGCAGGGGACAAAGCGGTATAGATATTTTAAATCTTGGATAACCTGCAAAATTTGGAACTTAGGTATTTAATTTTATGCCATTGTGAGTTTCACTAACATTGGTTGAGGCGGTTCTTGGAATTGATTTGACCGATTCTGCATATTTTTTTTTAAAGAATATGGAACAGCTTATTGATCGAAAGCAAATTATCAATAAAACGAACAATCGATTAGTTGATGATTATTCCATGGAAACATTCGGCTTGATAAATCTGCACATGTTTTCATGATGTTTTGTTTCTTTTATTTTAGCTCACACAGAGCTATACATTAATGAACAATGGACAATTGTTGTAAAATCAACTAATATAATCAACCTCAGTCCTTGTATCCCCACAATCCATCAAAGTTAAAGACATATTCTTTCCTCTGTCGTCGTCCTCAATCCATAACCACGGATTGAAAAATATATTACGTCTACCAGGGAGATATATTTGTTACCAACTTTATATCCTTTGAAATTATTTACAAATTATGTGCAAATTATAACGCAGTAGCCATTATGTAGTACACTTTCAAGGACCATGAATGAGCGCTGTTATTTAATATCCTACGTCACTTTACTTTCAATGCCAATTCTCATGGGATCATTTAAGTGCACTACCAATTTATACTTAAAGGCGAGGCGGAATTCGGACATAGGGGATTCTGGCTTGAAAACATATTTAACGGAGCTAGTGATCCTATAGCGTTATGGCTGGATTCTGATCCGGAATTGGCCGGGGAAGTTCATTGACATTTTCCAGCCTGCCATGGTATCACCTGGTCACAGTTGCAGAACGGAGTTCTGGCAAGGGAAAGGCGCGTAGTCTTCCGGATATGACAAGAACTCAAGGTACATAATGTGTACTTGTTGGCGTGCACGTAAACGATCTCTTGACAGTTGGAATTCGATGAAAGGTAGGTACAAACGTCGCTGTCCGGGCAAAATGTATCCCACAGCACACAACATCGCGTATGAATTTCCTTTTTACATTATCCCAGTTGGTGCAGAATAGTAGGACGCTAAATCATATTCGACTTCCATAACATCGAAATGTCATTGTATTTATATGGTATAAACTCTTGTCTCATGATTATCAAGTAACTCGATTGCTGGAGGACAAATGGCTTTAGAAGAGAATTTACACCCACGAGATATAGAAGATACACGACTCATTCATGCAATAGGGATAAGATAAGATTAAATCGGTTCATTTAGTGCTTTGAAATAAATAAACTAGCTAAACAAAAGGTAAAGCAGCAGATCCGGCTGGTTGTCTCTGTATCGCAAACTTACCGGAAAAATACATAATTTGCGTATTGACATTCTTAATGACCGACTTATTATCATTAAACGTGTAAAGATTGGTTTACTACATACACGATAATCTTTAAAACTGATCAGTGATTAGGTCATACGAACCACCCACGCCAAAACATTTATAGATGCTGGTTTGTTTTTTGCAAGAATAGAAAACATCCCGTCTCCCATAAAATTATATCCGGTGTTTTAATTTTTTATTTAAAGGCTAACCGCTTTATACTTAGGTGTTGTATATTGTTGAAGCTATTTTAATACTAGATTATCAATAAATAAATAATACAAGCTCCGCAACGATTGGAATTCTCTTTTAAAATGACCAGTCCTCTTTGATATCGATTTCATTTGATTATAAATATTGATATGTTATGCAGAAGGGATATATCTTCGTTGAATATGCTATGTAGGAGGAATCTATCTCTGTTAAAAATATACGTTTATATATTGTAGGTAAAGCCAAAGTTAGATACATTTGATTGTATGTTCTACAGTCGACACAATAAGTTAAAAAATATAATTAAATCAATCTTCCTAAACAATGGTTTAAGCTCACAGAGCTTGTCACACCACTAAGAAAAAAACACATCAGAACAACCCTGTTTTGGCCCAAATCAATGGTGTGTGGCGTCTTTTAATGTGATCACGAATCTGACTCGGTTTTCGAATTATGGACTGTCACGTTTACTATTATAACGGCGTATTTACAGTTAGACAATCAGTTATTTCTTAAAGTAATTTATTCTGTATATGTGATTTCACAATACATCTTATCTAATCGATACCCACCCATGCCTTATATAATATCTAGTTAAATCGCTATTATTCGCATCTAGACTGGTCTGAATCTCGTTAGTAATTTAATTATAAGTATCTTTAGCTCAATCTGATTAAAATATAGATCCTCTTTCGTTTCTTTATTTCGATTCTTGGTTCTTCGTTTTGTTTCAGGAGCTGGATGATTCGTAAATTAAGTTCATTTTCATTTATATAGAGATTTAACCGTTTAGTTGGTCGGAACTTTATGGATGAGCCGAATGAACTCTGTGAGATATTGTTGGCCATTTGAACGCTCGTCTTCATTAGCCCAGACGGAGCAGAACGTTCAACCCCATTTCATTTATCTTTTTAAAGTAATTACTTTAGACGAATTTACAATAGTAAACGTATATTGGGAGACAGCATGCACCAACGTGTAACTTTAACGTCACGATCTAAATGGAAAAATAAAGTTTCTATTAAGACATCTACAATGTTAAACATACACTATGCAAGAGGTAAATCTGCCTATTGCAGGCCTTTCATTAGGCCTGAAATGTTATATAAATTATTCCTTAGTCATTTATTAACAAAACAAGACCACAATCGGCTCTCGATGGCATCGAGATTAAAACGGTTCGCCATTTAAAAATTTAATTTAAAAATGGGAAAGCGATTATACCAGTGCCCTGTTTACCACTGTGCACACATCTTGTCAAAACTACAAAAAATGATAACTTGGCTGAGAATAAAGTAATTTGAATGAAATTTTCAATATTTTCTTTTTTTATCATCTATTTTTGAATTATTATAGCAAGGATGACCAACTCTTTATTAAACTTATAACTAATGTATCTTTAACAATAAGACATGTACTAACAAATACATGATGCTGGAGTGATGTTTTGTCTACAAATCAACAAACTAAGACATTAAATTATATTAGCCATTAGAGTGTAAGTAGGGTTTCTGACAAATAATCGTCAAAATTTATATCAAACTCTATAGAGGCCTCATAAATGAATAAATGAGGTTTAACGTCCTACTTTTCTGTTCAGAACGGGTTAGTGAAGACGGGCATGTGCTATGCAGTGGGCAATGACGGAAATTTTGCCCGGGCAGTGGCGCTATGGTCTACTGTTATTTCGAATTCCAGCTGTCAAGGGTTCTTTTACTGACGTGGGTAAACCTACGCCTTATTCACTAATAAACTATTGTATCCAGGCTTACCAGTAAGACGGTTATAACCAGACAGTAATTATCGCTTAAAGACATTGACAAAATAGTTGATATGTATTCAGTTCAACCAAATGAATAAGCCACATCCACAGCAGTTTTGATTATCTAAACTGACTTTGTTATAGCCACTATAAAATCTCACAATTTGATAGAATGGGATGGATTGCCTGGGGATCTGTCTAACCAAATTCCAACGGCTAATGTGTACATTAGTAAACACCCCTGCCCCTTCTTCGCTATTTATTATGCGCATATATATATATGATTGATTGGACAGAACACCCCCCCCCCCATCACAGATGGCGCAACAACTGGTTATGCCTTTTCCTAAAGTTTGTTTGAGTTTGACCAGTAAAATTCACATAGCCTGAAATTAGATGAAACCATTGCTAATCTTGGTCCATCATAGCATAAAATGGCTCCGTTCGATTAGTATTTAGCTAACAATGCATCATGCATCGAGAGACTCTCCGCATTGTAATAGGTGCACTGTTCAGCACATCTTATCACCTGGGTATTAATTAAAGATACCTTATGTAAGCGCTAAATCTGCCTATTACAAGTCTTTCTTTTCGACTTACCATGCTATATCAATTATTAATTAAAGATACCTTATGTAAGCGCTAAGTCTTTCATTTCGACTCACCATGTTATATAAATTATCAATTAGACATGTATTCACGTGAGCCTCTATTATCAACTCTCTGGTTCGTCGGATGGTCGCGATGTTCATTGGATTGAAACATGATCGCAATTTAAGAATATAATTTAAAAATGTATAATCAAGACATTTTTTTTATCGTAGCAATGGTACTTAACTACCGAGACTATATTGTGAACACTTTAAAGCCTGATAACTTCGCTCTATTCAATATATAAGTTTTTCATTATCAATGTTTGAACTATTACAGCAAAACCGGTGAACTCTTTATCTAAATCTTACATAATGTATCTTTAATCCAAATTGAGAAATTGAAGCATCTTAAAACAAATAAGCAAGCGAGTTGATCACCCTACCATCAGTCAACTAGGATATAAAATAGTAATAAGTGTACTGCTACTGTATAGGGTTCATTGGTATTTCTCTTTATAGAAAAGTCATTGATTATTTATAGCCAGCAATAGGTTTATAACACCCCTGTCTTTCGACACGAAATCGCAACACGCACATCACGTGATCCACTTACTTTAATCTGACATGCATCTTTATAGCCCTGTTCACGGTGTCGTATTAAGGCCCACGGGGACCCTAGCACACTTAATCAAATAGGGCTCTGCCGAGTCCCAATCGCAAAACTAGGGTTAGTTTATACAGTAATAGAATTCTATACTGATTTTAATACACAACATAAAAGTACACTTAAAGAACAGAGAGAGAGAAATGGGGTTTAACGTCCACTCGACACAAACTAGGTCATTTCGGGACTAACATATGGTTTAATTTTATTTACATAATTCGCTTGCGCGTGGGGGTCTTTAGCAGTGGGAGGAAACCGGAGGACCCAGAGAAAACCCACGAGGTTGGACAGGCGACCCTACTCCTTGTCACGTACAACCGGGGATTCGAAACCACGCCAGTCGACTCAATGACAGACTTTATGATACAGCGCGCGCACGCTAACAATATTGGTGTTAGTCAATTATATTTGGAATTTATTTAACCAGTTCTATCACATATAAACACATTCCAAATATAATTTTAACACATACATCATTGCTACTATAGATGCGTAACGAAGATTTGAAGAAACAGAAGTGACGCAAAGAGAGAGAGAGAGAGGGGGGGAGAGAGAGGGAGAGAGAGAGAGAGAGAGTAGGCCATTTCGGGACTAACATGGTTCAATTTTACGTAAAAAGTTCGCTTGCTCGTAGGGGTCTTTTGCAGTGGGAGGAAACCGGAGGACCCGGAGAAAACCCACGAGGTTAGACAGGCGACCCTTCTTCTTGTCACGAACAACCGGGGAATGGAAACCTAGCCAGCTGACCCATTGACAGTCCTTATGATTCAATGCGCACGTGCTAACCATCCGGCACCCCCCCCCACCCACCCACCCACCCACCGCGCGCCAAATTGAAGCAGAAATGTTGTTATATGAGACTGTGAGATGATTTCTGATAATTAAAAAAAATAATTGAATGTCACTAGAGAAAACGAGAAAAATAGCCCAAATATATGAGACTGTGAGATGATTTCTGATAATTCAAAAAATAAATGTCACTAGAGAAAATGAGAAAAATAAAAATAGCCCAAACATTCCCTTGTTTTTATTTATTCTTTACTTAATAAAAACATGGTAATGCACGGACCTTTTTTTCTGTTATCTAGTGACAGTCAAATTATTTTTTATAATTTGTCTAATAACCTCTCACAGTCTCATATAACAACTTTTGGTCTTCGAAGGAATTATCAGTGAGCAGCGCCCTGTATCTGTTATCACTCGTTACTTCAATCAGTACAGATCACCAAATATTTCTACGCCAACCTTATTTTTAGTCTCTCTCTCCCTTTCCCTTTTTCCCCCTTTTGCATGGCGATTTGTGTTGACTTTTTGGTGTAGAATCGAAAAAAAAGGGCTAGAAAATACATTTTTGGGTGAATATTCATGATTTTGAGGCGGAAGGATACCAGAGTTGTAAGGTTGGTTACGTTGAAATGTAGGGCCGGAAATTGCATGTTTATTTGTCTCTACTTCCAGCTTGTGTATCTCAAGTTTTTCATGGTGAACCTCATACATGCTTTTTGGGCAAGAGTTTGCCACATGTTGCTCCTTCTGTGGCAGAAAGCGTTCTACCCAACGAAAATTTGTGAAAAAGTTAGAGCCGGTCTAAGAGAAGAGAATTAACATTAAAGTCAATGGAGAAATAATTAGTGATCTGTGGCCATATAAAAGGATAACTCTTGTTTTCCATTTTTTGCGTCACTTCCGTTTCTTCATTACGCATCTATCGTAGCAATGATCTCTGTGTTAAAATTATATTTGGAACGTGTTGAACCAGTTCTATCACATATGTGGTAATCGCTATCACCAATATCGTCCTTTAATGCCCAATGGTTAGCAAACAGCGTCATTCAATTTACATAACTTCACTGCACTGAGAGAATCGCTGATATCCCAAAAGTCCATTTTCTGAGTAAACAACATTTAATGCTCAACAATGTCAAATTGATCAGCCTCTCCTGTATCATATAGTGGAACGCAGAGCTGATTTAATTCGTTTCAAATGACTGAAGGACTGGGATTGTTTACGACAACCACACAATTCACAAACATATAACTTGGGAATGATACGTGTTGATGAGTTTTGTAAAATTTATTTTTTACTCAGACGTTTATAGAATTTATATATTTGTTAAAGTTAAATTATGCAAGAATTAGATAAAGAGCTGAACGTTCTTGCTATAATTGAAAAATAGATAACGCAAAATTAATATATTATTGAAAATTTCATTCAAATCAACTGAGCCAAGTTAGCACTGTTTGTAGTTTTGACAAGATATGTGCATTGATTGTTTATTATCGTACTGGTATATTCGAGATTTAGACTTTTTCCCATTTTTAAATTCAATCGTTAATTAGTCGAATCGTTCTAATCTACTAAAAATAGGAGAGTTGATTATTGTCTTGTCATGTTAATAGATGTCTAATTAACAATTTATATAACATTTAAGGCCTAAAGACAGACCTTACAATAGGTAGATTTAGCTCTTGAATAAGATATCTTTAAAATATTTGTTTGCATTGTAACCAAGGGGTCCTGTCGCGTCCATACAGTTCATATAGTAGTTTTCTTTGTCACTATGATTACATGTTTCTTTCTGAGAGTCAATCCTGAGGTTCTATCCCGATGTTGGCTGAGGATTTTGCTCAGGATTTTCCGGTGTGGCTTTCCCTTTTCCGTGGTGCAGTACGGAACGTATTGCAAGGAACATCGCCTGTCGTTCGAATAGAGGCGGCAATTCCATTGTTCCCCTTTTTGAATACTCAAACTGAAACGTTTCCCATTAATTTTCTTTGACAAGTCGCAAGTTTAATTCGGTAAGCTGTCAACCAGCCCCCTGATAGGATTTGATAGCTATTGTGAAGTCACAAATTAACATATTTTAAAAACGATTTTATTTTATGAGACGGCATACAGGTTTCGTCAAGTGATTTGTAATACTGAAACCGGAGAAGACCCACTCTTACGACAGGAGAAGTATCGCGTAATTTCGTCGATTTACACAGCCTGACCACACCGCCCCAGGCCCAGCCATAATTGACGAGGTTTCTTTTGGTCTGTGTTGTTAGTAAATGGGGATGTCTTCGAGCAGTTGTACTTCAAATCTTTAAACTAGCTGTTTGTCTGGAAGAATGACCGGGATATACACGATTCCTAATTCTACTCATGTGTTATCCATAGATATCAAGGCTGCTAATACAACCATGGCACGCATTGATGATGGCAGGAATGTTGTCCTTGAAGCAAAGCATTAAAGAACTCGTTAGAAATTAGTTTGTAGCTGTAACGTATGGCCATGCACTAAATGACCGTGATTCGTCAATCAGTTCATTAATGGGGTTTAACATCCTACTGTTCTGAGCTTACTGGGCTAATGAAGACGGACATACGCCATGCAGTGTGCTATGAGGTCCTCGTTTTTTTGTCCCATTCGAACGACTATACGTTGGCCCTTTCTAGGTCCTTCGTCCTAAACGACTGACAAGGGGACAACATGTTGGAAAATCCCGATGAGCTTTCTCGGCCAACGCAGGGATCGAACACGGGACATTCAGGTTAGAGCCACCTACTAACTGAGCCACCGCGGCTCCCTATTTATAACTTTACAAATGTAACTCTACAATACAGCTTAAAAATATAATTACCAGCCACTATTTTAACATTATATTGTCAATAATGTATATTTAGAAATTCATATTGGGGGGGGGGGGACTGCCAGCGAAACGAGACAAAATATGGTTCTGGACGTGCAACAAGGACGTGAGGTTTCTACTTGTTTGTTTTTTTAAATATGAAGGCTCTTGTAAAAAAAAAGATAGAGTATATTGTGGGTAGGACTTAAACCGGTCCCTCGCCGCACACATAAAAGTACACATATTATACATACTCCCTAACCCCCACTCCACACCCAAAACCACCCCTTGTCTCGCGGATTTCACCTAATCACTTAATTCTGTCATTTGTTTGGAATGCCTTTAAAGAGATGACAGCATTAAGTCAAACAAAAGTTGTCCTTTTGGAAATATATAAAGAATATCGTCTATGTTAGCACAGAATAGCAGTTATTGGCAATATTTGATGTGGAAATAAGACAAGAGTAAGTCTAATATATTATTATATAATATATATAATATATCAACCACGTAATACTTATAATGAACAGAATAACAGAAATCTCTATTTTTACCAAATCTGATTAAGGTAAACCAAGTTATTACAATAACCAGTATGTCGTGTTGTCATGGTAACCCATTTTCCCATTGGCCATCTTCTTCGCAAATAGCGCTAATTACCTTTCCATGGCAACCAACTAAAACGTCTTAGATTTTTCTATTATAAGATTTCTTATTAGAAACATGATTCCTAATTCTTATATATTGTATTCCTACGTAATAAGTAAGTGTATCTAAGCATTATTTTATGAAAAATATCAAATAATTAGAAAATTTTATTAAAAAAACCCGGAATCTCAACAAACAAATAAGCTAGAATTAATAAACACAGATTTACTATCTAAGCTAAATATGCACGATGTCCATTAATTTAAATTGGAAAAAAAAACCATATTTATAAATTAAACTGAGCCTTGGACTGCATCGTAGAATCCCGGTAATAATGTGTAGTTTGCCAAGTGATCCATGCAATTTAATTCCAGACATCAGAATTACAAACAATAATGATCACTATAGCATGTAATGATCGTGGATGTGGAAAAGTGTTGCCTGGGTAGCCTATAAATAAAATTTGAAATGAAATAAAACGAGGTATAACGTCCCACGTCTCTTCACCGACAGGGGTTACACTATACAGTGTGTTATGCGAGAAATTTGCCCGGACAGCGGCGCTATGGTCTACTTGTAATTCGGATTCCAACTGTCAAGGTCCTTTACAGCACGCCAATGCGTACACGGTGTCTCATTTATTGTCCCATACGAATGAATAGACACTCCTTGCCAGACGGGGGGGGGGGGGGGTAGGTGTGTGTGTGTGTGTGTGTGGGGGGGGGGGGGATGGCCGAATGGTTAGCACGTGTGTACATGACAAGGGGTAGGGTCGCCTGTCCAACCTTCGTGGGTTTTCACCGAGTCCACCGGTTTAAATAAAGTTGTATCATGTGTTAGTCCCGAAATGACCTACATGTAGTTTGTGTCGAGTGGACGTTAAGCCCCATTTCCACTCCCTCCCTTGCCAGACCCTCACTGACATTGGGAAACGCGCCGGAAAATCCCGACGAACTGATCCTATTAATCCTATAATTCACTATTGCCGGTTGAGAAATTGGCAAACGTTTGAAGATAACTATCCCATGGTGGGGAATAGAAATACAAGGGAGGTAATTGGGAGGTAATTGTGTTATTATTTCCGGTGTGAAGATTTTTAAGTGTGAGAAAGATAACCTATGATCGTATAATAGTGAGTTGACAACCTATTGAGCAAAAGACATAGAAATAATTATGTTTTGACTTTCTTAGAAAATATGAAATTGTAACTTGCTTCAACTGGGCAAATAAAATATAGAGTGATAATAAGAAACAACTCGAGAATACAAAGACCACTACGATCATATCCAGGATGCCACCCCTTCCCAATTATTCTATTCCCTATCCCTCAAAATTAAATTCTGATTCTATAGACCAGTGCAGTGTTCAACTACTGTTCATTATTGGCCTTTCACAGAAACTAAAAGCCAGAATAAGCAACTCAACTGAATGGGATGTATTTGAAGGGACATAACCCCATTTTAAAGAAAAACAAACTATTATACTTCATATTATTTCCCGACTATAGTGTTTCCCAAAATGCCGGTGGGTTGAACAATTTCTATGGCAGATTTAGCAAAATGTGGTTGAACATGGAATTTTTGATGTATTCAAATTGCTATCAGCTTGCATGTAATATATGACTACAATAATATATGGAGAATAAATGACGTTGAACCGTTTTAATAAAATATTTTTCTCAGATCAACTTTAGTCTCATCAGGACAAGGAGATCTCCTCAAAATTTGCTTGATACCACTTCTTGTGAATTCACTTTGGGCCTTTCCACATTTACAAGACAATCTTTATTTTAAATTTGTTTATTTATAACTACAACATGTAAACAAATTCTATGTTCAAAGACATCACGTGAGAACTTTCATTGGTTCAATCTTCAACTGCTCTGCTAGTTCATTCTGAAAATAGTTTTAATATAATAGTTTTAATAACGTCTTTTAGTATAGCCTTTAGTAATTGTACAGTAGCATATTGAAAACTATTACTGGTTTATTATCATGCAACTTTAGACGATGGTACCCGCGCCTTATCAAGCAAATGATAACATCTAGGTCAAAGAAGCCATGACCTATAATACCTTCCTTCAGTTTTACCTATATCGTTAACTGTTGACTGCCCCATTTATATATATATATATATATATATATATATATATATATATATATATATATATATATATATATGCATGTACATATAAATGCCACTCAAAGACTATATTATTTGACATCAATATTGAGAGATGGGCGTTAACCTTATTAAAGATACATTATGGGAGATTAGATAAAAAGCTGACAGTTCTTACTATAATAGTTAAAACCTAGATAATGTAAAGGGAATTTGCTGAAAATTTTAAGTCAAATTGATCCATTCTGAACCGAGAATTTAGCGGTTGAATTTTGGGCCTAGCCTCGATCATCATTACTGAAGTCGGTACAATAAAACACATAGTCTCGATAACCCATTTTTTGATTTAATAATGAATGAGTGCAGAGCAGCAGAGCAGCAGATCGTGTCCTAATCCAATAAATATCACAGCCTAACGATGACATTCAGAGTCGATTATGGTCTGGATAAGTTAATTAATGTTTAACTAATAATTTAGATGACATTTCAGGCCTAAAGAAAGACCTGCAATAGGCAGATTTAGCTCTTGCATAATGTATGTTTAATCAGATAAGTAAATGTGACGATATGTATATATTCTTAACCATAGAGTTAAAAGTTACCTTTGTTTGCTTACAGCTCTTTGTGTATAATATTCATATCTTTTTTTATTATCTAATTTCATTCTATTTCGTTGTTTTTTATAATATGCTTGATAACGACATATTAAACGCACAGTGTAATAAACTAGAATAACTGGTATGCATAAATAGTGTTTTAATGATTGTTTTCCACCGGCTGTGACTATTAGCTCTTAAACGTCAATATAGTTAACAGTGTAGGTAAAACTGAAGGTAATTATTATAGGAGTATACTTACAGCATATTTTATTTGGTTAGGATGGTAGGGAATTCCCCCGAGCTTATCACACTCTTTCATATGGTTTCTTTCAGGGTCACCAGGTACAAGCACTTCCGATTGTCCAGCAGCCTTGAAGAAACAAATATCAATAATTACTAATCTATTCCCTAGTACATCGATTATAGACATTCTTGATAATCCAGCCTTTCGGTGAGCTTCTGGATATACTACTCATCGAGAAAATTTGATGTCTTTCTGACAGGTTGATCCGATTTCGTCTATTGTTGCGAATAACTAGTCTACATGCTTGAAACCGTAATAGAGATGATCAAACAAGGGTTAAAAGCTGCAACGGAATGAACCTGACCCGATTTACTGTACTGAAAATGAACACGAACATACGTCATGCAGTATGTTACGAAGGAATTTGTGTCGATTTCCAATTGTAACATTCTGTCAATAGTAAACACAGGGACTCATTGGATATATCAAGACATATTGTCGACAGGTTCTGGTAATGCAGCAACCTAGATGTGTTAAAAAGGTTAAAAGGTACATAATACCCACCGGTTCTAAGTTTCTACAATGATCTAAAAGTTCGCTCATTCTATCAGCGAAACCGGGAGCAAAAGCAGTTGGATCTATAGCCACAAAACACTGGCCCTAAAACATAAATATTAAATTACAGCTAATGGTTCAATTAAGAAATGCTAGTAATATATAAGTTTTGAAGCTGATTGGAGTTTACATAGATAAAAAAACCCGCTGCATTTGAATTTATATTTAAAAACACCCATAACCAACAAGTAATATCATCTGGTACACCGCTGCCGCACTAAGCAACTACAAAACCAGTACGTTATGGAATTTCACTCGACCGTTACATGATCACTGACAGGAATGACATCTGTGACAAAATTAATCGGGTTGAAAAATTAGAATTAAAAAAATCACGTGATATAGATTGGATAACTTACAAGATTAGCTTTTTTGTCGTGGGTTTTCCAAGATCTGACGTTAGGACCAAAATTTGAACCAGCTAAAATACCACAAAATACTTCTACCATCATTCCAAGTCCATACCCTTTATAACCAGCTGAGGAGAAAACATAATAACCTATATTGAAGATTAAACCTTTAAAGCGGAAATTGCAAATTTTTAAGTTATATTTTTAAAATTTATTAAAATAAAGCCTGAAAATAGATGGTATCCATAAACAGTCCTACCTTGTTAAAGAATAATCCTATTAATCCTATCATTCACTATTACCAGCTGAGAAATTGGCAAAAATATCATTTTCCTCTTCATTTTCAAACGTTTGAAAAAAGCTACTCCATGGTGGAGAATAGAAAACAAGGGAGGTAATTGGGAGGTAATTGTGTTATTATTTCCTGTGTAAATGAGTTTTAAGTGTGAGAATGACACCTATGATCGTATAATTGTGAGTTGACAACCTATTGAGCAAAAGACATAGAAATAATTACGTTTTGACTTTCTTAGAAAATTTGCAATTTCCGCTTTAAGATATACCCCTAGTTGTCTTTCCTATAATCACCCACAATCTGAATGAATGAATGAATGATACGGGGGTTAACGTCCTACATTTCTGCACCATCCGGGCTAATAAGGACGGCAATACGCCAGACAGAGCGCAAAGAGGGAAATTTTGCCCGGAGCAGCAATTGAATTCCAGCCGTCAAGGGTTCTTTTACGTGCACGTCTATGTGTACACGGGGCCTCGGGAATTCGTCCCATCCAAACGACTAGACACTGTTTCTTGCCAGCTCCCACCCTCCTTTCAAAATCTGACCGTACCAAAGTCGTATTAAAATTCTACAGTTAGCACATTTACAGTATATTGATAGAGGCGTTCACAAACAGCAACACATGTTTGTAGTACTTTATAGTACTATTAAATATTACTTAGAATAAAAGAAATAATTTATGCAAGTTATATCACAAAACAAATTCACATAAAAATATACTAACCAGTATTTTCATCACCACCTAACGGCATTAATCCTCCACTTTCGACAACTCTTCCAGGATTTGTACAAGGCTGTGATCAAGAAATTAACACAAAATCAAAGCAACTGAGCTTCTCTGTTTAAAGGTGGTAGCCCACGCATTTGTATATTCCAACAATAGCTAGGTAGCGTTGACAACTACAAGAATATTTCTAGACGCCTACTAGACGCTAAACTAAATTAAAGATTGCGATCATGACGCCACTACTCGGAGAATCGGAACTAGCAATCGGAACGTAGAAACTCCCCAACTAAAAGTTAATTTCGACAGGGAAAATAGAAAGATATTTGTCCAATGAACTGAAAACACTGACAGAACGCTGCCTAAGAGTTGATCCGGATAGCTGTCACCAATATCTATAAACAGATGGACCTCTTCTTTAACATAATTATATTTAAAGTGTTGTTATCACCTTACTTTTATATCTGATCGCGTTGACTGTAGCACGTGTTCTTCTTCATGAAAGAGTGGGGGGTCGTCTAACTAGTGCGCTTTAGATTGCGAGGTCTGGAATTGAGTTAAGTGGTGTACGTCACAAAGAGTAAGATCGCCTGCTTGACCATATGGGGTTTCTCCGGATCCTCCTTCCCGACACCAAAGCTAAAGACTCCTATTATTGAAATACCGAGACTTCATTATGCTTCAATGACGAAATTGCTTATGCCATTTTTGACACACGCGACTACAGTTTGTGCCGTACTTTGTTTGCTGGTTTAATTGCTGTCCTTCTTGAATCCGTTACTGACGCGAGCGTGATTGTGGAACACACCAAATTCAGATACCTCATCAAGTGAGCTGCGATACTTGCCATACAATCCTGTAATGATCTGCTAAGACGTGAAAAAAATATCCGTCTGACCCCTGACTTGTATTACTTACCTTCCCGGTTTCATCACACCCCCAACCTACAGGTATATCCTGGCCTTTCCTATCACTAAGTTCTATCTGTAATAGTAAAATCAAAATTAAAGTAGAATAGAATGGGGTTTAATGTCCTAATTTTCTGCATCGACTGGGCTAATTAAGAAGGACATACACCATACAGAGTGTTATGAGGAAATTCTGCTCGGACAGCGGCGATACGACCTATTCCAACTGCAAAGGGCCCTTGTACGTGCATGCCAACCTGTACGCGGAACGTCGGTTTTTCGAATGTACCAGGGAACTTTCTCGTCCAACGCCGGGATCGAACCCTAGACCCCCTGTTTAGTGAGCCAGTGCCTTAGCCACTGAGTCAACGCGGCCCCCCAATTTAAGTGGACTTTAACAAATATGATGTTGAAATCACTAATCATTTTTAATGTTCAAAAAGACACCCTAAATCTAGCGATAGGGATAATTCGGATAAATTAAATCTGATATGGGCATTTTAGGATTCAATTTAACAGACTACATTTTAGAGACTGCAGCTGATTTGCTTTTAAATTGACCAGTGTGAGTTTCCGATAGTTGCATGTAGAATTATAATACCATGGGGAATTTTAATTGGACAGCACAGTTTTTGCCTACTTATCTTCGAATTCAAACTTTCATGGAATCGTTTACTTGTCCATCTGTTTATTTTGTCATTAATTCAGACTCAAAGTAGGAACCGTCCATGAAAAATTCCGACAATTCCCCTGTGCGTTCTAGTTGTGAGTTCAGAGAAATAAAAACTGATCCGAATCAGCTGTTAAGATACATGAACAAACAATGAAAATAATATCTAATCTTGCGGTCACCTTTCCAAGGGCAACAGAAGTTGTCGCCATATCTAAAACCATACTATCACCATTGTTAGCAGGTGCTGCCAAGGTTAAAGGATTCGTTCCTAATGTAGGCTGAAATGTAAAAGATAGGTTGTCAGACAACGAAACATACGCCCACAGCAGCTAAGTCGTCAGGGCAGTCAACAAGGGTTGTCCCATATTTTTTCTTTTGTCAGTAATGAGAACATTTACAACACATGAAAATAACCCATTATGTAATTATCAGAAATCATTAGAATTTGTTTCGATTATTTGTCTCGTGACCTTAAACAATTGATATTAACTTTAGCCTCTAGAGTGTCCACAAGATTTTTTCAAAGTGGCCAAGGGTCATAGCTCTGACAGTAATTATCGGAAATCATTGAAAATCACTAGGATTCTTCAGCTTATGACCTTAAACACTCGGATATTAACTTTAGGCTCTAGAGCGTCCACAAGATTTTTCAAAGTGATCAAGGGTCATAACTCTGGTGGTAATTATTGGGACACGCTGAAAAAGACTAGGTTCCTTCGTCCCATGGCCTTAAACATTGCGTATAAATTTAAAGCCAGTCGGATATTAACTTTGCCCTCCACAGCATCCACAAGATATTTCAAAGTGGCCAAGGGCTGTAACTCTAGCAGTAATTACCGGGAATCGTTTAAATCAATAGCATTCTTCATCGTATGACCTTAAACACTGTGTATAAATTTAAAGTCAATCGGATATAAACTTTAGCCTCTAGAGCGGCCACAAGCTTTTTCAAAGTGATCAAGGTAGATAACTCTGGCTATAATTATCGGAAATCGCTTAAAATCAACAGGATTCCTCGTCTCATGACCCGTGTAAAAATCGGATATTAGGATATTAACCTATACCTCTAGAACGTCCATGGACGGGCGAACGGGAGAGTCGACAATATACGACCATATTTTAATGTGGGCGTATAATAAAAATCAAATTAATATTATTATGACACCGCTGAATAATGTAGAACAGTAGGGTTGGATTGCCCAGATCCGCACTCTTGGTCATCATTGGTTGGGGTGGGGTAGTACAGGTGGGATAACGTTGCTGTCATACATACACAGTTGATAACATAATTTACCTTTCTTGCTCTTGTGGGCACCATTAGCGGTGAAGTGTTTGTAAAGGCCATTCCCTAAAACAAAAATAGCTAGAATTTAAATAAAATTAAATAATACTGTGTTCTCCATCGAAATTCTGTCAATTTGCCCTTCCTTCACCCGGTCCCATCCCTTGCAATTTAACCATTTAAAAAAATGTGGCAACTCCAATTCGCCATCCTCCAGGAGCCTGACTTTAACTCAGTTGTCATTGGAGATACTTCACTCGACATAAATCAGTTGAAATAGATGGAAAGATACTGCATTTCCATGTTAATATCGAACGGCATCTAACCGTATAAACGTATTCGGCCGACGGTGACTCAGTGAATAAGACACTGACTCGCTAACCAGAAGGTCTCGGGTTTGCTCCCGGTATTGGTCTAGAAAAGTCATCGAGATTTTGAGGCGTGGTTTACCCTCGTTAAATATCATTTTAAATATTGGTTAAATATCCCTTTAGAAGATACATGTATATTTCTCAGTTTTTATGCCATTTGTTGGTAGTTTTCACGAAACTGGCCAGCAGTAAATATTTGCTTCGTGCTAATATCACTGGTAGCGATGACATTGAGGTGACAGAATTAGCTTTCAATATTCTAAAACAATCTTCCCGGATCAGTTGGTATTACTACGTCCGAGGCAAACAACGCATGTGTTACTGACGCCATATAACGTAACGTCACACATAGAACTTTACCTTACGTGACAATAAGGTCAGTCACCCCATACAGGAGCCAAGGAAGGCTTTAGCTTTACTATTGTCAAACAGTTTGAGTTTTCACAGGTGGAAACAAGTCAGATATACAATGGAAGCTAACAACTTACTAGCATACCCTGCTCCATAGCTCTAATACTATACCAACCAGCTATACCAAAATGATTAGAATCTAAATAATAAATAAAACACCAAGCGTGAATATCCAAAACCCAGTGCAACTATTCGTCACGGACTATGAAATAATAACTTTGGATTATTTTTATTTCAATAATTCGCGGAGTTTTCAAGTGTACGATGAGACCCTTATGAGGCTAAGCAGACGAATTAGTCATTGGCACATATTTGGCACCAAGCGTGAATATCCAAAACCCAGTGCAACTATTCGTCACGGACTATGAAATAATAACTTTGGATTATTTTTATTTCAATAATTCGCGGAGTTTTCAAGTGTACGATGAGACCCTTATGAGGCTAAGCAGACGAATTAGTCATTGGCACATATTTTGATTAGTTTGGAAGCCAACTGAAAACAAACGCTCATTATAGTTGCTATCTAATGTTGCAATGGTTAATGGAAATGAAATGAAATGAAATGGGGTTTAGCGTCCTACTGTTCTGCTCCGACTGGGCTAATGAAGACGGAATGGTTAATGGAATGGTAATGGTCGTCAAATGACAATGTTTGTGTGAGTCAATATTACATGTGTTATAGAACTAATTTAAAACCACATTCCAAAAACGATTTTAACATGATCCGTAACAATCATTAAGAATTCAAAAGTGACGCCAATATATGAAAGCAGTTATTGTAACCAATTGAATTAGAGATCATTGTTAATTCTGGTGAGAATGACGTGGGAGGATATCCCTTCGAAACTATTTATAAAACCAAACCTGCTTGGCACGGGACCAGAAAATACGAGAAATCATTTTCATAGACGGGACTTAGGGAACAGAAATCAGATCTCCGACGGAATTTTCGTTTATGATTGATGTCTGAAATACGGCTACTTATTGATGTAACATTCGTTTCAAGGGATTTTGCGTCTTAAAAACGAATGAAATAGCAATGGAATTTCGTCTTTCGTCAGTTATACAAACTTAATCACAGAGTCATTTTGACCAAATCTGGACCGCAAATCCCAACGCTACGAAGAAGTTGCAGCCCAAAACTTCAAAAGGGGAAAAAAAACCCCGAGACAATGTTTATTATCTTACCATTAGCTACAACCCAAGCAATTCCCGTTTCCTTAGCTTTTTGTATAGCTAAATCGATACAAAACTTGCCAACAACCGGTCCTAAAAATATATAATAACGATAAATACCTTTACATACAGAGAATACTTCTTTTAAAAAAACGTGTGAAAGTCTCTTAATTTCTTTATCCGAACCCCCCTCACACGCGAAAATGAGGATGGCAGTTTGGAGTTCAATACACGAATACAGTTATCCGATATGTTTACATGGAGTTACTAGTATCAAACCTATCCGTTTTACGTTATGCTTTTGAGACACATTTTTTTGTCATCTGTAACATCGAAACACAAACGGTCAATTGTCACAACTAGCGATACGTTTCCCAAATAAAGCACAGTCGCTGTCGCTTCCTGTAAATTGACCCCTAAAAATTCAGCTATATATGTAGACGATATCACTTAAACAAAGCTCTTTCACACAATCCAGCTATACCCCGAGCCTAATATATCAATATTTTATAAAACTTTGCTTGGAACTAGCTTTATGCATACGTTTGTCTATTTGTTACATGGTATGTTGTTTTACTGTATTAAAGTAATTTGTTGTAATTGTATGCTGCTCCCCGTGGGCGTTTTTATGCAATAAATTTACTTACTTACTGACTTATTTTTACCTGACAAAAAAAAACTACGATTACACAATTAGACCCCATCCACCTCCCCATCCTATACATAACTCACACCATTACTGGCTCCACAGACAACCGGATATGAAATGGATGGATGGGATTTGCAGCTTACCTAACAGATTGTTGCCATTTACTAACGCTGTAGAGACGGTTTCCTTGGTGATGGTAGGTTCCATATCATGGCGGGTCATGCCAACTTTTATATCTTTAACGTACATATCTGTCATGATATAAATAAATGAATTTAATATTCAATTATAATCCATATCCAATTATAATCCATATTCAATTATAATAAACATCGTCGATTGTGTTGTAGCTTAATTGTGGAAGTACCAGATTTGTCAATTCAAGAAAAAGAAAAGTAAAATCTGTTCTGCATCGTTTCTTCATTGAGGTCGATATTCCTATCCCTATCAAGCCCAAACTAGCGTAACTCGTCGTGTGACAATTAAATCTAAAGCCCTTAGGTGGTGCAAAAATAAGTTTAAGTGTATGCTACATTATTGGTCTTCCGTACTTTTCAATTCATTTGAACTTTCAGCTTAACATTCATTTACATACCCAATCTGTTTAAGCCATGACTGTAATGGCCCCTATAATCAGCCGAAACCAATAAATCAGCCAAACTCACTGCATGTTCATGCTTCGTATGCACGGCTTCCATACATCTTACGACGAAATTATGGAATTCTTTGTTTGGCACAACACTCTCTTTGATTTCTGCCATTCTGTATACAGTCAGCGAATACTATTATCAGTCAGCGGGTCAGTAAACTGATACTGATATAGTGTCCTACTTAGGAGTTTGGTACGGGGCGGCATACAGGACACCTGAATTTATCGTTTACACATGTGCCGCTTATTTTAAGCACAAAAGTAGCCCATTCGACCCTAAATATAAGCATGTTAATGTTTTAATGAACATGTATGGACACATAATCATATATAATGACTTTCATTTAGCGCGACACAAATATTCTTGATGGTCCAGCCACTAGGTGGCTTCAAAGAAGGCTGTTTTTTTTTTATTAAACTGCAACCTCACATATTAAAGCTGTGCTCACATGTACTTACACGCGCCCTTTTCTAAGTACGGATATTGATTTTGTTTACAGTGCCATAATATATGCAGTTCATTAAATGGTAAAACCGTGCTCTGCTAATGTGTTGTCTAAGAGTTTCTCTCGAATTATCCAAACAGCCCAATGTAATCAATATAATTTTATAGCGTCACATGGTGCGGAATTTTAATCGTGTTCAAGTTCACAGTGAATTATAGCGCCTGGTTACATCAAAATTCAACGCTTTAACAAAAGCCCCCTGTCCACGTCGTAGTTTGCATCTTTATAATCAAGTCTATAGGTATAAGTTGTGACTATACCAGGTTAAAATTTGATTTATTATCTTACAGGGAAATCAGTGACCCTTTGTACAGTAACGGCTGCATATATCGGTCGTCATACAGTATTTGTGTATTCAAATATATATTGTTTCTTGCCAGAAATCCACATAACTTAATACAAATACAGATAACTAGCTAGAAACAGCTGAATGTTGAATCCAAAAATCACGATTATAAACGTTTTAACACTCAAGATCTTTATTTTATGGTCGACCGCATGACCGCGCCCCTGTCTGTTATACGATTTAAAATTTTATTGGTTCAACCGTATGTTTTAGGTTTTATTTTATTCATTGTGATAAATTTGATAGGAATTCTGTCATTGAATCCTTGTTTTGTACATTTAAACCTTTGTTTTGTCCACTGAATCTTTGTTTTTCTCATTGAATATTTTTCCCCGGAGATTACCTACCCTGTTAAAGATGCCTTCCAACATACAAACTGTGCGATTTGCTAATATACTTTGGAGATACCTCATATTTTTGTCTTCTGCACACCCCATCGGAGAGAGAGAGAGAGAGAGAGAGAGAGGGGTAACTAACACATGGTTCAATTTTATTTCAATAATTCGCTTACGCGTGGGGGTCGTTAGCAGTGGGAGGAAACTGGAAACTGGATGACTCGGAGAAAACCCACGAGGTTGGACAGGCGACCCTACTCCTTGTCACGTACAACCGGGGAATCGAAACCCTGCCAGTTGACTCAATGCCAGACCGTATGGTACAGCGCGCACGTGCTAACCATTCGGCCATTCACTCCCCCCCGCCCCCATCGGAGTCCAGTATCTTTCTAGAAAGATTGTGGGTCTCTACTTTCCATATATACACCAAATATATCACACTTTTATTGGGAATAATTAACCTATAAATACTGACGTGGGAATGTATCTTTAAGCAATCTAATTATCACTATAAATAATGTTAGTCGAATAAATATTGCCAGGAAACAAAGTGCCAACCAAACTATGTGTCACCGTGCAATACACATAATTTGAATAATAACGCAACTCATATGGGCCATAATCATTTAATACAGTCCTCACAGTTCTTCCATACCACGTTATTTTCTTGTTATCGAATGTGACGGGGCTACTTTTTCTACGCCACTATCCTCTCATCATTCAAAACGATGAAGAATTGTCTAACAGCAAGCCGTTCCCTTGTATTCAGGGTAAATGTTATCATTAGTATACAGTTTGTACACTGATTGGCTAAGCCGTTGGTTAAGCCGAATACTGTTATCACTCATCGGTATAGTTGGGGTGGCAAAGAAGACGAAATGCGGGCTCGATAGTTGTTATGGAATACCGTAAAGGTCACCTTCTAGAAAATATAAATATCTTTAATATTTTCATATAGGTATCACTGGGAACATGATGTAAAGTCAAGCATTTCTAATGTTCATATTATGATGTCAGTTGTCACTCTCTGATTTAAACATGCTTTATTCAGTAGGAAGGGGGAGAATATTTACATACTCTTTGCTTGTTCCCCATTCCCTTTTCAGTAATTTAGTAAGAATGCTTTCTCAGCAACTGCCTAAACTAATAGATACGACAAACAACTTAAAAAAAAAATCTAAACTAAAAAGATGAAAATAAGATGGGGATAGCAGAAAGATCCGTGAATAAATTTGTTTTTTCGATTCAGGAGGTAAATCAACTTAAATTCCACGATAGATCCCGGTAAATCCGGCGTTTTCGAATGTATACCCACACCCGGTTGACTCGGTTCACTTGTTAACGCAGTAATTAGGTGGCGGGGGATGGGGGTAGATCTAAATATTAAGGCCGACTGCATATTTGGTCAAACCCTAGCCCTAGCCCACAATTTTGTCAACAATCACATACCCTAACCTTATTATATCTCGCGACTCTGACGAAATCTGAAGTTGGACTTAATATTTTGTACATGAAGATTTAGGTCTGGATAATCGTTGCAGGCCATAAGGATGACGAAGACCGTAGTATGCACTTGTTTATCAAAGCCATTTTCTACAGATTCATTATTTTTTATAAACTGGTATTCAAGTAGATTTACGCATGCAAGAAATAAAATATGTCGCCTTCTGTATAGAGTGCGGTTTCATTTAATTTCCGCGTGATCTTTGACCCCAGATCGAAACAGATAAACTGTATTAGCCGAGGGCACAGTCCATTGCTGGATAGCGAGACTTGAGTTGGAGAGGTCATTAGTGAGTATCAAATAATCGAAGATCAGCGTTGTAATTGATTTATTTAATTTAGTTCATTGATCTTATATCCATTTAAAGCAGTTTTAAATATGGCTTAACGGACTAGTAAGTATTTCCCTTCAATGAGTCTTTGTATTTACATTTTTGTCAGATCTTAATGTATACCCATGTAGGATCAGAAATGAGAGAAAACGGCGCTGGAGCCCACAGATTCCATCCATTGACCAGGTGTAGAAAAACACCCGGTCAGCGTCTTTCAGTATTGTATGTATCAGATGCCGTCATAAGGATTAAATTGAACGGAAAATTTTAGTCTTTTTAGTCTTAGCGCTGACTTCTCAAAGGGAGTTGTATTCCCATAATGAGCACTGTCACGTGGAAAATTTCTTTCAAAGGTGACTAAGTATTGTGTTTACAGGCTATTACATTCATGTTCCTAAGCGAGATTATCAACTGATTGGTCTAATCCAAGGGCGTATATCTCGTCTGAAACCGATGGGCAACGTCAAGCCGACTAAAAGCCTTTTTCAATAGAAGGCTTAATCTCGCTTTACCTCCTTACATCTTATCAAGACCTTCACGTAATACCCTACATTTTTCGGCACTAATTTCGATTGGTTGCAAAGTTCAAGGTTCGTTCAATGTCAAGGTTGCTTGAACTTTCTGACCTACTTCACATCTTAGTCCAAACCTTTCTAATTTACTTTTTGTTCTCCCATAATGCCAGTAAGGTCTCTTATATTTGGTTTTCCATAAGTTTTTCAGCTAACAAGCTTTCAACGGCTGTAAACGAATCTATTCCTTTATGTGTTTATATCACGTGTCTGTGATAAAGGAGATAACGTACCTGGCCTAAATTGTCATTATTTAGAAAACCCATCTACTACGCCCGTTAATGATAATCACGTGGCGTGAATCAGGGTCAAAACGGATCTTCTTTTTTATGGAGTGACATGAATCCATTGAAACAAACATTCGGGTTATTTGGGAATTGACCCTCGGTGATTTTGCACAATAACTTTGTGACTTCACCATAAGTTCTCAAGACTTTCTTTACTGGTTAGCAAATTTTTTACCTGGCATCACTGTTGAGAACCTCTCCGTACGGCACAAATTGTAAATGACAAATAATCAAAGAACACGTTTCTGGTACATGGTTCTCCGTATTTATAGTAATTCAGAATCAAGTACCCAATCATTTACACGTCTTCATCTTCTTAACGATATGTCTTTGAACAGCTTTTACAGTCTCGCAAATCCCGTGCCTCCCCCCCCCCACACACACACCCACACACACCCAGACACACCCACACCCACACACACACACATCCGAAAACAATTCCGGGTGCTCTACCAAGACACTTTCGCACAAATAGGGCCCCTTCGTCTCAACCATTTCTGTATATGGTCTGTCATCTTTGACATTGGTTTTATAAGTATTTAGAACATGATACATTAGGCTATGATATAGATAGTATAATTGTATTATTATTTAAGACGAGATATTGATGCGTGGACTACACGATTTAAATTGATATTAGTACCTGAGGTTAGTTAGAACAAACTAAACATCTCCATTATTTATTTAGGGTAGAATATTGTTCACGATGAATAGAAATATGATTGAAAGACAGCTGCATCCTTTGTCTACAAATACCTCAACGGTAGACTTAAGAAGTGATACGGTTACGACACCAACACAGGAAATGTATGATGCCATGATTAGTTCGCCTGTAGGAGATGACGTTTTTAAAGAAGATCCAACAGTTACAAGTGAGTATGTTTTGTTTTTTTATTACCTATTTTCTAAATTTATTTTTAACGTTGTGACAGAGAATAACATGAGATTAGAAAATTAACGAAGTTAGATCTTCACGTAGTGTAGGCCAGCCGAAATATAATGAAGATCTAATTTTATTCGAGACTAACGGTGCTTCTTTCATTTAGAAAGAGATAAAGGTTACGTAATATATATCAGGTCTTTCCAGAGTGTCCATCTCGCTTGAATATTCTAGTAATGAAACCAAAGATGTTGTATATAGAATTGTCTACAGGCATATCCATATATGTAATAAAGAATATCGTTATACACAAAGATAGACCGCACATCTCAACAATCCTTTTTGCGATCGATATTATGCCCTAGTTTTATTGTATTTGTATGTTGTTCAGATATGTCAACAACTTTATGATTTTAGAGTTGCAAGAAAAATGCGCTAAATTATTTGGTAAAGATGCTGCGCTGTTTGTTCCTTCTGGAACGATGGGTAACCTTATTTCAGGTAAGTGCATGTTAGTTAATCTGGTACACACACTTAGTTACCAAAATATGTTTTCAGTAATTATACTTTCAATTCCTTATTGAATGAGCATACGCCATACAGTGTACTATGAGGGAAATTTTGCCCGGCAGTGGCACTATGGCCTACTCTTATATCGAATTCCAACTGCCAAGGGATCTTTTATGTGCACGCCAATGTATACAGGTAACTATAAGCCCTGTCATGGAGTTTAAAATTATTATTCTTTGTGAATAATATAAATAATATGATATTTATTGACGTTTCCTGTTTAATGTTTATTGATTTCCTCATTCCATATTTCCTGTTATATAACAAATATATATTCAGTAAATGATTTAATGCATAATTAATTTTGCATTTTTTTCAGTTATGGCACATTGCCAGTCTAGATTATTAGAAGCTATTGTAGGCAGCCAGTCTCACATTTTATTGTACGAAGTAGGCGGCCTTGCGCATGTATGTATATTTTCTATACACCATAGTTTAATGTGAATCCATGCCCGAAGAGATTTCTTTGTAAAATATTTAAAATATACAGCTAATCTATTTCCGACGAATTTCTATGTTTATTACCATTTTTTCACGAAAACCTTATTTAGCATCTATAGAATGTCTGTCGACACAAACTAGGTCATTTCGGACATATGTTTCATATTTATTTTAATAATTCGCTTGCGCGCAGGGGCAGTGAGAAAACCGGAGTACCTCGAAAACATCAATGCAGAGAATCAAAACCAAACCACTTGATTCAATGACAGACCTTACGATCTGACACGCACGTGATAAACCATTCGTATTGAGAGAGTAATAGATCATCCTGGGACTAGTTTTGTATCAATGATTCGTAATGTCCATCCCCCTGTAGTGTTCACATAAAATAGGCAACGCGAATCTTGAGTCAGTGACATGCTTTTTAATCTAAATCGACCACCTAACAAACGCTTCTAGATTGGCACTTTTATCTCTCCATATATAGATGTTATTAATTAATTGTCATATCGTCTGTGTTCTTACAGTTTGGTGGAGTACAGTTACGTTCCGTCCATAACAAAGCTGACGGAACTTTTGATTTAGATGAAGCATCCGGCATAATTAGAAATAAAGATGATATTCACCAACCTAGCACAGCACTAATTTGTCTCGAAAATACACACAATAAATGTGGTGGTAAAGTTCTTCCAATAAGTTTTTTAGAACAGGTAGGTATAACTATATCAGATATGGGGGAGTTTTTGGTCGAGCGTACGAGATTAGGTGCCACAGAGCAATCAAATAGATTTGACGGGAGTCGAACTTATATAAGCCGGTTACCGAATTAGGTACAAATCTGGCTGAATAGAAAATGAAATGAAATGGGATTTAATGTCCTATTGTTTTGCTCCGAACTGGGCTAATGAAGACGGGCATACGACATACAGTGTGATATGAGGGAAATTTTGCCCGGACAGCGGCACTACGTCCTACTCTTATATCGAAGTTCAACTGTCAAGGGATCTTTTACGTGCACGCCAATGTGTACACGGGACCTCGGTTTTTCGTCTCATCCGAATGACTAGACAGCTGTCCTTGTCAGACCCTTCGTCCTGCATCACTGATAAAGGGGAACCACCTGGCTGAACAGTTCCAATCCCGAACTATTTGTTTAATTGACTCTGTAGGTCGTTAATACAGATATCCCTCCAAAAAGAACAAAATGACACTGTATCATCACAAAAAACATTTCAAGCATATTTGATGATATGAGCATCTTCGTTAGTGTAAAGATCCTAGAATTATACTTGAAACTATTTAATAACATTGCTATTGAAAAAGTTATTAAAACAACACATCACGTGAACGAATGAATGTATAAATGCACGAAATAGACCCCATTAACATGTTTGCATGTTGTTTATGTCCTTGTCATTTTCCTAAGATTATTTTTCTTCTATTTAGCCTGTTTAATGAGCAAAATATAGCTGAATGCAGATAAATGTACCTTTAGCTTTCTGTGGCTTTCAGTTCCTGAGTTAACCCCCTTCCCGTTTGCCGAAATATCAAATTTGATCAAAATATAGCTGAATGCAGATAAATGTACCTTTAGCTTTCTGTGGCTTTCAGTTCCTGAGTTAACCCCCTTCCCGTTTGCCGAAATATCAAATTTGATCAAAATCTACGTTTTCCTTTCGTATGAACTGCTATCTAGACATTGCTTTGTGTGGCTAACTTAGAGAATCCTTATCCCAATCTGTAATATAAATCATAGTAATTTATGTCTTTTCTACCCCGAATCCACAAGAATACCCATATGTATGAGAGTTGGTTGAAAAGTTCTTAGTCTTTCTGAAAGACCCGTAAGAAGTCGATGATTTCCATTTATTTTACATAGTTCCCTTCGAGGTGTACACACTTTCTTTACTGTGGAAAAGTAAGGGGCATCATCCCCTAAAGTGGAGATCATGTCGGCATATATCTGTGTTGATGTTAGTCCTTTCAGTTGCAGGTACTGGATAACTGCCCTATAGCCAGTTGTGTTTATTTCTGGCGAGTTCAATGTTCACAAGATGGTCTGGTACGAAGACAATAATAACACTACAGTTGCAGTACTTATGTCTATGAACCATTCAATAATTGTACTTGTTGGTGGCATAAGTTTGTTTCAACCCAATTGATCTATCCTTTTCTGGTTTACAACTTTTTAGCCACCCCTCGTACATTTGTTGGTGGTATTTATACTGTTTGTTTTATGTGAATCTGGGTGTGTAATTGGATATTAAATATATTTGATTCTTAGTGTAAGTCATATCACTGTTATTGGAACAGGTACAAGAATTTGCCAAAAAACACGATCTTAAATGTCATATGGATGGAGCGAGATTATTGAACGCTGCCATCTACATGGATCGTGACCCGGCAGATATTTTACAGTATGTCGATTCGGTCAGTCTCTGCTTTTCTAAGGTAAGAATAAATATAATTTAAAATCTCAGAGTTCTTCACTCACCACGATGTTGCAATTTGAAATAATAGAATACATGCCAATTCTGATGAACCTATACAAGGTGTTGTTACATTAAATTATGATTCTATAACAGTAAATCTCTTTGATCTTTGGGGTATATTCTGTGTCAGGAATAACTTGCTGTCTGAAAGTCGGGGACGGTTTTGAATATATACAGGGGAATTTGGAGTTATACTTCTGAAAGTTTGTATTTAAAGCTGTAACGGGTTATTCCATAAGAAAATATGATATAAGGTTTTTCTTACTGGAATTCTGAGATATTCTCATTTTACGTACATGTAAATATAGGCGGGTTATAAGCAAGATAAAGTCCTCGACGTCGGTAATGCTTGGAAGAAAGCCTTCAGAAAAAAAAACCCTCGGTTTTTCTTTCTCTCGGGTTATTTTCTTCAGCCTTTCTTTCCCCAGCATAACTCCAGTCGCGTTCTTTATCCTACACATAATTGTCGATTTGAAGGTATTCTAACCGTCGTTGTGTTTATTCGTATAGTTGATAAAATATGAATTAATATTATCAAAAAATAATCTCAGTTTTCTTCACCATTTTTTCGACATTCAAGATGGCATATCTCCGTTAGTCTTTGTGGTATCAAGTTGAAACTTGGTAGGAATAAGAAACACAATGCTGGCTCGAATTTGCTTATTAAATATTTTGGTGACAGCTTCCGGAAATTACCGAGTCCTCCCGATTTTTCCAGAACATGAATAGTTCTCCCCATTTTAAAAATAGACTAAAAATGTCACATGATGCTGTTAGCCCCAGATATTATCTTTCATTTTCAGAGACCTTGTTTGATAATATTTTCAACCGTTTGGCCGCCATATTGGATTTTACAAAAAATCTTCAAATCGATATTCAGCCTCCATTTCGATTTTTGAATTTGGATTTCGTTTACTTCCGGTTTCACTGTGAAATTTTTGCGACTTTTGGCCTACGGTAGTGACCTGGTCGTTCAATGACCCTTGAACTTTGTATATATGATGACCCTGACATCTACTAACAACTAATATCAAAAAGTTCGGTCTTGAAGTATAACTTCCAGTTTTATTAAACAGGTTTTTCCATATTAATAGGTCATTGGATGTTACTACTATAATAGTTCATGATGTAACTTGATTATTGACGTGACAAGGCATGACCTGACGTACCGAGACACGCCAGCACTGCTTTTACGCAGTCTAATTCCAACTACCACAATGTACACATCCAACGAGTAGACATTATTCTTGTCAGGCCCTTTGCTCTGACAAGGCGAAACAATGCCGGAAACACCCGAGGAACTTTATCGACCAACACCGAAAGCGAATCCGAGGCCCCCCTTTGAGCCAGTGTATTACATACTGAGTCACCGCGGCTCTCACACATCTTGTATTCTTGCTTTGTAGGGTCTATCTTGTCCAGTTGGTTCTATAATAGCTGGCACCCATGATTTTATTTCAAGGTAAATTTATTTTAAAATGTTATACTGAGACGCAATGAAAAGGCACCACTGATTTAACTTGAAGTGCTGGTGAGATAAGTGTAGGCTGGACATTTAGCGACACAAGAAAATCAACAAATACCAACTGTAGCCATAAGAACTTTACTTTACAGTGAAACCTAGGCACAGTGAATACAAATCAAAAGTCGCCATCAGGAGATAAGACTCCTGATGGCAGCCCGTGGACCCTTCTCTACTCTTGTTGCTATGGTGTTTCCATTTTACGGAGATTTTATGGTTGGGAAACCAGGGAAAGACGCTGTCCAGTATTGTCCCACAGATTCTGTACTGGTGGGCAAGCAGGGCAGAAGGTTGACCATTCGAACGCCATAATGTTGTTGTTTTGGTTCAAAATGTCCATGGAGATACAAGTAGTATATAGGCGCTCGAGCATTGCCATACTGTCACGCCTGCAGATCTTGATGACGTTTGATCAGACTGAGCATACTCGGTGACGAACTGTCTTTGCATTGATAAACCTATGTGGTACTAGAAATTGATAGCGCGTGATCATGCATATGTTGCCGGATGATGTGGAAACGACGGGCCAGCCTTAGAAAGGCAGTGGGTGGCATTCATGCCTTCAGAGGCGGCTCTAGTACTTATGTCACCTTGAATTAACATAGTGGCGCGTTCTTGAATTCAGGGGTGTCAACCTTGGCAATTTATTGCGTCTTCCACATTAATAATCCTAGATGTTAAAAGCCACATTTTGTACCCAATCCCTGCACCATAAAATTGTGAGTTTATAGACATTCCTATGGTGTCGAATTCATTTTTTGTCATTGAAAGAATTCCTCCGTTTACTCGATTGTGAAAACATAATTGTCACTTATTATCGTCGTGATCTGATGTTGTTACAATTACCTATGTATTTGAAACTTTGCATTTTTATTTCGTCTCAGTATATTGTCATGCGTGGTTACAATATTCTTTATATTTATCCGCCGACACCGACACCTCATGTCTCGTGGCTCCTTACATAAAGTACTTGTCGGACGAAAAGTAGAATATGTGTGGTTTAACGTCCACGCGACACGAACTAGGTCATTTCGCGACTAACATATGTTTCAATTAAATTTCAATAATTCTCTAGCGTCTCTACTCCTTCTCACGTACAACCGGGGAATCGAAACCACGCCAGTTGACTCAATGACAGACCCTATAATACTACGCACACGCGCTAACCATACGGCCATCCAACCCCCTAGGTTTAAAGAATAATGAATTATTTGTACTTGATCACCGAACAGGATATATCTATTAAACTCGGTTTTTCTATGTTTTGTTTTTATATAGTTGTATAAATTGTAATCAATTTCTTTATATAGAGCCCGATGGCTTCGTAAAGCTTTAGGAGGTGGAATGAGACAAATAGGTGTTTTAGCTGGACCCGCCATAGTTGGATTAGACACGATATATCCTAAATTATATCTAGATCACCAAAGAACCAAACAAATAGCAACAGGTTAGTCGATAAATTATATCTGCATCATATGTTTACAAAAAAACTATCTTTAACTTTTTACTAATGTCGCCGATCGTCATATGAAGGAGTTTTAACTAGACTATAAAACTAGTATATGTATAAAAACACTATTTTCGTTTTTACTAAAGTCGCCGATCATCATTTGAAGGAGTTTTAACTAGACTATAAAACTAGTATATGTATAAAAACACTATTTTCATTTTTATACGCCCACATGGAAATGTGGTCGTATATTGCCGTCGCCCCCGTCCGTCCGTCTGTCCATATAGGAGAAAATTGGTACACTTTTCTAAAAGGAATATCAGTCCAAACTCCCGTTCCGTTCTTTTCAGTATTTTCAAATATATGATGTTAACGATATAAACAGATCTTTTGGTGGGCTTTTCTTTTAATCCGGTTTAATCACCTACAGTTCATAGTTAGAAAAAAACTGGCAAAGGAAAACCGACGCTGGAAAATATCGGGGATCTTTCTCGTCTTATACCGGGATCGAACCCCGGACCGTCTTGTTAGTGAGCCAACGCCTTACTCACCGAGTCACCACGGCTGCACCCTCTAAAGAACGTGATAATAATAACTTATTTAATTTTTTTACAGCTATACATGAAAACAGTTGTGAGGTAGTGGAGGTAGATTTAGATGGGATCCATACAAACATTTTGATGGTTCATATGACCAAATCAAATTTTGATGCTGCTATGTTTTGTAATCGTTTAGCCAAAGTATGTTAAACCTTTGTAAATCATCTCTGTTATTATAATCCTAAAATTTAATTTCCAATAGTTGACAAACAGAAACTGAGATTTGGAAACATAATTTGGAAATATCCTCTAAAAGCGACGCTTACCACTTAATTAATAAACATGTATGTGAAGTGGCCTGTCGTCGAAATCGTTCGTTGACCACATGTCATTATTATTTATGTTAACTGTTACTTTAAAGATACTTTCCCGCGTACAAACTGGGTGAATATGGACTAAAACATATTCAAACTAATTTATTTGTCATAATTTTGCTTCAAATCCTTCTCAAACATTGTAATTGCGAAGGAATGCCCTGCTATTAAAATTCGATCAACCCAGGTCATGTTTACGTCACGTGACTTACCTCTCTTGGAAGTCAGAGGAGAATTCATTGCATACATATAAGACGAAGTTGTCTGTAATCGCTGACTATTTATTACAAATATCGAATCCTAATTAAATTCTCGGATTATCCACTGCCCGCGTCTTTTCCGTGATTTTTATCTCAAAAAGTGTTATACGTCTAACTCTTCATAAAGTTTATCAACTTGTACATCAAGCGTTCAATGTTCGCGTGTGACCTTTGACATCACGCGTGCAGAAATTCCTAATCGTCGTTCTGTCGATTAGGTTAACCCTTACATTTTTCGGGGAATCCAGTATTTTTCTATTATAGTGAGAACTGCCAGCTCTTTATCTAATCTCCCATAATGCATCTTTAATGAATAATATGAACATACGCAATAAATATAACAATTATGGAATAGTGGGTGTTATTTAACTATAATGTCCAGATTTGATTAATTTATAATCTTTAAATAGTCTTAAAAAAAAGCGCGTATAAGTATAAATGCTCACACAGTATTTTTCATTTTATAACATGTAGCTTGAAAATAGACGAGTGGTGGTTATGTATACTCAGCCAAATTAAAAACTTGACACTCGGGATTTTTGGGATTAGATTTTTAATATTTGGTTTAAGGCAACTATTTTAGTGTTATGTTGTGCACAGACGACCTTGGCATCAACAGAAAGCAAGAATACGTCTCGCCGAAAGTCCTTGACATTGATAACGTTCGTGATGTCACAGTACCCCCCAAAATGAAATTCACAGACTTGGAGAACAATCGGAATAAAGTGTTTAGTAACGGTTGTGGCCTCCTCTAGCGTCTCGTACTGCCACACAACGTCTTCTCATGGATTTCAGAACATTAGTAAACACTACCCGAGGAAGACGTCGCCACTGCTCAGCAAGAGCATGTTGAAGGTCCTGCAACGTCAGTGGTGGATTCACTTGCTGACAAACACGTCGACCCAGTTTGTCCCAGATGTGTTCAATAGGATTAAGGTCGGGGCTAAGAGATGGCCAATCCAGGACTTGGACGCGACGGCCAATCCAGGACTTGGACCCCGGCATTTCTTAAAAAATTCTGGGTAGCAATTGCTGTATGGGGTCGAGCATTGTCTTGTTGAAACGTTAGTCCAGGCCCATGTCTCTGCATAAACTGAAAAAGAACGGGTTGCAAAATCTCATCCCTGTACTGGACAGCATTTAAGTTCCCTTGGACAACAAGAGGAGAACGTCCATGTGCACAAAAAGAACCCCAAACCATGACGCTGCCGCCACCAAATCGGTCAACTTCTCTGACGCATACTTGAGCGTAACGTTCACCTCGTCTGCGGTACACACGGACCCCGCCATCGGCAAATCTCAAAGTGAATCGAGATTCGTCACTAAAGACAACCGAATTCCACTGTCTTTGAGTAAATCTTATGTGTCTTGTGGCCCACACAAGTCGGTTACGGCGATGAAGAGGTGTCAATATTGGTCCATTATAGGGCCTCCGAGCTCGAAGACCGGCAGCCTGCAAGCGATTTCGAAAAGTTTGTGCAGTTACCCTTCCACCAAACATCTCTCTACTTGTGGAGGTTGCAGTGACAAATCTGTTTCTAAGATGACGTAATCGTATTGCTTGATCTTCCTGGAGTGACGTCACACGTGGCCCTCCCGCCCTTGGGCGGTCGGCAATAGTTCCAGTTTGAAGCACTCTCATTCTAAGATTAATTATTGTCTGGCGTGAACAATTAAAGGCTCTTGCAACAGTGACCACAGACTGACCAGCATAGAGCCTACCTATAGGACGTAGACGTTCTACATTTGGAAGGCGCGGCATTTTCTAACAAAGATGAAAAAAAATTTTTTAATTTGTTTTTCCAGTTCAAGTTACGTGTGCGTGTTCAGTTTAAGCAAACTTGCATCGATTGACCTCACGAGTTTGTGTTTGCACGTGTTTTTCAGGTTTTTCATCTTTATATGCTCAAAAATCACGTGATCCACGTGACTTTACAATTTTATGAAATTAAAGGCTTCTTACTACTTACTATCGTTAGAAACACTTTAAAATTTATTTGATTTACCAGAAAAAAAAAATTGTGGAAATTCATCATTGTCAAGTTTTTAATTTGGCTGAGTATATTTACACTATTTTGTTTGGATGTACGATCATAGTCGAGACATAGTGCAATTCGGAAATATTGTAAGTCTTGTCGGTGTAAGTTTGGTTGTTTACAATTTATTACCCGCAATACTTGAAGATGGACCATATCGTGTTTATATTTGATTACAAGCAACAGGTCGCGCGACGATCGTATATTATAAATGTGTTTATTATTATAAGAAACAGATGAGGAGTTTATATGTTTACCTTTGTTTATATTTATTACACGTATGAAGAAAGTTGTGTGTTAACTTAATTGTTCAAAAATATATAATTACATATGAAGACAGAAAGTTTGTTTTAACATGTTTTTATATTTCCAGGTAACAGACGAAGAAAGACAAATATTAGAAGAAGATATATGCATACTTGGTCTACCGTTTTCTAATAAAACAGCAAGATTGGTACTTCATCATAACATTGATCAAAATAAAGTTGATAAAACAATCAAAAAACTGAAATATGTACTAAAAGAAATGGCTGATAAAAATAATTTATAATATAGTAGCAGAGATTTATGATATAATAGCAGAGCTGTTCTATTAATAAAATACCTAATAATATAACAATGATTTGACATATATCAAAATGAAGACGTGAAGGTGGATAGTGTTGTTAACTGGACTTATTTCACTATTTTTTAAAAAATGTATTAATCGACCGTAAAATATACACAGGCTTTGTAACTTTTCACCAGTCGTTTTTATAGTTCATAAACTGCAAATCATGGAATGATGTTAGTATTGTCTTCGATTTATGAATTCATATAATGTATCATATCAGTGATTGGACATGAGAAATCATTGCTCGCAATTCGTTATTCCAGTTCTAGTACTACATTATCGGGGTTTGTTACAAACGCCTAAACTCAAATAGATCGTAGGCGAATACCGACGAATAAGCAATGGTCCGGGGACTGGATCTTGCTTAAAATCTGGAAAGCTAGTGTGCTTATCGTCTGCGATATCACATCAATGTAGACCTGAATGACTAATAAAATTATTACAAATATATTAAAGTTGGTCAGAAGAGAATAGGCATTTACTGTGTATAGTTCGACATTTAGATAAATTCTAAATGCCAAACGACACACAATAATTGCCTGAAATATTATATCTATTGCCAGCCCCCCCACCCCATCACCCCCACTGCTAAAGACCCGTACGAGCGGGCGAATTATTGAAATAAAATTGAACCTTGTGTTAGTCCAGAAATGACCTATTTGTGTCGAGTTGACGTTAAACCCTATCTCTCTTCTTCTCTTTATATCATTGGTTGGAAATTGCAAAAGATTTTGCATCCACTAAAGGATATAGCATGATCAGTGAAGTGCCAGAGAGGTAGAATTAATTATATATGTGAATTGTCAGATGAATCAAGGATAGAATACAGTAAATGCACCACATAACCGATTTACCACCAGACTAAAGTAAGGTAATTAAACATGTGATGGTAAAAGTGATATTAGGCCAACCAGACTTCAGACGGTTAATAAAACATACACAGGTAACAGTGGTATTTAGTTGAGAGGGTGTAAGATTATTTCGTTGGGGTTGATCAAGAATAACTGCCATTTGTTCGTTAAAGGTAGAGCTATTACGATGGAATTATTTGAGCAAAAAGATTCCATTATGCTATTTGAATATGCATGTCATAAATGCACATGACTAAGAAACTGCTGCAACTGGTATTGTAATCAAAATGCGTATGTACAAACATAAATATCTGTCAGAGTACCTGCTTTATCAACAGATAAGCAGGCAATTAAACTAGATTTCTTTTAATTTGGTGCAGCATATTAACATCAGATTGAGACAGGATAGGTTAAAGCTGTTATCACAGTGCTCCTACTCCTTCCAAGACTGGGGGTTGGGTGGCCGAATGGTTAGCACGTGCGCGCTGTATCATAAGGTCTGCCATTGAGTCAACCGGCGTGGTTTCGAATCCCCAATTGTAGCCTACGTTGCAAGGAGTAGGTCGCCTGTCCAACCTCATGGGTTTCCTCCGGTTTCCTCCCACTGCTAAAGACCCCTACGCGCAAGCGAATTATTGAAATAAAATTGAACCATGTGTTCATGTTCATGGCATAATCAGTTATTCTCCTTGAACAGGTTGTAAAACGTGTGGATATTCAAGAGTCAAAATACAATTTAATAAATCATTCAAATGTGTGTTTTTTCTTGAAAGAATATCGTCTCAATGGAGGTGTTTTCTTTGCTTTAAAGTGACATTCGCGTGCTTTAAAAGGGCGCTTTCCTACAAACGAGATATGAATCCTCCGTCCATACCACATCCCAGCAAGAAATAAGGGCCAAGTGCCAAATCACTTCTAGATATTATCCGCCGTCACTTCTATACCATTTTATCATTTTTTAGAATATAATGCTCCGCCCACACCACATCCCAGCAAGAAATAGGGGCCAAGCCCCCCCCCCCTGCACTTATAGATGCTCTGTAGTCACTTATTTCAAATTGTTATCATTATAGAACATGTCCATGAATTTATAATATATATATATATATATATATATATATATATATATATATATATATATATTATTGTTCTATTATCATTAAGGTAGCGATTTTGCTGTGCAGTAAATACTATCTAAAGTTATATCATTGCACGTAGTTAGTTAGAACTGAAAATAATTTGTTTACGGTGGAGTATTGTACACGGTGAATACAAATATGAGTGAAAGAAACATGCCTCCTTTGTCTACAAATACGGTAGACTTAAGAAGTGATACGGCTACAAGACCAACGCAGGAAATGTATGATGCAATGATAAGTTCGCCCATAGGAGTTGACGTTTTTAAAGAAGATCCGACCGTTATAAGTGAGTTTATAAATTTTTAATGCTCAGAGTCCTCGACAGATTTATTAAAAAGAGTTCATACTTTCGTTTCTTTTCTATGTGGTTGATACTAACACTATACCGATAGGTCTAAGAACAACTAAAGCTAAATTTTGAAGAGAACCAAAAGTTAGTAAGGAAGTAGTTAGATCCACACGTTATGTAAGCCAACCAACCAACACATATGTTATTCGGGACCAAATCTTTTTCTTCCATTTGGCAAGATATAAAAATAACGAAAATGTCTTTAAAGACCCAGCAAGCGATTTTGAACGTATTCCCGTTATATCGGGGTGAGGGGGGGGGGGGAAATGGTTAACACGCACGTGTTGCATCATAAGGATAAGGTCTGTCATTAAGTAAAGTAGCGTTGTTTCGATTTCCCGCTAGTACGTTTCGAAGTTTTGAAGCACGCACATACTTTGGTATAGTTATGTATGGAACTCCCAACAGGCTCAAAATCAAGTTAAACTGAAATATTAACTGTTACGTTGACTTAAAGATCAGTATAATTAAACCTGGTCGTCTGATATTCAGACATCGAATAAATCACTTAATTATAGAATTTATAAGACGGAACTTCAATTAGAAGGGTATATTATTTCATCGCCAAACTATATTAAATATACTTTTATAAGATATTGAACATGTAACCATAATAAACTCCCAATTGATTTCGGGAGATGGTTGAATGTAGATTTTGAACACGTAATTTGGCCTTTCTGTGATTTAAATACAGTTGGCGATGCATATTTCATTACAGAACGCGAAAAATATATGTCTAGATATTACTATATAAGACCTAATACTATTAAATAATATGAACTTTTTAATCCAAACAAGCAACCAATCAAATTATGTATGTTCTTAAAGATAATACTGAACACATTCTTTTTAGCTTGGCTAAATAACCGCCCACTCATATGTCATGTATATGATCTGAGTTTTAAAGAGAGTTCTGTTCTTTTTCTTCTTCTTCTTCTTCTTCTGCTGTAGGACAATATTATATATATTAGATTATCTTATACACACATGAAGTGCTCACATTCGTAAATGCATCTACAGGATAAACGTTTTTATGATTTTAGAATTACAAGAAAAATGCGCTAAATTATTTGGTAAAGATGCTGCGTTGTTTGTTGCTTCTGGAACGATGGGTAACCTTATTTCAGGTAAGTGCATGTTAGTTAATCTGGTCTTGGGAAGGAAATGTATACACTTAGGCTGTGATTTAGCCCCGAAAATCGTTTCATCTCGTCCCAGCAAATTCCGGGTGAAAATCTGACGCTTTGTTACACGATTTAACCAGTAGGCCGTCACTGTCGCATACTTTTCTGTTCCGATGCATTGCACAATACGTCTTGCACCCGAATTACGTCTCGAACTATATTTGTCAAGTGTAGCCATAATCGGGTGAAAAAATCAAATTCTAAGCCAATCAGAAACCATAAAAGCAAAGATCGTCATAGGTCAAGGGTCAATTGCCATAAATAGACCAGTGAATACCTTTTATGAGACGGAACACGTTGGATTGTTTACATTTGTCTGAGAGAATTTCTCTGCAAATATGCCGGGATTACTGGATAATATCACCTGTTAAATGTTGCATTGACACGGTAAAGACGACTTACCCCTGATCTGTGGCATAAATATGGCCAATAATTAGGAAATAGCACCAATGATTGATAGAGCCCGATGGCTTCGTACAGCTTTGGGAGGTGGAATGAGTCAAATAGGTGTTTTAGCTGGACCCGCCATAGTTGGATTAGATACGATATATCCTAAATTATATCTAGATCACCAGAGAACCAAACAAATAGCAACAGGTTAGTCGATATTTATCTGAGTCTCCCGTGTATAAAACAACTATATTTAAGGTTTTACTATGTGTGTTTAAAGTCTTTACAACGGTTATGGTCAAAACAAGGCCGCATCATCTATATTATTCTCTAAATTCTTTGGAGGGCCCTATTTCATTTAACTTCAATCTCGAATGAACCCAAGCCCGGAGATTAATTGCTTTCTTAATTAAAAGCTGAAGGATCAATTTTCGAAAATTTCACCGTGGATAAAGTCATGAGTAGTTAGATATAGTCCAAAAATTGCAAAAGACAATCAGCGACAATAAAGAACGTTGTTTTACAGCTATATATCAAAACAGTCATGGTGTGGTGCAGATTGATCTAGATGGAGTCCAAACGAACATTTTGTTGATTCATGTGAAGAAAACAAGTTTTGATGCCAATATGTTCTGTGATCGTTTATCCAAAGTATGTTAAACCTTTATATATCAGCTCTGCTATTATAATCCTAATATGTTATTCTCAAATTGTTTGGCAAATAATTCAATAATGTGCACTAATATATTGATGATGGATCCTTCCACAACTGGGAAATAGATGTTAAACTTTAAAGTTGGTTGCTAGAGACACCATGTAGGTGAGCTCAAGGCTCGTGGAACTCCGGCTATAGACTCTAACCTCCATATATATCATCGCTCTTGTGAATTTTGTATTAGTGATGGAATACTGTTATATAAACACGTCGTATTTAGAACACCACAGTTTTCCCCTAGTTTTTTTTATTATTAAACAAAACACAACGTGAAGTCGTGGAGTTAAGCTGTAGCACAGGATCACCAGGATCTATAGTGCTACAACTGTTACATTAATGAATCGCGATTAAATATCTATTAAATGTAACAATTGGCAAACAGATTGGCGTTAGTTGAGTATAATGTCATTACTATTTGTTTAAACTGTTGAGTTGCATTAATAAATCCTGATTATACATCTCTTAAATTTAACAAAATGACTAACAACTGGTTGTAAGTAGACTATAATTTCCAGTTTTGTTTAATCTATTATCTTTTATTAGTCTAAACACGAGTGTAACTATAGACGTTTACACTGTATTTTTCATTTTATTTTATTACATTTAGCAGATGACAAAGAACAATTTGTAGTTTATGTATTTACAATATTGTGTTTGGATGTACGTATTAGTTTGGCTGTTTACAATGTATTACATCTAACAGATGTAGTTGGACCAGTCTCAGTTTAATTGTGTTTATATTGGATTACGAACAGCAGGTGGTGTGATTCGGATATAATTTTGATTACAGATAACACATACAGAGTTAATACGTTTGCATTTGTTTATATTTATTATATGTAACAGACGAAAATTTTATATGTTTACATTCATTTATGTGTAGTAGATGTAACATTTGTTTATATTTGTTACATGTAACAGATGAAGTGTTTATATATTTACATTTGTTTATATTTAAATCATATAACAGACGAGAGTATACATTTACATTTGTTATATTTAGTGCATGTAAAATATGAAGATAATATATATTTACACGTGTTTATATTGATTACATTTAACAGATGAAAAACGTCCTGTGTTAATTTAATAATTCACTTTTAAAAAACCCAACTTTATGTTAGATTGTTTATACATGTGTTTATATCTATTACACGTAACGACAGTTGTTTTATGCATGGTTTATATTTACAGGTAACAGACGACGAGAGGCAAATATTAGAAGAAGATATATGCATACTTAGTCTACCGTTTTCTAATAAAACAGCAAGATTGGTACTTCATCATAACATTGATCAAAATAAAGTTGATAAAACAATCAAAAAACTGAAATATGTACTTAAAGAAATGGCTGATAAAAATAATTTATAATATAGTAGCAGAACTGTTCTATATGTATCCACATATACAGGAATAGTTAATTTGATATACTGTATATATAAATATATCAAAATTAAGAAGTAAATGTGGTTGATTTTGTATATTTTTATTTGATCTATTTATTTGATTTTTATTTGATTTTTATTTGATTTTCATATACTGTGTTTCTAACTTTTCACCAGTTGTTTTGGTTTGGTCGTGTCTTACCTTGCAATTCATAGAACGATGTGGAAATGTTTTTGATTTATGAATTAGGATTCGTGCAATGGATCATATCAGCAGGCCTGTAGCTAGCCCAAAAATGTTGGGGGGGGGGCAAGGGCTTCTGGGGACGCCGATGTACCTACACTTGACGGTCCACGGCGGATGGCACTGTGGCCGAATGGTTAGCGCATGCGCGCTGCATCACAAGCTCTGTCACTGAGTCAACTGGCATGGTTTCGATTTCCCTGTTGTATGTGACAAGGAGTAGGATCGTCTGTCCAACCTCGTCCGTTTTCCCCCCACTGCTAAAGACCCCTACGCGCAAGCGAATTATTGAAATAAAGTTGAACCATATGTGTCGAGTGGACGTTAAACTGGATTCGCCCCCCTCCTCTCTGAACGATGAAAAATCTAAAGCTATGTCAGTTGGAATCTCTAATAAATTTATAAATTAACAGAAAATAAATCAGGCGCAATGATCGACGTCTCTGTCAGCCTCAAACCCCTTGGTGTTGTTTTTTTTGAGTGAACACTCACTATGGAAACACACACACCTTTGCGCACACTGACCACTAAAAATGAGAGGGAATTAATATTGAGTACAATTACAGTAAATTACATTTATGAACATGTACATGTATATATAATTATGTATATTATTATTTTTTTAATGAAATACTATTCAAAAGTCACACAACACCGTATATCAGTTTACATGTTTATGAGTTTCTTTTAAATTAAAACGAGGATAGATATTGTTATATTATTTTAAAAAATTAAGCCATATTCTTTGTTTAATGTAATATTTAAAGGACATACAACACCGTATCAGTTACACGTTTATGGTGTCATTTAAAATTATAATGAGAGTAGATATTGTTATATTATTTGAAAAAATATACTTTCTTTTTTAATGTAATAATATTTAAAATACATACAACACCGTATATCAGTTCACATGTTTATGATCTTTATTAAAATTAAAATTAAGAGTAGATATTGTTATATTATTTTTGAAAAATAGGAAATTAGAGCACAGATTTTTATATCATTTGAAGATATGAAATCATATTCATAATAAACGGGTACAACGATCCGTTTTGTTAACAAATAAAGGGCGATTTTGTTCATGCACTGATTTTCAGATCATTAGGAATAGTTAGTCAAATAAGGGGTTACATTTAGTCGGTAAGTTGTTCTAAAGAACAGGCTCAACATCTTGATTGCACTTAAAGCATATAACATTAACTGGTGTAATGATTCTTTTAGTGGATTTTTAGGTTCTTCCTCACTCGACTGGATGGTCCACATGAAGTTTATCCCCGGACGCAAGAAATGAGACTATAATTCGCATCAAACTGTCAATATGTACAACACCCCCTATACATTGACTGCGGAAACTGTTTTTAAAGATTAAAGATTAATCGGTATTAAAGTCGCATAACCCATGGATACAAAGATATAATATGTTTATATTTTGGTTGGCTCATCGCCTAAGGCGCTGGCACACTAACTAGGTGAAGGTTCCTCGGGATTTTCTGGTTGCTTTCCCATGTCAGTGGCGCAAGACGTAGGGCCTGATAAAGGAAAGAAAGTGTAAGGTCTTTCGGGTTGGACGGAAGACCGAGGTCCCGTGTACACATTGGTGTGCACGTAAACGAACCCTTGGAATTAGAAATAAGTAGGTTGTAACACCTCTGTCAGAGCAAAGTGTATCTTATAGCACACTGCATGGTGTAGGCCTCCGTCCTCTTTAACCCTGTTGCCCTACAATGTATTGTTACATAAAGAGAAGTTTGTTGGTATTGAATATAGTGTTACTGGTGACGCCGTTTATCGGTGGTGAGTATACAACCTTCAAATATTTTGGACGGGACATTTTCATAATGATCTATTTTCACCTCGTTATACATTATTAAAACTCAATGAAACCCAACTAGGTGACACTTTTAGCCGCCTCGCCACGATTGTTACATGTTCCCATTTCAGAGATGATCCTACTAAAAGTAAGGTATTTATGGCACGGTTTGGAGCGTATTGAAAAATGGGACTATGTGGAGGGGGTGGGGGATGGCTGAATGGTTAGTGCGTGCGCGTTGTATCATAAGGTCTGTCATTGAATCAACTGGCGTGGTTTCGATTCCTCGGCTGTACGTGACAAGGAGTAGGATCGCCTGTCCAGCCTCGTGGGTTTTATCCGGGTCCCCTGGTTTCCCCCAACTGCTAAAGACCGCTATGCGCAAGCGAATTATTGAAATAAAATTGAGTGGACGTGAAACCCCATTTCTATCTATCTCTGAGACTTTGTGTGTCATGTGTACAAACTCCATTTTATTTAAACTGTTTCATATTTTCATTTTTTACCTTAGAATTGTCCTGTCATATTTTCATTTTTTACCATAGAATTGTGACCTGTATACTCCATTTTATTTAATAGATTTAGATAATATATAAGCATAAAAATAGTGATTTTCTGCATTTTTCCTCTGTTGAAAACCTTCTGATTTGTTTGAGAGAATTGATTAGTCTGGTTAGTAGAATGTTTGTCTGAAGGATACAGATTAATAAGTAATATAATATGTGGTAAATTTACGCGATCGTGAAGAAAATCGTTTTTGTTGTTATCTTTGTTGTTACAATTACCATATATGAAAACGCACCCATTGTGCTTCAGTATATCAATATTTCATAATAAAGAAAAAAAAAATATCACTTATGCTCAAAACTGAATTTTTTAATCTGCGAAAATAACTAATAAAAGGCCCATTCTTGGCTAAGAGTGGTGAAATAACCATGAGCATATTAATTTAATAGCTTCAAATGTATTTATTTTTCATATAGAGGATTATTTAGTCAGTGAAATTAACTTCTGCCTCTAAAGATCCAGTCATATCAATTTTCTGTACTCCATTTTGGCATTATTTGGGAGTTGACCTTTTTATAGTGGGTTTACGATTCAAAGATTTATATTTTACCCAGACAATAGCAAACATTATTACAGCAACAAAAACACCCACTCCAATGATACTACCATTAAGTAACCACTGATCATCCCCTGACTCTGAAATAAAAACTATAATGAAACAAACAAAGAATTTTTTTTTTAAAATAAAGGTTGATAATCACAGAAGAGGGCTTACCATGATTCATATACACCCGCCGGCAGTAGAGAAACAACAAGCAGACTTTTAAAAGATAGCGTGGAAATGGGCTGACACGACATCCAAGTTTCGACAGAAACGTATCCTAATAGGAAAAATTGAATGTCATTGAAATTTGATAAAAAGATTGAAAAACGGTCTTTAAAAACAGGCTCTATCAGGCTCACAGGGATTTCAGAAAAGGGGACATAACTGTGGTACGAGGGGTCACAGAACCTTGAAAATCTATAGAGTTCGTCCTCTCGTAAAATTTGAAAAAGGAGATCTGTTAAAAACTGTAGCTTATGTCGCGTTCAGAAATGAGGCGTATAACTCTGGTACGGAAAATTACGGCACACTGATTATTGATAGGGTTCGGCAATGATTCACACCAAATTCATATTTATTTATTTTTTTTTGGGGGGGGGGGGTAAAAACTGTAGCCTCTAATGTGCACATGATTTTCATCAAAGGAAGGGTATATATCCGAAACGGAAAGTCACACACAAGGCTATTTGCAAAGAGTTATAGCTGCGGAAACCATGGTCTTAGAACTTCGAATTTTATCTAATGGTTTGGATTGTTCGTACTTGGTTTTATTTTATTTATCTCATGATCTCAATGCTCCTCACCAAATTTGAATGACATCCATTAAAAGCTGTATCCTCTATTCCGTTCGGAAAGGGAGGAATAGCTCTGGCACAGTCGATCGCGGAACGCTGATAAATATCGCCAAGGCTCATCCTTCCATTACCAGAATGTATGACACGAAACTTTAAAAAGAGCAGTCGAAACCTATAGCCTTTATTGCGTTCACGAACCAATTGTTGACGGATGGACAGATGGACCGGACGACCGATAAGCCCAAACTATGTATCACACTTTGTAACATACCACATTAAAGATACATTACCGCGTACAAACTGGGTGATTTAATGGTATATATGAACTAAAAACATATTCAAACTAATTAATTTGTCAAACATTGTAATTGCGAAGGAATGCCCTGCTATAAAAATTCGATCAAACCAGGTCATGTTTACGTCACGTGACTTACCTCTCTTGGAAGTCAGAGGAGAATTCATTGCATACATAACACGATGTTGTATTTAATCGCTTACTATTTATTACAAATATCGAATCCTAATTAAATTCTCGGATTATCCACTACCCGCGTCTTTTTCCGTCATTTTTATCTCAGAAAGTGTTGTACGTCTAACTCTTCATAAAGTTTATCAACTTGTACATCAAGCGCTCAATGTTCGCGTGTGACCTTTGACATCACGCGTGCAGAAATTCCTAATCGTCGGGCTGTCGATTAGGGGAACCCTTACATTTTTGTCCTGTATACGCTCCACGAGTGTTTTTCGGGGAATCCAGTATCTTTCTAGTAAGATTGGATATCTCTACTTTCCATATATACCAAAATTGCCATACTTTTATTGGAAATAACCACCCGATAAATACTTTTCTGGGAACCCATCTTTACGTTGACAGTAATTCCGAAAAATACCATCGAATTAATCGGTTTCCTTTATGAACAATTTCATATTGCAAATTTGACTCTTTATGGTGTTCTTAAAATAGACAAAAGCCGCTGTGATTTATGCCATAACATTTCAACAATTATTGACGCGGACAGTTGGTAAGTATTATAATGTTACACAATGCAAAAACGAACGCCAGCAACTGCCAGCTACCATATTATGTTAGTTCCGAAATGACTCGCCCCCTCTCCCTCACTCTCTCCCCATATGTTAGTTCCGAAATGACACGCCCCTCTCCCTCTCCCTCTCTCTCTCTCTCTCTCTCTCATTATTTTGCCTCCAAAAACTCACCATGTTGTTTTTTATTTGATGTCGGTACAACGCAGAATCCGACAACTGCACCATAACAAACGACGTGATTACAATTGTAAAGAGTCTTTCTCTTTAGGGTTATCAAATCAACGACATCCATGCTGTAAAAACAATGTCCGGTATTACAACGTGTAAGTCCACAAATGGCATGAGAGTAAAGTGTTAGCCAGACTTTAAACTTCATTTTATTATATTAACACAATTTTTATGTGCATGTTTAAAGAATATACATTTACCTAAATCCGTGTCGTTCAAAGTAAAAGTTTCTTTCATCGAACGTTATGGCATATCCACCATTAGCCATGTTAAGGTCGTTCACTTTCTGCATTACAACAACAGGTTTTTTGAAGTCGTATGGATATTTAACAATCAATTCGGAAATCAAGATATACACCCAGTCATCTGCAGATATATGATCATACAGCCATAAGAACACCTTATTATATTTAACATGGGTAATAACATAAATAAGCACATAATATTGTCTTTAAGTAGAGAATACATCAACAAAACACACCTTGTCTTCCTTAACATGGGAAATAACATACCATATTATGCTTGACATGGGAAATAACATAGTCACACCTTATTATGTTTGACATGAGAAATAACATCATAAATAGTCAAATTTATTGTATTTAACATGGGGAATAACATCAACAAAACACATCATATAATCTTTAACATTGGGAATAACATAAATAAGTACACAATATTATGTTTAACATCATAAACACGGTGAATACTATCAATAAACAAATCAACCACATGCAACAGACACAGTAGTAGTTTAGTCCGAAAGCATGATATTCCATATTTGGGGACATTCTCGTATTTTGGTGAACATCCGAGGAATCTGGTATAGCTAGAGTTTGTGCCGCCTGGGGTGGCCCCTGAATTTGCCATTCTGCTTTCAGAAAAAAAGCCCACAATACCCATCAATCATATTGGATATGTATCATACCTAAACAGTTATGGTATATTGGATATGTGCTGAAATTTTTCTGTTTGTGTTAAAAGCATGAAATTAAATTTTAACGTTTAAAATCCCAGAACGTTTTTAGCGAATTCCTTGTAAACAACAATATCGGGAAAGATGAATCTCCAAAACTAATATCAATCCATAAATTGTTAAATTAGTCACTAGACGACAAGCCAATGTATGATTCTCTCCGAATCTATTAAGATGCCTCTTTTAACCCAATTGAATCCACTTTGGGTGGTTATCTATATTGGTGATCTATTATAATATTGACATTTCAGTATAGCCGTATTATTGCCGTCCTTTCCGGAGCCCCCCCCCCCCCCCCGCGCGCTAAAAATATTGACATAAATTTACCAGTTATCTGGATCTCGTCGTACTCAAAGGCGTCCTTAAAAATCCGTACTTGTCCAATAGGTAAATTGAGTTTATACACGACATGTCCCCTACTTTTAGTCCAGTACAATCTACAAAATAATACCAGCTCCTTAGCTTATGTATAATTATGTAAATTAAACGCAATACCTCAAAATATACAAATACAAAAGTACAACATATAACGGTATTACTAGATAATGTAAAGGGAATTTGCTGAAATTTCAGTCAAATTGATCCACACTGAACCGAGATTTTAGCGATTGAATTTTGGGTCTAGCCTCGATCATCATTACTAAAGTCGGTACGACAGAAACATTGTCTCGATTATCCATTTTCTTTATTTAATTATCAATGAGCGTTAAGCAGCAGATAAGATTCTATTCCAGAAAATATCGCAGGCTAGCGATGACATGGTCTGGATAAGTAAATTAATGTCTAATTAATAATTTAGATAACATTTCCGGCCTAAAGAAAGACGTGCAATTGGCAGATTTAGCTCTTGCATAATGTATGTTTAAATATTCGCTTATATCTAACAATAGTGAAACAATTAAATAGACAATACTAATAACGGGAAGCCAATCGATAAGTTAATTTCTATATTTCTATGAATAATCCAGTGTGAAACTGCTGCTGGAGGTGGCCATGATTGTTTACTGTGGATGACGTGAACTTTGTGTACAACGTCATAATTTATTCAAGAACTGATCTAGGTGTAGACTGGATAACCTGCTCTAATACATCAGACTCGCTCCTACGTCACCTGCGAGGTCAGAATAGCGCAGTGACGTAGGAACCAGTCTGACGTCATTTAGAGCAGGTTATCCAGTCTAATCTTCTGGAGGTGGCCATGATTGTTTACTGCGAATGACGTGAACTTTGTGTACAACGTCATAATTTATTCAAGAACTGAACTAGGTCTGGAAAACCTTCTCGTTTGCTATAAATAGTTTTTTTTCTTTCCCCTTGTATATCCATTATTACACAACACACGATCGGGCTGTTATGTGTCCTCTGAGTTATTTTACACATGGAGCAATTGTGCAAAGTCTTAAAAAGATTGGTGTTGAAAAGTGAGTGCGTATCTTAGACTACTCAACGCCCTTAAAACAATGCAAATCTCTTCGGTATCTACCAATTTCAATAAATGTATTACCTGGCAACTGTTTCTTAATTATGCACGTTTTTAAACATCATAATGTCTATAATTGTTTGAAAATTATCTTGAAATTAATTTGCAACATAGTAATATCACCCCCTTTTTTTATAATTATTTAAGCAAGTAGGGGACTTTATTACAAAACAGTTGTGAATGACTTGTAATGCGATGATCTAGAAAACTTCCTAGATGGATAGGTTAATATTTTCACTTACTCTTTAGTTAATCCATTTTGTCGTAGAAATATATAATCAGCTTTAACTGTTTTACTGGCGAGAGTTATTCGATCTTTGCTGCCATATCGAATAACACCCAGTGAATGTTTGTTTCTGTCGTCAAGATTCCCAGATGCATAATACAGATCACCATTGGCAGGGTCAACTTTTACCGCCATAATATCTTCGTCTTCATTTTCTGCATACAATTTGTAGACATATAAATGCGAAAATAATAAACACTAACTAAAGTTTAATTAAAAACAACAACAAAAAAACTCCGGGGAAATACATCAATTGAGGATACATTCTACAAAGTATCGTCAGATTCTACAGGCGAGTCAAGAAGCCGCGACAAATTGGGCTTATCTCGCTCCGTCGCAGCCTTGCTTCCCTATGATGCTCAGTGCGGGGGCAGATAATAATCAATGTACATAATGTTTGTGTATTTTTACCGTAGATTGACTGTATGTAAGTTTACACTTAAGTGGTAGATTTAGATTTACAAACAGCATGATAATTTACAGTGCGTGTAAAAGAAACTTCGGTGTAAATTTGCATTGTTCTTGTAAATAGTAAGTGAGGTAAATTTACATTCACTGTAAATTTACACTGTGGGTGTAAATTTACATCAAAGTTATATTACACTCACTGTAAATTTACATTGTGGTTGTAAATTTACCTCAATGATATTTTACGCTCACTGTAAATTTACGTGGTGTTTGTAAATCTAAATCTACCATTTAGGGGTACATTTACAAGTCAGTGTTAAAATACAGATATTTTACTGACAACTTTATGCCAGTCATTTTACGGTAAAAATACAATTTGAAGTTTATATTTACTTGAAATATACTTTGAATGTGTTTGTCCCCACTCGGCTAAGTAGTCCCAGGTTAGATCCTGGCGAACACATACACTTTGGCGGAACTTTCAGCCGATCATACAAAACATCATTCGATAATGGAAAGAAATTAAATAAAATGGTGTTTAACGTCCTACTGTTCTGCTTTTTACAGTGGAAAGAGTAGGAGGCGTGACACGAAGCAAACTGTCCCACACAACCCTATGTATGGCATATTACGGTCTCCATACGTAAGTTAGTTGCATTCAGATTTTGAATAACCTATTTCTCTAAAATATACTAATCTGACTGACATAACATTAAACATTTTGCACAAAATTCGATATGTGGTCGAAGGCGAATAACCGATCTGAACACTATTTGACAGTAAATTTACAATTTGTTGTAAAAATACTATTCCAAATGGCATTTCTGTTAATATACAGCTCACATAATTGAAACTGACATATGGTTGTATTTCTACATTACGTTTGATGTAATTTTACATGTGGCCAAAGAGGGAATAACCGATGTGGCCACTATTTGACAGTTAATTTACAATCTGCTGTAAAAATAATAATTCAAATGGCATTTCTGATCATATACAGCACACATAATGTAAACTGACATATGGTTGTATTTCTACATTAAGTTTGATGTAAATTGTACACAAATCACGTATTTAAACATGTTTGAATAGTAGAATTACCCATAAAAACAGTCAAAGTGGAACATTCATGTACTTTTAAACAACATAGTTGTATCAGTACAGATTACATGTAATAAAAATACAGTTCTAAGTTGTAAAACTACGCTTTTATTGTTAATTTGCCAATTCTTTTTACAGTTATCACATGTTACCGCACTAATACAGTAAATTTATAGTATAAAAATATGCAGTGGTATTTTTACAGCGTTATGTTAAAGAAGTTACATATTTTTCACTGTAATTTTAAATATATTTTAACAGTGTAGTGGGTTCTTGCAATATGGGAAGCATTAAAATCCCTTTCAAATTACCATAAAACAGATAGACAATTAGACATACATGTATACTATAGGCAAATATAACTCACTGTGTAGTATTTCTTCTTTTTCACCGCTATCCATTTGTATACGATCTACTCCTTTATCTGACGCATAATATACCAATCTTCGTCCAGAATCACACGTAGGACGTCGCTCTGTAGTTCGTGTAAGAATAGATGTTTGGGTTTTAGTAACTGTGTTAAGATGCCAGAATGTGGAATTATCCGTCCATGTTATGTAAATATCATATCCTATGCAGTACGAAAACAGATATCACAAATTAATGTTGTATACAATGTACATATAACAAAACTAGGTTTTAATTTCTTAAATTATAACAGCTTTTTATACGCCCACTTTTTCATGTGGACGTATCAGGGGCGTACATAACGATTTTGTTTTTTTGGGGGGGGGGGGGGGTGTTAGCGAAAATGCGACCGACTGATGCCCATACCCCTAGTACGAGTGACGCAGTCAGGAACCGAGCACCACAGGTGCGAGTTTTGTAGGGGCCACGTGAAGTAGCGGTTCTAGATAGGGGTGGGGGGGGGGGGTCCAAATCTAGGGCGCCACCTCAGCCACAATCCCACCCCACAATGAATGTCAACAAAATACTGGCTATAACATTAAGCGTCCCGGTAGAACATAGATGGTATTGTATACTTATATAGTTGTTTGCCGATCGTTGTACATAGATGGTATTGTATAATTATATAGTTGTTTGCCGATCGTTGTCTCTCTGGAAAGCAGTTTTATTTAAGTTGACATAAAGTTTATGTCATATATGGTTTTGCCTATAACACTGAGCAACCTGAGAAAATTTTGAAAAATTGAGCCAATATCTTGGCATTTGAGGTCATTGCTGGGAGAAATTCTTGTGGACGAGGGGGCCAAAAATGTGAGTCAATTAGACAAAATCTCGAGATCTGCCCCTGTCAATTCCGCCTGTTTTGCAAGAGTTTACAGAACTTTTGTATAGTCTGACGCCCCACGACCCACACACCAGTGCCAGTGGTAGTACTAACATAACTAGGCAGTTCAGTATAACCGTGAATATGATAGTGCTGAGACAGTATAAGACAACAGAGGAGTGGAAGAATGATGTTATAATGGAATCGAGCGCCGCAGGCGCGAAAAAATTTGAGATGTGTAACCGAGCTTTTAATTTTTGGGATTGGGCCTGACAATTTTAGTCAATGTCATGGCAAATGGATCCAAATTCTCGTTAACGAGAGGATAAGGAATGGGACAGAATCTTGAGGCCTATCTGTCAATGTCGTCTGTTTTGTGAGAGTAGAACTAACAATTCTACAGTCTTTTGACCCACGACTCACTCACTAGTGGTACTACTAACTGGGCGATTCACTGTAACTGAATATGATAGTGATGATATAGTAAAAGTCAGAGAAGGAGTTGAAGAATGATGGCATAATGAAATTGAGCGCCGATATGTAACTGAGCTTTTAATTTTTGAGGACTGGGCCTGAGGGCACTTTACCTCAATGGGGCGCTTACTTGGTCTCTGAAATGCCCTGGACTTTGGGGAGAGATTTTGCAGAATTCTGATGGTCAGAAAACACCCCATTAATTCATTTAGTCTGAGACCGACTGCGGTGAGCACTTTTTTTTGAGACCGACTATTTTTTTGCCATGGGGTGAAAAACATTTTTTTCAAACATGATAAGTCGACAAGGTTATTTTATACTAAAGTTTGGCGTGAGTAGAGTGATACCGACTGCTCATATCTTACGACCGACTGCACTGATTTTGCGACCGACTTTGGGATCTATTCTGGCATTATTTGTTTACCTCATTTATTCATTAAGACGGCGATGCATAATTTTGAGACCGACTGCAGTGACTGCACTTATTTTGAGACCGACTATTTTTCTCCCTGGGGGAATAAGAGTGAAACACATTAAGTTGACAAGGTTTTTTTATACTAAATTTTTGCGGGAGTAGCGTGACGTGTGCAGTCAGCCGTTATTTTGCGACCGACTGCACTGATTTTGCGACCGACTGCACTGATTTTGCGACTATTTTTTTTCCTGGGCCCCCCCCCCCCCATTTACGCCTCTGGGACGTATATTGTCGTCGCCCCTGTCCGTCTGTCCGTCCACAATTGTTTGTGAACAGTCTACAGGTCACAATTTTTATCCGATTTCAACGAAACTTGAAATATAGGTTTATCACCCTAAGATCTTTTTTCCTTTCGATATTGGTATGTATCGGACTGTAACTTCATGGATTATGGCCCCTGATTGTATGAAAAATCACGTTTTTAGCTTGTGAACGTAGAGGTCACAATTTTTATCCCATTTGGTTTAAACTTGAAATGTATGCTTATAACCCACAGATCTCGGTTCCTTTCGATACTCGCGCATACGGAATGTAACTTCCTGAATTATGGGCCCTGATTGTACGAAAAATCGCGTTTTTAGCTTGTGGACCCTATAGAGGTCATAATTTTTATCCAATTTAAAAACCGTATTATTATATCACCGTTACACCCCAAGGCCAACTGAGTTCGAATTTCGTGAAAATCGGACCAAAACTAGCACACAAAATGGCCGCCCTTCGTTCTCAAATAGCGTAAAAATATGGTATATCAAGGTTGTGGACCCTATAGAGGTGAAATTTTTTATCCGATTTTGTTCAAACTTGAAATGTAAGTTTATAACACAAAGATCTCGGTTAATTTCGATATTCGCGCACATCGGACCGTAACTTCCTGAATTATGGCCCCTGATTGTACGAAAAATCGCGTTTTTAGCTTGTGGACCCTATAGAGGTCATACTTTTTATCTGATTTAAAATACGTATTATTATATCACCGTTAAACCCTAAGGGCGGCTGAGTTCGAATTTCGTGAAATTCAGCCCAAAATTGACAGACAAAATGTCCACCCTTCGTTCTCAAATAGCCTAAAAAATATGGTATACCAAGGTTGTGGACACTATAGAGGTCACAATTTTTATCCGATTTTGTTGAAACTTGAAATGTAAGTTTATAACCCAACGATCTCGGTGCCTTTCGTTAATCGCGCATATCGGACCGTAACGTCCTGAATTATGGCCCCTGATTGTACAAAAAAATCGCGTTTTTAGCTTGTGGACCCTATAGAGGTCATAATGTTTATCCGATTTTAAAAAACGTATTATTATATCACCGTTACACCCTAAGGACGGGTGAATTCGTATTTCGTGAAAATCGGCCAAAAACTGACAGACAAAATGGCCGCCCCTCGTTCTCAAATAGCGTAAAAATATGGTATATCAAGGTTGTGGGCCCTATAGAGGTCACAATTTTTATCCGATTTTGTTGAAACTTGAAATGTAAGTTTATAACCCAAAGATCTCGGTTCCTTTCGATATTTGCGCATATCGAATTGTAATTTCCTGAATTATGGCCCTTGATTTTAGGAAAAATCACTTTCTTTTTAGCTTGTTCTCTATCCATCTCTCGAAAATGTGGGCGTATCCTGCCTGGCAGCTGCTGGTTTATAATTTAGTCAGCCAAGTTTAAAGGTTAAAATCAATATTCAGTCGCCATTTTGAATCCGATTTTTTGTTTTGTTCTGTGGCTAGACCAAATGGCAACAATTCTCAGACAGTCGTTGCTTGAATTTCGCTTTTGTTTACATTGAAAATTTTCCACTTCTAAAGAGCCTACTAATCCACTATCTGATGGAGAGCTAATCGGTCAGTGACCTTTGATATTACTAACTAATATGGTGAACCTAACCTTTAATCATAATTAATATAAAAAAGAAGATCTTTGATTATAACTTCCGGTTTTATTAAGAGGTAAAAATATCAGTTCTTTCCACTTTGATATGTATCTCATTTGACTGCGTGGTGTATCTTAAATGTTGACGTGACATAGCCTGAGAAGACGTGACATGCGGTGATATGACGTGACACAGTGATATTTACTTTAAATAACGATTTTTAACGCGCCGAGAAATTGGACACTCCAAAGAAGATCACAGAAACATTTACCCTAACGCAACGCTTTTTACAACACGCTCATGCCGCCATATTTCACCGAAACACGGAAGTGCATTTCTACTTCAATTTGTTGGTAAACTGTCGTCTCTCACCCAACATATATCAGTGAGCAGGGTTTTGATAGGAAGGATAGATTGCAGCGAATGCAACATACACCCACGTTTACAAATGGAATTGAAGTAGGGTAATTAAATACGGACAGGTGGAATTAGTGCCCATTTTAACATGCCTACAGGGTCGGACGTACCTCGGATTGAAAAATCCTCGCTTCGGCAATCTGAAATTCGTGCTTTGAATATAAGGATACTGTGCATGATTATCACCAGCAATAATTATGACCATCGATCACGTCGTTGTGCCTGGTATCCAGCCTCATTAGTTGCTTTCACTTTCGCAATCGGTTTCAAATATTTGAATGCAAATATCTGAAAATATAGCTGTTGCTGACCCAAATGACGAACCACCACCGCCGGTGTGCAAGCCATCGGGTGAGGGTGACAGAGAATGTTCGCCTGTTTTTGAATGACTCTTGTCTACATGTGTATGTCCGTCTATCAGTTCACATTTGTGGCATATCATTCAATGCAAAAATCCAATCTCGTTCTCAGAGATAACTTCACCCTTCGTGTATCTCTGGTAAACTCGCCGGCCATAAAATAAGGTTTTCTTGGCTTAGAGTGAAGCAATGTGATTGAAAATTTCAGCATATCCCCTTTACATTATTTAATAATAATAATAATAACTAGAACCCCGATGAAGCACTGACGTACGTCAGGTCACGTCAGCTCACGCCTTGTCACGTCAACAGTCAAGTTACACCATGAATTATTGAGTATAGTAACATCCAGTACTTATTAAAGTGGAAAAAACTGTCATTTTGAACAAACCGGAAATTGTACTTCAAGACCAAACCTTTTGATATTATTTGTTAGTAGACATCAGGGACATCATATAAACAAGGATCAAGTGTCATTGAAAGGTTAGGTCGCTAGATAGAAGGTCAAAGGTTGAAAAAAATTCACAATTAATCCGGAAGTAAACAAACCGAAATTAAATAATCGGCTCCCTAAGAATTGTTGCCTTTTTGAGAAGGTTCAAAATAAAAAATAAGTTTTTGAAAATCGTAATCAAAATGGCGACTGAATATGATTTGAAGATTTTTTTTTGTAAAATCCAATACGGCGGCCAAACGGTTGAAAATTGAACAAGGTCTCTGAAAATAAAAGATATCATTTGGGGCTAACACCACCATATGTTATTTTTGGTGTATTTTTAAAATAGAGAGAACTATTTATGTTCGGGGAAAAATCGAAAGGCCGAGGTAATTCTAGAAGTTTCCGGAAACCGTCACAAAATTTTTTAATATGCCATTTTGAAGGCATCAATGTGTTCCTTATTCCTACCAAATTGATACCTCAATTACTTACGGAGATAAGCCATCTTGAATGTCGAAAAAATGCTGAGGAAAACTTTCGCAAATATTTGATGCTAAAACCAATCGAGCGAACTTCCGAATTTCGAAAAACCGTCAGTCAGATCCCTTATGGTATTCGTCCAAAGAATCCTAAGATGAAAACCCGATGAAGATCCGTTGAGTTATTAGTTTTTGTCCCATCCGTAAAACACTTTCTGTTTGTCAAAAATAACCCAATTTATATTTAACAAATAGATCCACTGAGGCTAACATCTACGTTGGCAAAATGTTGGCACCATGTACAATTTTGGCTGCAAACTCTGACTAAATCCCCCCCCCCCCCAAAAAATAAATAAAAATAAAAAACAGATAAAAGCACTCACGGAAACAATACGTGTTTCGACGTAATAATAATAACAATAAATTGTCTTATATAGAACTAAATTACATTATGCCCGCTTGTAATTTCTAAGCACTTCACAGTGAGTTCAACTATTTGTTCTTGGATTATGAACCATGGCGTCCATGCCTTTTATGCAAAATGTGTTACAAAGTGGGCAGGTTTTCTTGTGTGATCAATTGGGAAATTGCGATCATGACCCAGGTAGTTGATTGTGGACTTGCCGTACTAATAAATATTTAAACATTAATTTATGTAACATTTAAACAGCACAAGACTCTGCTAATAAAATGTTTGAACAATAATTTATGCAACATCTGAAGCCAGAAAAAAGACAATATTATTCTGATTAATTCGTACATAATGCATATATAATGAAGATGTACTTATTAATTATAGGTATTGCTGTGGTCGAGCGGTATAGAACACCCTGAGTTTTAAACTCGGTAGCCCCACCCGTGCACATAAATCAAATCGGAGAATAAACGACAATGTCACTGTCCGGGCAAAAATCTCCACCTCGTATTCCAATGAAAATTACCATATGATTGACGTAAAACTCTTTGTGTTCCATTCAATGGAGATATAAACTAAGTCAATAACAGTAAAATCGCAAAAAAACATTCACCGCACTACCCCCCCCCCCCCCGACCTATTATTTATATAATAGATGGTCTAGTCTATTTGAGCACGGTCCTTTACTCACGAAAGGGTGTTTAGGAATAAATTGCACATTATTCCAGACAGAAGGGCCAATGCAGTCCATACACATCAGTAGTCTTATCATAAATTGCTTAAAACGTTCAGCCCTAATATAAGTTAAACCATCTAAAAATCCCCTTACTTTATGGTGTGTTTGTTATCTGTCTTAGAACTGAAAATGGCTTTTCGATTTAATCGTATTTAGTAAAACCTAAAGAACACTTGTCAATATATTTCTCTTGGAAACCAATAAAACAAATAACGGTAAACCTTATATACTCTAATTGCTGAAAATAGCCCCACTGAATTAAACAAGGTAATTATTACATAGTGTCAACCATTGAGTTCGACGTTGCTATCTTAGTACGTACATTGCTCACAAGTTTTTAGGTAACAAAATCATTGTCTTGCAAGTGTATTATATTTATAGTGGTAGCTACATTAGATGTTTTCAAAAATCTTTTGCTTACGTTTTCTGTCAAGTGGACGTTACCCCCCCTCACCCCCACTCTCTCTCTCTCTCTCTCTGTTCACGTTTTCATTGTCTAGCAGAATGTCAAAAAAATATAATAACTACATGTAATATACAAAAAATAAAATTAATGGTCCCTTAAAAAATATTTAAAACTATACTCACCACCGATAACAAATGGCGTCATCAGTAAAATTATTTTTAATACAAGCAAACTTCTCTTTATGTAACAATACATTATATTGTTGGTTTGGATATTTTACCAGTTGTAAAGAGAGATATCAAGTTATTCTAGATTAATCATAAATGGATGTGATCAATAACCGCAATGCTCTTTACATTTATATACAACGTAAGATGGGCGTGGTTTAAGGAAACTGAGTCTAAAATATATCCTACAAGGTTTGTGCTTGACGCTTGAGTTTAAGTCGAATATTTATTTACCAACCAGGATCGAATTTAAATTACCCCCCCCCCCAAAAAAAAAAAAACCAAAAAAAAAAACATAAAAAAACCCAACAGACAACAGAAAAGTATATTGGTGATCGAGCTTTCGTACATTATGTCCAAAATCTACAGATTAGTTTGTTGGGCTGAGCTACATCGAGATATTTGGAGTTAATTAAAGTCATATTCAAGACAAAATAAGGTAAATTAGAGTTTAACCTCCTACTTTTCTGCACCAAAGATGGCCAATGAAAACGAGCATACTGAGCTTACGGCCTACTCTTATATTCAATCTCAAACGTCAAGGGTTCTTTTATGTGCTAAATCAGAAGGTCTGTCATTGAGTCAACTGGCGTGGTTTCGATTCCCCGGTTGTACGTGACAAAGAGTGGGGTCGCATATCTCACCTCGTGGGTTTTCTCCGGGCCCTCCGCCCCCCCCCCCCCCACTGCGCAAGCGAACTATTTGAAATAAAATTGAACCATACGTTAGTCCCGAAATGACCTAGTGTCGATGGACGTTAAAACCCATTGATCTCTGTGGAGTTAAGAAGGTTTTCAGAAAAAAGGGTATAACTCTGTGACGGAAGGTTGCGGTACGCTGGATATCGATACGGTTAGTCCACTCATGAGCCCAATACTTCACAGACATGTAGCCTCTATCGCGTTCACGGGGTCTTCGCAAAAGGTTGAGGTGTAACGGTTTACATCGATAGAAAAAAAAACAATTCATTTAAAACTGTAACTGTAGTCTCTATCGCGTTAAATATGTTTTCAACAAAGGGGTGTGCGATGCGGAATACATAACCCCAATAAATTAAATTTGAAAAAAGAAAATCGGCTGTTCGGCAAATGTGATTAACCTTAAATTTGAAAAATAATCCGTTTACGACAACGGGTGTAACTCCAGGACGGAAATAAGCGGAACGCTGAATGTCGATAGGGCTCTCCCTCTCATGACCCCAACTCTTAAATTTAAAGAAAAATCACCTAAAATCGGTAGCATCTACTGCGTTTACAAACTCTGCGGCGTGGGGGTAGGGGTGGGGGACATCGATAGGGGTCCATCCCCTTCGCTCACACCAAATTGAAAAAAAAAACCAAAACAATCGCTCTCACAAGCACATTGTTAACGGAAAGACGGTGGGTGGACGGGCGGACAGAGCCACGAATAATACGTCCACATTAGGAGATACTTATCATGAGATACTAATAGAACTTAATTAGGAAATGCTTTAAAATTTATTCGACCCTATAATAATAAGTCCTATTTATGACTAAGTAACTCCTAATTAGGACATTATTTTTTTTTCCTTTTTTCATTTGGCCCTATTACTCTTCCGTAAATCTGTAAGCGTCTGGTTTTCCAGGAACATAAAAAAGAGATAGTAAAATGTAGCCAGAACCAACTGATGCTGCAGAATTAAGTCTTAAAAATAACGTGTATACTTAATACTAATTACTATCCTCTATGTTTATAAACGAAAATTTGCTATAGTTTGCATGGTTACTCATCTTTGATTTTTTGTAGATGTTTCTTTTTAGCAAATTTATGTATAAAGATTTAAATGGCAATTTTGTAAATTGATAAGGGATGGCACATCTTGTCTTTGTGGGTATTCTTCGTGTCAGCCCTGTGCGTCGGTGTCCATGGTTAAGAGTTAAAGGATTGAGCTCCTGTATCATCCTAAAACCCTAGTCACCCTAGAGGCGGAATGTTGTTGGAATGAAAATTCTTTATATATTCCTGGATATTCGAAAAGAATTCTAAAAATTCTGACTACATTCTAAATAGTCGGGCCCCATTATTGTGGCAGGCCCGAATGTTTCGCTCAACTTTCCAGGTGTATTCGAGATAGAAAAATATCGTAGCAATTCGAAGTGTATTCTAAGTGCAATCTGACTGCATTATAAATATTCTTACGACATTCCAACAGAATTCGAAACAATCTGATGACATCTCAGTGAGAATCTAATGCTGCCAGAATATTCCGAATGAACTGGACTGTATCTCGATTACTGCCGGAAATTATTCATGTTCCTGCTGATTCCGATTAAGTGTGATCGGGCCTTTGCGGGGATCGTCGTTTGAAAAAATCGACAGAAGAATGGTGAACTCGGTTTCATATTTTCCAATAATATTAAAACAATATCTACTTTTAATTTCAAATTAAAAAATACAATCATAAATGTGTGAACTAATATAAGGTGTGGTATATCTTCATATTTTCAAATAATATAGCAATTTCAATTTTAAAAGACATTGTACACGTGTTAAGTGGTATTCCCAATTTTATTCCAATCTATCACGCATATTATGTTTGCTTTTGAAAAATAGTATTTTATTATAAATGATGAATGTTTCAATATGTTATACAATTAAAACAGAAACCGAAACTTTTCATGGGCCAGAAAAATGAGCAGAAATTCTTGAATTAAAGCTCTAGAAAGTCTGATGTGCACACAAATCTATATTTGAATCAACATCGTGTTAAGGGATGTTACCGCAAGACATATGACACAGTTTTCTCGGTTTATATTATTGTAGTGAACGAGTGGAGAGAGAGAAATGGGGTTTAACGTCCACTCGACACAGACTAGGTCATTTCGGGACTAACATATGGTTTATTTTTTTTTTCAATAATTCGCTTGCGCGTAGGGCTCTTTAGCGGTGGGAGGAAACCAGAGGACCCGGAGAAAACCCGTGAGGTTGGGCAGGCAACCCTATTCGAAACCACGCCAGTTGACTCAACGACAGGTTTTATGATACAGCGCGCACCAGCTAACCATTCGGTCATCCAACCCCCCATGAACGAGTGGACTAATCAGCACTATTACAAGATTTAATGTACTTACTGCTTGAATTCTCGACATAAAGTGACGCTCTAACACAAACCGGAACCTGACATCTATTGTTCGCCTCCTACATTATCAATTAGTGAATGGTGGTGAATTAATATTTGATTTGGAAATAAAACTAAGACAACCATCTTAATAAAATTCGAAACATTTATATATTCAAATGATAAATTAAGTTAAACGTCCACGCAAACGCGAAAGAAGTTTAGAACTCTAATGTCCCTCCTTAATTATCAGTCCCTATTCAGTGTAAACCGGATAAGGCCATTAGTATGTGGGTCTGACTTCCTCGTTCCTTGATGATAAAATGAGACCTACACAGACCCGTTAATGCAAATTAGCACAATGCATGTACCTACTAATAGTGGGGCCATGTTGTCAGTCCAAAATATTTTCATCAATATCAAAATGACCTATATAAAAAAATAAAGATGTCCAAGAGTATGATAAGCGTGTGTACAACGATTATAATGAGCCCCCGCCCACCTCCACTTCGTTTGGTTTCTCCTTCTTTGCATTCATTTCGTCTAGGTCTGTGTCTTCTCTTACAAGATTCCATTTGTCAGCTTGTTTTTTTTGTCAAAAATGTCCATTTATAAACCTATGTGGGCACATTGACTTGGTCTATTGGATATAGTATAGTAACCTGCACAACAATAAAAAGATATACTAAATGGATGTTAAAGCGATAATTTCATATTTTCTAAGAAAGTCAAAACATAATTATTTCTATGTCCTTGGCTCAATAGGTTATCAACTCACTATTATTTCCCACCCTTAAAAATCATTGAAACAGGAAATAATAACAAAATTACCTCCCTTGTTTTCCTATTGCCTCCATGCATTAGCTACCTTCAAACGTTGGAATTTGAAGTTGAAAATGATACTTTTGCCAATTTCTCAGCTGGCAAAAGTGAATTATAGGCTTAATAGGATTATTCTTTAACAAGGTAGGACGGGTTATGGATACCATCTATTTTAAGGCTTTATTTTAATAAATTTTAAAAATATAACTTAAAAATATGAAATTGTAGCTTTAAGATGCAGAATATCGTTGTTTATGCTATTTACATAGAAGGTGTTTCGCCTGTAAATAGTTTAACACTAAAGCAATAACGAATTCTTTATCATATAGAACACTGCATGACCTTGGTAACGATTAGATAATGTATATGTAATAACACATTGATACTGATTGTGATATATAGTTTATTAGTCGACAGATTACTAAAATGTATTGTTGGTTAAAAACGATCCCTCTCGTGGTGGTTCTAATTAGTAAGTATTCTTTAAAGCACACAATTTTCATTTTTTTTATTCTGCTGTGTTTTCGTCAAATTATATTATACACACATTTAGCTGTTGAATTACTAGAACGTGTTTCTTTGGGTGGGGTGGGGGTCTAACATGTTTCTTTGGGGTGGGGGGGGGGGTCAAACCTGTTCTGCAATTTAGTCAAGTGACGTGGGTTCAATCCTACGCTTCTACGTGAAAAGAAGGAGGGTCGGACGTGAAAAGAAGGAGGGTCCAACCTCATGCCTCGTGGGTTTTATTCGAATCCCCCGTTTTCCTTCCACAGCTAAAGACCCCTACGCACAAGCGTATAATTGAAATGAAATTGAACCATGTGCTAGTCTCGAAATGACACAGTTTCTGTGGAGTGGACGTTAAAGCCCACTGCCCTCTCTCTCTTGTAACATGGACCGATCATTATCCTAGAAAGAGAAGTTTTGTCATGTAACGACAACTCAATTATTTATATCTAATGTTCAGGGAAAACGGCTAAATTAATTGAATATATATCGTAAGCAAATATACATCCTCTTAACATATTGATGCGTATCATATACGGATATTGCATTAACCTTTCAATAACGCTCATCTATTTACCGTGTTTCATATATCGAGACACCATTTTGCAACTGCAACTTTCATGTTAGCCCGAGTACGCCCCCCAATGGATTAAAACAAAAATAATGAGTTGTGCCAATCACCAATATATGCTTCTGATTAAAGTCCACAAATAACTTCCAGCTGCGGTGAGTCATGGAGTTACACCTGGTCCTGTGAGGATCAATCATTGGTTTGATGATCAAATTTATAACATGACTGTCAACGATGTCATCTGGTTTAAAAATTCACCCCTAAGATTCAGAAAAGATTGGAAAGAATATTCTTCAGCCAGAGGAGAACTAAAAGGGTTGTTAGATACACCTCATCAAGGTACTGATAGGTTGGGAGATTTTGAAACAGCTACATGGTATTTAGGAGTAGATGATAATGTAGTAGCTCTTGGGTTCAAGGTTTACGATCAAAAGAACTACCTTATTTTACAACAGGTAAGTCATTAATGGTGACTGTAAAATCTTTAAAATTCTGTTTGACAGCGATCTTACTTTTACAAAAGACAAACCTGGATCTCATAGGTTTTCAGGTAATTTGATCTCAATCCCTGCAGTCCTGTTCATACAAGTCTTCTATAGATGTGGATCGACAGCGGCAGTATTAATTGTACCGTAGACAGCTAAAGTAGATTTGGGGGCATTATTATTCCTTGACATAACGGCATAACCATCGTCCAAAACAGCTTGATAGAATAGGGAAATGTGAATCGGCCGATGCCAACAAATCGAACCTTTGACAGCATTATACAATTACAGTTTGTATGATTGCCCAGGAATCTTACGCTATTTTACTGCTTCTAGATAATAGGTATGTTACGGATTAGGGTTACACGTAAATGTATGTTTACTTTCTTTGCAGCATTTCCTCAATAAAACTTCCGGAACATCAGCTGGAAACAAAGACTTACTTGTCTCAGCATTTCCAGGATTTGTCATTGATGATACAATGCAAGGTGAAATAGGATATATGGCTTACGGTGGAATCATGTCTGGAAGTAACAATATAAATTTTGGAACGTAAGAACCCTTTGATTTCAGCAATATTGAATAATGTGTTTTTAATAGAAATAAAAAAACGAAGAGTCTAACATTTAAATACAAAAATGAAATGAAATGAAATGGGGTTTAACGCCCTACTGTTCTGCTCCTATACTGGGCTAATGAAGACGGGCATACGCCATACAGTGTGCTATGCGGGAAATTTTGCACGGGCAGCGGCACTCTCGCCTACTCTTATATCGAATTCCAACTGCCAGGGGATCTTTTACGTGAATTCCAATATATACACGGGACCTCGGTTTTTCGTCTGATCCGAAGGACTAGACAGCTGTCCTTGTCAGACCATCCGTCCTGCATCACTGACAAGGGGGAACCACGCCGGAAAATCTGGATGAACTTTCTTGGCCAATGCAGGGATCGAACACCAGACCTCCAGGCTAGCGAGCCAGAGTCTTACCCACTTAGCCACGTGATCCCCATTTAAATACAAATAAGAACTACATTATGTATGCGGATTCAGTGCGGAATTATTTCGGTCATGGCAATTCAATTCGTACAATCTAAGCATGGCGGAAGAAAACTGTCCTATCAGGCTGGCGCCATTAACATTGTGTGTTAATGCTGAAAATGATCACACCTAAAACAAAATAACTGTGTTATCACTGAACAACTAAATTAGTTTTCACCAAAGACAAAGGGATCGAATCCACTAAAATGGATTAGGATATTAAATTCAGCAAGAATTCACAGTTAACAATAATGATTTACATGTGATCAATCAAGAATTTATTACATTGATTTATGTGAACAGTACAAGACACGGTGGATTATGGTCCGAGTATTGGGGTTTTACTAATTTTAGTAAAAATGTTATGTCGGTTTAAATGAGTCTAGGACTAGTAGGTGTGTAGATGATCTGAATTTCTAATCTGTTTCTACTTGTCTGGCTTTAGTTTGGCAAAAAGCACATTACACAAATTCTAGGTATTTGACAAATTATAGTTGGAAGCAAAATATTTTCATAGATATGAACACCCTTACGTGAATTGCCCATAACAATATGAAAAAACGAAATTACAATGTGTTGGCCTTGTAAATGGTCTATAAGGATCGGGTTAGTGTCGATTTAACAATTTAGTTATCATTAATTATCATCCAAAAACGTATCTTTATTATTTTAGGTGGGCTCCGGGAAAGGTTCACATGACAACAGGTACGGCTGGTGGACCGATTGCCTTCTTTGACAAGAAAGACAACGTTGTGATCATCGCGCCCTTTAGTGAATTCATGTCAGCATCGAACCAACTGAACAACACATCGAATCCCGAAACTCTGGATTGGGGAATTATGGGTGGGGTTATGGAAATTCCGGAAGATTTCATGTCTCAATATATGATCTTCTACAGTCCCAACGGGATTAATCAGGTAGGTCATTAAATTATCTCAGAAAGGCTTTTTTTCGGAAAAGACATTTGGTAGTTGAGATCTGTATTTGGCGTGATATACCCTATGTTCTGTTCCGTTTACCTTCACACATCCAAATAAAACTATTCAACCTTTGAAATTTTTAGAATAAATTTTAACTGTGTATTGCAGGCCTTTCAGGAATGGGGAAATATTATGAGAGATTTTTATGGCAAAGATCCGTACTATAGAAAATCGGATATGACGATTAATTATCTTGGATATTGGACTGATAATGGTAATATGCTTACATAAAATCTGATATTTCTGTTGTATGATATTGTCAGATTGGTATACTGGATTCCAATCTTAAGGTTCATTTATACTGAGCGCGAACACAACCACTGTAGTCTGGAGACTCAGTGCGCGGGGTGTCCCTCAAATGGGCACAAAACCAGACCCAACTTTTCTACAGTATTTTCTACGTAGACAATACGATGTCAAGTGGTAATCAGTCCGCCGATGGGGCGTTTTCGAGATATTTTATGGACACCCCCGCACTGTACCTCCAGTCTACTTCGAATCATCGTTCGCACCAAAAGCGACAATATGGACCGAAACTGGCGCATTGACAATTTGATCATGTACGCCTTTTGACATCTCACTCTGATAAGTTAATTTAAATCGGCTTTCCTATCTGTGTTCCCGATTGCATGTAATAGGGTGTGCACTCCTATTGTGTCCCATCAACATGTTTAGCATACTGCGCTAAAATATTTATCGCCGCAAGGACCCCCATCTCATCACACACATATCGTGGGGATTTCCCCTGGCGCAATACATATACGATGAGTGCTCCGTTTCCAGAGATAGTGTATTGCGTATTACGTACACCCGGAATCTTGGCCTTACTGTTGTCTTTCTTCAGGTGCTTATTACTACTTTAAAACCGAGGGAGACGATACTTATGAACAGACAATATATGATTTACAAAGTATGGCTACCAAACAAGACATTCCTTACAGGTAAATAACAAGGATTTCTCATTATCTTGTCGTTAGTGAGGCTTTACAATAACGTAAAAACGGTATTCGTATCTCGAATTCTTGCTGTGAGTTTTCTAGAAATTTCCCGCAAATTAATCAATAAAACGGAGATGTGAAGGATATTCCAGATGCAGAAGCTGTCATGTTGATGGTTCATTTATTAATATTGCTGAATTGATTAAATATCCCCAATTAATAATGTCTTAAATATATAGTTTAACTTCAGTACCAACTGTACTCATGTAGTCGACTACTACATGATTGTGTACGTGGATTCCTACACAACGTACCGGTATTTGATCATTTAAAATAGTTTCCCTATCTTGAATACATATATATGTATATTGACATTATTTAAATGCCTTACTTTTATAGCCATTTTTAACGACAAAAATAGCCGTTTGTCTGCACAGTAACTAAGAGAGTACGAATAAGCCCATGCTTATATCCCCCGCATATTAGGATCTCTAGTTCACACCAAGTACGATTTCGTAAGCGAGATCAGATCACGAACTATACCTACGCAAACCAGCTAGATTCAATATTAATTTTTTTTAAAATTAACTATAAATTTAATAAAAACAGATTAAATCGAAATAAACAATAAATCGAAACTATTATGCTCAATACCTTCAAACTGTTACCTCAGGTGGCGAAGCAATGGTTAATTCGGAGGTATGTACATGTTTATGGGGTTGGAATATCAACTAACTGTTTCCAGTAATATTTATCATGTATTCGTTTTAAAAATTATTTAAAATATAGCCATGAGTGTGGGATACGCCCACACAGCAGCTTCGTCTCAACTACAGATTATGCGAATGGAAATCTTGGATGTTTAGCAAATTTGATAATAGGATCCTTGAAGCAATCTAAGCTCTAGGGTGCATCCTCTTATGACCTCTTTGCTTCCAACCAGATTTACCCCCCCCCCCCCAAAAAAAAAAAAACAACAAAAAACCACCTGTTAAAACCTATAGTCTGTACCGCGTTCACACGATTTTAGGCAAAGGGGGGTAACCCAGAAACGGATGGCTGTGGATTATGAATATCGATAGACCCAATACTTCAAGCCAAATATGAAAGCGATCCATTTAAAAAAAATGAAATGAAATATGGTTTGAACTTCCCACTGCCCTGCTCCGACTGGGCCAATGAAGACGGGCGTATGCGATACAGTGTGCTATCGAAGGAAATTTTGCCCGGACAGCGGCGCCATGTTCTACTCTTATATCGAATTCCAACTGTCAAGGGATCTTTTACGTGCAAGCTATTTGACAATGCACAGGAATTTCGGCACTTAGGTTTTGTGATCACGATACGTAAAGCCTCTCTTTATATCTAATAGACGACCTGTTAAACCTTGGGTTGTTCTGCAGCGTATTCCTCAAATTCTTCGTCCATGTTCCATGGGATATTATCCACACTCATTTGGTAGATAATTATAAGATGTAAAAAAAAAATCATATAAACGATATGAACGAATGTATAAACACTGTTTCGTCCGTCTGAAACAATGTACGTAGAAGTTTCGGAAATTACACAGGAAATATAATAAACTTGTTCTGACTATTTCTAAATGTCTATTTCAGATATGTTCAGTATGATGCCTGGTTTTATTTGCGTGCTAATGGTTCAGCGGGTGGTGGAACTGGAACAATTCACTGGGATTCACTTGCTTCCGTCTTTCCTTCGGGAATGCGGTATGTGTGACTAGATTATTTTGATTTATAGAACGACCGTTCAGATTTTGTGTTATGAATTGAAACTATGAATTCTGTCTACTTCTTTGATCATTCCCCACAGTGTGACTGATCCTTGTACTTGCCGTGGCATGACAAATGTCATCTTTATAAACTTATCCACGTTTGTGTAGATGTCTATTAACTGTAGGTCAAATCTGAAGATAAGCTAGGTTGCCGCGCCCTCTAAAGTTCTTTAGGAATACCCTTTCTAACGCATATTCAGTCTTTTGCGATGGGTATTGGGCGAGAATTTAATTATGCATGTGCTAAATATATGTTATTTTATCATTTTTTTTGCAGAAAAGTGTATGAAAATACTCAGTGGCCAGTTCTTGCTCACAATATGTATTGGTAAGATACCGTTTCAGTTGCAAGGTCTGTCTAATATGATAACGAGTTTCTTTAACTTCGTAGTAAAATGCCACTACAAAAATACCGATCGTAATGCTAAACATAATGTAAACATTATTATTTTAAACCAATCCCCTCTTTATTTATAGTATAAATTGGGGGCCCAGTCCCTACCTTGTTTTTTATTGTGATTGTATAATTAATTAACATTATTAAACGCAATCTGATTTTATATTTGATTGTATTCTGCATTTAGAATTATTGAATTTTCAGGTCAAACCAAACAACCTATGCTAAACAAAATGGCGGCAATTATAATTTTATTCTGGACCCTGATGGAAAAGCACTGCCATTTGAAGAAGTATGTGTTTAATGCTTATCATAACAGAGTTACTAACCCTGAATTGACATATAGCGTAATGGTGTCGGGGAGGTTGACAAAATAAAATGACTTGCCTACAGGCTTTTAGACCATATTTATTATCACCATTATAATAACCCCGCTGTTGGCATGTATTATACATTAAGTAAAACATTCAATGTTGATTTTCAGAGATTCTGGAATGATTTATTCAAGTATAGTAAAACATGGGGTTTAGTTGTGTATGAACAGGTAAGTACAGATTTGATGCAATATGGTAACATTGCGCTAATTAGTAGACAAAACTCATTGTTTTCCCGTTATTTAGCTACTAATTGGCATAATGGAACCCTATTCATTGAGATTTTTAATATGGTGTTTAAATGGTCATTCCCAAATGAATATATGTTGAATCGTTTTTTCGCAATTTGTGATGGGTCAAGTCCTAAAATGAGCTAGATTGACTGGTCTAATATCTTGACATCCATGTATCGACTAGGAATATAAACGGACATCCCCCGTAAAGGTCTAGGCCTAGTTCCCAATTTTCAAGAGTTTTAAGATCGCACAAAATACCGGGATTTCAAGGACAATATCGCATATGTGATAGAACTGGTTAAACACATTCCAAATATACTTTCAACACAGAGATCGTTGCTACGATAGATGCTTAACGAAAATTTGAAGAAACGAAAGTGACGCAAAAAATACATGTATAACTGATTGAAGTAATGAGCGATAACAGATAAACGGGCGAATTTTGCTCGCTGATAATTCCGTTGAAAAGAAAAAGTTGTCATATGAGAGGGTATCTGAAAATGTATAAAAAAAATTATTTGACTGTCACTAGATGGGGTTTAACGTCCACTCGACACAAACTAGCTCATTTCGAGACTAACATATGCTTCAATTTTCTTTCAAATTGAAGCCACCCCATTTATGCACTAAAATTATCTTTTGTCTGTCAAGTTGCTCTTTGTGCAGCCAATTTTGTTACAAATTTAATGATCATTGTTTCATTTTAACTGGTATTACAACATTTAGGACTACATGAATGATAATACAGATTACATAAACCAGAGTATATCCGATGTTTATTCTGCCAAAACATGGATGATGGAAATGGGAAATGCTGCTAGAAAGAATGGTTTGACTATTCAGTATTGTATGGATTATTCTAAACATCTACTGACAGCTTTAGAAATACCCGTTGTAACCCAGGTAAGGTTTTGCATATATTATTGTGAGATGGAGTCCGAACCGTGTAGCGATCATTTCAGATTGCGTAGCAATCCACAGACGTACATTATTATACTTTTAACTAGAAACTACCATTTGTTATGTGAATTGGCCGACTTTGTTAACACTAATGTTAAAGTAACGAGGACGCGTCATTGCTATGTGTAGTAATCAGTTTTAACCCAATAACGTCTACCGTTGATCACCATTTAATATTCGAGTCAAAAGTGAGATGACATTAACCAGTCATCTAATCCGAAAACGAAATTTTATATCCTGACCGATATAAACATATTTCAAGATGACTATTTGACAATATCGTTCTGATATAATTATATCATGTAGGCAAGAGTAATGCAGGACAACACACCTGGGTCAGATCATTGGCGAATAGGGTATAGTTCAATATTTGCTGAAGCCATGGGAATAGCCCCATTTAAAGATAACTTTTGGACAACACACGATGAACCTGGTAATACTTATAGTGAGTAATATTTATTTTAAAAATACAATTGTCCACGAGATTATTCAAGCAAATTTCAAACACCATGTTACCATGCAATGACAATCAACCCACCCCCAGCTTCGTGAATTAATAAATCTAACCAGAATCAAATTATTCGGTGCTCGGAAATATGGCGTGTAATATTTATGCAGAACCATTAATTTCGATAGGGTTTCACAATATGAGAAAACAGTGAGAGCCGAATAAATCTAAAAAAAACTCTGTAAACAGGGACAATAACAATCCTAGCAAGATTGAAAACACCCATAAAATCTGCTTTGAATCGGTAGATTGATGCACGGCCAGGGAATGTGGGCACATAATATTGTGACGATAATCCAAACATACAGTAATCCAACAAATGAAATCGGGTTTAACGTTCTACTTATTTTCACCAACCGGGATGATGAAGACGGATTGCTTTTCTATTTTCGTGCTGGTGGTCTTTATTTATAAAATATTTAGAGATGGGGAATGGAGTTACCCCCCTTTGCACGATCAGCGTAACATCATGTTTCTCCCTTTAGATGGTACAGAACCTAACGGAGCACTACAGGCGTTGATCGCAACCATGAGTACAGGACCTGTTGGACCAAGTGACGAAATTGGGAAAACTAACGCCAGTCTTCTGATGAGGTAATATAGTATATCAAAGGTCACTGCACACAGTCAACATTTGTGGGAAAACATGTGTAGTTGGTACTTCTTATTCATATGAGAATACCAACTGGATCACTGTGTTCAGCGACCAAAAGTATAAGTTAATTTTCAATAGAGAATTCCGAAATGGGGTCCTTTTACCTGATGCCCCTGCCTTTAACCAAAACCTTGCATTTAATCAAAATACCAATACCTTTCTCTAATTCTTAATTCGACATGAAAAATGAGGGAAAAAGAAGCAGAAAGGATTTATCTAAACTGTCGATTAAAAGAAAGTTGACATCCTGTATTTTAATGAGGAGAACCATTTTCTGATGTATGGATCATCATCAAAACATTAACAATAGTCCGATGAACATTAACTTGGGTGATAGAACTAACAGTCAGGATTTCGACATTCTAATCATTTTTTTTTAGATATGCCATTTATACCGTCGTGTGTAACCGCCGTGTGCACCAATACATGCCAAAATCATTACTCCATTTGGACACATTCTTGCAATAGAACCCCTTGAAGATGCTTCCTGTGTGTGGGAGGAGGTGTCCGTTGCTTCGGGTGCAGATCAAGGTGATCCCAGATGAGTTCAGTTAGATTTATGTCCGGAGAACATGCTGGCCAAGGTAATGAGTCGAACTCATCTAGCCGTATGTCGTCGAGCCGCAGAGTGGTAATGCTTGGGTACTGTTGTAGAACATCCTCTCTTTATCTTTTGCCAGACGTGGATGATAACAAACCATTTTCTCTACGGGCAATAAACACCTTCTACAATCTATTCTCATAATCCTACCAAACAGTCACGTATGTTACAGTCCCAGTCTGGGTTTCTTTCAGATGCTGTAATGCAGACGGTTTGATACTAAAACCATCCGTTCCTTTTACAGCTATAAATAAACAAATCCAACAGGTAATATATATATATCTGCTAACGAATAATCGTCCATTGCGGAAAGCTTTGTATAGACATTACCTTTATTTTTCCCTCAAAATTTCGCTATTTTACCTGACAATGAAGTGCAAGAGAACAGCACCACAGATAACCATCATCCGTGGGTACCGATATATACAATTGGTGGTCGATCTAAAAAAAAACAACAACATGGAGTTGCTCCGGAATTAAGTCTATATCTGATGAGTTGGGAATTTACCCACTCTGGTTTCTTAGGGTTAAAAATAAGCAAGGAATAATAGATAATATGTTTAATTCTCCGGATTTACGTTTAATCTAGAAACAATTGGAGTTTTAACCACAAAAATTTCAAAAAATTACTGATGTCTATACAATTCCAATTAGGATTTCACTTTGGGGTTGTCGCTGGCTGCTCCACCAGAGAGTCTGACATGATAAATCCGTAGTTTCCGCCGTCACCATTTACACTTAGGAATTGGTTGCAATCTTATATCACAAAACGTTAATGATATCCTGATATCGACTAAACCAACTACTATTTTCAAGGATTAGAAACGGATAGCTTTATTCCGTAAACTAATCCCAAAAATAACATTGCCGTAAAATGACCAGAGATCAAATTTTAAATCTCCTTTTCCGTCATAGATGGTTAGTTATTTAAAGCAATATTTCACTGAAATAATACAAATATACAAATACACAACTTTTTGGATAACAATTACTTGCATCTTGAATAGTGCAACGTTTCAGCGAGTATTCCCTGGTTGTTATCAAATACAAGGTAAACAATAATATGATATTTCACTGTGTAATCTTAGGGTCGACATAAACGCGAAATGATTCCTTTCGTGGACAATGACTTTGAGATACCGAAGAGCGATGTGAACAAAATTTATATAACCTGTTGCATTTACTAAAATATATCGGGTATACCTCCTTAAAAAAGAAGCCATTTTATTGCTATTTTTGATGGTTGCTCGAGTTATTATGTAAGAGAATCTTCCACGAAGAGAACCAACCAAATAATTTTCTTCACAAAAGACATATAAAATAGCAATCGATGCTTATGAGCCACTGTGAAATTGACAGATTTGCACTTTAAACGACTATAAATTGTAGGGTTATAGTTATTTTGAATACAGATTTTGTTAATAGTCTATAATTTGCTGTCTAGCGTTTCTTAATATCTTGTGGTTTTATCAATTGTACACATTTATATTCAAAACTTGATCTGTAACTTGGACAGTGGTTCGTTTATTTCAAGTAGAGGTTTGATCGCGTCCGATAGCTCCAAGTCAAGTTCGCATAAAATATACCATGGCTATCATTTCCATCACTATTTGATACCGTAGATTTAATACTTGAATATATCCTTATTTTTAATTAATATTTACTATTAGATGCTTCTACTCGGCAAGTCGGTATTAAGATAGACTTAGCCGGAGTCTACATCTCTTATAGCATAAAATATACCATGGGTATGATCGTTTGATACCGTAGATTTAATTCTTGAATATATCCTGATTTTCAATTAATATTTAGTATTGGATGCTTCTATTCGGCAAGTCGGTATTAAGATAGACTTAGACTTAGTCTGCATCTCTTATAGCCCCTCTATACTGTCTATAGTATAAGCGACAAATTGGTGGTATTTATTTTGACTGCGAAATTCCCAACATTTAGCGATCTACTTTGCTCGACATCGCAACATTACGGCAGATTTAAAATGTTTGCATAATATTCGTGAACATGCCATCACTTTCAATCGTCGTAGACAGGTAAACGCATACACGTGGCCTATGCATCGACCAGCAACAACGATGCTTGTTTTAATTTAAAATCACTGTCATCAAATCCCTGAATTCAATTAAGTTTAAAATATAGAATATTTAGAAAGCAGCGTGGTTCCTCCTTAGCCAAAATGAACAGTACCGCCGATAATATTTTGAAAAATCATTCGGTAATTACAATCCAAATGTTCTGAGTATTCAGACAGTCTCCCTCTTACACTAAAGTATAAATATTCTTTTGAGAAAATCTCACTGAGATGTTAAAAAAATGACAAGGTTTTTCCATGTGCACTAAAGAATACTCCCACGGATTTTAATAATTCTATACATAATTTTGTAATGCATCGCTTACACAAGATATCTGAAGGCTTAAAGTTACAATTTCATATTTTCTAAGAAAGTCAAAACATAATTATTTCTATGTCTTTTGCTCAATAGGTTGTCAGCTCACTATTATACGATCATAGGTATCATTCTCACACTTAAAACTCATTTACACCGGGAATAATAACACAATTACCTCCCTTGTTTTCTATTCTCCACCATGGAGTAGCTATCTTCAAACGTTGGAATTGAAGATAAAAATGATATTTTTGCCAATTTCTCAACTGGCAATAGTGAATTATAGGATTAATAGGATTATTCTTTAACAGGGTAGGACTGTTAATAGATACCATCTATTTTAGGGTTTTATTTTAATAAATTTTAAAAATATAACTTAAAAATATGAAATTGCAACTTTAACGTGAATGGATAACTTTTATCACTAAATTAACCATCCGAATTTGAACGTGTGTGGACCGTCCACATAGTAATATGTCTGCAAGTCGTTATTGAAACACCCCACTTTGAACAATTGGGTTTGGTACATAATTTTGTAATGTATCGCGTACACAGGATATCGGAAGGCTTAACGTGAATGGATAACTTTATCACTAAATTAACAATCCGAATTTGAACGTGTGTGGAGCGTCCACATAGTAATATGTCCGCAAGTCGTTATTGAAACACCTCACTTTGAACACTTGCCCTCGAGAAATAAAGCGAGTTAGTTTGATAACACGTTTTAGATTTTAATAGATTAACCATGGGCCTTAACAGCAATGGACCGGGTCCGTTTCTACACAATCACTCGATACATTGAAACATATATTTATTGTATTGATATTTCCAACAAAATCAGTGTTTAAACAGCAAGGGATCACATACATAGATTAGCATGGGGTCTTTATGCTCTTGTGGGACAACTGGCCAGCATGCCCAGGCGTTACAATGGCTCTGGGTAACAGCTAGTACAGTATAAAGAATAAAACATATACTTAGTCTTTACATTATATTCTCAGATGGCATTTGGTAATAACTTTGGCCCCAATGGAGATATATATTCTTCTTATACTGATATATCTGGATATAAATTTGGAGTTATCTTAGCTGCCAACATGAAGAACTCTTATTCTCTTGCTCTGGAAGACACCGGATTAGGTATGGTAAGTATCATGAAATAATTAATGAAAATTGTGTACCGAGAATAAAGTCTATAATATGTTTTTTAAGGAGCTAAATCGTTATTCTTTGGCACCTAGAAATGAACACAAATTTTAATTGTCTTACATATTGGATGCCAGAAGCCCATTGTTCACGGTAAGATAACAACATCAATGTTGATGATTTAATTTGACCAGTAAGTCGTGTTTGCAATGTCGAAAACTGTGGATGACATTGAATAAAAGACATGCATCGTTTGAGTTTCAAAATGACAATGTAAAGTTTAGTTCTAGCTTATATGTGACACAGAGCACAGGTATGATGCACCTGTAGTCTATGTAGCTTAAAGGTGGTGGTTTACCTATTTCTTTGTTCTAACGATAGATAATGATGAATTAGAATCCGTATTCTAGACACAAGCAAAACCAGAACCAAAGGTCTGCAATTGGAAAGGGTAGAAAAACGATCAGCAAAACACACCTGGCCGCCTTTAAAACACTTGATCGCGCGCACCTTCAATTTCTCTGAAAGTTCACCGGAGTAACTTCCACCATTTTGCTTGAATGAAAATACCAATCGTCTACCCCATTAAATTTCTTTAAATCATTAAAGATACATTATGGGAGATTCGGTAACGAGTTGGCAGTTCTCACTATAATAGTTAAAAACTAGATAATGTAAAGGCATTTTGGTGAAAATTTCATTCAAATTGATCCACTATGAACCGAGAACTAAGCGACTGAAATTCCCATAAGCCTCGGTCATCATTACTAAAGTCAGTACGATAAACAGCATAGTCTCGATTATCCATTTAATCGTTTAATAGAGAAGGAAAGTTATGAAGTAAATCGGCTTACAATCCACTAAAGATCGCAGGCTAGCGCTGCCATCTAGAGTTGATTATGGCCTGGATAGGTTAATTAATGTCTAATTAATAATTTAGATAACATTTCAGGCCTAAAGAAAGACCTGAAATAGGCAGATTTAGCTCTTACATAATGCATGTTTAAGTAAAGACAAATAGTAAATACATTATAAACAATGCAATATCCAAGATACGTAAAGTATTATGTCTGTAAATCACTATGGTGTCCGATTAGATACAGACGTGAAGCTGTGGTTATGTTAACCAATTAAGCTATATATTGAGCATAATATCTGGTACAACACATGAATGATCAATTATTATTAATGACATCCCTTAGTTTCAGTCCACTAGTAATGTGACATCAAAGGGAAATAATATCTTCCTCGTAATGGCATCCTGTATTATAGTCATTTTCTGTGTAATTGTAAAATATACCAATTTGGTGAAAGAATCTATATATTATTAAATGTGCATTATATGTAAGAGTAACATATGCCTAGTACAAGTTTTTTTTCTGGCAAGTTTATTTAGAAATGTATTCACATGCCGAGTCTGTAATCAACTCTCTAGATCATCGGATGGCTGAGATATTATTTGGATTACTGAATGTCTGCTATATCTTCGTTAAACGCTAAAATTGAAATTCGAATATTGGGTTATTATCGTTGCCATGGTACTTCACAAAAACTTCATACAGTGATAACTTGGCTCAAAATAAAGCAATTGGACTTAAATTTTCAATATATTCATTTTTATTATCTATTTTTAAACTATTATAGAAAGAACGACCAGCTCTCTATCTAAACATCACATCTTTAATAAAGCCATATATTGTGAATTAGTGGCAAGGTGTGTTACTTCAAGCAGAATCAGCTCATTTGTTTGATCTACAAAACAATTTTATATAAAAGTATAAATAATTACATATACTTAAGCGGTGGCCTGACATTCGTACCTCAGCGCGTGTTGTATGGTCACATTTACAACACGAGCACTCATCACGTTTTGTTAGCGAATATTTTATACAGATATTTTACGTATATTTTTCAAGTGATGGTTATACTATATATTTAGATTCTGTTATCATCAACCTATACTTTCAGTCATCAAATAATACCACTTTAATGAGTAGTGATCTATATGTTAATGTCAACCTTGTCGAATTCTCTGACAGCAAACCTCTACAGATAACCACCCGTTGTGTCACAAAAGTCTTCTGTTTGTATTATTATAGTCCTCTGATTACTGTGGGGTAAGAGGTTTACTGATACATTAATTACTTGTGGTACACAATCATTATTTGGCTTTTGACAGCTAGAGAGATAAAAGGTATATTTAAGATATTGAAAATCGGCATGAATTTAAACTTAAGTCCGACATGGCTCAGTGCTTTGTCCAATTTAATTCTCTTTACTGATGAATACTCTTGTTTCATTTCATACTATGCCTTGTTTCTAATTAATGTATATACACCCTCAATAGCCGAACAAATTGCAAATGAAGGATTCATTTCCACATCCTGAATAGCGACGTAGCTCGTCATTTGCTAATGAAAATAATGAAACAAAATAATTTGCACTGCTCCAAATTATTTTCTATGGCAGGATCACATACATGATTTTCTTTCAGGAATGACCAAGTTTTGATATATGGTGAAGTTGATAAATGGGCGACCATGTCAAATAATCGAGTAACTACGATACGAATTAGCTCTGTGGATCTCTACCTTCAGCTTAATGGTGTTCCAAATGAAATAGTAAGCTTCCGGTTTTTCAGAAACATGAAAGAAGAGATAGTGAAATGTAGCCTAGGACCAATGGGTTCTGCTGAATTAAGTCTTAACGATAACGTGTGTACTTACTAATTGATATCTCCTATGTTTATAAATTGTACATGTATTTCCTACAATGTTTATGGTTACTCATCTTTTGGGTGTTCTGTGGATGTTCATATTAGCAATTTTATAAATAAAGATTCAAATAGTACTTTTGTAAATTGATTAGGAATAGCATATCTTGTCATTGCGGATATTCCCTGTTTCAGCCCGGTTTTTCAGTGTCGAAGACGAAGAGTTAAAGGAAATATGATGTTTTATGAGAGCACCTGAATGCGAAGTTTGTGAATGCGATGGGCTACAGTTGTTCTAATCTGATGTGAACCATTGGAACAATGAGAGACTGGCCCTATTTACTCAAATTCTCCGTCCATCTATTGCAAAATGTGGGCGTATTTTGCATGGCAATTGATTGTTTGTATTTGCACTAGAGGTATGGTATGCTTATTCTTCAAACATATATGACGTGTCATCGTATAAGGAAGTTCACGCAAATATGCAAACTTTTATTTGTCACTTTACCGTTATATATACTGTATTTGGATAGTAAGGAATGTACTGATGTCACATTTAGCAAGAAGACTTGGAAGCTTTGACAGTAATAAATTAAACAACAGTAGGCTGTTCCATTACTGTTCATCATCTAGAGAGCCTCCGATTATTTTCCTTAATCATGTTTCCGATAATTTGTTGTCAAAATAACAAACCATCACCGTCAGTCTCGGGCCTTCTTCACCCTGATTAATTGAGAGTTTTCGATGAAGTGGATGAATATGGTGGTCATCTATATTATGTTCACATCATATCACTAAAGAATGGTATTGACCGAAAGGAGAAGCTTCGGCATTCGTGAAAGTCATCAAATGTTCTTTTAATAATGTCTCTTTTCCACAACTTGTTCTATAAATGAATTTCAGTCCCCATGAAATATTTTCAAGTGATATTGTAGGTCTACATACTATATAGTGCAGTACGCGGTTGACATTCTACACAGATACACGGAGAGTTATACACCAACAATGAAAGAAAAAGAAGCAACGGGACTAATCAATTTCCGACTGTTAACGAATTGGGTCCCCTTAATTATGAAAAGGGGGGATAAAAAAGATGCATCGCAATCGAGTTATATGCGCTAATAAACTTATACAGGGAATCGGCCAAAAAACGTGGAGCTTGGGAGAAAGCATTCTAATTGATTGGGTTGTGTTTAAATTTAATCGTTCAAACTGACCTCTTTGACTTTGATCAATCTGTTCTTTAATTGGGTTGATCGGACGCGTATTTTCTAATAGTGATCGACAGCACTGAATTTTATGTCGCAGAGTAAACGAATTATTTGTTTGTGCTTAATTAAATTTAAACTCTCCAGATTTTTTTTAATCTACGGAGGTAACAGTTTAAATACAGAAAGATGCCCGTTGCGTAGAACAATTCATAATAGTTGTTTAGAAAGAGGTTACTGGGAATCATATGCCATAAATACTGTATCTATAATGGGTTATGTTTAGTATTCATAAATAAAGTATTTTGTACGGGATAATCTTTATTCTATTTTCGAAAAAGGTTGTTCTGAACCACAGGTTAATCATGCTATGTTAAATAATGTATCTACGAGGTTGAGTTTAGTATTCAAAAATACAATATTTACGATATAATCTCTTTTTTCGTGGCAAAAGGATATTCGTAACAACTTTAGGGTTAGGGTAATAATAGCATAAACACTATCAGCGAGACAATTGGTCAGGTTCAGTATTCATGCATACGTAATCTTTATTGGTATTTAATCGGGCATTGGCCGAGAAAGTTCATTCCGACTTTCCGGCGTGGTTCACCTTGTCAGTGATGCAGGACGGAGGGCCTGACAACGACAGCTGTTTAGTCGTTCGGATGGTACGAAAACCGAGGTCCCGTGTACACATTGACGTTGGTAGGTCATAGTGCCGCTGTCCGGGCAGAATTTCCCTCATAGCACACTGTATGGCGTATGCCCGTCTTCATAAGCCCAGGTCGGAGCAGAACAGTAGGACGTTAAACCTCATTTCATTTCGTATTTAATCTGTACTTCACACTATACAACCAGTTCAGAATATCCATACTTGTAAAGACCAGCGGCTGCCAGGCAGGATACGCCCACATTTTCGAGAGATGGATAGAGAACAAGCTAAAAAGAAAGTGATTTTTCCTACAATCAAGGGCCATAATTCAGGAAATTACAATTGGATATGCGCAAATATCGAAAGGAACCGAGATCTTTGTGTTATAAACTTACATTTCAAGTTTCAACAAAATCGGATAAAAATTATGACCTCTATAGGGTCCACAAGCTAAAAACCCGATTTTTCACAATCTTGATATACCATATTTTTACGCTATTTGAGAACGAACGGCGGCCATTTTGTCTGTCAATTTTGGGCCGATTTTCACGAAATTCGAACTCAGCCGTCCTTATGGTGTAACGGTGATATAATAATACGTTTTTTAGATCGGATAAAAATTATGACCTCTATAGGGTCCACAAGCTAAAAACCCTATTTTTCACAATCTTGATATACCATATTTTTACGCTATTTGAGAACGAACGGCGGCCATTTTGTCTGTCAATTTTGGGCCGATTTTCACGAAATTCGAACTCAACCGTCCTTAGGGTGTAGCGGTGATATAATAATACGGTTTATAAAATCAGATAACAATTATGACCTCTATAGGATCCACAAGCTAAAAACGCGATTTTTCGTACAATCAGGGGCCATAATTCAGGAAGTTACCGTCCGATATGCGCGACAGGAACTGAGATCTTTGGGCTATAAACTTACATTTCAAGTTTCAACAAAATCGGATTAAAAGTGTGACCTCTATAGGGTCCACAACCTTGATATACCATATTTTTACGCTATTTGAGAACCAACGGCGCCCATTTTGTCTGTCAATTTTGGGCCGATTTTCACGAAATTCGAACTCAGCCGTCCTTAGGGTGTAACGGTGATATAATAATAATACGGTTTTTGAAATCGGATAAAAATTATGACCTCTATAGGGTCCACAAGCTAAAAACGCGATTTTTCGTACAATCAGGGGCCATAATTCAGGAAGTTACGCTCCGATAGGCGCGAATATCGAAACGAACCGAGAGCTTTGGGCTATAAACTTACATTTCAAGTTTCAACAAAATCGGATTAAAATTGTGACCTCTATAGGGTCCACAACCTTGATATACCATATTTTTACGCTATTTGAGAACGAACGGCGGCCATTTTGTCTGTCAATTTTGGGCCGATTTTCACGAAATTCGAACTCAGCCTTCCTTAGGGTTTAACGGGGATATAATAATACGTTTTTGTTAAATACGATAAAAATTATGACCTCTATGGGGTCCACAAGCTAAAAACGTGATTTTTCGTATCGAAAGGAACCGAGATCTTTGGGTTATAAACTTACATTTCAAGTTTCAACAAAATTGGATAAAAATTGTGACCTCCATATGGTCCACAAGCTAAAAACGTGATTTTTTGTACAATCAGGGGCCATAATCCATGAATTTTCGATCCGATACATGCCAATATCGAAAGCAGCCGAGATCTTTTGGGGATAAACCTATATTTCAAGTTTCGTCAAAATCGGATAAGAATTGTGACCTGTAGAGAGTCCACAAACAATTGTGGACAGACAGACAGACGGACGGACGGACGGGGGCGACGGCATAATACGTCCACATGAAAATGTGGGCGTATAAAAATGGGTTTAGCAATCAAAATAAGATGTGACGAAATAGTTTTTATCATTATATCTTTATGGTTTTATCACTTGTGATAAATTACCATTATGAAGTTAATTCATTAGAATATCATGAATATATCAAACATCAATATGAAAGAAAATAAATTTATTTTATTTCCCAAATGTTCAAAAAAGCGAAATAAAATGGTAATCTTTCAACTTTGTACACATTTTATTGATTTATTTCGTGTAGTTAAAATCCATGTGGGCATATCTGAGACATCTTTAACCCAAAGAAAATCACCCCCATTATTTTGATTAAATTATTCGACAAAAACAGCAGAGAAACCTTTTGTCTGGAATAAACGAAAGACTTATCGGATGTTTTACGATAAACAATTGATGGTATAATGCATACTAAATCAAAACGTCTAAAAAGAAAATGTCAAACTTTAGTCAGCGCTTTTCCAGATACGCATATTCAATATTACAATACAGATCCAGATGTTCACAGAAATATGATGGTATTTTCTTTTGTTGCATCAATATATCCTTGGTTATCATCCGAGACAACATTACAAATGCGTCACAATATTTTTTAAAATTTTGTCACATTTTTGAAATCTGTATTATGTTCTATAAAATAAAAGTTTAAACCCAGTAAAGTGAAGGGGTCTTTTTTGTGTGTTTGCGCCGACTGAAATATACCCTTTTTATGATTAGCGGCATTAAAACTCGGAAATTCCGCATGGTACTGTATTTGGTCTTTAAAAGCATTCTAAAATGGCGCATAAATGTGCTGCTACCGAATTTCAATTAAAACAAAATTTATCAGATGTCTTCTGTTCTGATTTTACATCTAGCCTAAACGTATGCGAAAGGAATTTCCTATGTTCTTAATCTTTTATAATAACGAATTAATGATGTGCTGCTTAGTCACGCTATTACATTTGATATAAATTATAACCAGTGGCTGCCAGGCAGGTTACGCCCACATTTTCGAGAGATGGATAGAGAACAAGCTAAAAAGAAAGTGATTTTTCAGGAAGTTACGATCCGATATGCGCGAATATCGAAAGGAACCGAGATCTTTGAGGTTATAAACTTACATTTCAAGTGTCAACAAAATCGGATAAAAATTGTGACCTCTATAGGGTTCACAACCTTGATATACCATATTTTTACGCTATTTGAGAATGATGGGCGGCCATTTTGTCTGTCAGTTTTGGGCCGATTTTCACGAAATTCGGACTCAGCCGTCCTTTGGGTGTAACGGTAATATAATAATACTTTTTTTTTAAATCGGATAAAAATTATGACCTCTATAGAGTCCACAAGCTAAAAACGCGATTTTTGTACAATCAGGGGCCATAATTCAGGAAGTTACGGTCCGATATGCGCGAATATCGAAAGTAACCGAGATCTTTGGGTTATAAACTTACATTTCAAGTTTCAACAAAATCGGATAAAAATTGTGACCTCTATAGGGTTCACAACCTTGATATATCATATTTTTACGCTATTTGAGAACGAAGGGCGGCCATTTTGTCTGTCAGTTTTGGGCCGATTTTCACGAAATTCGAACTCAGTCGTCCTTAGGATCTAACGGTGATATAATACGATTTTTTAATTCGGATAAAAATTATGACCTCTATGGGCTCCACAAGCTAAAATCGCGATTTTTCGTACAATCAGGGGCCATAATTCAGGAAGTTACGTTCCGATATGCGCGAATATCGAAAGGAACCGAGATCTTTGGGTTATGAACTTACATTTCAAGTTTCAACAAAATAGGATTAAAATTGTGACCTCTATAGGGTCCACAACCTTGATATACCATATTTTTACGCTATTTGAAAACGAACGGCGGCCATTTTGTCTGTCAGGTTTGGGCCGATTTTCACGGGTGTAACGGTGATATAATAAAACGTTTTTTAAATCGGATAAAAATTATGACCTCTATAGGGTCCACAAGCTAAAGACGAGATTTTTCGTACAATCAGGGGCTATAATTCAGGAAGTTACTTTCCGATATGCGTGAATATCGAAAGGAACCGAGATCGTTGGGTTATAATCATACATTTCAAGTTTAAACTAAATCGGATAAAAATTGTGACCTCTACAGTGTTCACAAGCTAAAAACGTGATTTTTCGTACAATCAGGGGCCATAATCCACGAAGTTACAGTCCGATACATGCCAATATCGAAAGGAATCGATATCTTAGGGTGATAAACCTATATTTCAAGTTTCATTGAAATCGGATAAAAATTGTGACCTGTAGACTGTTCACAAACAATTGTGGACGGACGTCCGGACGGACAGGGGCGACGACAATATACGTCCACATGAAAATGTGGGCGTATACAAATGACGGTTTATTATGCGGTAACCCTGTCCGTCCGCCAGTTTGTCACTCTTTTTGGAAAAACTCTGCTTCTAATTGGGGTATAATGTTCAAACCGGGGTTAGTGTAGTAATATGCCTAGTGCTATGCCTATGCCTGGTTAGAGGTGGAAAGCCAGTAAGCCGAAAACTCCCCACTTCCAATGTGTGACGGTTACTCTCTTCTGCTAAATATTTTAATTGCCTTGTGGTCGTCTGTTATTGTCTCTGGTTACATTTGTTTCTTATTCAATTCTTAGGACTCGCGTTGTGTATATTCTTCTTACTATCTCAGTAGTTAAGCCGTTGGTCTTACCAGGGAAAACAATGCAACAGTTCGTTTCCACATTTTTATGTCAAGCTCTGGATACATAAGTTACAAGCATAGATTACAATACAATAGAGACTTTTGGCATGTGTAAATTTCTGGTCCGTATCGCGTATCCGTATGGATTTTGCCTGTGACGTCATCAATGTGTGTGTATTTCTCATACGTGATACGACACACGGATATGAACAGCTTTCATACGGAAAAGGTCCGTATAACATTGTCCTGTCTTTTTACCGTCCCTTTTTGCTACTTTTAGACGCTGAAATTTTGTATCATAGCGTTTTTATGAATCTTTGTGTATTCTAGAACACGAAGGTGTATATTTGATGTGATTTTAACCATGATGGTTGATCTACGTGCTAAATTTAAGGAGGCGGAACCTTGCATAACTGTAAGTGATTTTATTCTGTGGTAAAGGGGTATAAACTTTATGAAATGATACATTAGTGAACCCAAAAATTACAGTCGAGTCGAAGTCGAAGATTTTTAATAATATTCCACATTAATTTTTTTTAATAGCTCAGCGACTGTCGAGCGACTTCATTCCCTCCGTGAAATTGTAGACTATAATAGGCACTTGACCAGTACTGATGGTGATCTTGGTAGATATCTGCCATCATGCTGTAATAAAACTAAGTTGTGCTCAGCTACCCATACGTACGCGACGCAAAAATCTGCCAAAACTCTAAAACTACTTTGACGCAACGTATCACGTATACGATACGGATGGGAGAATTCCGCTTGCCAAAAGTCTCTAATACTTAAAATTAACGTGTCTTTCTCTCCACCCCAACTCCTGAAAAAGTCTAACCAGCGTGGCTAGACTCAGGAAACCGCTACATCATATGGTCGTCTAAAGAACACAGGCGATGTCTAACACTAAGGAATCTTCATTCACCTAAATCAGTCTTGTAACATTGACAGTGTCCTTGAGACAGCTCTGTCAATTATTTAATTGGACAAATATTACGTAATTATGATGATTGCTTACTAAACCTAATGCCGTCAAGAACCACTCTTATGTGGACAGTAAAAACTCTCCACCAAAATTGTCAGGCGTGTTATTTTGTTATTAGGCCAGACATAAATGATTATGAAATTATGACTGTTTATATATAAACCTATTATTCAATTTGAGTGCATGAGATATGACATCTCTACAAAGCATGTATATGAACCTAATAATTAGTTAAAGATATAATATAATGCTATTGTTAATTTAAAGAGCAAAAATCTTACCAATCTTGCTACATTAAATGTTCATAGGGTGAATGCCTTGATGGGGCTCAGCAGAGATAAGCACTTTGAATGATTGATGCTTTGGGATTTGGAGTGTTAAACATGGTATAGTTTCACTACATCAAAACCTTGACTAAGTTCAGTCGCGAGTAATTTCTGCTCAGGCTAAGATTGGTTGCTTCATGCTTTTACAAAAAGGTAACAGTCGAATTAATTAATGTATGTTTTCATTTTGGGACTGAGACGGTGGACACCTGTATCATTACATTGATAGCTTATTCAAATATAAAAGGGGTTTTCTGTGTTCCCCAATCAGCAATAATGATAAAAAGAACGCTTAAAAGATTATTTGGATTACCAGTTAGAAATGGACAATCATACGAGTGATTGTTGTGCGTAAATGAATACTTGATGGTGGAATTTGAGAATGTGAAGAAGAGTAGACGAAAACCCCACTGTCCGAAATTAAAACTCTCCTGATTCGCATTATAAACGTAAGTATGTAAGTTTACCATTTATTTAACTGAAGTGATGAGTCGATGAATTATACAACCCATTCAAATACATTTATATCTAGCAAATTCAACCTAGATTAATAAAGGGGCTGCGATAGTGCTCGGTAAACTCGGTGTCATGAATCAATCAACTTGAAATATAACCCTGGTTGATAAGATTCCTAATAGAATTAAAGCAGCTAAATCGCTAATATTTGGGACCTAGAAATTGACACAAATGGGTTGCAATGCATATAATAATGTAATATGAATGTATACAAACTGATTTACATTCAATCGTTTCCGTTTTTACTCTAATTTCAAATCAGTTATGTTCGGCGAAATATGCCAGAAGTCTCAATCAAATAACAATCTCTGGCGTCTGGTTATTCTAGTCTACATAGTATTTATTGCGCCTACTCTCCAGATATGAATATGCCGTCGCCGTTTGACATGACTTGTGGAATATGTCTAGCCTCGTTCTTAGAGTCCCTTGTTAAAATGGGCCTGAAACGCATTAAGGTACACGATTCGTGTACTAATGGTAAAAGGTTTATTTTGTCTTAAATATTGGATATCAGAGGCCCATCTTTTCCCGGTAAGATCACAACATCAGTGTTGATATAAATTGACAAATAATTTGTGTTTTCAATGTTGAAGATTTGGATGATATTGAGTTAGAAACCTAGCTACTTTAACTTATGTGGTTCTTGTATTCAAGCGAATAATTCACGCCAAATAAGTTACCGGTTCTCATTTTTTATATAATCCATCGCCTAAAAGTTCATACCGAAATCCTAGTGCACGTACGTGGGTTATCGTTATTAGATATAAAGAAATGTTGACTTGGTGCAAGGTCAAAGGCCATCTTTAGTAGATAAAAAGTTAAATTTGATCATCTTGTCGTTACCGATAACGTTCATCGTTGTCTAGGCCGGGTTGTGTGTGACTTATCATCATTCATCCGGTGCATCACTTCCTGGTTTGGACAAGTTGTTGTGGATAGCTGAGTTTACAATCCCTCGGTTATTATTCAACATGGAACAACTGAAGGTGTCGAGAAATGTCACTCAGCAAAGCGTGATTGAAAATTATTGCACTGTACATGTCTTAAAAGTCAAAATGTGAACGGAAACTGCACAACGCGTTCTATCCCATTTCGAAATTAACAACCCCAGAGATTTGTCCTGTATTGTGTTCACAATTTTCTAATACATTTTATGACTGGTTAATAGTCGGGTCATCAACCAATACATTTAACATGCATTATGCAAGAGCTAAATCTGACTATTGCAGGTCTTTCTTTAGGCCTAAAATGTTTTCTAAAGTATTAATTAGACATTAATTAACTGATCCAGGCCTTAATCAACTCTCGATGGCATCAGATTTCTCTGATATTAAAAAGATTAGAATGGTTCAGCGATAATTTGATTTAATCAAATATGGAGGACCGAGACTTAGCTTCGATCAACCAGTACGGTGGTTGAAATTATTGCACACGTCTGTCAAACCTTCAAAGGCTAATATCTTCCCTTGCAGGGTTGGCAGCTACACTAGGTCTGCCCAGAGTCTGAAATTTGGGGCATAGGGGTAGCTCGGACCGGGGAGTAACATAGGCCAGGTGGCGTTAGTCTACCACTTCCGGTTTCGAAGTTATGACCCCCGAGCGAAGCCGGTCTGTTCGGGGTTGGCGGCTACACTTATTATCTAGGTCTGCCCCGAGTCTGAAATTTGGGGTATAGGGGTAGCTCCGACCGGGGAGTAACATAGGCCAGGTGGCGTTAGTCTACCACTTCCGGTTTCGGAGTTATAACCCCCGAGCGAAGTCTGTTCGGGGTTGGCGGCTACATCTGCCCCGAGTCTGAAATTTGGGGTATAGGGGTAGCTCCGACCGGGGAGTAACATAGGCCAGGTGGCGTTAGTCTACCACTTCCGGTTTCGGAGTTATGACTCCCGAGCGAAGTCTGTTCGGGGTTGGCGGCTACATCTGCCCCGAGTCTGAAATTTGGGGTAGCTCGGACCGGGGAGTAACATAGGCCAGGTGGCGTTAGTCTACCACTTTCGGTTTCGGAGTTATGACCCCCGAGCGAAGCCGGGTATCCTGCTAGTGAATTATAAAATGGTACTGATAACTCATACTATTTCACGCAACCGAAAATAATTCAGCACACAAAAATACATCTTCCATTCTGTTCGGGAAAAAAACATAGCTGGCTCACCCGGGGGTGTATTACCTGCAGTCGATTACGTTTTGATTTATTTCATTATGCTTATTTCACCATACACTGTAAAAGAAAGAAAAGGCTTAAATAATAATGACTTGTAGCTGGGCAATAACCAATCTAATGATTTCATTGACTTCACTGTAATGAGATTGAGATGATGGAATAAAATAAAACCAAGTACGAACAATCCAAACCATAAGACAGAATTTGAAGTCCTAAAAAACGTTATAGGCAAAATAGTGTAATCAGCAAATGGACTGCTCCTCGTGTACAAAATACACGACAAACAGTGGTAACAGGTGTCCGGAAGAGTAAGCCACATATACCCCGTGTTTATTATTGTTGGAACACCCCATATTTGAAGGCATGTGTACTTGATAAGTGCCAGACGCTAAGTTCATAAACTGTTACACGGATTTGTCATTCTGTTACAGGGTTGGCGATCTATGGGTTTTGCCATCCCATTATTGCGCCAATGCCATTGGTGTCAAATTGACCTTTTGAAGTTCCATGATGTTCTAAAACAAGGATAGGGTGATATACCAAATAACTGCACAGTGCTTATCGACCATATAACTAAACCGAATTAACTCAAATTAATCTATACATTATTTTCGAAACTTCGATCTACCAGGCTTAACACACTTCATTTGCCGTGCGAATCTCCATTGTACAGCCACTGTAACAAGGTAGAGTGTATAACCTTTGCACAAGATGATCTGATTTTGTTTGTTTGTACGTCTAGTTAAATGGATAAACATAATACATATAACACGAATAATATGGAGATCATACAAACAGGGTAAATGCATCATAGGTTAATGCCATGAAAATAATCAATCCATGTAGCACGAAGATGGGGCAGCAATTCGCAACCCCTATATTGATTAAGATCAAAGGATACAATGCAAAAATAACAAAGAGAAAAAATAAATATAATGTTATACCGTAATCAAGGTTCAGCTCATTTTCATATTATGATTGTTGCAGTTACTAAAACTCCCGTCCTTACTACGCTGCTACGGCGACGGAAAATGGTGTCAGAGGGCGTCAAGATCGCCATAAGCGTGGTAAAAGCATGGTGCAAACGCTAGAAATCGTGCTGTGGTCTTAATGGTCGGCAATGATCGCGGAGTCATTGCGTTTATTTTGAGCATGTTCAAATCAAACGCCAAGGTTCTGCGATCTGACCTGGAAACCTGTAAGAAAGCGACTTTTTCAAGTTTGTAATTTTATGGGACATTTTCTCGCGTTGTGTTCACGTTTGCCGGCGACCTTGTGCATTTTCTGATCGCCGTACGGTCGCAGCACCGCAGTAAGGACGCCAACCCGGTCTGACGGGGGAATAACATACATAGAGTATCTGTTGATCAGTGGTATCTTAACTCTATGGAAGACTATTTATAAATATAACTAACAGTGTAACGGTCAAATTTGTAGTGGTCTGATTCCAGTGGTGTTGACGCTTCGTGCTTGCATCTCAATGAGCCTGGACGATCGTGTGACGCAACGCTAATTACATTGTTTAATAATAAGACTGGTTAATTTGGCCCTTTGTCTTTAGAATGACGAGCACGAGCACCTCAAGTCAATAGTTAAACAGTAAAGTTTCTTATAAGTATAGTAAAAGTTTAGTCTTTACGGACATGATGGGCCTATAATACGGTAAATAGTTTGTTAATCATTTATAGAATTGTTTTAACATGTAATTTGTATGTTATAAGATATGATTATGATTTGAAAGTCTTCGCTAGCGAACTTCAGAATTTCGGTCATTTCTGGGGACCTGCACGAGCTGAGCTATGATCGATGCAATCATAGTTATTATTTACAAGCTTATTTAGAGTATTTAGTTATAGTATTGTCTAGTATATAGTAGGAACGAGCTTATGCATAAGAAATTATCCAAGTTGCATTTGTTGTCTTTGCAAGTTGCCATTGCCATTGCCATGTAGAATGTGTCACGATGTTGTGCAGTTGCAGAGGTCAAAGGTCAATAAGCCTTAGCGTCCAATATGATAGTAACAGTAACTTGTAATTTAGTACATGTATAGTTAAAGGACATCATATTTATATTTTTAGTCAATCTCATTAATCAGTACTCAATCTCAGTACTTCAACTTGATACGATGCATTTGAATTGAATTCAACTATAGTAGTATTACAGAATGGATCGACTGTTTAGATAGATTATAGAAAGATTCTACTGTAAACCCGTTGTAACTTTAGATGTAATGTCATAGATAGCTGTACAGTGTTGTTAGAAAGAATACATCGTTGAATCAGTTGATATTGTTTTGGTGTTTTGTATTGCTGTATTGTGAATTGACGACTTAGGCCAAAAGGTAATCTTCCCTTGCTCAAAAACGAACAACAACTTGTAAACTAAATTTCTGGGTTGAAATCTACCCTCCAAAGCTGCAAAAAGCTTGTCGTAAGTGTATCGATCACCAACTGGAAGAGAGCTAAGGACCTGCTGTGCACTACCCTTGAGTGACCCTGCCAAATAATAACCTTCCTCCTGTGTAGACCACCCATTTATTATGATGCAAGTCTCAAAGTGTACTTTATAATCAATAAGAGAGCTTGTACCATCAAACGCCATTGGCTGTAGTATTGGTTTTTGGAACCTACAACCTTGTATCCGAAGATCTCTATTTACTCCTCTTGTATCTGGCTGTACTGGTCCAACTGTATCATGGGCACTGTAAGAAAAGGGATTATATTCTGTAGAAGCACTCTGGTTTTGGGTACCAGTAGGTAGCGTAACATGCTCTATAGGCGCATTCTGATTTGCCATGATTAGGGTGGCCCATGTACTCTACAGAAATAAAGTCCACCGCTGATAGTTCGAGACTACCACTGAAGCGTACACATTCGCCGTGCCGAGACCAACTTTCTGACAGTATGATACTATAAATAGCCATGGCACGTGCAATTGTCTACAAATCTATCAACTATTACAGCCGTAAAAAATTTATTGTTGACGATTTTGAATAGCAGTGAAATTAAGCTTCTTGGTTATTACAGCAGATTTAGAAATTACGTTCGTTTCATTTTTTAAATCGCTTTATCATTAACTGTACCGTTAAGAGCGGCATCTTTTGGTTTAGTACAAATAATATCTCTGAATCACTCGGGTTAGACCGGAACATGATACTAGCAGTAGTTTCATTTTACTTTTACAAGGTTCTTAAAACGATTGTTGAGCTACCTAACGTGCTCATTTCTAAATTCAATTTCTTGTTCTAGCTTTCTGTTATGTTTCGTAAAAAAGTAGTCTTGATTATCCCGACCTGTCAATCAGACGTAGAATGGTCAATAGACTGGTTAAGCGAGACTAATTTCAAAACAAGGGCACGTAACCTATCTTTTACTCAAAAGTGTCTGTTTGTTATGGACGACACTTGGAACCAGTTTTCAGTCTATTATTTATAGATGATTAATGGTCATAGCTTATTAAGTACAACATGATCGTTTATTTAGTGACTATAATTGTGTGAAACTGATTTGAGGCTTGGCATATATATAAATATTGTGGCGTAATTGTCGAGATATATGGAGATATATGGAGATATTTATTTATGGTGGGTCACCCTACCATGATATCAGCGGGAGCAGTGACATTCTCCATAGGAGGTCTCTGATTTACCCTGTTCGTCCATGGATCAATCCGCTGTCTTGCCACGAGGGCTCTCAAAGATTCTCTGGGTCTGGTTCCGGTACTGAGATCTACTGGCTTGCTAGGTAATTGCGGTTGCAGTGGTATTTTTAAGCTTGCGCTTAACTCTTGTAACTGCTTCCCTAACTCATCAACCTTTGTCTTTTGAAAAGACTTATCAGCAAAGCTAATGTCTCCTTCAGTCGACGAAGGAGCAGTCTCTTGAAATGCAGCCATTACAGAGCTAAAGCGTAATCAGCCTTCTAACACCAAGCTAAGAGAATCCCACCTCTGCCACCAAAATCTGTAGCGTCCTCTAACAAGAAGGTAATTCTGCCACCAGTGACTTCTTCCGGTGAGTCACGGACCAAGCTCTTCGGACGAGCGGTTAAGAGATTAGCCAAAAGGTAATCTTCCCTTGCTCAAAAACGAACAACAACTTGTAAATTAAATTACCACTTATTCGTAAAGAACTTCTAAACTCAGGAGTCTTAGTTACAAATTATTTTGCTAAGTTTTAGATACCTATCAAGCAAAAAGTAGCGGACGTTTAATCCGGTCCAGATCGCAATGATAACGATGGTACTATACAAGTCACTATAATAATGTACATGAAACAACTAGTCAAAATCATAATAACAAAACAAACCGTGAGGAACTAACTGACAGTGTAAATATATATACAATGGCATTAAATTAACATAACAACATACTACGTAAAACGATCACTATACATATTAAATGGCATATATTCCATAATTTGGTTTGATTTATATTAATATAAAGCATATAAATTAGGATATTGAATTATTATTTTAATCAATTATGGTGATAAGGAGCGCAGTTCTCTTGCTGGACACTTCATCTGTATGTGGGCACTCGACAGATCGAAGTTTTTAAAGATGCATTTGGGTAGTTATTTCCAATAACAGAATGGAAATTTTGGTATATATTGAAAGTAGAGACACCCAATCTTACTAGAAACATACTGGATGCCTGGAAAACACCCATGGGTCGCACACAGGACAAAAATGAGGGGTGTCACTAATTGTCAACCCACCAAAGTTACACCTAAAGTTGCACGTGCATATTGTCTGACCTCTTTGCATTAGGGAGCACTCAATGTATATGTTGAGAAACATGATGGCCAGCGCACGTGGAAAGAGTGAGAGACTTAAACGTAGAACAGATGAGAATAAACGGCGAAAAATTGCAGTGGACAGGGTATAATCCCAGAATTTATTCAGGCTTCGATATTATGGTAAATGTACAGCGATTAATGACAACATCGTCTTTTATATGCAACGAATTTTCTCTCTGTTTGGCTAGTTTTGGCGCTGGGCGCATTTCCTCGCGAATACAATTTTTTGAGGGGATTTGGAGCAAATTTTTTGATAGATTGATTAGCTGAAATATGTTTTTAGTCCAAATATATCATTAAATCACCCAGTTTTACATAGGAAGGCACATGTGACGGATTGTTTTAAAATTTGCATGATTATTCTTTTCATAGAGCGGATACCACCTTTTGTTTTTGGTGAATGCCCAAACCACAGACCTCCCGTCAGAAGGCAAAACCTAGTAACTCACTTTTTTCTTATTTTGAGAAAACAAAGGAAAACGTAATGAATGAATATTAAACCCCAGCTTATCCATTGATTTGATTATTGAGTTACTAGGTTTTGCTGTGGTATACTAGGCAAATGAAGGAAGTTGATAGGTTGTGTCATGGGTGTAACTGCTTACAAAATCGAAAGATTGGAATATCTAGTACAACAACAGGAAGCACATACACTAGTAACTCCAAATTTTGTCCGGGGATCACGTGGCTAAGTGGGTAAGACGCTGGCTCCGCTAGCCTGGAGGTCGGGTGTTCGATCCCTGCATTGGCCGAGAAAGTTCATCCAAAATTTTCCGCTGTGGTTTCCCCTTGTCAGTGATACAGGATGTAGGTCCTGACAAGGACAGCTGTCTAGTCGTTCGGATGGAACGAAAAATAGAGGTCCCGTGTACAACCCTGTAGACAGACTTCACTGTAGTGTATTCTAACACTTTACGCACGTTAATTTAAGGATAACTATTAGACTGCAGCCAGAGTAGACATCTGTCAATGTGAGTTAAGCAAGAAATAGAAAATCTGTCATTTGGACTAAAGCTAGAACGTGGACGTATAACCCACCTTTGGTGTTCCTATTGGACAGATCGACCTAAAACAACAAGAATTGTTAGATATTCGTCTTCTTCAAAGAGCACTTAAATGTTAACTTTGAGATCCATCTCCTGTCTGTCTAGTTAATATGATCTTTCTTCGGGTATTACTAGTTTGCCTTTGATGACAAATAGCTTATAACATACAATGACGTCCTGAACGTCTCGGGTCATCGAACATCTTTTATAATCTCTATATGAGATTAAAGTAGTTTTACTCCAGAACTTTCTTAAACCAATATTCTTTCGTCTAAAGTGATTCTAAGTAATTCGATTAGCTTCACCAATACTGACCACGTTCAGCATGCATTTATTTCAGAACATAACGACTGTGTTAAATCGCTTTTATTTCCCATGAGTCGAGTCCCAAATCCTTTGATAACGGGTAGAATAGTCTACAAATCACCCGTTTAACCTACACAAATCCAGTATTCACGGATGTAATCTCCCGATAGATTATTTTAATGCGTCAATTCACATTATCTCCATGCTATCTGACGTCTAATAAGGTTTACGCTTTCTCTTGTTTTATTAAATGGTAAGTGCTAAAAATATCCAAATAAAATGACAGCATGGGAATGTTTAAAATCAAAATATTGAGCCGCTCCGATATCATCGGTAGATTTGTTTAACGCATTCATGACAAATATAGACATTTGCATAGGCGTACGGGCTCGATGACAGTTTAAGGGGGCGAAACCCGAAATGCCCGAAAAAAAAATTCGGGTTTACAGACAGCGGCGCCGGTCTTCCTCGATAGGCGATGAAGCGGAGCTTACCTTGTATGGACCCCCCCCCCCCCACCAAAGAAAATTTTGGAATATTTGACGGCTGCAAACACGTTTTCCTACTATTTCAGCCCGTGAACAAAGCAACTTCCAAGTGGTCTAATATAGTCTAATAACTATGACTGACTCAAATTCCAATGAGTCGTTTACAGTCCACGGAGACGGGGCCGTTGGGAGAAAATTTTGAAATTTTAACTGCCGCAAACGTGTTTTCCTGCTATTCCAGTCTGTGAATACAGCAACTTCAATTTTGTCCAATATAGCCCACCTGGCTGACCCGAATTCCAAAAAACCAATCAATTGTCGAGGGGGATGGGGGTCTCACCCTCCCAGAGAACATTTTGAAAATTGAACCACCGCAAATGCGTTGTCTGCTATTCTAGCCCGTGTAAGCAACTCCAAAAGTATCCAATGGTTTTGTAACCGAAATCCCTTTCTGAATTCCAAACATCCAGCTGCATTCAAAAATAATAATCGATGCCCGAAAAATGTCGCACAAAGTAGAGTGGCTACAGACAAAATATTTTAATCCATAGTCAACTCAGTACAAATTCGTTGTATTCAATTAAAAGAAAAGTAAAATTAATGTTTTATTAGGGCTCGATGAGAGGGAAGCAAAACTAGAAACGCCCGAAAAAAATCAGGTTTACAGACAGCGGCGCCGGTTTTCTTCGAGGGGCGAAGAAGCGGCGCCGGTTTTCTTCGAGGGGCGAAGAAGCGGAGGCTGACAGAGCTCACCTTGTATGGACCCCCCAAGAAAATATTGGAATATCTGACGGCCGCAAACGCGTTTTACTGCGATTCCAGCCCGTAAAATTAGTGTTATTAGATTTCTGGCACTTTAGTTTGCCAAGTAGATGAAATAATGTTTTTTTCACTTTACCCGTCTGCCCGAAAAGCCAGCTTGCCCGAAAGTTAGGGGGCAGCTGCCCCCCCCCCCCCTGCTCCCCTGGCTCGTACGCCTATGGAAATTTGGACTGGCTCTACGCAATAACAAGTAGGTTTACAAAAAAAAGCACGTTGACTAAAAATAGTTAAATTGGATCAGGCTTATATTCAAAGTGATAGCCATATTGGTTTGGCGCCGTCATGTGTGATTGTTATGGAACACATGAAGGATAATTTCTGCCTAACAATATTTAAATACGGTGAATGTTGAGGCTTTAAAGAATTCAACTTCTCAATTGAATGACTTGATAATCGCAACGGTTACTTCGGAACAAGCATAGTTAAGTTAAGTCTCTTTCTCAATAATTTCCATAATATTGATCTTTTTAATTCACTGTTGATGTTGTTATCTTGACTGACGACGTGAAACTATAGGATCCTAATATCCGATATTTAAGACACAATTAACATGTTAAAATCAGTACAGGAGCCATGCACTCTATGGTTTCGGGTGCCATTTCGTAATGAACAAAACATATCTTACAACACAATGTGGAAGTAATTAGTAAAGGCTGATTCACAAACGACAAAATAATTATTTAAAAAATGTGTAGAATGCACTAACGACTGCCGTTCAATTTGAACTATTCATGTATTTCACCGAACATAATTGACTAGAAATTACAATATTTGTTTCAAAACTTAAATATAAATCACCTTACATACATTCATATTACATTAATATATGCGTTTAGAACCATTTTTGTCTATTTCAAGGTTAAAAAAAAAGAGCCATACGCCCTTTAACGCGACAATTTATAAGTGTGTATGGAATTTGGGAACGAACTACAAGATTCACTTTGAAACTAAAAGGTTGAACCCCTTTGACAAAAAATATTTCGGTGCGGATTTCTGTTTGTCTAAACAGTTATATTCAAATGAGCCTTATACCTGTTTGAGCTCTGTATACTTTTTTTTAAAACTCGAGAATTGTAAAAGTTTAATTCTGAAATAATCGGTGAGCATCCGTTAGAAATTAAAAGCTGCGTGTAATTGAGTTGGGTCTCAATTATGATCAAACTTACTTATACGGGATGTAGATTCTCCATAATTTAATTCTTAAAGTCGATATCATAGAAAATATGCGGACATCTTAAAACATAATAACGTAGGGGAAATATTCTTTTTCATACAGGGGCGGTGTTGACTCAATAAGGTATTGACTCGCTAACCAGGAGAGTCAAGGTGCGCTTTTGGGATTGCCCGGCGCTGTTTCCCCGTGTCAGTAGAGCAGAATGGAGAGCATGACAATGAGCAATGTCTAGTCGTTCCGATGGAACAAAAAAACGGAGGTCCTGTGTACACATTACCATTAGAGTTCGGAATGCTCCCCTTATAGCACATAATCCCGGTTGGTAAAGAAAATGAGGATGTTAAAATTCATTGGCGATAAAGTTAGCCTACATAATCGAGTCCTACTGAATTATGATCTTTTAACCTATCCAATGGCGTACCGCTGGTATGTTGGCATTTAAACGTGAAGGTGTCATAATTGAAAAGCCATTCATTTCATTATTCCACATGCATTAGAAAAAAAGAAAACATGCTCAAATAAATCGTTATAGAGATGTCACAATCTAAGCCTGTTGTTAAAGGCTTGTATTCTCTTTGTAACAATAACTGACGTATGCTTGTTAACCTCATGTATGCCATCAATAACCTATTGCTCCCAGCTTTACAACCAAGAAACGTGAACATATTGTTTTAGGTGAGAAATATTGGAAATGTCACTATTTTGATTGATCCAGAAAGTTCTCTTCGATGGTCCGTATGTTGTCTTTAAATTTGTTTCGTTTATAACTAGCGTTTGTTCCAAAATGTCAGTCAACTAACGGTAATTGAGATATTCTGAGAAAGGGGCTTGAAATTTAAAAATTAAAGCTGTATGTAATTGAGTTTGGTCTCAGTACTGGAACCAGCCTGTTTGTATCCAGCACTATGTTTTTCCGGAAGGGGTAATATGATCACTACATAAATTATTACGTCTATTGTAGGATAAGGAGTGATCTCAACGTATGAGACCCCATCGAACAGTTTTGACAATGTTAATGGTAAAAGCTTGTAGAATGAACCACACTAATATCATTCACAATAAGTTACACATGTATGTTATTTCTGCCTTGGCTAGTAATGTTTGGCAACGCGCACAGCCACTTAACATGACTTCATTTTATATGATTAGTTGATTGACAGGTTAAGAGGACAGCCAAAGACGGTGAAAGAAATTAGATTCAATTTAAACCGATTCATTCAACTCCAAAACTTTTATCACGATATCAATTTTGAATCATATATAATGTAATCTAGATGAGTGTGTTAAATGATGAGGTAATTTTACTATTGATAATCACATTTTTAAGATATTTGAATTAAATTTAAATGGACTATGAAAACGATGGGATAATTTTAGACTCCACCATTCTGAATTACCACAGACCTAACACAATTTTTATTTTTTCGAAAGTTAAAAAAACCCAGGGGCTCTGGTAAGGCATGGGTACCTAAAAGCATCTACGGTGGCACCATACTGAGTCCAGTTCAGCATGACCAGCAAAATTCTCGTCTGGCAACAAGCTAACTCGTTAAATCATTGTCACCGGGAATAATAGATGTAATGAATGTAATTCATCACATAAGGTCTCCACTGATCCCCAATAATTTGGTAATCATGTCCAAGCATTCAATCGGCAATAGTTAAAAAGTTGAGGCATTAAGCGGAAGTAACAAATGACCTCCTGCAATACTAGGTTATACTAGATAATTAGAACCATTATATGAGCCACCTTAACATATTCGATAATAAGGAGCTAATCTATTTGCAGAGAGTCCACTTTAAAACCCATTAATTTATTTCTGTTTTTCCTTTTAAAAAAAATAATAATAATGATGTTGAAGAAAGTAATGTATTTTTATTTCGCCCCCTTTCCACAAAAACCCACACTTTAATAAGTTTTTGCTGATGCACCGTCTATAACAATCGCAGTATTGTGTCAGAGATAAATTGTTTTTAATGTGACAGACGTGTCTGATCATATGTTATTGTCCAACTTCATTTCAAAAGTATCTATACTTAAAGGTCATTAATCTCATATTCCATACACCGTCTTCTGTGACAAGGGATATGTATGAAGCTATTTCAAATTGAGGAGATATTACATGTCTGGTAACTTTTGATAACAGTTTTCATTCGTTAGACAATAAGTAAGTCCGGAATCGAAACTAGTATACCAAAGTAGTGCAAGTGGTACCATGATTATGTGTCTATTATGTGACAACCACCATGCTAAATATGCATTATGTAAGATTTAAATAAAGAGTGGACAGTTCTTGCTATAAAAGTCAAAACTAGATAATGAAAAGGGAATATGTTGAAAATTTCAGTCAAATTACTTCATTTTGAGCGGAGTTATTGCCGTTTGAAGAACAGTTTAGAGGCGATTGCCATTGCTACTGTTGTTACGATAATGAACAAAGTCCCGATTATCCATTTTATAAGTAAATCATGTTTAAATCCGTTGAAAATCAAAAGCATTCGATGATCTAGAGCATTGATTATGGGCTTGGCATGTGAATAAATGTATAATTAATGATTTGTATAACATTTGAGACCAAACACAATAGCTCTTACATAATGCATCTTTAAGAAAATAATTCCTTTCAAATTTTAAAATGAATTCCATCCAAATCACATGTCGGGTACTCTTAATATCAAGCCGTAAAAGGTCTGTTCAGACAGGAAAATTCGGTTACGGCTATATATTATTTTAAGACCCACACAAACGATTCAAGAATTGATCCCGAAAGTTTCGTTTCTGGAATAGAAGATACAGATTGTCTTTACTTTACACATGTCGGTAATACCAAAAACCTTGCGATTTCAATTTGCTTTGTAAAATTAAGATGACATCGGACAATCCATGAATATTTGTCCTTGAGAGACAGATTTCCGTGATAATTATTGTACACATGATGTATTAATCAATAAATATTTGACCGCATGCAACGGTCTTGGGATCATGCCTATAACATAAATATACTTCATTGCATTGTCTTTCTTAGGAGACTGGTCAATATTCAGCAGGTACAACAGGAGGGATGAAGTTATTTCGTGTCGCTCTTGCATTGACTTACGTTTCGAAAGCAACTTGTTATCTTGAAGAGGGAGTCCAAGCCAGAATATTATGAATAATGTCAAGTTCCTAGGACAGTTAACGGTTAAAATACATTAATGAAGATATACATAAAGCGCTGGTCGTTTTCGCTATAATGATACAAAGTCATAAGATCAAATTATTACCGTTGCAATTCGTTACATAATGTATTTGCCCAATTGGGGTTTTATTGTAAAGCTTTAAGCCCATTTTCCATGTACGCGATCTTTTTGTTTTTCCACGTGTACAGAAAAATCGTTGAAAAGTTTTGGTAATCCCACGTAAATGAGAATTTTTCGGTACAGTATGGAGTCCGACATTGTTTACGTTCAGTGGCCGCCTTTTGTTTATAACACCCATGTCCATAACATCTGCCATTTACAAGCTGAATTTGCAGCAACAAGAGCGTTTGATGGACTTTATGGTAGAGAACCCGTGTTGGTACGACGCAACAGTGCACATCAGGTTGGGCACCCATGCGCACTCTTCACCCGTTAAATCACGCAGCGAAAAGGTTGCTCGTTAAGCAACTACCATTTTCGCTGTTGTGAAGTGAAATGAAATGGGGTTTAACGTCCTACTGTTATGCTCCGACTGGGCTAATGAAGACGGAAATATGCCAAACAGTGTGCTATGAGGGAATATTTGCCCGGGAGGGCAACGGCACTATGGTTTCCTCTTATATCGAAATCCAGCTGCCAAGGAATCTTTTACGTGCATGCCAATGTATGCACGGGACCTCGGTTTTTCGTACCACCCGGACGACTAGACAGCTATCCTTATCAGGCCCTACAAGGGGAAACTACGTGGGAAAATACCGATGAACTTTCTTTAACAATGCTGGGATTGAACTCGCGACCTCCAACCTAGCCACCGTGGCTCCCTTTCTCTGTTGTAATGGGACCGTTTCGATGTAACCGACAAAAGTGGGCCTTGGACTTTTTAAATGCCACAGGTTTTTATTATAAATTTAATTGCATATATACCTTTGTATATCGATGTTCATTTTCATATTTATTTTTAAAAATCCATACCTGATAAAATTGCTTTCCTTTTTGTGCATATTAATATCATTTTGTGATATTATTTAGCCTGTCTTATATTTTACCATTTGGAGCTGACGTGCCATAAAACCATATTTCATTCATTCATGGAACGCGAATCTAGGTGGAGACATATATGATTATCCAATTCGGGCACAATCAATGGTCAAATACGAAGTCTTTCAGAAGAATAAAGTAAAGTCCAGTAACGATGGCAAGTGAACTCTCCATATGAAAAAGCCCTACAATGGAAATTGTACACATGCCTTTTTTTCAAATAATAAAAAAAAACCAAAACAAATAAAAATCTATCTTTCAAAATGAGATTAGATTGAATAAGATAAAAAAAGACAATCCACTGCTTGCATCCCACGGATACCAAGATTCAAGCATAGATCCAAAGATTAAGTCCGTGAGATCAGTGGTGATCATTTCACAATGAAAGAATGTTGATTCAAAGTCAAGTCTAGGTGTTTTATTTATTTTATTGTCAAGCGGGATGTTATTTGAAACTGTGCACGTTCGCTGAATTAAAGTCGTTAAAAGTTCTTGTAAGACACGTCTGATCTTAGTTAAAGACTCTCGGCATTAAAACGAGAAAGAAAACGAATTAAACTCCATTGATTGAAAACATGTGCAACCCTTGGATTCTTTGATTTTGTTTAAGACATAAATAGACGTGGTTGGATCTGATGCCCTTGACAAGATAGATAACTTTGATCATGACACCGCAGCCGTCTATGGATTAACCTAATTTTGAGATTTAATCAATTTTCTTTTCGAACTATTTCATGGTATGGAGAACTTGTCCAGTGTCAATAATCGGAACAGTACACCATACCAATTCTATTCAGCACCGCAGTTTCACCTATACCTACACGGTCTGGTCCTTTGAATTAAATATGGGTAAACTGTTTATGGTGTTACTAATTTTAAGATAAATGTGTATATCCATCTGGAAACAAATAAAAAATTAACATAGACAAAGATTTGAGCCGTGAAGTGCCTGTGAAAAACCAACAATACATATCGAAAAAAACGGGCGTTATTAATTGTGTTAAATATTCATTCTCCTTTTAAAGATGCATTATATAAGATTCAGATGAAGAGGTGTCTGCTTTTGCTATGTTAGGTCAAAAACAGATAATTAAGAATTTAATTAAAATTACTTTATTCTTAGCGAACATATCAGTGTTTGAGGTATGACAAGATATAGCTTCGATTGTTCTTTTTATTGTATCAACAGTTCTTGAGCATCGAGAAGTCTCGATTCACCATTTTCATACGCCCGCCTTTTCATGTGCACGTAAATGTCGTCGCCCCTGTACGTCCGTCCGTTCACAATTTGTTGTGAACACTATACAGGTCCCTCTAGAGATCACAATTATTATCCGATTTAAAAAAAAATCCGTTTAAATATATCACCGTTACACCCCAATGATGGTCGAGTTCGTGAAAATCAGACCAAAACTGTCGGACAAAATGGCCGCCTCTCGTATGTAAATAGTGTAAATATATATGGTATAATAAGGTTGTGGGCCCTCTAGAGGCCACAATTTTGATCCGATTTTGATGAAACTTTATGTTTATATCATAAAGATCTTTGGCTCCTTTTGACAATCGCACATATCCGAACATAACTTCCTGGATTATGACATTTTTAGCCTGTCGACGCGCTAGAAGTCGCAATTTGTATTCAATTTAAAAAAAAAAAGTTTTAATATATCACTGTTTCACACCAATGGAGGTTGAGTTCGAATTTCGTAAAAATGTGACCCAATCTGCTGGACAAAATGGCCGCTCCTTGTACGCAAATAGAGTAAAAATATGTAATACCAAGGTTGTGGACACTGTAGAAGTCTGTTTTTATCAAATTTTGATGAAACTTGGACTGTATGATTATATGCTAACGATCTTGGTTCCTTTCTATATTTGCGCATACAGCAACCTTCTGGATTATGGCCCCTGAGTGTACGAAAAATCACGTTTTAGCTTGTGGACCCTCTAGAGGTCACAATTTTTTTTATCCTATTTTAAAACAAAAACGTTTAATTATATCACTGTTACACCCTTATAACTGCGGAGTTCGAATTTCATGAAAATCAGACCGAAACAGCCAGACAAAATGGCCGCTCCCTGTACGTAAATAGTGTAGAAGTGTGTATTATCAAGGTTGTGGACCCTCTAGAAGTCACAATTTTTATGAAACTTAAAACGCATTTTAAAAAAATGCGTATCTTACCTGGCAACCGCTGGTTAAATTATTAAATAGCGATTGTGTTTCAATCCATTTAAATATCGGCCACCTCCCTCCTTGCAAAGCGTGGCGGTAATTTCCTATACCTCCAACAATTTCATGGCATAAGTGGGATGGGGCAGTGCACTAACGGGGGCAACAGTGTCAGTTAAAAGTTAGTATAAATGATCGACTGGCTTGGACCAAATCCAAACCTTTAAACCAATTTAAAATACAGATGTGAGGCCATTTATCTTAGATGAAATATTGGACTCGCGTGACGATTTAATTTAAATGCACGTGCATGATAGTGTCTGGATTTAACGCTCTCGTGCAGTGCCAATATATTACTTAATGTCCCACTCTCGGCCATTAATAAAACCACACGTAATGTACGAACTCGAAATAAAGACCAGCTTGGTATACATTATAAATTATAATAAATAACAAACCAACAACAACAACAGTAAAACAACAAGCAATTCAGCTTTAAAATTCTTATGTTTCAACGTAGTCATGGTATTGATGTAGTGAAACTATACAACTTTCATCAGCTGCGATGTAGCTTACAGTTAATAACAGATTTATTTTTCAAGTTTGCAGCGAAACATAATATAACTAACCTTGCTGATTTACAGCGTTCTAGGCCTTTCTGTTCCAGAGATATTACGTGCCCAACAAAGCTTGTGAACACGACTGAGCTCAGCTTTCTTCAAGGCATATCCTTACCAAATTTGGATAAGCTGGATATGGATCTCTCTGTTTTGAGACATAGTTGCTGTTGGGGTGGCAATCTTTTGTATTTACACCACTGGTAATTTGAGGGTGGGTATTTTTCGATGTTTTTATGTTACATTGGAGTCTGTCTGAAAAGAAGCTATAATTTTATTTTATTACTGGAAATGTTAAATTTATGTTTATTATCCGAGACAACTTGTGAAAACGGAAAGGTCTATAACTTGTCAACTCCTTTTTAATGCTAGAAAAGAAGAAAATTCAATTCTATCGTATAATAAATATAATTTGGTTTAAACAATTTATAACCCTAAAGAAAATATAGTGGTATGTTTGATTTTTTTATCTGGAAGATATTATCGTACGTTTATGAAAATATAAAGGAAAAGACGACAGTATAACGAAATGTAATAGCAAATGCCGTTGAAAAACATAAAAATGGTTTACCATTAAGTGTAATCGTTTCTATATTATTTATTAACTTGGGAGAAAACGTTTCTATTTATATATACAACAGGAAGGTAAGGTTTTCGTCGTTTAATCGCGTCGACTCCATTGCCGAGTTTACCCGGGTGAAACATCCCGAACGGTCCGAGTAGTCACATGACATCAAAACAGCTACGACGTCAGTATGTAATCGAGAGACAGGCCTTTTTGCGTATAGGACGCCATTTTGTCACGTGACAAACCCTTTTACTCTCCGCTCAACGGGGAGTAAACGGTTTAGTCACGTGATGCGACTCGAGTCAGTCATGTGACCAACTCGATTAAAAACGCGAACGGTCTGGTGTCGACTCGAGTGAACAACGAAAACCTTACCTAGTGGTAGTTAGGGTAGAGAGCCGTTATGGCGCATGCGCATAACTTAACGGTGCTTCCCTTAATAACGGTGCTGACATCATACGTGACATCTTAACCAGGGGTTCCCCCACCCTTTGCTCGTACTTTCTCGGCAGTTCCCTCCCCTTTCGGGACTTCCCCGTTGGGCTTCGACGGGGGGAGTACTTTTTGGGTTTTTTCCACAGGGCTCTAAATTTTTACGAACAATAAAAAAACTATTATCATTTTTAACAACAAGAACGTATTTACATTTTTGAGTAAGAACAAGTTTGTCCACTCAAACGATTTAAGGATGGAAAATGATTTTGAGCCCATTGGTTCACCAGCACATCATTTTGCAAGTATCGGTGCCAAATAATAACAGGCACCGTTTCGAATGACACATAAAAAAATAAACAGTATGTCCACACACAAAACCAGTTAAACTTTGTAACCATTGAGGTTGATGCGTAGTGGGTCCATGATGTTGACATCCGTAAGGATCAGGAAAAAAATCACGGTCCAGTGGGTGCCGGGGTCTTCTTCGTCGTCGGTATTGACGACGTTGGATAGGTATGGGGTTGCAGCCGGTACAGGTGATTCCGGGACCAAACGCCACCAAAGACGTCAGAATGCTGACGCAGTGCCTCTTACAATTTTAACGTGATTAAAGGACTACCAATCCAGGATGACTTGTAGGTTACGATCGATTCCCAAGACATTGTGGTAATCGGCAAACAGCATAAGATTGAGAGCGCCGGTGGGGGCTGCCGAGAAGCGTAGTTCTAGAGACAGGTTACCCGTGGTTCTGGGGTGTAAACAGGCCACGTTGGTTCGTTGGTTAAATCAAAAAGTGTAGCCCTCGATATAATCGTGGAAATTGAGATCCAAATCTTCTCGGGTGTTGAGAATCATTACATGCATGTACGGTGTGATAGCCAAAGTTGAGGTCGGGATAATCATCCACGACTTGAAGTTATGATGATGAAATCAGAACTGGTTCCTGGTATTATGTCCATCGTAAGCTCCGTTACTGACCAATCCCACAAATAGACGCGAGGGTAAGGTTTCGTTGATGAACAGATTGTCCAGGACATAGCTGGTGCGGTTACACGATCACATCTTTCACGACCACGCGTTTCAAGTTGATTGGTGGGAGAAAGGGTGACGGACGGAATTTCCAAATAAGCTTTGATGAAATCTTTTTAGAGCCCTTTGTTGTCGGCATGCATCAGGAAATGTTTAGAGGTGTGTTTTTCCAAACTCTGGCGTAGATCGATCCCGCCCAATAAGTATCTCTCCGGTAAAAACACATATCTAAATGCAACCGCGTTTGTCATTCCACCACCCGACTCGGAGAGATGTGTTTGTAGCGCCCCACCAACCAGGCATTTGCACTGGGGCACTTGATGCCAACGGTATCCGGGGATACGATGATATCCCCGTTCTAATGGTCCAGTCGGGGCATAATCGTGATCTTGTGAATCTATCCCATCGAGGATACCACGGGGCCTGTCAACTTCAACAGGAGAAAGGGTATAAGTTTGATATATTTAAAGCCATCTTCCGTATTGATCTGCAGCTTGACTTTTTTTCGTGAATTCGTCAAGCAGTTCTTTTCTGATCGCTTTGCTGTAGGCAATTATTTTGGCTTGATAATTCTTCTCGTGTTCTTTTTCAAGTTCCATGAGTTGGGGATTGTCTGCGATTCGAGCGTCACGTAATCTTTAAACAAAGCTCGTATAAACGAATTTATCTCCGCCAGTAAGTGCTGTACACTGCAGGAATAGAGTATTTTTAAATCTCAACCATTTTTCATTCTTCGTTATGTTGTCTGGCCTGTGTACGTCTGCGTATAGAGTGAGGCCATCACCATCATAAGACTAATCTCGCTACTTCCTTCCTGGAGATTGTTCCACGACGTGATAAACGACATTGAGGCCAATCTCACTTCTCTATCTCGGTGGTCCAAATGAAATCGATGGGAGAATTCAGCAACGTACGGTAACTGGACATCGTGTTGTCGGGATACTTTCATGGAACTATCACTAGGCAATGTGAGATAAAACTGGTGGGGATTTATGGTTTTTGGGGTTGAGCACGACCTTCTGTTCAAATGGACAAATGAATGGCTCTACCAGTGTAATCAGGTTTGCAGACCAAAAAAACTATCCAGTCAAGAAGAAACTACTGTATAAAAAACAAGCCTTTAATTAAACCAATGTAGGTATATCGGTTTACATTACAATGTAAAAAAATCATCAATCTGCAATGTTTTATGAATTAATATATATATATATATATAGAAAAAAATAAAGGTTAAAAATGCCTAAAGAAAGTATATACTATTGTTTAATTGTCTACATGTTTCGCCTGAGCTTGTCAAGACATACAAAAGTACATACTTTCTTTAGGCATTTTTAACCTTTATTTTTTTCTATATTAACACTACTACGGTTTAACTTCATACATCTATTGATATATATATATATATATATATATATAATATCCTATAAGCTTTATTAATAGATAGGTAAGTGAGTTGCTTTCCCCTATTAGAAACAATTCCCTTTGTCCGTGACCTGGACAAAACAAAACCCCCTTAGTTATAATTCTTGCACCAGAAAAACGTAGATTATCCAGTCAGCTCACCATGAAAAGGCACTTCCCAAATCTCCGCTAACATGAATAATTGGCACAAATAAGTCTAACCCTTCTCCTATGATCTCTAAAATTGGTCTGACGGCTTTCCGAATTCAGGGCGCTAGTTGCATTATAGACCCACAGATTCCAACGAGGTTGGAATTGCTCGCGGAATAATGTAATATTCCACAATGTATGGAAAATACAAAATCATTTTAATAACACAGCACACATTACAATAGTTGTTAAAATATACCAAACAGTGATAAATTAACAGATAACGGTCGATAATTTTTAAAGTCCGCCGTATCTACGAAGGTTACTAAAGCAATGATCGCGGCTGCCGGAAGTATCGAGAGAAATGTAAACAAACATGGCACCGCCTATGATATCGGCAACAAATTGTTATTCTGAAAAAAAGTAAGTGCAAGGCCGTTAATATCTAACAGATGCGAGGGATAAATATTACATACAGGTAATCGTGATGTCAAAACACTAAAGCGATAACAAAATATACGACAAATAACAGGCATTGCTATAAGTCTACACAACGAAAGAGAAACTCAACACGTGACTATTAACAGGGCTTGCAATAAGGAACATAAGCCGGTCGTGACATATAATCATTTTTTAAGCCCCGGTGTCAGTTTGAATCGTCTGTTATCGGAAATGTCGTACTCCGTGAGATCATAGAAATAAATACACTGGAAAGCAAGGTCACTCCTACTTCCGGTACAATTTGTGGCTGCGCAACGTTATTCGGGTAAGTCAAGTGCATAGTCAACTTCCGGTATCGTGTGAGATCATAGAAATAAATACACTGGAAAGCAAGGTCACTCCTACTTCCGGTACAATTTGTGGCTGTGCAACGTTATTCGGGTAAGTGCATAGTCAATTTCCGGTATCGTGTTATGATTACGTGATCGTGTTAGCCTGATAATGCTTGAAGCAAGCGAGTGAATTGGATTAAATATTTATTCATTTGCGCCAGACTTCAAACAAATGTGTGATCTTCACCCATTTATTATTTATATTAAAAAAATGACACACATAATGCAAGAGGGAGAGTTGTAAAATGACGACGAAGCGACGGCTGACCGCCAGTAGCCTACGTAAACTGCGTTCAGTCTTTACAAACAGGTTGTTGAAAATTCATTAGGCCTATAATTCATACATTCAAATCATCGTTTATTTGAAAAAATATAAATGAAGCGATTGACAAAAATCAGCAAACTGTTAGATGGAGAAGGAAAGATTTTGAACCTTCCAATTATAATTTTACTGGTCAAGGCCTTACTCATCCAGACACCATAAAATCACCATTTCAGTATTTTAGACAATTTATTAGTGACGATATGTTGGATGTTGTTGTTGAGATGACAAATATGTATTGCTTACAAAAAAGGGAAAGAATGCAAACATGAATAGAAAAGAACTTGAAATGGTCATTGTTATTTTTTTTGCGAATGGGACTTTTGAAAATGTCAGGAGTACGGTCCTATTGGGAGAATGATACTCGCTGTTTAATCGTTACAGATGTGATGGGCCGAGATCGATTTAGGTTCCTATTAACTGTGCTACATTTTGTTGACAACACAGTGGCTACAGACGAAATGAAGGAGACAAGATTTGGAAAATCAGACCATGGTTAGATAGTTTCAGGGCGCATTGTTTGGAAGTGGAACCTGAGGAAATAAATTCCATTGATGAGATGATGGTCCCCTTCAAGGGAAAATCAGACCATGGTTAGATAGTTTCAGGGCGCATTGTTTGGAAGTGGAACCTGAGGAAATAAATTCCATTGATGAGATGATGGCCCCCTTCAAGGGAAAATATAGCTCTATTCGGCAATATATAAAAAATAAGCCACATAAATGGGGACTGAAAATTTGGGCGCGTGCCAGTATATCTGGAATTGTGATGGACTTTGATGTCTATCAAGCTACAGGAGGCGCTAAAAGTGAGTTAGGTGTAGGAGGTGACGTTGTAAAATTGTAGGAAACACTGCCACACAATAATATCTATAAAGTTACAGCTGACAACTTGTTTTCGTCGTTTGATGGGCTGAGATCGATTTAGGTTCCCATTAACTGTGCTACATTTTGTTGACAACACAGTAGCTACAGACGAAATGAAGCGAGACAAGATTTGGAAAATCAGACCATGGTTAGATAGTTTCAGGGCGCATTGTTTGGAAGTGGAACCTGAGGAAATAAATTCCATTGATGAGATGATGGCCCCCTTCAAGGGAAAATATAGCTCTATTCGGCAATATATAAAAAATAAGCCACATAAATGGGGACTGAAAATTTGGGCGCGTGCCAGTATATCTGGAATTGTGATGGACTTTGGTGTCTATCAAGCTGCAGGAGGCGCTAAAAGTGAGTTAGGTGTAGGAGGTGAAGTTGTAGTAAAATTGTCGGAAACACTGCCACACAATAATAACTATAAAGTTACAGCTGACAACTTGTTTTCGTCTTTTGCACTTGTAAGAAGACTCAATTCGATTGGAATCCATTATATTGGTACCATGCGAAAGAACCGACTTCAAGGATGTCCTCTTCAAAGTGATAAAGACCTCGCTAAAAATCAACGGGGGTCTTGTGATTCAGTCGTGGTAACTTTGATGAATGAATGCGTCGGTAGTAAAATGGTATGACAACCGTTGTGTGACAGTAGTTTCATCATACTGTGCAGTAGAACCCACTGATGAGGTGGGACAAGAAACAAAAAAAGTTTGTCAAGGTTAGGCGTTGACTTGGTCGATTGTTGTACATCATTGTACAAATACCACGCAGGTGGTACATGTACCTTTTTTTGGCACAGTATAATGATAGCTGTAGTAAATGTAGGCAGCAATCGCTTCAAGTCTTGTAATGGTTAATGCGGAAAGAAAGCGTGGTCGTCCCCTCGAAGATAAGAAATCACCTAAAGCACCAAAACTGGTTCGAAAAGCTCCAGTTGTGGATGTCCAAAAGGGCCGGTATGGGCATTGACCTGTCAAAGTTCAGAAGCGTGGACGTCGCAAGAACTGTCTTGACGGTTACACGGACACAACATATGAAAAGTGTAATGTCAGACTTTGTTTCAATGACAAACGTAATTGTTTCAAGTCTTTTCACATCTAAAAACTGATGATTGATGACTGTTTTGTCGGTTATTGTTGAAAATAAGTAACAATTACTGAATAAATAATGACTATGATTTTGCACATTTGTATTATTTTGTGACAGTTTGAGCCTGATGTTGCAAATATGCAACATGCCCAAATTTGGGCCCACAATTTTTTTTCGGGGGAAATAAGTATTTTTTGGGCTTCACAGTACCCAACGCATGTTTGATTTAGGAGATTAATTTTTTCGGGAATATAAAATGGGGGGGGGGGGGTCGCCCGCGTCCGACGTTCACGACTGCTTGTGGAAGCTTAAGAGGCTAAAGTTACAATCCGATCGTCTTTAAATTTATACACAGTGTTTAAAGGAGCTAAATCGCTAACATTTGGGACCTAGAAATTGACAAAAGTGGGTCGCAACGCATATAATACTGTAATATGAATGTATATAAACTGATTTACATTCAATGGTTTCCGTTTTTACTCCAATTTCAAATCAGTTATGTTTGGCGAAATAAGCCAGCAGTCTCAAGCGAGTGCAAATTTCTAGCGTCTGGTTATTCCAGACTACACACGCCGTTTGATTTGGTGCAATGTGTCTAGCCTCGTCCCTCGAGTCTCTTGATACAACTGGGCCGAAACGCATTATGGTACACGATTCGTGAACCAATGGTAAAATGTTTATTTTGTCTTAAATATTGGATATCAAAAGCCCATCTTTTTCTGGTAAGATCACAACATGAATGTTGATTTAATTTGACAAATAAATGGTGTTTTCAATGTTGAAGATTTTGGATGATAATGAGTTAGAGACTTAGCTACTTTAAGGTCATGATACGAAAAGAAGCCTATTTATTATGGCCCTTGATCACTTTGAAACATTGTGGATATTATCAGGGCTAAAAGTTAAAATCCAATTTACTACAAATTTATACACAGATTATGAGACTACGAAGTCCGAGTTACGGCCCGTGATCACTTGAGAAATATTGAAGACGCACTAGAAGCTCAAGTTAAGATTAATTTATACACAGTGTTTAAGGTCACGAGACAAACAATCGAAACAAATTGTAATGATTTTCTTATAATTACGTAAATGACAACATTGGTGTCGGTCATTATAATATATGTGATAGAACTGGTTAAACACATTCCAAATATAATTTTAACACAGAGATCACTGCAACGATAGATGCGTTATGACGATTTTAAGAAAAGGAATTGATGAACGCAAGAGGAGAACAAGGGGTTATCCTTCTATATAACTGACTGAAGTGACGAATGATAACAGATACACGGGCGAATTTCTGCTCACTAATAATTCCTTGGAAGACCAAAAGTTGTTATGCGAGGATGTGATAATTCAAAAATATAATTGAATGTCACTAGATAAGTGAAAACAAGAAAAATAGAAATAGTCCGTATATTCCGTGCAATTTTTGTGCGTCTTTGTGTCTGTTCTGCTCCGAGAAACTTTGCCCGAATAGCGGCGCTACTGGCCTACTCTTATATTTAATTCAATCAATTCTTGGATAAATGGTTAAATACCATTGTGGGTGCGTTGCATACATATTGTTAGGGTTAGTGCATTACATTGCATTGTCGGGGTTGGTGTATTATATTTCATTGTCGGCCGGGGTTGGTGCTTTACAACTTATTGATTTTGGTGCAGAGCCACGCCTAATTTTCGTGTTTATCGTATACTGGCAGCAATTCCGAATGGATCATCTTCAACTTTAGCATATTTATTTTGGGGCATGCCCCGACCACCTGGGGTTGTGTCACACCAACTTTTTGTTAATATTTAGACTGTACATTTGGCAAAACAAACCCAACACCTTGCCTTCTCTGCCTCTTGTCATATTCTAGTCATTGCAGCCATTTTATATTCTTCATTTCAAAAAGTACCCTATCAACCAAAGCAGAATTGTGGACGTATATTGCAGCGGTAGCGATGCTCTTGTATTGGCAAGTCATCAACTGTAAATCGTATTTAAAGCTGTTGAAAATCTAGATTATCTGATGACAATGAGAATTGATTACGGTATTGGTAATCTAATTAATGTCCAATTCATAATTTATGTTTAATTTAAGGCATAACGAAAGACCTGCAATTGACAGATTTAGCTCTTCCATAATGCCTGTTTAACGTTCCGTGAACAATCCAATTTGCTTAGTCCCCTCTAGACGTATTTTTTAAACAGCGGTTGCCATGCCAGTTACGCCCACATTTTGCAAGAAATGAACAGAGAACAGGCAAAATCAACAGGGCGCATCCCCCCATTGTTCCACATCTAATTTGAAAAACGAAATAAAAAACCCAAAAAAAAAACCAGTTACAAACTGATACAAAATTTACCATTATAATTTAGCATGTCGTACACATTCTGACAGTTTTAAAAATAGTGTCCGTATTAGTAAATACTATTGCATAATTTTAGGGAACTAGCCCAAATTGGGCATTCTACCTCAATTTGGGGAGTTATTGTGTCCCAAAAAGTGTGACCGGAAAAGGCATTATGACCTAAAAGCGACGAAACGATATTTATCAAACAGACAAGCTGTCTGGTTGTATGACGCCCCCAGGAAAGCGTGCGTGTGTCATAATCGTACCTCATTATGGGAAGGCCCTTGCATTAACATCGGTTATAATACCCTATAACCGAAGTAATTCGCCAACTTGGTGTATAGAGGAACAAGCAAATCAATGAATTAAGATGATTACCAGGCAAACAAAAAAAAACGTAATCGAAACAAACCTAAATTAATCTATAATAAGGCGATATAGGAAGAGGAACGGAGAATTGTTCTCTTGGGCTTTACACTGGGGTGAAAGAATGACCGTGTTCAGGTAACGGTTAACATGTAGAGAAATACCCGGTGGTTGATGGATACGCTCATGTCATGTAATTACAGGTTGCCTGGCAGTCGGCCCCGGCGAACAACGGTATCCTGGCCCGGATTGACAATATGGTTAGGGCGCAAAGCATAGGATGGTAGGTGTTGATATATCACGGAAGTGTGTATCCTACTTAGCTTTTCCATTAAAGACCACGACACGTGCACACATTAGGGACATGCAACTTAGGGTGATAAACATGGTAGTGGTGACTCCTAGTCAAAAATACGGAATTTTAAGCAAATCCATTTAAAGGGACAATAATGGGTGGTTTAACAAAGTATTCTCAACAAGATGGTCTTCATTCCAGGATGATAAGCGATGAAGATTCCTGCACCTCGGGCTATCCCAGGTCTTTCGAATAAACGCAAGTTGAAAAACACCTTTCCGCTGCACCACACCAACGTTTGAAAATCATGTGTTTGCTGTGACCGTGAGACGTCGTTTAGGCGAATGGTAAACCTGAAGATCCACACGATCCACCGACGATCAGTGGCTTCAGGATGTCTTACCACCCCGAGGATTATGGATAAGTCACCAAACCATCCTCTAGGACATGGGTTCCCAACCTTTTTTTGGGTGGCGATCCCATTCCAGACCCAGGACCAGATCGCGACCCCTCGAAGAGAGAGAGAAATGGGGTTTAACGTCCACTCTACACAAACTAGGTCATTTCAGGACTAACATATGGCTTAATTTTATTTCAATAATTCGCTTGCGCATAGGGTCTTTAGCAGTGGGAGGAAACCGGAGGACCCGGAGAAAACCCACGAGGTTGGACAGGCGACCCTACTCCTTGTCACGTACAACCGGGGATTCGAAACTACGCCAGTCGATTCAATTACAGACTTTATGATACAGCGCACGCACGCAAACCATTCAGCCATCCAACCCCCCACCCCTTGAAGAACAAAGTCACATTTTACAATGATAGACCGATGATACAAATCGATTAGCAATGTGGCAAGAGCTGTATAGATCACACGTTCCCGGAGCAACGGCCGCGGTTTTACAACTTCCTCTCCATTGCCAGAATTGCCTGAAATTCCCGAACTTTTAGCTACGTTATTTCCCTTTACTGCAGACACGTGAACAATAACGTTGTCCAATCAGAGGTCGTGATACAAACACATTTCCAAATACAAACATTGCGACCTCCACCAAAAAATGAATAGATAATTGAAAACTCACGGAATAGCAATCGAAACTGTTTTAAGAGACTAGAGACGTATTTATTTGCCTGAAAATTGGCAGCGGCAAGTCTCTTTGTTTTGGAAATTTCCAGCAACCTTGCCATTGAACGAACCTTGAACTTTTTAACTCGATTATCACAGGTAGATATTTCAGTTGGAAAGCGCGAGACTTGGTATTCGCGATGATATTTTCTATCGAGGAATCTGAGAGGTCTAGAGCTGAGTCCTAGACCAATCGAAATTAATGACGAAAATTGTAGAGTGTTACGTGAAGGCCTTGATAAGAAGTACGGAGTTAAAGCGAGATCAAGCCTTCTATTGAAGGTGTATAGATAGATTACATGAAAAGATAGCAATTTTTTTAAAGTTCTCAGACTAGTCCGCGACCCCACAAAAAGTGCTCGCGACCCACCCAGAGGTTGGGAAACCCGCTCTAGGAACTCAGAGGAAGTCGTGAAAGCCATAATGGATGAAGTGTCTGTTCTTGAACTGAGGGGCAGTGGTATCGGGAATGGGAGTTACCAAAAGCACGCACATGCCCTCCAGACCTGGACTTTTATAGACCTGACGCTGACGAATATTCACACAATGCAGGGAAACACCAACGCGGGCGCCTTTTCGGTCAAGGTTATGATGGATGCTGCGGATTCAGGCCACAACAAATCTATTTACGCCCTGGTTAGAAGGCTCGTTAGCCTTAAGATTAACAAGACTGGAAATGAGCCAACGGTAGACCCAAGAGGTAGGGAGAACAGAAGTCGGCAAAATTAAAGAAAATGCGCCAAAGATGCTAGGGATAGAGGCACGATTTATCGGTCATGCGCAATCATGTCGGTTTAACTTGAATTAGATGCCGAAAACCAATAGCATGCAACTTACGCCCCTACCAACTCCATCGGTGATAAAGAAGACGCAGAAACGAGTAAAGCTAAACCGAAGAGGGTGGGAAAGGGGGACACTGTTGTGGTAACAATGAAAAGAGCATTAATGGTGTAAGACGCCGAGTTTCCGATCTTTTAAGCTGTTAGAGATGCGACGTCATGCCCCCTTCCCCACCTGGACAACGTGTTTGGGGGGACAGTGAAGTCGTAGAGTTTGGGTCATCGTCTTCGCTGGAGTGACCTCCTTTGAACTGGAGGACTATGAATGCCACAGGGATGTTGGCTGCTTGTAATGAACGAAGAACTCGCCGGAAACATCAAGGTAATATATGTATAATATACTGAGAGAAATGGCACTGGGAAAATATGTGTCCATGACCCTGGCTATGTTGAAAAGCGCTGCAGATCAGAAACGTCAGAACACAGACGATTGCATTAACACAATAGATGCCGTAAGCACATAAGGAATACAGGACGATTCAGTTTACATTAAGAAATTGGCGTTTAAAATGTTTTTATGTTCGTGCTAAGTTATTTAAAGGTCAACAGTGCCAAATTCGAGATGATTTTAAAAAACAAAAAAACAAAAAACAACAGCGGCTGCCAGGCAGGATACGCCCACATTTTGCAAGAGATGAATAGAGAACAAGCTAAAAAAAGCCGGGATTTTTTGTACAATCAGGGGCAATAATCCAGAAAGTTATGGTCTGAAATGCGCAAATATCAAAAGGGACTGGGATCTTTGGGATATAAAGATGTGTTTTAAAGTTACAATTTCATATTTTTTAAAATGTATTAAAATAAAGCCCTAAAATAGATGGTATCTATAAACAGCTTTACCTTGTTAAGGAATAATCCTATATTTAACAATTGCCAGTTGAGAAATTGGTAAAAATATCATTTTCAACTTCAAATTCAAACGTTTGAAAATAGCTATTCAATGGTGGGGGATAGGAAAACAAGGGAGGTAATTGTGTTATTTCCGGTGTGAGAAAGATAACTTATGATCGTATAATAGTGAGTTGACAAACTTTTGAGCAAAAGACATAGACAAAATTATGTTTTTGACTTCCTTAGAAAAAATATAAAATTGTAACTTTTAAGTTTCATCAAAATCGGATAAAAATTGTGACCTCTAGAGGGTCCACAACCTTCGTGTTGCATACCTTTACACAATTTGCGTACAAAGAGCGGACATTTTGTCGGGCAGTTTCATTTTGATTTTCCCGAAATTCGAATTCAACATTCATTATGGTGAAATAGTGATATATTTAAACGGTTTTTAAAATCCGAACTCAATCAAAATTACGGTGTAACGGTGATATATTCGAACGTTTTTTTTTAATCGGTTGTGACCTCTATATGGATCACAAGCTAAAAATGTGGTATTTCGTAGAATCAGGGGATTAATTCAGGAAGTTATGATCCTATACGCGCCAATATCTTTGGGTTGGTTATAAACATTTATTTTATGATCAGTAGTGGAATACCGCGTTTTATCAGTGAAATAAAAGTGTTATTCGACTGGCTAGCAGTGAAATAAAACTTGTTATTTCACTGGCCGCCGGGACTACTTTACCCAACTGCGCGACGGTCACAACTCACCACGCACGGTCACTGGTTCAAGTCGTTGAGTCGACCTCATGTAAGTGTTGTTGTCAAGACTCGTGGCATGATTTTACATCGCTCGACTTACATGTATTTCAATAAACACATCGATATCAGTAAAAGTAACATGTCCTGAAAATAGTAATAATCCACACATTCACAAACGCCCAGTAAAACACTTTTTAGTGACAAAATTATGAAAACAATATGGCCGACACGCCGACTTGTCGATCGTTACATTCTCAAAGGTATTCATACACCAGACGCAGATAAAGATGTAAAGCGGTCTAACCCCCCGCGTTGTCCAAGCGGACAAAGTAGTCCATGTTGTTTTTACCTAAAATGATTGTAAAATCATAAAATAAATAGAACATTTGCGGTGAATAACATATTTTATTCCATCTCTAGCATTCGTGAAAATATAAACGTTTTCTTGCTTAGAGATGAAATAAAATATGTTATTCACTCTAAAACGACAAATATCCTCTATATATTTCAAGTTTCATCAAAATCGGATCAAAATTGTGACCTCTAGAGGGTCCACAACTTTGATATATCCGATGTTATACACTATTTGCGTACGAGAGGCGGCCATTTTGTCCGGCAGTTTTAGTCCGATTTTCACGAAATTCGAACTCGGCCAAAATTACAGTGTAACGGTGATACATGTGAACGTTTTTATAAATCGGATAATAATTCCGGCCTCTAGAGGGCTTGAAGCTAAAAACGCGATTTTTCGTACAATCAGGGACCATAATTCAGGAAGTTACGATCCGCCCTTGTAGCAGTTTCAAATTTAGTGTGATGTTGGCCTAAATATCATCCCAGCGCCGTGTTCTCCGAACGTAGTGATGGAATTGCTATAGAAAAACCAGTGGTCTACTACGCTGTTAATGGTAAAGGCTTGTAGGAGGAATCACAATAACATTGTTCACAATACGTTACACATGTATGTTCTCTCTGCCTTGGCTAGCAATAAACTATTCAAATAGATACTTGTGGACTCGCAGTCACTCAACATTCTGTTTATGCTATTAAGAGGGCAGCCAAAGACGGTAAAATGAATCCGCTTAACGTGATTAATTCAACTCCAAAAAGATTGGCGGTAATAAATAGGAAACCTACAGAATATATTCTAATTAGGCAGTAAATTTTACTTTTGATAATTACTTACTTCTAAGATATTTAAAATGAATTTAAATGTTTTGTGGAAATACAATATAATTTTAGATCATATTATTAACTTTACCATTTAGACAGGTTCCTCTGGTAAAACATGGACACTTTACACAAACATCCTCCGCGGCACAATCTTGAGCCCAATTCTGAATAGCAAGCAACATTCTCCTAAGGCTACAAATTAACTTGTTAAATCATTGTCACCGGTAATAATGGTTTTTATTAACACAAGGTATCCATTGATTTCCAATAATGTGGTAATCATGTCCACGCATTATATTGGCAACACTGAAAAAAATTGGGGCGTTAAGCGGAAGTAACAACTGACCCCCTGTGTTACTAGGTTGTACCAGATAATTACAACCCTTATGCGACCACCATAACATATTCAGATAACAAGAAGTCTGTCTGTTGGGAGAGAACGTCTACTTTAAAACCCATTTAGTTCTTTTTTTTAAATAATGACTCTTAGAATTACAAATTACTTCATAATGGTAAAATAAATGTATAGTTTAATTTCTTCGTCAGAAAACACTTCAGCTTTTGCTGATGAAGCGACTATAATCGCACTTTTGTATCTGAGATGCATTGTTTTAATGCGTCCGATGTGTTTTATTACATGTTATTGTCCAACTTTATTTTGTACAAAAGTGTCTGTAACGAAAGGCCATTAAACTCATATGCCATACATCGTCTTCTGTCGCAGGGGATGGATATAACGAGATTTTAAATTAGAGTAGCTATTACATGTCTGATACCTTTTGATACCAGTTTTTAGAGGTTGGAAAGAAGCTAGTCCGGATTATGTGCCTAGTGACTGATATAACTACCATGTGAAGAATATAATTCTTTTCAAACTTATCACTATTTGGAATTAAAGTAAAATTTTGAAATTAAATTCATCCAAATCATGCCAGTTGCTCGTATTATCAAGCTGCAAATTTTAAATAGCTTGAAATTATAAAACAAATCCAGAAAGTAAGTTAGGTTAAATGTTGTTGAATACTAAGCCCGGTAACGGATAAGTATTAAAAATCATTTTAAGAAATGGCAGGGTAAATGTTCTTGTATACTAGCGCGATAAGTATGTAGAATCATTTTAAACGTATTTCTGTGCTTGTTCGGTTACGGCTACATATTTTAAGATCAAGCAAAACGATACGAGAATTCAGTTGAGGTTTCTGGAATAGGAGTCCTACTGTTTTCACTATGCAATTCCCAACATCACAAAATATACTAAACAGGCAAGAAAACAACCCCCCCCCCCCCCAAAAAAAAAAAACAAAAAAAAAAACGTCAGTACGATTTCAAAATCAGAGAGGCATTTTAATCAAATCATTCTAGAAAACGACTTACTAAATAGATCAAAGCAATTTTTTGTGAACAGTATATTATCACATTAGTGATTAATTCATCACAATTCCAAGATATTACGAGAAGGTTTAGAGTATGTACACATCAGTATCTGGTGTGTTCACAGTGTTGGTGGCCCGAAAGCGTTGGTGAAACCTGTTAATAGCCCGAACGTTGATCTGGAAGTGATTGGCAACGGCTTGGGCAGTGTGGCCAGCGTCGAGTCTTCCAAGCGCCAAGTACCTGAGCTGTCGTGGGTTGTGGCATGCTGCTGACGTTGTAGTTTGCATTTTATAGGGCTGGTCCCGGTGAACAGCGCGTGCGGCATGAGTTACACGAAAATCATGGAGAACACATTATCATCTCAGAAGAGAGGTTCCGTTTTTGAGAATATTTCCTGGGTTCAATTATGTATTAGGGAAGGAGCCTTATGCCCAGGTAAAGTTGGAGATGTGGTCACAAATATACAATAAAAATTGATATGGAGAAGAGTAGACTGGCAAAGTGTGCTCTTCAGTGATGAGAGTCGCTTTCATCTTTATCACGCTGATGGCCGTCAACGTGTGTGGAGACGTCTTGGGGAACGTCTTGCAGACTGCTGTTTTTAAAACGAATCGATGGGGTGGGGGAAGTGTAATGGTGTGGGGAGGCTTCACATTTCATCACCGGATAGCCCTACACATTTGCAGGGGTCGCGTTAATGCTGTAGCCTACCGTGATGATGTCTTGCAACCAATTGTTGTTCCGATGTTTCGAGCGCACCCACAACTTCAGCACTTCCAACAGGATAATGCACGTCCGCATACCGCCCGTTTTAGTATGGACTACCTGGCTGCTAACAACATCAATGTCTTGAACTGGCCAGCCATGTCTCCGGACATGGCACCGATAGAACATGTCTGGGATGAGATTGGGCGCCGTCTGTATCGGAGACCACAGATGCACACCATTGCTGCTTTAGAAGCTGCTCTTGTCCAAGAATTGAACAATTTGCCCCAGGCCTTCTTTCACAGCGTGCGTAAGAGCCCGTGGAGTACACACGCGCTACTGACATCTGTGTCGTACTTTTGGATTTGACCCCTCTGACTTTGTACCGTTGATTACAGATTAAACATCCATAAGTGTACAAATGTGTTGTTATTGATGTGTTCCCATTTGAATATCGTTCAAAATATGAAGCAAAATAAATAAGATATGTTTACAGGATCATTTTGTTATACTAAAAACTAAGTGATGCGTTTTCCATGGCGCTCAGTATACATTTATATTACATTAGTATATGCGTTGTGACGCAATTGTGTCCATTTCTAGGTCCCAAATATTAGCGACTTGGCTCCTTTAAGTTCATGTCCTGTATTAAAATTATTGTTAGTGGGGATTTTACTTGGAACTCTGGATTTAAGTCGTAAAAGTTCTTGTAAGAGACGTCTGGTCTTAGTTTAAGACTGGACTATAGCGAGATGGAAAAGGATTTAAACTCCATTGATTGAAAACACAGTCCTTGTCTTGTTTGATTTGTGTGAGTAGTAAATAGACGTGGTTATAGAACTGCTTGGATAGATATATATCTTTGATCATGACACAGCCGTTGTATATGGATTAACATGGTGTTCTGATATAATCAATTTTGTTTTAAACTTTTTAGTGGTATGTAGAGCTTGCCCAATGATCATAATCATATACCAGACCAACTCAATTCAGCACTTCATGTTTACCAATACCAACAGGCTCTAGATGTAAATAAAAAATAGTTATGGGTGGGTCTAATACAATTAAACCAAATGGATCTGATTCGTCCAGTGCATGTGACTATTTAAATGACACCAAATCCATTACACATCGAAAATAAACTTAACATTTTATTAGGGGTGACAGTAACTCCTGTATTAGAACACGTTTTTTAAAACTAGTGAATGTATTCAAGGTCCTGGTAGAAACATTTTATACCGACTTTTCGCTCAATCTAATTTCAAACCAACGTCGGTTTTGTTTGGTGGATACGGTTTTGACAACAATTTGTAAGGCACACGGAGCTGATTTCGGAGTAAAGTAAGGAAAAGGTGTGTCATCTGTGTTTTACCTTTATATAATATCTAATGATATCGAATCGGTTTTAGACGAGTTATTTGATAATGAATTTGATAATCTCGTTTACAAGTAAGAGAATTAGGACATAATATTTATCCCGAGCTAAATCTAATTTTAGAAAGTTTGTCCATCTCAAGGACGCCCGTGCTTATGATGTGAATAATATGGGTAAATTTGACTATATGAAAAAAACATTTGATAATCTTGTTTACAATTAAGGGACTTGGGACATAATACACTATTTTAATGTCAATACTCCTTTAAATCGTACCCCCGCGTGTTATCATGTAAACGAAAATTTCAATTTCAACACTTTCTTGCCCAATCGCGGTTACACCTTACGGGCAAAACGATAAAAGTTGGGAACAGCTATTATCTCTCTATTTATTGGTCGGTGTCATCTCAAGCACATTTAAATAGCAAAATAAAGGCACTTGTTTTTTTAGCCCCCCCCCCCCCGCCCATTTCAGGTGTTGGGACAATTTTTGTCACTTTACCTTGCCATTAAATATACATTATGCACGAGTTAAATCTGCCTATGGCAGGTCCTTCTGTCGGCCTCAAATTAGTCATTTATTCAAATGACAGTCCCAAAATCCACTCGGTAGACTGTCGGGTGGTCGTGATTTTTAATGTATTGAAACACCATTTAATAATTTAATTTAAAAATGGATAACAGAGAATTCGTTTATTATCGTAGCAATGAAAATCGAGACTTAACTTAATAACTTGCTCAGAACAACTTAATTTGAATAAATTTTCAATGTTTGTATATGTCATTAAATTTTTTTTTAACTATTATAGCAAGAACGGTCAGCTCGTTATTCAAATCTTACATAATTGATCTTTAATGATGTTTTTAAAAATTAGTTTTAAAATGTCTTTAAGGAATTAGAAAAGGGGCTATTACTTTCTTTCAATTTCCGTTACATCTCTCATGCAAGAAATAAATTAGTCCAGACCTTTAGATCTTTGGGATTCATCTCTTACGACAATTCGTTATTGGATAAACTCATCACGTAACTCGAATAAAAAGCGCCCACTTGAACAAATTACACCATAATATAACGGCATTATGTCGTTTAAATGACCATTAGCGTTCTAGAATTTGATTACGTTGCGCATGACAAATCATTTTGCATTTCCGTTTAGCTGTGTTTTAAAAATCATTAAATTGACTTTGGGGTCACACGACATGAAGTGTTTGTACAAACTTAATGGTAACAGGGATCATTTTAAAGCATAATAATATTATACTGTCTAGTGTTAAGCAAATGCTTGGATGAGTTCCGGTTGGTAATTAGAATTAGCTCTCTGACCTTCATTGCAAGGCAAAATTGTAATTGTCAAGGACGTAAGTTTTGCCCGCAAAATAAGTCTGGCCTTTGCCTTATAAATACAGACGACAGGCGTCACATCAAGTAAAGCGATACCACTTGCGGTGACACTATGGTTGCGCATTTGGCGTGGACGTTGCGTAGCAAACTGTTTCCTATAGGTAATGCAAAAGCCTTCTGTTTACTCTGGACAAAATGATCCATCTTTCAGGTCACGTCCTGTATAGTTTAAATAGGATGTAATACAAACTAGTCAGGGCGCAATTGGTGTCGGTTTCTCATTTTACGCCTCCGCGTACTACAGGGCCGTATGTAGGATTTTAAAAGTGGGGGTGCAGCAGAGTGGTGGGGCGCCATGGCCTCCACGTATGTGATATAAGAAAGTTTCGATCAGGGCAAACGAACCCATTGGCGTGTGGGTGCCCTTAGAACCGATCGACTTATCAGTGCCTTAAGAGCATCACTGTGTGATCATAATCAAGTGTATTATTTTATAATTGAAAGATTGTCAAATAATTTTTGCTTTTTTGGGATGGGTTGGGGGGCGCAATTTCTCGGGGCGCCTTATTTTTCTGCACCCCCGCTAAATACGGCCCTGGCGTACTATTTAATGTTACGTACCAATGCAGACTAAATGCGAAGTAATTTCTATCCAGATACGTCACACTAAATAGGAAGCAGTTTTAACTAGATGCTGCAAACAATTTTATGTTTATAATAATTTTTAAAAAAATAGTATTAAAATTGAATTTGCAGAAGAAAAAAAAGGTTAATATTTAATGAAAACAGAGCACACGACTTACGACCCCCCACCTCCCCATACGTACAAGGTAAACAAACACAACACATATTTATTATGGACTATTATTGGTGATTTTATTAGAAAATAAGACGAGACCAGGCCCCGATTTCTCAATACATTCTCAAGAATTAAGCTAAGAATTTCACTCATTATGGGAAATATCTTTGATCCAATAACAAAACCCAACACATAGTTTCTTATTGGTGCATCAAAACAACGAAATGCTTGTAAAGGGCTATATTTTAGTTAAAGTGGTAATGCTTTGTTCTACTCCACTAACCTCTGGGTCCATTCATGGGGGAGACACATAGTCAAATTATCCGCCCTTGATACTTGTGCTATATTTATCGACCAATCGAGTGGGCGAAGGGAAGTAACTCGCATTTTATTTCAGCAAAGGTCATTGTGGTGAACGTAAACAATGACGATAAGACTGGTATGTTAACTTTTTGGGGGGATTGGTTCGTAGATCAACCTACGATCAAGGGCAGATTAGTGGAATAGGATGGAAAGATAGCACTGGGGATGAGGTCTGGTTATTGCGGGTGGGAGGATTAACCCAATACTACCTCAATATCACCACATACTACCCAACACTACAACATAATAATGGTCATATCATTTAATTTTTTTTCAAAAATAGAGTTATATCGAGGGAAATGTACTTCAAATGTGATACTGATGTTTGGCTGTTCCATTTTCCTCCCAATATCACCCAAAACAAGCAAATAATAACCCAATACTACTAAAATTCTCATCAAATACTACCCAATATGATCAAACAACAACTTAATAGTGTCAAATAACAGCACATTAGTCTAATTACTGCAACGACTTTCGATATTTTGCAGAAAATTGAAATGTTTACCCAGTTATCTCCCTTTACAGTCGATAAATAGATTTTCGACATTTGCATCTCTGTCGATTTCTTTGATGATCGAACAAAACAAAACCTCATTACCCAATCAATCTTAATCCCGTTGATTAATTCTTATATGTGAAATAGCTTTATTTAACGTCCGCTTCCACCGAGGTGATATCACAGACAATAACATGTTATGTATACATGGTGCAATATTTTACAATGAAAATTAATCGGGTAGAATTTATATACGAGTAGAGCATTACACAATTGTAATGAACATGTGCAATTTCGTTAATTTTAAAAGAAAACATCGAACATTAAGTAAATATGCAATAACTCAATAGTTGGCATAACTATATCGGGGACATCTGATCTGTAATAACTTTTTGTTAAAGTCACCGTTTGACGATACCCATGGAGGGGTTGAAATAGTTTGTCGTCTTGGAAACCAACTGAATAGCAATCTAAAATTTATTTATCGGTTGAAAATGCAGATAATTGCATACAAATTTGAATTTTCTGCAAATTATCGAATGTTCGTTGCAGTAATTATACTAATGTGCTGTTATTTGACAATATAAGGTTGTTATTTGATAATATTGAGTAGTTTTTGGTAGTATTGGGTTATTATTTACTTGTTTTGGTTGATATAGGGAGCCAAATGGAACAGCCAGACATTGGTATCACATTTGAAGTACATTTCACGCGTGTTACTCTCTATTTTTGAAAAAAAAAATCAAATGATATGTCCATTATGTATCATTATGTTGTAGTATGTGGTGATATAGAGGTGGTATTGGGTAAATCGTCCCGCCGGGTTATTGCAGACTAGTATGTAAACTTTTTTTTTGATTGGTTCGTAGAATCAACCTAAGACATTGGTTCGTAGAATAACCCTAAGATCAAGGACAGATAATTTAAATTCGTGAATGGACCCAGGGATTAGTGGAGTGATGATTAACGTAGTCGTGAGTAGTGTGAGACATTGAGATTGGAATTTCGAATGAAAATAAATCCGATGACGAAGGCCAAAACACTTAATATAATAGCAATTTCTGGTCACCGCAGTATCATCGAAAACGGCAATTAAAGTCCGTACAAAACTAAAGACTTATTTGTGCAAACTATAAACGCCTTGACGATTTTTTAACTGACGAATTGTACTTCACACTGATTTAAGCAAGATCGACTCGTGACCAAACATGTTTATGAGACCCAAGTAAGGGAGGAAAGGGGAAATATCGATATGAATAACATTTAATTAGGAAGTCAACAGAATGCAAATTTTAGCTCGAAGACTTTGTAGACCCCATTAAAATCAAATTCTTTACAAAAAATGCGAATTACTACTCCCCAATGAATTGCGTTTGGATCTTTCTTGTTAAAATATATCTTCTAGTCATAATTGATTATCGGACAAGCCGTGTTTAATTTAAATCTCGTAAATTCAATTATTGTAGCTGGAAGTCACTTGATCTACTGTGCTGTCGTATTAACTGTCGGCATGATCGTATTTTGTTATTAATTCTTGCGATCGAAATGATGCTCGGGAAAAAGAAATTACAATTCCTGCGTGTCCAATTATTGCAAGAGAACCCTGATACAAGTTCAAAAAAGGAAATGATATGGGGTTTAACGTCCTACTGTTGTTCAAAACGAAATATATATACTATATGTTTTAAGATGGTTACTTATGCAGGCAGGCTTATGTAAGCGTTCTTGCGAAGGACTGGCAAGTAACATAATAATCATTAAATTGTGGGAGCTTTACAATTATAATAATTATTTATTGACGAATGATATATATCGCAGTGCCTACAAAACATGAATATGCTACAACGAAAGCTTAGAGATATATTATGAGAGATTGGATAAAGAGCTGTCAGTTCTCAATATAATAGTTAACTAGATAATGTGAAGGGAATTTGCTGAAAATTTCAGTCAAATTGATCCACTGTGAATCGAGATTTTAGCGATTGATTTTTTTCGGTTTAGCCTCGATCATCATTACTAAAGTCAGGAAGATAAAAAAACCAGTCTCGATTATCCATTTAATGATTAAATTATGAATGAAAGTCGAACAGGAAATCGGAACCTAATCCAATAAACATCGCAGGCTAGCGATGCCATCGAGAGTTGATTATGGTCTGGATAAGTGAATTAATGTCTAATTAATAATTTAGATAACATTTTAGGCCTAAAGAAAGACCTGCAATAGGTAGATTTAGCTCTTACATAATGTATGCTTAATAATGTCATTTTAACTATGTATATACACCCCTTGGGTTTTTTGGTATATATTATAGGTTTTAAATAGGCTAACCCTTTCCCCAGTCAGTCATCCCGAATAAAAAATAGTGTTTAAAAAAATAATAATGCCTGGAATGGAATAGTTAATAACTATATTATAATAATACAGATCTATATTTCGTTAAATATACTTTCGATGGCCTCCAGCAAGAGGTCATGTCAGAGTTCATTTGAGAGACTTTTGACCCTATGACTTCAGTCATTCCATTAACCTATCGGCATCGATGTTGAAAGTGCATATGCCATTTTGTTTAAGATCGTTAACAGCTTGCCCGCCAGTTTTTATACGCAAACATTTTCATGTGGACGTATATTGTCGGCGCCCCTATCCGCCTGGACGTCCGTCCGCACACAATTGTTTGTGAACAGTCTACAGGTCACAATTTTTATCCGATTTCAATGAAACTTGAAATATAGGTTTATCACCCTAAGATCTCGGTTCCTTTCGGTATTGGCCTGTATCGGACTGTAACTTCATGGATTATGGCCCCTGATTGTACGAAAAATCACGTTTTTAGCTTGTGAACACTGTAGAGGTCACAAATTTTATCTGATTTAGTTTAAACTTGAAATGTATGATTATAACCCAAAGATCTCGGTTCCTTGCGATATTCGTGCATATCGGAACGTAACTTCCTGAATTATGGCCTCTGATTGTACGAAAAATCACGTTTTTAGGTTGTGGACCCTATAGAGGTCGTAATTTTTATCCGATTTAAAAAGCCGTATTATTATATCACCGTTAAACCCTAAGGACGACTGAGTTTGAATTTCGTGAAAATCTGCCCAAAAGTGACAGACAAAATGGCCGCTCTTCGTTCTCAAATAGCGTAAAAATATGGTATATCAAGGTTGTGGACCCTATAGAGGTCACATTCTTAATCCTATTTTGATGAATCTTGAAATGTAAGTTTATAACCCAAAGATCTCGATTCCTTTCGATATTCGCGCATATCGGAACGTAACTTCCTGAATTATGGCCCCATGATTGTACGAAAAATTGCGATTTAGCTTGTGGACCCAAGAGAGGTCATAAATTTTATCCGATTGAGAAAAACTTATTATTATATCACCGTTACACCCTAAGGATGACTGAGTTCGAATTTCGTGAAAATCGACCCAAAACTGACAGACAAAATGGCCGCCCTTCGTTCTCAAATAGCGTAAAAATATGGTATATCAAGGTTGTGGACCCTATAGAGGTCACAATTTTTATCCGATTGTGATGAAACTTGAAATGTAAGTTTATAACCCAAAGATCTCGGTTCCTTTCCATACTCGCGCATATCGGACAGTAACTTCCTGAATTATGGCCCCTGATTGTACGAAAGATCACTTTCTTTTTAGCTTGTTCTCTATCCATCTCTCGAAAATGTGGGCGTATCCTGCCTGGCAGCCGCTGGGTTTTTTTTAAAAAAAAAAAACAAAACATTATGATAATGAGGTATAACATTTTTGAAGTTCCGTGGCTCCTTTATTTATTAGATACAATTTTAGAATAATTAAAACTTATCTAACATATTGTTTGAGCTATCCATTAACAATTGTTAATTTTCAAACATGTGACATTTTTTTGCAATATTACTTCTCTACTATTGCATGAAATTGTCTTTCCAATACCCTTTATAGTCTACACTGGAATGATACATTTCGAAGCATGGAATATCGCATAGCGGGTGGTTTCGCACAGAAGTTTTGCACCGTCTCTGGGTCTGCTTTCGGTGTACGTACTTGTTATTTACAAAAATGGTACAAACTCCACAGTCAGGCCTTTGTTTATCTGGTGTCCGCCCATCCTACGTGGAGCATCTACTGCAGCTGGCCTACGACACGCCGATATCCAACTAGTAAACCTTGGGGAAACTTTCCGTTGAAAATTCCGGTTATCTAATCTGTCCACAGCAGCAACAGAAGTTTTATAAATCACATACGCATTGCTCACTGCTGTAACCAATAGGTGGAAGAACGCCTTTTTTCACCACTTGACGGATCTATGGCTAATAATAAAATAAGATTTCGGCTGATCCGAGCCATCCACACTCCTCACGGCAACCGGCTTTTGAATCTCCCTATGACCATTTGGGTCTTGACCCCTAGCACGTATCCTCTTTGCCATTAGGTTGTCACGGTCTATGGTGGGCAAGAGACATACTGATACTGGTCTCATGTCAAACCACCCTACTGCCGTCATGATAACGAAAGAGGTGACAGTTCCTCTAGTCTTCTCTTGGGCGTCATTTTATTGAAAGGACGTAAATCCTTTGGATTCCTTTTCATGTTACACTGTGTTGTGCTACGTGCACCAATGTTCTTGTTCTGGAGTTCTTGGAAAAGTTTCATACTGGTGATAAGACTATCTCAAAAGAATTCCTGTCCTGGTACCATATCTGAGCTAAGATCGTTCACATCTTCATATACAAGATTCTCTGTTCTAGCATTGTCTTTTCCCTACATATAAACGTCATTGATGAACAGGACTTGTTATTGCGCCTGCCAAATCCCAGCTTCTCAGCCCCCATTTGATCGGTTTTGATTTCATATACTGTATCATAGTATATCGTCCTTCGAACTTCACCATGCAATCATCAACGCTCATTTGCTTCCCCATATGGAAAGCATCATTCCAAGCTTATACAAGGCTGTTGATCAATGAAAAAAACTCATGATCCTTTCGAATCGGTTCCTGCTCATGATATTTCTGAAACCCGGCTTATAGAGTATAGTGGGTCAGTTCCCCAATGAACCGGATAAAAACCTGTAGCCGTCAGGCCCATTAGACTAAATAATCGATAAGAATATATTCATTTCTCTTGTAGTGACATCATACCAGTCGTTCAGCCCCGGTGAAGCAACATTTTCTGGTTTGGTTTAGCTGCGAACGGTCTGTAACACCTATTTGTTTCAACCACTAAAGTTTTAATAACTCTTATCAGGAAAAGTTTTACGGAAGAAGTCAACGGGTTTATACCCCTGTGTGTTCACTTTAGGGAAAGGTCACTGGTAGGGTGGAAGCCAGTCCAGGCCATGTTCGCCAACATTACTCCAAAAATCGTCACCATCATTCACATTAGCTGTGACATTCGCCTATCTTGCAACTCTACCACCATCACCACCACGGACTCGATCTTGTCCCCCCTGTCCCCTGCCTCTCTCTGACTATAACCCTTCCGCTACAGCGGCAGGCAGTTGGGTAGCATCCTGCACAGGGCCAACAAAACCATCTGCACTGCCACTGTTAATTCTACCAGGGCATGTTGCGACAGCAGCATGAAGGCCTAAAACGTCATCATGTAGATTATCATTGTCTTCAGTTTCTAATATGATGTAAGGACGATATACATGTATATACCAAGGTAAAATACACCCGTAACTACTTTAATGAAAAGTTTTAAATAATACCATAACGAACATAAAACATTGTCAAATTGATGAACACTATTTATACACTTTGATAGACATATCAAAATGTCAATACAGAATCGTAAGAAGCGATCTAAGCCAGACACTAGTAGCTCATCATCAACGACCATAAATGATTTTCTGGTCACAATATACACGGGAAAGGAATCAATTCGCTCATTTTGTCGTGAAGATCTTAAACGTGAACTGTCAAAGCATTTTAAAGAATGCATACTGAAACAAATACAACCTCTCTACGATAAAATATCAGAACTCGAAGGTGATGTTGATGAGACGAACGTGTCTGAAAATAGCCGGCGCCAAAGAGGAAAATACTGATGTTTTAGCCCTTGATCTAATAAATCAGCATATTATACTGAAGGGTGAGAAGCTTTCTTTATCTAATATTGGACGTACACATAGAGTAGAGTCGAAGAGCTTATACCTCAACGTGACATCATCATCAGGTTTGTTAGCTACAGGGACGGAGCTGCTGTGTATGCAAACAAGAAAAATTTGAAATCCTACAACAAAGCCCGTAATACAAATGAAGCCCTAACCAGAAAGAGGGCCATTCTTTACAAAAAAGTGAGAGATTTGTTCTAAAGAAAAGAAATCAAGCAATGTTTGACTTATGACAGAATTTACATAAGATCTTTAGCTGATGATAGAAACATTCACATTACATTTATCATGTTTATAAAGTAAGCTGATGTAAATTTCATCAATTCAATGTATTATTGAAAACCTATTTTTTGATCATATAGTATATCCATCTACCTTTTGTCTATCAACCTAGACCCTACTTAAATATAAAAATTTGATGTTAATTATTTTACCATTATTTGATCTCTTAACATAGGAGTAGGGTCGCCTGTCCAACCCGGTGGGTGTTCCCCGGGCCCTCCCACAGCTAAAGACCCCTACGCACAAGCGAATTATTGTAATAAACTTGAATCATGTTAGTCCCGAAATGACCTAGTTTGTTCCGAGTGGACGTGAATCCCCATTTCCTTCCCTCTCTTTAACTTTTGGTTATTTAAGATCAAGAATTTACCATAAAAGTGGGTGTGGTATTCATACAAATCAATTAGTGCTATCATCTCCCATGGCAAGTTTCGAGAAAATCCGTGAGGAGCTGCGACCCTTACAAGTTTAGAATAAAATAATATCCTATAAGTGGGCTTGGCATATCCACCTGGGTTTAGGGAATAATAATGACGCAAAAATGAATCAAGCTGCGTTAAGAACTGTGAGTTTTAACAGGCATACAACTAGCTCAAGCTTCGAGAAGATCAGTCAAAAATTGTGGCCTTTGGTGATTATCAAGACTTTGAAACAGGCGCCATAACTTTGTACCTAATAGATCAGGTGAACCCAAAAGAATAAGGACCATACTTTGCGGAAAAGGATTTTCAAAATCTGGACGCATGCATGTGCTGTCATCGTTTTTTTTCGCCTTGCAACTATAAATTAATAGGGCTACATGTGCATCTGTATAAACATAAATTGACATCTTTCATAAATACAGTGATATTTGCAATGTCATGAATATGTTATGACAGAAATTGAATATTTTTATCATTGATTATACCTTGGCCAGAGGCCTCTTGGTTAATCAAATTCGTTATAGAGTTATTAGGTAAAATTAATTTGGAATTTATTTCAGGAGTGATAAATTGCCCGAATGCAGTTGCGCAAATATCTAACATCTTTGGTTAAAATTAGTCTATTCGTGGCATTCTTTTATCAGTTTCACGGCTCAGTGAATTATTTCATTATCAGACACCAGTTACAATATAATGTGCTATAAACCTGAATAATGCGATCATTTGGTTACTTCTTATAGCAGTTAAAATTGGTTTTCTTGAAACAAGAGAGTCATTCACATCCATACTTTACATGTCCTCTGGAAGTCACTCGTGTATTAAAACAGGATTTTGTTGACGACAGTCGTATATATCCCAAACACGCTATAAATGGAATAATAAATTGTGAAGATTAATTGTTATGCACGGTGGGAATGAATAACAACGCGGTCTTTAAAACTTGAAAGCAAAATACAACCATCCAGACTTAAAACGTGTACATGGTAAACGGGCATAAAGCAAAACCAGCCAACATTGAGGATGATGTCCCCCGTCCAAATTCCAAAATAAATATATGAGACATATTAATCACTTAAACATGTATATTCTTTGAGAAGTATCGAGCAATCAAACTGATTAACTATACTTATTCTAGGCAGAAAATGTTCGCGATCAAACTCAGGCAAGGTTTTAAAGTACCTGTTAATGAAAATATACACTAAGTTTCATCCCTCTCCATCAGTTACCTTGTCGCAAAGCATTGACAAATGAAACTGCTTAGCTATGTTTATTCTCCTAATGCACACAGGGGCGGATCCAGGAATTTTTGCAGGAGGGGGTTTGTCAGGTTCCTGAGAAAATGTATCCCCCCCCCCCCAGGCTTGAAATTTTTTGAGAAATACATGGTCTCTATCGTCATTTTGGCGTATATACATACACATTGATCTTTTTAAACAGAGAAATCCAACATCCTGTTTGACGTCAATTTTTATTATGAATTAATACGATGACATTGTGATTCAATTTTATTGATGCAATGCATTAATTTTGATATCACATAAGTCTATATCATTATCTCGCGCTTTGAGTGCCCATCCTGTCGCGCCATCTGACGATAAAGGATAAAGCACAATTATGACACTTTCCTCATAAAAAAGGTTGTTTTACAAAAAAAAATCATGTAGCTGATCCCCTCACCCCCCTGGATCCGCGCCTGGCACATCTGCAATTTAAACATTATGTCTCTAAGGCAGAGTTGTTATATTCCAAAGTCTTGACCAATCAAATTGCTTATCTCTACTTAGATTAGATAAAATGCTGAAAGTTCTCGCTATAATAATTAAGAGATAATGAAAACAGAATATGCTGAAAATTTCAGTTAAATGCAATCACTCTGACCCGAGATATTAGCGATTCAATTTTAGGCTAACCTCGATCGTTATTACTTGCGTTGGTACAATAATAAACAAAGTCTAATTATCCATTTCTACGTTAAATCATCCATCACAAAAGGTATTCAAATCCACTAAATATCGGAGGCTAACTATGGTATCGAGAGTTAATTATGATCTTGATAAAGTTAATTAATGTTTAATTACTAATTTAAATAGCATTTACGGCCTAAAGAAAGGATCTGCAATAGGCAGATTTATCTCTTGCGTGTTTAAATAAAAATGTTTTGAAAACATAGACATACTATACATGATATGCATCTATTGACAGTTTGCATCAGCATGACGAGCATTCATTCAATTATGTTTCAAACATAACCGGCGAGACGCAGAGGAGAGAGTTAAGGTACCTGATGTGTGCCCTGGTGATAGTTCATGCAGGGTCTCGAACAGGGCGAAAGACCTGTTCCTCTCAGCCAATCGTAAAGCTCCTGCAAGGCCCCTTTTGGCGATCGCGTATAATCGTGGTACAAATTTCATGAAATTACTTCAACCAGTCTCCGTGACCACAGACTCAGTAATTACACGATGTCGATACGATCAAACAAGACCCCAACGCGATCTTGATGCGATGCAACAAGACAAAGAGATGTTCACACTTGAATATCCAGACACGATATGAAACTACTAGCCTATTTCTAATCCTTTTATACTATCTATTCTGCAGAGGTTGTGATGAATCTGGACAGGATCGGGACTGAAACGAGTTTTTAGTGTTGGGGCCGTGATTACGTCGAGTAGGTCCTATCATGGTCTTTTTGGATCTGTGATGGTTAGAGTTGGGCCTACACGACCTGGACAGTCAAGTGTTTTTTGTTTTTTTTAACAAGACCGGCTCTCGATTTACAAAGATCTAACGGCAACCTTCGCGATCCAAGAAGACCTCCTCCAGCTTTACAACGCGAATCAAAATAAAATATTTGAGTCATCTTAGGTCGTGCTTTGGTGTGATGAGGGCTTAAGGTGTCGATTTGATTCCTTTTCAACAAGACCTTCGCGATCCAAGAAGACCTTCTCCAGCTTCACACCGCGACCCCAAATATGTGAGTCGTGCTTTGTGTGAGGAGGCTTTAGGCATTGAAGAATCTTGGCATGACATTTGACAACGTTTAAATTTTGCCAGAAGTTGTAATGATTGTGATTAAACCCCATGACTAAACAAGTCGATAATTTATTTTACAAGAATCGTGGAGGGGCGGAAAAACGGAGGGTATGGGTAATATAATCCCACAGTAAATGTTTGCGTATAAAATGTGTCTATTAGAAATAAGGCCACGAGTATTCGATAATGCATCGACACGCACCCCAACTTCATGGTGTTATCCAGTTTCTTCTGTGATCCGTCATCATTATCCCAGTCGGTGCAGCACTATATGACGTTAAACCCCATTTCATTTCTTCTGTGATGAAATTAATTTTTCAAATGTTAATGTCATGTGACATTTTAACCACGATCTGTGGCCCTTTTCAATTGGGAGTTTTTCTAGGTCAATCTGGTTTGCAAAGTAAATTTGTTCAAAGCTGACATTGATCACAATGTTTAGTACTGCTAAGCAACTTGATGGTATTACATAGATGTTGATAAGACTCGTGTTGAGCTTTCTAGCAATCTAGTATTTTGTGATTTATGAGTTTAAAATATATTATTTTTATGACTGCCATTATTAACAATTCCATTTCATGTGATACCAGATTGCAGTCCATTGTCTAATGTGTGTATGCTCGAATAGAGCGTTTACGATTCCCCTAAGCGCCATGGCTTGAAAACCGGTAGCTCTCATTAACGATTCCTTTTTATGTCCGTATACTAAAGTAAAGGACACTCATTATCTGCTATTAATATTGTATGCCCCAATTGCTCATCTAGGACGCACCATAATTATGACCGTGTTTTCGTGACAATATCCTAAATCCAGTCAACATTTTGAAACGGAAAGTATAAACAATTCTGGCTATCCCGGACTCTCGGGTCTAAGAGTGGGCACAATGAAAAATAATATAGGTTACCTCCTCTAGCAGAAAATATTAGCAATTCGAGGGTCTAACGCCCTTTCGTTCCGAAATGTACCCTACAGTATCTACACAGTCTATATTAAGCGAAGAAAAGTATATTTCAAGCAGATTTATGTTTTCCTCACATTTTCTATTACTTTAATATTGAGTCGTCCTATATGTTATTTTGGAGGACACATGGGTTACTAACATTCAGCCACACCCCTCTCCAGAACTTATACTTGGTCGTTAAGAAATGAGACGACTATAGTTATACAATGAAATAAGAATAGGAGTGTAATTCGATATAAGAAACCCCATTCATAAATGCCAATGGAAGGAGAAATATGCCCAAAGGTTAGCAAAGAAAACCAAAAATAGTATGGCACGTGCATCATTACGGAGCTTACATCGGCATCTTCAAAGTAATTTTTTAACAATTATATTTTCCTTCTATTCCAGGAAATCGAATTTGCATTAAGTATTAATTAAACGCCTACTGTATTTATTCTGTCCCGAACAAAGATTTCTTAGATAGATACTAATATAAATTGGTGATCTGAATGTTTCAAATTAACACCACGGTAGTTACAATTAGTGACTGGAGTCCTAAAACAATATTTAACACACAAATATATATATTTATGTTGTATACACACACGAACATTATCATACGTTTTAGAAGCAATTAAAGGGTACCCGTAACCACAGGGTATGTTTTGTTTTTATCGAAGCTGTTGTACGTCTGTACACAACAAAAATAAACAAACGAAAGTTACTACTATGCACGGGTCGGCCAGCGATGTAGTAGGTTTAGTCACGCCTAAACTGATTGCTAGTCAAGATTTAGGCAATATCGCTTCGATGGAAGCGGATGTTATATAAAGCCACTTCACCCATTGCTATTCAACAAGCTTGTTTCCATTTACACTTCCACCAGAAACTGCACGTTGGTATTTTTTTAATACCATATCACCGAGCTTCAGAATTAATTCGGTCTAAACTAATGGTGTCTATCAGCATTTCATGCATAATTTTAACTTGTGGTATTACTGAAATCTTTGATTTCGTCTTCAAACTTCTGGGCTATTAACATGCTGGTGGGCTTTGGTATCAAATTTATCTTCTGTCCAGAAATTCACATAGGTAAAGTATTGTATTCGATGTAATTCTGTATATCTTTTTATCTAATACCAGTATGTTATGAATATCAGCTAGGCAGCGACAGATCATGGCCAGGGCAACAGAGGCAAATGGGCCGGCGATTTGGTGACATATTTTTAAAATATTTTGTAGAAAAAAATGATAAAGACCCATTTTCAAAATATCGTGACACAAAGTGGCCTTTTTTCGATGAGTTTTGAAATTATTAGGTTTGGGGACCCCAGAGGGATCGGTCAGAAAAAACTGATATCAACGATTTCATGTTGGGTGGGTTGGTAGCGGGAAGTTGATATCGGAAATATTTCCATAACCCGAAATATTGTTTTTGGTTGACCGGTAGCGGTTTTGTTAATTGTCCAATATTTTCGGCGGCCCCCTATACTCACTCAACCAGCTCGCTAGGATGCTATCATGTCATTATGTCCCGGCAACTATGCTTCCTCGGGACACGTCGACCTTATGATCTCTAGGTTTATCAACTAGATGTTGTGATCCTTTATTTATTAAAACATTATGGAAAATTACTGGTTAATTGAAATGTGACCTCATCAACTAACCAATGTAATTTTGAGATGGTTAAGAATTTGTTTTGTGTTTAAATGACAAATAAAGATCACCGCTGCCTGACACTTTATTCGTCATAGCATTGACGATACAATGGGGGGGGGGGGTCATATTTAAAATGCATAACGTTCAAATAAATGCAATTTCAGCGAAGTTTACTTTACTACAAATCATGAATGAACATGTTTAATGGCACATATTTTAGATTTTGATCATTAATACTATAGATTTCAGATAATTACATTACAATAAAAACATTGCCAATTAAGATCAAATGTTAATGGAACAATGATCATCCCAAAATGAACAGCTTGATCAACAGAGAAATGATAATAGTTAATCTCAAACAAAAGGCTCTGAAAACTTGGAGATTTTAATGACTGTCCTCTACTTGTTAATTATTCTGTTAAGTATTGTAATGGTAAATAACATTAAGCGATATTCCCTCATTTATTTGATATCCATGTTCGTGTCTTTGAATCGGGATTAATTTACCAATAAATTCAATAGTGTACTGTTTTATTTTATATGATATGGTTTCCGAGAATTTCATCACATTATTATTAAATTGAATAGTTAACTGTTTCATCTTCTATGGTTATACTTCGAATTTATTGCAAAATTAATGCATTGACAATATCATTATAGAAAAAATGCAATATTTATGAAAAACCCATTTGTGTTTTACAATTGATATGGGTAGGTTTTGGTTCATCCATTGTATGAAGCTTGATTGTCAATCATCCTTTGATCACCAGTAGACGTTTAATAATGCAACATTACGGATAAAGGTGATACGTATGCGAGGTCTGTCAAAATTGAATTTAGTTGTTTTTGAAATGCACAATGGAATATAATTTGTTTCAGGGTGCACAATGGAAAATAATATAGGTTACCTCCTCTAGCAGAAAATATTAGCAATTCGAGGGTCTAACGCCCAGTCGTTCCGAAATGTACCCTACAGTATCTACACAGTCTATATTAAGCGAAGAAAAGTATGTTTCAAGCAGATTTGTGTATTCCCCACATTTTCTATTAATTTAATATTGAGTCAGTCTATATGTTATGTGTGGTACTGGCAAGGCGCAATATAATATATTCGTTCGGGTGGGACAATATACGGAGGTCACGTGTACACATTGGCGGGCACATAAAAGAACTGTGACAGCTGGAATTCGATATAAGAGCAGGTCGCAGTGCCGCTGTCTGGGCAAAATGTCCCTCATTGTATACTATATGGCGTATGCCCGTCTTTATTAGCCCAGTCGGGGCAGAACAGAAGGACGTTAAACGTAAACTTCATTTCATTTATTCACCGAAAGTGTCTGCGTATTGAGAGGTCTACGTAACATGTAATACATTAGTTAACGAATCAATCATGTTATTAAATCATGTCATGTTTGACTTGTTGGGTTTTAAATTGGCTAAAGAATGCAAAGGATCAGTTGAGGAAGTTCTGTCATGCAAAAAACATAAGTGGGATAATGTCAAAGGGAAGTTATATTTTAGATCACAAATAGTCGGTGTTTTATGTCTATACACGCATATAGACAAAACAATGACAGAATGATGATGGCTATTCCAGAAAACTTGGAATTTGATGTTAATGGAATTCATAATGTGAGGTGATTATATTTAAGAGAAAAAGTGAAGAAAACAATAATGGATAATTAGAATAGGGAATAGAAAGATTATCTATTAATAATATATGTTTGGTCATGGCTAATTAGCTGTCCTCTAACTCTGCAGGCTAACTACTTCAGCTTATTTTCGCCTGACTTAGTATTCAATGGAGGGAATACGTTTACAATGACTAGAAAATCAAGGATCTTGTAACATGAACCAACAGCCAGCAGTAGGGTTGATGCCCCCCCCCCCCTGCCCGCCCCAATCCAAATTAAATATATGACACGTATTAATTGCTTGCAGATATATCTTTTTATAAAGGATCTAGCAATCACCCTGTCTCTGCATAATCCAACCAGAAAATATTTATTGTTGAACTTTTTCAGTCATAGTATTGGTGATTGAAACTATATACCGAGTTTACCCCCCGGTATAGAAGAGAAGTTTTCCAGAAAGGAAGAGTGCCGGAAAAGATGGGTTATAAATTCAGAAGCTGTTTACCCTGGACTTGGTTCCATGCGTTTCGTTTATATCATATTCACTATTCTGGGATAGTCGAAGGAATGCAGTACCGAACGGCATTCAATTTGAAAACGCTGGAACGTTGTTTAAGAGCTCTTCAAGTGAAGAGTGTTGAGATATTTATTTCAAACTTGTAGGGACATAAAGTTAGAATTCTACGCACATTTCAAGGTGAATGAGATAGAGTTATGTCTTCTTTGAGCAACGCCATGTTACCCTCCTTGCTAGCCCCTTGTTAAAGTAGCTGTTAACTTTACTTCTTGCAATTGCATTGCGTCTGACTCTTATTAGTGTCGGATAACGTGGACTAAGATATCTTATGCCATTTCTTTACCGATTTGTACAGATGGCAGACTGGTTCTGAGTATTAATATAACTGTTCCTCTAGTAGATTCAACACATTATCTGTCATTTCACAGACATCCCGTAAACATCCTTGCCGTGTTTTGAACTTGTGGACGCTCTTCATTAGTTCAAAAGGCGAGATACTGTAAATAATCAGGCAGTCATGAAATGTTTATTTATCATTTGTGAGGTCTGCAGAATATTTCTGATACCATTAGGCGTTTAAGTAATGTTATTGACAATGATCATTTCTCTTGGTCAAAATAACGCTCGTCGTGGCGGATCCAGGTAGGGGCCGTAGTATTCTATTTTTGTTAAACGTGTACATTTCAGCTTTTGTTCATTCACTATAGGTTTATACCTCAAAGATATCGGTTCCTTTCGATATTGGCATGTATCGGGTCGTAACTTCAAGAATTATGGTCCATGATTGTACTAACATCGCATGTTTGGCTTGTTGACCCTCTAAATGAAACGATCTCGGTTCTTTTCGATATTGGACCATTTCGGACCGTAACTTCCTTGATTATAGCGCCTGGTTGTACGAAAAATCACGTTTTTATACGCCCACATTTTTATGTGGACATATATTTTCGTCGCCCCTGTCCGCACGGACGTCCGTCCACAATTTGTTTGTGGCACTCTACAGGTCACAATTTTTATCCGATTTTGACGAAACTTAAGTTATAGGTTTATTTCCCAAAGATCTCGGTTCCTTTCCGCATGTATTGGATCGTAACTTCATGGATTATGACCCCTGGTTGTACGCAAAATCGCGTCTTTAGCGTGGGGTCCCTCTCTAGAGGTCACATTTTTTATCCAATTTTAAAAAAAACCGTTTAAATGTATCACCGTTACACCATTATGATGGTCGAGTTCGAATTCGTGACAATCGGACAGAAAATGCAAGATAAAATTAATGCCCGCTTTCTTTACGCAAATTAGGTTGAAGTATGTAATATCAAGGTTGTGGACCATCTAAAGGTCACAATTTTTATCCAATTTTCATGTGGACGTATATTGTCGTCGCCCCTGTCCGCCCGGACGTCCGTCCACAATTGTTTGTGGACACTCTACAGGTCACAATTCTTATCCTATTTTGACGAAACTTGAAATATAGGCTTATCTCCAAAAGATCTCGGTTGCTTTCGATATTGGCATGTATCGGACTGTAACTTCATGGTTTATGGCCCTTGATTGTACGAAAAATCACGTTTTTAGCTTGTGAACACTGTAGAGGTCACAATTTTTATATCCGATTTGGTTTAAACTTGAAATATATGTTTATAACCCAAAGATCTCATTTCCTTCCGATATTCGCGCATATCGGACCATAACTTCCTGAATTATGGCCCCTGATATTTTTTATCCGAATTTTTAAAAAAAAACGTTTTAGTATATCACCGTTACGCCCTAAGGATGGCGGAGTTCGAATTTCGTGACAATCGGACCAAAACTGACTGACAAAATGGTAATAGCGTACAAATATGGTATATTAAGGTTGTGGACCCTATCGAGGTCACAATTTTTATACGCCCACATTTTCATGTGGACGTATATTGTCGTCGCCCCTGTCCGTCCGTCAAAAATTGTTTGTGAACACTCTACAGGTCATAATTTTTTATCCGATCGATTTCAACGAAACTTGAAATATCGGTTTATCTCCCTAAGATCTCGATTCCTTTTGATATTGGCATGTATCGGACTGTAATTTCATGGATTATGGCCCCTGATTGTACGAAAAATCACGTTTTTAGCTGGTGAAAACTGTAGAGGTCACAATTTTTATCCGATTTGGTTTAAACTTGAAAGGTATGTTTATAACCCACAGATCTCGGTTCCTGTCGATATTCGCGCATATCGGACCATAACTTCATGAATTATGGCCCCTGATTTTACGAAAAAATCGCGTTTTTAGTTTGTGGGCCCCATAGAGGTCACAATTTTTATCCGATTTAAAAAACCGTTACAATATATCAATGTTACACCCTAAGGCTGGTTGAGTTCGAATTTCGTAAAAATCGGACTGAAACTGACGGACAAAATGGACACCCCTCGTTCGCAAACAGTGTCACAATATTGTGTATCAGGTTTGTGGACCCTCTGGAGGTCACAATTTTTATCTGATTTTGATGAAACTTGAAATGCATGTTTATAACCCACAGATCTCGGTCCCTTTCAATATTCGGATCGTAACTTCCTGAATTATGGCCTCTGATTGTAAGCAAAATCGCGTTTTTAGCTTGTGGTCCCTCTAGAGGTCACAATTATTATCCGATTTAAAAATAAAACGTTCGAATATATCACCGTTACAACCTAAGGTTGGTTGAGTTTGAATTTCGTGAAAATGAGACCAAAACTGCCGGACAAAATGGCCGCCCCTCGTACGCAAATAGTGTAAACATCTGGTAAATCAATGTTGTGGACCCTCTAATGGTCACAATTTTGATCCGATTTTGATGAAACTTGAAATACATGTTTATAACCCAAAGATATTGGTTCCTTTTGATATTCGCGCATATCGGATCATAACGTCCTGAATTATCGCCCTTGATTGACAAAAAAAATCACGTTTTTAGCTTGTAGTCCCTGTAAAGGTCACAATTTTTATCCGATTTAAAAAAAAAGTGTGAATATATCACCATTACACAATAAGATCATGGTTCCTTTTGATAATCGGGGATACCCGAACTTAACTTCCTGGATTATGGCCCTTGATTGTTCAAAAAATTGCATTTTTGGTTTGCGGATTCTCTAGAGGTCACAATTTTTTTCCGATTTTAAAAACCGTTTTAAATACATCACCATTCCACCATAATGAAGGTTGAAGTCGTATTTCTGGAAAATCGAAATGAAACTGCCCAACAAACTGGCCGCTCTTTGTACGCAGAGTGTAGAAGTGTGTAATACCCTCTAAAGGTCACAATTTTTATCCGATTCTGATGAAACTTGAAACATATCTTTATATCCCAAAGATCTCAGTCCCTTTTGATATTTGCGCATTTCAGACCATAACTTTCTGGATTATTGCCCCTGATTGTACAAAAAATCCCGTTTGTTTTTAGCTTGTTCTCTACCCATATCTTGCAAAACGTGGGCATATCCTGCCAGCCGCTGGTTGTTAGCATGTTCTCTATCCATCTCTTGCAAAATGTGGGCGTATCCTGCCTGGCAGCCGCTGGTTTTAACTTGTTCTCTTTCCATCTCTTGCAAAATGTGGGCGTATCTTGCCTAGCAACCGCTGGTTAGCTTTGGGACCACCTAGAGGTCACAATTTTTATTTGATTTTAACAACCGTTTAAATATATCACCGGTATACCATATTTATGGTTGACTCCGAATTTAATGAAGATCGGACCGAAACTGCTCGCTCCTCTGTATGCATGTAGTGTAAAAGTGTGTATTGTCCGATATTGATGAAACTTAAAATGTTTATATCCCTGGTGGGACTGGGGAGACTTATGTACGAATTCCAAGAAGTTGTAATTTGTTGATAATAGGAAGCATATAATGTCTTACACGAATATGGGGGGGGGGGGGGTCAAGTGGTTTAATGCGCGCGTAAAATTTCAAGATCTGTCACTGAGGCGAGTGACGTGGTTTCCATTTCTCGCTTGAACATGACTAGGAGTAGGCTTATCATTGAGGCGAGTGACGTGGTTTCGATTCCTCGCCTGAACGTGACAAGGAGTAGGGTCGCCTGTCCAACCTCGTGAGTATTCTCCGTGTCCTCCTGTTTCCTCCCACTGCTACGCTCAAGCGAATTAGTGAAATCAAATTGAACCATGTTAGTCCCGAAATGACCGGTTTATTTTTCTGGTGGATGTTAAATCCCATTTCTCTAATATGAATAACATGACCTGCTCGGTCTATTCACTGGCTTCGATATTAGGAAACACGAGAGACGATGACGCGTTTTTAATCTGATTTTATCTTATTCGAAAATACTGATTTATGTCGGATTTATTTTAAAAAGTAATCAGTGAAGATGAACCTGTCTATCAGAGTATAATCTGGTCCGCGCCATTCCCGCCGGACCTAAATCAAAAGCAATTAAAAGCTCAGACATAACAGTCTGGTTGGTTTATTTTGGTATACCTCATATTGTTTGGGGGTGGGGGCGGCTAATTACATATTATACATGATATAATAAGTCATGGGCGCATGCCTGCGGCTAATTAATATTCATAAATAGGAGCCCAAAGTTTAAATGTTAGATAACTCTTTTGTCAATTACTATCGTAATACATCTTGTATCTTATGAAACACCATTTTATTTGATTTTCCCTTTTACAGATATACTGCTGACACAATTAAACCACCTGAATGATGGTAAATCTGAAAAATAAACCAGGAAACTAGTCGTGTATTATATACCAATACCCAAGCACTTAAAAAAAATATATCAACTCTTGGAAAACAACTATCGATTATAATGGTTACTACCTGTATAAATGTTTGTTAAAACGTGTATTTAATATGGATCTGTCTAGAATTTTGAGCACAATTTAATTGGAAAATCCCCTATATTATGCACAGACAAATCACAGTAAATCGTAATTATTATTTGACCGACTGACAAATATCTCGAAGGCGATAATGTCTCTTTAAGTGTTTTACACAAAATTAATTGAGAACAATTAAACCTCGATCGAATTATCAGAATTAAAAAGTTTCACATTTGGATTTGTTTTCAAATAACTTGCGTGCATTATCCCTCATAATTTCCATATTGACCTAGCTGTTCAGTTTGTGATTATTGGCCCATTAACAGTTCAGTCGTATTAACATAGCGCATATTTGCCGTATGTTGATTATAAGAATTCAATAGTTTTGATGAACATACAAGCAATGTACGATCACTAAAAGGTTTTTATGTTTATATTCTAGTACCTACGTGATTATACCTTATTCTAATTTGCGGAGAGTAGGCTGTTGCTTTGATAATACAAACTACAGAATACACACATATATGAATTTAAAAAAAAGAATATTGCCATATATTATTTGTAATGATGACAAGCGCGGGCCTGTCAATATCAACTTGTCGAAATGTACTATCTGTCCCTGATTGTGCTTAATTCGATCAATATAAACACTACTCCTGCGTCTAGATAATCGCGATTATCAAATGACACACTGCAGTTTTTGGCTATGACTTAATTCAAAACTTTATATAATCCTTGAGTGGCATTTACCGATTGAGCGCAATAAAACATTGTGCTTGGTAATGAAAAGAGAACATCGTGCTATATGTGTGCAAACCGGCGATTGTTTTCCATATAAATTGTGTTGTGTTTACTAATCAAAAACTTGTCAAATCAGTAATTTGCAAGAACTTTATTTTCTTGAACTGGGTCCTTAAGGCTAAGTAAATGTATCCCCGTTAAGGGCGGTCTGCAAGGGCAAGCTTAAGTACCTTTAACTTAATTAGTAGGTTAAAACACGTCTTCTCTAGCAGGGATCCACAATTTAGAAGTAGATCCATACAAACGATTTGAAAGTGATGGGATAAGGTAAGAAAGGAAATGCCGAGCGGGATTGTATCAAAATCGTTTGGAGTCTTTTTTTAATGTACAATATGCTTCTCTTGGATACTCTCTATCATGCTCATATTGCTTAATAATACATATATGATATATTCAAATACTAGCTCCATGGTGTTTCAATCTCTCTTTCGAGAGTTAAGGGCTAAATATAGTGATTATGCTCCTACTTACAGATGGTTCGAAAGATGGTGATCGGGTAGCCGCGGCTACTGTGACGGCATTTGAGACCATATCTGTGTGTCTTCCACCTGCAGCTTCTATTTGTACAGCTGAGCTCCAGGCCCTAACGATCTTTCAATCCTCACATAATCATCTTTACTGATTCTTTGTCACCTCTTCAAGCAATAGATAATAAACAATTTGATCACCCATTAGTAGCAGACATTTATCGTCTGCTACTATCTTCCGAGAGTATCAGCAAGGACATAGTCCTTTGCTGGCTCCCCAGTCACATGGATATAAAAGGGAATGATCAAGCAGATTTGGCTGCCAAGTCTTCTTTGGATCTTCCAATAACTCAATTTTAATACCCTTCAATGACTTTAAATTTTCTATAAATTCGTTTATATATGGCCGCTGGCAACGGTCTTGGGATCTTGTAGACACAAATCAGAACCACTGAGCTGCACGTGCGACATGCAATAGTGCCATACACATGGGAGGGGTTCATTGTCAAATGTGACACTTCAAGGAAGGGTTGATGAAAACTGCCGCGTGCTGGTTTATCCTAGCCATGTTTGCTTTCCTATCGGTTCTTGCATAAGATTTACTGTTCAGCGTATCTTTGATTTAGTGTGTTACGTTTAATTTGCAATGAGTCGTCCTCAACATTATTAACGTCTTCGGTCTTAGTGCTATTGACATGCTTCAAATGGGTTCTACACAGCGAGCAGCAGCCAACATGCAGACTGTGGAACCGGTACCAACAAACACACAATGTTGATGATAGACCTCGTTAAGGTCGTCCTAGAGCCACTACACAAGCCAAGGATCGATACATTCGTACACAGTTCCTGCGAAATCGAGGATAAACGGCGAATCAACTTTCTGTAAACAAGTTTCAGGAATTCGAGTTACACCCCTAACGATTAGAAATCGGCTACGTGCAGCCGATTTGCACATGTGCGACGACCGCGTGTTGTGGCTCCATTACGAGTAACTCGGCAGTACATGGCGAACAGGCGTCAATGGTGTAGCAAGCGTAGAAATTGGGCTAATCGTCGATGGGCGCGTGTAATGTTCTCAGATGAGTCCAGATTTACTCTGGATTTCACCGATAGGCGTGCTCGCGTTTGGAGGCGTGTAAATGAGCGTCATGCTAACATTAACGTCAGACAGCATGACATATTCGGGGGTGGGTCTGTTATGGTGTTTGGAGGAATCACCATGACTGGCGGAACGGACTTACACATTGTTCAAGGAAGGGTCCTACATTTGCATATCAAACTTAGTGCTCTTCGTAAGATGCTATGTAGAAAGAGTGAAGGACAATTGTGATGCGACAGAGTACAGAGAAATGTAAAATGTAGACACGTCAAAAAACAGCATTTTCCAATAAAACATTTCACATTTGACACATTGCATTTGACGTTTTGCATTTAACTTTGCCCTTAGAGGTATTTTGACTTTATCATTACCGCTATTAGGATTTTGTACTTTTTACACATAATCAATGGAAAAGACATTTTAGCAGAGCATTTAATTTTGGCAGCGATACCCTTCCATACTAGAGAGTCCACAATCATAATCCAGAAAGTTACGCCCCAGTACGCGGCAATATCGAAAGGAACCCAGACCTTTGGGATATCTCAAAATTTGAAGAAAATTCGAACCTCTGGGTGGCCCACAATCTGGATATTACATGCTTTTAAGGGTAGCGGGCAGTTTCGGTCTAATTTGAACTCAGTCGTAATGGGTAACGTTGATAGATTTGAGCGGGTTTGGCAATCAAATAAAAACTATGAGGTCTAAGAGTGTCCACAAGCTAAAAGTGTCGAGATCGTTTGGTTATAAACAAACATGGTCAGTTTCCTCAAAATCGTATAAAAATTGTAACCTCTAGAGTGTTTACAGCCTTGGTATTATTATGATTATATCTGTCAAGCTCAGCATCGCAGGAAACCACCGTGGACTGTATTTGCTTTGTAAGGGAATTTAGAAAAGAAAAAACAAAATCACTTCATTGCTGAGAAATTTCATTAGCTTACGGGGCCTCGGCGGCCCCTGGACCCTCGCCTAAAGTCATAGGATGGTAGTCACCACCCCCCAATCGAGATTAGCTTCCGTCGGCCCTGATCTCACCAATCAATATAAGGTTATAAACTGTTGTCGGGTAGTCTAATGGATTAGTAAATTATAGCGACATTATATTAGTAACACATGTTCCGTTACGACAACATAGCTACAATATAAGAAGCTTAAACATTTTCAATTAATTTTTATTTTAGGATCTCATGGACAGTTGAAGAAATATATCTTTAATGGCAAACAAATATTCTCACTAACACGATTATTCCACTTAAGCCATGTGCAGAATTCACTCGGCTGTCGTAAACAGAGTAAATCAAAATCCCCCATGGCTTTGAGAAGACACATCAATCTCTATCTCTTTATCTAGATTCAAGAAAAGCGGTTTTCTGTTAGAAATAACCAATTGATCTCATTATTTAGGGTTGAAAAAACATGGCTTTATACTGATAGAGTCAAATCTTTCACGTGGATAGTTTGCACAATTGTAAATTCATACATGCTATTGAAATATGTCAGGGGAAAATCGTTACTGTTGAATACCCGTCTTATCTAAACGACCTGCATTCAGTGCTGAAAAAATACAATTTTACCAACCGGGCTAATGAAGACAGATAAATGCCATGGAGTGTGCTATAAGGGAAATTTGGCACTCTTAGTGTTGTTTTCGCGTATTGTCCGAATTCCAACTATCAGTGGGTTTCTTTATGGTCAGGCCAACGTAAATACGGGAGTTTGATTTTTGTCCCATCAAAACGATTAAAGTTGTTCCCTTCCAGACCCTCTAGCCTGCACCACACCGCAAAATCTCAGGAGACTTTCTCAGCAAGCATATGGATCAAACCCTGGTATATTATGGTTATCCACTTCACACACAGTAATATACCATCATGTCCATAGCTAACATCTAACTCTTAAGCACAGACAATTTATGTGAGCTCTCTTAACTAGTGAATTGTTACTGACAACTAATCAGACACGTAACCAAACATGAAAACAGCATTATTGTCATTATTAATGAAAAAGTCTCTCTGATGGTAATAACCACTTAATACACGGTATACTGAAAGATAATTTTAAAGCATAAAATTATATGACATAAAAATAGCTGAAACGCCTCTCATTTAGATCTATGGCGACATCGTTTGATAACTAAATGACTTCCAGCTTAATAATTGAATGCACTGCTTCATCAATAATTAGTGACTGGGTTATATTTTTTTTCAAATTGTGGTCTTTACAGATGCTTACGCATGCATTTTAATCTGTATTCGTATGTCTATTACAGGCCTTACATTCCTATTTTATGCATTACCTGTATAATATTCTAGGTCTTACAATCATGTAATTAGATACTGTTCTAAAAAGAAAACCTAATAAATTACGATTACCTTTATTCGACGATTTACAGCTCCGTGGGGGTCTAGTGGTTTAACGCGTGCACTTTAGATTGTAAGATCTGCCATTTAGTTACGTTGAGTGGTTTCAATCCCAAGCTTGTACTAGACAAGGAGTGGAGTCACCTGCCTAACCTCGCGGGTTTTATCCGATTTTGTTCCGAAATGACCTAGGTTGGGTTGAATGGCCGTTAAACTCCATATCTCTCTATAGATATGCATGGTGACCAATGTCATCAGCAGGGCCCACACTGGCTTTCAATTTTCCCGCCAAATAGATTATAATTTGTATGTAAAAAAAACAAAAATGTCAATATGATTTCCGCCACCTGGAATATTTTATAGACCACAAAAATGTAGGATAAAACAATAAAAGGAGTCGTCAGAGATTGTACGTAACTACAAAATCAAGAGAAATGGTGTATGCGTATTTCCCTTGTTTGAATGCTTCATCATCTGTCAATTTACAGGAAGGGGGGGGGGCATTTTATTCATAAAATCGTAATATAGGTAAACAGTACATTATAACAAGTTTACGAAACCTGCCTTGCTTGCTTCTCCTTAAAAAGAAACGGCGGGTAATAGTTTATCCTAATTAACTTCTTTAAAACAGAATAAATACATGTAAATAGTTAAAGATCAGGCAGTATTCTAGACACAAATTCTGATACAAATCTTTGAATTACTTAGAAATAGAATGATACAAACACGTATGAATAAAATAGCTATGGATAAGTAATATGAGTGAAATATGCAGAACCATTGTTGACACGACCTTGTTACCCGGAATAAACTTATGAATGCCAATGATCCATTTACATAAAAAGTGGGAGCTACTGTGACTGTGGATGTATCCCAGGAAGATAATGGGACAAATTCAAAAACTCTTCAGTTTAGTTCTATAAGCGTGGAAATGGCATATTCGTGTTTCTCGTCCTCCGCAATCCCTAAAACGAAATATCACACATGTATATTGGTGTTGACAGAATACTCTTCGCACCAATTCCTGTCACCATTTTGGATTTTGGCAGCCATATTCGACCAAACTTTCCATAATGAGTCCCGTGACCAATAAAATGGTATTTTACCCGGGTCATTTCGTCAACAATCATTGTTAAGCTCAATTTCAGACAAGTTTTGGCCACCATCTTAGATTGTCTGGGCTTCTAAAGGTAGCACGTAACAAACAACAAATATCTTCACTATATAGGGTCCCTTCTATCAGAAACCGTCGTCAAACCTTGTTCCCGGACTATATTGTTTAAACAACATGTATTCAAAACCTGATGAAGTCGACATGGATTCAAGTCTAATTATTGATAATACAGTCGATTCTCTTGTTATGTTACGAACTGTTTAATATGACATGTGTGGAAACAAGACTTAAAGGAGCTAAATCGCTAATATTGTAATGTGAATTTATATTAACTCTTTTGCATTCAATCGTTTCCGTTTTACTGTGAATTGTCATCAGTTATGTTCGGCGAAATACGCCAGAAGTCTCAGCCGAAAGACGGTTTCTAGCGTCTGGTTATTCCAGTCAAGACCGATAGTATATATTGCGCATGCTCTCCAAGTAAGAATATGGCATCGCCGTTTGACATGAATTGTTGAATATTTCTAGCCTCGTTTTTTGAGCACTTTGTTACAAATGGCGCTGAAACGTATTATCGTACACGATTCGTGTACCAATGGTAAAATGTTTATTTTGTCTTAAATATTGGATATCAGAAGCCCATCTTTTCCAGGTAAAACCACAACACCAATGCTGATTTAAATTGCAAAAAAAAATCGTGTTTTCAATGTCGAATATTTTGGATGATATTGAGTTACGGACTTAGCTACTTTAAATGAATCAATGAAAACTGCCACCGACAATGAACGTCCCAGTGTATGTATATATAAACCTTATTGTGACCTCATTATCATTTTAAGATGATCTTCAAATAGATATGAACACTGTTATTAAAACAAATTAAATTTGTCCTAGGGTTTCCAAAACTCCAAATTGCATATTCTACAGTAAACACTGTAATTATAAAAATTCAGACAGCTATAAAGAAAGGCAAATTCAACCATCACCAAAGATTCATTTAAAACAACTGTGGAATTTGATTAATTCATTTCTCAATCCACATAATGTACCTTTTGCGTGTTTTGGTAATATTACAAAATACATTATGCATGAACTTAATGATGTAAACATCATTTTCCGAGAAAGCTAAATATCCTACTATAATATATTATTGGGCTTTATTTATAGGTACTGTCAGTTTTAGCATTTTGATTATCCCTGTGCTGTGCTCAACAAATTGATGAAAGCAAAACGGAAATGCCTTTGTGACGGCTTGGGGGGCGGAGGCTTGGTTCTATAAGAGACTCTATTTATTTTATTTTCAAAACTGGCTGTAAATAGTGATTTCTAGAGTATTTCCTCAGTACCAAGCAGATAATATATTAAGAAACAGTTCCAGTTGTAGATGAAACAAAATTCTTGGGTTTGATATTTGATAAGAAATTATCATTTATGCCACATATCAAAACCCTCAAGAAGAAATGTCTGAAAGCCCTCAACATATTGAGAGTCTTATCAACACTGACAGGGGAGGAGACCGTAAGGTCTTGCTCAGATTATATCGAGTATTAATAAGATCCAAACTCGACTATGGGTGTATCGTGTATGGGTCAGCCCGCGAGTCTTATCTCAAAAAGCTTGACACCATACACAACTAAGGACTTAGAATCAGTCTAGGAGCATTCCGTACATCTCCAGTGCAGAGTTTATACGTCGAGGCACACGAGCCCTCATTGCACGACAGACGTGATAAACTGGCACTGCAGTATGCATCTCTGCCTCATCATATTTCATATAACACCATATTTAGACCATATCATGAACATCTGTATTTACTGAAAACTAACGTAATTCCGTCATTCGGTATTCGCATCCAACCTCTTTTGTCAGGCTGGCATCAGTCATGACAGTATTGCGAATACCACTTTGTTTAGAACACCACCCTGGACTATTTCGTCACCGAAGTTCTATCTAGATCTAACAAAATATAAAAAGAAAGATACTAGCTCCACGGTGTGATTATGCTCCAATTTACACAGATGGTTCCAAAGATGGTGATCGGGTAGCTTCGGCTACCGTCACGCCTTCTGGAATCATTTCTGTCAGTCTTCCACCTACTGCTTCCATATTTACTGCTGAGCTCCAGGCCATTTTTCAGGCATTGGAGTTCATTCAAACCTCTTCATTTTCAAAACATGTTATATTTACTGATTCTTTGTCCTCTTTACAGGCAATAAACAACAAACATCTTGTACACCCATTAGTATTAAAATGTCTGCTACTATCGCACGAGTTCATCATCATGGACATTATCCTTTGCTGGCTCCCCAGTCATGTTGATATTAAAGGGAATGATCAAGCAGACTTAGCTGCCAAGTCTGCTTTAGATCTTCCCATATCACAATTTTTATTACCATTTTCTGATTTTAAATCTTCAATTAATCTTCTTATTTATGGCCGCTGGCAACGGTCTTGGGATCTTGCAGGCACAAACAAACTTAGGAGACTGGCCCAACTCCTATTGAACCAACAGGAGGGATGAAGTTGTTTTGTGTCGCTCTCGCATTGGTCATAGCTTTTTAACTCATATTTTCATTTTAAAGCGAGAGCCTCAACCAGAATGTGAACACTGTCATGTTCCTTTGACAGTTAAGCACATTTTGATTGAGTGCAAGCATTTCAAGGATATTAGATCGAATTTTTACCGTTGTCAGTCATTACATCACATGTTTGTCCAACCGGGTTTATATGGTAAAGTATTAGACTTTTTAAAAGAGACAGGTTTTTATAATAAATTTTAATTGTATATATATATCATTTCATTTTTTGTATTTCATATTTATATGCATAAAAGTTGTAATTTATTTTTAATTTTATTAACTGTGATATTGTTTTTATTTATGCATTGTATGTTTTTCTGTGATATGATTTAGCCTGTCTCGTAATATTCACCATATGTTTGGCGCAATATAGCCCGGTCGGAGCTGACGTGCCAAAAAAAACCACATTTCATTTCCAATTAGGTATCAAAAACGACGTAAATTCAAGACTGAAAAGTGCCCTCTAACTCCTGCAGGGGCCCTCGAGTCTACCATGATCACAGATTCCCGTGACAAAGTGGTCCATATTTTTTTTATCAAATTTAGACTATATTCTATACAAAACATTTATTAGATGCACTGAACCACACATAGTATTGATAATATAGGATATCGACTACTGACCACTACATATACATGTATTGATTGAGTTTAATTACCGCCACACATTAACTGTCTTATGTTATTGACGATGTATATACTAGTAGACCAGGGGCCTGTTTCACGAAATTTTAACTAAGATAAAAATCCAAATTTTAGTAATTTGATTGAATAATATTAGATTGATTTTAGTGCTTAGCTAATCAAAATTGAAGTATCTACTAAAATTGGATTTTATCTTTAGTTAAAATTTCGAGAAACAGGGCCCAGTTTCTTATTAGATGTTAGTATCCGATTCCTCTCCTGTTTGAGGGTATAAGACCGATTATTGCCAATACTTTCGGAGAGCTTCGGTCGCTGCTTTGGCAGTGGAGCGGAATGGTTGCTTTAAAAGGAGTTTACCTTTAGTAATGCACCGTGTTTATGTTCTTGTTTAGATTCCTGTTTTATTTATCTTCCAGTTTTATATTCGATATTTTTTACAAAATTCTGATATACACTGATAGTGTTAGACTCCTCAGTCCATCCCTGAAAGGCTTCCGTTGTCAAATGTTGGTACACGTTACCACAACACTTCATTTATGTAGGAATGGTAAGTAATCTGGGAGTTGGTATAGAATTTATTTATAAGTTTAATATTAGCTTTGTGGGGAAAATTCAGTTCTATGGATTACTATTTGCAAAACAATGCCTTTTACACCAATCCCACATTTAAATGTCAAAATAAAGGCATTAAAGCTTTTGTAAAGGCCTTAAGGAAGATTCACCCGCCCCGATTTCAGGTATAGTGAAATATATAGAGGATATTTGTCGTTTTAGAGTGAATAACATATTTTATTTCATCGAGAAGCAAGAAAACTTCATGAGTGAAAATATAAACGTTTTCTTGCTTAGAGATGAAATAAATTATGTTATTCACGACAAAACGACAAATGTTCTATTTATTTTATGATTTTACAATCATTTTAGGTAAAAACAACTAGCCAGTGGAATAACACTTTTATTTCACTGATAAAACGCAGTATTCCACTACTGATCATAAAATAAATCTCTTTATTATACTCTTAACGAGAGTGACAATATATCGATAGCTAAATTGGTGTCGGTTGATGTTCCCTCTCCTTAATCCCAAACTAAATAGAGGATGCATATTATTGATTGCACATTTATCTTTTCTTCTAAGCGTAAGCAGAAAAGTCTGCCTTTGGTTCATGCAACTGACAAGGAATTCTGTCAAATTCAATGTGTGCAAATATAATCACACCTGAAGTTTATGGGTCAGATGTCAAGCGTTTCCATTCACTAATATTATTGTTTCATTATTAAATTGCCAGCTTTAAAATACCCAAAAGGTAAATATTTAGCACCAAGACAACCTTACGGTTTGCTTGTTTTTTTCCAGACAAGTCTGTATTTATGGAATTTGACATCAATGCCATTATTACCTGAGAAACGGAAGCGTTTGCTTACTGTATTTTCCCTCTTTCATTAGTGTTTAACATCCGCTTCCACCGAAGGGTCTTTCCTGTGGGAGGAAACCGGAGTACCAGGAGTAAACCCACGGGTTGAGAATGCGCTCCTGTCACCAAGCCACATACGCTCATACCAGGGGTCGAGACAACGACCGCAAGCCAGAGGTGACCTGCGAGAGCTCTAAGCGCGACTCTCTAGACCACTAGCTCACCCCCCCCCCCTGCTTACTGCATGTTCAAAACGTTGGGATACCAAATCTGCAATTATTCGTGATTTTTATCAACTGATATTGATATCTTGTTGATTTTATATCATTATAAATGTTTGTAAATGAGATACAATCGCTAGTGAAACAAATGTCAAAGGGTTGTGGCTTTAACAACGTAAATGGACCGCAGGCCATATAAAATATTTTAATACACAACTCAAGTTTGACTGAAATTTCAATCGCGTATTGCTGGCGGCCAATTATGTAATTGGAAACAGTATCCATAGTTTCCTTTTTCCGTATTAAAGTATCATTGCGTCATTTTAGAACAATTTAGGACTCCTTTACACACTACAATATTGTGAAAGTTTAATCTCTAATATGAATTATTTCGTTCCGTTCAGTATTTACAACGGTATGCTGAATTGAAATGTTGTTCACTGTGTAATAAGCTGACGCCATTTTGTTGTCCGCGAGTAATTATTTGTGGGCCTATTTTAAATCCGATTGATTCCAAACTGGGAAATTATCTTGCGTTGGTATTTTGATTTTGTTTCCTTAATTAAATGTTAAATAATCATTCGCATGGGTTAAGCCGTGAGAAATTGGTCTGTTAGCGAAAAATGCAAACGACGCATCGTTACGAAGCCAGTCCAAAATCTCTTTCATCTATTGTATTTAAAGGATAATCTGGACAATTTTATTTACATTTGTGATACTATTGGTTAAATTAGCAACTGACAAGAGGCAGGGTATATTCAGAGGTACTAGTAGCTTGTTGTTCGGTAATATATAGGGATAATCACATAATCAGACGAACCGCTAACTACCAAGAGTATATGTTTTGTCAACTAACATCCACAAAGTGATAAGTATAATCAAGCGAACTAGTAACTAAATAACTGCAGGCAATGTTGATCAGTCGAAATTGTAATTACTAAAAGAGGGGAGAGTTTAATCAATCGAACTAGAAGAAATGTAAATCGTTTTTGCAGTTCTTACGGTTGAATGATTTCAAAGCACGCCTGATTCTCACCATCATTCTAATTCGGGTTTCGGTCCAACATCGCTTAAACATTTAGAGGTTACTGTTTAAATGAGAAATACAAAAGTACTATATAAGCTGATCAGCTGTGAAGTAGTATACGGTGCTCTTGGGAGGTATGGATAATCTTCGGTGCAATAACATGAGGCTTAGATTTGCCTCTTAGTACTACACTTCTGTCACCAGACATTTTAACTAAGCTTATAAATTAGATGTTAATATTAAACATCCTTGACCTGTATTGGCCGAAAGGTTTAATACGGGCGCGTTAGATCCCAATGTCTGTCATCAAGTGGCGTGGGGCCGATCCTCCGTTTGTGCGTGCGAAGGAGTAGGGTCGTTTGCCCAACGTCGTAGGCTTTCTCCGGTTCTTCCGATTCCTCCCACAGCCCAAGACCCCCCCCCCCCCACTCCCACGCGCAGGCGTATTATTCAAATAAAAATTGAACCATATATTAGTCCCGAAATGACCCACTTTATGTGGAGTGGACGTTAAACCCCATTTCTCTCCCCCACCCCCTCTCTCTACCATGCAAATAGATGAATTTAAAACACACAGTTACTATCCCATCATAATATAGAAAATCGGGTTGGCTTTCATCATATAAATTCAGAGCTAGAGATATGCCTCCAATCCCATGGGCAGCTCTTTCCATTATACCTTACTGGTTTTGCTTCATTAAATGTCTGTTCCGATTTTATTTTGCGCATGTCACAGTAAGGGGGCTTGGATGGTTTAAAAGGTTGTTTGTAATAAAACGTGCCTCTTGATAATCGAAGAGTTAACTCTTCAAATATCTTTGGTCAATTTGGCAGACACCCATATGAATCGGTTGGTTGCTTGATGAAACGAGCATCGCCGAGTCAAGATAAAAATGGCCTAACATGTAAGCAGGCTAGGTTGAATGATTTTCCATGTTGCGGGGGCTGAAGTGCTATCTATCGATTACGAAGAGTGAGTAGTTTGGCAATTTGAAAAGACAGGTCATGCCATGTTACATAAAATGTTTAAAGTTTTGACCTGTCCGGAAATATTATCCTTCGTTAAACTAGTCCTTAGCGATTATGTGATAAGTACATGTGTGAAAAGTGTAAAAGCTCTAATAATGAATACCATTATTCTTGATGTTTTATACTAGATACAGCATGTTCGTAAATGTCGGAATGAATATTTGATCGCATAAATTAACAAGCTAATCACTGATTACATCAAAGGAAATTTAACTCACTAAAATCATGATGTGCATTATCTATTTGTGTTTTATCTGGGAGCCACGGTGACCCAGTGAGTAAAACACTTGCTCACAAACATAGATGCCCCTGGTTTTCTTCTGGTGTTGACCGAGAATTTCCTCGGGATTTTCCGCCAAGGGTCAGTGTCTAGTGGTTTTAATGTTACGAAAAACCGAGGTCCCGTGTACAGATTGGCGTGCTTGTAAAGGAACCATCGAAAGTGAGAATTCGAAATAAGAATAGGCCGTAGTGCCGCTATACTGGCAAAATTTCTCTTAGTACTTATCTGCTGTCTGAATTATATTTTTTGTGTAAACAGACACCCGAAACTATAGTCCAAAGAGTCTGTTGTTGGGAGACATTCGACCCTGTTTTGGATGAATAATTTTCCCAATAAAATCCCCGTACTGATTTAATAATTTTTGTATTCCGTTCGTCGCCCTACGTAGACAAACTACTTGATTGAAATAGCTCAAGATGTATTGAAGATTTTTTTTTAAAATGTGAATAACGAATTATGTACTCTAAACCCGTAGTTTAAAGATGATTTTAAAAAAAAAGTCTCGAGTATTCGGTCTCAATAATTGTACTTGATTTATCTTTGCAAAATCTTGACATTCTGTTCTTTAATGAAACCTAAAAATAGGCATAAGTAGTAGTTAGTTAAAGGAAAATGGGCTTATAGTCAAAATAATATTTCGCCTATTTATTGTGGGGTCGCGGTGGCTCAGTGGGTGAAGCGCTGGCTCACTAACAAGGGGGTACGGGATTCGATCCAGGTGTTGGCACTGTTGGCCGAGGAATTTCTCCGGGTATTCCCAGCATGGTTTTCCCTTGCCAGTTGTGCAGGACGGGGGTGCAACATGTACAGTTTCAAGATGAGACGAAAATCCGAGGTCCCGTGTGCACGTAAATGAACCTTTGAAATCTAGAATTCGAAATAAGAGTGGGCCGTAGCACCGTTGTCCGGGCAAATACCCCCCCCCCCCCATAGCCCACTTACTGCATCGTGCCTTCCGTCGTTGACGCCTTCATTAAACGAATCGATACAGACAGAAATGGGGTTTAACGTCCACTTGACACAAACTAGATGATTTCGGGAATAAAACACATGGTTCAATTTTATTCAATAATTCGCTTGCGCGTAGGGGTCTTTAGCAGTGGGAGGAAACCGGAGGACCCGGAGAAAACCCACGAGGTTGGACAGGCGACCCTAATCCTTGTCACGTACAATCGGGGAATCGAAACCCCGCCAGTTGACTCAATGACAGACCTTATGATACAGCGCGCACGTGCTAACCATTCGCCCCCCCCCCCCGAATTGATACAGAAAAATAGGATGTTAAATATACGCCTATTTATAGATCACCATTGTTGTAGTTATGCAATTCGTCGTGCTTAAATTATTTTACAACTAATATACTATTTATTGTATACAAATTAAAAACACTAGATCTGTCAATAAAAAGACAAATTCGCCTCGCATACACACTCTGTTTGATCACATTCCGATAAATCAATAAGAGGTTGGTGACGTCACTCAAAGTCGTCGTCTGTCGTCTGCTACAGTAAAATTTATTTTGTAGTTTCATTGATGTCGTAAGTGGATGAAGCCGCTAATCCGGAGCTTAACTAAGTGGCTTTTGATTTAATCATTAGTGATTCAAACCCGCTTCATGGATTTTTGAATAAAATTCGAAATATCAGTTCAAGGTAAGAGAACTTTTATTAAACTTTTATTATACTTTTGCATTTGTGCAAAAAGATCAATGTCACTTGTCGAACCATTGTTGGGCTGCAAATGTGCGGTCTGGGCAACTGATTTAAAAACGTTAGTGATTGTAACCTTTCTATGCAGATGTGGTTTTACGTCGTTAAAATGACTATCAATTTTATTAAGCTGGAAGGTGAACGCTAAATGTTATCTTGCGAATGGTGTCGCGAAGGACCAACTCCTTTAAAACAAGGTATTGTGCGCGCCTTTCATGTCACCGGGCCAAAAAGTAGCAGTCTGACACAATACCAGAGATTCCATACCAAGAAGGTTATATACCAATACCTTCCGACCAAATACCTTTTGAAAGTAGACTGGTGGGAGAAGACCACATGGGGCTTGCCAGACGGTCACAGTTTGAATTAATATAGGAAATTGGTTACTGTCTATGTTAAGTTCATTTGGGCTTCAGACATAAAAGAACTCCCTTTTGTTATTTTCTTAATGACTATTCCTGAAATTTGATTTAGAATTCTTTATACTTCTGAACACACTGATGTAGTGTGTAGGCCTATTACGAATGTGGTCGTTTTTAGTGTTTTACAATCTTTTATGTTATATCAATTTCACGCATTTGTGCCACAGATCTTCCAAATTCAAAAGACACTTTTCACTTTTATCTACTCATAAAACTTACTTAAATAGAAAAAAGGGCAGTCTGAAGAAATAGTTTTCAGCCGATTTCTATAAGAACGTCCGTTCTGAAGTACTTCAAAGAACGAAATGACGCGATTCGGTATTCAAACAGTCAGCCATTTGGGAATTTTTCCTTTCTTTTTCTGCATGTCTTGAAAGAAGTTAATTAAACGTATCGAAGTCCACTTCGGGAATACTTATAACGTCAGTTACTGTCTCCAAAACACGGTTGACAAACCGCAAAGTTCGCTTATATTTTTCAAAATTAACTTCAGGGCGTTGCAATGATCTTTAGTGCTAGGGCACCTGTAAGGGGATGGGCGTTGAGAAATTTTGAAAAAACGCTATCATATTTTGGATAGACCAGCTTAGATTAATTCAAAAGTGAAAGATACATTTGTTAGCTGTGTAAACTTGTTGAAAAGAAAATCCTAAAAGGTTACATAAGAGATCTCTTTCTTGGGTTATATACCCACCTTAATAAACAAGTTTGCTGATTATTTGTTGAATATTAAAGACCTACATCCATTTTCAAGTTATACAAGAAAACCACCGAATCCCATATTAATTTACAGACATTACCTTATGAATGGCGAATCAAAATAGCAAAGAATTAGGTTCCTGAAACATTCCAAAATAAACTCCCATTTAATGTTGATAACTGAAATCTGGAACTTCCCTTTTAAAAGCACAAACTGTGTTGATACATGCAGACGAAAATATGACAGGTCATCAGAGGTGACAAGTGTCATAACACCCAATCTATTTATTCAGTAGTCAGTTTCCTATCAGCTTCCAGTAACAATATTGATTTAATCAATGTTTCTGTTTTCTTACAAACACATCGTTTATCATATTTTGACTGATTCTGTGATTAATACCAAACTTAATTCAAGTAAACATGGGGCCTTATTTATTTTAACAACTTTGTTCTTAAATTACGTGACACGATTCAATTATTCCTTATATTTCTTTGACAAGAGAAAAAGAGAATTCAAAACGATAAACTAAGACACAGCTAAAATATTGAATTTTTATTATCGAACAACTTGCGACAAGTTTCGTAAAGATCTATTTATCTATTTTTCTATGATTAAATAAGCTTGAATGGGGTTGGAAACATCATAGTTTCTACAGAAGTGGAATCGACTTAAGGCAGTTCGCTATTTAATTAAATCATATCTTAGTTTGTTGAATACATACCTGATGTATAATTGAACACAGCCAACCGTGTCAGAGGAAACATTGGTTGACAGATTCTTAATTCGCCCCAATAAATATTAAGGAAATAACCCCTAGCTATTGATGACGGATATTGTATTTGTTCCTCAAAATATGTCTATTTGGTTTAAACAGTATTTATTTAACATATAATGACATATTAACAATACATAATAAACTATATGGATTCGGAAACAAGCTATGAGGCTTATATTAATCCGTCTCCAAATATGTCTAGTTCACCTTATCGTTAACCATGTACAACCGTCGGTTCACAATTCAGGTAAACACTCTATACTAGGGATTATGCTATTGGAAAAGGAATGATAAAAGAGGGTCTCAATCACATTCAGAATCGCGAATCGAATGTATAAAGAAAAATTACTCCCTTCTCGAATAGTCACAGAATGGGCCCTAGAGGAATTCAATGTTATTGTTCCTGTCAACGAAACCTTGTTTAACTAAAGGGATGGTACCAATATAATGGGATTATCTGCCATTATACTCCACGGGAATCGAAATCCACGTACATGACAATGGTTAGTTAATCTATTTAATACTGGGGGTGGGGGTGCGTTTTATTACAGAAATATTACAGAAGTGTATCTGGGTAATAATAAGCTGTACATAAACCAAATATAACATTTTTAATAACCACAAGCTTCTCTGTGTAATCAATTGCCAATTAATCTATTGTGGTCATTAGTTAGGAAGAGAATTATCTAAATTCGAATATCTCCTTGTTTAGGTTCCTAATGGAATGTGTCGTCAGGAATGAATGAATGAAATGGTTGCACTCAGCACCAATGGGTTATATTGCGCTAAAAGGGATGTAATAAAAATCACCTGGGCAAAAAAATTGTACCTTCACTGGCAACGGTGTTTCATTAGGATGGTTCATAAGGGCATATGGAACGAGATAAAAGGAATAATTACTTGATGGAATTTTAAAAATCTTAGTGGACCTGTTCCTTGATGCAAACATCAATTTATTTGGATTGCAAATGAAAGAACTATCTCCACCTAAATTTAAAAAGCGTTTTGCGGAATTCTCTCTTGCTTCACAAAGGGGTTTCAAGAAAAATAATCTATTTCATGTACCAGAAGATTTAAAACTTTCGTCCATTTCACCTTTTATAAAAAGAAACCAAAATCCCCATCCTATTCATATACTGAAGACTACTTACCTTTTTAAAGTAGCTAAGTCTCTAACTCAATATCATCCAAAGTCATCGACATTGAAAACACGAATTATTTTTCAATTTGAATTAACATTGATGTTGTGATCTTACTGGGAAAAGATGGGCTTCTGATATCCAATATTTAAGACAAAATAAACATTTTACCCTTGGTACACGAATCATGTATCATAATGCGTTTCGGCGCCATTTGTAACAAGGGACTTGAAGAAGGAGGTTAGACATATTCCACAAGTCATGTCAACCGGTGACGGCATATTCTTATCTGTAGAGCATGTGTCATTCGACTGAGACTTCTCGCGTATTTTGCCGAACATAATTGATTAGAAATTACAGTAATAACAGAAACGATTGAATGTAAATCAGTTTATATACATTCATATTACATTACTCTATGCGTTGCAACGGTGTGTTCCCACTTAGCCGGCAGACTGTTAATCCTTTGATTGATCTTAAAACTATAGTCTGTTTAAAAGTAGTCACTCAAGAACTGTTCACTAGTGTTCAGCGGTAAATGAGCTCTTAATCCCTCTTTATAAAATTTATTAACCAACTAATTAATGACATTTTGAACACAGTTCATGCCGGCGTTATGATTTCAAACATGAATTCAATTCACTATATTAATGGAAATAGATGGTCGATCTGTGTCGAAATTATATTTATTTTAAAATGGCAAACGTTCAGGTTAATATTCTCTTTATCTCCAATAATCGAGGTGGCCGATATTTAATACACAATGGTTATATGCATTTTTATATGTGTAAATCATTTAATGTTATTTAATAAATATTAAATTTGTTAAAATCAATATATTTTTATATGTGTAAGCTATTTAATGTTATTTAATAAAAGTTAAATTTGTTAAAATCAATACAGTTTTAGTCTTAAAAAACATATGGACTATAGTTTATAACACCATTGTTCTAGGATTAACTCTGGATTAGCGGCAAAATTTGACATCAAAGCCTGCCGGCTAAGTGGGAACACCCCGTTGCAACCCATTTGTGTCAATTTCTAGGTCCCAAATATTAGCGATTTAGTCCCTTTAATATATAAAAAATGTTGATTGTTCGTTTTAAATGAATCTTTCGCATATGGGGTAAATTTCTGAATAATTTGTAATAGGCAATGGTTGTTTTTTTTTTAATCAGCAGTTTTGAATGATGAAATGAAATGGGGTTTAACGTCCCTCTGTTCTCTACCGACTAGGCTAATGAAGGCGGTATTAGCATCGTGGATTCCGGCTTACCTAAATGGAAGAACGGTTGTACACATTTCCATTTGCCAATAATGCACAACCTGTTAGTTTTAGAAGTTCCTTCTATAATAATAAATAGACCATAGATCCAGTTGATAATACAAAAGTGAAACAACGAAAATATCAGCTATGTGAACGCCTCAAATGAAAAATATTATTATATTATACCAAAAATACACTGAATTCTTATATGGTATTTTTGAATAAACAATACTTTAGAAAATGCCATATTGAACATTCTCCTCGTCAATTTCCAACTGCCATCCGCTCCATCCTGCACCAATGATAAGGGGGAACCAATTTAGGAAAATCCCGAAGAAATTTGTATGCCAACACAGGGGTCGACCCCGGGACCTCCTGCATTAGTGCACCAGTGCCTTGATCTCCAAACCACAGTGACCCCCTTGAAATAACATAATTTAAGCTAGCACCACGCTGCATATCATAAACATTACCATCAGTCTGTCGTTCCTATCGTAAGGAATACGGATGAATTACTGTTTAAAGGTAAGAATGAATAGTTTTCTTACTATTGGTGGCAAAGTAAACCACGTTAGCTTAGATTGAAGGGTATAGGCAACACACATCGTGCATTGACATTCAACATCATTGTTAGTTAATAGTAGGTTTTTATTTCAATCCAACCTCTGTAATTGTTAATAGATAGATAGATAAGATGTTTATTGCATTAAAACGTCCATGAAGGACAGCATGCATGCATATACACTTAGACATGTTAATAGATAAGTGAAATGAATTGAAATGAAACGGGGTTTAACGTCCTACTGTTCTGCTCCCACTGGGCTAATGAAAACGGGAAATAATAAATAAATGAATCAGTTTGAAATGTGAACTACTTAAAAATGAAATACACCAAACAAAATACGAGCCATCGGCTCGGTATGTATGGGTTAGACAACACTCAAACACGGTCCTTTATTTGTAAATTGTAGGGGAGTATGGACTATTGACACGACTAATGGGGAAACTACAGACGTGAGGGCAACTCTTTTAAAAAGGGGGCGGGGTAGAGGGGTGGGTCTCTTCCTGATGACGAGGGAATAGTGCTATCTGGAGTTTGTCCTGAGTACCGTATTTACAGAGACAGCTTAGCTTACCAATTCATCGCAAACGACTTAACTACGGGCCCATAAATTACGCGAGAACAATAACTTCTCTAACAATAACTTTTTCCAAGTCTGTCCCTTGTATGTGTCTATTGTGGGACTAGACACTCTTGTAATCTACAAGATTCGGTCAACATAATGTCGATATCTTGCGGCAAGAAGTCAGCTTAACTGTACGTTTTAGGTCATAGTGTAATGATATTCAAAAGACAGGTGTAGAAAAAATGAATAATAATGTAATGGAAATTACAACCTGTTCACACAATAGATCATGTTAACTGTGTAGTTACACTTTAGTATTTGTACACATGCTACCTAATAATATAATCTATAGATAATGTTTAAACATTGTTGTGAATACCAATAAATCATTTGAATATCTCGCCTATAATACGGTACGATTCATTGCAAGTTAGCACGTAATTTACACTTGAAAAACCTATTTGAATACAAGTCTTATTTTGTGTCCCATTAAATCTGTAATATCAGTTTGCTATTAAACCTTATTTTATGATTTATTTGGATACTGTTGTGCAGTGCTGACCGTATATATTTCCATGCTCCCCACAGAAGGTAGGCCACGCCAATTTAAGACATAATTCAGTTTATTAAAGATATAGGGGGGGGGGGGGCTTATTGCAAAGTACATTCGTTTTTGTATGTTTGTTTGGAGAATGTAGTCAGCAACGTGGCTTTGGAATGCAAGGTTAAGCGATCGTTATTAAAACTGAGAAGAGAGAGAGGGAGAGAGAAATGGGGTTTAACGTCCACTCGACACAAACTAGGTCATTTCGGGACTAACATATGGTTTTATTTTATTTCAATAATTCGCTTGCGCATAGGGGTCTTTAGCAGTGGGGGGAATCGGAGGACCCGGAGAAAACCCACGAGGTTGGACAGGCGACCCTACTCCTTGTCACGTACAACCGGGGATTCGAAACCACGCCAGTCGACTCAATGACAGACTTTATAATACAGCGCGCGCACGCTAACAATTCAGCCATCCAACCCCCCAAATTGAGAAGAAATGAAATGAAATGGGGTTCATTGTCCTACTGTTCTGAAAACTTAGAAGAGCGTTAAAGTTGCAATTTCATATTTTTAAGTTATATTTTTAAAATTTATTAAAATAAAGCCTTAAAATAGATGGTATCTATAAACAGTCCTACCTTGTTAAAGAATAATCCTATTAATCCTATAATTCACTATTGCCAGTTGAGAAATTGGCAAAAATATCATTTTTATCTTCAAATTCCAACGTTTGAAGATAGCTACTCCATGGTGGAGAATAGAAAACAAGAGAGGTAATTGGGAGGTAATTGTGTTATTATTTCCGGTGTAAATGAGTTTTAAGTGTGAGAATGACACCTATGATCGTATAATAGTGAGTTGACAACCTATTGAGCAAAAGACATACAAATAATTATGTTTTGACTTTCTTAGAAAATATGAAATTGTAACTTTAACATGAAGATATGTAGGTGCTAGATAATCTACATATTATTGTTGAGACAACACATAGTGAAATACTGCACTTTAAAGATGCGATAGTTGAATGTGAGCAATAAATGTGCGTTTTTAGATTAAAATGGCTGTTCAATCGTTTGTTCTAATCGGACCAGATCAATAAACAGGGGCTAAGGGTCTCTGGCTCTGTTTCTCAACAGTTTTTGCCCCCACCCCACCCCACGCACACAAACAAAAATGTGCGCCCAAACATGATCTAGTTAGTACATAGTTTTGATTAAAATGTATTTGCTTGTTTTATTCCCTAGCTACTTACGGTAGTGGGAGCTTTGTCATTGCTGATGGCAACAGATTTGATTTTTCATACCAACGTTTAAAATATTTATATGGAAAGATCAATACGCTCCATTATGAAATCCCAAGCCCTGTTGTATGTATGCTTTTTAAACCAACGTTTAAATTATTTCTATGAACAATCCATACGTCCCATTCTAAAATCCCACGCCCTACCACTTTAAATATGATATTTTATAACTTTTATCTTTGTGTTAAAATTCAAGGCACATCTTTAACAACGCTTCTATGTTGTTTATGTATATAGATTATGCGATCTGTACCTGTCTTGTTTAAATTTGTGCTGCTAATATAAACTATTTATTATCTCAATTTTCTGTTTTGCAGGTTAGACATAAACAGTAGCCATGGCGGAAATTAATATTATTCATTTATCACCTGGGGATAACGAGACAATGTATGTGTTAACCCAGTCGGAATCGAACTCTACAAATAATAATCATACGACAAGAGATAGTGACATGGCTAAAATAGAAATTGCTGTTCAATCAGTTGTACTATTCTTGGCTATTTTTGGCAACCTGTGTGTCCTCTTCGCGCTTGCTAGGGGCAAAAAGGTGCGATCGCGGATGCACATGTTCATCATGCATCTGAGTATAGCCGATTTACTTGTTGCTTTCTTTAATGTGTTACCTCAACTCATGTGGGATATCTCATTCCGCTTTGAGGGCGGGGATTTTTTGTGTCGATTTGTGAAATACATGCAACTATTTGTGATGTATCTTACGAGTTACGTTTTAGTAATGACAGCCATAGACCGATATTTAGCCATCTGTCACCCATTGTCAACACATACGTGGACCACAAGAACTGTTAACGTCATGGTTCTTGGGGCTTATCTCATATCCGGTATTTTGAGTATACCCCAAGCTGTACTGTTTAAATATCAGCGAGTAAGGGCCGACAGCGACGTTTATGATTGCTGGGTCCACTTTGACCCACCGTGGATATTACAACTTTACATTACGATGTTTACATTCGCTGTTTACATCATACCGTTCTTTATCTTATTGTTCACATACGGTTCAATTTGTTACACAATATGGCGGAAACATCGTTTTACTCAAAATAACGTCACAAAACGAGAAGAAAATGGAGTTAAATGTAAGTTAGTTTATGAAGTACAGAATTATAGCTCCTGCAACACAGCAACGCATACTAATGAGAAAGATACTGCAAGGCGTTATCGAAGACACAACGGAACTCCTCATCCCCGAACTCATTCAGTGAGAGGTTTCTCAAGGGCTAAGTTAAAGACAATCAAACTAACATTTGTTGTTATTGCGGCTTATCTTGTATGTTGGTCACCGTTTTTTATTTCGCAACTGTGGTGGCTATTTGACGAGACTGCTGCCGACAGTAAGTATATATTTACATGGTTACTTTTTGTACCCCTGCAATTTCTACGTTTTGGATTTGGGTTATGCTCCTTTATTATTTGGAATATGTGCCATTGGTAGGAAATGTTGTTAACACCCAAGCGACTGCACATACAGTCCGGTCTTTTAGAAAATATATATTTGTTCCCCCCCCCCATACACATTATAAAGTTAATCGACACAAAGAGTCTCTAATACGTGAATATGCCGACATATGTGGACCGATCGGAAAATGCGGATGATAAGCCACTTTTCGGGATCCCCCCACCCCCAAACCATTTCGTGAGTATCCAAATGAACCTCGTACAAATTTTCGTGAGTCTACGTCTCTTGATCCATGTATGGACTGTTCGACAGGTATGTAATGGTTGACACATCGCTAGCCATAATAATCTAGGGACTGTGCGTTTTCATGTGGACAGAACCCTATGTGTAATTAATTACTATGGGACTAGTTTAAAGCCAATGAATTCTTCTACGTGATCAAACCTAGCACAATATGTAAATATACTGAATAAAATTACAAGTAAGGCGAAATATAAATACATTCGACTAGACATTCCATGCAATATAAATTCAACATATTACAATGCCGTGATTTCCTGTGTCTAGGAATTACATAAATGGGGAAATTACGGAATAACGATCCTTGACAAGAGGATAGTTTAGCCATACTTGCAAAATCTTATGCTTCATTTCACAAGTAATGAAGAAACAAATGATCAATTTGTCTGATGAAGATAGTTTTGGGGGTAGGGTATCTTCAAGACAAAACGACCAATGATGCTCAACACGCTATAAACAGACAAATGACCATAAATAACCGTTTCCATTGATGTTAGGACATAGCATATTATGGGTTGAGAGGTACTGGATTCACAGTAAATGTCAGGGATGCGAAAGAAAGAATCCGATGCCTAAAATTAAACGCAGTTGCGACGTACACGTTTGTTCGTGGAGCTTAACTCCCGTTTTCACCGAGTGGGATATGGTACGCACATTCAGGCCATTTGTTCAACTGACTCAAATGTTTTTGTGTCTGTTCTTGTTCATTTATTGAAAATATGCAGTGCGTGTTAAGTTTCGTGTTTTTGTTTCATCAGTCGTTCTTAATGGGTACCGTAGGTCGTTAAACCCAATTTCATTCATTTCTTAATGGGCAATAAGTTCGAGTAATTCATATCAAGTAGATAGAAATTGAATAGATATGACAGTACTTTCTAACCATCAGTTTAAAAGTTAATTTCTTTAAGTAGTTTGTTGCTCTGTGTTTGATGGTTTACACTGTCTGGGTGGGTGGTTGTAATGGTAATATTTCTAGATGTCTCTAAATTGTATTTCAAAGAATCTGAAGTTAGTTTATTTCTAGATTTAGAATCCAGCTTCCCGTATCAAGCAGTTTATTTTCCAATTTTTAAATGAAATAATATAAGATCTGCTCAAAATAGAAATTATTATAGGCATGCATTAACAACGGGATATATTTAAGAATGCGTATTTCGTCAGCCATTTCTTAGAAAGGAAACATTGTTTCTTCACACACCCACCCTAATCATAAAATGCTGTCGCCGCCTAGTTTCATCTCCACGAAACACTTAATTAGAATGCAACCTTTGAAACACATCTGACAATCCTGATATTTTCCTTACATTCAAATAAACGTGTTTGTTTCAAAATGACTGTCCGTCTTCATTAGCCCAGTTCCAGCAGAACAGTAGGTAACATGACAATTTTATTTTTCCTTCCATTATACAGATAAGCGTATAAATGCAAATACACATGTAAACATATACTTTGTTTCAAAATGACCACCCGTCCTCATTAGCCCAGTCCCAGCAGAACAGTAGGGCGTTAAACCCTATTACATTTTATTTCATTTCAAAATGCCAGACGTATTGTATTTAAGCGCCATTCAATCCGGTACTTCTTACAGTGGTGATTGTCATCGAGTCTGTGAAAATGGTAGGGGCAATTACTGCAGAGACATTCAATACAATTACATATTAAAACGCGTATTTTAGTTTAGTTGTTCTATTTTGCCACTTGGCGATCTAAGAAAAAATACTACCGCTTGTAGCAATTTAAGACAGATCTGATGAAAAAGACTGTTACCGCTTGTTGCTAAGAAAGATCTCCGATAAAAGACTATTACCACTTGCTACGATCTTAGAATATATTTGCCAAAAAAGGTTTCAAAAGTAATTATAACCAAAAAAGCAAAAAACAAGATCATTAATAATTATTGCAAAAATGGCTGTGTTTAATCCAGTATGTGGAAACAAGCCCATTATGTATTTTCTGATTGACAATTTAGTTGTGGATTGGCTGCTTTGATGTAAGTCAAGCTCTTACAAATTATGGAAATTTGTAAGGAAATGATGACTATAATGTACTGTGAGATTATTAACTAGGTTGGATAGTAATGATTTCTAAATCTTTCCATCACCACTATATTATGATTTTAATAACGTTAGCTGTACACGACACGGGGAACAATGGCAATCAGTTGGTTATCATCAACTATATGCAGCTAATATAGATTGAATATATTGTAGCTTATGATGAACTTCTGAACTGTCGACGGATCTGTTATTGGCAACTAATTTCTGTCCTTTGGACCCCTATAATAATTTCTCAAATTAATTGCACACCCGGTGATAAGATATTGAACATCTTTCATAATTGAAACTTAATCATTGGAGTGATAGCGATTCCACTTCGGGTCAACACTCCCGTAATCACTAATTGTATTTAAAATATTAAAGTATAAGTATGAAATTTAATTTTCCTTTTGACACCTTGCATATTACTAGATTTTGGGAGAAATTCCACGATTAGTCCACCGCTTGTCATAGTGTATAACTAATTACATTTAGAAACGTTTTTCCAAGGTATTATATTCTAAGCGAGCCTGCAGTTATATGCACGTAATCTGTAATCTTTCTAACAGATTTAGGGCCTATACAATTTTGGTATCTGTTTGCCTACTTTCACGCCATGGTGGCCCAGTGAATAAGGCGCTGACTCACTAACCAGGAGGTCCAGTGTTATATCCCGATATTGGCCGAGAAAGTTCCTAGGAATTTCCCGGTGTGATTTCCCGATGTCAGTGGAGGAATGGCTTGTTGTTGTTCTTAGTGTTTAACGTCCGCTTCCACCAAAGGTGATATCGCAGACAAGTTGTCTTTTTTTTTCATTATCTTAGCGCACGCGCAGGGGTCTTTCCTGTGGGAGGAAACCCGGAGTACCCGGAGTAAACCCACGAGGTTGAGAAGGCGCCCCCTATCTCCAAGTCACATACGCTCACACCAGGGATCGAAACCACAACTGCAAGCCAGAGGTGACCGGCCAGCCAGAGGTCAAAGCGTGACACTCTAGACCACCAGCCCCTCCCCCCCCTGGAGGAATGGCCTGGTAAGGAATGCAGTATATTGGTTCTAATTGGACGAAAAGCCGAGGTATCGTGTACACGTCAACGTGCACGCAAAGAACCTTTGACAGTTGGACCCGGGCGAAATTTCCGCCATAACGCACTGTAATAACCCCATTTCATAAAATCAATTTTCGTTTGCTTAAAGAAACAAGGCACGAACCACTGATTTTGATGTACATATGACTTAATTAAGTTTAATTCATCATGCTGAAAGGATCAATGTTCTATTAAAAGCTTGCTGGCTATGTCGATTTGTTCTGCCAAGCGAAACTATGCGCGAATTACGATTATTTTTATATAAATGTTATTTGATATCAACGTGAAGAGATCATCATAACAAATATTCAAACCCCCGCCCCCGGGGCAAGCAAATGAAAAGAGAAGGTATTCGCATTGTTTTCTAACTCTTAATTATTTTCCTAAAATTAATTAGTGGAACGAAATTACCTGCTTTGGCAATAAAATATTTAGTCAGAATGTTACTTCAATAGAACGTCGATATTATGACGTATTTCAAGTACATCCAAGTGGTCTGGGTTAATCCGTACAAATACATGATGTTCTCGAGATTCAAACACGTCACGTCGGAAATAACCAGACAGTTATGTGAAATATGCATAATGTAAGACGAAATGAAATGAAATGAAATGGGGTTTAACGTCCTACTGTTTTTCTCCTAAACTGGGCTAATGAAGACGGGCATACGCCATACAGTGTGCTATGAGGGAAATTTGGCCCGGGCAGCGGCGATACGGCCTACTCTTATATCGAATTCCGACTGCCAAGGGATCTTTTACGTGCACGCCAATATGTTCACGGGACCTCGGTTAATTGTCCCATCCGAACGACTAGACAGCTGTCCTTGTCAGACCCTCCGTCCTGCATCACTGACAAGGGGAAACCACGCCGGAAAATCTGGATGAACTTTCTCGAGCCAGCGCCTTACCCACTTAGCCACGTGATTTCCCCCCCCCCCCTTGACATGGAATTCGACGACCAGTAGACGGAAACATCGCTGTAGCTAATTGCATTGGCTCGGTTAATGCAGGAAGATAGGACATTATACCGCATTTCATTTCAACCCCAATTTGATTTAAGTTATATTTAAATGTAGAAATGATTTGTCATCTCTTATCTACATCATTTAATCAGAAACTGGGTTTATCTTGTCGGTGATGTCTGCCTTATCCTGCATTCCTTTTACAGCTTGAAAATCTCCATGAATTTAAGATTTCCATTACATAATAACTTTCATAATTTGTGGGGCAGGTTGATTTTGATTTGATTCCCGTGTAATGAGAAAACAGGGTAATTCTATCGTTATTAAATCAAAATCCATATGCTATTGTTATAATAATTATCCTTTCTTCAAGGAAATGAAATAAAATGAACCAGCCCCGACTGGGCTAATGACGGCAGGCATTCTATAAGGATAAACTCTGCATATATTATTTCAGCGAATAAAACTTGTCACTTAGGTGTGGAGGAATCTAAGAACCCTTTATTCTAGCCGTATATAACTTTCTGAAACTCTGTGATACGTCTTCAAGACCCTGTTCATTCAGGGTCACTCAGTAAATGGATCACCTCGAAAGTCAAATTACGCTGATTTTCTATATAAATGAAATGAAGCGTTTAACGTCCTACTGTTCTGCTCCTATACTGGGCTAATGAAGACGGGCATACACTACATAGTGTGCTATGAGTGCTATATCGAATTCCAACTGTCAGGGGATCTTTTCCGTGCACGCCAATGTATACACGAGACCTCGGTTTTTCGTCCCACCCGAACGACTAGAAAGATGCCCTTGGCAGGCCCTCCGTCCTGCACCACTGACAAGGGGAAACTACTTCGGAAAATCCCGATGAACTTTCTGGTCCAATGCAGAGATCGAACACGCGACCTCCAGACTAACGAGTCAGTGTCTTACCCACTTAGCCACCGTGGCTCCGACTTTTTTCTATATAATAAGAGAGAGAGGGGAATGGGGTTTAACGTCCACTCGACACAAACTAGGTCATTTCGGGACTAACATATATACTCAGCCAAATTAAAAACTTGACACTGATGAATTTCAACAATTTTTTTTCTGATAAAGTCAAATAAATTTTAAAGTGTTTCTAACGATAGTAAGTAGTAAGAAGCCTTTAATTTCATAAAATTGTAAAGTCACGTGGATCACGTGACTTTTGAGCATATAAAGATGTAAAACCTGAAAAACACGTGCAAACACAAACTCGTGAGGTCAATCGGTGCAAGTTTGCTTAAACTGAACACACACATGTAACTTGAACTGGAAAAACAAATTAAAATTGTTATTTTCATCTTTGTTAGAAAATGCCGCGCCTTTCAAATGTAGAGCGTCTACGTGCTATAGGTGGGCTCTATGCTGGTCAGTCTGTGGTCACTGGTGCAAGAGCCTTTAATTGTTCACGCCACACAATAATTAATCTTAGAATGAGAGTGCTTCAAACTGGAACTATTGCCGACCGCCCAAGGGCGTCACTCCAGGAAGATCAAGCAATACGATTACGTCATCTTAGAAACAGATTTGTCACTGCAACCTCCACAAGTAGAGAGATGTTTGGTGGAAGGGTAACTGCACAAACTGTTCGAAATCGCTTGCAGGCTGCTGGTCTTCGAGCTCTGAGGCCCTATAATGGACCAATATTGACACCTCTTCATCGCCGTAACCGACTTGTGTGGGCCACAAGACACATAAGATTTACTCAAAGAGACAAAGACAGTGGAATTTCGGTTGTCTTTAGTGACGAATCTCGATTCACTTTGAGATTTGCCGATGGCAGGGCCCGAGTGTACCGCAGACGAGGTGAACGTTACGCTCAAGTATGCGTCAGAGAAGTTGACCGAGTTGGTGGCGGCAGCGTCATGGTTTGGGGTTCTTTTTGTGCACATGGACGTTCTCCTCTTGTTGTTGTCCAAGGGAACTTAAATGCTGTCCAGTACAGGGATCAGATTTTGCAACCTGTTCTTCTTCCGTTTATGCAGAGACATGGGCCTGGACTAACGTTTCAACAAGACAATGCTCGACTTCATACAGCAATTGTTACCCAGAATTTTTTAAGAAATGCCGGTGTCCAAGTCCTGGATTGGTCGTCGCTTAGCCCCGACCTTATTCCTATTGAACACATCTGGGACGAACTGGGTCGACGTGTTCGTCAGCAAGTGAATCCACCACTGACGTTGCAGGACCTTCAACATGCTCTTGCTGAGCAGTGGCGACGTCTTCCTCGGGTAGTGTTTACTAATGTTTTGAGATCCATGAGAAGACGTTGTGTGGCAGTACGAGACGCTAGAGGAGGCCACAACCGTTACTAAACACTTTATTCAGATTGTTCTCCAAGTCTGTGAATTTCATTCTGGGGGGTACTGTGACATCACGAACGTTATCAATGTCAAGGACTTTCGGCGAGACGTATTCTTGCTTTCTGTTGATGTCAAGGTCGTCCGTGCACAACATAACACTAAATAGTTGCCTTAAACCAAATATTAAAAATCTAGTCCCAAAAATCCCGAGTGTCAAGTTTTTAATTTGGCTGAGTATAGTTTAATTTTATTTCAATAATTCGCTTGTGCGTAGGGGTCTTTAGCAGTGGGAGGAAAACGGGTGACCCAGAGAAAACCCACGAGGTTGGACAGGCGACCCTACTCCTTGTCACGTACAACCGGGGAATCCAAACCACGCCAGCTGACTCAATGACAGGCCTTATGATACAGCACGCACGTGCTAACCATTCGGCCATCCTAATTCCACCCCTCACCCCATATAATAAGTTGAAGTGTATAAACACGGCATCGTATACTGGCGTAACATGACCTTGCGTTCCCACCTAGCCTTCATCGAATTCCACATGTCAAAGGTTCCTTTGCATGCACGCCAACGGGTACACAAGGGTATTTTGAAGTTTTCGCCACACTAAAACGACTAGGTGGGTTACATTAGCAGGTCACCGCCCTACACCACAAATTCTCAGGACTATAAGGTTAAAGATTTGTAAGAATCGGCCAGTTGTTTGCAGGATTTCCCTGTTAAGCATTTGTTTTGCTGGTAAATCCCAGATCCCACTTGTTAAGGTATTTAAAGACCAGAAGCGCTTGTGTTTAAATATTGATATAAGAAGAAGAGAAGGGGGGACGCAGCTGTTCGATCAAACTTCCCATTCTTCGCATTGTACTCATAAATCTACTTATATAACATATAAATACCTAGTAAGAGACAACATTATACAAACAGGGACATTTAAAAAACTAATACAGCCGTAGATAACTGATCATAACGTTTCTTAGATACGAAAAAAGTTAGGTTAATCGATCCAATTACATCTTAGTATTTTCTCCACACAATTTAAGACCTTTGTGAAAGAATTAAATTGGGTAGAAAAAAACGAATTGACACCGTCAATTAACCTGGCTTATCCGTCAATATTAAACAATTTTACGGTGTTTGGGTTTTACTTCTCCAACAAAATATATGCTGTTGATTTGATTAATATTGATCGAGGTGTTGTTTTTAGTTCAAATCAATAGAATTGCATAAAAAATTTGATTACAATAAAAACAAAGTTAATCAATTAACTAATTTGAACATCAAGAAACTGAAAATTAACAACAGATCTGGTTACATCACTTGAACATTTGTGCCAGGCTAGTCGTTCTGATTTTTGATATCTTGTGCAATTTTACTTTGCTGGATATTTAGATAACGTTTGTTTAACAGAACACATGTGAAATACGTTCAAGCTTATTAAAGTCGCTACATGGTCGTCATTTGTGAAATACGTTCAACCTTATTAATACTTGTACAGTATGTGTATCAATCCACAACGATGCCACGAGAAGAACACGTCGACAACGATGGCAGTTCTTCGTAGCTTAATGTTTATATCAATATTTTCAGAGATTGGAAATTAATATACTAGTAAAATTCAAATGATTGTATACCATTAAGCCATTTTCACTTGGTGCTGAAATGCTTGATTTGGCCAATGCTACAAGATCGGGACTACATTACAATTGCCGTATAATACCTCGTCGATTTGAATTTCTGTTCTTCGGAAATATCCAATTTCTTCAGCAGAGTACATCAATATGTGCTTTTAGAGCAATTTGCGTCTTACTTTAAAGATGGGTTCTCAGAAAAGTATTTATCGGGTGGTTATTTCCAATAAAATTATGGCAATTTTGGTATATATGGAAAGTAGAGATATCCAATCTTACTAGAAAAATACTGGATTCACTGAAAAACACTCATGAAGCGTATACAGGACAAAAATGTAAGGGTTCCCATAATCGACAGCCCGACGATTAGGAATTTCTGCACGCGTGATGTCAAAGGTCACACGCGAACATTGAGCGCTTGATGTACAAGTTGATAAACTTTAAATTTATGAAGAGTTAGACGTACAACACTTTCTGAGATAAAAATAACGGAAAAAGACGCGGGTAGTGGATAATCCGAGAATTTAATTAGGATTCGATATTTGTAATAAATAGTAAGCGATTAAAAACAACATCGTCTTGTGTATGCAATGAATTTGACTTCCAAGAGAGGTAAGTCACGTGACGTAAACATAATCTGGTTTGATCGAATTTTTATAGCAGGGCATTCCTTCGCAATTACAATGTTTGAGAAGGATTTGAAGCAAAATTATGTTTTTAGTCCGTATATACCATTAAATCACCCAGTTTGTACGCGGGAATGTATCTTTAAGGTTGCAAAGCAGAACCATACGTTCTTTAAAAGAAGCAACTATGTTTAGTTTGGGTGCGCGCTAAATAAACATGTGAACAGGGAATTCGCTTGTGGACAGGTCGTTGGCTGGCCGAATGGTTAACGCGTGCGCGTTCGATCATAAGGTCTGTCATTGAGTCAGGCGGCGTGGTTCTGATTCTCCGTTTGTACCTAACAAGAAATAAAATTTGAACCTTATGTTGGTCACGAAATGACCTAATTTGTGTGGAATGGATGTTACCCCCTCTCTCCCTCTCTCTCTTGTTTGTGGACAGACCATCCCCGACTAAACGGCTGTGATGAAAAATCTGGGCAGATTGCAGTCGTACAAAAATCAGACTGTCGTCGGTAAAACAGTCCTTGATGGGACCGAAATCACATGTATCGTTAGATCACTCAATCAGACCCACTACCCACACCCCCTTCCTCGCAGGCTTTAATATGCATTTAAATGGTTTGATGCACGTTTGCTGTCATTTCTAGCAAGGTAGTACCAGACTGTCTAGTGGCTTAGTCAAAGCATTTCAGAGTTTAACAAATCGTTTGTTTCTAATACATCTCTTTTGTATTAACATAATATAGACCTGAGTTTTCTGCACGATCTAATATTTCTGTACCATGTCCAATATTTGAAACTATAAGCAGTCCGCTTTAATATAATTTATCTGCTTGTTTGTTCTTGTTGCATTGATTATATGGTTTATGTATAGTTGTTTATTCTCGATATCAGTCGCTATTACCAAGCTGTCAATACATCATTTACACCATCCGGTAACTTAATAGAGCTCCCAGATTGTAGTTATTGCTGTATCACTTATAGAAAACAGTTCATACAAATCACCTACTTACATTAGTCTCGACAAGAATCAAAACAATGAATAATATCCGCCAAGGAAGAAGGCCGGAAATGGTCATAACTGAGCCTCACTCTAAAGCAAATACCACTTTATCTAAATTGGAGAATTCAACTCATGCATTTAACGAAACGAAAAAATCATTTGATTTTGTACATGAAATATTTCTTTTTAATATCCGTTCAAGTGACAATCAAGGTGTGTTGTTTTTGGGGTTTTTTTTTCGTTTCATTGTTGTAGTTTATTTTCTTGTTTTCTTAGTTCTTTTTATCGTATTTCACATACTTAGTCCCGTAGTAATTATGCCTTGCTGATACAACGGTTGTTACACGCACGTTCAGTGGCGGCGCCAGGGGTTAAGGAAGAGAAATTGCTCCCCCTTAAATTTGTTCACTCAACCCCACTAATATCTTAGCCAGAGTATTATCATACTGTTTAATTTGTCAACTCAATCCCAGTCCCGGTCGAATACCCAAATTCAATAATTGTCCTCCATTGATTTCGAGAATGGTTTAGCAATATTTTGCATCAAACTCGTTATTCTTGGGTGTTCTGATAGCAGTCTGAACTTTTTTACTGAATTATTGCATTTCTGCCCGCAGTGGTTTTATAAGTTTCAGTGTTTTGAGTAAAAAAAACGGCTCTATTTATTCCCATGTCCAGTGCGTGAAATACTGCCTGACTGCATTTCCGGTGGTCTATTTTTCAAAATTGTCTTCGTAGGGGCTCGCGAGTGGGCTTCGCTCCAGGCTTGCACACCCATTCACTGGTGCTGCCACTATACTTGTCCTCCTTTCCCACATCTTAATATTCGACGGATCTTCAGGAATAGTTAGTATCGGTGTCAGTCGGTGACATTTTGCTAATGTAATTGTTAGTAAACGTAAATATTTTCATCAAATGTTCAGAAATAGTAGATATTCGGCTACACATGATCCTTTTTGATTTTAACAAAAATACTTCCAAGTTACTGCGAATGGCCTATGATTGTTGATTGAAGGATATTACCATACTGTGCAATTCTTAAACATTATTTGTATCATGTCCATTGTTTATCACATGTTCCTAGTCCCCAAAATCTGCGTACCATAACAAAAAATAATAACATTGTTATTACTATATAAGTTAGCACTTATGTTGGGTTAAATTAGTGGGATTGGGTTTACAAATTAGACAGTATGATAATACCTTGGCTAAGATATTAGTTGAGTTGAGTGGGTGAAATAGACAGTATAATAATACCCCAACCTCAACCCAACCAAACAAAACTAAACAAAAACAAGCAATATAAGGAACTCAAATGTCTGCATAATATAAAAGGAAATCCTATTGACTCACTTGGATCTCTCAGCGGCTTAATATATTCCATTTTCTGTATCTAGTGGTGTTCATAATACATCTAATCTACGATAAACTTCAACCCTTTTATCAGTTCTATATCCAACAATACACAGACATCTCCTAAATGTCAGAATTTTGAATTTATGATACCGGTTTCAATTTTATCGTGGGACAATATGATTTATGGTTGCTATTAAAACACATTTTGGCGAGGATGTGCCAAAATGATCAATTCCTTTTGAATGTGGCTTAAACATAATAATTATAGTTCTTTTCCGTGATATCCGACGCCAGTAGTAAATTGCAGATCTACGTCAAACTGAAGGTTAACTTAAAGATGGTCTAGCTCTTTTGAGATCTTCACCCAATATTTAAGTGGAAAATCGTTTTGAATTGATTTGGTTTCCTCCCGCTACTGAAAAATAATATTGAATCATATTAGTTTCTAGAAATGACCTAGTTTGTGACGAGAGCACGTTAAAAACCATTCCTACATCTTATTTTACTTCTAGTGATCAAACGTGTATTTATTGGCCGATCCCAGACTATTTCAATCTTCACTCACAAAAATTCAAACATCGATGACATCCACACATGCATAATTAGCCTACTCCCCCCTGTTTGGTCGAATTATATTAACGTTTCATTTACTGGTCAAATGCTAATTTACTTTGCGTCTTCAAAATAACATGATTACACCGGTAACTGAGCATATATATGTTATATTTATAGCACGGCTTTCATGAGTTAACAGGTTTAACCAGAGGTCATTAGATAAGAGAACACGAGAAAAGTAGAAACAGTGCGTACATTCACGGGTGTTTATTCATTCTATACTTATAAAAACATGGTAATGCACGGACTTTTTCTATTTTTCTTTCATGTTCTCTTATCTAGGGAGAGTCAATTTTGTTTATGAATTGTCAGATATCCTTTCACAGTCCCATACAACTTTTGGTCTTCGAAGAAATTATTAGTGAGCAGAAATTCGCCCATGTATCTGTTATCACTCGTCACTTCATTCAGTTATATAAAGGGATAACTCGTGTTTTCCTTTTGCGTTCGTCACTTCCTATTGTTGAAACATTGATTACTCATCTATAGCAATGATCTCTGTGATAAAATAATATGTGGAACGTGTTGAACCAGTTCTATCACATATGTGGTAATGACTGGCACCAATATTGTCCTTTAAGCTCCACCCAGTCTACTACAGGGAAACAATCTGCTTATTCAACGAAAAGAACAAAGGAAGATTTCCCATCCATGTTACAATTTATGTTCGACTATGATAAATCTGTAATTATATACCTTAGAAATGCTGTACAGGTATTATCCTGTGGTTTAGTGCTAACAACGTCGTTATGTTGTTTCAGCGAAATTGAAACGAAATGAATAGGGCCTAATACCCTACTTTTCTGCACCGACTTGGCTAATGAAGACAAACATACGCCATGCAGTCTGCTATGAGGGAAATTATTTCCGGACAGTGGCGCTACGACCTACTCTTATTTCGAATTCCAAATGTCAAAGGTTATTTTACTCACATGGCAATGCAGTGTACAAGGGACCTCTGTTTTTCGTCCCATCCGAACGACTAGACACTACCCTTGTCAGGCCCCCACCTTGCACTATTCACAAATGGTTACCGTGCTGGAAAATCCCGAGGAACTTTCTCGGCCAACACTGAGACCTCCTGGTTAGCGAGCAGTTTAAAACTAACACGAAGAATCACCTTAACAACAAACATTGGTATATTCACTGTAATATAAAATATTTTCAACCGTCATGTGAACATTTTTTGGAGTATTGGGTTGCTATTTGTATTACATATCAACAACGTAACAAATTGATGACAGTTTATTCGCTTCTCAGCGTGGTGAATCAGTCTTCGTAATATGTCTATTTCAAATCTCGATCTGAATAAATACCTTTTTGCTTTTCAATCAAATTAACGACGTATTGCGGACATTTTTTTAGACAATAAAATATAAATTACAAGTTAAACATATAATAAATGTCGACATGTTATCTGAAAAGTAGAGTGGTTTTGCAGAGTCCTGATCAACAGCTACGAAATGTTTTCAAATGGCATATTGCTTGTCTTTCGTTGGAATTGGTTAAACGCAGTATTGAAGGACCATCTTTTATTTCTGTTTTATATAATTTGAATAAATCTATTCTCAATCTTATTTAAACACAGATCCTATTTCGTTTTGTTTTTTATACTTAAAAATTTCATTTTACTTGTCATAAGTACACTAGGATCTGGAACATTTGTTTTATAACCCGCGTTCTGACTGATGTGAGGAATTAGCCAATGAAACGGTGTGTTACGGTTCTCCCGAAAAACAGAATCTTTGTTGGTATCCGTTCGTTGGTCGACCTTCATTAGATATAGAAACAGGTCGACTGTTGATTCTTTTGTCGTTATCATTGTTGAAATGTTGCTCCTATTAAATTCAATTATTGTATAATATAAACTTTAAACTTTCCAATACCATGTCTCTACCCACTGGGCAGCAAGGCAACAAACAATTGCTTGTACATGTACATAAAGAGTACCGAATGGAACAGGGCACAATAATACAATGGTTCGGTCAGTTTGAGACACACATTTTATTTTTCTGGTCTCGGTGTTTACGTGAAAACTAATTAAAATTATAACAAATTAACGATTCGTTCCGGGTTTTTTTTCGGTTGTTTACCCTACTTCATTTTGGGCTAAAGACTTTTCTTTCTAAATCCTTAATACCGTAAAGTGCCGACGCTTTTTACTAAAGAAGAACATTTGTTCTCGTCTGTCAGTAGATTTTACAAATTATGAGGGCTCTTTAATATTTTTTAAAACTGAAAATGTAGCTTAGCTTTAAAATTTCAAAGTTGGGATTGTAACCCCATTACTTTGATTCGCGGACTGAAACAAATCCGCTACACTTGTTTAATCGATGTAATCAATAGATAATGAAAGGTTAATGAATAGGAAGGAACTGATATCGATTCGAAATATTGATAATGAGCTTTACATCTGATTATCGAAGCAAATGTCATGAAAAACAAAATAATTAATATTTAAAGTTTTATTGGCGTATGTGGGGACTGAGGACTACCGACATAGTTAGTATATACATGAGCGGCCTGTATTACCATATGTATCATTACTTGTATATTACCACTATGTTAAATAATTAAAACATTAAATCATCATTCCATTTCACGGGCGTTATGGTTTAGATACACTATATATTTTTTATTTGAATGCGAAAAAACCCTAATACAAATCAGAGCCTAAGGAACGACGTTGAAAAAGTGACTGACAATGACAATCGAAGACAGAAAACTTTGAAGTATTGAAGGAGGGTAATTTTTGCCTTAACGCATGACGACTAAACAAACGGCGAATTCCTTCAATGACATAATCTGATTTTTATTTAAATGCTTTATAAATAAAATCCAATAACTCAGCTTTAAAAAAATAACCTCAAAATTATAATATATTGGTTTTTTAATCAAGAATTGTAAATAATGGAAATACGTCCAATTAACGCATTGGGGTAAAGATTTATCAATCGATCAAGTATTATTTCAAACGATCTTCAAGTGCCATGACAAAAAACAAACACGCCTTCATAAAATTGCTGACATAAATATTTTTTTTTAAAAATACCCAGGCTAGTGGAGTCTTTCATTATGGCCACGTGCATTCAAAAAGACGACTACGTCTATGGTCTAAAAATGCTTTTCAACACAGCTACGGATAAAGTGAGTGTCATCTTCTCATCAATACTTTGTTGGGAGCCACGGTGGCGCACAGGGTTAGAAGCTGGCTAGCTAAAGCCTAGCTGACAACCCGCCGTACGTGTTTTGACACGCACGAGTCGTAAGGTTTGGTAGCTCGCAGAAAGCCGCAAGAAACCGGGTGAAGATTTTGTATGTCCCTACGGCCAGTCTGCGATCTTCTACGGTGCCGAACACACACAAGTGACGCGTAAAACTCACGCACGCGTTTACTAAAATTCCCCGCGTAGACTGCCCGGCGGGTTGTGAGCTAGGCTTAATCTGGAGGTCCCGTGTTCGATTCCTGAGCTCGTCGGAATTTCCGACGTGGTTCTCCCTTGCCAGTTGTGCAGGACAGAGGGCATGTCAAGGGACAACGTATAGTGGTTCGGGTGGGTCGAACACATTTGAGTGCACGTAAAAGATCCCGTGGCAGTTAATTCGATATAAGAGTAGGTCTTAGTGTCGCTATCCGGGCAAAATTTGCACTGGTAAATACTTCTAAGAGGGCGAAGATTTTGAGCTGTTCCCCTTTGCTTTTTGCTTTATTGTCATTGAATTTAAGAATAGTCGGAAAGTTAGCAAACCATATGCCAGTCATTTTCCCATGTTTTGTCAGTTATAGACATTCTTGATATAATCAATATCTCTAACCCAGCATGACTTTCAACGTTTCTCTCGTCGTATTGAAATAATATTGAATTAGAAATCCAACCACGCTAATTTATATTTACCTGCTTAATAGAAATACAACGTTTATAAGCAATGCGATATAATAAGGTCAAACCTATTATAAACATGTGTCACATTTATGAAAATGTAATCAAAACATCGTTTGTTTATATTTAAGATCAAATCTATTATAGACATGTGTAACATTTGTGACAAATTAATCAAAACATATTTTGTTTATATTTGCAGATAATGCTCTGGTTATAATGATCTTGCTGGCAAGTTTAAATAGCTGTTGCAATCCTTGGATTTATTTAGCTTTTAGTGGAAATTTGCTACGTCATCTGTGTCCTTGTTTTAACTCAGTGTGCTCAGCAACTGCTAAACAGAACCAAACCTGGTCCCAGTCAAATACCGACACCAAACATAAGACTATCGAACTGGATCGTCTTCATTCAAAAGGTACGATCGCTAAGCGGATGGAATCGCTTACTTCGCTGTTTTCTACCAAAAAGAGGGGATCACAGTCATTGGCTACGCCATCGTCCCCAGGGAGATCCATTCCATCGGACAAATCAAGTAGCAGATCAGACGAGAGCTCCCGTTCTCCGCATGTAAAGAAAAGGGCACGCGTGCATGAACGACCACGAGAAGAAGTGAGGGAAGCTCAAATGAAATGGGAGCGTGGTATTGGATCAGAGAATTCTCCAAACCAAGAAATTCCAGGTCTACAAATGCACTGTGAAATCTCAGATGATGAAATATTTGTGAAACCTGAAATCCCTGTCTCAGACGATTAGGTGATATCTGCGAAAGTTGAACAAATTGCTCAAGTTTAAAAAAAACTGACGTGAAATGGTGCAAAAACACATGGAATGGCCAATGTATAAAAGAAATAAAAACATGACCTTTGTTTAAAATATCGTCTTGTGGCTGAGTGTGCCATATTATCCGATGGGCTTCTAAACACTTGGCTGTAATAATTAGCCAAAAATGCTTTAGCGCGACTCTCGCTTGAAACAGTCACATGTAATTCAGATTCAGTGGAATAGTATCTGGCTTGTTCGACCGATGTACATTATAATGTGACGATGGATGCATCTCGTTCTAGCCTGACTAAGCCATGTATTAGTTAATTCGCTGTTCCCAATATCAATAGACTAATGACGAATAGTATCCTCCTTTGACTATGAAAAGACAATAACATTTTACATATGCGGTAGAATTGGTTAAACATATCTCAAGAGGTCTTTGCTATGTCTGATCCGTAATCATGATTTGAAGACTCTTTAAATGAAGCAAAAATGTGAAATATTCTTACTGTCTAAAGGAGAGAGTGGTAACAGCCAACGATACCATATGATTTCTCAACTCTTATTATCCGTGAAGACGAAGGGTTGCTGCATTAGATTGTGAGAGGAAACCAAAGATTCGTATAAAAACCGATTGAGATGAGATCATAAAAGACAAAGTAAATAGAAATACAATTGCTTCGCCTAATTTTTTTTTATTAATTTTCAAATGTGTAACGTTTTGAAAATTCGCAACTAAAACAGGAATATGGATTCTTAAAAACTACGCTTTAATCTAATGGCTGCGGTGACCACAGTAAAGTAACCGGTATTGAAGCCATATTCCGTATTTAAAAAACGTGCAAGTTCATATTGATTATCGAATTTTTGTATTTGGGTGTTCCTTAGGATCTATTACGAGATTATTTGCATTTTATACTAGTCTTATGTATATGAAAGAACATTTCGTTGAGTGACACACTATGGTTGGAACGATCAAAATTTAGTTAGATCTGTCATGTGTACTCGATTTACTGTTATTTTTGTACAGCTGATGCCAATGGGAATTGTGCTTTAGACGCTAAATCAAACAGTTAATCACATAATACCAATTTTGATTATATCCGTGACGAAGTAATCTGTAGGTGGCCTCAGCTTAAGGGCGGCACATCTCACCACATGGTACTCTGGCTTTAGAATAAAGCATACAGAGAGAGATAGACAAATTGGGTTTAACGTCCACTGGACACAAACTTATTCATTTCGGGACTAACATATGGTTCAATTTTATTTCCATAATTCGCTAGCAGTGGGAGGAAACCGGAGGTCCCGGTGAAAACCCACGAGGTTGGGCAGGTGACCCTACGCCTTGTCGCGTATAAGCGGGGAATCAAAACCACGACACTTGAGTCAATGACAGACCTTATGATCAAACCTGTGTTAACCATCCCCCCCCCCCCACATGAGTCATATTATGTCTGACGCCATTTTCTAACAGCTGTGCATTAACGATGGCATTCTATTGGAATTTGGATACGTTTTTTTTTTTGAGTGAACCTAGCCAGTGATCATGAAGTAATTAGATGCTAATCCACTATGTTGTAATACGTAGTTATATCTTCGAGTTATAATATAGACAACTGAACATTGCACAAGACTCTGTCAATAAAACACTACACGAGACAAACACTACAGCAAACAGTGAAAGGCGTCATGACGTTTCGGTTCCGGTTGACCCGGTGCAATATTTCGATTAATCCAATGAGATTAACTTTTCATATTTTATTCATTTATTTAAATTTCTTTTTTTGTCTTAAATTGTTGACTGTTGAACACAGAATGGGTTATATCTATGTTGCTCTGTCTTTCAAATGTAGACTAATAAACATTTCCCACAGCGAAAGGAGAAATTAAATTGAATGAAATCCATGTTTGTCACCTTATATTAAAGACAAGGTAATGTTAGTACTGCATGATTGGTAAGTGGGTTATAAAAGCTGACAAATACCCTATACCTAAACGAATTTAGTTCTGTATCCCAATGAACGATGATTTTGTTCCTACAAAGGGTGCCATTGTTGTGGATGGGGGACCTGAGAAACTGACGTCAATAAAAAATAGTGTGTTTTTAATTGTAAAATAATATGCCGCTTGATTAATAGTGGGGCGGGGCAGGTTATCCACAAGTCGGTCCAGCGTTCAATGTTCACCGAAGACTGGATATGACTGATTGAAAATAGCTGCATGTTTTAATTAAGTACAATCTTTTGTTAAATAATTTGTTGGTTATAAAACATTTTAAACACCATGATGAGAATCAAGCCACGATTGCATTTGCACCCTCATTAATTTTACTTTTGTTTTTTGCGTTGCATCATCATTGTTTTGTTTATAGGGTATACGATTAGACTGTATTGACCAGAATGCACCGAGTTGAAATAAACGTACTTCTGTTTGATGAATTATTTTATACTAAACCACCAGAAGAAATATTTAATTGATTTACAGCAATTAAATCAGTTTCTATTCTCTCATGTCATTGCTGATAAAATATTGTAGACTGTGTTTAGAACCAGAATGTTTTCGATGCTCAATATAATTAAATGCCAGGGGCCTGTTTCACGAAATTTTTAACTAAGATAAAATCCAAATTTTGGTAGTTTGATTGGATAATATTTGGTTGATTTTATCTTAGACAATCAAAATTGATGTATCTACTAAAATTTTGATTTTATCTTTAGTTAAGATTTCGTGAAACAGGGCCTAGATTGATATGATTTGGGGGACTTCTTGTAGCTAACAAATTATTTAAGCCGACGCCATGCTAGTGGAGTTCTGCTCTCGAGCAAGGGAACTGTATACATCTTTTGCCCCGTGCTGATAAATTACGTAAATTAAAGACATGATCGTCGACACCGCAGTGGGATGGGAGACTGGCTGGCTTCAATAATTTGCAATTATGTGATTATTAGCCCCCCACCCCAACATGAATTGCGTTCCGATGGGCGTGAAAAAGGATTGTAAAAGAATGTTTATTTCTCAGCAGAATGCGTATACATGTATAATATTGGGGCGTCTAAATAATTTTTTATGCATAATCACTCTGGTTACTCCCGCTATTATCCATAAATTGTCTGAATCAACTGTGTACAATTCTTGTGTCAGCTGAAAAGTACCATTCAAATGTTGCGAAATGATGTGATCATTTACTGGATCGGTTATATATGAAATCACACCAGGAATCCCCACAGCACTTTTTTACATCATAATACTAAAAAAAAAGTGAGATCCGTTTCAGAGATAACCAGGGCTACGTAATGCCCATTGCACGTTGTATAATATCGATGACCTAATTGAGTATCTCTGATGATTTGTGGTCGCCATAATTGTTTATATCTGTCCGAAAGCTGTGTTACCTAATCTTTCTGATTGGCTCCATACTTTATTATAGAGTAAAGACACCTGATGTTAAATAGGAATTGGACGAAAAACAAATATCTAATAGCAATTGTTTGCAGAGGAATTGAGCCAATCTGAGCATTGGGTTTAATCGCGACACCGAACTGTCATAAACTTGTGTTTAAAATTGTTTTGGTAAATTTTGCATTGCATCCCAATATATTTTTAGGTATTTCATTAAATATTTATGAGGAAACAAAACCCATATCTAACGCCTGCAAACTAGAATCTAGAGATCGTTTTACCTTAAAAAGTAAAATCTAATTTGTCATCTTTACAAACGTGAAAATGAAAATTTCCGTTTTCAATTTCAATTTCCATATATCGGGATTTTTCCACAAAAAGCAAAGGCTTATTGTTGAATACAAACTGTCAATTCGATGGAATTTGCATTTAAAACAATTTGAAATATCACATAAAAGCTAACAATCAATATACTTTATTTACTTTATTCACATTTTTATTCACTTTTAATATTTACAAACATCAGTATAAAACAGAACTATTATCTTGAAAACAGATTGTTTTTGTTTTTTTGGGGTTTTTTTTGTTAAACATTTGCATTATATTTTAAAATCATTTTCTAACGCGAAATTTTCAGAACCAAACAATGACGAATTTATGTGTTATTGTTTTTCAAATTTAACCATTAAAGAGGCAGTCCCAAATTTCCAAAGGCATACCTTGGTACAAGTGGTTTAAAGTATGATAACTTAACGTAAAGATATATTCTAAGACACATCTCTATGGTTGACCACTACCCGATTTAGTTAACGTTGGTGAACTTGACCAGTAACTCTTCAAAGAACACCTTTGTGCTTAGATATTATCGTATGATAAATCTGAATTTTTAGATTTCACACTGCAGCACATTAACCTTTTTGAAAGTTTCAAATCACAGCTTTGAACCGTTCTGAAATAGTCGTCAGTAGAGCACAAGATCGAAGACAACCGGGAACAGTTTAATGATATATCAGACCCAGTTCTTAGAGATGAGTAAACTTTCGTTCTATTCATCTAACGAAATTCAACTCATAGAATGACTCAGTTGTTTGGAAACACTTTGTTTATTTTGATCCATACTTAACTCTGTCCAGTTCAGTATTTCTTGTTTTTCTGTGTGTTTGCTTGTTTTTGGTTGTTTTATTTTGGCTTAAATATTCATCAAAAAGATCTGTATCCGTATCGACATTGCAACTTAAAATAATATATAGTGGGTATCGATACTCATAGGCTGGTAATGTTAATCAGTGAGAGAGTAAAGTATAAAGTTCCTCCACGGGCGCTTTTCATCTTCATTTTCGAAACGTTAATTGATTAAACAATTTAAGAAACCTGTTTTCTTATTATAAAAGGACACATTTAGAAATGAAATGAAATGGGGTTTAACGTCCTACTGTTTTGCTCCGAACTGGGCTAATGAAGACGGGCATACGTCATACAGTGTGCTATGCGGGAATTTTTGCCAGGACAGTGGCACTACGACCTACTCTTATATCGAATTTCTATATTTTCAAGGGATCTTTTACGTGCACGCCAATGTGTACACGGGACCTCGGTTTTTGGTACCATCCTAATGACTAGACAGCTGCCCTTGTCAGGCCCTCCGTCCTGCATCAATGACAAGGGGAACCACGCCGGAAAATCTGGGTGAACTGTCTCAGCCAATGCAGGGATCGAACACCCGACCTCCAGGCTAGCGAGCCATTTAGCCACCTTGAATCCGAACACATTTAGACCGGTTATAACATGTACAGATGTCTAGCAGTATCTCTCAATTATTTCACATATCGTCACCTTCGAAATGGTATATGATTAAATCAATTCAAGAAACTGTTTTTCTTATTATAAAATGACATATTTAGAACGGTTATGTTCTAATGTATTGGTTACAGTTTTAGAAATATGAATTTACTAGCAGTATCTCTGTTAATTCTTTCATGTATCAAGCTGTGGTCCACTGTAACAGAAACCCAAAACCTGCATTTTATTCTGTTATCGTTTTAATGATGTCATTAATGTAATAATACACTATTTGGAAATATTCAAATTCTAATCAGAGTGTCTACTTCCTTAATTTAACGAAGACCAGGATAAGATGAAATATATTTTTTATTAATTGGCAGGTGTATAATATAACGTAGTGACGCGGGTTCGATCCATCTATTGGCCGAGATATTTACTCGCAATTTTCAGGATGATTTCCCCATTTCATTGGTGCAGGAAGGAGGCCATGCCAACCGTCTAGTCATTCGAATGAGACAAAATACCGAAGTCCCGTGTACACATTGATGCGGCGGAAAGTAACCCTTAACAAATAAACTAAATGCCACTTAACTGTTCAGTCATTAAGCTTCTTCAGGCAAACTTTACCATTTCCAATTTGAATTAAGTTTGCCTGAAGAAGCTTAATAAAGCGGAAAGAACTCGCAAATAACATAGTTTTCTTTCCTAAAACAACTTTATTTACTTACACAGCTTTTTGAGTGGGAGCTTATGGCCAAATTGAAATCTCGTACTTCTTCGTGAGGTGTCACAGAGCTTCAGATATTGGCCATGACTTGGATAAAATTTCCAACGGTGTTGCACCTGATATAAACCACGAAACCTATATATATTTTCGACATTGCGCCATGTGACTATGTCGAACAATACATAACTGATACAAACTAGTATAGGCTCATTTAAGATTTGCAAACATTTAAAATTTGTATCGAACGGTCGAACAAGATAGCTGACGGACATATTGTTTAAACAAAATCTTGCCTAAGTTTTATCCAAATATATAATGACGTGTCCATGGATAAATTTCTATAGAAATTAATATAATCCAAGTGTTTCCATTTGAGTTATTGATGCATGAAACCACAGCCATCTCAGGCAAACAAATAGTGTAACGATTCGGAGTTCAATAACTACGCATACAACTGATCGAATGATCCGAATTTCGACACGGGTCCTCCTTCGGACTAGCTGAACAATGGCTTAACCAGCAGCAGCGTACAATGATGCGGGAACTGAATTCGGCGTCATCACAACCATTTTGAATTTGTAAATGCCAGTCGGTGGGCAATTGTCTAAAACACACATGTTAAGTCTCATGTCGATCGTACATGAAGTGGCAGATCCTTAGCCATTTTCCGAAAAGCGTCGCCCCAAGTTAATTGCCCACAAATGGTAAAATAAAGTAATAACTGTGCAAAAGGTATTTGATTGAGTTTTCTTTTTGAAAACTGACCCATAGAGCGTTTAAAATAATTACTGGCGTACAGACATGGTCACGACAACATACATCCATGTAACAATAGTAAGCTTTAATTCGTTTTATTGTCATAGCCATTTCGCATCTCTAAACAGTACACTGGTTTGGGGCGTGTTTAATGTTCTGAGCAATTTTCTTAAGATCATGCATTTAGTTAAGAAAACAAGAAAAACAAAATGATTTGGTTGTTCGTATTTTATAATGGTTATTAAAATTCTGCCATTATTACAATCGCTAATACCAAATAAATTATCTCTTCGACAATCTCAATCAGGAAAATAATTAGTTCCTAGTAGGTTAATATTTGCCGGATATTAGCAACCATGTCCGTGAAATTAGTCTCTGGGCTGTCTACATTGTTTATTGCGCCATATCAATAGTAGCGTCATTAGTACCCGGAAATTTATTGGCATTAACACACTAACATCTATTTCAGGGGGCGGTGCGCTGGAAATGGATGCCCAAACTGTAGATATTTGCTATACATATTCAGTAGCACTAATTCAGTTCTCTCGAAAAACGGCTCGCTTTAGAATTATTTGCCAGTTCGCATGAAATTTACAAAAGATAAAATTGGTCCAAAATCGCGCACCACCATCATAACTTGTTTTTATTTTTGTTTTGCGGTAGGTATTTTTTTCTATATATATTTTGGTTACATCCTTTACAAAAAAGCAAATTCTTTTGTATGACATATTCACAAATTTAAAGCCTCGGGATGCAGTCGTAAATTGCTTTAGTATTTTTCGCATTATAAGCGTCTTCTAGTTAAATATACCACTTACCGAAACAATGCACCCCTTTTATCTGTGTAAAATGCGCGCGGTAAAACCTATTTCAAACATTTATAATATACGTCTACTGAAGAAATGCTTCTTAAACACTATACTCCATTAGCTTTTAGACAGACTTTAAATATAATTGTAGACAAGATTTCGTAAAACCCACAGATGATTTTAAGACTTCTTCCATTAAGTTTTATTTTCAGCGACCAATCGCTATCACAGCAGAATCTTTGAAAGCAAATATCGTGTTTCTTTATTTAGGATTTTTTTTAAACGAGTTATTTAATAGACTGCTACAAACCCCAGAATCTTCAGAAAATATACAAATTCAAAAAGCAACAGAACAAACAGCCATCTGTCCAGTGATTTTGTCCAGTGATTACAAAAACTTATATCTAACAATTTACTGAAGCAATGGTTACTATCATTATCAATTCATTAACCATTGCTATATACGTACAATGGTATGTGATCAGTCTTTTCCCCTGGGGTTGGTTCCTATGTTGTCTTTGAGATGGGCTAATCACCAAAAAATACCTCAAAATAGTATTAGTTTCGTCGATAATATGGCCCCATACCCCCACTACATACACATTGTTTTACTGATCGACGGTTATGACTGAATGTCAAGCAATTATCTTCGATATTACCCCTTTTAATTTGGCTGAAGCGTTAATTTCAATGTTTCTGGCATCTGAAAATACATTTCCGAAACCCTTTAAAAAACAAAATTTAATAAATGCTAAATCAGACGATTGTGTCGAATTTTGTCGCATTTCCCAACAAATCATTGGATGTAGATGTTATGGTATCGAGTCAAACCATGAGTCAGGAATTGATGTTGGCAGAACCAATTATTCTACGACACCATTGCAAATGTTTGTAAATTATAAAGATATCTTTCAAACAAAACACATCTTATTGTATATCTTAACACCAGATTCTACAGATATATATCTTTCAACACCCCTGGCTTGAATAAACAATATCTTACCATTATGCTTTAAATATAAATAATTATTCTAAAAGTTTACATAAGTATGTCTATAAGAACCTTTTGGTTATTATTTTGCGAGGGTGTAAAATGAAAGAAGATGCGTCGTCTGAACGAATATATTCAACAATGGCCAACTTGACTTCAACCCGTTTCAAACCAAAAGACGCTATGTTGGCCGATCCGATATCCTTTCCGGATATACGATTGCCATCTATTCTCCTGAACTAATTGTCTTTTAAAAAATAAACATCTGACTTCTGGTGAGAATTTTATTGATTTTAACAACCTGGTGAAGTAATAAATATCGTTATACTTTTTTGACCAATCCAGTATCATTTGCTGCAATCTATTCTCTTGTACTAATTCTCTTTTTAAAAAAAATAAATATCATTAATCTTAACGGCCTGGCGAAGTAATAAACAACTGTGTACCTTTTTAAAACTTTTACTATCTTGGTTCAAATTTATCGATTTATCTTTGGAAACACATTTTTTAGAAAAATTCTTTAAAGGCCCAAGTCCATTTAGTTTCACTTACAACAACAAAAGAACAAAAAAAAAAACCTAAAAAATACAAAGATGAATTATCTTATAATTTCAACAAATATTCGCATTTGTTCAAGACGAAAATAAATGAAAATCTCGAGTTAACAAATGATATGAAAATTAATGGTACCTGCTTTAATGACGACTCTTGGAATACTGGGCCCTCATTCACGAAAACTTAAACTAAGATAAAATCGAAATTTTAAGAAATACTGCAATTCGATTGGCTGACCAATATGCAAATTGGATATATGCAAATTGATTTTACTGGTCAGCCAATCGAATTGCAGTATTTCTTAAAATTTCGATTTTATCTTAGTTTAAGTTTTCGTGAATAAGGGCCCTGGTGTTAACTCGCTTTTGCTTTAGTTACACGGATTAAAGGAGCCAAGTCTTTAAATCAATATCATCCACAGTCTTCAACATTGCAAACACGACTTATTGGTCAATTTAAATCAACATTGATGATGTTATCTTACCGTGAAAAGACGGGCTTCTGATATCCAATATTTAAGATAAAACAAAAATTTTAAAATTGTCACACGAATCGCGTGCCAGAATGCTTTCGAGTGCCATTTGTATGAATGAGGCTAAACATATCCCATGTAGGAGAATAATATCGGTGTAGACTGGAATAACCAGTCACCAAAGACTGCCATTCAATTCGGGCTGATTAGAAATTATAGTACAAACAGAAACGATTGAATGTAAATCAGGTTATATACATTCATATTACATTATTACATGCGTTGTGACCCATTTGTATCCATTTCTAGGTACCAAAGAATAGCGATTTAGCTCTTTTAAGAAGAAGAATTGTGTAACCTATATACAAAAGTATGGTATTTAGGTTTGATCCGATATGCGCTTTCGATTAGTGTCGGGGTAAGCTCTAGCCTATGGGATTAACTTGTTGTTTCAAAGATCAAACGGAAGTCATCTTATTTACTAATTTATTTCAAATTTTAGCATACCATGTCTACAGTGGGACACCAAATCGATTATATCCCTAAGCCCTTTTTATCTATAGACGTAAAACTTTTAACGAAAACAAATGAACGCAAGAAATGAACAGTTTTATTTTTAATCCAAATCAATGAGGTCTAGACACATCTGTATCAAAACAATTCCCTATACAACCCAAAAACATAATAACTGATAAGGTCCTATATCAATTTGTCACAGTATAGACAATTTGCGGTTTATCGCGCCAGTCGAATGCTGGTTTATTCTGGCAATAGAAAAGTATATATTTTATATCCGGTTGGTTCGATCCAGTGTATTATAATCGGTAGTTGATAGGATATGATTTCACTGATAAGATATTAAACTAACAATTGAAATCAATTTAGTCATTAGTAATCAAATGTTGACCTCTATGCTCTATGACGTAAAAAACCTACTATAGCCTAGAAATGATAACACGATTCTGATAGAGCAATATGAGGCATGTTCTTAAACAGAACTTTGAAATAACCTTCCAAACGAAGTTGAGAAATCCAATACTAATGTCTATCCATCCAAGCCATTTTTCTTTTCGCGGCTTGATTCATCATTTCTTTATAATACTAAACTGAATCGAACCACATTGGACTGGTATTCCTTTTAGAGATTGAACTTTCACATTAGTTTGCAAGGGGTTCCCCAACCAGTCAAAAGATGTGCAGATACTGTCAAGTTTCATTGAAATTTGCGTTCGGAGGTGTCGTCGATAATACAAAAATTGGAAACATAATGGGCATTACATCGACAATTGGCTTTTTAACTTTCAAATTAAGTTAATTATTGGCCGAATACACTAGAATAAAAAATAACTTCTTTAATTAAAAGAGGCGCGAATATCGCAGTCTTCCTGACTGGTGCGCACTTTTCAGGCGTATCTCTGTTGTGCTTTTAATATTTTCAATTTATTTTATAACACATGTTCGCCAATGGGATAGTGTGATCAGACACTATGGTAGATTATGCAATTTGACGGATAGTCGAGTAACTAAGATTGTTTTTAACTGGAGTAATTTAAAGGCAAAAAGAACCAAAAACTGGAATTTTAGAGTTAAGAATCATTTCAAGAAACTAGATATCAATATAGATATGAATAGTCATGTAAATACCCGAAAACTTGTTTGTGATGTTTTCGAAAGAAACTCCCATTTGTCTTTAGAAAAATGGTTCAATGATGTAACCCATGTTAGTGCTAAAGCCGGCCAAGGTCATAATAAGCTCCGGTCTTATCGTTTGTTTAAGTTTGTGTATGGACCTGAGAAATATGTAACGGACAATATTATTCCCTCCCATCGCAGTGCTCTGGCGAAATTTAGATGTGGAGTAGCTCCGCTCCGTCTAGAAACTGGGCGATATGAAGGAATCCCCCTTGAGAGCCGTCTTTGTTTTTATTGTACAGATAAAGTCGAAAATGAAGAACATTGTCTTTTAGAATGCGAATTATATAGCGATTTTAGGAATGTTTTATTAACTTTTATACAGGATGTGTGTCCAAACTTTGCGTCTTTTAATAGCTCTGATAAAATGTCTTTTATTCTGTCCAGTGACGAAGTAGTTAAGTTGAGTGCCAAAACCTGCTGCGATATTTTAAAAAGACGGAGGCAAACTTTATACCCATGTTCATGATTGGGTTCCTATTTTTAGCCTAGTGTAGATGTAAATTTTAAAATTCACATTGTATGTGTGTTTTTCTGTTATTTGTATTTTACTATGCTTATTTATTTGTGTCTATATAATGTACATCTCGTCTCTCATAATTCGTAATGAATGGCAGTTTCTTTTTATTCTTAGTATATTATAATTTTTGAAAGTGATGTATTTATAACTGGTGAGACGTTAATAAACAACTACTACCACAATCATTTATCCACCAATCAGATTAAGATAAAACTAGAACTCCGAAGGGGTACTGACGTGTTTTGGTACGTCAGGTCAATCCTTGTCACGCCTTGTCACGTCAACAATAAAGTTACACCATGCATTATTGAATATAGTAAGATCCAATACCTATTAAAGTGGAAAAACCTGTCAATTTAAACTCTTAATAAGACCGGAAGCTATACTTCAAGACTGAACATTTTGATATTAATTATTAGTAGACAGGATGGTCATCACATGAAAAAGTCAAGGGTCATTAAACGGTTAGGTCACCAGATAGAAGTTGAAAAGTCGAAGAATATTCTAAGTGAAGCCGGAAGTAAACGAAATCCAAATTCAAAATTCGGCTCCCTTAGAATTGTTGCCATTTGAAGTAAGTTCAAAACAAAAACAAGTTTTCGAAAATCGGAGTCAAAATGGCGGCTGAATATCGATTTGAAGATTAAAAACACTTATATGGATATACTACTCTTGAATTTATTAACATGCTACGTTTCGATACACATACAGATATCGTTATCAAGCAAATAATGATATTTAACAAAGATGAGGTGCAATATATACCAAAACCCAAAGCATAAAATCAAATTGGAAAATACAGAAATACTAGCCAGAAATTTATCAACATGGAAAAATAGAATTCTACGAGAAGCGCTAGAAATTCAAACCAGCGGCTACCAGGCAGGATACGCCCACATTTTCGAGAGATGGATAGAGAACAAGCTAACAAGAAAGTGATTTTTCCTACTATCAAGGGCCATAATTCAGAAAATTACAATTCGATATGCGCATATATCGAAAGGAACTGAACGAACGGCAGCCATTTTGTCTGTCAATTTTGGGCCGATTTTCACGAAATTCGAACTCAATCGTCCTCAGGGTGTACCGGTGATATAATAATACGGTTTTTTTTAAATCGGATAAAAATTATGACCTCTATAGGATCCACAAGCTAAAAACGCAATATTTCGTACAATCAGGGGCCATAATTCAGGAAGTTACGGTCCGATATGTGCGAATATCGAAAGGAACCAAGATCGTTGGGTTATAAACTTACATTTCAAGTTTCAACAAAATCGGATAAAAATTGTGACCTCTATAGGGTCCACAACCTTGATATAACATATTCTTATGCTATTCCAGAACGAACGGCGGCCATTTTGTCTGTCAATTTTGGGCCCATTTTCACGAAATTTGAACTCCGTCGTCCTTAGGGTGTAACGGTGGTATAATAATACGGTTTTTTAAATCGGATAAAAATTATGACCTCTATAGGGTCCACAAGCTAAAAACGCGATTTTTCGTACAATCAGGGGCCATAATTCAGGAAATTACGGTCCGATATCCACGAATATCGAAAGGAACCGAGATCTTTGGGTTATAGACTTACATTTCAAGTTTCAACAAAATCGGATAAAAATTGTGACCTCTATAGGGTCCAGAACCTTGATATACCATTTTCTTACGCTATATGAGAACGAACGACGGCCATTTTGTCTGTCAATTTTGGGCCGATTTTCACGAAATTCGAATTCAGTCGTCCCTAGGGTGTAACGGTGATATAATAATACGTTTTTTTAAATCGGGTAAAAATTATGACTTCTATAGGGTCCACAAGCTAAAAACGTGATTTTTCGTACAATCAGGGGTCATAATTCAGGAAGTTACGGTCCGATATGCACGAATATCGAAAGGAACTGAGATCTTTGGGTTATAAACTTACATTTCAAGTTTCAACAAAATCGGATAAAAATTGTGACCCCTATAGGGTCCACAACCTTGATATACCATATTCTTACGCTATTTGGGAACGAATGGCGGCCATTTTGTCTGTCAATTCTGGGACGATTTTCACGAAATTCGAACTCCATCATCCTTAGGATGTAACGGTGATATAATAGAACGGTTTTTTAAATCGGATAAAAATTATGACTTCTATAGGGTCCACAAGCTAAAAACGTGATTTTTCGTGCAATCAGGGGCCATAATTCAGGAAGTTAAGGTCCGATATGCACGAATATCGAAAGGAACCGGGATCTTTTGGTTATAAACTTACATTTCAAGTTTTAACAAAATCGGATAAAAATTGTGACCCCTATAGGGTCCACAACCTTGATATACCATATTCTTACGCTATTTGGGAACGAATGGCGGCCATTTTGTCTGTCAATTTTGGGACGATTTTCACGAAATTCGAACTCAATCATCCTTAGGGTGTAACGGTGATATAATAGAACGGTTTTTTAAATCGGATAAAAATTATGACTTCTATAGGGTCCACAAGCTAAAAACGTGATTTTTCGTACAATCAGGGGCCATAATTCAGGAAGTTACTGTCCGATATGCGCAAATATCGAAAGGAACTGAGATCTTTGGGTTATAAACTTACATTTCAAGTTTCAACAAAATCGGATAAAAATTGTGACCTCTATAGGGTCCACAAGCTAAAAACGTGATTGTTCGTACAAACAGGGGCCATAATCCATGAAGTTTCAATCCGATACATGCCAATATCGAAAGCAGTCGAGATCTTTTGGGGATAAACCTATATTTCAAGTTTCGTCGAAATCGGATAAGAATTGTGACCTGTAGAGAGTCCACAAACAATTGTAGACGCACGGACAGGGGCGACGGCATAATACGTCCACATGGAAATGTGGGCGTATAAAAACATAAGCCAAAATTTATTTAATCCCTAATTAATGTGTGTTTTTTTTTATCAGTGTATAGTTTCCTTCCCCAAACTGAAATTTTCAACCATGAAGAAGACAATAGTTTGTGCAGGTGATTTGTGCAGGTGAGTAAAGCTTAGGCTAAAAAGTATAGTAGACGCAGTTCATATAATTTACTCACCTGCGCAAACTATTGTCTTCTTCATGGTTGAAAATTTCAGGTTGGGGTAAGCCATCTTTTTGCATCTTTTCTTTTAAAGTAAAGCTTAGGCTATATAGTAGTAGACGCAGTTCATATAATTATTTACAGGCTTACCTGATCAGACATTTTGCAATCTTCAATAATTTGGTATACTGTTGGGAAACAATAGAGCAATCAGTGAAGCGTGTGTAGAGAATAAGGCCGGATGTGTACAGGTGGCTGACAAGAAACAAACTGGAAGTGAGATCGGCTAACCTTTCCAGGTCATAAGCCTCCATGTCCGCCATATTTATTTCACAAATTGGAAACAAGTATGGCGACTTGGGGGCGTTAACTTTTTTTTTATTTAATTATTTCGGTATTTTTGTAACCAGAGTTCAATTTTAAGATTATCTAGTCATAAATTGAGGATCGAAACTGGAAGATATGAGTCAATACCGAGAGAAAAAAGAATTTGTACACTCTGTGAAACTGATGAAATTGAAGATGAATATCACTTTTCACTTGTATGTCCATTCTTTGCTGAACTTAGGTCAAATTTTATGAAGAAATATTACTATACTAGACCAAATATGGAAAATTTAATAGAACTACTACAAAGCCAAAATTGTTCAGAACTTTTAAAACTAGGTAAATTTCTATACTTGGCTAATAAGTTAAGGGACAATACCCTTAATAGATTGTAGTCAATATCATATTATAGTAATACTGTAATGTTTAATTTGTTTGTTTGCTTCTATTCATTGAATATATTGTGTATAATTGTATTCTTATGTTACTATGTTCACCGATGAACCAGTGGTTCATGGTTAATAAAGATTTAAGATTTATGGTTTTATCTGCTAATTAGTCTCTTATAGTTAATCTCTTATAATTATTAGTTTGATCTGCTAAATTCAACTCGTTTTTAATTGTTATCACTATATTACAGTCTTTCATCTTGTTAATCCTTTGTAATTGTTTATCCATTATTACTTCTCCCATCTTGTTAATTCTTAATTAATGATTAATCTGTTATATGGTTTCCAATTGTTATCTATATTGCACCACATTTTTGTTAAATATCAACGATATCTGTATGTGTATAGAAACGTAGCATGTTAATAAATTCAGAAGTAGTAATATCCATATATTATAAGTGTTTTTAAATTCTGAAATCTACTTCTATGTCTTAGATTAGATTTGAAGATTTTTTGTAAAATGCAATATGGCGGCCAAACGGTTAAAAATTTTTGGTCTATTTTTAAAATGGAGAGAACTATTCATGTTCGGGAAAAATTGGAATGTTTTGAATATGCCATTTTGAAGGCATCGATGTGTTCCTTATTCCTACCAAGTTTCAACTTGGTACCTCCAATAGTGAGAGAGACCATCTTGAATGTGGAAAACATGATGAAAACAACTTTCGCAAATCTTTGATGCTAAATCTAATTGAGCGAACTTCGAAATTTCGAAAAACCAAAGAATCCAAAAATGAAAATCCGAAGAAGAGCCGTTGACAAATAACTGAGATATCGGCAATCTGAGATTATTATTTGTCCCATACGTAAAACTTTTCCTTTTTGTCAAAAATAACCCAATTTATACTTAAAAATAGAGGCCAACTACATCTACGTTGGAAGAATGTTTGCATTACGAAACACGTAACTAATGTTAATTCCGTTACCAGTTTTCTTTTCTGTTGTACGTCTCTTTATGTTAAATAAAAGGATATTTTTTTCCAACCTTCACTTGCCACCCTTCACTCCACGGTACCAAATATCAGAAAATCACATAGCACCAGCATTTCTTGCTTTTTTTATCATATGGACATACGGTTGATTCGCAAATTATTTATTCATTCGGTGATGTGAGAAAAACAATCTTTACAATGATTTTCAGTGTCAATTAATCTGGTACAAAATATTGTATTATATAAAAAAAAACTCTTGACAGTTGGAATTTGGTGAAAGGCAGACGGAAAGACGGCTGTCCGGGCAAAATGTGCTTCGCACACGGCATAGCGTATGCCCGTCTTCTTTGATCCGAGACCGTACATTCGAAGGGAGGCAACTCTTTCAACTAAAACATTTTTGAATTTTAGTTGCTTGTTCTGCAATGTCCTAAAATAATAATGTCGATTTCTATAGCGCCAAATCCATCCATAAGCTAGTCCAGCTCTGAACGTAGGTCTCTTTACAGTCGACACTACGTCCAGGGAAGCTAGCATTGAATCAATGTCGAAGTAATCGACCGCCCCAGTCAATTTTACTGGGCAACTGTTTACCGCTAAACGGTCGCGTGGCAGTCCCTGTGAATACCTGAACAATGTAAAGGAGAGAGAGAGAAATGGGGTTTAACGTCCACTCGACACAAACCAGGTCATTTCGGGACCAACATATGGTTTAATTTTATTTCAATAATTCGCTTGCGCGTAGGGGTCTTTAGCAGTGGGAGGAAACCGGAGGACCCGGAGAAAACCCACGAGGTTGGACAGGCGACCCTACTCCTTGCCACGTACAACCGGGGATTCGAAACCACGCCAGTCGACTCAATGACAGACTTTATGATACAGCACGCGCACGCTAACCATTCAGTCATCCAACCCCCCCACAATGTCAAGGGACATCTTAGTGAGAAAATAAGACCTCGCTTCAGTCATTTATTGCTGCTGTAATATTAAAAGGTGGGAAAAGCAGTAAATGACTGAAGATTCTAATTTTTTTCAAAGATTCTAATTTTTATCCAAATTTCGTTTCGTCGTGTTTTTGGCCGACATTCCTAAATATGGACGTTGGCAGCGAAAAGGCAACTTGATAGGTGGAGACGTATTTTTTAACAGCCTGTTGTGTCGCTCATACTGGATTTAGCGAGGTAAGCGAGGTCTTATTTTCTCACTAAGACGTTCCATTACATTGTTCAGGTATTCACAGGGACTGCCACGCGACCGTTTAGCGGTAAAAAGTTGCCCAGTAAAATTGACTGGGGCGGTCGATTACTTCGACATTGATTCAATGCTAGCTTCGCTGGACGTAGTGTCGACTGTAAAGAGACCTTCGTTCAGAGCTGGACTATCCATAAGCATGCTCAAGGCGCTTTTAAAAAGGAGTAAGAAAATATCAATTAATTTAGTCTGGATAAGATAGTTTAAACATGTAAGTTTTTAAATGTGATTTAAAACTTGATAGAGTTTTACAGTCACGGATATTGATTGGCAAACTATTCCAGGGTTTGGGTGCAGCAAATATAACGAGTGTGAATGAAATGGGTTCTTACTTTTCTGCTCCAATTGCGGTGAGACTGTACATTCAAAGAGGGGCAACTCTTTTAACTAAAACATTTGGCCACAGATCACCAATGATTTCCTCACTGACTTTAATGTTAATTTTTGTCTCTTAGATCGACTCTAACTTTTTCCCAAATTGTCTGTGGGTAGAGCGCTTTCTACCACAGATGGAGCAACGCGTGGCAACCTCTTGCCCATACCACGTATATTTCATCATGAAAAACTTGAGATACACAAGCTGGAAGTAGAGATAACTAAATCTGCAATATTCCGTCCTACATTTCAACCTAACCAACCTCTTAACTCTTGAATCTTTCCGACTCAAAATCATGAATATTCACCGAAACCTGGCAGAAATTATATATATTCAAACTCTTTTCTTCATTACCAAAATGTCAAAAAAGATCGCCATTCAAAAGTGTGAGAAAGACTGAAAATAGCTTTAGCCCTTGTTTTGTAGGAATAGTTGGTGAGCTGTGTCCATTTCTGAATTGCCGTTGCTTCTCCTATTACGCAATGTCTTATCCCGGAATTAGTCAACATATAATGAGTACGAATGAAATTACGTCAATTGCGGTTGTTACTCTTATGCCTGTTACTCAATTTCGTATACTGGTCAGCACTGAATTCCAGCTGTCAACAGTCCTGGGTTAGATGATGTATACTGGAGTCGGGCCCGTAGCAAAAATTGAATTAGCCCCCCCCCCCAAAAAAAAATATTTCGCCAACAATAATGATTTCTTAGGAGCGTTCTTAGCCGGCCCCATCCTCAGCCCCTCCAAAAAATTCCGTAGCCCCTCCAAATTTTATGAGTTGGCTATGGGCCCGTTTAAAATAACTGGACCTCGGTTTTTGTACAATCCTAAAGACTAGATGCTGTTCGTAGCAGAAATTGCTATTTTTTCTTCTGAAGGAAACGGTTCCAGTCATTCATTTTTTGATACATTATAAAAACGTCACATAAGACAGTTTGGAATAACTTACTTGTTCGGAGAAAGTTAATCTGACATAATGCTACACTTATTTACACCTTGTCACACACGATCGGGGATCACGTGGCTAAGTTAGTAAGACGCAGGCTCGCTAGCATGGAGGTCGGGTGTTCTATCCCTGCATTGGCCGAGAAAGTTCATCCCGATTTTCCGGCGTGGTTTCCCCTTGTCAGTGATGCAGGACGAAGGGCCTGACAAGGACAGCTGTCTAGTCGTTCGGATGGGACGAAAAACCGAGGTCCCGTGTACACATTGGCGTGCAGGTAAAAGATCCCTTGGCAGTTGGAATTCGATATAAGAGTAGGCCGTAGCGCCGCTGCCCGGGCAAAATTTCTCTCATAGCACACTGTATGGCCTATGCCCGTCTTCATTAGCCCAGGTTAGGAGCATAACAGTTGGACGTTAAACCTCATTTCATTTCTGTCACACACGATCCTGTAGCACGATTTACCCACATCCACCCAAATCTACCCAAATCACCTCAAATCCACAATTATTTCTACTCATACCCCAATAATATTTATCAATATTTGATAAGATACAATTCTACATACCAAATTGTCATTTTTAATTTAAATCCGTAACGTTTTCGTGTTAAAAGGCCCCTCAAAATTTGTGATAAATGACCTGTAAGATCATTAAGCTAATAGGTTCTGTCAAATGTACATAAGTGGCTTACGTGATATTTTAATTTGATAATCTTGTTCTTTGTTTGGGCTGAAAGCTAATGAATAATTACTGATATATTGAACACCTAGGCAAACAATTTACGGAATGTGTTTAGAATATATTGTTACTATAAGATCATGGGATACCTACATATTATTATAAGATATATATATATACGATAAGAATATTCAAATGAACAAAATTTCATGGGGGGGGGGGGGGATTTGGGTAGATTAGGTTACATATTTTAAAAGAAAATATCTGGTTGTTTGATACCATCGCGTGACGTATAAAAGGCTACATCACCCGTTTTTTGGGAGGGTTTTTTAGGCAGAGATATAGGCCGTATTAAAATTCTCTTGAAGACGCTTACGGCTAGCCCCCGGATACATTCACTTTTTTTTAATTGTCTGTATGCTTGTGTTTTCCTGAGTATGATGTCCTGTCCGTGTATTTGTTTTTGTGTAAAATTTTGTGTGGTGCAGCCCCCCTGCACTTACTATACAAATATTTTGTGCACATAGTATTGTCACTGGGGAGACAATTACATGCAATAAGATTTATTTAGCACGCTGACTACTCAGCGTCAGAATTAGCGGGAAAAATTTATTGCCTCTGGCGACCACCGATGACGGTCACCAAATACATTTTAAAGGAGGTAAATCCCTTATAATTGATACCTATAAATTGACATAAATGGGTCGCAACGCATATAATAATGTAATATGAATGTATATAAACTGATTTTCATTCAATCGTTTCTGTTTTACTTTAATTTCTAATCAGTTATGTTCGGCGAAATACGCCAGAAATTTCAATCGAATGGCAATCTGTAGCGTCTGGTTATTCCAGTCTACACCGAAAGTATTTATTGTGCATGCCCTCCAGATAAGTATAAGACGTCACCCTAAGACGTCTAGCCTCCTTCGTCGAGTACCTTGTTACAAATGACGCTGAAAAGCGTTATGGTACACGATTCGTTTACCAATGGTAAAATGTTTATTTTGTCTTAAAGTAGCTAAGTCTCTAATTCAATATCATCAAAAATCTTCGACTTTAAAAACACGAATTATTTGTCAATTCAAATTAACATTGGTCTTGTAATCTTACCGGGAGACGATGGGCTTCTGATATCCAATATTCAAGACACAATAAACATTTTACCATTAGTACACGAATCGTGTACCATAATGTGTTTCAGCGCCATTTGGGACAAGGGACTCAAAGAAAGAGGCTAGACATATTCAACAAGTCATGTCAAATGGTGACGCTATATTCTTATCTGGGGAGCATGCGCAATAAATACCACCGGTGTAGACTGGAATAACCAGACATTAAAGAGTGTCATTCAATTGAGACTAATTCTTGCGTATTTCGCCGAACATAACTGATTAGAAATTACAGTAGAAACAGAAAGATTGCATGTAAATCAATTTATATACATTTATATTACATTATTATACGCGTTGCGACCCATTTGTGTCCATTTCTAGGTCCAAAAATTAGCGATTTAGCTCCTTTAAATATTGGATATCAGAAGCCCATCTTTTCTCGGTAAGATCACAACATCAATGTTGATTTAAATTGACAAATAATTCGTGTTTTCAATTTCGAAGACCTTGGATGTTATCGAGTTAGAGACTAATTAAACATACATTATGCAAGAGCTAAATCTGTCTATTGCAGGTCTTTCTTTAGGCCTGAAATGTTATCTAAATTATTAATTAGACATTAATTAACTTATCCAGACCATAATCAACTCTAGATGGCCTCGCTAGCCTGCGATCTTAACTGGATTGTGAGCCGATTTACTGCATAACTTTCCTTCTCGATTAAACGATTAAATAGATAATCGAAACTATGCTGTTTATCGTACTGACTTTAGTAATGATGACCGAGGCTAGGCAGAAATTTCATTCGCTTAGTTTTCGGTTCATAGTGGATCAATTTGAATGAAATTTTCAGCAAATTGCCTTTACGTTATCTAGATTTTAACTATTATAGTGAGAACTGCCAACTCGTTATCGAATATTTAAGCTACTTTAATTACCGGTGCCACCCATCCGTACCACTTCCCATGGATCGTATATATTTACTAAAGCAGTTTATAAGTATGGACTCTAAGTATAAAATAGGATTAGATATAGACAATTAGACTTGTCTATTGAAGATACGATAAGACTGCGAGTGTTTTCTAATGTTTTAAACGATCTGGTTTCGGTAAGTATCAACAATGATTCGGTTGTTTTCGGTATATAAGAGGCGTCTTGTTAATTCGAGTCTACCGGAAGCCCACAACGGATCTCAAAGGTAAACAACAACAGAAAGTTTTATGCTGGCAAAAAAATTTCAGTGGTAATGTTATTATTATACACCCTAAGTAATTTTGCAATATTTTCTCTAAATTTTTGACTCTTTATGGCCATATATTAGGTTGCCAGCTAGGGAAAGCAGGAAGGGTAAATGGTATTTCCACCCTTTTGTTTGTTAATCAGTCTTGTTGCCTTATCTACACAATGGTCAATGCACAATCGATTCAATACTGGTCACTTTGTTCCATAGAAATACAGTATCTAATTCTATGCTTTAATCTTATAAAGAAATAAAGCATTTCTAAATTAGGTCAAAGTAAAGTATTGAATTTGAATATGGTAAGTAAGTAAGATTTTATTGCATCGAAACATCCATTTAGGACAGCATACATTCATAAAATATAACGTGTACATAAAATTATAACAATATGACAATTATTACAAAAGACACACAGTATTGCATCGGAATCTCCTTGAGGACATAATACAATATAGAAAATATTAAATGCAAGTGCAAAAAATTGGACGGATACAAAAATATGGACGGACATAAATTCAGAGCACTCATAAATAGACAGTATGAAACCTGCATATGCATATGCTTATGTTAAGTTGCAATCCATGACAAGTCGCGGACCTTATAATATTAGGCCTATAATTTTTAGGCCTAATATAAATAAGATCCTTGCCGATTCCTTGGTCAGACTAATGATAAAGGAAGGACAAGTTCCTGACAAGTCACAAATCAAACAAATGATAAAGGTCAAGTCAGACAATGGATCTTGTGCATTTTGATAAGGTTCATGGTCAGACTAAGGATAAAAAACAGGGCTATTAATGCAACATTTGGTAATGCCATTTGGCCATTCCAGAGAGCTATTTGACACATGATAAATCTCAAAACCGTAATTATGACTCCATTTATGATTAGATAAAACTAATTCAATATGAACCTGCACTACGGTACCGACTAGATAAGATTTCGGTCACTTGCAGTTTCGGGGATAGCCGGGAACTCGTGACCTCCGGTCTGCGCAAACGTAGGTTTCATCTTGGCAATCCAATTCAAATGAATTTGATTGTGTTTTTGAATCGCAAAATTCTACTTGAAAATAGTGTTGAATTATTATAAATTTGTGTCAGATGTGTCGAGAAATGATACCTTTTGGTGAACAAACAAGAATCACGGTGAAAAATAGACGGTACAGATTCCATCAAAATAGCCTTAGAACCGAGGTGGTATAAAGCGTTATTTTCATTATAAGGCTACATGTTAATAGGGACGGACAGTAACGGTGAGAGGACATAGTCCGATCAGACACTGTTACTGTTACTAAAGTAACGAGATAACTTTAAAATTATCAAAATTTCAACCACCTCCTTTTATCAGTTTTACTGTACACCACAAATTTCATGTGGCAGGGCCACAGACCATAATTATAAGGACCTATTTCAAATAAATTAACAGAGTGATATAACATTAAGAATTTGAAATAATATAAAGTGTTAATTCAATAGATTAAACAGGCATTATGCAAGAGCTAAATCTGCCTATTGCAGGTTTTTCTTTAGGTCTGAAATGTTATACTGGTATAAACTATTAATTAGACATATAAACTATTAATTAGACATATTAATGACAAGACCATATAATCAACTCTCAATGCCATCTGATGGATCTGATTTTCCATAGCTTTGAAACTGATCTGAAGTTCAATGGCTGTTGATAATTAACCGTAAAATTGCACATGAAGACTTTGTTTATTATTGTAACTGTATGTAACAATGACAATCGAGGCTACAGTGTTATTAAATGAGGATTTCTTGGCTTAGAGTGAAGTAATTTCAGCATATCTCTTTTACATAATTATCTATTTTTTAACTATTATAGCGGGAACTGTCAGTTCTTTATCAAATCTTCCATAATGCTGCTTTAATTATTGATCGTTTTAATAAATATATTTTCTTTAAAATAATAGTGTGTTTTTCCTCTCTGTGTTATAAATTCATCAAAGTAATTAAGCACATCAAAGAAAACCAATCAGCAAAACATTGTTTTGATTTTTAATAAATATCAAATAATTATTGTTAGTATTTTAATTATGAATCACTAGCAGGATACCCGGCTTCGCTCGGGGGTCATAACTCCGAAACCGGAAGTGGTAGACTAACGCCATCTGGCATATGTTACTCCCCGGTCCGAGCTACCCCATACCCTAAATTTCAGACTCGGGGCAGACCTAGTGTAGCCGCCAACCCCAAACAGACCGGCTTCGCTCGGGGGTCATAACTCCAAAACCGGAAGTGGTAGACTAACGCCACCTGGCCTATGTTACTCCCCGGTCCGAGCTACCCCTATAACCCCAAATTTCAGACTCGGGGCAGACCTAGTGTAGCCGCCAACCCCGAACAAACAGACTTCGCTCGGGGGTCATAACTCCGAAACCGGAAGTGGTAGATTAACGCCACCTGGCCTATGTTACTCCCCGATCCGAGCTACCCCTATACCACAAATTTCAGACTCGGGTCAGACCTAGTGTAGCAGACCTAGTGTAGCCGCCAACCCCGAACAGACAGACAGACAGACAGACGACAGTCACAAATATATTTATAGATTAAGCAAACATAAACTTATAAACACTATGAAGTGTGTCAAGCACTATTTGATACAAACAAAATAATAATGTCAAACAACATACAAAAATGATTTGGTCTGAATATTGTCTAGGTAACATTCAATTTCAAGTGTAATTTAATGTATAATTTTTTTTTTTAGTTGTAGAAATAATCGACATGGCATATTATAACCAGCAGGGATCTTACAATCAACAACAATATCAACAATGGCAACAACCAAGTCAATGTTATGGTTCCTATGGTAACTACTATCAGAATAGTGTTTTCTCGGTACAAGCTTGGCAGGTAGGTTATAATAATGGAAGAATAAAAATAAAATACAGACTTTATATGACGTACATATTTTTATACGCCCACATTTTCATGTGGACGTATTATGCCGTCGCCCCTGTCCGTCCAGCCATCCACGTCCGTCCGTCGGAGGGGGGTTGGATGGCTTAGTGGTTAGCACGTGCGCGCTGTATCATTAAGTCTGTCATTGAGTCAACTGGCGTGGTTTCGAATCCCCGGTTGTACGTGACAAGGAGTAGGGTCGCCTGTCCAACCTCGTGGGTTTTCTCCGGGTCCTCCGGTTTCCTCCCACTGCTAAGGACCCCTGCGCTCGGACGAATTGTGGAAATAAAGTTGAACCATGTGTTAGTCCCGAAATGACCTAGTTTGTGTCGAGTGGACGTTAAACCCCATTTCTCTCTCTCTCTCTCTCCGTCCGTCGGTCCGTCCACAATTGTTTGTGGACTCTCTATAGGTCACAATTCTTATCTGATTTTGACAAAACTTCAAATATAGGTTTATCCCCAAAAGATCTTGGCTGCTTTCGATATTGGCATGTATCGGATCGAAACTTCATGGATTATAGCCCCTGATTGTACGAAAAATCACGTTTTTAGCTTGTGGACCCTATAGAGGTCACAATTTTTATCCGATCTTCTTGAAACTTTAAATGTATATTTATAACCCAAAGATCTTGGTTCCTTTCGATATTAGCACATATTGGACTGTAACTTCCTGAATTATGGCCCCTTATTGTACGAAAAATCACGTTTTTTGCTTGTGGACCCTATAGAGGTCATAATTTTTATCTGATTTAAAAAACCGTATTATTATATCACCGTTACACCCTAAGGATGACTGAGTTCAAATTTCGTGAAAATCGGCCCAAAATTGACAGACAAAATGGCCGCCGTTCGTTCTCAAATAGCGTAAAAATAGGGTATATCATGGTTGTGGACCCTGTAGAAGTCACAATTTTTATCCGATTTTGGTGAAACTTGAAATGTAAGTTTATAACCCAAAGATCTTGGTTCCTTTAGATATTAACGCATATCGGACCATAACTTCCTGAATTATGGCCCCTGATTGTACGAAAAAATCGTGTTTTTGGCTTGTGAACCCTATAGAGGTCATAATTTTTATCCGATTTAAAAAAACGTATTATTATATCACCGTTACACCCTAAGGACGACTGAGTTTGAATTTTGTGAAAATCGGCCCAAAACTGACAGATAAAATGGCCGCCCTTCGTTCTCAAATAATGTAAAAATAGGGTATATCAAGGTGTGGACCCTATAGAAGTCACAAATTTTATCCGATTTTGTTGAAACTTGAAATGTAAGTTTATAACAGAAAGATCTTGGTTCCTTCGATATTTGCGCATATCGAATTGTAATTTCCTGAATTATGACCCTTGATTGTAGGAAAAATCACTTTCTTCTTAGCTTGTTCTCTATCCATCTTTTGAAAATGTGAGCGTATCCTGCCTGGCAGCCGCTGGTTACATATAATTTTGATCAGATTTTTTTTTTAAAGAGGAATTGTAACATTGCAGATTTTTGCTGGTCAGTAAAAAATTCATTTTAAATTTTCCATGACTCAATTAATACTGTATCTGGTATGTTCAAATTACATTGAGTTCAAAATTTGAGACCGATCAGTCTCTTTTGGTTTTACAAGGGTCCTAAAGCCTCAAAATTCTTTGTATTTAGATTTTTCTCTAGATATCTTTAATGTTTCATATAGGATAGTCTCAATAATGCAGGCCTTCAATTGTCCGTAATCAGTAGAATGGTTTAAGATGACTAAGGTAAGGCTTGTCATATATATATATTTGAATATGGTGGTGTCATTTTCGATATATTTCAAGATACTTTTTGTCGTGAGGCGCCATACTGTTGGTTGATTTGTTTTGTTTATATTTTTCAGGCTTTTCAGTTTCAATCTCCGAGTGATCTTCATGTTGTATTTACAGATGTGATGAACAGAAATCCTGTAAATGCTGTAAGTTTATAATGTAATGTCATAATATATATGTTCTTCTCTATTCATTTGGAGTCACAGTGGCTCACTGAGTAAGGCACTGGCTGGTACTAACCAGGAAGTCCCAGTTTCAATCCCAGTATTAGCAGATAAAATTTCCCTGTCCCAGAATTTTCCAGGACGAAGGGCCTGAAAAGGAGAATGGTACAAAGGACCAAGGGCTTGAAAAGGAGAATGGTATGAAATGACATTGAACTGTACCGCTGCTGTCTTTGAAAAATGTGCCTCAAAGCAGTCCAGGTGGTGCAGAAGAGAAGTGTGTTTTACTTGATTTCATTTCCATATGCATTGCATGTTCTAATAAACTTTTGGGGGTTTGTAATGTAGTGGGTTGAAGCAATGCAAACAGAATTTAGGTATGCTGAAACGTGGTATTAAGGTTGATACCTAAATTCTGTGAGACAAAGGGTAGGGTTGTCTTGAAGATAATAATGGGTTCTGTATGTAATGCACCAAAGCTCAGTTGTATCTATGTGCATGTTGTTTTTATACAAGGCAATTCTAATTACTCCCCTTTAGTTTTGAGCTTTTTGTTGTTCCAACCTGAGATGTATGTTACGTGCATCATGTATTTGCTAGGAGTCTTTAGATGCAAAAGACTAAATAAAAAACAGGCACATTTTGTGTGTGCCAAGCGGAGTGATGCTGAAGTGGCCTTTTGTAGAATCTTGTGAATGCAAGGGTTATTTACCTGGAGATTCATAATGTGACAACCTTTATGGACTGCTCAGATGACTTAGATGCGGTGGACATATGTGACCCGTGCTGGCAAAATGAGGCGGAATGCGCAAAGTCTAATAATGAGCTACAGACAGAACAAGTGAAAATATTGAATTTGATCGAAATTGAGATTTTCATACATCTTTCTTTTTTCTAAAAATTCTCAGTGACCAATCCTTGAAAATAACAATAGAACTATTGTACACGCAAAACCCTGTTTTAATTTAGTCGTGTGATGAAGTTAAAACAGAACACATGTACAACTGTGGCGGCTTCTTTGATGATCAGGAAACTAAACTTGATTATCCAATCAATAATCTTAATCTCCTGATAACTGAAGTACTGATTAATAGATGGCTTAACAGAAGTTATTCTTACCAAAGGTATAATATGCATAACATAGATTACTAATGTATGGACTATTCTCATTTGTTCTAAATTATAAGACTTTCATTGGAAATGTGAATATGCCCCATGTTTTGTTTCGAAAAGAGTGCATAGCGTGAGATAAATATTCCAGTTGGTGGGAAAAAATATATATACATTTTTTTGAATAAAAATTATTATCCATTTTGGCGGAAATTGTTGGATCAAATTTCTACTAAGATTTTGGCCTTCAGCATCCTCTCAAACCCATAGAAAGAAATATTAAACGACAAAATAGCAAATAATGGCATGGTTGCTATGTGATTTTGTTTTGGAACATACCGACATCTTTAACCCGTGGGGGGTTGGATGGCTGAATGGTTAGCGTGCGCGCGCTGTATCATAAAGTCTGTCATTGAGTCGACTGGCATGGTTTCGAATCCCCGGTTGTACGTGACAAGGAGTAGGGTCGCCTGTCCAACCTTGTGGGTTTTCTCCGGGTCCTCCGGTTTCCTCCCACTGCTAAAGATCCCTACGCACAAGCGAATTATTGAAATAAAATTAAACCATATGTTAGTCCCGAAATGACCTAGTTTGTGTCGAGTGGACGTTAAACACCATTTCTCTCTCTCTCTCTTTAACCCGTTAACTGCGTAGGGCATTATATAACGTCCTGGACAAGTGCCACTCACCGCGTGTAGGACGTAATATAACGCCCTGGGGGTATTTTCCCCAACCTATTCTTCGAACACGATCGCAGCATGTGTAGAACGTTATATTAGGAAATCTAATTGAAGAGAGACAACTCTATTTACCGTTAGTTTTAATATGGTTTGAGACTACTAAAATTTGTATTCAGGAATAAAAAGGTCCAAAAATTACGTTTTTCGTCAAATTAATTACACAATAGGGGATGGTTAACGTTTTAAAAACTACGCAGTTAAGGGGTTAACTTGTTTTTTCTCAAAACGTACTTTCCGAAATTGGTCAGCTTCAAACGGACACAGCTCAGTCAATTTTTGACCGATTCAAACCAACCATACACCATTTTGAACATATTGAGATGGAGAAAATAACAATAACTCAATTTTCAAAATGTCCTCATTGTGACTCATTTTGCCAGAACAGGTCACATATGTTTCATTGCCTGGCAGCCTTCTATGTTTAACACACATTGATATGAAGTGGACACATTCTTTTAAGTACCTTTTTTAGCTGGATAAACTAAAAAAACAAGGACATAAAAACTTGATACCCAACCTTGATTACAAAAATCCAAAAGTAGTAATTTTGTCTGACAGCAGCAAACCCTGCGTTTGCAATCAGCTTTATGAAAAGAATAGTGTTTGTCCCAGATTGACAAAACTATGCTGCGTTGACGATAAACTGCCTTTTTTTTGTATTTCTCTGTCTATATGCCAGTGCAAAGAATCTCAAGTTGGTTTCTGTGCTTTGATTCAATAGTAGAATTATTATAGCACTAGTTAACATTTTTTTATTTCAGAGTAGAAATGCTATCCAGGCAGAAGACTTAACCAATGTATTAAATAATACTCCTAGTATTAGAAATTATTTTAAAAGTAGGTATATGGCCTTCTTTGTATTATTAAGTAACAAACTGGTTAATTCTTGAGCAGCATTTAGCGGTTGACACAAGTAATAAACTCAAAAACATAACATAGAACAAAATTACTATTCTTATTAAATGAGGTTTCATATAGTACTTTACTCAACATGTTTAAGTAGTTTCCCTATTGATTATTGGGTGTGGTAAATTGTTGTTGAAATGTGGTTGTATATTGTCGTCACCCCATGCGCCTGGCAGTCCATCGTCCACAACGATTCTAATCTCATTTTGTTCTAGTTGTAAAAATGTGATCATTTAAAAAAAATTTGAATGAGCTTTTCCAACTATAGCTGCTCGATTCTTGCATGCTATCCTTCCAGAGTGTTGTTGGTTCTGTGATCCCCTGTGTCGTTGTGGTTCCACTGATATCGTCCTCTGTTATTTGTAGGCACAAAGCTGAATTCAAGTTGTGCGAATATTATCTGAATTTTGGATCGTGTAACAGGATTTTATACATCTTTAAAAATGACACTGATTGAGAGTGAGCGAATAGGTGAACACTACTTGGGTGATTTGATGATATTCATCATTCAATTGGTGATTAAGATTCATATTGAATACTTGGATAATTTGATGATTTTAATCATTAGTTGCCAATTGGTGAATAAAATTCAGAGTGAACATAAATTCATAAAATCTTTAACAACTTTAATTGGGTCCTAATAACAACATGCCTCTCTTCAAACGAAAGCCGACAAGTTGATATCTGCCCCTTCGTGGGAAGGATTAATTTTGGTCACGCTCTGTAACTGCGCCTTCGTGGGAATACACCAATGAAAGAACCCTCAACGAAATGTCGCTTTATTTGAAATAGTCATTGTGTTCCATTTTTGGGTTTATTGTTTAATTTCAACATTGTATCCATAGAAAAGACAGACTGTTTTCAGCCTTTCTTACATATTCCTGAAACAATGGCCCAAGAAATCCCTCTCTTGCCATTGCTAGATGGGCTTCTGATACTTGAGCTTTTGAGGGAGTGTGTCTTCTTCCCGTTCAATCAAATCTATCCCAAGTACAGCAACATGATAGCCCTTCGTTTAATCTGGTGTCTTCCCTAAAACTTTGGACATTGATTTAAGGTATTAAAAACGGTGAAAGTATTGTTCATCTCCATAGTGTATTGTTTACATTGTATTTGTTTTGATAGTCGCGTTTGTCATGCAATTAGTTTTTCTGCAATCTGCTATGCACTGGGCATAATAAAATTGTGAGTCATCATGTAACGTTATGTAAACATATTTGGTCCAATTTGGAGCTCTGTTTAAAGCGTAATGATATTGTTACGCAGTTAGCTATTTGTTGTTAATCGAGCTATTGACCAGTCATAATTTGGAACAGAAATTTGCTTCCTTTACAGCAGTGTTAAGTGGGATTATGTATAATCAAATGAAACACTGTGAGGAGTATGTCTTTCTTATGGCTTTATCAGGACTTGATTGAATAATGAAAGTACTATGTTGTAACATTGAAGTAATACATTTATAAAGAACTCTTTTCCAAAACAGCTAACACCATTCAAAGCTTTTTATATTCCTTACGCCTACATGTATCTCATTATTTGACATATTGCATATTATTGACCCCCACCTTTCAAAAAAAAGCAAGGGACTATACATATGGATTAATTTGTCCATTACACTTCTGGTTCAATGATGAATATTCTCTACTAAGCAGAGATACACATTGAGTGAGACATTGAGACACAATAACCCTGTTTGAAATTTAAGTGTAGGTATTCATTAAGCAAATGTCTCAACTGAATATGCTGATGAGCATTTTCTGCTGAAGCTAAGCAATTTGATTTGTACACAATACCAATTGAGTGAGAGAGGTGAAACTTGGTGTATAGTGTCATTACATCAATACCTTGACTAAGTTCGATAATTACCGTTTTCTGCTTAGGTTAAGCAGAGTGGTAAGCAATTTGATTGCTCGGTGCTTTACAAAAAGTCAAATGAGCATGTGATTAATGAATGTCATCTGTTTATTTTATGATTAAGGTCAGAAACATTAGCCTTACCTATGCCTCGTTTTTTTTAAAAGGAATAAATGAAATATTGTTTTGAAATCACAATATAATTCTTTAAATAAAACTACCCATGAATAAATCCCCAAAAGGGCCTTATCTCTTTATATATAACCATTTTGAATCCCTAATAGTGATTGGTCAATAAATATGTAAATAAATAGAGTTACCTCCCTTGTATTACTATTTCTTTACCAGTATCTATTTTTACCACCTAAATTTTTTTATTGTTTTATCTAATGCACAGGTGTTCACATTGTACAAACCTCAAGTTCCTTTAAAGTTACAATTTCATATTTTTAAGTTATATTTTTAAAATGTATTAAAATAATGCCCTAAAATAGATGGTATCTATAAACATTCCTACCTTGTTAAAGAATAAACCTATTAATCCTATAATTCACTATTGCCAGTTGAGAAATTGGCAAAAATATCATTTTCAATTTCAAATTCAAACGTTTAAAGATAGCTATTCCATGGTGGGGAATAGGAAAACAAGGGAGGTAATTGTTTTATTATTTCCGGTGTTATGATTTTTAAATGTGAGAATGAAACCTATGATCGTATAATAGTGAGTTGACAGCCTATTGAGCAAAAGACATAGAAATAATTATGTTTTGACTTTCTTAGAAAATATGAAATTGTAACTTTAATGTATTTCATTTTGTTTTCTAGTTAACTGGAGCCGAGAGTTGTGTAGTATCATGATAGCGATGTTAGATGTATCCTTTTAAATGATAATAAAATGAACAAATAGCGTAATCTTGCCGAGATCTGGACAGGAAAAATGAAAACAACAAAATGAAATGGGCCTATTCATATATCACAGAAATGAACTGGTTCAAGAAAGCTCTAATCCAGTGGTTCTCAACCTTTTTTTTGCCAACAACACACCTTGGAACACATGAAGAAATAGCGGCACAACTGGCTAAATATATATGAAAAATATTTGAATTTTGCAAAATAAAAACCTGGCAAGTCATAGACGGCATACAACCGTAGGCACAGACTAGTCATAGACTCGAATGACTCGAACTAAATAAATAAAAACACGGCTATGAACTTACTTTATTGCAGTGTTTCAATTTTCATCAGTCAAATAGCTAGCTTCTTTAGTGAGAAATTTTCTTGGTGTGCCGTTCAAAAATTTGCGGCACACTTAGGAATATTTTACGGTACACTGGTTGAGAATCACTGCTCTAATCTAATATACATGTCAGACAGGGTTGTATAATGAGCAATTTGTGTGGAATACTTTATAAGTAAATAATGGTTTTCTCAGCTTAAAGATGCATTATGTAAGATATACGTAAAGAGCTGGCTGTTCTTGCTATAATAGTTCAAAAATAGACAATGCCAAATGAAGATATTGAAAATTTCATTCAAATTACTTTATTCTGGGTGCAGTGATCAGTGTTTAAAGATGTAGCATAGATTGTTCATTATCATGGCTATGGTACTTGACAATCAAGACTAAGTCCAGATTATCCAGATATTTAGATTGTGTTTCAATCCATTTAAATCTCGTCCATCTGATGATCTATAGAGTTGATTATATAGGCTTGTCATGTGAATAAATGTCTAAATAATAATTTATAAAACATTTGGGGCCAAAATAATTGAGAAGTGTGTATTAACCGGGGAATCGAAACCACGCCAGTTGACTCAATGACAGACCGTATGATACAGTGTGCACATGCTAACCATTCGGCCATCCAACCCCCCATTATATGATGGAGAATGATGTGGGTAATATATGACCATACCACATTTCATCAGTGTGTATGTGACCTTCAATAACTCTTGGTTGATTTGACGTAAAAATGACCCATGGAAAAGTTTTCCAAATATTTTCCTGTTAATAAAATGTAGAGATCGATGGATGGTTTCATGCAGTGGGAAGAATTTACAGAACTGTTACAGTGTCTTGTATCATGGTTTAATGTCTTTAGACAACATGATGCAAATGGTTCAGGATTTATTGAAGCATCAGAGTTGATTAAAGTTATTAAAAGTTTATTTGGTAAGTTTATTTATATAATTAATCTATCTAGATTTTTAGACATGATTCTAATAGTTCAGGTTTAATTTGGCATAGTTACCATCTTTATTATAGTTTATTTGGCAATTATTAATCAATTTCATTTTGTCAATTTTTCACCCATCAGATAACATAAATAAATTTAACAAAATTTAACACTTGCTTTCCCCAATGTAACTTTTATGTCAACTGTTATGATTTATGACTATTTAAGCGTAGTAATAAATGCAATCAAAACCGTTATGGCTAGAGGATAATAGATAAAATCTATAAATTTTGTCATTTTCTTTCTGATTCACAGCCAAGAACAGTTCTTTGTGTTGACAGTGGCTTGTCACGAAGGAAACAAGTGTCTGTTATTATTAAGACACATAATAATTGGTTATGGAAACAATGTATTAAATTAAAATTACTGTCTCATGTCCATTCTATTTTCAACAGGGTACCAGATAAGTCCTCATTGTTTGGAGACAATATTAAAAAGATATTCTCGAGTTATTCCTGATCGAGGTTGTCTTATAGCCTTTGATGATTTTGTCTCTTTATCAGTTAGACTACGAGCATATACAGGTTTGATACTATTCTTTTATATAGCTATCGGTCATAAGCCCTGTTCACATGACAAGATTTGGCCAATCAGTTTTGCTGGACTTTCTCCCGGACCACTTTTCATCATTTCAGGATCCCAGAATGACGGACTGAGCCCCAGGATTTCAGATTCATCGCATTTTTCTCATACCCAGGTGCTTCACTCAGCCCAGTTCCTCATTTCCTCAAATTTTGCCAACCGAAAATGCTATATGGCAACCATCATCGAGTCTTTTGTAGCAAGGTAGTTGGGTTGGGTTCTAATTTCTTGGAAGTCGTTGCCCTAGAAACTACACACTTGACAGTGGAATGCAACCAACATGGATCCTTGCGTAGTTAGGTAGCTATGTTGGGTTCTAATTGCTTGGAAGCTGCACACATGAAAGTGGAATACATCAGCAAAATTCTAAGATCGAGTGCCAATCCCCTACCGGTACGTGGGATAAAATGTCAGTTCCTTCCCAGGTCCCGGGATAAGATGCCAATTCCCTCCTGGGTCTCGGGATAAGATGCCAATTCCACCTGGAACACAATATGTCTACTCCCTCCCTGGTCCCGGCATAAGAATACTCGCAATTCTTTTAGAACACCAATACTAACACTCACCTGGATTGTTTGTTTAATTATGATATGCATTAACTGTTATCGTTCTATACTAACAGATGCCTTCAGAAAAAGAGATGCCTTACAAAATGGTCAGGAAACTGGTAGAGCAACATTTGAATATGATGATGTAAGTATATTTATATACATGTAATTACTCTTGGGTAAGGTTTTATTTAGTAGGGGTGGGTATCCCAAAGGTTTAACGTGTGCCTGTTAGATCACAAGGTCTGTCATTGAGCCAAGTAGCGTGGTTTCGACTCCGCACTTGTACTTGACAATAATTGGGTCACCTGTCCATCCTCGTAGTTCTCTGCTAAAGAAATGAAATGAAATGGGGTTTAACATCCTACTGTTCTGCTCTGAACTGGGCTAATGAAGATAAACTACGCTAATAAAGATGGGCATGCGCCATACAGTGTGCCATCAGGGAAATTTTGCCCGGACAGCAGCACTACACCCTACTCTTATATCGAATTCCAATTGTCGAGGGATCTTTTATGTGCACGCCAATGTGTACACGGGACCTCGGTTTTTCGTCCCATCCAAACTAGACAGCTGTCCTCCCACTGCTAAAGATCCCGATGAGCAAGGCAAATTATTGAAATATAATTGAGCCTTATGTCAGTCCCAACATGACCTAGTTTGCATCGAATGGACATTAAATTCCATTTCACTCTTTATATAGTGGTAAAAAAATTGATTAAAAAAACATAGATCCAATTTGTTTACAATTTTTCTGGTTCGATGATGAGCATTTTCTGCTTAGGCTGGGCAGAGATAAGCAATTTGATTGATCAGTACTTGGAGACACAATAACTCTGCATCTAAGCTAATTCAGGTATAATGTTCAAACTTGATGTAGATGTTCAGGTGAATGTCTTGATGGAGTTTAATGATGAAACAAATATAAGAAATTTGCTTTGTCTAGGCTTTGAAACATGATAACTTTGATTCTAATTGAGAGAGTGTTACGTTGTTCAGATGACGTACAATGACAAGATTTTATGCACCCATCTTTATTATAGAGGTGTATTGATGTCATTGTCTGTCTATAACGTAGTCATCTCACCTAGATGATTTTGTTGTCACAAGAGTGGCCGAAGAAATTGAGAAAGTCAATAATAATAATAAGTAGCTTAAAGCTGTTAACTTACTTTCACTTTTTATTTTTAGTTTCTGAGGTGTGTCATGTGTCTGTAGTCAACTTCTGAGGTGTGTCATGTGTCTGTAGTCAACTTCTGTGGTGCGTCATGTGTCTGTAATGGACTTCATCATCAAAGTTTAATGGTGAAAGTCAGGGAGAGGTTATTAAAAATGTACCAATTAAATGAATACACAAAAATTTAATAAATTTGACCAGCAACCACTGAACCGAAATCTCACTACACCCACACAATTTATATATTTTTTTTTTATTATTTCTCAAAATCAAATATTTTCTAGCTAATTGAAGTTGACATTTCAAACATGTTGACACTGTACATACCAATCAGAAAACCCCCTAAAAATCACAAACCTCCAATGTTCCTATTTGATGTTTAATTTTATTAAGATGCATTATGTAAGAGCTATATCTGCCTGTTGTGGTTCTTTTTCTGGCTTCAAATGTTATATAAATTACTACTTAGATATTTATTCTTATGACAGCCCATAATACACTCTCTAGGGCTGCTAAAACTGCCATCTTTAAATAACGATTTTCGGTAAAAATGTCCGACAAGAAAATTTTTGAAATCCCATCACTGTTAATATGGATATCACTCGCACAGCCTGCTGATTGAAGGACTGAAAATCAACATTTTGTAATGGTACTTGACAAACTTCAAACATTCATGACTTCGCTCAGGATAAATTAATTTGACTCAAATTTTTAATATATTCATTCTTTAGTAACTATTTTTAAACTACTATAGCAAGAAAAGTTAGCTTTTTATCTAAATCTGACATAATGCATTTTTAATGTAAATCTGTTTTAATTAATTACTTTTAAAATTATACCCTTTATTTTATATAATCTTGTGACCACTCTAGCAACAATAGTTTATGATCTGATTAGCTTGAAATTTATGTGCATTTTCCAGATTAGTCATACATCATAGGCCTAGTTCTCGTTCTAGATCCTTGCAAACACTCTAGCAACAAAGTTATCCTTAATTTATATTCTATGTTTCGATTGTTGTGTTGAATAATTTTATCAAATGTCATAATGTTCTGATAATGATTCTAGACTTATTACCCATGATTGTGTTGTCATTCCTCGAATGATATTTTTACAATATAAAGATTTACATAAAGAATCACAATTCAATAACCTTTATGAACTAACTGCACATACAACTTAGTTGTCTGGCAAGCTATCGTTCGATTCAGTGCCATTTGTCTATGCATCAGGATTATCAGATTAAATTATTTGCCAAATCTGAGATAAATTTGCAAAGCCATTTAGTAGTTTTCCAGAAGTTTAACAAGTATGCCATTATTTGGGAGAATGCTATTTTAAACATGATATTTTATTTTAATGTCTCTTTAATCTTGAATTAAGCAAGGTTTCTAGAACAGAAGTATGTTGACTATCTTGGAGCTATTGGACTTTAAGAATAAACACTGTTGACTATATATGTATGTTTTCTAATCTAACATTGGCAAGTGCTAATTTCATCTAAAGTTATACAAATTTGTTTCCAGTTCCACCTAAAGTTATACTATACACATATTCGTTTCCAATTCCTCCTAAAGTTATACAATTTCCAATTCCAGCTAAAGTTATACTATACACATATTTGTTTCCAATTCCACCTAAAGGTATACAATTTCTAATTCCAGCTAAAGTTATGCACATTATTTGTTTTTGCTCAGAAATAGTTATATTATAACAATGATTATCAAGAATGATATAGTTGACTCTTGTTTGCATATTTATTAGAAGTTTTATTATAAGAATCTGTGATACGTTGTTTTAGTTTTATAAAATTTAAATTATTTTTATTTCTATATGTATTTATTTATAATGTAATTAAATATCTATAAAAACTACCCTTGATGTATTGGTTATTAGTCCCATATATATACCAGTTAAAGTAGCTTTTGTCATTTTTGCTTTCCAGATTTGAGATATTGGAAATTTATAACACTGCATACAGATCAGAGTACATATTGTGGGATTCTGTTAATCATGATCCTTTGTTGACTGAAAAGCATTGTATTATTATAAGTGACAGGATGGTACAATGCTATCTATAGTAGCAGGCGCGTGTCCAGGGGTGGGGGTAGTCATGAGTCAAGTGGCATGGTTTCCTCCCACTGCTAAAGACCCCTAGTACAAGCAAGTGAAATATTGAATTACAATTCCATGTTGGTCCTGAAATGATCTAGTTTGTTGCTTCAGTTACTAACCTGTCAATCTTAATTATCAAAGCCACACATCATCCATCTGTACAAAAGCACATTTAAATTGTTTTGGTCCTTATTTCAATCCATATGGAGAATGTTTAAATGTCTGTTTGTCTGATAACTTTGAATTTGAATTTGCATAAATATTCTCATATGTTGATTTAAAATTCCCTTTGACTAAACGAGTAATTTTGTGTATAACCACAAATTTCTATGATCTTGTTGGTCTGATCTCTTCAGTGGTGTTGTCATTTAAAATAAATAGCTTTTCAAAGTTTTGTGTATATAAAAAGAGATAGAATGGGACGATCCCTTAGATGCCATTTACTGTGACTTTTGGAAAAGACTTGTTTATAGTTTGAATAGGTTATTCATATGTAACAAACTTTACTGAGATGCAGTTATTCAACTTAATTTATTCAGGGATGCCTCAGAAAGAGCCTATGGATACATACGGTGCATACATACTTCTGGAGAAATTTACTGCATTTTGGTAGCATCTAAAACAAGAGTTGTGCCATTAAACAAACCTATGATTCCAAGACTAGAGTTATTGGCCTGTTTAATTTTGGTGCATTTTTAGACTCAAGTGTAGTAGAATCATTAAAGGACATTCTAAATGAAACTGTTTTATTGGATTGATTCCACAGTTGTGCTTAATTGGATTTAAAACCTGAATAAAGAATATAAACAGTTCGTTAAAAACCAGGTTATAAATTCAAAGATTATCGTCAACAAACTAGTGGCACAACTATAAAACCAATGGTGGAATGGTCCTAATAACCCGTTCGAAGATTGTGTTTGTAGAAATAGAATCTGAAATTAAGATTTATGTTTGTGTAAGTAGTACAAGTGCATATTGTAACATTGAACAATTGGTAGGTTTTTCTACATATAGTAGCTTAAATTCTAAAAATTATTGCGTGTAACAGCTTATGTATTGCGATTTATATTTAATGCAAAATACATGTAAACCACAGATGGGATTTCGCCCGTATATTCCGGACATGTCCGATGCTATTTTCAGAACGTCATAAATTGTCCACCAGGAATATGCCCAATCGGACATCAAGACATGGTGAATAATATTCAAAATTCCAAAATTAATATAGTGTAAACCAATACAAGTTAAGAGTGGTGAATTGTCTAATGATGAGTTGGGGTGTTCAGAAGCAATTTGGTTAAGAGATATTCAAAATCAAATTCCTAACGATGATAAATTCAAGCATTCTTAATGTAAGAGAAGGTATACGCGTGCTATCTATTTAGATCTAATTCTTGATGACATTTCACAACGTTTATCAGAAAATTTCCACGGTTTATCGGTAATAATAATAATAACATTAAGTAATTTTATAATGTTGTGCGTTCAGCATGGTGGGCAGATTTTTAAAGCGAATGGTTCGCTCCTCGAAGTGATTTTTGAAGGAACCCCTAGGTAGTGCACGGTTAACCTATATGGAATTATTGACTTTACTAGTTAATATTGTCCATGCACTGGTTTGTGTCGGTGTCGCATAGGTCATACATTTTTAACACACACTTTCAGTTTAAGCGAAAGCCTCAACCGGAATGTGAAGATTGTCAAGTCTCTTTTATGCGATTGAGTGCTAGCAACATTAGATTAAAGTAGCTAGGTCTCTAACTCAATATCATCCAAAGTCTTCGACATTGAAAATACGGATTATTTGTCAATTTAAATCCATATTGATATTGTAAAATTACAGGGAAAAGTTGAGCTTCTGATATCCAATATTTAAGACAAAATAAACATTTTACCATTGGTACACGAATCGTGTACCATAATGGGTTTCGGCGTCATTTGTAGCAAGGGCCTCGAAGAACGAGGCTAGACATATTCCACAAGTCGTATCAAACGGTGACGCCATATTCTTATCTGGAGAGCAAGGGCAATAAATACTATCGATGTAGACTAATAACCAGACGCTAGAGATTGTCATTCGATTCAGACTTCTGGCGTACTTCGCTGAACATAACTGATTAGAAATTAGAGTAAAAACAGACACAATTGAATATAAGTCAGTTTATATACATTCATATTACATTAGTATATGCGTTGCGTCCCATTTGTGTCAATTTCTAGGTCCCAAATATTAGCGATTTAGCTCCTTTAAATCCTAACCGTTGTGACTCCTTACATCAATTGTTTGTCCAACCGGGTCTGTATTGTAACACATTTCTACATAAAATTGCAATTGTATATTTGTGATTTTTCGTTTCTAGTATATACATACATAAATATTGTGATATTTGTTTTTAATTGATATTTTCTGTAATATTTGTTCTTTTTGTGATTATTTTATAGTTTGTCTCATGTAAAAAAACGCCATTTTATAGAAGTAAAGAGATCAGTTACATCTCTAGCTAGGTGTGAAAATTGGCCATTTTCATTCAGTTTATTCTTATTGGCTCTCCCTAGCTAGTGTGTTGTAGACTATTGGGGGGGGGGGGGGAGGGGCTAATTGGTTAGCGTGCGCTTTGTATCATAAGGTCTGTCATTGAGTCAGCTGGCGTGGTTTCGACTCCCCGGTTGTCCGTGACAAGGAGGTAGGGTCGCCTGTCCAACTTCGTGGGTTTTCTCCGGGTCCTCTGGTTTCCTTCCACTGCTAAAGACCCCTACGCGCATGCGAATTATTGAAATAAAATTTAACGATATGTTAGTCCCGAAATGACCTAGTTTGTGTCGAATGGACGTTAAACTCTCTCTCTCTCTCTCTCTCTCTCTCTCTCTCATGCTGATCGTTTCAGCACCTTCTTGTCAGATGTCTAGTCCAAGGGTGTCAAATAATTTTGGAGTGAAATAGTGAAATAGACAACAAGTATTTCAGCTTCAGGTACATCCACGTGTCTGTCGGATTTAAGCATTCTTATTTTTGACGACCTCGATATCAAATATTTCTTGTAATAATGGCTGAACACTGGAAAGGTTTCAACAATTTGGTACAGGTCTGGATTTAACAGAGAAGTTTTGGCAGCACGAATTTATCTTTCGGATGATTATGTTTCTATTTGAGACCTAAAGCATCAATCAAACCATTTTGAATTTGTTCGGCTTGGTCGACATTGTATAATCCTGGACATTCCAGGTACAAAGTAAGGATTAAATATAAAATTATAAACTGGAAACAAACGGATCTTCACATCATGTGATTAAGAAATCGTCCCCACAGAAGGAATTTGTTAGGTCCCCACAGAAGGAATTTGTTAAGGCCATACAAAAGGAATTTGTTGTATTGTCTTCTATATGAGGTTTTCCCAAATGCAGCATTTTTTTAAAAGTAGACTTGAAGCTAACATATATCGGATTTGCTGTAGAATTTAAAACAAATTAAAAGCATTAAACGAGTAAAAACTGACAATTTAGCAGAAGCAGTTATTGATAATTACGGAAGCCTATAAGGGTCAATCCAATAAAAAAGAAATTCTGATTATCTTGTAGCCTAAGATAGCTTATCTTGTAATTACAAAATAGCCTATCTTGTAACTACAGGATAGCTATCTTGTTGTTACAAGATCCGGAGAAGCCAATGAATAACTTATTTTAAGGTCGCCATACACTGATTTATCGAATAGCCAGGCCGACGCCATATTGTATTTTATGTTACATTCATGTCATGGTTCCATAAATGTCATACGTTATTTTCATGCCTCCATAAAAGACAGGCAATAAAGCAGATTTAGCTCTTGCATAAGGAGCTACATGTATGTCTCTAACTCAATATTTTCCATAATATTTGAAATTAAGAACACGAATTAGAATTCAATACTGATCAATTTCTATCAATATTGGTGTCGAAACTATAGAATATTTAAGACACAATTAACATTTTATAATCAGTACACGATGAGTGCTACCCTACGGTTCGGGGTGCCATTTTGTAATGAACAAATAAAAACATATCCTACAACACAATGTGGAAGTAATTAGTAAAGGCTGATTCACAAACGACAAAATAACATTTTAAAAAACGTGTAGAATGCACTAAGCAGAGGTAAACACTGCCGTTTATTTAGAACTGTTCGCGAAATTGATTATAAATTACAATATCCAAAAAATAGAGCCATGCACCCTTTAATAAGAACCCACTGACGTATATTTAGGTAAAATGTTATCACATTTTTAGCCGTTTTGTTTTCGTTCGTTTTAACTTCACAGAGTCATATAAGTTTTGGTCGTTTTGGATTAGTGCCGTTTCGTCTATATGCCTTTAAACAGGCCGTTGCCATCTTTACGTTTCGCTGAACCTCTTCCATGCTCCTTTATTTAATTCGATTTAATCCAAGCCTGCAAATTATCTATCGTTGCGATCTTGATTTTGATTTCTTTAATAATCTATTGGTGTACATTCAGGCTTGGATTAACAAAATAAATTTTCGGAAACATGTAAATGGCATTCCGAGGCTTTAAAGATAAATTGTCCCGAGAGTATTTGTCGGGTGGTTATTTCGAATATAAAAAAAGTATGGCAAATTTGGTATATACTCGAGGGGATATTCAGAAACAATACAAAACTGCGGAAATGCATTTTTTTTATAAACATATTTTATTCACTATAAATGAATGGGAAATTGGGGAACAGGCAAAATGCCCATGTCAGACCCCTATCCCTATTTACAATACAAATTATATACTAATAATGAAAAGCAGTATATACAATATATACAACCCTTACTTAGTTGAATACACCTAAAGTATTATAGTATGTAATAATAATAATAATATTAATAATAATAACAACAACAATAATAGTTTAAAATCGTTTAGTTAAATTGAAGTATGATTGAACTGTTGTAAAGATAAGGTTATTGATTTCGTTTGTGGAGTCATGCAAGCCATAGAGTAGAGTTTTGCTGTTCTTATACTCATCAGGTAATGTAGAAATGGTTTTTCGTCGAAAAGTATTGAAGTTTAGACAGTGTAAAAGATAGTGTTCGCTATCCTCGAAAAGGTGACCACAATTGCAAGCTGGATTTTCAGAGATGTGTCTAAAAAACAGATGACCATTTAAGTCACTGCATGAAAGTCGTAGTTTGCTGTGGATAATTTCAGTTTTCCTAGAGCCAATGTAGAAATGTTTTGGGGGGTTAGAGTCATGTTCGGAGAGCTTCTGTTTAAAAGAAGAGAGACTTGTTGCACATTTTGTTGACTGGTCTAACCGGTTCCATTCCTTTATTGCGGATGGTACAAATGAGTTGGAAAATATTTTCGTTCTACACCGATATTCAGTGAAATCATTTATATTTCTACAATTGTACGAAGATTTTCTAGGGAGTGGAAATAGTGTAGAAAGATAATTTGGTGTAGTATTATTGAAGATTTTATAAACAAGAATAAGTTTGTGTCTTCGTCGACGTTCTTTTAGAGGAACGAAACCGGTCTCTTTGTAAAGAGAATCGTGGCTCGTACCTTTAACCGCTCCGCAGATTGTGCGTAGTGCGTCCAGTTGCAAGTGCTCAAGTTGATTTGTTAGTAGTTCCGAACACCCATCCCAAACGATATCCGCGTAATCGAAGTGAGGCAGAATGTAAGCGTTATAGATAGTCAGTAAGGATCTGCGTTTCAAGCGATATTTTAGAGACCTCAAACGGTTTACTAGTTTTGATACTTTTTTGCATAAATTTCCTATGTGGACATCCCATTTGCCGTTATTTTGAAATGTAAGGCCTAAATGTTTATGGAAAGAAACTTCATTTATTTTTACAGAATTAAAAATTAGTGGTGGCTTAGTAATTTTCGTTTTAGTGCTGATCGTCAAAGTTTCAGTTTTAAGGGGATTAAAGGTAACCAGCCAGGTTTTAGCCCAGTTATTAATAGTTTCGAGATCAGTATTAAGAGTATTGGCGCTTGCAATCGGGTCATCGATTTTAAGGAAGAGCGAGGTATCATCGGCAAATAATCTGACATTTGATTTAATATTCTCAACAATATCGTTGATGTAAATAAGGAAAAGCAAAGGACCGAGGACCGAGCCTTGGGGGACACCAGCAGGGATTACTTTGGCTTCAGAGGCAACTCCATTTAGTACTTCTTTCTGTTGTCTATTTGAAAGATAATTGCCAAACCAATCTAGCAAGTCTCCCCTGATTCCAACGCCACCTAGCTTCCAACATAGTCCAGCGTGCCAGACACGGTCAAAGGCCTTGCTGATGTCACAGAAGGCAATTCTGGTGTGTGAATGGTTATCAATGGCTTGACAAAACATATGTGTTAATTCTATTAGTTGGTATATAGTACTGTCACCTTGAAGAAATCCGCTCTGAAACGTTGTTAGTATTTGACAATCCCGCAAGAAGTTAAAGACATGCTTACAGATTACTTTTTCGAATACTTTAATTATAATGCTTAACAATGAGACGGGTCTGTAGTTTCCACATTCATTAGGAGATCCTTTCTTAAATATGGCCGTGACGTTGGCAAATTTCCAAATTTGGGGAACCTTTTTTGTTTCTAGAGAGAGTTTGAATAAAGTACAAAGTGGAGAGGAAATTTCAGTGGAAATGGATTTAAGTAATTTGGCACTGATGTCATCGGGACCAGATGCGTTTGAATATATCAAAAGCATCTGGTCCCGATCTGCGTTAGTGAGTTCGGATTTTGTCTAATAGGGGGAAAAGCGGTGTTAGTGACGTTTAATTCGGATTGTTCAATGAAGAAATTATTGAGTGCATTGGCTTTTTCTTCTGGTGCAAAGAGGGTGTCATTGTTCACAACTAAAGGTGGCATATCTGTCTTGGTTGTCCCTTGGCCTTTCACAAATGAAATAATAATTTTCTAAAAGGTGTTATTTCCAAACGTTTCCGAATCATTAATTTTGTTATCAAGTTTTTCATAGTATTTGATTTTTGCAGTTCGAATAAGATTAATATATTGGTTGCGGATAGATCTGAAATGTCGCCAATGGATGTCGTGGTTTGATTTCGTTGCTTTTTTGTGTATTCGATTTTTCTTTTTGCGTAATTTCCTAATTTCTACTGTCATCCATGGTTTATCGTTGGGCCGAATAGTTACAATTCGATTAGGTATGTTGACCTTAGCAATTGATATTAACTCACTTGTGAAGTCTATAGAAGCACGGTCAATGTCTTTTCTCTCTATCAGATCGTACCAATCTTTTCCTATGGTATCCCGTTTTAGTTTGTCGATGTCAATGTTATTGTAGTCCCATACCGTTCTTTTAAAACATTGTGCCTTTGAAATTTTGAAAGATAAGTCGCATGATACAGGACAATGATCACTGCAGAAATTATCAGATACGTCGCAATTTTTAGTAAATTCTGGAAAATTGGTCAAGATCAAGTCAATTAAAGAATTGTTGCCGTTTTCTTGGTATCTTGTAGGTGTTGTCACTAATTGTTCGAAGTCGAGTAAATTTATTGCGTCATGTATTATCGAGTGTGTATTCCGTAACATGTCAATATTAAAATCTCCTACTATTAAACATTTAGAAACATCGTCATTGTTAGCCAAGAGAAATGAGTCAAAGATTTGATTGTCAGTTTTCCTATCGGAATTTGGAGGTCTGTAGTAAGAGCCAACTAAGAATTTTTTATTAAAAGTATTCAATTCAAGCCAAAGTGATTCGATAGAGTTGTTCTCAAGATCAGTACGTTTGAGCGATATGGTATTACGTACATAAACAACGACCCCTCCCCCGCTGCGGTTAACCCTATCTTTGCGTAATGGTGGATAGTAACTTGGAATTAAAAGGGTGTCATTTGGTATGTTTTCGTCAAGCCATGATTCAGTTATAGATATAATATCAAAGGAAGATAATTCTGCGGCAATTAGGTCAACTTTTTTTCTTAGGCTACGGACATTGATGTGGACAACGGACAAGAGACTGGAAGTGGAGGACTGATTAAAGGAACGACAGCCGTAAGAGACGGACGACGTAGCTAATGGACCTGGATTGGGTTCTACATTACCTGATAATAGAATTACCCTGATTTTAAAAAATATATGACAGGTTAATAAGAGGTTGAAGAATATGAGTGTTGATGTATTATTTTGTAAAAGTAGGTACACAGTTCGGGTAGGATAAGAGTTTAAATGATCGAGAGTTCTTAATACTATTATGTAGAGGTATATACAACAAAGTAGGGGAAAATTATAAGTTGTCACGCTTCGAGTATGCGATCGAAATATATCGGGGCTCAGAGACTTTTGACAATATTAAAGTTATAATTAAAGTAGGGGAAAATCATCAGTTGTCACGCTTCGAGTATGCGATCGAAATATATCAGAGCTAAGAGACTTTGGACAATATTAAAGTTATACTTGAAAATGTTCAGGCCACAGTTTTGTGTAAATTTTGCTATCACGTAATTCAATATTAATCAAAACATAAAGTTATTGTCTGAATATAGTAAATAACGGAAGGTACCCTCATAGTACATATATGTACGTATACCTTTAGGTATAAATTAGTGATGTCCATACAGTAAATACGTTATCTACAGTAATATAGGTATCCGGTATTTCAATATAGCTCATACAGTAGATATATTAGCTATAAAAATTCATGTCAAATGTTTCAATATAGTCCATACTGTAAAAACATTAGCTATTATAATATGGAATCAAATGTTCCAAGGTTGCTCAAAGAGTAGATACATATATACAGTAACATTGATATTCAATGTTGTTCACAGTAGATACATTATCTATAACATGGATATTGAATATCTCAATGTTTAACACACAGTGCATTCATTATCTACAGTAATATGGATATCAAGTAAATCAATGTTGAAAATACATTAAATACATAGAACAAACTTTACATACATTTTCTATAGTAATATAGATATTAAATATTGGATATTAAATAACGTTGAACACACATTGCATACATTATCTATAACATATGGACATCAAATATTTCAAGGCTGTTTAGTCAGTAAATAGTAATATGGATATCATGAATATATGGATTTTCAATAGTAACAGTAACAGTAGATTTGCTATCAATAATAATATGGATATTGGATAGTTCAATATCAAACAGTTACGATGTTCTCTGAAGAAATTTCCCTTTTTACCAAAAGTTAGGTATGAATAGCGATGTAATCGAATGTAGACAATATCTATGGATAATATAATTAAAATTTACCTATAATATCACATATTTCAAAGTTTGTCAAATAATACAGACTCTGACTTGGGTTGTAGTTAATATACATATTATATAATATTTCAGTCCTGTTCAGAGTAAATCAAGGCACAACATATTGTAGCTAAATAAACCCTTAGTAATATTTCATTGTTCACCAACAGTAGATACATTACATAGAGTGTTATGGATATCAAAATAGTTCAATTTTATTTATATAATAAATACATTATCTATAGTAATATGGATATCAGAATATTGCAATGTTCTTCAAACAGTAGATACGTTATCTATAACATGGATATTGAATATTTCAATGTTGAACACACAGTGCATACATTTTCTACAGTAATATAGGTATTAAATATTTCAATGTTAAACATGTAGCTATCAAATGTTGTAAAAAAAAAAATAAAAAAGAGGTTTAACGTCCACTCGACACAAACTTTAGCATTGCTGTTTTTATTAGAGGTAACCAGTGTATGTTAATAACAGGTCAATTGCCTACACATGAACATAAACAGTTCAAATTGGCGGCTTATCTGACGGCCCCATTTCACTCGCAAAGAGATACACCGTCAAAAGTGAAAATGGACGTTTTTGATTTTTGTCTTAATAATGAGTCCTAATCAACCGTCCAATCACGATTTTGGGCAATCTGACACACTCCTCTTGCAGTGCGACGTCTCCTGGTCAAATTAAACGTAACACACTAAAGCAAAGATACGCTAAACAGTAAATTTTAGGAAAGCAAACATGGATGGATAGATGAACCAGCACGCAGCAGTTTTCATCAACCTTTCCTTGAAGTGTCAAATTTGACAATGAACCCCTCGCACGTGTATGGCGCTATTGCTTGTCGCATGTGCAGCTCAGTGGTTCTGTTGCGGCGATAAGTTTTTCATCTGTGAACATACTCTCAAAGCATGTCAAGTGTCCATGACTATTTATCATATCACAACCTGTATAGGTATTTGCATTTCAATATCCCCTACTTTTTTTGAAGAGTATATATGGAAATTATACACACCCAAACTTATTGGCAAAATACTGGATTACCCGAAAAACACCAATGGGGCAAAATGTCAGGCTATCACTGTCAACCCGACTGATGTCTGCCTAGCTTGATGGGGGGGGGGGGGGCTGTTGTTATTTCTTGATCAAATGGTCAGGCGGTTTTGGAAACATTGAGGGGTGTCAACGCACAAAGGATTCTGGAATTAAACGGCGGAAAAAGTAGTTGACAGAAAATAATTAAGAAGTTACTTATGTCTCAATATATACGATAAATGGACAGTAAGTAACGAAAAATACATTCTGAAAAATGGACCCTCCCTCAATTAAATGAGATAACTGACATGGCGTCTGACAACAGTTTATTTGTAGCTTGCGATATTTCCCGACGAATACAAAGTTTTGAGAGGGATTTTGAAGCAATTTTTTGATATATTAATTAGTTTGAATATGTTTTTAGTCCAATGTAACATTAAATATTGACGATTACATCAACATTAATATGTACTACATCTCTTGAAAATTAATGTTATTTTGTAAGATAATTTTAGATATTAGTTAGATATTGTTATGCATCACAATATGAAATGTTTGCTGTAACGTCCATAGTCACGCTTGTACATGTAGTTGAGAATAAAACTATTATTATTATTATTATTATTATTATTATTATCATCATCAAATCAAACAGTTTGTACGCGGGGAAATAACTTTGAGGAGAACATGACATCAATGAATCATTAATAAATGATATCAATGAGGGTATGAAGTTGGTGGGACTATTAATGAGAGTATGGACGAAATAACTAATAATATTAATGGGAGCATGACCTGAATGTGCCGATCCCGTAACATAAAAAAGTACTTCGTTACCTGGCTATCCAATAAATCAGTGTAGGGCGAACTTGAAATAAACTAGTTAGAACACTTTTTTTTATTTGATTGGCCCTAATGGGCTTCTCCGTATCTTGTTACAAGAAAACTATCTTGTTATTACAAGATAGCTATCTTGTAATTACAAGATAGGCTATATTAGACCATCTTGTAATTACAGGATAGTTATATAGAATGGTTATAGATAGCTATCTTGTAAATACAAGATAATCAGAATTTTTTTTTCATTTGATTGACCCTAATGGTCTTCCGTAGATACGCACCTATAATTGTAAACAAAACAATTGATGACCTTTTATTGGCTGTGTTTATTGGATAATTATTTTGTAACCCATCGTAACCATTTTCATCACTGGTTTATATCGGTTTGAATTAGTCAAAATCATATATTTTTATAACAGAACAATTAGACTGACCTCAAAGTCGCTATGACGTCTTTTACCTTGTTTATAACAAGTTTTTGGCACTATGATGTCCGTCACGGTGTTTAAAGAAGGTTTTTGCAATGACGTCTTTCACAGTTTTTAAGCTGAATCTGTGTACAAAGATAGGCGAGAGACGACTGAGTCGAAAACCATGATACAAAATTAATATAGTCATTATTTATGAACATATGAAGCTGACAAAAAAAAAAAAACATTTTTCAAAAGAAATCAGGTCAGGTTGAAAATTTTAAAAAGAGCAGATGATAATTTTGGTCTGAAATAAAATATAACCATATGTTAGTCCCGAAATAACCTAGTTTGTGTCGAGTGGACGTTAAACTCTCTCTCTCTACCCCCCCCCCCCTCTCTCTCTCTCTCCCCCCTCTTCAATGCTGATCTTTTTAGCACCTTCTTGTCAGATGTCTAGTATAAGGATTCAAATAATTTTGGAGTGAAATGGACAACAAGTATTTCAGCTTCAGGTACATCCACATGTCTGTCGGATTTAAGCATTCTTATTTTTGACGACCTCGATATCAAATATTTCTTGTAATAATGGCTGAACACTGGAAAAGTTGTAACTATGATCGAACAGATGGTTTTGAAGATTCTTTGAAAATTCGTCAACAATTTGGTACAGGTCTGGATTTAACAGAGAAGTTTAGGCAGCATGAGTTTATCTTTGCGATGGTTATGTTTCAATTTAAGACCTAAAGCATCAATCAAACCATTTTGAATTTGTTCGGCTTGGTGGACATATTGTAATCCTGGACATTCCAGGTACAAAAAAACGATCAAATATAAAATTATAAACTGGAAACAAAACGGACCTCCACATCATGTGATTAAGAAATCGTCCCCACAGAAGGAATTTGTTACGTCCCAACAGAAGGAATTTGTTAAGGCCACACAAAAAGAATTTGTTGTATTGTCTTCGACATGAGGTTTTCCAAAATGCATCATTTTTTTTAAAAAGTAGACCTGAAGCTAACACATATCGCATTCGCTGTAGAATCTAAAATAAATTAAAAGCGTAAAACGAGTAAAAACTGACAATTTAGCAGAGGCGGTTATTGATACGCACCTATAATTGTAACCAAATTAATTTATGACTTTTTAACATTTTGGCTGTGTTTATTGGTAATTGTTTTGTAACCTATCGTAACCAACACTAATTGAGAAAGGAAGGTATTTTTTGTATAATGTAGTTCAAATTTATATCACTGGTTTAAATTAGTTTGAATTAATTAGCCAAAATCATATATTTTAATAACAAAACAAATTAGACTGGCCTCTTAAGGTCGCTATGACGTCTTTCACAGTTTTTATGAAAGGTTTTTGGCACTATGATATCCTTCACGGTGTTTAAAGAAGGTTTTTGCAATGACGTCTTTCACAGTTTTTATGAAAGGGTTTTGGCACTATGATGTCCTTCAGGGTGTTTAAAGAAAGTTTTTACAATGACGTCTTTTACAGTGTTTAAGCTGAATCTGCGTACAAAGATGGGTAAGAGACGACTAAGTCGAAAACCATGACACAAAATTAATATAGTCATTATCTATGAACATATGAAGCTGACAAAAAAAAAGAACATTTTTCTAAAGAAATTAGGTCCGGTTCACATTTTTTAAATGAGCAGATGATAATTGTGGTCTGTAGAGTGTTCGGCATATGAAAATGTTACTCTGTTGTAACAGATATCCTAATTTATGGTTTAATTTTATTTCAATAATTCGCTTGCGCGTAGGGTGGATGATTAGCACGTGCGCGCTGTATAATAAGGTCTGTCATTGAGTCAACTGGCGTGGTTTCGATTCTCCGGTTGTACGTGACAAGGAGTGGGGTCGCCAGTCCAACCTCATGGGTTTTTTCCGGGTCCTCTGGTTTCCTTTCACAGCTACAGACCCCCCCCCCCACCCACCACGCGCATGCGAATTATTGAAATAAAATATAACCATATGTTAGTGACGAAATGACCTAGTTTGTATCGAATGGACGTTAAACTCTCTCTCTCTCTCTCTCTCTCTCTCTCTCCCATGCTGATCTTTTTAGCACCTTCTTGTCAGGTGTCTAGTCTAAGGATGTACAGGTACATCCACATGTCTGTCGGATAATAATGGCTGAACACTGGAAAAGTGTCAACAATTTGGTACAGGTCTGGATTTAACAGATATGTTTTGGAAGCACGAATTTATCTTTCGGATGATTATGTTTCAATTTGAGGCCTAAAGCATCAATCAAACCATTTTGAGTTTGTTCAGCTTGGTGGACATTTTGTAATCCTGGACATTCCAGGTACAAAAAAGGATCAAATATAAAATTATAAACTGGAAACAAAATGGATTTTCAAATTATGTGATTTGGGAATCGTCCTCACAGAAGGAATTTGTTAAGCTTCTTAGAAAATGTGTATTTTTTCACCTGGGAATAACTGTACAATGAACACAAGAGAAATGACAAAAAGGTTGAGTCAGTCTACTAAAAAACAATGCGTTCTATTTTGCATGCAATTTAGAATAATACTATTCTATTGTAACAGATCACAATATATTGTTTAATTAGGTGTAACCCATCACAATATATTGCTTAATGTGATGTAAGGTATCACAATATGTTGTTTAATTAGGTGTAACATATCATAATATATTGTTTAATTAGGTGTAACACAACAATATACAATCATTAGGTTTCAACATATCACAACATAGTGTTTAATTAGGTGTAACATATCACAATATATTGCTTTATGGGGTGTTACAATATATTGTTTAATGAAGTGTAACATATCACAATATTTGGTTTAATTAGGTTGGACATATCACAACAGAATCAATTCAACTGAACGGGCGTATTCACACAGCGCTCTGCCCACCTAGGCGTAGCAAGCAAAGACAATCCAACATTACGACAAGCTAAGTACAAATTTACTACAACCTATAACATTTACTAATATTATAAGCGGGCGGCTTATTGTCTCAGTAATTTGACTTCGAAATCTCAATAAAAAACTCGAGTAATTCACAAGACTTTATTTGTATATTTAGAATCAATATGGCGGCCATGAATACAAAATGTTCAAGCTATGTTGAATGTCTTTTAAAATCACCACTTCTTAACTGTTTTAAAACGGTAGGCAGTTGTAAACATACTGATAAACTAATCACCAATAAATACACCGAAGTGGTCATCGTTAAGCCAAAAGACTATACAAAATATATAGCTATAAAAACTAAAACGATCGGCGACGAAATCAAAAGCAAATGGGGATAAAAGACACTCCCGAAATTAAAATTTTGAAAAATGGGAACGTGCGACTGGCGTTTGAAAATGCCATTGATGCAGAAATGTCATGCAAAATTGAACAACTAAACGGAGTAGATGTGGAAATAGCCCCACCCCTATCTCTATCCCAGGAGCAGGGTATTGTACATGCTATCCCATGTGAATACACAAACGAAGAATCTTAGACCACCTTCAAAATGAAATGGGGTTTAACGTCCTACTGTTCTGCTCCTATACTGGGCTAATGAAGACGGGCATACGCCATACAGTGTTCTATGAGGGAAATTTTGTCCGGGCAGCGGCACTATCGCCTACTCTTATATCGAATTCCAACTGCCAAGGGATCTTTTACGTGCATTCCAATGTTTACACGGGACCTCGGTTTTTCGTCTCATCCGAAGGACTAGGCAGCTGTCCTTGTCAGGCCCTCCGTCCTGCATCACTGACAAGGGGAAACCACGTCGGAAAATCGGGATGAACTTTCTCGGCCAATGCAGGGATCGAACACCCGACCTCCAGGCTAGCGAGCCAGCGCCTTACCCACCTAGCCACCGTGGCTCCCAGACGACCTTCAATCCAATTGGTATGAAGTAATAAGTGTATATAGGTATAGAATCCCAGAAGGCAAAAAATCAGGAACCGTACAAGTCACGTTTAAAGGCTCAATACCACTCTTGTTGTAACTGAATATGTCCCAAACTTTTTTCTGGTCAACAAATTGTACTATTTTACAATATTCCAATTAATTGAGGATACAAATTTCATCTTAACACACCTAATTTAAAGAATTGGACAAATTCAACTAATGATTTGAAAAGCCTGACGTAAAGCTTTTCAAATGTGACTTGGATTTAAAAATATTTTTGAACCCTCTGGACAAGTAAAATAGGATTTAATGGATAATTTACACAACAGGTAAGACACTAACACATCTAGTACTTAAAATAAGGCTATTTTTTATTTTCTGGAGCTGTCAAGCCAGCCAGAGTGTTATTGTCCCTTTAAAAGGGGTCAGGTCCCGGAAAAAGTAAAATTAGGTTATCAGATTATAACAGTATACCCGTATATTCCCCGTGTCAAAATATGTAGAAACTGTCAAAAGTTTGGACATAATGAGTCTCATTGTAGGGGAAAACTGCGTGCGAGAAATGTTCAGACTCGCACGCCAACAACACCTGCTCATCTGAAATATTATAATGTGCTAACTGACAAAGTCAACTGACAAAACTTGCACCAAATTTATTGAAATAGCAGAAATTCTTAAAATTCAATATTCTAAAAACATTTCATTTAAGGAAGCGAAATTATTTTTCACGTCATCCAGGAATACACGAGGAGGGAGCATTGAGAGACAAAATATATTTACTGATAAATTAAATCTAGATAAGGATAAACCAAAAGAAGCGCATAATTACTACACCCCAACTTTTAAAGTCAGAAACTCTTTTTATGAGTTTTGTGGCGCCAGGCAGGGTAAGCTTACTCTACCGGACACCTGTTACCACTGTTTGTCGTGTATTTTGTACACGAGGAGCAGTCCATTTGCTGATTACACTATTTTGCTTTAATACACTATTTTGCCTATAACGTTTTTTAGGACTTCGAATTCTGTCTTATGGTTTGGATTGTTCGTACTTGGTTTTATTTTATTGTATAAATAACTCAACGGACAAGGACTCTGTTATTAACGTTATTAAACAGAGTGCAAAAAGGTTTATTATTGACAACCATCTAGAAATAGATAGCACAATCCCTAATCAAGCGGTAAACAATACTCAGAAAGCTGAATCGGATATTCAGGTTTGTGAGGACATATTATTTGACAACTCAGATGATGATTATATCTCACATGCGGAAAAAAGAAGAAAGTATCTAACAATCGCTCAACCATAGACCCAGTCGAACGAAGGGAAAGCAAATCTCCCTTGAAAAGGAAAGTACCCAAACGAACAACGGTCGTGCCTGTTCATGCCGATGCGACAGCGAATAAAGGGCATGTACATAAAAATAAGAAGAATCCTAAGGCTAATGACAAAATACAGAAGAAATATACTAGCGACTATTCACACTGGCTCATTAATAAGAATTAAACCTCTCCGGTCAAATAATCCAATAACTTATATGGGTATATTCAATACGTTAACTATAATACAACTAAATACTAATGGTCTCAGACCACGGTAAGACAGAATTGAACCACCTGGTTAGCAAATCCAAAATTGATATAATATGCATACAGGAAACAAAATTAGGTCCAAAGCAGAAGGACCCAAAACTTAATGGGTACACACTTTCGCGGAAAGATCGTATTAATCTCACAAAAGGGGGTTCTGGGGGCGTTGCAATATTCGTGAGTGAACAACTCTCATATAAGTTTATTAGAATACACTCTGGTGAAGTAGAGGTAATCGGGTTAGAATTAGCTACAACCGACAAACACAATATAACCGTAGTTAACATTTATAATCCGTGTAAAATCATTGAGGAAGAAGCGTATCAAAAATATATGATCAAAAAAAAACTAAAGACATTATTATATGTGGAGATTTTAACAGTAAGCACTCCGCCTGGGGCTCCCCCCCCCCCCTCTTAATAATAATGCTGGAGATAAACTGAATAATTTCATTGAAAATTCTAATTTAGTTCTACTAAATAACGGTGATCCAACATATATCGGTTCTGGCAACAAAGTGGGTGCAACCCACCTTGATCTTACCCTAACATCTCCTAGTTTAGCTTTAAACTGTAAGTGTCAAGTCATAAATAATACGCTAGGTACTGATCATCTAATAGTCTTAACTGAAATAAACTCAAACGTAAACAAATAACCAGTCACGTGCAAACAAAGATGGAAACTTCAACACGCAAACTGGGTTCTTTTTCAACACTACTGTGAAGAAATCGACCCAAGCGCAGTTAGACACGATGATATAAATATATTTACCGAGAATATTTCGCGTGCGATCTTTAGTGTAGCAGAAGGTTCATTCCCCAGAACAACAGGTGGGAAAACTAAAGGCGCACCAAAATCTTGGTGGTCCCCAGAATGTCAAACAGCCGTAAATGCAAGGGAAAAATCACTTAAAAAAACTATTCCGCGTCTGGTCCTCAGAGAATAAATCTTTGTATACTAAGTGCGATGCAAACGCCAAACAGGTCATTTCAGAGGCAAAAGAAAAGCATTGGATGGCATTCTGTGATAGTACTAATGATAAAACTAAAATTTCAAATGTCTGGAAATATTACTACGCTTAATTATGAATCCCAATCAGCCATGACAAATAGCGAAAAGGCGGAGCTTTTAGCAAAAACATTCGCTGATGGCTGTAGCGATAAAAATCACAATGACAAATTCTTAAAACGAAAGTCGGATTTCATTGGAATAAAACAACGCGTAACTCTGCATATGAACTCAAAGAAATTAACTTACCCTTTACCCTAGAGGAAATGCATAAAGGTTTAAGTGGCAAAATTGACCCGGCGGTTGGCGAAGATCAAATAAAATATAGTATGTTAAGAAAACTCTCAGGGTCATTACGTAATTTACTGCTTGAATTATTCAATAAATCATGGTCAGAAGGAATAATTCCTATAAGCTGGAAAACAGCTACGATAACCCCGTTGATTAAACCATTAAAAGATAAAAATGAAACCGGTTCTTACAGGCCGATAAGTTTGATCTCTACGTTGTGTAAAACACTTGAGACATGGTAAATAATAGGCTAAAAAATTACTGTGAAAGTAATGGATTAATCAGTCCAAATCAAAGTGGATATAGACAACAGCGCTCCACTATTGATCATATTGTAAGGTTACAGCATGACATCATGACTTCACTATCTAAAAAGAACAATTATCTATGTGCAGTATTTGTCGACCTGACCAAGGCATTTGACTTAGTTTGGGTGGATGGCCTTCTCAAAAAAGTACATGGACTAGGGGTAACAGGACGAATGTTCCATTGGGTCGAGGATTTTCTAAGCGATAGGCAAATACAAGTTAATGTAGGTCAATAAGCAACAAATACGAACTCGAAAATGGCACACCCCAGGGTTCTGTTATAAGCCCCACACTCTTTAATATCATGATTAATGACCTTCAGTCTAATAACTACATTAAGAAACTTATTGACGTAGCGGTTTATGCAGACGACAGTTTAATCTGGCATACAGCGAATAACTACGGTACGGTTAGAACGAGAATGCAAGAAGCCTTAGACAAATTGTCGAAATGGTCTAATGACTGGGGATTTCGTATATCTGAAAGTAAAACAGAAGGCATGCTCTTCTGTAGGGATCATAGGGAAGTGTCATCTATGAAAATGGAATTGAACAATAGCCAAATTAAATTTAAAGATCAGGCAAGGCTTCTCGGGTGACCTTTGATCGCAAAATGACTTTTATACCACATATTGAAAATATTGTTAAACGAGGACAGAAAGTTCTGAACGTGATGAGATGTCTGATGGGCATATCATGGGGAGCAAATAAAACGACCCTGCTAATGATATATAGGTCCATGATAATATCAATATGTGACTATGGTTGTGTCGCTTTTGCAAGTGCAAATAAAACAGCTCTCGCAAAACTAGACAGGCAATAAAGATAGCAACGAAAGCTTCATTTGGCACAAAAAGGAAAAGTCTTTTGCAGGAAGTAGGTGAAATATCATTCGAATTGAGGCGAAATGAACTAACATTGAGATACTGGACCAAGTTACAGTATCTTGGGGAAAGCTGTCCAACATTTAAGTGTACAAAAACATCAAGGAGAAAATTCAAAAGAAATGTCAAATTAGGTTAAAAGACCTAAGATTAGATCACTATCAGATTGCTGACAGGGTATTTTCGTATCAAGTCCTATGGACTTTTTTTTAAATCCAAACTATGACATAAGCCTAGGTAACGTTGTCAAGAAAAAAGAAAATCCACAACAAGCTCTATTGCTATCAAGGGAATTCTTGAACAAAAAATGGTCATCGCATGGGAAAATATACACGGACGGGTCTCACTATCCAAACACTACCAAAACTGCATTAGGTGTGGTCATTCCCGAATATAATATTAATATATCGAAAAGGCTACCAGATGGATGCTCTATTTATACAGCAGAACTAAAGGCAATATCCACAGCCCTTGAATGGCTCGTGTCATCCACCGTTCAAAGAGCAGTCAATGTGTCAGACTCCCTTAGCAGCATAAAGTCAATAATACATGACAAAATTGTTCAGAATATTCGAGCAATTGTTTATTCCCTCCGAAACAAAAATACAACCGTAGAATTTACATGGATACCATCCCATGTTGGCATAGCAGGCAATGAGACAATCTGGCTCGCAAATGACTCAGCCTCTGCGAGACCGAATACCTAAAATAAAGCGTTCAGGAATTTAATAGCATCGTCAAAACTAAAACTAAATCACAATGGAAAATTGAGTTGGCCATAGCAAATACTTTTAGATTCAATTTAAACAACGATCTGGTTGTAAAGACGGAGATTAATCACCCATCGCGCAAAATTTGTGGGTTAATCACAAGATTAAGAACTAAGGATTTAATTACCGACCATAAATTTAACCCAGTCAAGTGCGAATGTGGCCACAATTTGACCGTTAATCATGTAATCATTACGTGCAATAAATTGGAAAAGAAAAGACTCCCCGTACGAAGTTTAATGGAAAATGCCAAACTTCAATATACCCTCCAAAATGTACTCCCCCCCCCCCTCGGATGTCATATAAAATTTATGAAGCTATCTCAAAATTCATAGCAGAATCGGGAATTAACTGTTAAATTAGTTGCGTTAAAATAGCACTAGTCAAAGAAAGATAACTGGTTGTGTAGACCAGGTTGGCCCCAAAGCCACCTGGATGCTTTAATAAGATAGGGAACTACATATCTAGTTACAAAAAGGAACTATTGTTGTAGGACAGTATGGCGGTTCAGTCTACTGCATGATTTAATATAATAATATACAAGGGAAAAATAATGACAAATAAAGGAATAGGGACCTACACAACCATTATTAACAATGACAGTGCACATCAATCAATTTAATTTAACCTGTGTTTAAAAATTTATTTATTCCTATAAATGGTTCAATTTGTCTTATTGTTTATGTTGTGTGTGTGTGTTGCTGCTGGCTCTTATTTCTCTTTTCAGGTAACTTTTTATCTGTGGAGAGCCATACGCAAGGAAAACTCTAATGGAATGCTAACAACTTTTAAACTTTGAAGTCTTGAACTTTTAGTTAATTTTTAACAACATGGAACTTATTGGACGAACACTTTTAATACGTAAATAATCTACAGGTCCAGCTATGTGGTTTTTACTGCGAGCACTTCGCTTTTCCACATAAAGCCAGTGGATTCTTTTTCCACACAGGGGTTTTTTTTCAATCCGCCCTGATGACGCCAAACATCAGTCAGTTGGACCTCCTGTTTTAACTATATTATGACAAAGGGAGAAAATGATCCACCCTCTCTTCTCACGACAGCGAATTTATAAGTGTGCGTTAAGAAACTTTGGAATCCGAGGACCTTTTTTTTAATTTTTATTTTTTTTTATTTTGTGTTTTTAACAATTTTCAAGTGTAAATAATTTAATTAAATCAACCTGTCCATAATATCATATTCATTGTATTAGACGTTAAATCTGTAATAAACAACAACAACAACAACAACATATCACAATGTATTGTTTAATTGAGAATAATGTTACAGACCAAATTTGCATGGCTACAACCGTAATATATCAAAATGCAATTGTTGTAATTTATGAACTGTTATAAACTGGTGCAAAAATCACAGAAATGTTTGTCTTATTCATTTAATAGTCTGGACTGTTTTAAATATGTCTATGAATACTTGAAATAAGACATTACATTTATCGGTACAGTACACGTACCGTATGTAAAAATGCACTCCTTGTTTAAAATTTAGCTAGTGACTAAAATTATCAATTTTTTTAATTATCACAAAAGGAACTGTGTAACCTGGCAATCAATTATAATTATATAGCTATATAGGATGCTCTGTCACATTTACAGCTGTGGTGCCGACACAAAGTAGTAAATGGTCATATAATACTGAAAGTTATTCACATATATCCGTGGTTTGAGGCAGTCTAAGGAACAGCAGTTTCAGAGAAAGGTTGAGAGCGAAATTGGGTTTAACGTCCACTTGACTCAAACTAGGTCATTTCAGGACTAACATACGGTTCAATTTTTATTTCAATAATTGCTTGTGCATCGGGGTCTTTAGCAGTGGCAACCAGAGGACCCAGAGAAAAACCACAAGGTTTGATAGGCGACCGACTCCTTGGGGACTCGGAAACCACATCACTTGCCTCAATAACAGATCTTGTGATAAAACACACACGCGTTCAACCATTCATCCACACCCCTCCTCCCAGCAGTCCGGTCAAGCCTGTACTAGTATTAATATATCACTTTTCTCTCATTTTCTTCAAGGAACCGCGGTAGTCAATATTTACACCTACCAAATACTAAAGGGTTAAGATAAGATCTGTTCACAGGTGGGACAAATGTGAGTTTGTTAGTTAATGAATATCAATGAAATTAAGGATAACTAGTTCAGGTGGTATATTAAAACTAAATCATAAATTCCCATATGTTACACCTGATCCATCAAGATGTGTGGGTATATGATTGTTTCATACTTTCTTTTTCCTCCATTTTGTCTTTCCTTGTATGGACACTTTGTCTTTGAATACCCCTTAGGATTTATATTTGACGATATATCACGATGTGAAGGCATATGGAATATAAATGTTTGTAGGATACCCGCCTTGTTTTATATACATAAATTTAAGTGAGCATGGATATTGCATATCTATTTCTTTTTCAATTTGATCCATTTCAGATCTCAAAGGGGTGCAGTACTGAACTTTGAATGTCCCCTTGATTTGATTGCAGGTGGGGAGGGGACTGAATGCACGAAATAATCAGGTACCGGCTTTGATGACATGAATGAATGCATTTTAACATCCCCGACTATGTGTTTTAACTTTCCTGAAAAGGGATTTGGGAACCGGGTCCGATTGCGGTGTTGATCGAGAGAGTTCCTCAGTATTTCCCAGCATGGTTTCCCCAAGTCAGTGGCGCAGGGCATGGTAAGAAACAGAAGTCCCATGTACACGTTAGCATGCACCTAAAAGAACCCTGTCAGCGGAAATTCACACCGCTCTTCAGGTCAATTATTTTCTGTTAAAGTTAAAATATTAAGGCCAACTGCAGATTTCATCAAATTCATGAGGTTGAGGGTTAGGGTAATGGTTAGGGCTAGTGTTAGGGTTAGCGCTAGCCCTGTTTACATCTCGTGGCCTTTGACCAAATCTGCAGTTGGCCTTAATATTTAGACCTAACCTCATTTTCCCTCATAGCCCATCATGGTCCCTTAAGTTCAATAAATTCCATTGCTTTATTAGACAATCCGAAGGAAAAAAAGAAAGAAATATTTAAAGAAGGCACAGCTTTTCTTTATTAAAACCTATATTTATCAAGACAATGGTAAGCATGACATGGTGTGTTAATTCGTTGTCGAGTCAACGGTATATGTTGGAGAGTGAAAGGTATATAACATGCAACAATGGGGATTATGCCTTCAAATACTGTTCTTAAATGTTTTAATATGGGGAGTATTATCAATATTTGTACAATGTTACTGATGAAATAATTGTTTTAATACATTATAGCAGTGGCTACTACACATAATATTATAATATTAGATTACAATGAATGCTTTAACAACACTAATTCATAACTTAAAATTGAAAAACTTTTTTAGTTTAATTTCAAGATGGCTCTCGAAATTAATTTATGAAACCTTCCAAATTGAAAGTTTTCAAAAGATAGTTTGGGGAAATGCCAAATAATCATAAAATATTTAATAAATCTGTCCACTCATTTCTTAGTTTTTTAACTTAACATTTATACAAAATATAAAGATGGAGTAAATGTATATCGTCTCTCTCAGCAACGGCCCCCACAATTCTGGATTCCTAGTAAATTTAAAAGTAATCATTTATAAATGGTCTTTCGTAAACATATGATTTAACTAAAATTCAACAGTATAAAGTTACTGTATTCAAAGTTTTTTTTCCTGGGGACCTGGAGAGGCACATTCTCTCTTACAAAAGATCTCTTGATCCATAAGTCTTATAACTGGAGGCATCATTCCAAATAAATGAGTGAATTTAAGTATTCTAGATTCCTAACCTTAAATGAGAATAAATAAATGACTACATTCTCATGAAAAATATGCCATTCAAAAGATAAAATAAACCACCCCAGCCATTAAATATAAGTTTGCCATTTTCATGAATTTAGCTCTTTATATACTTCATTTCTTTAAATCTTTATGAAACTGTACTCTGATTAATTTCAAGCATTATGGGATGAGAAGTCAGTCAAAATGTAAATAAGGTATTTCAACACTTACATCACCTAACACTAAGGGACATAACCAGTTATTGTATTACAATAGTAGAAAAACATCTATATTTACATATACTAAAACCAATCATTTAACAGTGTCATAAATCCCTTCAATTTGTTACTTTTCTAATAAGATAACTATGTAACAATTTAAAATAAAATGTATATATACAGTCAATGACTATGAATTTGATATTAGAATGTAACTAGTTCTTCAAAACAAAATTATGAATAAAGAAGCTTTTAATGTAAAATTTTGAGAAAATGTTTTCTGATTAATATTTAACCATATCCAATTCCATAAAATTTGAACAAATAAATGACTGGGTTAACATTCTGTATTTGATTGTTATACTGGCTTATTTATCCTCTGTTATTAGTACCGTTTTGCGAAGATGAAATATTAAACATACATTATGCCAGAGCTATCTTTGCTCACAATAGAGTAATTTGAATAAAATTTCCAAAATATTCATTTTACCATTATCTATATTCGAACTATTATAGCAAGAATGACTAGCTCTTTATCTAAATCTTACATATTGTATCTTTAATTAAAATTCAAATTATGACTACATGTACATGCAACTGTACGACACCGGTATGTATCAAGTTTTACTCATTAATAATATGTAATATTTCTTATCTTCCTCTATAATTAACAGCATGTCAACAATTTATATTTACAATGAACGAATAACATGATTTAATAAACAATAACAATATTTAGCACTATACAATAACATTATAGCACTATCAGTATTAAATAACATCATAGCACTTCAAAATATCACTTTTATATATGTATAAAATAACATGAACTTTTAAGCAAATATGGGTTTTACTCTCCCCTTTTTTTTGTAAAATTGTTTGTTTTTTTTCTTTTTCAAAAAACCATTGAACACATAGTGTTCTTAACTAGATTTTGATAATATATAGCAGTTTTTTTAAATTACAAATAAACAATGTATAATCTACATGCCCCTTGCAATTTTCACTAAGGAGTGTAAAACACTGAGAGAAATTCAGTAAGTGTATGTATATATGTATTTTACATATATATGAAACCATAATCAAGGAAAATGTAATGCACTGACTGTATAATATATTAAATGACGCAGTAATGTTTTCAATGATAAAATTTAATGAATCACTGGGAATATTCATCCATTTTTTTGACAAAAATAACAAATATTAATATAAATATATGTCATTTAAAAATATAACAAAAAAAACATAAAATGAATAACATACATATAATTTATCATCAATGATTATTTCTGAAAGAAACTTTTAGTACAAATTGGTTACAATAAACACACTAATATACTATTTACATAACACAAATTTAATTGATTAAATTTTTAACATTCCTTTCAGGGCCAAAGGGGGGAAGGGGGAAAGACCTGGTTCATTCAATGTAATACATCCCCAAACTAACAGTTGGTTCAGTAATATCTTAAAAGTTAAATTTTATTTAACTTATTTTTTTCAATATAAAAAAAGGTCATTACAATCTAACTGAATAAATGCCAGTCAGGCATCCAAGGAATTGATTTCAGAAATAAATATTGTTTTAAATGACAACATGTCAGCACCAAATGGCCACGTAGAATTAGTATTTTCGAATATTTTTGTGCAATTTACGTGTTTTAGGGGAGTGCACTTTTCATTTGTTTATGATCTTATATTTAAAATGACCAGACATCTTGCAATAGAGTAAAATAAGCCAAAATAATAAAAATTGACTTCCACTTAATCTTTTGAAACAACAATTAAATAGTATAGAGCATCTACTTCACTAATCAAAAGAACACATTTGATCAAACCAATTCAGCACTTTATTTTGACTTAAATTAAGGAGCCCTAGCCCCGTGTAGTTTGGTATTTGGGGTAAATAATGTAGCAGTAAATAATCAATTAAATTCAAGTATTGTAAATAAAACTAGCACTATATAACTTATAACTGGCACGTTAAATAACCTAATAACCGGTATATATAAGCAATGACCGCATCTATTGCACATTTATTGAGCCAATATAGATATATTACTTATATAATAACATATTATTAAATGTTAATTAATTAACCTTAAAATATACACTTATGTCTCACTGAAACACCATAATTAATATTTTTTGGGTGTTAATAGAATAATCATGATTATACTTGCACCACATTAACAAGGACTTGAGATCGAACTCAAAAGGGGGACAAAAACTTGAGACAAACTTGAAATGAACCTAAAGAATATATGTCTAAAAACAACACACTATTTAAGATTAAACATCTATTACATGAAAATGCTGATGTTAAAAATTTGCCATTTTATGTCACTGTGTCTGTATATTTAGAGCTATACAGAATAAGGATGATGTGAAAAGATAAACGTATTCAGGGCACTCCTAAAAAATTGTTTAAATTCATACATCACATAATAATAATGTTATCTCAACAGTAATTGTTTACCCTAGTACTCTGGCAAACTGAACTGTAATTAGATGATCATTGTTACATCACATATGTTATCTCAACAGTAATTGTTTACCATGGTACTCTGGCAAACTGAACTGTAATTAATTGATCAAATTGTTACATCACATATGTTATCTCAACAGTAATTGTTTACCATGGTACTCTGGCAAACTGAACTAATTGATCAAATTGTTACATCACATATGTTATCTCAACAGTAATTGTTTACCATGGTACTCTGGCAAATTGAATTGTAGCTACATGTAGTTCTACGTATCAAACTGTGCGATATGAGCAATATTTCATAGTCAATTCTCCCATATCTTCGTCTAAAAATTACCAAGACATTAAACACCATTCCATGCCATTCAATAGATATCCATCCATTGTTATAGTAACTAATGAGCACCGGTAATATTGACCTTGCTAAGATTAAAACAAAATGAAATAGGTTATCTGCTGGATATAAATGAAACATATGTAATGTGTCGGCTAGATTAAATACAAATTGATAGTTATACAAAATAAATAGCAGATCTAGATGTACATGAAAAAAGAGCAAATTATTTTGTTTTTTAAACTACCAAAATTGAGGTGGGGGAAAAATAAACATCTTTTTTTGAGCATAAAAATCTTATATAAACTGAAATAAACATGCTTGACTTCATTCTGGTAAATGTAAAAGCTAAAAGGACAAGAAATCAAGATTTATTTAATTCAAATTAACAAACTGATTACTACTGAATGCACTTTAATGAACAAAATTAAGAAATGGAACACTCCTGAATGCGCTATAATATGTATTACTGGTACGTACATGTGCATTATATAACCAACTTTATGTGTTATACACAATGGCACATGTAAATGTTCTTAACCCTATGACTTTTGTCACATATAATATTATATGATTATTAACCACAATGCTATTTACATTTTTATGTAGGTATGTTTTAATGACCTTCATGAGACATGAATGTCATTTTTTACGTGTCATTTTTAGAGACCAACAGTCTGATTAATATATTAATAATAAAATATACTCCTACACATTTCATAAATCTGTACATATTTGTGAAACCCATTTAGAACACAATCATTTGTTAAAACTAATATAAGTCAGTGAACATTAAAATTTGGGCATAATAAACAAACAATATATATATATATATATATATATATATACATGTAAATATAAGATAACATACATACAGATATTAAATTACAGAACTATATTTAGGTACCATAATTCATCATAATATTAATAATATAAATGTACTATATAGGTGAAAATAACAATTAAATAAAATTTAACAGATGCCACCTAGGTAAAATATATCTATATCTTATTTTGAACACATAACATCATAACTGGGGGATACATGGACCTCTTGGAAACTATACATGATTTCAGGAAAGAGCTTATATATCATAAAAGCAGATATACTTCATACCAAATTCTTTCTCAGCTCGTTGAAATTAACTTTATGAACACTTCGCAAGTCATATGTCTTATGAAAATACAAAAAAAAAAAATATATATTGCCGATTTATGTGTTCTTGAACACATATAAATTGTTTTTTATGCTTAAGATTCCTCTTCAATGCAATTTGAAATGCACTTGGTAGAAGTTCAAACTAACGAGCACAAATATTTTTCAAGGGTTCACCCACCACCTACTAGTTCTGCATATAATCACAAACATTTCAAAATATCTTCAATGTAGATCTTTATAGCAATAGATGCACTTCTTGTCAAAATGTCTAATTTGAAAATCAACCTAAAGGATGTCAAATATTTTTGGAGTGAAATGGACAACTTGTATTTCAGCTTCAGGTACATCCTCACATCTGTCGGATTTAAGCATTCTTATTTTTGACCGCCTCGATATCAAATATTTCTTGTAATAATGGCTGAACACTGGAAAAGTTGTGACTGTGATCGAACAGATGGTTTTGAAGATTCCTTGAAAATTCGTCAACTATTTGGCACAGGTCTGGAATTAACACTAGAAGTTTTGGCAGCATGAGTTTATCTTTTGGATGATTATGTTTCAATTCAAGACGTAAAGCATCAATCAAATCACTTTGAACTTGTTCGGCTTGGTGGACATTTTGTAATCCTGGACATTCTAGAATACAAAGAAAAGATAATATATATAACATATCTTCATACCCACAGAAGAAAATAGTTAAGCCCCCTCACAGAAAGAATTTCTTGTTTTGTCTTCTATACTATAGCAATGAGGTTTTCCCAATTGTTGCATTTTAAAAAGTAGACTTTAAACATACATTATGCAAAAGCTAAATCTGCCTATTGCAAGTCTTTCTTTAGGACTGAAATGTTATCTAAATTATTATTTAGACATTAATTAACTTGTCCAGACCATAATCAACCATCAATGTCAACGCTAGCCTACGATGTTACTGGATTAGGATACCATTTGCTTCTCCACTTCGATTCTTGATTTAATCATGAAATGGATAATCTAGACTATGGTTTTTATCGTACCGATTTTAGTAATAATGATTGTGGCTAGGTCGAGAATTCAATTGCTAAAATCTCAGTTCAGAGTTGATCAATTTGACTGAAATTTTCAGCAAATTCTCTTTACATTATCTAGTTTTTAACTATTATAGTTAGAATTGCCAACTCTTTATCTAATCTCCTATAATGTATCTTTAAGTATGATAAGTATTTAAACTTTAAAACAAACAAGCCAACAGTGAGGCTGATGTCCCCCGCCAAAATACCAAAATAAATAGATGACACATTAATTTATCGCACATTTATTTTTTTTAAAGTATCAAGCAATCAAACTGATTATCAACTATACACTTAAGTTTCATCACTCTCTATCAAAGTTATCTTGTCCTAAAGCATCAACCAAAAAGGCATTGACCTAATCAACACATACACTAAGTTTGAACATTCTAGCCCAATTAGGAAGAGAGTTATCGTGTCCCAAAGCATCAACCAATCAAATTGCTTATCTCTGCTTACCCTAAGCGGAAAATGCTCATCTTCGAACTCCATCAAGGCATTGACCTAATAAACACATACACCAAGTTTGAACATTCTAGCTCAATTAGGAAGAGAGTTATTGTGTCCCAAAAAGTGTGACGGACAGACAGACGGACGGACAGACGGACAGACAGACAGACGGACGAACCCATTTTAATAGTCCCCTGCTTTCTTCGAAAGGCGGGGGACAATTAGTACATACAAGCTTAAAACAAGTTAAAATAGAGGAGAAGCAATTATTGATAGACCTTTTAACAGTTTGGCTGTGTTTATTGGATAACTGTTTTGTAACCCATCGCAACCAATATTAATTGACAAAGGAACCGGAAATTTCTCCATTTGTATTTCAGTTTAATCACTGGTTTTAGCTTAAAATGGGCTTTTTTTGTATAGCATGTTTTAAAAAAACAAAACTAGATTGATCTTGATGTTGCTGTGGCATCTTTCACTGTGTTTAAACAAGGTTTTGCTATGACGTCTTTCAAGTGTTTAAAGAAGGATTTTGCGTCATTTTGCACCTCTCTCCTTATCAGCTTCTATAATAAATTAATCCATTTTCTACACTCACCTGAAGTTAATAAAATTCCACAAAATAATGCAATTTCTCCAGCAGTAAGCTGCATATTGTGTAGTCTATCTCCAACACATATAGTTCTTTCTAGTAATTTCTGAATCTCCGTACAAAGATACGGTGAGAGACGACTAAGTCGAAAAGCATTTCTTCTGGACACAAAATTAATATAGTCCTTATCTATAAGCATATGAAGCTGAAAAAAATAATAAAGAAGAACATTTTTAAAAATGAATCGGATCAGATGATAATTGTGGTCTGTAGAGTGTACATATAAAATGTTACTCAGTCCCAGTTATATTTTTGCTTGATATCCTGATTTATGGCTGTAACCTAGTGTAAACCAATGAAGTCTCTTTATACATGTAACTATTGTTCTGGGGGGCATATTGCACCTGCTATTTGAAAAATGTGTGTTTTTGACAAATAACTGTATTAATGAGCACAAGAGAAAAGAAAAAAGGTTGAGTCAGTGCACTAAAAAGTACCTTGTATTTTTCATTGTGCAATTTAGAATAATACTATTCTATCATAACAAAAACAAAATATATTTTGTTTAGTTAGGTTTAACATTATCACAATATATTGTTTCCTTAGGTGTAGCATGTTACAGTATATTGTTTCATTAGGTGTAGCATGTTACAGTATATTGTTTCATTAGGTGTAGCATGTTACAGTATATTGTTTCATTAGGTGTAGCATGTTACAGTATACTGTTTAATTAAGTGTAATATATCACAATATTTTGTTTCATTAGGTGTAGCATGCTACACAGTATATTGTTAATTAAGTGTAATATATTACAATATATTGTTTAATTAAGTATAACATATCACACTATATTGTTTAATTTGGTGTAACATATAATATTTTGTTTTTAGACATATAGTACATGTACATATCACAATACACTGGTATATTGTTACAGACCCAATTTTCAAAAGTATCAACATACATAAATCATAAATCACAGAAATTGTTTCTTTATTGTTTTAAATGTTCAGAATGTATTAAAAAATGTGTTAAATATGTCTATGAATAGATGAAAGAAGAAATTAAATTTATTGGTAGAGCATATGCATGTAAATGTATAACACACACCTTGTTATAAATATAGCAAATAGTGAATAAAATTATCAGTTTTAAATTATTGCAAGGAGGACTCTATATCATGGGGATCAAGCAAATGTACATGTGTATCACATGTAGCTGCATGTATGCAGGATCTATATAGGGTTCTCTGTGCAGTAATGAATACATGTACATGCACCTAGTGTTGTATACAATAAATCTTAACAATTTTCAATCAGATTGCCTTTCTGGAACACTCTATTTATACATGAACCCGAAACCTTTATTAACTAACTCTCCAAATTTGTATTCCTATGACGTGTATCTGATTGATATTGCTGTACCAATATATGGTAAATAATGTAAGTTTATTGTTTTGAAAACAACCATGAATAGATAAGTCGTATAAAGGTTGGAAAGGCATCTGTTGTCAACACTATCACCTTTTATAAAAGAACATGTGAAACCTTATTAGTAAAGATATGACATGGAAAGGTAATTAATTCAGCTTTTGAACTATACTTAGAGGAGGTGGGTGAAAAAAAATCTCAAACACAGACAGAGCCATCAAAATCTGAATGTTGACAGACATTAACGACCAGAGCTTGTAGATATATCACAGCAAATAAAAAAAGTCAAACATGATTTGATTGACAATATTATGACAAATGGTAAAATTAGAATATTTATGTCAAAATAACACTTTCATGCATAACAGATAACTCATCAGTTTTATTATACTGCTCTTAGTTAATAGAAATACAGAATTTTGATATATTAGGTATGAGAGTACTGTGTTGTACATTTGCACTGATTGCTACTTGTATCTATGTTTTATTCTAGAGAATGATGTCCTTGCAGAAAAGTTTTTTTAAAAATTCATATGGTTTACATGTATCCATTTAATGTGGCTGGCTATTTTTTTCTTGAAAAATCCTACCACAAATAATGTTATAATTAGAGTACATTTGTATATATACAGCTCACTGGTACTGATATTTGAATGACATGGGGTAGAATGGGGTGTCATGAAATATTATGCAGTCAGTACTGAGTGTCATTTGTTGGGAGGTTTTCCCCGTTGGATTTTGTATCTTGACTATACTTTAGACCTAAATGTATTTCTTTTTTTTGTATATTGTATGTTTAATATGTGTAAAATGAAACAATTTCCAGTCAATTTACAATAATCTTAAAAATTTCCATCATCATGTTCCAGATTTACAATGTACCATCATGATCAAGAATTTACAATCTTGGTCAAGATTTTACCACACTGGTCAAGTATTTACCACTTTGATCAAGATTTTACCACCACAATCAAGATTTTACAATCATTTTCAAAATTAGTTTATATATTGTTATTTATTTAGTTGCTATAAAATACTTACAGCTATTTGAACAACCATAAATCCATTAGTTTTCATTAAACAAATTTGATCGGCCATTGACATGTTGGTAAAGCCCGGTAATTTTTTAGCAAACTTAACACTGGCTTCCAAGACAGGAACAATTAATTCCTGATACTGAGTAAATATTCCTTTTTCAAAAAATTCTTCAGAACTCAAACATTCTACCACTATTAAGTCATCATAATTTACACACTGAAGGAAAAAAAAAACAAAAAAAATTCATTCAAATGAAATATGTGTACACATGATGGGATATACATGTATATGTAGATTTATCTTCAATTTTTACTCTCTAGACAAAACAATTTTATGTACATTTGAATTTTGCGAACAAGGAGTAACATCACTTCAACCCAAAACCGATTATAGAAATATTTTATAATATTACCTGTCCCTCTGATTGGTTAAAAATCATAGCCCTTGAGTTTTCTCGTGCAAAGAATATGGTGTTGATGAAAATGTCTCTAAATGCAGCTTTAATTAGATCTGTAAGTGATCTTAGTTCAACAATTCTTTTACCACAGGTAGTCATAAGCTCTTCTTTATCAGCCAACAATTTTTCTCGCTCCGCTTTCGGCATTCTACCAAACCTCACAGCTAAAACAAAATTAATGAACAGGTGGGCTTAGTACAAGTTTATTGATCAATAAATATATATTTCATACACCAGTATGACTAATATTATCATATATTTTGTGCAAATAATTATAAATTTAATAAAATAACCATGATTTGTAAATATTATCTTACTTACCATCTTGTGACATACCAGCATTCAAACATCTTTGATATCTACAGTATTGACATTTGTTTCTTGTACCCATATCTATCTTACATTGTGATCCCATTTGGCATGGTTTGTAAACTAAAGACTTTTTTAATGTTCTCCGGAAAAATCCCTGTAAAATAATACATAATAAATTTATAGACCATACATGTATATACTGAATATGTGTTTAACGATTTAATAAAAATTCATATATCATGTTTTTGTTTTGGGCTTGATGTTCGGTTTTGCTAATGCTCCTGCTTCTTTCTTTTGGTACATGTAAATGCACATAATAAATTGACATTTTGTTCTGCACAATATTAAGATAATGTGTGCACTCCTGTTGTCCATGTTCAAAAAGGTTGAGTTGACAATTTCATAAATAACTATCTGCTTACAGCAATGTATATTCCTTTATTACATATCACCTTATTATCTTATGACGCAGCCACACCCAGATAATAAAGGAATATCATTTATTAAAGTGTGTTTTTGTTACAGCTTAGAGCTGCATAGCCAGAAGTAGTCAGTTAATTTATTGATTAAGTCAAAGATATAATATACGCACAATCCACGACATTTTACTACAACTGCTGCAAGCAGTTTGCTACATCATTTGATACATGTAGATGTAACAGGAACAAATATGGAATAATAATAATTGTTTCATTTCCAGATTTTGTAAAAAAGATTTGTATTTTCTTTATTGAAGGAACTATGGTGTGTATGTTGCTGGCTCACTACCTAGCAAGTCTTGAGGTTAATCTCGTGGTAGCCAAGAAAGTTCACCTGGCTTTCCAAACCCCTTGTCATTGGTGCAAATTTGAAAACCTTGTTATGAAAATTGTCTATTCATGGAATGAACATGGAATTAAATACCCAAGTCCAGTGTATTACCGTTAGTATAACATTAAGGGGGGAGGGACTACCTGAAAAATGTTCTTTTAATTTTAGTTCCCCATTTATTACATTTTCAATTCAATAGCTTTATACATACCTTACAACCTTCACATGAATGTACACCATAGTGAAAACCAGATGCTCTATCACCACATATGCGACATAAGACATCTAACTCGGCTGTATACTGTGGCTTAAATAATGGCTGTAAAAAAATGACATTATTATTACCATAATTTCAGTGGAAAAGAGAGGTTTTTATGCAACATATTAGCACTGAAGTACAAATAAATTATGGTTCCTCATAATTTGTATTTCATGACAATATAAAAAGAGCATTGCACTTTTGGCATACTAATATTTACATTAATCGACATTTATCTTAAAATACACCTCAGTAACAGTTAAATTTTGGATCAAAAATACAACGTTGTCGATATAATAATGAAATACAAGTCTTAATTATGAAATTATTTCAGATTTCTTTTGATTAAATATAGGCTACATGTATATCTATATATATAGGGTGAGTAATAACGGTTGTTGATATACAATGTACATGTACTTTCGAAATACAAGACCCAATTATGAAATTATTTACCTTTCCTCCATCTGAAGAGACACTGGGACTCCGAGAAAGGGCTTCATGTTGAGATGGGGATGATGTAGTCATATGGGGATATAGTACAGATGAGGACTGCGATGACTCCTCCTGGGAAAAAGCTACCGCTAACCTAGCATCCTCCATCATGGTACTACCACCAAACACATCAAAACACATTGTGGGCATCAGTTGATTTGAATCATAGTAACCCTCGTATGGGTCCGCAAAAATCTCTAAAATAAAAAAAAAATAAAATTTTTTAAAACAATGGTTTTGATATTCAAATGTTTTAGCATGTATCGATTTTCTTCCATGGAAAAGTAACCCTTTTATGTCTGATCCAGTCATTAGTGATGCCACGTGTACAAGAGAATTAAGCTTACATATGTTGGTGCAACAGCTGCAATAACATGTCTTACCGGTGGTATATTTAGTTGATGGCCATTGCGCCATGACCCCTCCCCCTTCGACTGTCAAAAACTATCTATTTTACCATATACCATAACCTTCCAATATCCATTCGTGGAGGCTACAACCACATTGTACTTTAAGTGCATTGAAATACATGTAAGATTTTATCAACCTGGCCTGCAGATACAAGCATATCATTTTCTCCATTGAAAGAATTTTTAATAATAGTTTTTATCATTATTATGCTTGACCTAAATTTGATATTAAAAGTGCTCTTGCATCATGAATTTCTGATGGGTGGGTTTAAAATCTTCTGTTGAGGTCCACGAGGCACCCGGATGCCTGACACAGGGAATAAATATACGACTTCTTTAAGCTACATTGTACCGTTAATCTTATCATGAAAGTATCTGAACAATCACATGACATAAGTTATAAAAAACCTACCAAAGTGTCAATGACTGTGTATATTCAGTTCACAAAGGTGAGAAAATTACTCTTATGGCGAGAACAATTTCAGTGCCTACGGGGAAAAGAATATATACACCAACAAAGCCTTGAGCAGTATTATTTCTACATGTGTAAAACACCCACTGTTTGATATTAAGAATGAGCAAGTTTTGAACAAGGTTCAACGAACTGATGTGTATATTCCTACATACATGTATATATCTGTATGTTTATTTTAAATACATGTACATGTATGTAAGTACATGTAGTACATATACTGCTTACAAGATTGTTATTTTAAGTTTCCAGCAATTATGATTATTGTCCAAACATAATATTTTGTAAGGTCTATGTTGAAATTGTTTCACTTTTAAATTCATGATGTTAATTCCTTTGTGAATGTAATATTGCCTTAAGATTTTTTGTTCTGTTACTGCTTAATAGGATGATCTAGAAGAGAAAGGCTTTACAAGGAAAACAAGCCAACAGTGAGGCTGATGTCCCCCGCCGAAATAGGAAAATAATTAGAGGACACATATAAATTTATCACAAATTATCTTTTACAAAGTATTGAACAATCAAACAGTATATCTTTACTTATAGTCTAACAATCAAAGTAGGAGAGTTATTGTTTTCCAAAGTCTCGACCAATCAAATTGCGTATCGCTCTGCTTACCCTGAGCAGAAAATGCTCATTATCAAACTTAGTCAAGGTATTACTGTAATGAAACTATACACCAAGTTTCATCAATCTCACTTAATTAGAACTAAAGTTATCGTGTCCCAAAGCATCAACCAATCAAATTGCTTATCTCTGCTTACCCTAAGCGGAAAATGCTCATCTTCGAACTCCATCAAGGCATTGACCTAATCAACACATACACCAAGTTTGAACATTCTAGCTCAATTAGGAAGAGAGTTATCGTGCCCCAAAGTATCAACCAATCAAATTGCTTATCTCTGCTTACCCTAAGCGGAAAATGCTCATCTTCGAACTCCATCAAGGCATTGACCTAATAAACACATACACCAAGTTTGAACATTCTAGCTCAATTAAAAGTTATCGTGTCCCAAAGCATCAACCAATCAAATTGCTTATCTCTGCTTACCCTAAGCGGAAAATGCTCATCTTCGAACTCCATCAAGGCATTGACCTAATCAACACATACACCAAGTTTGAACATTCTAGCCCAATTAGGAAGAGAGTTATCGTGTCCCAAAGCATCAACCAATCAAATTGCTTATCTCTGCTTACCCTAAGCGGAAAATGCTCATCTTCGAACTCCATCAAGGCATTGACCTAATAAACACATACACCAAGTTTGAACATTCTAGCTCAATTAGGAAGAGAGTTATTGTGTCCCAAATAGTGTGACGGACAGACAGACGGACGGTCAGACAGACGGACAGACAGACAGACAGACGGACGAACCCATTTTAATAGTCCCCTGCTTTCTTCGAAAGGCGGGGGACAATAACTATTTTATCTTTGCATGTCAATAGATATGATTCGTGGCATGTACGTATACGTGACATCACGATACTAATCTATTTCATCTATCTACGATATAGATGACATGATCTAAATGACCTTTATATCTTTCACAGATTTTCTATACCTACATGTAGATAATATATATATACAATGATCTGAATATGCAGAATGAAATACATGTATTTTAAACCAATGGACAGGTATTGTTTATTTTATCTCACTATCCCAATAATTGATTTAATCAATAAAAATAATGCTGTTTTGGGGGTATTAAAATAAAAAAAAATCAATTGTGGGTCAAGCATATATTTATGTAAATTCAGCATAATTCTAGGTTCACTTTGACATACATTGTACATGTACATTTAACAGAACATATATGTGATAGGGCTAAATGTAGATACAATGTAGAGAAAACCACAAACTGATGGGTCACTGGCAAATATACATTACATGTACATGTACTGTACATGTACAATGTACATACACATGTACATAACACATAACCTGATTTAAAGGTCCAGTGTATAGTTGTGGCAGCAGTAGGACATTGACCGGGATTCAGGTGTACCATAGATTGGTCTGTTCAAAAAGTCGAATAACCAACACAAGTATTCAAAGGAAAAGATTTTCTTATTTATTGGATAACTAAATATAGGACCAATTCAAAAAGCTTTTATTATGCAAATTGCCCTTTCATTATCTATGCTTATATCTCAATTTATTTTCACCTCAAAAGCATACTACATATGCATGTATACTGTAAGCTGGTTTAGAGGGCAAAGTGCCAGTGACCTAGTGTCAGAAATAGCTATTGGGTTCACAGTTATAAATACTTTTTATTGGCCCACATTACACAGAGTATATCTTTACCTATTATGTGTGCAGTCAAGCTGTTACACAAGACTGGAAGATTGCCAAATCTAAATAACAAGCTAAGCCCAAGCTTTACACCCAAAAAAATTTATTTGATATTTGTACATGTGAATATATGAAATTATGAATTCATATGTGTATTTAGGCCAAACAAAATAATTATTGTGTTTCCACCTTTGTACCCCGCCCCACCCACCCATTATCAGTACAGATACATGCCTAAATTTTTTTAATAAAGAGTATTATTTGGTTATGGACAGGTAAAAGATATCAAACACCTTCCACCATATCAATGACTGATCTACATGTATATGAACATGTTTTATACCAAATACCTATATTAGACCATTTTATGTATTCCTGTTTTCTCTTTAAAAAAGATTTAATGGCTAGTTTTAATATGGTAATTTAAAATCAAGGATTAAATACAGCCTACAAGATTCATTAATTGGTGGACATATATCATAATTCTTAGAACCAATTATTATAAATTCTGTGTAATTCAATCCAGTGATACATGTACATGTAGCTATAGTCATAAAATAATATCTTACTTCTATGCTTCTTTCGACATTCATGTAATCAAAGGGATCCATTTATTTTATTTTAATTTATCTGTATGTGTAGAATCATTAGCAACCCATGTCTATTTCTTTTTAGGGTGCACGATGACTACATGTAAGTGCGTAATATGCTGGCTCGCTAGTCTGGAGGTTGCAGGTTCGCTCCCGGTGTTGGCTGAGAAAGTTCATCAGGATTTTCCAGCGTGGTTTCACCTTGTCAGTGGTGCGGGATGGAGGGCCTGACAGCTGTCTAGTCGTTAGGAAGAGTCGAAAAACCGTGGTTCCGTGTACACATTGGCATGCATGTAAAAGATCACTAGGCAGTTGGAATTCGATATAAGAGTAGTGCGCAGTTCCAAGGTCTGGGAAATATTTCCCTCAAAGCACACTGCATGGCGTTGGCTCGTCTTCATTAGCCCAGTCTGAACAGTAGGGCGTTAAACCCCATTTCATTTCGGTTTCTTTTTAAATTTAAAACCAAGGTCCCGTGTACACATTGGCGTGCACGTAAAAGATCCCTTGGCAGTTGGAATTCGATATAAGAGTAGGCCATAGTGCCCCTGCCCGGGCAAAAATTTCCCTCATAGCACACTGTATGGCGTTTGCCTGTCTTCATTAGCCCAGTTTAGGAGCAGAACAGTAGGACGTTAAACCCCATTTCATTTCATTTCTTTTTAAATTTAACACTATCAGTTTTTAAACTATTTAATTTACATTTAAGTTTAAAGTAGCTAAGTCTCTAACTCAATATCATCCAAAATCTTCAACATTAAAAACACGATTTATTTGTCAAATTAAATCAACATTCATGTTGTGATCTTACCGGAAAAAGATGGGCTTTTGATATCCAATATTTAAGACAAAATAAACATTTTACCATGGTACGAATCGTGTACCATAATGCGCTTCAGCCCCAGTTGTATCAAGAGACTCAAGGGACGAGGCTAGACACATTGCACCAAATCAAACGGCGTATGTAGACTGGAATAACCAGACGCTAGAAATTTGCACTCGCTTGAGACTGCTGGCTTATTTCGCCGAACATAACTGATTTGAAATTGGAGTAAAAACGGAAACCATTGAATGTAAATCAGTTTATATACATTAATATTACAGTATTATATGCGTTGCGACCCACTTTTGTCAATTTCTAGATCCCAAATGTTAGCGATTTAGCTCCTTTAAGTCACTATTGGCAACACTTTGAGATTTAAGTTTAAGTCACTATTGGCAACACTTTGAGATTTAAGTTTAAGTCACTATTGGCAACTCTTTGAGATTCTTTTATTGTGTTACTAATTCAAAACTTTTAAATGGTTTAATATAACTTCAATATATTCTGAGAGGGAGAGAGAGAAATGGGGTTTAACGCCCATCTGATACAAACTAGGTCATGTTGGGGACTAAGTACCGGTACAATCTTATTTCAATAAATTGCTTCCAGGTACATTGTACATGTAGGGGTCTTTAGCAGTGAGGGGAAACCAGAGGGCCCAGAGAAATTGATTTTTGTCGTGATTAAAAAGTTATTGCTACAATTGAACTGATTGTATATAACTTAAACTTGTTAAAACCCGTACATGCACCAATTATAACTGTGCTGGATGGGATAATACACCATTTCTCTTCCATTTGGGAGGTACATGTACATTGTAAGAATCGATCTAGAGGCACATCAATTGAGAGCAATTAAATCATATCAAAATGTTACTACCATAATGCACGATTCCCCTAACACACTGTGATTAGTCTTGATATAATATGCTGTAATTTTCAAATATCAAGTCACGAAAACTCATGATCCCATTTAAAATTTATGAATGTGTTCAATAACTCCAAGATAGGATACCGTACATGTACACTAAAATATTGTATGGCAATGCAGATATCCTCACATACTACAACTTTTTTCCAATTGTAGGCTATCATAGCAAATATCGTAGTGTGTCAGGTCAGCTTAAAGATCTTTTCTGAACTGTCTAACCATTTGATTTCAAAAATGGCAAATATGCTTTATCCTCCCACTATTTGACCTGGGACTTCATCCTTCACAATGAGGGAGGTCTCTTATGCCACCTTTAGCACTAAAATTTGGAAATGCCTCAAGTCTCTATCTAGGAATCCTGGCTGTAATTTCGCACGTATAGATCATGTACATATCTACATGTTATACTATTTCGAAAAGGAAGCTCAATTTAACAAGAGGGATATCCTTAATCACTGATGCAAGCCCATCAGGAAATGGCACTTAAAAGTCATCATATAAGTTTATAGTGCTCCTGGTGTAATACGAAACACATCAAAATCAAAAAACTTTCTTACATGTACGTAAAGTAGTGGATCTAAATGTACTTATATTGAGAGGTATATACATCTCCTAATCTAAAGCGCACAATTTATCATTATTAAAGTAATAAATTTCTGTCAACAATATAACGCCCATCGCTACACCCAATTGAAAACTACGCAATTTCATTTTTTATCCCCTAATATATTACGTATGTTGTTGCATTGATATTCAGATTGCAATATACGTGTACATGTACTCAACAAACTGCATGTACAATGTAACCTACATCCATATATAATCATATTCCCTCAATTATCCCAATGAAATTTATAATCTGCTTTGATTTGAAACAATTAAATTAAATGAAAGTTTATTTACATGTATGATGTGATTGTTACATCTTGGAAATTATTAAGATTATTAATTGTGATGCCTCTGTCAGTTCTCTGTATAATAATATCGTTATTTACCAAAGCTTGACAATACTGAAGAAGTTTCTATTCACTGATTATTTACAGATCTGGTTTTGAAACAAGAATGTTGTTAATTATTTCATTGACTGTGGTAGTTATTCCATAGAAAAGGGGAGCCAAGGTGGTTCAGTGAGTAAGACGTTGGCTCGCTTACCCTGAGGGCACCCTGCGTTGGCCGAGAAAGTTCAATGGGATTTCTGGCGTGGTTCCCCCTTGTCATTGATGTACATATACATGTAGACAGAGGGCCTGGCAAGAGACAACATACTGTATAGTTATTTATATGGGGGAGAGAGAGAGAAATGAGGTTTAACATCCACTCGACACAAACTAGGTCATTTGGGGACTAACATATGGTTTAATTTTATTTCAATAATTGGCTTGCGCGTAGGGGTCTTTAGCAGTGGGAGGAAACCAGAGGACCCGGTGACCCTACTCCTTGTCGCGTACAACGGGGGGAATCGAAACCACACCAGTTGACAGACTTTATGGTACAGTGCGCACGTACTAACCATTCAGCCATCCAACCCCCCTGTTTATATGGGACACATTGGCATGCACCTAAAAGAACTCTTGACAATTGGATTTGAAATAAGAACAGGCCATAGTATTGCTGCCCAGGCAAAATTTCCCTCACAGCACACTGCATTAGCCCAGTAGCAGTAGAACAGTGGGACATTAAACCCCATTTCATTTCCATAGAAAAGGTATGACTATTGGTTATGATCAATCATGCTTTATTGTTATTTTATTACTACACTAGCTTAATTACGCATCTACCTGGGTTTGCATGTGTGAGTGTGATTTTAAGCTAGGAAAAATACGTGTACCGGTTTTCTGGAAACCGGAGGACCTGGAGAAAACCCACGGGATTGGACAGGCGACCCTACTCCTTATCACGTACAACCGGGGATTCGAAACCACGCCAGATGACTCAATAACAGACCTTATGATACAGCACGCACATGCTAACCATTCGGCCACCCAACCCCCCCAGGCTAGAACAGAATGGTATGTTCTAGAATACTACACCAAATACAAAATGTACCAGTAAAAACTTGAGTTGGCAATGTAGAAAGTACTGGTCTTGCTCCTGGGCTAATTTAGGCACCTATTTTTAGTGAATTCTCGGTGTACAAATTTATCATGTAGTATTTATATATTCTGGGATTGATGAAAATATACCATAACTGAAACCAATAAAAACCCTTCGGCAGGCTTAATATACATGTATAGGTTATAATTATGACAAAGACTGAATCCAGCATTATACAGAGTACGTCATTACATGTAGTTGCAAATGGTTATCATAAGACTATAGGGCATTCCTGACTTTTTACAGTAGTAGGTGCGATGGTCTTAATATGAAATCATAGTGAATTCGACTTTCCATTCAGATAAGAAACCCATCTTTTTTTCTATTATTTGAAATTAATCACGCCTAATTTACATAAATGTATTATTAATGATACTGTTTTTACAATTCAATCTGAGAATGCTTATAAATGCTTAAAGCTATAGTATACTTCTCTTATTAAAGGCCAACTGAATATCACATTAGAAATATTTATATAAAATCAATAACATACAGTGTTAACACACAGCAATCCAAATAAAATAGAAGTTATGATTCATAATAAATAAAATAAACCTATACATGTAGATGTTAAATGTTGACATTGACATATGAATTTTTAAACAAGATGAAATGTACATGTATTAACCCTAAAAACATTAATAACAACTGGCAGGCATATATCCTCATTTCACATAAAAATTACGTAATATACATCAGCCAGAAAACTATCTGTTCCTTATTCTATGGTATAGTAATTACCACATTACACCTTTCTTAAAAATGAATACATGTACTATGCAATAAACATACATGTTTCTTTGTACATGTACAGTATGTTCAAGCCTACACATACATGTATGTTCACGTCTACATGTACTTGTAATTACTGTGTTTTTACTTTTAACTATTTTCCTGTAAAGATATTGTCGATAACATATAATAAATATGTAAATGCGAGTAGTTATTTTAATCCTAGCGAGATATCTCAATGTACGGCCCATTAGTTAGTAGTTATTTGTGGTTTTCTGAAATCTTCTACCTCTGTACACAACATATATATATACAAAAAATATCTGAAGGCCAGACTCGAAAAATTTTAGAGGATCTGCTCGGCCCACTGTGGGATTTGACCCAGACATTCTAGTCAAAAGACTTGCTGTGACGCTTACTACCAAGGATATGGTACTTTGTTTATATATTCACTGAACTGAAATTCTTATATTTACACTACCAGGAATCCAGGCTAGTACAGCATGCATTATAGTATACATGTACTTAAAACTCCCTAATACAAATTTTAATCTTATTTCATATACCCAAGTCTAAAGGCCTACTTGGTGGAAAGATGTTTACTTAATATAACCCACCTTGGTATAGGGCCTAGTTTGTTTACTAGATATTTGTCCAATCTCATTTTATGATGAGCAGATATGAATATAATGCGGTGGAAATAAAAATGATTTGAGGAAAAATTAGAACTGTTTATAAACATTAACAGCATTTATATTATAAGTAACAACGTACACAGACTTAAAAAAAAAAATAATTACAACTCACCAAAATGATGTGATTGAGGACCGGAGGCAGGATGGTACTCGTCAGCGAGAAGCATTTATAATCCCACAAAATAACAGTTAAAACAATTTGTGAGCCACTACCCCAACATAGACATGTGCCGCGGTAAATCCTAAAAACTTCTGGCTGGTGGTTCAATGTTAGCCTGGGTCGCTTCGACAAAACTCTCAAGGACGTCGACACCAACTGTGATCTAGATTACATCAAGTTCTTGTCAGATATATTGGCGTTACTATATACTCGTAGTCTTCTATAGTATTATATAACTGTGAACAAGGTGCTACACATCCACCTTACTCGACTTCTTATTCCGCGAATGCCACTGTCTGAATGCACGTCGCATTAAAAATCAGTCTGTTTTGTCCTCGATACGTCACGTCACTAATAGGGTCAAACCGGTAAGATCTGCACCGTTCGGCCCACTGACACACTGTGATACTGACATACTGACCTGTTTAGCGCGTGAAGCTGCGCAGAGATATGCGCATTGTGAATTTTAGGTCATCAGTTATCGCCTATCGGCTTAGTCTCGCATTACAGGCACTTCGTATCGTCACGACACGACAAGCTAGCTGTAGTATAATATGCGAGCAGCATGAACGCTATTGTCTAATTGCCTACTGGTTGGACAATAAGCCAATGGTTGTTAGTTAATGAGATCACAGATCGAGTGGGTTGAGTACCAGTTGCTGTTAATTTCATTGATTATATGTAGGCAACAAGAACATTCTTATTGAAGAAAAATTATGCGAGGAGACTATTAGTCTATACTTATTAATGAAACTCGTGTACCTTTTTTTTTAAAAAATTGAACACGTCTTATAATTGATCACGAAATTACATTTAGTGGGAGTAATAATATCAGCTTGAAGATATATTCTTCTTATTTTTTTTTTTTTATTAAACTTAAATTATTGTATTGTTTGTAAGCTTCTTGTGTGCAGTAATTTTAAGCTTGGATTAAGATTTAACGATGGGTCACGAGTAATTGACAGTAATGATCTATTTAGATAGTATGTTATTGAAATTATGTATCGGTATGGAAATTATAATATTAGATCATTTATAGATTAGCACTTGCTTATGTAGATATTATGTTATTGAAATTGAAACTATGTATCTGTATGGAAATTTATATTATTATGCCATTTGTAGACTGACGCGTGGTTATGTAGTGTGTCTAATATATATAACGCAGAGAATTTATTTACCCCATTGCATCATGTTTTTATTATCGGAACGTAACTATCTTCAGCAGCACCAGTTCTTTATTATTATTATAAGCCATAAGTCTTTTCATAATTATTAGCTCATATACTATAGGAAGCCCCTCCCAAGCCATCCCCCCAATCTCCATGAGCCTAAAATCTACGCAGAAAGATATCTAACAACCCAAATAAACGACTCCGGTCTAAAGCTTTGGTGAGTTTACCATAATATTTTCCTCATATATAAATTAGGAGTGGAGAGGGACACAGACCCCCCCCCCCCCCATCGAAAGGATGTGGGTACACCGGGCGGGGATTGTGTGTGTGTGGGGGGGGGGGGGGCGCCTAATATTAAACCAGAAAGTATTCCGCGACTGCAAATATTAAAACTAATACATTAAACATTTGTTTCCAGGAAATCAGGAAGACGGTCAAGGTGAAAGGAGCACGTGAAGCAGTATACAATTTTTACTATCTTGAAATACGTAGTTCTGGTGCAAACAAAGCATTTAACTTGACTAATTATGTTTAGACAAATCTTCCTGCACCGGTCCTTATGTCTAAGTAGAAGGAAGTGTGTGGTATCTATATAAATCGTTAATATCTCATAGTACTAAATACGTGCGTTTAAAGCAAATCACAATAAATTCAGTGGAAGATATATAGAGAGTCTTCTACTCGTCTTTTTTGTTATATCAAAAAATATCAACACATGGCAATGTAAATAGAAGCGAGGCTTTTGCCGATTTATTTATTTTTTTTATATTGTCGACGAGTGATGGCATTTTTTGATATAAAAAAAGAAGAGTAGAAGTTTTTATTTATCACCCAACCCTTTTTTACACGCATATATAAATAAATATAATTTTTTCGGCAGAAACCAAATTCATGCAAAGCGATATCTACACTGTAGATATCCCTCAGTAGAATATGAAATTTATCACACAAGCGATATCTGTGTAGAATGTGTTATTGGTGATAAATAAGTTGCAGTCTCGGTTACCCGTAATTAAACTGTCTCCAGTTCTAGTACAACGAATAACATCATACATGCTGTCTGACTGTGCGTGTATAAAGTTCATATTATAATTAATGGGAAATGTCTCCTACCCTAGAAGACAGTTGAAAAGAAGGAAGAAAACGGGATTTAAAACACATTAGCGCTTCTACGCCATAAAACAATTCTCTTATTCAAGAATTCGCTTGTAAACATACGCTTTTTTGGTAGTTGGAAGAAATGGTTCAATACCTACACTCGGGAAAAGTCAGCAGATTCCAGTGCCCTACATCTAGTGTAACGGACTCTTCCGAGGTTTGCCGATTGGTTCAACCTGTGGGGAAACCGACCATGTTAGGTATGCTTTAACCACAAGTCTAAATAAACACGAATGTGACAATGATTTCCCATTTTCTCTATGACTGATTGTATATTCAAACACAAACTAGGTCAATTAGGGACTCACATTTTCAATTTTATTTAAAAAATTCGCTTTCGCGCATGGTTCTTTAGCGGTGGGAGGAAACAGGGAACCTAGAAAGATGACCAGGCGTCCCCACGTCTGGTCACGTACAAGCTTGGGATTGAAATCAAGCTACTTGATGATACAATGACATGAACACTCGGCCAACCAACCCCTATTTCAAAGCATACAAGGATTTTGTTTTGGGGAGTGAACTGAAGTCTACTGAAAGGGCACAATAAAGAAATGGCGGAAACAAACGGACAATAACGGAAGGAAATGTTAGTATAATTTTGATTGGACTGCGGATTCAAACCCTTTAACGCTTTTCTATACAAATTGGATATCAACTGAAACTTAGGGTTGCAATGCTACGTCTTGTCTGATTTTTCTGGAAACGTTATTATAATACATCGGGATTTCAATACAGGGTGACACCATCTATCAAAACCACCTCATTTTCATCCGCCGTGACTTTATCAAACCTTTTTAGGTGATAAGAATAAACCCATAATATTGCGAGACATGTGATGGAACTCGGAACAATAGAACGTATAGCCCACCACATTCTCTATTTGTTTAATCCGGATGAGTGTCGGTTACCTTTCAAACTCAATTGAATATCCGTGAAGCAATATTTCAATATATAAGCTCTTTACATTAGAAATAATGGCGATCGTGCGTGATATGGCGAATATAATCCGAAGCTTATAGCTTTAATATTTTTAAAAGCGACTAACAATGAGTTATGAACAACATTGTCTTCACATTGAAAGAACAATGAACATGGCGTTTTGATTTACTACTGCGTGTAATTGACTACAAATTGTAATTTCTTAAGTGCTACGAAACACATTGAAATGGGTGATCGTTATTTATCAAAACCTATAATTACTCTTTTTCCCTTCCATCACTGTTGATTTTCCGATTATATAAAGTGATCGGGTAAACTCGCTATCACTTGGTGCTTAGTACTTGAGTTTACCCCACCCCCACCCCAGTAGGTGCAGAAGAGTAGGACGTCAAACCCCATTTCATTTACCTCCAGATTTAGACGAAATAATTATTTTTCCCTTACATCACCGTTAAATTTTTCGATTATATAAAGTGATCGGGTAAGCTCGCTATCACATTATTATCGTACGGACTGCACTTGTTGTTTAGTTCAGGGGTTTACCCCACCCCCCACACACACACCTCACCAGTAGGTGCAGAAAGTAGGACGTTAAACTCTATTTCATTTACCTGCAGATTTAGACAAAATAATGCAGTTGGTTCGCTGTGAAATGCCCAAGACTCACAGAAGGCATGGCCCACTCCATGGAAAACTATGTATTTTCACAAACTTGACATTGCAGGTTGTATGATTTGACTGCCAATCACCACGAAATACATTGCCGAGGATTTAATTTCTGTCTGATATCTTTGGGAAAAAAACCAAACATAGTATTGCTTTGCCGAAAAGTCTTCATTAACCCATTGCATTATCGTAAACTATTTGTAAATTTACATACATATACCAGAAAATGTTTTCAAAGATTTGCTGTTCATTAGTCTTAGCGCGTATGATAATTGCAACTGTTCACACGTAAGAAGGAAGTATTGACTTTTGTGTGCGATTTTAATTCCTTTGACGTCACATCTAAATTCTAATTTACATATCGTGACATCAACAAGGATGTAATATTCCCTGATTTATGCTACAAGCACTTCGAACTATGCTAATGTGGATAATTTTTCACGGGGCCTTTTAGGATGTCAGTTGAGTTATATAATGTGCGTCTTATACATGCCTGTCTTAAAGGGTAGATATAGTTTTTGTTCTTTATAATTTTATAGTGATAAGCGCCATAGGATACAGTGAAAACAATGTATTAATTTCAATTATGTTCTTGAACGAATCGACTAGCGTTTTACGTTATTTCATTGATGACGCAACCGTATAGTTAGATATAATATTGGTGCGCCAATATCGAGCTATTTCAGAATCGTTCCACTCAAATTGAAATGAAATGGAGTTTAACGTCCTAATGCTCTGCATACGCCAAACATTGTGCTACGAGGGAAACTTTGCCCACGGCGCCATGGCCTACTCTTATATCGAATTCCAACTGTCAACGGTTCTTTTAGGTGCACGCCAATGTGGACACGGGGCCTAGGGTTTTCTTCCCATCCCAACGACTAAACGTAGTCCCTCTGTCCTACACCGCTGACAACGCGGAACCACACGCCGGTTGCTAAAATGGGCTGTGAACACACAAACACATGGAAACCATTGATTGATAGATTCAGATACAAAGGGTTGTTAAAATGTGCATGGAACACCCAAATACTTATTTAATTACATATAGTCCACATTGTAATCTGAATAAAACAGAATGCAGTATGGTCTATTATGTATCTTTATTTCGTTTCGGTTTGATCCGCAATGAATTTTCACTCGGCCTTTTCTTTCGCATCATCTGAAACCTGTCTGCTCCAACCGGGATAATGAAGACCGGCATACACCAGGCATTGTGTAACGGGGGCATTTTTCCCGAGTAGCAACGGAAATCCGATAGGTGTTTGTTTACGTGCACGCCAGTGTGTAGAAGGAATCACGTTTGTTTCCTTCACACCCGAACGACCCGTCGCTGTTCAACTGACAAGAGGGGAATACGCCCCAAAACCTGGAACGAACTTGCGCATTATCAGCGTAGAACAGTTGGGGAACATGGTCTATGTATTACTCAATCTAAACTTCCGATAATTAGAATTTGATCTGTATTTTATTCCGGTTTTAATTTTCTCTCGGTCTACACGTTAAGATCTACTTTTCTTTTCAGCAATTTCATTGTCTGTCTGGCTGGCTGACTGGCGTATCCCCCCAGTGGCTAACATCATAGTTGTCCAAGGCAAATCATCACATAGTTGGCTCTTACATGACAGACCCGATCAAACCTGTTCAAAATGACACAAACTGCTTATAGACAGTGTTAATAATCCAATGTACAAAAACAATAAAAGAACTGAAATGAGTTTGACGTCTAAGATTTCTAATGACAATCTGATTAAAATAAAGATCTATATTTCGTTTCGTTTTTTATAATATCTGTGGCCTCTATAGTATTGTGGCTAAATCTATTTGTTAAGGCCAACTCAATTTTCGACAAGGTCGCCGAGATGTAATTGTTGGAGAGATTGTAGGTTAGGTTAAGTGCTAGGTCCAGGGTTGGGGTTATGGTTGGGATTAGCGCTGGTCCTGTTTATATACCTTTGACCAAACTTGAAGTTGATCTTATCAAATACCCACTAGTGTAGTAAAGACACGTAAAACGAAATTTTGACCTGTAAAGAACAAATTAAACGAAATAGGATCTGTGTTTTAATCAGATTGGGCTAATGAAGACTAGAGAAACGATCGATGTTTTCATTGTTGCGACCCAGAGAAAACCCCGAGATTGGATTTGAAATGAACGCAAAACCGTTATATGTTTCTACGTATAAATAAGCACATCAATACATAAATAAATAAATAAATATAGTTGCTGTGAGGATTCTACGAAAGGGTATCGACATTAAGATGTATCTTGTTGTGCAATGTCTTATTCTCACATATTCGTAATAACTGTTTAAATAATATCATTCGTAAACAAAAAAAGCGGATCTGATGACATTAATGGTCTTTTAGGTCCTTGCTCCTATAGTGTGGGAGTTAAATAAATACACGATATCAATATTTTTGTATATTATAGCCTGTATCATTGATAAATATCCCCGGAGCTCTTATTTGTTTTTGTTCATTATATAGAGCAGTGGAGGAAAGCGAGGACATAGCCTTTTCTTCAAATTTACATCAACAGCCGCTAGGCAGAACGTTCACCTCATGTCTCGAGAGGAGCAGTGACCGCAATACGACGCTTAAAACAGATGGATGTGTGTTTGACACAACCTACGTTGCTATGCACATTCGGCTCACCAGCCTAACAGCGAAACACCTACGACAAAATCGAAGATTGCTTGCACTGGAAACTGTTGGCTCTAACACATGAGTCATATTATGTCTGACGCCATTTTCTAAGAGCTGTGCATTAACGATGGCATTCTATTGGAATTTGGATACGTTTTTTTTTTGAGTGAACCTAGCCAGTGATCATGAAGTAATTAGATGCTAATCCACTATGTTGTAATACGTAGTTATATCTTCGAGTTATAATATAGACAACTGAACATTGCACAAGACTCTGTCAATAAAACACTACACGAGACAAAAAATAAATCAAAATTATGTAGGTCAGTAAAATCGATACGAGAGAACGATGCAGGGGGTATAGCTGTGTTAATGAACTCAATGGTGGTAATAGCGCCTGAAGCCATTGCATGTAATACTGGTGTAATTACTATAGAAGTCGCATTTCTATTATGTGGTTCAGCTCGGCGAATGGATGCATCATGACAATATTAGTCCTTAACGATGTCAGAAAGACAGACTTAATAGAGTGCCTTGTAGTCTGTTAATTAACTAATCAACAAGCACCACACGTGCAGTTCCCGCATGTCTGCGACTAACGTCTAGATTGTTCGAGACAACAAATCCCGACTCTTCAGACGATTCCTGCCTATTTCCGTTTTTTTTTGTTGTTATCTTTTTTTTAAAATAAAATAAATTTTTGGTTAAAAAGATAAAAACAACGTTTCACCACCGTTGATCAAATCCGTATATTTTTGCTCTTCTTGATGATTTCTCTTGTCTGGAAATACATTATCTCGTATTTCAGATTCAGATGAACACCAACCAACATATTGGCCGAGAATGTTCCTCGGGATTTTTCCGGCGTGGTTCCAGCTTGTCAGTGACCTATGCCGGGAGGAAGAGGGGCGGGGGTCAAGGACTGTGCATAGTCTTCCGGATAGGACGAAAACTGAGGGACTGCACGTAAAAGAAGCTTTGGCAATTGAAATTAGAAATAAGATTAGGTAGGCCGTAGCGCCACACTCCGTGTTTCTTAGCTCAGTCTGTGCACAAATGTAGGACTTTAATCGACATTACATCTAGTCGAATGACTAGAACAGGACCAATATTAAATTATTCTGATAATATAGTGATACATTTTTATTGCCTATGATATATTATATTACCTAACGATAGAAAACGGATGTTAAACGATAAAAACGAATGTTAAAGAAGATTGAGGTTTTATACACGACTAAAGTGAAGTCCTACCGAAACACACGACAGTGTCACATTGAAGATTTGGCTGTCGGAACAGGATAAGTGTCCCCAAAGTGTCATAATTTCTTACACTGATATATTGTACATCAGGACGACCGTTTTAAAACTAATAAATGCACTCGTTACGTTACAGTTCTCTTGTGTAAGAAACGAACAATATGGCCAGAGTATTTGTAGCCATCGATTCCTGTTAATGCAGCAAGGTGAACCATTAAAAGTAAATACGTCCCGTGGATAGATAGCATCTACAGGTCCCAATCCAAAGAGATATTGTCTGCCGAAAACAAAGTTTTGCTTTCAAAAATAGTGAAAGGTTGATAATGAACTGATTTATTGTAAATACCCCGCCGATAGCTTTAAATAGTTACAAAACTATACCAAAGAGTTGTTAACAACCACGTAGTACAACGCTAAACTGTTAGAGTGGCTGTAAATGGTATAGTAAGCTTACCAATACATCTAAAACGATGTCAGTTCAAGATTAAAATTGGCCTCCAAACTAAACAAAGGCTCCCAAGACTACGTGAGATCATTAAATTCTTTATTAGGGCTTTCCGAACCTACAACCTTGTCAGCCCTTCCATGGTCGGAATTTTCCAAATAACTGACATCTTAATCCGGTATAAAAGAAAAAAAAACCAAGACTATGATTTCCCTTAACAACGACTTGCCTTTTGTCATTGATACAAACTCAACCTACAACATAAATTCGAAGAAATCTGGATGGTAAATCCCACCACTGCTCATAAGGTATAGTCGTACCGTGGTGGCTCGCTAGCCTGCTGGATGATGCGGGTTCCGGTGTGGTTTATCAGTGGTGCAGACTGGAGAGTTTGACAAGGACAGCTGTCCATTTTGCCGTGCACGTAAAATAACCCTTGGCAGTTTGAATTCGATATAAATGTAGTGGTATGATAAAGTGGGGACTTACAAAACAAACGAAACGAAGTATTAATCGTATATGCGCGTTAATTGTTTTTTTAGACGGTATTCTGGTCATCATAACAGTGAAAACGAACTTAGATGTTACGCGTTCCCTCATTACACTCTATTACACAGTAACCTACCACTCGCTGGCATCGATAACAGATTGTTAAAGTTGATAGCCACCATAGAGACGCTTATATTCAAATGTTAATTAGAGATGTTAAACACTGATTAAAACTCTGTTCCACTAACATAGAGTAGTCTATGACGTATTCAAAGTGATTGAGTCCGAAATACCCACTAGGCTGCGACAGACAGGCAAGATCATGTAAATGTAACAACATCGTCTTTTTTTGATATCATATTATAAACCTATCGGCTATAGGTCGATTGACTAATTCAGGTTTTATTAATCACCCGGCCACAACATCAGATAAGAACTGACAAGGGCGTTTTTATGTCTATAGCGCCCAGGGTGTTGCAAATATATGTTATAGATATCTCTACAAATCATATCCAAAATTGAAATGATTTCACAAAACATTGACAAAATTTTGGATAATTGAAATCTTGACTATATATAGGAAAACTAGCGAGAATAAAAGTACAATGTATATGAGTTTAAGTCCATATTCTATTACTAAAAAAACATCTTGTTCCAGCTATTTTCAAATTAATCATTTTGATGAACATATTAGATTTTATAGTTCTCCAAGTGATTTAACGCCACTACCTTTATGGGGTTTTGAGTTTGGGTACCTATGTGGCCGTTTTGGTCAGCGGGATCGCTTTTATGAATTTATATTCATGATTAAAGGTTGCTATTGGGTGAGTTGTCATTATTTCGTTATGAGAAACTGGGGCAGTGGATGTACTTGAAGCCATATCCCGGTGCTGATTATTACACTCTAGCTGTCTGAGAATTGTGATGGCTCAGCGGGAAGTTTAAACTGTACTAGACGTATTATACAGATGATTAAAATGTTACTAGTACATCATCATCACAAACCAAAACTCTTACATACTGATGAGTACAAGTACATCATCTCCAGATGAGTACATCATCTTCACAAACTACGGTTCGTGCTCAATTATACCGTGGGGTTGGATGGCCGAATGGTTAGCACGTGCGCACTGTATCATGAGGTCTTTCATTGAGTCAACTGACGTGGTTTCGATTCCCCGGTTGTACACAATTTAATAGTTCTTTATTTCTTAAATGATAAACACTGAATTGTTACAATTATTTATTCGATGCATCGTTTTCTGTACCACACAAACCATAACGTCGGAACAATTTGGTGATTTTTGACCGTTATGGTTTACGGTCGTTATGACTACTCGCATTCCTGCCTTTTCCAGGGATGGCAACAGATGTGGTTCATGAATGTGTATTTTTTTACTGCCAAAATATAAGTTCCTGGTATCTAAGTAGTATTTATGACACAACCTACATTTAAAAGGTATTTCCCGACGTCGGGTACTCACTCGATAGTCTCGAGCGTCATTTGTAATCAGGAGACTTGATTTAAAAAATCTATTGATCTATTTTTGGATTATAGCAAGAACGGTCACCTCTTTATCTAAATTGTACACAATTCATCTTTAATAAAAGAATGGAGCTATATACGCCCTTTAAAGGGACAATAACACTCTTGCTGGCTTGAAAGCTCCAGAAAATAAATGATATCTCTATCTAAGTATTAGATGTTTAAGTGTCCTACCTGTTGTGTAAATTATCCATTACATCCTATTTTACTTGTCCAGAGGGTTCGAAAATATTTTTAAATCAAAGTTTCATTTGAAAAGGTTTACGTTAGACGTTTCAAACCATTATGTTGAATTTTTCAAACTTTTTAAATAAGGTGTGTTAAGATGAAATTTGTATCATCAATTAATTGGAATATTGTAAAATAGTACAATTTGTTGACCAGAATAAAGATTGGGACATATTATTCAGTTACAACAAGAGTGGTATTGAGCCTTTAAGGGTAACCAGCTCTTATGATTTGATATATCACTTTGACCAAGAGTAAAAGCGTCAGTTTTAATAAGGCGGTGTTTTAATTCTTTTTTTGAAATTAATTTTAAATATACCTGGGAGTTTATAGTATACTTGAAGTTTGATCATATATATTATCTCTTTCATGGAATTATGTGTATTATTTCATCGAGAAAGGGCAAACACCCCCGATCAATCCTTACATTCACTGGCGCCTTCCGCACTACACATATGCACCTCAAGAAACATAATAATATGCATTATCTCTATAGATGTGCCCATAATGCATCAAGCCCTTCCTTACTATTGTTTTATTTCCAGCTATGTCCCCAGGCTTGGTATAGAAGAATAAATAAGAATAGTCGGCATCGCCAATCTATATTAACTATACATCATTGAGAAAAATGGGAAGGTATAGTGACCCAGAGACATCAATACCGCCCGAAGCCAGCCCTATCTTTATAACAGCTCATTGGTATCTAATGAGTAGAGAATCCTCCGGTCGTCTTTAAATGAAAAGTTTGACATTTACCATAACCAGAAGCAGTGTAACAGGGTGCGCCGTCTGTTCATTATTCCGTTCGTTGCCGATTTATTGTATTTTTATTATGACGTTGACAATAACAACTAAACAGTAAGTAAAGGTCAATGTCTTAACGAGTCATTAACGTCGAATCATTGGAACTGATGACGTCCTGGGGCTAGGATATTTGAAAACAAATAAAAATTACACTCTATCAATAGTGCGTTTACACTACTATGTTACATAATAATAATTCGCTAAATAACAAATGCCTATGGCTTTTGTTAATTGAATTTCTTATTACACACAACAGACTAGTTTCCAAAACAAAAACAAAGTTGACCGCGCGAACTTTCATCAAACCACACTGTGTCATATTTATTTTAGTAATATCATGAGTACACCCGTGTACCGTTAAGTTATAATCTATGGTATCAGTTATAATATGTACGATCCTGTATGATAAGTATTCCTTTATCATCATCAAGCACAATATGCACAATAATAATTGTGCTTGATAACGATAAGAGGATACTTATCAAAACGTTGTGTTTGTGTATAACCAATCTGTGATTGCTGTCCCATATAACTGTATTAAATTTGTTATGTCCATAAAGGATTAGTATATATATAACATACATGTACATGATAATCATGTGTGTTTATGTGTATTAACTATGGTATCAATTATAATATACATCATACGTATGGTCATGTACTGTGTGTTTTTTGTCTATAAACTATGGTATCGATATTTATATATGGTCATTATGTGTATTTGTGTGCATAATGAATGGTATCGATGTGTATAATATGTATATATAAAATGCATAGACGATGTCATCAATATTTATATATGGTCATTATGGTGTGTATGTGTGTGTTTGCGTGTATAATCTATGGTATCAATATTTATATGATATATAAAATATACATGGCCATTGTGGTATCGATATTTATATATGATCATTATGTGTGTTTGTGTGTATAATCTATGGTATCTATATTCATAAGCAAATATATAACATGTATAATCTATGGTATCAATATTTATATGACATCCACTCGACATAAAACACTAACTATTATATGGTTCCATTTTATACGCGGTGTAGGGGTCTTTAGCTGTGGGAGGAACCCGGAGGACCCGGAGAAAATCTGCGAGGTTGGACAGACGAAATATTTATAATATGAAATATAATATTATAGTCATTATGTGTGTTTGCGTCTATAATCTACGGTATTAACATGTATTATGCATATATGACAAACATATAATCTATATCATTAATAACTATGACGGTTAACGTCTATGTACAATATGTATCAACATGTACCTTGATTATTTTTATTTGTATGCATAATCTGTGGTATTAACTATGATTGTCGTCTACGTCTACGGTACCGTTTTATTACTTGGCATCATTTATAATTCACTGTCACGATAATCTATAATTCTATACACGTGTATAAAACTATGTAGCGTACGTATAATTATATATACTATTCAAAAAAAGTAGGGGATATTTGATTTTTAAGTGTTATTAAAGTCACCTAATGAAACTGACGAAGAAACAAATGACAAAATGAAATGAAGTTCACATTCATCGATTTATTCCAAATGATCGTTAGACTAAGTAAGGCACAGACTGACCATTATAAGGGTAAAATGATACCCGGGGTCAAACAGCAAAGTTACCACAGCATCACAACCAAGTCAGTAACGGGTAAATCCTCCTCTGTTTGCCAAACAAGCATTGATCCGACGTGGCATACTCCTAATGAGACGTCTAAGGTCATTTTGGTCCAGATTGTCTCATTCCTGTTGCAACGCAGCAGCAAGTTCTTGGACATTGGCAGGACGTTGTTGACATTGACGTAACCTCTGTCCAAGCATGTCCCAGACATGCTCGATGGGGGAGAGGTCGGGACTCAGTGCTGGCCAAGGTAATGTGGTGATGTTCTGTTGTTGGAGGTAACCTGTAACGATCCTGGCCCTGTGACATCTTGCGTTGTCATCCTGGAAGATGAAACGGCGGCCATGACGTCGTGCGAACGGCACAACATGGACTGGCCCGTAACACGCCCTGCAACAACATGTAAATCCGTTCTTCCAGCAACAGTGATGCCTCCCCACACCATAACAGAACCACCCCCAAATCGATCATGTCTGATGACGTTAACGTCTTGGAAGCGCTCGTTTCGACGACGCCACACCCTCCTACGTCTGTCCAAAAAATCAACAGTGAACCTTGACTCATCTGAAAACATCACATTGCTCCAGCGTCGATTATCCCAGTGTTGACGATCCCTACACCAACGACGTCTTGCCTGAATGTGATGATCTCTCAAACAAGGGATCACGCGAGGACGTCGGGCGCGAAGGTGACCCCTATGCAGTCGATTCCGAATCGTCTGGCCACTCACTCTCACACCAGTGTCTGTTTGAAGACGAGCGCTGATCTGATTTGCTGTGATGACACGATTTCTCAAGGCCAAGGTACGGATAAATCGATCCTGGGCTTGAGTTGTCGCCCTTGGTCGACCTGAGCGTGGTCTGTCCTGTACAGATTGTGTATCACGGTATCTGGACCATAGCCTGCTTATGACAGACTGAGAAACATTCATCGTCCGCGCCACAACCGCCTGTGTTGTGCCGATCTGTAGCATGCCAAGGGCACGTAACCTTTCATTTTGGGTAAGCCGACGCATATCAAAATTTGTTTTCTGGTCACTAAAACAATTAAACTGATGTTTCCACCCTGGAATTCAATGCCACAATGACTGTAACATTCAAAGTCAGAGTCGTGCAAATCTTGGGTTGGACCCCCATGATGATCCCAAGCATCACCTGCATTCCATGCGGTAGCTATTGGTGCGTTTGGGCGTCACATGTAACTGGAAATGTTTCTTCTGTTAGGTTCTATAGTGACTTTTTTCGTAGTCATTTGCATATTTTAGTATTATGCCCCCAAAATCAAATATCCCCTACTTTTTTTGAATAGTATATTATGATACCCGAAGACGTTCAGTTGGCAGCTAAAGTCTGATTTTATGTATAATCAGAACGGAATGAAATGAAATTGGGTTTAACGTCCTACTGTTCTGCTCCGAACTGGGCTAATGATGATGGGCATACGCCATACAGTGTGCTATGAGGGAAATTTTGCCAGGACAGCGGCCTACTCTTATATGGAAGGGATCTTTTACGTGCACACCAATGTTCGTCCCATCCGAACGACTAGACAGATGTCCTTGTCAGGCCCTCCGTCCTGCATCACTGCCAAGGGGGGGGGGGGAACTTTCTCGGCCATTGCAGGGATTGAACACCCGTTCTCCAGGCAACGAGCCAGCGTCTTACCCACTTAGCCACTGTGATCCCCTATAATCAGAACGGAGAAGTAAACGTGACTAATATATTTTTAACTGCAGGTATTTTCATCCATTTATATAAATATGTAACTGGCGTAACATAATATGTAACTTTGCATTTATTTACTGGTAGGCGTAATCCTTCATTCCCCATACTGTATATCTATCTATAAAAGCTTTGTGTTTTGTGTTTATCAACTGTTGACCCCACTAAGCAAATGAATGGGATCTAACCTATTAATTTCAACATTTTACAGGAGATTGCAACCCACTTCCCTTTAATTCAATTTGAAGTTTCTAAAAATAATCCAGAAAATAAAAAAGACGCATGCGCAAACAGTCAGGTACTTCGAGGCGCAGGTCACCTAGCTCTTACTGGTATGGATTTCAAAGTTTATTTAAAGAGATACTATTTCGCCATCACGTGTCTTTCAATCTGCCAGCCCTAATATATCGCACCGTCGTTAAACATTATCGTATGATTAAGTTGGACGTTAAACCCCATTGCATTTCATCGTATGATTTTCATTGCTGAGCAACCTATAAATACTCTGAATGTAGGGCGAGTGTCCGATATTCTCGAAGCAAAAAACGATATGCGTAAGTTTCTAAATGCGTACTGAAGTCAAGTGTATAGTGTACTTGCGCTTTATGGAAACGGATAACTGGATGACCTGGCGCCTGGTACGTTCGGGCATTTTTATGCGCGAACTCTTAGTTTTTTTTTTACTGGCACGCGCACAGGTACTATTTCTTTTTCTTTTAACAAGTACCCAAATCGGGGATTTCGTGCGGAGGTAGTTCGGAGGTAAACAGTCTGTGAAGTACAACATTTGCCACTGTACCTGTGTATCGCTAATTATAAACCGAATGTGTGAAGACAGTTCATACATATCACTCAAAAATTTTTCAGTACAAACTCAGTTGATTCACGCTCGATTTGCTACTAAACAAACCCATCGGTTTATTTTCTCAACAGTGTGACCCGAAGTGACCGCGGATTTATTGACCTTGTATGAACTTATCCATAGCTATATCCTTACACCGAGGGAAATAATCTAGTCTCGGTGAAAAGAACCATGGTCATCTGGTAGAAAATTACTTTTGTATTTTTTGGAACGGAAAACAGTGTTTTTAGAAGCAAACTAACCTGCCGCACATGAGGAAGTCATTATACTAATAATAAAAGGCGAGACCTCTTTTTGCGGCGCAGGCTTATCACTGAGTAGTAAACCGTCCACAAACAATAATAATATAGGAAGCCTAGTGACGAGTGTAGTACGTAGGCTATAGACTATAGGTTTGAGTCGAGATTACTCGCTTTCAGTTTACCCTGTTTTTGCGATAACCAATTATGTGAGAAATACCATACTGACATTCGGTTTTTAAAAGTTGTACGCGAACTAAATGCGTTTGTTAGATACTGACAGAGCAGCCCCGAGTCGAACAATCGCCGCCCGAGCTGTCTTCGTCAGCTAGTTTCACAATATCGTGCAATAGGTGTATTAATGTGATTTTTAGGTTTAACCCCGCAAACAATGCAAAAAAAGGGTTTTCACTGCTTACAGAAAACTGAAATTTAAAAAAAAATTTTTTATGAGGGTGACCCTCCCACACACTCCCTATCGAGCTGCCGCTCGGTCTGCGCAGCCTCATGCCTGGCACATACTGTCAACATTGTATATTTTTCCGTTTCCGCCCTTCCCCCCCCCCCCACAATATATATTTCACGGCTACGTTGCGACGGTACCAGCATACCCAGTTGTTGACACCCATTACATCACTCCTGTCTAACAAATCATAAAGCTGTGGTGTTACGGTGGCGGCATAGTATTTCACCGTAACACCACAGCCACTCTAACCATTCATAATACATCTAACTATCCCTTTACAGCACTTCACTCCCTACACATTTCCCCTCGTCCTTCTTTCCCAAACGTCAACAACACATCTTATACATCCAGTTCGCTGATTAACCCTTGTACCACGTCTACTGGATGACCTGGCGCCTGGTACGTTCGGGCATTTTTATGCGCGAACTCTTAGTTTTTTTTACTGGCATGCGCACAGGTACTATTTCTTTTTCTTTTAACAAGTACCCAAATCGAGGATTTCGTGCGGAGGTAGTTCGGAGGTAAACAGTCTGTGAAGTACAACATTTGCCACTGTACCTGTGTATCGTTAATTATAAACCGAATGTGTGAAGACAGTTCATACATATCACTCAAAAATTTTTCAGTACAAACTCAGTTGATTCACGCTCGATTTGCTACTAAACAAACCCATCGGTTTATTTTCTCAACAGTGTGACCCGAAGTGACCGCGGATTTATTGACCTTGTATGAAATTATCCATAGCTATATCCTTACACCGAGAGAAATTATCTAGTCTCGGTGAAAAGAACCATGGTCATCTGGTAGAAAATTACTTTTGTATTTTTTGGAACGGAAAACAGTGTTTTTAGAAGCAAACTAACCTGCCGCACACGAGGAAGTCATTATACTAATAATAAAAGGCGAGACCTCTTTTTGCGGCGCAGGCTTATCACTGAGTAGTAAACCGTCCACAAACAATAATAATATAGGAAGCCTAGTGACGAGTGTAGTACGTAGGCTATAGACTATAGGTTTGAGTCGAGGTTACTCGCTTTCAGTTTACTCTGTTTTTGCGATAACCAATTATGTGAGAAATACCATATTGACATTCGGTTTTTAAAAGTTGTACGCAAACTAAATGCGTTTGTTAGATACTGACAGAGCAGCCCCGAGTCGAACAATCGCCGCCCGAGCTGTCTTCGTCAGCTAGTTTCACAATATCGTGCAATAGGTGTATTAATGTGATTTTTAGGTTTAACCCCGCAAACAATGCCAAAATAGTGTTTTCACTGCTTACAGAAAACTGAAATTTAAAAAAAAATTTTTGATGAGGGTGACCCTCCCACACACTCCCTATCGAGCTGCCGCTCGGTCTGCGCAGCCTCATGCCTGGCACATACTGTCAACATTGTATATTTTTCCGTTTCCGCCCTTCCCCCCCACAATATATATTTCACGGCTACGTTGCGACGGTACCAGCATACCCAGTTGTTGACACCCATTACATCACTCCTGTCTAACAAATCATAAAGCTGTGGTGTTACGGTGGCGGCATAGTATTTCACCGTAACACCACAGCCACTCTAACCATTCATAATACATCTAACTATCCCTTTACAGCACTTCACTCCCTACACATTTCCCCTCGTCCTACTTTCCCAAACGTCAACAACACATCTCATACATCCAGTTCGCTGATTAACCCTTGTACCACGTCTACTGGATGACCTGGCGCCTGGTACGTTCGGGCATTTTTATGCGCGAACTCTTAGGTTTTTTTTACTGGCATGCGCACAGGTACTATTTCTTTTTCTTTTAACAAGTACCCAAATCGGGGATTTCGTGCGGAGGTAGTTCGGAGGTAAACAGTCTGTGAAGTACAACACTTGCCACTGTACCTGTGTATCGCTAATTATAAACCGAATGTGTGAAGACAGTTCATACATATCACTCAAAAATTTTTCAGTACAAACTCAGTTGATTCACGCTCGATTTGCTACTAAACAAACCCATCGGTTTATTTTCTCAACAGTGTGACCCGAAGTGACCGCGGATTTATTGACCTTGTATGAACTTATCCATAGCTATATCCTTACACCGAGAGAAATTATCTAGTCTCGGTGAAAAGAACCATGGTCATCTGGTAGAAAATTACTTTTGTATTTTTTGGAACGGAAAACAGTGTTTTTAGAAGCAAACTAACCTGCCGCACATGAGGAAGTCATTATACTAATAATAAAAGGCGAGACCTCTTTTTGCGGCGCAGGCTTATCACTGAGTAGTAAACCGTCCACAAACAATAATATAGGAAGCCTAGTGGCGAGTGTAGGCTATAGACTATAGGTTTGAGTCGAGATTACTCGCTTTCAGTTTACTCTGTTTTTGCGATAACCAATTATGTGAGAAATGCCATACTGACATTCGGTTTTTAAAAGTTGTACGCGAACTAAATGCGTTTGTTAGATACTGACAGAGCAGCCCCGAGTCGAACAATCGCCGCCCGAGCTGTCTTCGTCAGCTAGTTTCACAATATCGTGCAATAGGTGTATTAATGTGATTTTTAGGTTTAACCCCGCAAACAATGCCAAAATAGTGTTTTCACTGCTTACAGAAAACTGAAATTTAAAAAAAAAATTTTTTATGAGGGTGACCCTCCCTATCGAGCTGCCGCTCGGTCTGCGCAGCCTCATGCCTGGCACATACTGTCAACATTGTATATTTTTCCGTTTCCGCCCTTCCCCCCCACAATATATATTTCACGGCTACGTTGCGACGGTACCAGCATACCCAGTTGTTGACACCCATTACATCACTCCTGTCTAACAAATCATAAAGCTGTGGTGTTACGGTGGCGGCATAGTATTTCACCGTAACACCACAGCCACTCTAACCATTCATAATACATCTAACTATCCCTTTACAGCACTTCACTCCCTACACATTTCCCCTCGTCCTACTTTCCCAAACGTCAACAACACATCTCATACATCCAGTTCGCTGATTAACCCTTGTACCACGTCTACTGGATTTCGAATGTTATCTGAGGAAACTCTAACTTTGTCAAGAGTTTCCTCACATTACCCATATCCCACTATTAAAACTTCCCTTTAAAAGTACTTCTACAAACTATTGTAATTTGGGAGCAAGTTGCTCATGTCACGTCCTATGCTGTCTATTGCCAGTGTCTTACTGTATAAAATATAATTACATATTACTTCTCCATGCATTCCGATAAAACTAGTTTGGTTTGTGACAGGTACCTATTATGTAAAGTATGAGTCATAATTCTGTTTTATCCTTCCAAAAGAAAAGGAAAACTAACCGATTAGAACAACACGGACTAAATATTTTTGCTTTTTTATTAAAAAAAGCAGACCAACAGGTTAGTAATATCTTTTAGGTTGGCATGGGGATGGGGGCGTGTTCACTAGCTTAAGAATTGTCTCGGCGACAAGCCCCTCCCCTCCCCCGGAGCCGGATTTCGCCCCCACTGACAATCTCCCCAATATGAATTTCGTTCCCATGAGGGTGTTCAGTAAGCAATTTTAAGCATAAGTAAATGTCATAAAATGAACTATATTTGTACTGGGGGGGGGGGGGGGTAACATTAAAGGAATATCGCGAGATATTTTAACCATGATTAATGTAGAAATTTGACATAGTATTAGTATCAACTGTTAATATCATCGTAAGAAAGTATTAAAGATTATCGACTCAACTAACTTAGGATTCTTCAGACCAGGGGTAGCCAATCTACGGCGCATGCGCCAAACGTTGATTAGATGTGGCTCATTGCATCCCTGTATAATAATAATACAAGACAGGATATTTACTCATTGTTTTTAGCAAGTTTATTACTTCGTGGATACCCGTTTTAGTGAAAGTCATTGTCCTTCATATTAATCTGTTTTCAGTTTAAAATATGCTTAATGAATTAAACTACGACATATGACTTATGTTCTTTGAATTTGACAAGGGGTACAAGTGTTGTATGACACATCTGAATTCGTGTGGGAATAAATTGACGCATGGTATGTAAAAGGTTGACCACCCCTGATTTACAGACATTTCGTAGCTTTAAGTCAATAGCCTCTATCACCAAGACGTCAAACACATAATTTACGCCAACGAATAGATTCTTGTGTCGGTAACATGGAAAGGGTTAATATACTGGAACCCAATTTACACGGTAATAATACATACATATACATGGTTATCATATATGCATATAGTACTGCTATCTCCTGGAAGCCACGGTAGCTCAGAGAGTAAGACATTGGTTCGCTAACCTGGAGTTCCCGCGTAAGATCCCGCGTTGTCCGAGAAAGTTCATCGGGATTTTCCTTGTCAGTGGTGCAGGACCGCGGGCCTGAGATGGGATAACGTACAGTCGTTCGGATGGGACGAAAAATCGAGGTCCCGTGTACACATTGGCGTGCATGTAAAAGATCCCTTGGCAGTTGGCATTCGATATAGGAGTAGGCCGTAGCATCGATGTCCGGGCACATTTCCTTTATAGCACACTATATGACATATAATATGCCCTTTTCATTAGAAATGTCGGAGCACAACAGTAGGACGTTAAATCCCATTTCATTTCAATTTTGCTATTTCCACTACTCGAAAACAATAGTGCATTTATCTGATTACGTTCCTTTAAAACAATTTTTTTTATTTTTTTTTATCCATCTGCTATCGTTTACCAATATCTCTCAACAAGCCCCTTATATATATATTTCTCAGAATACTAAGATAAATATGTCAATCAAGTAATTTGATAATTTTTTACTCCTATATGATTACAAGATAAAAAAAACAAACTCAAAAGATAAAATAAATCTTCTAACTCATCAGATTCGTGTAACTGTACTAGCTCAATTAGGGGCCGGATTAAACTGGCGGGGGTCCTGGGGCTCGGACCTTTGGGACCCCACCACATTCCACATTTACGGATGCAATTCGTCCCTGAATGATGAAAGAACAAAATCATGATGGGATTGTAAGTAATGCTTATACCCAGAAGGACAGCAGACCGAACACTTTAACCGATCAAGCCTACCTTAACTGCATTGTATGCGACTGCGGGGGTCACGGTGGCTAAGGGGGTAAGACGCTGGCTCGCTGGCCTGGTGGTCGGGTGTTCGATCCCTGCATTGGCGTGGGTCCCCCTTGTCAGTGATGCAGGATGGAGGGCCTTACAAGGACAACTGTCTATTCGTTCGGATGAGACGAAAAACCAAGGTCCCGTGTACACATTGGCATGCACGTAAAAGATCCCTTGACAGTTGGAATTCGAAATAAGAGTAGGCCATAGTCCCGCTGTACGGGCCAAATTTTCCTCATAGCACACTGTATGGGGTATGCCCGTTTACATTACCCCAGTTCGGAGCAGAACAGTAGGACTTAAACCCTATTTCAGTTCATTTCATATGGTATGCGACTGCCGTCGTGATCCTCTAAGTCCCATTGTTGATCCGGTACTGGCTAAGTTTTACATATTAATATCGATATAATCGCACAGTGTATTTAGTAATTCCTGCCTTCTTTATGGCACCACTTGCTAATTGGATAGATATGAACGGTAGTAACCCCGAGGATAATTTATCTATATCAAAGTTTAATTAAACAGGTATTATGTGAGAGCCAAATCTGTCTATTGCGGGTCTTTCTTTGGGCCTTAAATGTTATATAAATTATTAATTAGACTTTAGACATCTATTAACATAACAAGACCTTCAACTCTTGATGCCATCGGATGGCTCCGATATTAAGTAGATTTAAATATATTTTGCAGTTGATGTGGTTATCGTGAAAAAAGGATAACGGCGGTAGCAATGACAACTGGCTAGACTGTAATTGTATCGCCGATAACTAGACTTATTAGAGTGAAGTAATTTGACAGCAATTTTCAACATGTTTCAATGGCATTTAGTAATTGAACTAGAGTATACAGGTCACAATTCTATGGAATACAATTACTGCTTTTTACTGAGCGACGTTTCGACTAGGCTTCTCTAGTCATTTTCAAGCTATGATAAAAATGAAAATATGACAGGACAATATATACATGTACACAACAATGCTCAGTTAATGCTGACAAACCAGGGATCTAACTTACTATAAAAAGCAGTAATTGTATTCCATAGAATTGTGACCTGTATACTCTAGTTCAATTACTAAATGCCATTGAAACAGTTTATCAGACATCTGTATGGAGATGTGGCAGTCAAACTCATTGATCAGATACGAAGAACAGAAGGAAAATATGTAGATGTATGTAATAATCTTACTTTCTTGATGCGATGCAGGGATGCCGATATAGTAAGTTAGATCCCTGGTTTGTCAGCATTAACTGAGCATTGTTGTGTACATGTATATATTGTCCTGTCATATTTTCATTTTTATCAAAGCTTGAAAATGACTAGAGAAGCCTAGTCGAAACGTCGCTCAGTAAAAAGCAGTAATTGTATTCCATAGAATTGTGACCTGTATAATTTTCAACATATTCCCTTTAAATTATATATTTTTTAACTATTATAGCGAGAACTGTCAGCTCTTTTTCGTGTCTTACCTAATGCCCCTTTAAACAAGATTTCATACTGTAAAAGTGTAACGGAACTCGCAAGCTGGGGACTGGAAATGGTCGAGGCGAAGCAAAATCGAAACAATCAAGAGTGGAGGGTGAGAGGGGCTCAACTAGTCGAGAGAAGAAGGTAGTTTGATTTTCCAAGACTGGGAAAAAATCATTATGAACTTGAAAATATGATATCATTTTTGAAATTGTAGGCTTTTATCTTTTAGATCCGAAGAACAGTGGGCGTCTTCCTGGTGGTAAACAGGCTATATTATCACACGACATTCTTTGTGACTAATGCACAATATTTTAGTAATATTATAATGTCCATCGCAATCCCCATACTTAAACTATTTTGATTAGAGGTATATTACAATTACTCAATGCAAGTTGATTTTTTTTTTGTGGGGATGACCTCAATTCCGATCTGGAAGCGATGAGCCTAATTAAGGAACCTCTCTAGGTTACGGGATGATAATGGTACTGTATAAGGAGTCTAAATTTGTGACTAGGTCATCAGATAGAACAAAAATACAAGAAAACTGGACGGGGGTGTAAAATATTCCCGATGGTCTACTATGTAACTTCGCCTAATTAAAAGATTGACGTAAATGCGCCTATTTTTAACTAAAATTTACCATAAAAATCACCAAAGAAGTCCTTATTTATGCTAACATTTATGTGGTCATACGTCACTGGGAACTCCGTATGTGCAAGGCATGCCATATGAGTTCTGGATAGTACGAGAATAACGGCTGAGTGGTAGTTCGAGGCAATATGAATATATAAAACAACTCTATGGTCTTTGGTGAATTAGCAGACTGACGTCATGGGTATTTTCAGAATACTACAAATGCCTTCTGGGTAACGGTCGCCATCTTTGACATTATATTATTATAGTATAGCGAAAGAAAACATAACACGTGGACAGTATCAAGTAAAAATTCTACGACCGTTTTGTAAAAAAAGTTATGCCCTTTCTTGACACAAAGAACCAAAGTCAAAAGGGGGCGATTTAATGAACAGATAAAGGTCGAGTTGAACGATCCTTAAATCCTTACGGGGTTTTCAGATATTTCTGGTATTGACATTACCAGGGGTTTTATAGGATTTATTTTATTTTAAAAAAAGAGTCACCTTCAAATCAATTTCACCTTCAAATCAATCTGCTCTCTGTACATTGTTCCCAGAAGCGAAGGTCATGTACAAAGCCCCCAACCTCCACTAGAGAAGCTTTTTTCAACTTATAATTTCATCTCGTAAAAACACAAATATGGCCAAAACTTATCAACTATGTACTAGTAACACTATATCGACAATAGACAGAATATTGGAAATTTAATTAAAATTGGATTACAATTTCGTTTCGTCTCTTTTTGTTCTGCTTTTTACACAACATCGTAATTTAACTAACTGTCTATGGTGGCGATGTTCTACTAGCAAGACTAATATACTATAATATCAGACAATTCTATTCCAAATGGTTATAACCCTTAAACCACCCGGAATCATTCCAAAATACGACTTCACATACGACAGAATACACAACCCTGTATACAAATACAGGCAGCAAGATATGAACGCATACTGGAAACAAAATATGTCGGATTTTAATATACTACAGCATAGTAGTAAATAAAACGAAATATCTGATTTTAATCCGATTCAAATTAGTATTAATATCATAACGAAGTAGTATAGGGTATGAATGGATGGTATTCAATTTGGATTACCCAAACATTCCCACTTAGTTTGCTTCGTTTACCGGTTCGAACTGAACCTTTTGGGAAAAGAATTAGCACCAGAACACAAAATTATTCATGTAAAAACTTATATTAAGGCAAAATTAACACTCTTTTGAGATCACAAATAGAAATAACGGAAAACCCGACCCAAATACAGACATTTAGTAGATGATGCTGTTTACTGAAGTTTTAAGGGGTGAGGCTACCCGAAAAATGCTTTCTGAAATTCTAAAGCTAGTGAAATGAAAATGGTACAAGTAGTTAAGAAATGTAATAAACAAGGAAAAATTAACATTAAAAATAAAGAAAAAAAAAGTTGTTGCCAGGGTAACACATTATTTTGGAAAAAAGTATGAAAAACGTAGGCACACCATATCTCTGGCACTAATAAAGATAAATGTCTCATTTTCGGACTGCTTATTCCTTAATGATAACCCCAAAACCAGACACAGAGTTTTTCTCTATAATTTTTATAGTTTCTTGGAAAATAGTGTTTAAAACATTTGCCTCACCATATTTTGATAACTTTTGAAATATTAATGATAATTCATTTGCTTTCTGTCTGATTCTATGGTAGATATTAGTTTATTATATCCTGCAAATTTGGCCGAATATATCTTAATTACTTACAGAGATATAGGGTACCTACGTTTTTCAAAATTTTCCCCCAAAATAATGTGTTACCCTGGCAACAACTTTTTTAATGCTAGTTTTCCCTTGTGTATTACATTTCCTAACTACTTGTACAGTTTTCAATTCAATAGCTTTAACATTTCAGAATATAAAAAAAATCATATAGCCTCCCCCTTAACATAACAAATGGAGACATTTTAACATACGTGTAGTTCTACTGGTTGAACTTTTGTATCCATTGTAAATCGTCAAGGAATTTGAATTACTGTCGAAAAGAAGTGATGCCCCGGGCGTTACGTAGTCGATCTTGGCAACTAGCACGCGTTTATCCTAGTGACTAGGAGATGTTATTACCCGTGACCAGTAGAAGTTATTTTGGGGAAACGTTTCACCCGGTGGTCTGTAAATCAGTGAACATTACTCCTGGTAGATGTTACTTCTGACGCCCAGTGGAGGCTATTCTCGGTGACGAAAGGACGTTACTTCTAGTGATCAGTGGACGTTACTCCCAGTGATGAGTAGACGTTACTTCTGGCGATCAGTGGACGTTACTCTCGGTGATGGGTAGACGTTACTTTTGGGGAACAGTGGACGTTACTTTGGGCGAACAGTGGACGTTACTCTAGCGACGGCTAGTGGGCGTCGTGCTTGGTAACCAGTGGACGTTATTTCTTATGACTAGTAGACATTGCCCATGGGATCTAATAGACCTTATTCTTGCTGATCAGTAGACGTCACTCCGGACGACCTGTAGACTTTAATCTTGGCGTTCTTTGGAGGATACTTCTGGCGACAAGTAGACCTACCGGCATTAATCGCTGTGATTTGTAGATGTTGCTCTTTATCACCAGTATAAATTACTCAGGGCAGAACTGGTATCTTTCTGAAAACTTTAAGATATGCTTAATGGTTTTTTAAAAAAAAACTTACCAGGGCGCATTCGGTTGAATTCAGGATTCATACGTCTATACATCACATGTGCTGACATTTTATTGTTCTACCTATATTTGAAACACATTAATAAATAAATAAAAAAAACCCAATAAAATGAAATGATTCATATACAAAATTTTTTAAAAAAGGGAAATTACTTTGATGAGTCTTGATCCACCAGAGGCCATCTTGCACTGTTATGATAGATATGTTTATGCGAGACTAGTGTGATGTGTGTCATACCGGATATGAAAGATTGAGAAAAAAGGGAAGTATTCCATCATTGCTGCACGATTGACTACATAGAAAACAATGAATGGAAGTAGCCACTTTAGGCTAGCATGCACGAAATCACTAGTTAGATTTAAATACCTGTTATTAGCCGTGATAATATGTATGGTAAGAACAAGCCCTTGGGTGATTATTTAGAAAGTTCAATAACTTCTGACTTATGAATGGGAATGACACTGCAGTACAACGATACTGGGTACCATTCTTAATAGAAGATCGAAAAGAGTATTTGGTCATTAGAGTCCTGCAATTTTGGTATAAACACTTGTGGTTTGTTACCTTATGGTTGAAAAAAAAGTAATAGGTCAATAAAAATATGCCTATGATATAAATTATAATGGGTGGTTATTTTTCCGAATAGTGATATCGAAATGGTATTCATTAGCTTTTATAAAGTCCATTTGAAGAGTAATATAGGTTTACGAATTTGTACTTAAAATGCCCAAAGTTTTAAATAATAATATAAACTAGACAGCGGGGTTTCTGTTTAATCTGTTTTGTTTGTTTTTGTTTTTGTTTTTTGTTTTGTTTTTAACAAATCACGTCATAATCTCAGTAGTTCTTATCAGCTATCTCTACATTCGTGATTCCTGACAATTGATATCAGGCCATAATTAACGTTTAGAAAATTCTTCATCGACCTCACCATGGTACATTCTGTTTGCGAACCCCCCAATAGTGATATCCGAATAGTGATATCGAAATGGTATTCATTAGCTTTTATAAAGTCCATTTGAAGAGTAATATAGGTTTACGAATTTGTACTTAAAATGCCCAAAGTTTTAAATAATAATATAAGCAGACAGCGGGGTTTCTGTTTAATCTGTTTTGTTTGTTTTGTTTTTGTTTTTTGTTTTGTTTTTAACAAATCACGTCATAATCTCAATAGTTCTTATCAGCTATCTCTACATTCGTGATTCCTGACAATTGATATCAGGCCATAATTAACGTTTAGAAAATTCTTCATCGACCTCACCATGGTACATTCTGTTTGCGAACCCCCCAAAAATAGCACTTTTAACGTCAAAATATTAAATGGCGCGTTTGTTTTAATCCATTTAATATCTCAACCATATTGTGGCCTTGTGAGTTTGTGAATAAATGCCTATATAACAATTTATATAACATTTGAAGCCTACCCCCCCCCCCCCCAAAAAAAAAAAAGACCAGCAACAAAATAGGCAGGTCTAGATCTTGCATAATGCATCTTTAACGTTACAATATTGCGTTACGTTAACGGTATAATCCACGTGCAAATTAATATTAAAGGACGTATGCCCCCCCCCCCCAAAAAAAAGACCAGCAAAACAGACAGGTTTAGATCTTGCATAATGCATCTTTAACGTTACATTATTGCGTTACGTTAATGGTATAATCCACGTGCAAATTAATGTTAAAGGCGTATGGCTTCATTGTTAAACCATGAAATAGACGAAAATGGTCATATAAGCACACATTTGTGAAATATGAATGTATGTAAAGTGATTTATATTCAATTTTTTTTTTTTTTTTTTTTTAAAAACCCCCACAAAACATTGTAATTTCTAATCAATTATGTTCGGTGAAATACATGAACAGTTCAAATTGAACAGCGGTCGTTTATGCCTACTTAGTCCATTCAACAATTTTTGTATTATCATTTTGTCGTTTGTGAATCAGCCTTTACTAATTCCTTCCACATTGTCTTGTAGGATATGTTTTTATTTGTCCACTACAAAAAGGCACCCGAAACCATAGAATACACGACTCGTGTACTGATTATAAAATGTTAATATTGGATGTTAGGATTCTATATTTTCATGGCAAGATAACATCAATATTGATTGAATCTGACCAGTAATGAATTTTATTTCGTGTTTTTAATATCAAATATTATTGAAAATATTGAGTTAGACACTTAACACCTCTGATGTAACATTGAGATGTAACGTATTTACCAAAGGAACGCGTTTTAACATAACCCTGCGTCAACTTAATATTTAAAAAAAACCCAAGAAAACAAACCCATATAAACGTTTAATTCACTAAGGGAAATTTAAAGTGATCCAATATAGTGACCTTAATGAAAAGGCAAGGGATGGTAACGTAAACCTAAAATCAACCCCAAATGTACACTTTGTCTACCAACAGTAACCTCATGTCAACGTTATGTCTAAAAAGGGCAGCCCATATCGTCGTTATGCCTATCAAAGTAACCCCAAAATCAACGTTATGTCTACCAAAAGTAACCTCATGTCAGCGGTATGTCTACCATATCAAAAGTAACTTCAAGTCAGCGTTATGTCCACCATATCAAAAGTAACTTCAAGTCAGCGTTATGTCTACCAAAAGTAACCTCATGTCAGCGGTATGTCTACCATATCAAAAGTAACTTCAAGTCAATGTAATATATTTATATATAAAACACAAGCTATTAGTTCGGACTGATCAACCCTTTGTTTTTAAAACTTAATCCAGGTATCATGTTAATGGGTTCAATGTTTTGGGATGGAAATGAATTTTCTTCTACAAATTCCAAAAGATTTTAACAAAAAATATGATGATACCTGTTGAACAGTCAAGCACATGGATACCAAATATATTCCAGTTAGATGCCAAATTTGTAGGAGGTTAATTTGTCCCCTCCCGTTTGTTCTGAAGGGCTTTAGTTATCTATAAGTAGTGACAGGCAGACATCGCACACACGCGATATGACACACTTACTGTTTTTCTGGAACACCCGATGTTATTTCCCCATTTACATGTAAAATTCCCACAGCTGACAATTTTCAATTTTCGTTTTGTCGTTTACTGCAAACATATGTCTGAAAATCACTATATAACCCACAGCTAGTATATTTAATAATTACTTAAGGTGGCTAGCCGTCGTGATCTTATCATGGATATGAACTATCATTTTCTAATTCGCGAAAAAACATTTATGATGATAAAACACACAATTTACAAAGAGATCCTTTGGTCATTGTCCTACATTATTGACACAATAATGGCCATGCGCCCGAGAACTCGATTAAGCCAGATAAGGCTTCTATAGAGGAATTTGACACAATGTCACTGTGCTCTTGATCTTGCTTGGTCTATTTCAATGACCAGGCATGGGAATGGTTTATTAAAAATGGGTTGTTACGATTGTTACAAATGGCTACCTACAACAGACTTAGATCTTCATTTTCATTTATCGACCTATCTGGAGATATATATTTTAGAATAGATATTATTCTCTTTAGAGGTAGGCACTGTCTTCTGTTTTCAATTAGTGCTTTACATGGCCATTTATTAGTAATCCAGGTGTCCATGAATTAGTGCTTCAGGTGGCTATTAGTTGGGGCATCAGATGTACATTAATTAGTTCTTCGGGTGGCTATTAGTTGGTGCATCAGATGCACATTAATTAGTGCTTAAGGTACCTATTAGTTACGGCATCAGATGTACATCTATTAGTGCATCAGGTGTACATTAATTAGTGCTTCAGGTGTCTATTTATTAGTGCATCAGATGTACATTAATTAGGGCTTCAGGTGTGGCTATTAATTAGAGCATCAGGTTATCAATTAGCATTATCTTTTACCACCTCTCATTTTGATAAGTCCATATAGCTGGCAAGGTTGTGTAATACTTTTGCATTTGGCATCCGATTACCTCGAAGACTACTTTATTGGACATTTTTGGTGCATTAAAATGTTGTTTTTTTGTGTTTAAAAACGTTTATTTTACCATATAAATAATTCTTTTACAACAAGATTGTTTGGAGAACATAGCGGACTATATATTGTTTTATACAGCGAACAAAATGGACGTTATTAAAGTGGCATTAGGTAAGATTAGATAAAGAACTGATAGTTCTCGCTATAATAGTTAAACAAATAATTAAAAGAGAATATTTGAAAATTTCAGTCAAACTACTTCACTCTGAGCCAAGGTATCGCCGATTTAATTGTAGGCTATCGTCGGATGTCATTAATACCGTTCTTATGATGATTAACAAAGTCTCGATTGTCCATTTTTACGGTAACCGCATCCACCAGAAAACGTATTTGAATCCACTTAATATCGCAGGTATCCGACGACATCGAGAGTTGATTATGGTCTTGGTAAGTTAATTAATGACTAATTAATAATTTATATAACATTTTAGACCAAAAGAAAGTCCTGCCAGAGGCAGATTTAGCTCTTGCATAATGCATGTTTAAGTTTTCGTATTTAATTTAGAGCCAGAATGGTTCAGGCGTTGGATCACTAACCAGGATATCCGGGGTTCGATCATGGTGTTCCGTGGCATTTACCAGCACGGTTTCCCCTCATCCCGGTGTATTCCCGACTTCATTAGCCCAGTCGGTGTAGAAAGGTAAGACTTTAAACCCCATTTATTTCCATTTCTGTTTCTTTCCGTACTTAATTTGAAAATAAGAAGGTAACTATACCGAAATGATTGACATACGTTGTTATTTATCTTTCCGTTCCCATAGTTATACAAGAACCATTTATTCTTTATCAAACCTTTGGGGGGCAAAACCATATACATCAATATCCATTTATTTAGATAATTGCAGTTTATTGACCTAATAGTCATAAAACATCTAAATATCACACCATCAAGTCAAGTCATTTATTAGCTTATTTAGCATTTCGTAGAAAAGGTTTTGTTTGAGATTTAAATGACGCTGTATGAAATGTCCCAATGTCTCATTTATTAAAGTAGACCTGGCCATTAAATTATGTCACTGAAGCCGGACCGCGAAAAGTTATAAACGGAACAGATTTCATTTGGTTAAAATTTGATTATTTTAATGTATCTGGAGAAACTTTTGATATTTTACCTTTATTTGAAACATTATTAAAGGGCTCAAAGTTCTAACTCAGTTCCAAGTCTTTGACATTACAAGCACGAGTTATTTGTCCATTCTAATCAATAGTGATGCTGCTTTCTTACCGCGGAAATCTGTGCTCCTGATATTCAATATTTAAGACAGTGAACAATTTGGTGATTTGTGTGTGTGTGGGTGTGTGTGTGTGTAGGTGTGTGTGTGTGTTGGGGGGGGGGCAAATAGTAAAGCAGTTGCTTTATATTTATGCTTTATCTATTACATTATCTCGAAATTAGACTAGGTTTGTTGATTTTGGAGGTTGTAGTTGGGTGAACACCTTGATCCATCAAGAAAATTTTGATTTTGATATTTTAACTTTATTTAGAACAATCTAAAGTTTAACCGGTCTACAGATATCTTCCAGAATTCCGTGCACAAATCGATCGAAGTTCAACTACACGGCAATTTCAGTGACCCTACCTTCCATCAAATTGAACTCCATTTATTTAAAACCCCTTCCAGATCTAAGTAGAGATACAAAGTCGTTAAAGATATTTAAAGTCGTTAACTCAATATCATCCACAGTCTTCGACATTGCAAAGACGACTGATTGGTCAATTTAAATCAACATTGATGTTATTATCTTATAAAATGAAAATTTTAAAATTGGCACAGAAATCGCGTGTCAGAATGCTTTCGAGTGCCATTTGTAATGAAGAGACTCGACGAATGAGGATAAACATATCCCACAGGAGAATACTACCGGTGTAGACTAGAATAACCAGACGCCAAAGACTGCTATTGAATTTGGACGCTTGCGTGTTTAGCCGAACATCACTGATTATAAATTACAGTAAAAACAGACTCGAATTAATGTAAATCAGTTTATATACATTCATATTACATTATTATACGCGTTGTGACCCATTTGTGTCCGTTTCTAATTGCCAAAGAATAGAGATTTAGCTCCTTTAAATTATAAAAATAAGAAACGAAATGGGGTCTGTGTTTTAGGGTCTAACACGTACATAGATTTCCTCACAGTGGTACATGATGTATTGACGACAATACCGCGAAGCCATTATTGCAAGTAAGGCAAGAGTTTTCGAGGGCATGTTTATTGTGGGAATTTCGGCTCGGACGAAATTGGGTCGCAGTAATGCCAAGCCTATAGTAATGGATAGCAGTGTAAAGTCTGTACATTTAGTTCGACAAATTTCGAAATATCTGAACCTTCCCAGGCGCCTGCGATCAAAAGGATAGACAATGAGCCCCCCATTTCGACCATGAATTTAATTATAAAAGTATGATATATTTTGAAATAAATAAGCATGGATCCGTGAGAGAGAAATAACGAGCGACCGGCCAAGTATTATTCACTGGCACATTCCGAAAAAAATTCTAATGCTGTTTTTATCGAAATTTACCTTTTGGGTGTTTTGAGGGAAATTATTGGAAATGAAATGAACAAAATACACGAGGCTTATCGTCCTACCTTTCTGATCCATCTGAGCTAACAGAAGCGGGCAAACGCCATGGAGAGAGCTATACGGGAAGTTTTGCCCGCACAGCGACGCTAAGTCTAACACTTATTTTCAATTCCAACTCCTGAGGGTTCTCTTACGTGCACGGCACTAAGTATACGGTATCTCGGGTTTTTCGTCATTCCCAAGAACTAAGCACTGTTCAGGAAATCGATGGGGAGGGTGGGCATATTGCAACGGCGATACAGAAAGTGCGGCAAGACTTGGAGACAACTTAATCTCCATAACTGGCTAAATGACACCAACATTAAAGTTACAGCAGGAATTATGAATGACTTTTGTCATTTGAATATAATAAACTCCCATCTGAGAATTATTTATTTTAATTCGCAACTTGAAATATACGTCTGATCTGTAATCCGTGCTTTGAGGAAAATAATTAAACCCACTTACCACTTCGCCATACTGCCTCGTCATTCAATATGATGATTAGTCTGTTCAGATTTAATCTTAAACACGTGTTGATTCATTACAAAATAATGTGTTCAAATCAGCAGTTTTATATAAATGTCCTTTACCTTAGTATTCATGAATGAAGACAATGGCATGTACGTGATAGATATAATAGAACTTAATGAGATAATACTTGATATATTTCATTGCGTGTCATCTTGTCTTTTTCCAGTTAAGGTGTGCATCTACAATCTAAGAAGGTCAAGGTCAACCATACCGATGCTGAACAATCACTGCGGGTCATACCTATCGCCACTTGACATAACAAACTACAATGGGCACTTTATAACGTAAAATTGGGCATAATTAAAGGGATATTCCCAGATATAGCACGTAGAAGCATGGAAGTGTTCGTCCTTATTTCGGCGGCATCCCATTTCCGTATCGCGACCATTTTATTGGTATGCAACATGCCAATATCAGTTTAATCAACGTGATGTATGACAATACAGCCCCGATCATCCAAGCAATGTAATTAACAAATGAAAGAGGTTCACTGGGTAAGGTGCTGGCTCACTGACCGGGAGGGTCTGGGTTCTATCCCGATGTTGGTCGTGAAATTCCCTGCATTTTCAATCTGCACGGTGGGTATGTTCTCAATGCAGTTGAGTAGAGATTTCAGGGAAAGTCTAAAATCACGGATTGCTAGCACAGGAAGCAAGAAAATAGACCATTCAATGGAACAAAGCACCATAATTGGCCCCCATTACGTTTCTAAATAACCCTTTCTGTGTCGTCTATTTTCGAAATAAATCCACTTTCATTTCGTTACCTTTCTAATAAAGTATTTCCAAATGTATTCTATATGTCCCCAACTAGCACAGTGTTTCACTGATTATACATTTATCTTATCTTGTGGCTAAACTTATGATAGGATCACAATCAATCAAATTAGAATACATACTTACAGAAAAAATTAAAGGGCTAGTCCCAGATTTCATAGAATAGTGTACAAGAGAGGGGAGAAATGGTCCACTCGACACAAACTAGGTCACTTCGGGACTAACATGTGGTTCAATTTTATTTCAATAATTCCCTAGAAGGGGTCTTCAGCATTGGGAGGAAACCGAGGGTCCCAGAGAAAACCCACGCGGTTGACCAGACGACCCTACTCCCTGTAACGTACGAGCGATGAATCGAAACCACGACACTTGACCCAATGATAGATCTTACGATCAAAAGTGCTCGCGTTAACCATTCACCCCCCCCCCCGCCATCGCAACGAGTGTACAAGAATGTGGATCTAATTATGTTAAGTGTGACATTATAGCTAATTTCACATCAAAATATTAACATGATCTAGATCTAGATACCGGGATTATGCAATGAGTGATTTGACAATCGCGACAACCACTAAGCACCATGCCAATTAATAGACGTGGATATTCAAGCACTTGCACGGCCTGGAATTCGGGGACTTATCTTCAGCTCCCCGTTGGTTGAAACAACAAGCTGCAGTTTTTCATCCCATTTTGTTAACCACACATCTTAGACTGCTGCTTAAAGAAATGAAATAGTCCTCTAGAATCGACGAGGATGTGGTACAGCATCATCCATGGAAAATAGATTTGTCTCAAACATCCCTAACCTAATGATTAATGTAAGTTTGTACATGTATATGAAAACAAAAGTAAAACATATATATGTTAGCTTGCCTATGCTAGCTCCTCTATTGTGAACGCTACGCATACCCCATCCCGTGCACGACATCAGTCACTACGTATAACTAAATAGAGTGATGGTCTGGACCCAGATTTCAGAAGACCAACAGTTTAAAGTAGCTAAGTCTCTAACTCATTATCATCCAAATTCTTCAACATTGAAAACACGAATTATTTGTCCATCTTAAATCAACATTGATGTTGTGATCTTACCGGGAAAATATGGACTTCTGTTATCCAATAGTCAAGATAAAATAAACATTTTATCATTGGCACACGAATCGGGTTCCATAATGCTTTTCAGCGTCATTTGTAACACGGGACTCGAAAAACGAGACTAGGCATATTCCACAAGTCATGTCAAATTGTGACGTCATATTCTTATCTGGAGAGCATGTGCAATAAATACTATCGGTGTAGAATGGAATAACAAGACGCTAGAGATTGCCATTCGATCAAGACTTCTGGCGTATTTCGCTGAATATAACTGATTAGAAATTACAGTAAAACAGAAACGATTGAATGTAAATCAGTTTATATACATTCATATTACATTATTATATGTGTTGCAACCCATTTGTGTCAATTTCTAGATCCCAAATATTAGCGACTTAGCTCCTTTAAGTAATTAAATTGATAGAAAAACGGACTTATATTTCGATTAACATTTCGAAATGAGAATCTGATCTTATATATTATTATTTTGTCTAATCAGTTATCGATCACGAATACATCAGACCAACCCGGTTCAAAACCCTGACCTAAATAATACAGGTTTCATGTTCGTTAACAAGAAATCTTCCCAATACCGTACACATCACTATAAGTACGATTGTAGTAAGCGGATCCCCATGACATGTAATTACGTGTAATCATATCGAAGGGATCATAAACCTGTTTGACAGATCAGTGAGATTTCAGAGCTATTATGCATCATTAACCTTGATTAGACCGATTAGAATTATAGCTTTATATTTCGTTTGATGGATGTTTTCGTGTTTGTTGTAGCGTAAAAAACAAAGAACTTTCGTTTTTTTTTATAGGTGTGTCTGGAGTAAAAATATATAAATCAAGTGAATTACATGATAAAAGTATATAACTAATGAATGATTAATTAATTTCTAGCAATGGCATACGTTTTTTCTGACCTCTTTGCGGTATATGTTGTTATACGAAATAAAAATAATAACCAAAAGAACTTTTTATTCGTAAAAAATTAAAAAGAACCCTACACGATGGTAGAAATTATACTAGAAAATATGTACTAAAGATAAAGGGCATGCTTTCCACCACAATAACGGTGTTATTATTACCCACCAAATGGTTATATTCCTAAAACCAATCAGGATCAATATTGTTTGGACTACTTACCTTGTTGTTCTTCTTGTGGCGATGCTCTTCGATAAAGGCAGAAGGTTCCGCCAATTGTAGTAAGATCAATTTGAAATTTAGCAGTAATTTCCATATGGGTTTAAAATTCCAAGATGGCGGCGATGGCGTCATTATAGGTTCCTTGTCCATAGTACACCCGTACATGTTTTTTCTTTTAAAAAGTTAAAGATATACATCATGACACATACTTAAAAGGGGTTCTACAATTGGTTAAAGGGGTTATATGTACATTGGAATTAAACTCCAATATGCAGTTATTTCTAATGGTCAATATTATATACGCTTCCTGACATTTGATTTTACTATTAGGTTTTCTATATTCTCATAAAATCTAAAATCTGAAATGTTGATCAGAAATGCGAGGTAGTAAGCATAACCTATCCTGTCACAAAAATATTAAAATTAAACCCCAACGAAGAGCCATCCTAAAAGTTTCAATTTCCAAGTACCCTTTCCTTACTGAGCTTTAAAAGATAACTGTGGGTGTAATATTAATCATTTTCTTGAATTTGAATTGTTTTAGGCAATTCGTGACACTATTCATGTCTTCAAATTTATCAATCAATTAAAGTGGCATATACAGTGAATAGACTGTAGAGCCTGGGAAAATATACTTTATTAACCTATTAAACTTACTGTAGTCGAATATCAAAACGAAACGTACGTAATGCTCGCCTTTTGTTCCATATCAACCTATACTTCATTTTTATTTATTGGCTGTTTGACGTCATCATATTACGAGTTTCCTATGTAAACTGTTACAACACTTGATATAGGTTCAAAAAGTAAACAACAATTAAAATTATAGTTTATTACTTATTGATATATACAGGAAATATGAGAGTCTTTGTGTGTAGGGTATCAAATATATCTACGTGCTGAAATATCTGCAATTCACAAACCTCGCCTGTCTTCAACCTCGTGTCAGTTTTCTTAAGAACGTAACTTGTGATAGTCTATGTCACCAAGGCGTAGTTTAGTAGAATGTTGTTCGACTGAAAGACGTCTTGTTGACCCACACTAAACATCTCAGTGCAACTTTGTCTGTAAATTGACGTTTTCTCTTCAGCCATTAAGCTTGTAGGAGTACGTCAGATTCAAGTGGGCCGTGGAAACAATTCGAAACAAACGATTCTTGCTTTTATGAAAGGTCTAATTGTGTACAACCCCAGGAAAATAATCCACCGAAATATGGCTCGAGCCAAAACGTTACAGGCGTTTTGGTTTTGGTACCCATCCGACTTCTAAAATCCACCCTTTCTCACTTTTCTTCACATTTTCGGCATGCTGAGAATATATTTTATGCATCGGCACAATCTTTATTGTCAGTTTTGGGTATATTCCTATGTTGAGAATTCCTAATTGTCAGGACGTCCCTAATTGCCCCACCCACAAAAGCTAAGGGAGATTAGCTCATTTACTAAAAGTAGAAAAGTTGTGCATAATGTTGAACATATTCACATATTTGAAGAATGACCGTCGCCAAACATTTTCATTGGGAAGGCACCCCCGCCAAACATCCCTCGTTGCCCCATCCCCAAAAGCTAAGCTTATTTCCCCATCCCAAACGCTACGCTAGACGAGCTCATTTACTATATAGAAACTTGTTGCACAATATTCGGCACACATGTATCAAGAATCAAACCCGCCAGACATTTTCAGTGGTAGAGTACTCCAGGCGTCTTAATTACCTCACCCAAAGACTAAGCCAGCTGAGCCCATTTTCTGAGCATAAGAATGGTCATTTCAAGTGGTGGAGTACTCCCGCCGTAAATCTATAATTGCTTAACCCCAAAAGCTAACACATGACTAATGTATAAAATGTATTAGAAAACCCTCAACATATCCCAACGAATCATGGCCACTCACTACCAGGCATCTTCTGTAGTGAAGTACCCCTGCAATGGGAAGCGCACACACTGGAAATCGGACTGTTCCCAACAAATAATTGTCTAACGACACTCTCTATAACCCTATATGTCTAGAGAACTAATATGACCTCGGTACTGTATCTCTTTATATACTTAGTGATTCGGATGATGAACCCTGGACAGACGAATACTATTCTGACCCAGAAGATGGCGTATACGAGTCTTTTTAAGTGTCGACTGACCCTTGAAGTACCATATTATTATACAGAATATTTCAGACATTATGAACATAGCTATTTTAACACATGGCACAATTATTTGGAACACACGTCACTAAGATGTTTATTTCTTGCAACGTTTCGATGAGGGCTCTCTAGTCTTTATCAAGGAATGAAAAACAGTGTATGTTCAAACTATCTGATGTTCAGCGCCCCCACCCCACACAAACACCTGATACACATAACCCCCTTTCCAACAAAGTGAAGCCAGAGCCAAACTATTCATCCTTGTGACAATCCATAAAACTAAATCTCGGCAACCAAGTACCTGTTAAAAACATCTCAGAACGAATATATTATCAATCCTAGCCAAAGTATCCTCCACACAGATGACCAGATCTAGCTTATACCACGCGAACTGAAGTTGGTATACATAACCAAAACTAAGAACCATGATGATTATATCACCAATATTGAGAACAGAGGTAGATTCGACTATCTGACGACACTAAATCTGCAATATCATCAATATTACAGGAAACCAACCCACACCAAGCATAATCTCAATTACAAATCCAACCACCAATTATAGACCAAGAAAGCAATCATCATGACACTCACCAACCGTGCCCTCAATATCTGCAAGTGACCATGCTTTCCTCTTTAATGGAATCTCCAACAAGTATTTTCAACATTTAACCGGTACATCAAGCTGTTAATCAGCGCCACAATTAATCAACAACGCCGTCCCAAAAAGCTACCACACAGTCAACAAAATCTGATCCATCACACATCCGTCAGCATACCATTTAATGACAGTTCATCCTACCAAATCAGACGAATATAGTGGGTCTAAATAGTTGTCCGAACAATGTAATAATGCGTGGCATTGCGTGTCTTTATGGTTACTTGCAATTTGATTACAATCTAGGTTGCGCAAAGTTGAGAATAACTTAAATAGGGCGGTTTTACAGGCATCGTTCACGTTGAGGTAGGATACCAAAGCTAAGTCGTCCATATAAAAATTGGCCAAATTGCGCTGGATTTTTTTCTCTGATTACTATGTACATAGCTCCTCGCAAAAAAGCAATGATTTTTTTGCCACAGGTTGGAGGGTCACTAATTGTACCTGCCGAATTAATCATTCAGGTAATAATGGCTTTACTAAGGTCAAACCAATCTGATTTTTTAGTTCTCCGCACTGTCTGCTCTTGGTACAAAAGTACAACCAAAATTTTGTTAGCAATGAAATCTCTTTAAATGACAAGTGGTATGTAGTGTTCTAAACAATATTATCTACCACGTGTACAACACCCATCACTACTTACAGTTAACTTTGGCGATGGTTTGTTTTAATATTTCTCAAGGCGTGAAATGAAATGAAACAGGATTTAACGTCCTACTATTCTGCGACAACCGGGCAATTGAAATGGGTGGGGCATATCCTCTGTCATGGAATGTGCTATGAGAGGGAAATCTTGAGGGGCAGCGGTGTTTCCGCCTACTCTGCATCATCGAGAAGCGGAAGCAAGGCTGGAAATTCCCGAGGAACTTTCTCGGGCATTCGGACACGTTCTGAAATTTAATAGGTCCCATATTTCCCTTCGACGAACTGAACATCACATTTGTACTTTCTATCTTTAAAGTAGCTAAGTCTCTAACTCAGTATCATCCAAAGTCTTCGACAATGAAAACACGGATTATTTGTCTATTTAAATCTACGTTGATGCCGTGATCTTACCGGGAAAAGGTGAGCTTCTGATATCCAATATTTAAGACAAAATAAACATTTTGCTATTGATACACGAATCGTGTACCCTAATGCGTTTCAGCGCTGTTTGTAACAGGAGTCTCGAAGATCGAGATTAGACATATTCCACAAGTCAATTCAAACGGTGACCTCGTGTTCTTAGCTGGAATAACAAGACGATATTCGATTGAGACTTCTGGCGTATATCGCGGAACATAACTATTTTAAATCAGAGTAAAAACGGAAACGATCGAATGTAAATCAGTTTAATATACATTCATATTACATTATTATATGTGTTGCGACCCATTTGTTTCAATTTCTAGGTCCAAATATTAGCGATTTAGCTCCTTTAAATAACATATTTTTAAATGAAGACTCAAGTGCCATCAAGCCCTCGTTATAATTTCCTTCGACAAGCGTATAGTTCAAACGATGTGCGGGGGTGGGCATATTGTTTTCTTTACTACGGAATTAATACGACGAAGTATTATATTTCTATGAAATGTTCTTTTGAATATTGTCTGTAAAATAATGCATGTATCCAGCTAGAAATGGTATATTATGTTCTTTACGAATGCCTTACGAACGAGAATATTGCCATGGCAACTGAATTATTCTTTAAACATATCAATGGGTTTAAAGGGGAATCTGATCACAGTATGTTAATCAAATTGTGGCCAAACTGACACATTGAATACCACGTGTCAGTCTTTAGTCGGCATTCTTAGGCGATTTTAACCCTGTTTCAATAATGCTTCATTTTTTGTTTTGTAAAGATGTTTATGTTATAGATATACATATTCTACACATCATATCGAAAATTTAAAAGATTTCATAAAGGCGTTTTTTTAATAGCGCCCAGTTTATTGTCAAAAGTGACCAGAAAAGATATGCGTATTCTGAAACAGAATATGAATACAACAAGAATACCATGCAGCCTTTGGATTACAATGAAATAATCCACGTACAAAGCGCCTAAAATTCACCACGATGTGTCGGTCATCGGTGTTATTACATTATGTATTATATAATTAGTAAATTGCGACACAATTAAAACATTAGATGCAACTTCACAACTTTAAGAATGTTTGTCAAAGCAACTGAACCACCAGAATGCTGATGAGCAATCTCAGGGTACAACACGCATAATCAGCAATGTGCCACGTGAACCTCAAAAGCTTTAAAAATGCTGTGTCCTTTGCACGACGTCCAGAACAAAAGAACCACGAAATTCGCCCGGGACTCCAAAATGAGACCTCAGCTAGTCTTAGTCAAATTTTATATAACTCATTAATTTCTTGTTTAACCTTGATCGTCTAACGTGATGTTGTGTATAAAAGATATATTCATAATAGGCTTCTTGGTGTTAGAACGTGTAGAAAGGCACGTTGGATGTCGAACTAACAAGGAAGAAAACTGGCTAGTTACTGTAGTAGGTAAGATGGTTGAACCGCTCTAACTGTTTGCTTTACAACATCGATTCGTGAGAGTTTGGTCGTCGCAGTAGTTTGATAATTGATATGGATGTTTACAGCAAATGATCGATCACAATAATGTGTCCATGAAGACCTACTAGCCCCCAAAACACGCTGATTGTAATGATGATGTTGATGGCGAACCAGATATGTGGTGGTGTATCTTTTTCCCACATTCTTAGTTGATGAAACCAATTATCTCCCACCTGCTTAGATGAATAATGAAGTAGAAGGTAGTAAGACAGTGGAAAGACAAAAAATATTTACTAAAACATCAATCTCCATTGTTTTGTATGAACGAGACCTTAAAGAATTCAGATGCCATGTGTGTGTACATCGCTTTGAATGAATAACCCTTTGGCCTTAAGAGCTTTTGTAGCATCTATCTGGAATATTGATTCGTTATCGATTTTCCCCTACAAATCTATTTAATATATAAATGCTACGCACGCCGCTCGTTTTATGTTGTACACATTATATTGATGTCCCTGCTTTATGCCGCTAATATCGATTAGACTTGATGAAAGCCGAAGCTGAAGTACACAGCGACGCTATGTCACCGTAACTAGGAAGTGGTCGGGTCAACATCTCGTCATCTTCATTGTCCAGTGCTCTATGTGTACTTATCACTAAAAGCACTGTGACTGGCTGATCGGAAATTGTATTAAAGATTAAACGACGATCTTTACTGAAAGAGAGAAAGAGAGAAAAAAAGTCGGTTAAAAGTCTGAACAGTGCCGACTGAGGTCAGGGTTGTCAAATAGTAGAAGGTCATAGAATAGAGCAAATTATGCCCAAGAAACTGATACGGCTGAAAGCATTGACTGACTGGTTTGACGTTTAAATCCTATTTCACCAGGGCCCTGTTTCTCGAAATCTTAACTAAAGATAAAATCCAAATTTTAGTAGATACTTCAATTTTGATTGGCTAAGCACTAAAATCAATCTAATATTATCCAATCAAATAACTAAAAAGGAGCAATGGCGATACTAGATATAATGACACCAATGAAAACCTATTGATGTTGATGCCTCAGTTTTCAGCACGAAGGGGGGGGGGGGGGGGCTATATTGATGATATAGCAATGCCAAATCTACAGATGATAACAAATTCTGATGATGGTGGGGGGGGGGGACTAATAAAATCAAGATGATGGCCAACAGGAACGATGGTTGTGATACCGATTAAAAAACAAGACGATAGCTATGAAGACGCCGGTAATGAATACAATATTGGAAAACTAGATGATATATAGCGGTGCCTGAGTTTTTAGATGTGATGGAGACCTACAAAAGTTTGAAAATGATTTTAATTGATAGTAAAGACGCCTGTAAATGGATTTTTATTAGTTAAAGATTCCGGTGGTGGATTAATTTAGTTATTGGGCGTGTTTTGTAAAACAAAACTGTTTACCCGAACGTCTCCCCTAACCCACCAACCCCACTCCCCAAAACACCACGACGTCGGTGCTAATGAACAATCAGTGGGATAGTGGTAAGTGACGATGATAATCATGATGACGGCGACAACAGCGACGATGACACTAATGACAAAGCTGTTGTTGGCCAATGGTACAGATGTTGATGTTAGCAATACAAATGATAAGAACGGCCTTGAATCCACACAGCTTCGACTGATTATCTGTAAGACATTTCAGGCTTTAGATTATCAAAATGATTCTTAGCAGATCTAGACTCGACAGGTTCGAGGTCGTTACGTGGGCGTTTATATTATATCACCAGTGAGTCTGTGACATTTGTAATTGTATACCGGTACGTGGTGAATCTAGTCAATGTTTTTATACGATGATTTTTTCATCATAAACATTGACATCGATTGGGTGGAGAAAATAAAACGACCATAAGTTTCAACCCTGATATTTCAAACGGCTGCACTATAATCCACCGAAAATTCACACAATATCACTGTTTCCATTTTGTATAGATTTTCCGAAAATGCTTTAATCATTGAAACTGATAGTAACGTGCCAGGATTCCTGATGGGTGGGGGTAGTTGTTTAATTCATTGAAATATAACACTATCCATTTCTATTTGATATAGTAAAGTAGGGTGCGGTTGCGCAATCTCCCTTTTTACGCAATTGGCATTCTTCTTTAATGGGAAAATATTGCTTCGGCAATAAAGAAAATCATATATTCAAAATATTTCTTTATGGAAATTTTGTATTATCAGGATGATAATATTAAGAATCTCTCTGTGTGAATACCAGGATTACAACATTAAGTATCTTTCTGTACGAATATCAGGGTGATAAGATTAAGAATCTTTCTCTAGCAATACAAGGATTATAATATTAAGAATCTCTTGATATTCTAATAACAGGATTATAATATTAAGAATATCTCTGTATTAATACCGGGATTATAATTAAGAATCGTTCTCTATCAATGCCAGGATTATGATATAAAGAATTCTCTCTCTATTAATACTAGGATTATAATATTAAGAATCTCTCGATCAATACTAGGATTATAATAGTAAGATTCTTTCTCCATGGAACCAGGATTATAATAGTAAGAATGTATGCATTCCTTTTCTTTTACTGTATTTTCTAAATATAACAAAACTGTTAAATAAATGTAACAAATATACTAAACAGCAAATAAAAAACACCCAAAAACGTCAGTACGATTTCAAAATCAAATCAGAGAGACGCTTTAATCAAAACATTCTAGAAAACGACTTAATAAATGGATCAAAGCAATTTTTTGTGAACTGTATGTTGACACATTTGACACATTAGTGATTAATTCATCACAATTCAAAGACATTACGAGAAGGTTTAGAGTCTCTTCACTGTCTATACATCAGTATCTGGTGTGTCCACCGCGAGTGCCAATAACCGCAGCGCAGCGTTGGACATGGAGTGGACCAGAGGTTTGATGAACGCCATTGGCACCTGGAACCACACTTTCAGAAAAGCCAGGCGCAATCCATCGGCTGTGTTTGGTCTCGGTACGAAGTTATTAAGTCTCCTTTGAATTTCATCCCAAAGATGTTCAATCGGGTTTAAGTCCGGACTAAGGGCTGGTCAGTGCATAACGTTGACACTGTTCTGCTGTTGAAAGTCCCGAGTAACTCTGGCGGTGTGGGCACGGGCGTTATCATGCTGAAAAACGTTGTTTCGATAACGTGCAAAATGTGGTATGACGTGGGGTCTGAGAGCTTGATCAATGTAGCGCACTGCTGTGATGCCGCCTTCTCTCCCTGGACCAAAATTTTGGAATACCATATGACCCACTCTTTGGTTCAGGCCGATTCCACCCCAAACCATTATGCTTGGACCTCCCCATGAGTCTCGTTCCATGACACATTGGTCAGAATAACGCTGGCCACGTCGATGCCATATTCTGGTCCTGCCATCTGCAGTTGATACGCAATACCGACTCTCATCTGTGAACAGAACAGTTCTCCATTGCCTGTGTCGCCAGTTATGGTGTTGTTGGGCAAACTGTAGACGTTCACGTCGATGGCGAGGGGTGAGAATCGGTCCATGGTAAGGTCTACGGCAATGGATGTTCTCTCTGTTGAGACGTCGGCGCAGTGTATCGGTACTGATGGGTATTCCTTGTGTTGCTACTGTCTGACGTGCTGTCTCAGATGCCTGTGTGAAGGGATTCTGCACGTGCTGTCGCACAACATGGCAGTCTTGTCGCCGTGTGTTAACCCTTGGTCTACCAGTTCGGGGGCGAACATCCGTCGTGTTGGTGGCCCGAAAGCTTTGCTGAATTCTGTAGATGGTCCGAACATTGACCTGGAAGTGATTGGCAACGGCTTGGACAGTGTGGCCAGCGTCGAGTCTTAGAAGCGCCTGGTTTCTCTGAGCTGTCGTGAGTCGTGGCATGCTACTGAAGTTGTAGTGTGAATGATTCAGCCAGGTATGGGGGTGCATTTTATAGGGCTGGTCCCGGTGAACAGCAGGTGCAGCATGAGTTACATGAAAATCATGGAGAACACATTACCATCTCAGAAGTCAGGTTGCGTTTTTGAGAACATTTCCTGGGTTCAATTCTGTGTTTGGGAAGGAACCTTATTGCTCAGGTAAAGTTGGAGATGTGATCACAAATATACAATAAAAACATTTGGCAAGTTTTATGCAATGTGTCTATTCAGAGTAACATACCAACCCGACGTTTCTTTTGCTGCTTAGTTTATAACAAAAATATTAAGCGTTACCTTTTTCTCTAAATGTTTAATTATTTACGTATGTTCCTTCTGGCCAAGTTTAATGTACATGTATAGGTGTCTATTATTTTTCAAAACAAGAAACACCCGTCATCTAATGATATTATAAAGGACAGCTGTCTAGTCGTTCGGATCGGACGAAAAACCGAGGTCCCGTGTACACATTGGCGTGCACGTAAAAGATCCCTTGGCAGTTGGGATTCGATATAAGAGTAGGCCGTAGCGCCGCTGCCCGGGCAAAATTTCCCTCATAGCTCACTGTATGGCGTATGCCCGTAGGAGCAGATCAGTAGGACGTTAAACCCCATTTCATTTCATTTCATTTCTAATGAGATTATAGCCTGGTTTATACTATATTATATGAATAAATAGAACATCAAACAAGACCATTTCAGAAATAATTATAAATTTTATTTGATAACATCGTTGAATAATTGATTTTTATGCCTACATGAGGTTCACTTAATAAAAATAACTTATTCAAAGAGTACACGCAATTCTATTTGAGTATAGTTAAAGCACTTAAATTAAAACATGTATTCATTTACCCATATCGCTTGATATGTCAAGCTGTTGACTTCGACTATTAGATAGGCTCTATTTATTTTGAATTATGTAAACCGTGGGCTGATATCTAAATACAGTGTTACCGCCACTAGAGCAATAGGCCAGTAGGTCAGTATTTTAAACAGGAAACCATCCATGACTAAAAGCATTCTATTTTCAAATACGACATGTAAAAACCATTGAATAATTAACAGGGATGGTCGATACAATCAATTTCAACCACAAGTGGTAATGACTACAGTGTTTATTTTAAACATGAGTTTGATATTTTATTTATAAAATTTTTATTTGGTAATAACTGGTTTTGCACACACCTATTTCATCACGCGATATTTGAATAAAAAAAAAGTACGTGTTCTAAAATAAGAAGCACATTAGGTATCGATGTACTTATGCAATGAAATACATGAGTGCAAAGCCCGTTCAAGAAAGTCCCTTTTTGAAAATTAAACACATACCCTTTTAATAATTTAATGGAAACGTTAACTTATATAGAAGGCGGCATAGGGTAAACTATAGGTCACACTAACAGGCCTAGGGCGGTGTGGACACAACGTCAAGTTTGGCGTGAGGTATGGGGCGTTTAATAAACCTATTGTTTAGTGGTATCATCATGTCAGAAACAATACAGAGAATTTAGTGTCCAATCAACCCGAACTAGTTCATTTCGGGACTAATATCTCGTATATTTTTATTGTCTGTAGGGGTCTTTAACAGTGAGCTGAAGCCAGAGAAAATCCACTAGGTTAGGCACACGTTATGCGGAAAAAAGTAAACATCAGTAACCAATTGCATCTTAAAGGGTTTATATCAAAAATACCAAAGCAATAGACTAGCAGAGTTTTGCACACCGACTTCACAAAACACAGATCCTATTTCATTTCGTTTTTTTATAGTTCAAAATTTTGTTTTACTTGTCTTTAGTACACTATAATCTGGAAGAGTTGTTATATAACCCGCATTCTGGTTGATGTGAGGGATTAGACAATGAAACGGTCTGTTGCAGCGAGTTCTTGGCGTGCGATGCACGGAACTGTGGGTATCCTACTCGAAACACTGATTGTTTAATCAAATGCCTGACACCATAAGGTCAAAAGCTATTGTATGACACCTGACACGACCTCCCACTACAACTGGTCAGATCTTCATGTAGTAGAGGCCATCGAAAGTATAAAACAAACGAAACGAAACATAGATCTGTTCTTTAATCAGATTTCAAGAACATGCATAGTTAAATAATAGACTACCACAATTATCATAGCAATATCTTTAAGTTTAAAATCATTTATTTAAATGAAGCTCTAAAGCATTTATATCTGTGTGGCATAACTTATTTGCTAGCTACACTCTATTGATTTTAAGATCTGAATCTTTTCAATGCCATTCAAAGAACAATCAGTCTATCGTGTCCGTAGACTATTAAAATTGAAAGGTTATAATAAACGTGATTGGTGGCGGTGCCAGATAAAAAAAACCCTATTTATTTTTAAACATTCGGAATTACTTCTTTAATAAATTGTTTCATTGACATTTAGTAATTGAACTGGAATATACGGGTCACAATTATGTGGAATACAATTACGACGTTTCGACTAGATTTCTCTAATCATTATCAAGCAATGATAAAATATGAAATTATTGTTGTTGTTGTTTATTACAGATTTAACGTCCAATACAATAAATATGATATTATGGACAGGTTGATTTAATTAAATTATTTACACTTGAAATTGTTAAAAACACAAAATAAAAAAGTCCTCGGATATCAAACGTTTCTTAAAACACATATGAAAATATAGCAAAACAATATATACATGTACACAGCAATACTTGGTTAATGCTGACCAACCCGAGACACTCGTCTAATTAGCTTAAAGTGAACCTATAAAGGTTTAATGCTAATAACAACATTCAATACGACATATACATCGCCAATTTATCTGAAATTAACACAAATTGATTAATGTATAGCTTGTTGTGGAGTATTTACAATGAATTGATCAGGTTTTGATAACCACACCATGAAACACGAAAAATGTTGATATATGCATGTTGATGTAAGTGATTGCACTTAAATACCAAAAAAACCTTAGAACAATGACACTTCCATTAAACATCTTTTCTCTTGCAATTCATTGCACGCAATGACATGATAAATATCAAAAAACCCTTAAAACAATGACACTTCAATTAAACATTTTTTCTCTTCCAATTCATTGCACGCAATGACGACATGATTAACGGTCAAAATTTGGCCGCATTCACACTTCACTGATTAATATTTAAGTTCTCGGTAATCAAATCCTTAGTTCTCAGCCTTTAGAGCGGAAGCCCAGGGGGTTAACCTAGCTGAAAAGTGTACCAATTTTCTCCTATATCATATCAATGCATGTATATCTGGTATCATCAGAATGTAAGTCTGCCAGGTTTCTGGTGGTTGATGTGGTATTCCACGCCCAAAATGAAATGCACCCCCCCCCCCCAACTAGGCTAGATTAGCTCAAAAGTGTAAAACATGAAAATCGTACAGCAGTGTACCGTACATCTTCAGGTTTTACAAAAACACTCTGACAGACATTTCTAGTGGTGGGTTACCCCTGACAGAGCTATGTAATTGCCAGACATTTGTAGTGGTGGAGTATCCCTGACAAGAGTTACCTATTTTCCAGACCACTGCTAGCTAGCTTAGCTGAAATCTGTACCACCTAAAATAGCTTTGGAGTTGTTCATTACCACGACGGGAATCATGAATGACCACTGCCAGACAATTTGTGAGGAGGGTAACCCCTAACAGACACGTCCAAAAATGCCACGCCCCCATCTATGATAGATTAGCCGACACACACACATTATTTAGGGATTAAATAAATCCACCCAGAAGTTTGGGAGAACATGTCCCGAGTCCCTGTTTAATTTTGGTTTATGTTTTTGAATTTCTAGCGCTTCTCGTAGAATTCTGTTTTTCCATGTTGATAGTATTTCTGTATTCTCCCGTTTGATTTTATGCTGTGGGTTTTGGTAGGTGTCTTCTGCTATTGCTGATTTGTTATTTTCTTGTTTTGTAAGTAACTGCTGTGTGATGCTCTTTTGTTCTCACTGAAATCTTCGGGTTGTTTCGCCAATACACGCTTCATTACACTCACAATTTATCTTGTATTTTACACACTTTGGATCTTCTCTTGATTTTTGTATCCTACCATCAGCTTTTAACGTGGTTTTGAGTGTGGGTCCGCTACTGAACACTACATCTGCGCCGATTTGCTCTGTTAAAATCCTTTTAAATTGGTGCTAGCCGGTCCAATAAATGGGATGGTGATAAATACCGGGCGATTTCTTGTAACGGCATCGGGTGATTTTTTTTCATGGTTGTTTTAACTGTGTTGAAAGGGTAGTTGTGATATAATGTGAAGACGTGGTTGATGTGCTGTAATTCATCGTCCAGTAGATCCTCTTCACATACTAATGTTGCGCGTCTCGTTAAGATACTTATTATAACTGTTTTGACTTTGGTTGGATGGTTTGAACTATTATGTATGTATTGGTCCGTGTGGGTTGGCTTGCGGTTAACAGTGTTTTTTTTAGGTTATCTGCGGAGTTGATGACTGACACATTTAGGAAAGGTAATTGGTTGTCTTTTCTATTCTAAAGTTAATTTCATTCGAGGGTGGATACCGTCGAGGTGTTCAAGAAGGTGTTTTGGATTCTGACCTGTTCCAAAATGTCAAATACATCATCAACTTTAATTCTAATCCATGTTCTTGGTCGGATATGCGTAGAATTCGAAGGAATTATTAGTGAGCAGAAATTCGCCCAAGTATCTGTTATCACCCGTCACTTCAGTCAGTTATATAGAAGGATAACTCGTGTTTTCCTTTTGTGTTCGTCACTTCCGATTGTTGAAACATCGATTACTCATCTATCGTAGCAATGAACTCTGTGATAAAATAACATCTGGAACGTGTTTAACCAGTTCTATCACATGTGATAATGACTGGCACCAATATTGTCCTTTAAGATTTTCCAGCGTGGTTTAATCATGTCAGTGGTCAAGGACGGATGGTTCGAAAAACCGAGGTCTCGTGTACACATTGGCGTGTATGTAAAATAACACCAGACCACTGGCCGCTGCGTGGGCAAAATTTTCCCAATACCACACTGTGTGGCGTACAGTACAGTCGGTGCAGTAAAGTTGGACATTAAATCTCATTTCATTGCTACATTTTTAAAAAAAACCAACTGATCATTAATATTCATTTCTTAGACATTGATATGAACATGTCTTTCAACCATTAGGAAGTAGTTGTTTTATTGTTTACAATAATTGCTCCAACCTTTATGCACTGAGAAACATATAAAACTCGGTAGACCCAATAATATGCCGTTAAAACAAATAATATGGCTATTGCGTAATGCCTTAAAATGGCGAATTCTCGAAGTATACTTTGTGTTTTCGACTAAAATCGTTGAAGCAGGAATGCAAACAGCTTTGGGTCTGTTCTCATGAGGAGCTAATTGTAGAAAGACATCGTTAGTTTCGTAAGACACATCACCATCACCATTGTCATCACCATTCTGTATGATCTTGTGTACTTACGTACCACATGGTTTCCGGTCAAATGCATGCATAATAAAACAATAAACTTAACGAAAGGGAAAAACAAAACGCAATGTAATTGAATTTTAGTGTTATTCCCCTATAAGGCATCACATGTTTTATTATACGACCTGCAGGACTATGTGTTTCTGAACATTAAAAAGATATTAGGCTCATCTATTGTCGCGCCATAGATCAGTATCTGGGTGTTGAAGACTAGAAACAAGGCAGCTCCAACGTCGTCGGTCTGGTAAGGCCTCAAACCATTATTATATACGAAGTCTTTAACGTATGGGTGTATGTATTACCATCAAAATAATCATAAGGTATAGCAATACCAAAGGCAAGGTTAGTTGTGTGACATCCTAAAATGAGAATGGTATCAGGTTTATAGACTTAATAAGCATATCCGTTTTCGTGCACGACACCCTTTACTCCTTATTATTTACAAATAAAGGACATGAGCAATAGTGTCCCACGAGGGAAATTTTGTTCGGATAGCGGCGCTGTGGGCTACTCTTATTTCGAATTCCAACTGCCAAAGGTTCTTTTAAGTGCACGTGACCTCGGTTTTTTGTCCCGTCCGAAAGACTAGACACTGTTCCACTGACAAGAGGAATCCACGCTGGGAAATCCCGGGGAACTTTCTCAGCCAACACCAGTCCTGGATCATCAGCTAGCGCCTTACTCGGCGAGCCACCGGGGGCTTCCTCAGTTGCAATACTGTAGAGTCGACTTTGTCTCCACTATATTGCTACATTCATTGATGCTTTGCTCAACTAAAATAGACTTAAACGAAAAAATTTCAACACATATGGTCATAATTTGTATTGAAATATATGCATTTTATCATAAACAATGAAGTGTGAGTCAATAGTCAACGAACAGTGTATCGTTTGAGGTAATGCGTTTTACATTTTCGAAGCGACTTTTTGTATGTGCATATTAATGGTCATGTCGTTACCTATATAAAATCTGGACTAACCGTTGGATTTTTCATCTTCATTGAATTATGCCGTAAGGTTTCTCTTTTAATTCAATGTGGATTAGTTAACAGTTAATTATATACACAGTAACATATACTTATGGAAAAACAGCTACTTATTTATTTGGGCGACATGCTTAAAGGAAGGCTTTAGAACCATCCTCTACTGTTGGGAGTCAAATATGGAAGTTATCAATAGGAGTTCCTTTGATAGCTAACAACTGGATCAATGGTTTGGACATGGCCTTCAGAAACCGAGAAGAAATTACTGGGTAGATGACCTCTGGACGACGATCAAACATGCAAAAATACATGTTCAGTGGATTTTTATTTCTCAAAATCATTCTTATATCACTGGCCCGGCTTAATATGCTGTCTACAGTACATCAATATCACCTGTCAGAACACGTGGCTTGAACAGCTCGCCAGCTTGTAAGTCAATAGAAACCTCCGTGTGATCGACCATTGACCCAATAATATCATGTCCTTGAAATTTCTTTGATTTTCCATTAATTTTTTTTACTTGATTCTCATCCTTCAGCTTCGTCTACTACAGTCCGTGGGAGGTGATAATTAAATGCATCCGGGTAGAGAGAGCAGTCTCCGTCCGATCGATCGAACTCCGCGTTTTATTGATGGCAGACAGAGCAAGACCACTCCACTCGGCGTGGCCTTTCATCGTGCGAAGTACATTCAATGGTGAAATTACCGTTGACCTTCCTTTACCCAGCCAAATGCCCCTGACCTCAATTCCTTAACATTCTTATCTCTGTCTCACTGTGTCAGTAGGTCAAATTATGGCCACTACGATTAAGTGCAGTCGCCAGAATCAGGTTAATTCGTTCATCCAAACCTTGTATAGGACACCGACTGTCTCTATGTCTGCCTGGTGAAGGCGAGACTTAACTAACAGCTCTGCCACTGTATCCATGTGTTGTAAATTAAAGGTACACGTATTTGTAATTATTAGAGCATATACATAAGCTTTTTGATCAATAGGTGTGTTAAGAAGTCTTATACAATTCTGCTCGTACGTTTTTTAAAAGTATGTTTTCATTATATAAGCAAATTTTAATATAAATAGATATGACTTTCACGCGTATTTGAAATCCCCATATAGTGTAATGTCTAAAGAGAGAGAGAGAGAGAGAGAGAGAAAGAGAGAGAGAGAGAGAGAGAGAGTATTAATTGCCTGTTACAGTTTATTTCTGATATTTTGTTTTTTCGGGCCAATTAGACTATAGAGCCGTTTAGCATTCCTAAAAAGAATCAAATTTTAACAGCAACAGTAAAATTTATCATTGACTTGCCCCACTCCCTCTTGCTATTCAATATCAAAACAATTCTAGTGGCCATAGGCGTACAAACCCGATCAACTTTGGGAGCGGGTGGGTGGAGGGAGGGCAGAAATTGAGGTTTCTTCTGCAGAATATAGACTAATTTATTGGCTTTGGAACCTAAATCCCACGCGAATTCCATATGTGGTGGGACTGGAAGCAGAAACGAAAATGGACGAAAATTCCCGCTTAGATTCCTCGGAGCCGGTCACCAGTTCGGGGGATGTTTCTGAAAATCAGACGCGTTTTCCTGCTATTTCCGTCCGCGAATACCGCACATGAAAATGGTCCAATGTAGCCCATGTGAATTAAAATCAATCAGATTGTTGTCGTTGCATTCACATAACCCGAAATTTTACTGCTGAACAAATGATAATGAAATGAAATGGGGTTTAACGTCCTACTGTTTTGCTCCTAAACTGGGCTAATGAAGACGGGCATACGCCATATCGAATTCCAACTGCCAAGGGATCATTTACGTTCACGCCAATTTGTTCAAGAGACCTCGGTTTTTCGTCCCATCCGAACGACTAGACAGCTGTCCTTGTCAGGCCCTCCGTCCTGCATCAATGACAAGGGGAAACCACGCCGCCCTCCAGGCTAGCGAGCCAGCGTCTTACCCACTTAGCCACGTGATCCCCTACAAATGATAATGCCCGAAAAACATTTCGCGCTAGTGGCGCTAGACAATGGTAATACATTGATTTTAAATATTTTATTCAATAATCAATTAGATAAATTTAGATTCCAGAAAAATCTATGACAAAATTAATGATCGATGCCCGAAAAATGTTGTACAATGCAGAATGGCTTCAGACCAAAAAGTAATGGGATTTCGTACAATTTATTTTGCTTACTAGAAGACAAAAAGGTTTTTTTTTTCAATTTATCCGTCTGCCCGAAAAATCTTATTTACCAGATATTTCGTCCTAATCCTATACCTCTTTCTGTCAGAGGTGATAGGGCGCCATTGCATTTGTCTTGGTTGAAACCGTACGTAACTAACGTTCGAAAAGTAAATGTGATTGAAACTTTGATAAAGACCAGCGACGATGCGTACTAGACACGTGATCGTATCATGGGGAATCATACCTGGGTGTCGGTTAAGTTGACTCAGTACCCGGTTTGCCTCGGTACCTTATTGTATATAGCTAGAAAAAAAAAAAAAAAAAAAAAAAAAAACGACCGTACACTTGAAATTGTTGGATATACAACGTTAATCATATACATTTATATCATACAATACAGGTTGATCTATTTGTAATACTAATTATAAGTACAGAAAAACAAATACGTAGATAAATGAGAAATAGAAATACCACATCATAATACTTATAATAAAAAGTGTTTTATAAAGACATTGGCAACGCATGAAGCCAATATTACCGGTTGTTATTAAATAGATTCCTTATGAAAACGAGGAAACCAGATAAATGCATATATGATACATTTCTGTCGAGTCTCCTGTATCATGGACCAGACCAAACCGCGCCACCAGTTTTATATTCGGTTTACACAGTCGACTTTTTTTATATATAAAACTGTGTATGCTTCACAACGACTGGTGAAGTCTTGTCAGGAAAGTACAAGCTAGATCATTTGGGGACTAACACATGGTTCCATATCAATTCAATAAATCGCTTGCGGATATGGAGATTTGGCAGTTGGACAGGCGACCCTACTCCGTGCAACCTACAGGAGCTGGGAATCTAACCCACACCATGCTTGACTCAATGACAGACATTATCATCTAAAGCGCACTCATAAGACTACTTCGCCGCCCAACCCAGGATGTTGTCGAAACGTCGTGTTTATATAATAGTGAATGTTATCCATAGAACTGTGTTGTTATATTTTCATCAAACAGTTGGAAATATGACAGTATCCCAGATTACATTTCGAATGAAATTGTTCACGTGTAAAACAACTATCACCGCCCCACAATTGGAAAATCGGACAGTTTCGAAATCGTAACGATTTGCGGACAGAAACCTCGAAAGTTTAAACGTTGTGTAGACAAATGTCATTATAAAGTATCTACAGCAATGTTTCTTAACCTTTTTTTCCCATGATATCACCAAGATATGAGAAAGTTCATATATCATTAATTATAAATATATTGAAAAACAGTTTTGATTAAAACTTTATTAGAAGTTTTATTCATTTGTTACTTAAACAGGCATTACGCAAGAGCTAAATCTGCCTATTGCAGGTCTTTCTTTTGGCCTGAATTGTTATATAAATTATTAATTAGACATTAATTTACTTACCAAGACCATATTCAACTCTTGATGCCATTGGATGGCTTCAATATAACTAGATTTAAATACACCGTAAAAATGGATAATCGAGACTTTGTTATCGTAACAACTGTAGTAATGACAATCGAGGCTAGGCTATAATTGTATCGCCAATACCTAGACCCAGAGTAAATTAATTTGACTGAAATATTCAGCATATTCTCGTTTCATTGTGTATTTGTTAACTATTATAGCGTTTTATCTAATCTTACCTAATGCCACTTTAACTCAGTGGGAGCCCCTGCATTACTGATGCTTGTATATTTGTATGTTATTTCTATACAAAATCTATCTACGCTCCATTCCCCTACCAATACATTGCCACGCTCCATCTATGTTTATAATCACGCCGCCGATGTTTTGAACAACGATTTGGAAGTATAAAAAACGATTACAATTCAATGTGATGTAATATTTCCCGATATGTCCTTCGCCATGTTGAAACTTTGACAGCCCTAGGCACTAGCTAGGTCAGTTTGACATTTCGAAAGAAATTTATTTCCCCGACAGAAAGAGTCATAACATAGCCGATCTCCTAATTTATTTCGATTAATCAGGATGCATTACATTTCTAACTAATGAATTGTAAAATTTATTTTGTCTGAATCTGCTTCGTATTCACCAAGAACAATGCAATCTTTTATAAAGGTGTTAGGGGAAAGTGAGACGAATGAGACGAATGCTTAATGTTTTGATGGATACGGGTGACCCAGTGATAAAAGTACGAAACTTTCATATTACTATGAATATGTCAACAATTATAGATAGAGGTTTGGTGGTTCATTTTGTACATGCAGTTGTGTGAAATGGCCCACCCGTTGGGGTAAAATGGTCAGGTTAATTTCAGCATGACAATAAACGAGAATCTCTCTATTCAAAAGTCCAAAGTCCTACAAGCTGTTTGGCGTGTTACATGACTGCATCCATGCTTGTTCACTTATAAGTAGAAAAATAACTAGACTGTTCCTGTCTTCCTCTTTCAGGCTTTACCGGTACTAAAAACAAGTCAACTAGTTGGTAAAAATAAAAGAACAAAACAAGTGTTTAAATTGACTTTAACATTATGCAAGAGCTAAATCTGCCTATTGCAGGTCTTTCTTTATTAGGCCTGAAATGTTTTCTAAATTATTAATTAGACATTAATTAAACATACATTATGCAAGAGCTAAATCTGCCTATTTCAGGTCTTTCTTTAGGCCTGAAATGTTATCTAAAGTATTAATTAGACATTAATTAAACTATTCATGCCATAATCAGCTCTAGATGGCAGCGCTAGCCTGCGATCTTAAGTGGATTGTAAGCCGATTTACTGCATAACTGGGAATTTCAGTCGCTTAGTTCTCGGTTCATAGTGGATCAATTTGAATGAAATTTTCACCAAATTGCCTTTACATTATCTAGTTTTTAACTATTATAGTGAGAACTGCCAACTCGTTACCGAATCTCCCATAATGTATCTTTAACTGACTCAGGTCATAATCAACTCTCGATGGCATCGGATTTCTCCGATATTAAATAGATTAGAACGGTTCAGATATATTTTGATTTACTCTATCTTAGCTTCGAACAGCGTCAGTACGGTGGTTGAAATTATTGCGTACGTCTTGGCAAACCTTCAAAGGCTAATATCTTCGCTCGTAATAGAGTAATTTGAATGAAATTTTCAAATTATTCATTTTACATGATCTATTTTCGAATTATTATAGCAAGAATGGCTAGCTCTTTATCTAAATCTTACATAATGTATTTTTAATGTACTAATGATAAAATCATTCACGAGCTTACAAAGGTGGCATGTGAAGAAGTCGACACCCCCGGCAACTCAAGCACGGCCACCATGCGCCCATCGACGACGTGTACAGTGCCCCAAATCTAATCAGCTCTGAAAGTAAGTTCTCGTTACAAGGGCGAGTGTAATGAGACCTACGTTCAGAGCTGAACTACACCGAACCCACCCTTCACCCGTTGTTTTAGCTGTAGATAACCGCAACAGTATAAACATTCTCTTCCTCGGATTCACTTGAACGACACTACGATTGCTCAAGCACAATAGCAGTAGCGGATCTAGACGCTGTGAGTGTGTGAGTGTGTGTGTGGGGGGGAACATCTAGGACGAAATGCACAATCCCATTCCATATACTGCCTATAAACTATAACATTTTACATAGATATAGCTTGTTCGCCGTTCGTTATTTCGCCGGAAAGCAGTTGACATAAAGTTCATATGATTATTATTGATTTTGCTATTAAATTTTTGTGAACAATAGGGGCAGTGGCTATAACACTGAGCAACCTGAAGCAGGGGCGGATCCAGGAATTTTTGCAGGAGGGGCCGGGTTTGCCAGCTGAGGCAATGTATCTCCCCCCCCCCCCTCGCGCATATGGTCTCTATCATCATTTTGGCGTATACCGGTACATACACATTGAGCTTTTTAAACAGAAAAATTCAAAACCTCGTTTGGCGTCAATTTTTGTTATGAATTAATACAATTACATTGTGATTCAATTTCATGGATGCAAAGCATTAATTGTGATATCACATATTGACATAATGTCTATAGGCCTATCATTAGGCTATCTCGTGCTTTGAGTGCCCATCCTGTCCCACATCTGACGATAAAGGATAAAGTACACGGCCGAGAAACTTTTCTCATAAAAAGTGTTGATGGATCCGCCCCTGTGAAGAGTCGGGGAGGGGGTCTCCCTGTGAGAAAATTATGAAAAATTAATGAGTCAATAACCTGACATTTTTGAGGTCATTGCTGGGAGATCAGCCGGTCAATTCCGCCTAAGTCTATTTAAGTGTTTTGTAAGAGTTGACAGAACATTTGTAGGCCTACAGTCTGAGTATGGCTGAGTATAAGATTTATAAAATAACAATCGGAATTTACATGGAAGGATGGTTGAGGGGTCCATTTTATCTGAGGGGCCCATTTTGTACCACTTTCCCCTACACCATTAATAAAAAAAATAATAGCCTAGATTAATCTTTTGGTGCTCTTGTCGAGCCTGTCCAACCTCGTGAGTTTTCTCCTAGTACTCCGGTTTCCTCCAACTGCTAAAGACCCCAACGCTCAAGGCAATGATTGAAATAGAATTGAAATCAAATTATTATGTTAGTCCAGAAATGACCTCGTTTGTGTTGAGTGGATACCAAACCCTATTTTCTCTCTTTCTCGCCGACGCTTACAATAGGTGTACTGATCGAAGGGAAACAACTCCTTTTTATGCTTGGAGTTGTGCCCCTTTGAAGCTTCCGGTGCCACGTAAGAAGCCATATTGGTTGTAAAGCTAATAGCGACTGCTTTAGCAACAAGAATTACACCAAGTTTCCTAGATATGGGAGGATCAGTCAGCACCGAAATACCTGGGGGTGGTACGGAGGGATACCATGTGCTACGCGTAAGTATTTTAAACATATTGTGTTGATATGTTTACGCCCAGTTTTATTATTGAACGAATGTGAATTGCCTACTTTAGACTTAGACTCATCATTCGTTTTTATCAGAAAATTGTTGTTTTGTAAAACATGAAAACGAACAAATTAAAATTATTAACATCACCGAACGCAGCAATCAGTACGGAAAGGATTTGCTAAATTTACATTGGGATTATGGATAAAAATGCATTATTAATTTATATATTGTTTGTATATGTTGATGGATCTCGCTCAAACGAGGCATGACCACCATTCAATCACGATCACCGTACATGTACGTCAACACCCTCTCCCTTCCACGTCTACAACATTGAACCAAGGCACATGCCTTAACATATGTATTAAAAATGTAATATCCATCCATGTTCACATTACACATAAAGTTTTTCGAACAGCAATTATTAGTCTGTCATACTCATGGGCATTGCTGTGGCTGTGCAATGATTGTTATGATGCCTTGATATGACATATGACGTCATGCTACAAGTACAATTAAATGAAATGGTGTTTAACATCCTAATGTTCTGCTCCGACTGGGGTAATGAAGACGGGCATACACCATAAAGTGCACCTACTCTTATATCGAAGTCCAACTGCCAAGGGATCTTTTACATGCACGTCAATGTATACACGGGACCTTGACTAGACAGCTGTCCTTGTCTGTCCCTCCGACCTGCACCACTGACGAGGGTAAACCACTTCGGAAAATCCTGATGAACTTTCTCGGCCAATGCAGGGATCAAACATCCGACCTCCAGGCTAGCGAGCCAGATTCTTACCCACTTAGCCACCATGGCTCCACAAGTACAACAATGTACAGTGAGGTTTATTAGCAGCTTTGTTCATAAAGTCATATCAATCATGATCATACATTCACATTTTAAAATACGAAATATAGCTGAAAGTCCTCCAAATATTAGATGCTCAAAGAACTTCGTCTTGTTAACTATCTGTAATAAAATCTTATTATTACCTACACCATAATCTGTCAAAGATCTTAGTTACTTACACCTCCAAAATTTTATTTTTGTCTATAAATAATGACTTGATTTACAATTATTTTAAAGAAACTTAGTCTTGAGTGTATGAGCTTATTGTACCAGGTTGTGTAGGCCTACATTTTCATGGTAGGCTCAATATATAAGACAAGTTACATGTATGTCTCGACCCCACGACTTACCATCATTATCCAATTTTCCACCCATGCCTCCTCACAAGCTGTATCTAATGACATTATGCGCTGATCAGCATAACATTTCACAATTTAATCCATTCAAAGTTAATAGTGCATTGTGTTCTACATTTAAAAACTGTCCAAAACTGTTTTTAAGATGCTATTTTAGTGAGCATACTTTTTTTGTTTTTGTCTGCCATGAAGTTTTACTTCTTTTTCTTTTGATTAATTTTAGGTACAAGATGCATCCCCAGGTCACATTGCTGGATTAGAAGCTTTCTTTGACTTTATTATTGCTATTGGTAACACAAGGCTTGTAAGTTTATTTTTGTAATGTTTTTATTTCTAAAAAAAAAACCAAATGGATAGAAATAATACTTTATACGTTATGGTACACCTATAGTTGAATCACTTGGAGCAAAGCGAAAAAAGATGACTTTCACAGAACAAAATGAAAAGTATATTCAAGGCCATGTGTTCCAGATGGTACAGTTGCCTGTGTTATCACTATTGTGAAAGCAGACATTAAATACCGGCCAGCAATAGTAATAAGCTTTAACAAATATTATGATTAACTTTCAAGATGAATAATTGTTTACAATCAAATTTGAGTATTAACATATTTATTAATCAGCAGATTATCTAGTCAAACAGGACATATTCATTATGTCCTATGTCAATGCAGACAAATAGGATGTTAGACTCCATTTCATTTTATTTCACCTATTTTAATAGATAAACTTATTAAATTTATAACCTTTTCTCTAGTCAAATTTATTACACTGACTACCATCATAAAAACAGTGCTCCCCTCTCATGAAAAATAATTTCAAATTTTACAAAATGTTAAGGTTTAGAGTATGTAACATGTAAATAGGTTAGAAATAATATTCAAGTGTTTCCACAATATTGCAATTTATTATAATTGTTAATGGCCATTGTTATTCTGACACTGCCACATAATAATTTGACAGTTTTATAGTGCAACTGTCTTAATGTCGACAGCTTGCATGTACATGCAGTTAGCTATAGTATTGGCTTAAAGTTAGCTTGAATATTTTCTGCAGTTTAAGCTGTGCTTTAAATTAACCATGGCAAGTGGCAAACCATGCTAGAAGGCTTAATAAAACTGCCATATCAAATCCTCTCTTTTCTAACACTATTAATTCCAATCTGTTTCACAGAGTATTACGAAAGTCTTCTAATATCTCTGTAAAAGATGACTACCTTCAACACGTGACTTTTCATCACACGGCGTTAAATCATTAGCTCAATGGCGCATGCATTGTGTACATGAGACCGTGCTGGTTCGGGCGGAATGGAGCCTTTTACTCATTTTAATACCCATTTACACTAAATACATGTAGGAGATAATTTTTACCTACAAATACGTCAAACGTCTTTATTTATTTTTCTAATACATAAGAAAAATGTTTTAGAATATTATTTGTCGGAGGAAAAAAGTGAATATTTGTGGCTCATTAAGTCGCATCGATGTCATCCTTATCAGTGATTGTCGTGGCCTAGCAAATATTCACTGCTGATCAGTGTGTATTTATTCAATAAATATTTACATATTATAGAAGTACAATATATAATTATGGAATTTGAGAACAAGTCAGAGCTTATATAAATTCATCAAATACTTTAAGGAAAAGGTGTTCCAGTGATCTGACACATGCTTTGTCGATTTAAGAATCTATTATCTATGCAAATTCATGGTTTCAATCCCAGGGTTGTATGTGACAAGAAATAGAGTTTACCCTGGTTAATGTCATATTACACAAACTTTACAATACACACATTATGACAAATATTTTCATTAAGAGGACAATAGTTTTCATTATCAAAGCAGATTTGCCGAAGAAATTGTGTTCATGTAAATTTAGCTTGAGTGGGTATCCATGAGATTACAGTACATAAACTCTATCCACTTATAGTCATGTTAAGAGGTTATACTTTTGATTGACAGATAGAGTTTGAATTGTATTAATATTAGTGCATTTTCATCACAAAACCCCCTACGTGTGAGTAGTTACATGCAAATAAGCAAAAGTCTTGTATGACTTCAGAATCTTTAATTTACTTATGACTATATTACATCCTTGTATTTATTTCTTTTAATATTGACAGAGCCAAGATAATGACACATTAAAAGAGTTGTTGAAAGCTAACATAGAGAAACCAGTAAAGATGGCTGTTTACAGTAGTAAAACACAAGATGTAAGGGAGGTAACCATTACACCAAGTCATAATTGGGGTGGACAAGGATTACTGGGTGTTAGTATAAGGTGAGTATTGCTGTTTTCTTATGCACACTGTATTAAAATAATGGTCCGTGCTATTACATGTAAATAATGTAAAATAATTAGTTGCTTAACGAAGGAATAACTTTGAATATAATTCCCAAGTTTTATTCTTGGTTCATTCGAACCAGTTTATATTTCAATATGTCTGAGAAATACTAGACAATACACTGCACGCACTGCTTTTTTTCCCACATGGTGATAAAAATATTAAAATTGTGGCAAGGTAACAACGTTATTAAAAATATAATGAAATAGAAGGTGTCTATTGATTGGACAATTTTAAAAATAATACCTTATAAAGTAGAATTGGTTAATTTAACTGTAATATAGAAGTAGAATTTTCATGAGCATTTAATATGTTGGAAGAAAGATTCTATTTTGATGGGATTTTCTAGCCTTTATGAGTCTATTTTAAACAGTGGTTATTATCTAGCACTATTTTGTTTTGCCTTATTCCATATGTAGGGTGACAGAAAAAATTATCAACTTGAAAAAACTGTTAAGTGGGGCAAACCAAAAATAATACTCAATATAGGTTACATGTACTTAATTGATCTGTTTTGATTTACTTCAGATTCTGTTCATTTGAGGGTGCTAATGAAAATGTTTGGCATATATTGGTAAGTGATTGTCATTTCATCCTTTCTGTATTGTTCACCCTTTTTATGCCAGTATTCTGATTCTGTGATAATTTTGTGTTTTTTTGTTATAAACAATATTCTATTCTCAGAAAACAATTAAGGAAAAGACTAGGCGTTTGCTACCTTTCTCCTAAATCTGTGATCCTTAAATCCACAAAAAATCTTGTTGCTATGCAATTAAAAGTGTATGTGTATTATATTGTCACCCTGTCTGTCAACATATTTCTTGCTAGTGTGATCAACAGTTATCCGAAGAATTTCAAATCTGGCTGTGTGGCATAATTCCATGTGCTCTGCGTGGCTATCTTCTTTTCCTTCTTATTGAAAGGGATAAAATAAACCAAAATACATTATTTCATGCATGCAAGCAAAAATATGATGTAACAGAGAAAGAAAGACACCATGCTATTATTGTTCTTACAAACTATAATTTATTTTATTACAGGACATTGAGCCAAATTCTCCAGCTGATTTAGCAGGTTTAAAATCAAACAGTGATTATGTTATTGGTGCCGATTCAGTGCTACATGAGGTAGGAATAATTAAAAAAAAACAGCTGGCATAGTTCTGGAGCACACACAAAACCTAAATATTGGTATGAAAATTAGGCTAAATCAGGGGAAGATGCTATGGTTTTGCTGTGTGTTCTATGTCGTCTCTACAAGGAAGAATCCTGTCAATTTTCAAAATTTTTGGACAGTAAATTTCAAATCTGTTATCTTCCTACTCACATTTCTACTTTTATATTAGGTTGTGATTGTGATGCAGGATAAGTTCTCAAGGATTTTTTTTTTAAACTTGTGGGGGGGGGGGGGGGGATGGTTCATTTTGACCCCAAACTCCAAACAAATATAAAGGGCCTCTTGAAGATATCAGCTTATATAATGGATATATCTTATGAAATGGTTAATGACAGGAAGAAACTTAGAGTGCTATAATTGTGAGAGTGTGAGAGTGCTATAATTGTGAGATTGTGTCAGTGTGAGATGCTCTATTGATAATTATTTATTTGTTACAGTCTGAAGATCTATTTACATTGATAGAATCACACGAAGGGAAACCTTTAAAACTATATGTTTATAACAGTGATACTGATAGCTGTAGAGAGATAACAATAACACCTAATGGTGCTTGGGGAGGTCAAGGAAGGTTAGTATACATGTATATATGTTTTGTAGCATATCGTGTTCTGAATACCAAAAAGTAGGTACACCTTGCTATTTTTATACACCTATACAAGCGCTGAAATAAGTGTCCGGACACAGACAATGTCCGGGCGAATTGACCCCTTTTGACAGGCCAAATTGCCTTTCGTCCGGACATAATTTTCCGACCGTGTTTTTGTAAAACATTAAGTCAAAAATATTCAAGTCGATCGCTATTTATTATTAGACTCGAAAGTCCAGGACCAAAAATATCAATGACCCGAGTCATAGTGAAAATGTTACTATTTATATCTCGGCCGCTTGCAGATAAAATCTTCAATAATTTTTAGAATCGACTATTTTACGCTGGTTATATCAACGACCTGAGTCATAGTAAAAATATTACTATTTATACATGTATCTCTCTCCGCCGCGTGAAGATAAAATAATGAATAATATTGAGAATCGGCTCTTTTACACTGGTTATTCGAGTCTCGTAGCTAGCTTTGCATTACTTTCGTACTTTCGTATATGATTAGCTCTAAATCACACCTAACATGACATGTAATTATATAAATTATTAGTAATAAAAGTAATAATATTTTAAAATTAGTTTACAAGAAAATGTTCAAGTTGACTATGGATGTAATTAGGGACAGACTTTTATACGAAAATATCTCACTTTGTTGGACACTTCCGATGTGAATGTAAATAGAAGAGCCATGAAAACATGTCGAATAAAATAACTTCTTACTTTTCCCAACCCTCGGACACGGATATCCCGGCTAGTGGGACCGATCCAGAAAATTCAAAGACTGGTACTCTGTCTTATGTCTCTCATAAAGACACTTCTAAACGGTCGCCGTCACCAGTTCGAAAATTACAAACACGAACCGTAGAAAAGTGGATCAAAAATGACTTGGCAGATTCTGAACCATTTACGACAACTCAAGATGTCTATTCTTTAGTTAAATTTGAATCTTAATCAGAGTTTTTAGGATTTAGTCCCCAGCCCCACCAAAGAGATTAATGACATTATTATATGAACTATAAAGTTGTATTCCATATACATATAAAAACTTAAAACTAATTTATTAATAAATGTATGTATAATAATATATATAAACATAGTAAATTTCAACAGTTTTTTGGTTTAATATACTTTATAAAGTATTTGTCAGGCTGAAAATCTGAAATGTCCGGCCGAAAATCAGTTATTTCAAGACCATATAGAGGTCACAATTCTTATCTGATTTTGATAAAACTTAAAGTATGTTTATATCCCAAAGATCTAGGTTCCTGTAGATATTCATGCATATCGGAGTGTAACTGCCTGGATTATGGCCCCTGATTGTACGAAAAATCAATTCTTTTTTTTTGAGCTTGTTCTCTGTCCATCTCTTGCAAAATGAGGGTTATCTTGCATGGCAACCGCTTGTTGTCTCTTGCACATCTCCAAAACAATACCCGTTTATATAAAAGGAATGCTGAATTGGTTTGCAATTTAATCGTATCATTCTCCAAATGTGCTCAAAATTCCTCTAAACTGGCAGATTGATCTCAAGAGTAATGATGTGCTATTAATACAAAGTGGAAAAACAATCTTGTATTTTGCTAGAAGTTCATTCATTGTATCACATCATTTACATCTCAAACTTTAGCAAATAAACATGAATGTGTATTATTCATGTATCTGGTGGTAATTTATCTTTGTAATGTTTTTCATTTTGATATTTTCAGTCTTGGGTGTAATATTGGTTATGGATATTTACATCGTATTCCTAAACGTCAATTTCCATCCAACCTTCCGACACCAACTAAACAACCTAATTCTCAGTTACCAACAAAAACACAAGATGGTTTCTCAGAGGTTAGTAACAATTAGTAAATCTGTCATTACTAAAAGGCCATTGTCGATAGCTTGAGTGTAACCTGGCCCTTATGAATAGAAAAGGGTCTATGTTTCAATTCATAGAAATTCTGTGACACAATACATGAAAGTTACTGTTCTGTTTTTTTCTAAATTAATTCGCTAGTGAACTAGAACTCCATAATTATTTTGCTTATGATATTTCAGGTCTCTCTTGGTGGATCTTCTGGTAATATAACTCAAAATCTAACTAATTTGTCTTTAAATACAGGTAAATATTACTAATTAGTAGCATGTGTTAAACTATCTGGAGTATACTGTGATATATAGTCTACCTGCTTTTACCTGTATTGGTTGATAACAGGTCATTTACCAATATGGGCTGTCTATGTGCCCTTTCACACAATGAGTACAAATGCTAAAGATTACATAGTCATTGCATAGGTTACATAGTCAAACGAAAAAACTAACGTACTTCATTATCATCTTAGGTGTAAATTGTCATGTGTTAGTCTTAGGTGTAGTTCATAAAACCCATGTTCCTTACTGCTAAATACTTTCTACATCTGATTTATATGGCACAGTGGGGGTTGGATGGCCGAATGATTAGTACATGCGTGCTGTATCATAAAGTCTGTCATTGAGTCAACAGGCATGGTTTCGATTCCCCGGGTTGTACATGACAAGGAGTAGAGTCGCCTGTCCAACCTCGTGAGTTTTCTCCAGGTCCTCCGTTTTCCTCCCACTGCTAAAGACCCCTACGAGCAAGCGAATTATTGAAATAAAATTGAACTATATGTTAGTCCCGAAATGACATAGTTTGTGTAGAGTGGACGTTGAACCCCATTTCTCTCTCTGTCTATATATATATATATGGCACAGATAAATGTGGATGGAGTTCATAAGAGTGAGAATGGTAATAGTGACTGATGCTAGTGAACACTGTCAGAAATTATTAGAACACTGATTGCTCAAGTAATTAAATGACGGTTCACAATATAACATTGATATTTTTGAATTAATGTCACACGGATAATAACAATGATCTGGTATTTCTATTGTCTATCAGTTTACGATCATGATTATTATACAGTTGATCCAACCTCGTGGGTTTTCTCTGGGTCCTCTGGTTTCCTCCCACTGCTAAAGACCCCTATGCGCAAGCGAATTATGTAAATAAAATTAAACCATATGTTAGTCCCGAAATGACCTAGTTTGTGTCGAGTGGACGTTAAACCGCATTTCTCTCTCTCTCTCTCTCTCTCTATTATACGGTTGATATTTTAAATTAATGTACCCTGAATAATGCTTATGATAAAAAAATAGTGGATGTCAATACCTTGGTTAGACAGGTGGGGGGATAATATCACTCAGTGCCCTTTGAGGAAAACCTATGTTAAATTTTATTTTATGTTTCAGGAACTCCAACTATTCCCGTATTGCCGACATCAGTTGGTGTGCCTGTACCTTCACCACCCGGTGGAGCTAATCCTGTTTCCCTAACAACAAATGTTTCACCTCTTATCAACACAAGTAATACATGTTTATAGTGATAGTCTTTTATTAGATTGCTTTTTATTTTGTAAGATGCTGGCTCGCTAGCCTGGAGGTCAGGTGTTCGATCCCTGCATTGGCCGAGAAAGTTCATCCAGATTTTCCTGCGTGGTTCCCCCTTTTCAGTGATGCAAGACGGAGGATCTGACAAGGACAGCTGTCTAGTCGTTTAGATGGGACGAAAAACCAAGGTCCTGTGTATACATTGGTGTGCACGTAAAAGATCCCTTGACAGTTGGAATTCGATATAAGAGTAGACTGTAGTGCCGATGTCCGGGCAAAATTTCCCTCATATCACATTGTATGGCATATGCCAGTCTTCAATAGCCCACTTTGGAGCAGAACAGTAGGACATTAAACTCCATTTCATTTCCTTTTTATTTTTCTACGCACACACTGCTTACTGTCAGAAAGTTTGATGTGTATAGTGTTGTGGGTTTTTTTTTTTGTGGTTTGATGTGTATTGCATTTCATTTAGTTTTTTTGTGGTGGGTGGGGATGGACACATGGATCTCCCTGGATGTCACAGACTCTACCGGATCCCCATTTATTAAAGAAAACACTGAGCCAAAGACTTGTAATAATATCAATGGGGTGTTACTTGGCAACTGGGATTTTAAAACTGTGGCATGATTCCGATCTCACTATTGGTAGACTAATACATCCAGATGTTAACAGATAGCACATGAATTATGTCAGGACTTAAAAACCTAGGATTTGTGACTGTGTTGTTATAGTCATAAGAATCTTCCGTCTTCATTAACACAGTCAGTGCAGAAAAGTAGAATGTTAAAACCCATTTCTTTTCATAAGAATCTTCTGCCAATGTTTGATTTCTAAGGGGCGTGGTTCCCCCTTGTCAGTGATGCAGGACAGAGTGCCTGACAAGGGCAGCTGTCTAGTCCTTTGGATGAAACGAAAAACAGAGGTCCTGTGTATACCTTGGAATGCACGTAAAAGATCCCTTGGCAGTTGGAATTCGATATAAGAGTAGGCGATAGTGCCACTGCCCGGGCAAAATTTCCCTCATATCACACTGTATGGCGTATGCCCGTCTTCATTAGCCCAGCATAGGAGCAGAACAGTAGGACGTTAAACCCCATTTCATTTCATTTGATTTCTAAGGTGACTTTTCTGACCTATTGAATACTGAAAGTTTTTAACATCCGTTATTCATAATATTATGTCTTTTTATGTAACAGGTTTACCCCCTCCAATAAGTTTACCAAATTTAGCAGATGTACCTGGAATGGCATCAATGCCACCTATATCTCTACCTGGCTTTCCCCCGATTTCAATGGCTCCTTTAACTTCAACATCACCAGGTCAGTATTATTCATTAACAAATTTATGGCAGCCAATATCCAAAAATGAAAGTGTTATGTAAAATTCGCTGGATTCAATTTCATTAAATATGAAAAAGCAAGGGGAGTAAGTACTTCTCAAAGTATGCTAAGTGTTTTTGACTAAAATTGGCGATGCAGAAATTAAAATGTTGGTCAAGTAGCTTTGTGTCTGTTCTCAAGCGGAGCTAATTTTAGATAGATAGCACATACGTTTTGTATGTAATAATTAATAAAATATCTATGCTTAGGCTATACTGTCTCCACTAACTCTTATAATTAATGAAAACGATGTGCTTAGGCTAATTTTAGATTGTCAGTTTCAATGTTCGATGCTATTCAAAAAGACAAATGTTCAATTAATTGATACGAGTCCTCTATTTATGGCTTGTTTATTGCATTTAGCAACAATGACCATGTGAACATTTAACTGTTGTTTATTATTGGTTCAAATTTCATTTAGGAATTATTAACTCGCTACAATTAACAATTAAAATTATTATATATAGACTACCTTGTGACTACCTTGTCACATGATTTTATACAAAATTTGTACAATGTGCTTAAATACCTGTTGATTTTTCATTTTCGTAATGAAGACAATTAAATTCTAGACTTTATTTTTATTTATTCCTTCATATTGTTTTCTGTTTTTACCCATTTAAATTCAACAGATCTTTTTAATATATTATGACAATTCCCCATATTAATATATTGGAATCCATACTTCTGTATTGGAGAATTATGAGGTCACAAGTTAATAATATTGAAGGTCGTATATTAATAACTTATTTTGGGGCATTTGGGCATGCTAATAACAAAAGCAAGAGAACTGCACGACACTTAAACAAACAGAAAGTAATATTTCTCTTACTTAGTTAACCAAACACAATATTTTGATACAGAACTGAAAAACAACTTTATAATCAAAAGGTTTGTTTCAAAGTGGGTACATGTATTTAGAAATTCAATGTCTTTGTTGCAAATGGCTACCATCAGTTCTGTGCACCGCACGCCAAGAACTTGCCCTAACAGACTGGTTCAATGGCTAATCCCTCACATCAACAAAAATGCGAGTTATCTAACAACTCTTCCAGAACTACAACAAAACGAAATAAAATAGGATCTGTGTTTTAATCCGAGTGATACTAACAATGATGTCTTAGACTTGTATGTAATAATTGCCTAGAAATCTTCAATACAACCTGTTAATTACAATACTTTTCAGGTGTTTTGTCATCTTTACCACCAATGACAATGCCAGCTCCAGCACCGTTACCGAATTTAGCTGGTTTTCAACAATTCAATGCATCTGGTGGATCACCATTGACGACTTCTACAGAACAAGTTACACCTGTAGCTAGTGCAGGCAGTACCACTCCTGTTGCCACAGCAACTATGTCATAGAATATTTAATTTATGTGTGATTGACAATTCTGGGTGAAAGGTGCTGATTTTAGGAAGGCTGTTTTTGGTGAAATGTGACTGAAGAGACTGTTTTGTGATGGGTTTTAAAAGACCTATGAGGGGGGAAAACTGTTGGGATAGAAAATAGAAAAAAAAAACATACCTGGTCTCACGATATCAGCTGCATTTGTATTCAAATGATTGTATATATTCACAGAACTGCATCCAACTTTTTCTCACAGAAAATGACGAAAAATCTATAATTTGGCTGACTTTGTTGTAATTTAGTAGTTTATATTGACATGTAAAGCAGATTTTCAAATATCAAAACTTTTGGTTTTGTACACTATATTGGTAGCCAAGAAGAAATTTTCAATGTTGAATACCAAATATCATTTTATTTTGTATAAAGGAAGATTATTTTAAAAATATAACAGTGATCTGATATTCATATTCTCTTTACACCAGTGAACAAAGTATAGAAGTTATAAATTGTTATAGAAATGTATACTCTAATACATGTACGAGATGTTTTTTTAGATGATATTGTATACCCATACTATATGTACTGTAAAACCACATTATACTTACGGTGCGGCATTGACAAACCCTCTACAGTGGGGCTGGCCAATCTTTTACATACCATGCGTTAATTTGCTCACACAAATTCAAATGCACCATATAAATCTTGACCAACATACATAATTAGCAAACTGAATTTTTCGAAGAGTACAAAGCTTAAAATGTTCTTAAAGGACAAATAAAGTCAGTGGCTCTACAGAATCCATTCATCGGATCCAAAAAAGGATTTCTACATATATCTTGGACAATAATATTGACACTGAAACAGATTCTGTTTGTTTTAGGCCGATACCGTTATGTTTCATCCTTTAGAAAATCACTATTGTACATATTATTATGACTCAAAAGGAAAGATAACAGATGTTTGGTCCATGTATATCTGTGCATGAAAATGTTCCTGATAATTAATTGCTATGGAAATGTGATAGTCGTATGTTTGTAAATCCTGATAATTAATATTCTTATGAAAACAATTAATTCTAATCAATATGGATTTTATTCACTTAAATTATAGTTCTAGAACAAGGCATTGATATTAAATACTTGTATCACATTACATTATGTCGGAGTATTTTATTCATTGTTTAAGATAATTAAGTTATATAATGTAAAATAATGTATAACAATGCAATAATCATGTGTTAAAATGGATATTACCTCAGGTTAAGAGCGTTGAGTTGTCTAAGATACACACTAACACAAATCTTAAGACTTTGCATACTTGTTCCATGTATAAAATAACCCACAGGACACAACAGTCAGACCGTTTGTTGTGTAAGAATGGAGACACAAGCCTGTAGAAAAAATCTATTTGTAGCAAAGGAGAAGATTTCCCCGACCTAGATCATTTGTTGAATAAATTATGACGTTGTACACATCGGTCCGCAGTAAATTTAATGGCTGCCTCCAGTAACAGTTTTACACTGGACCACCGTATTCGAAATGAGTCATGTCACAAGAAGGAATTCTATCTATGATGCGATTATTCAGGTCTATCATCTATCATGACTGGAACATCATTGAGTTTCTTTTTTTCATGATTGAAGACTAGCATTTTTGAATGTATCAAATAATTTTGAGTGAGACGGAGTAGTGCACTGCTGAATTAAATATTTACTTTTTACATCCGAATTGTTGTATTTTAAAACATGTCGTGGACGTATTCAAAGAATTTACTGAAAATTACAAAATCTTGTTTGAAGGTAAATAATGAACAAGGATTTTAAAATACTTTGAGTAGATATGTTTTAACGTCATTGGTGTCAAAATGCCGATTATAACCTCTAATTTTCATCTGGGGGAGGGATTATCGATATCTCTTTTTAGCATGAACTTATAGAATTTCAAAGAAAACTCATCACTTTCCATAAATACCAGACAAGGTTTCTTGAACATGTGCATTTGGCATTGTTCATGCAAAATTTGATGAAAGTCCATGCAGGCATAACTGAGAAAATTTGACTTTTGTTGTCCACCTTTTCTTATTCTTTTTGGCCAAGTTTGGAACATACTCAGTGTGCATACTCAGCGCTCTTAAGAGTTGTCTTAGGCTTGTGTGTTAGGCAGTTCAGTCCATTAGTGGTAGAAATTGTGTACATTATTCTATTTTAGTGAATAGTAGCTGTCATACAAATCCGTCTAGCTGACAAAAGTGCAATAACTTTTGATGAAAGAGACATTAAGGGAGATAACTCTTAATATGAACACCATTCACTATTTAAATTAACTTCGGTTTATAGGGACAATTCATAAAATGTAAGATCTGAATGAATCTCATTATTGTATTGTCATCATCATTTAGGTAAGAAATTATATTTTGTTAAGGAACATTTGTTTCCTTAAAGATTTATGTCATTTTGGCTTGTAAAGATTTAATTATTGTAAATACATTAGTTTGACTAGGGCAATTTTTTTTTCTGTTCTTTAAATAAATGCATGACAATAGGAAAGACAATTCTTATCATCTCAATAGATGAAGTACAGCTTTGACCATTAAATTTCTCAATTTCATGTTTGGCATTTATCTTAATATTGTCAGTGACATCCCTGTGTTTAATATGGGGAAAATTTGCATCATAGATTGTATTAATTTCAATTCAGTAGTTATTTGTATTAAACCTAAAAAATTTGTCTACAATATCTTAGCTTTCGTGCAAATCTTCTGCATCGGTAGGAATATCATTGCAAAAGTTAGCCACAGACTGTTGAAAGGCATAGACAATGTGTTGTTTAGAGTGAAGATGACACACGATCAAATAAACCAGCCTGAATAAATACCAAAATTTAATTCATATTATATAAAGCATCCATTAAAATCTACTTATAGATTCCATCTTAATAAATCTGACTTTCAAACAGTTTCAGTGCTTTAAGATATTGTTACTTTGATTTCTTGTAATTGTTTTTTTTTTCTGTATTTGTTATTGTTTAAGTTTGCATTTTATTCAAATCACTTTAAACCATGTTCTGTTGTGAAAATTGTTCCAAAGTGGTTCTTGTAGATGGCAAGATGTAAATGTTATCAAAATGTCTGTTTTAAACTTATACAACTATTGATTCAGTCAGTGTTGTGGGAAAGATGCTAGGCTGGAGATGACAAGGCTTGAGACAGATTGGCTGAAAATAATATTAACAAGATGAAAGTTTTATCATGGGTACAATTAGCCCGAAAATAAGACATCACATCAATTCAAGATTATCTTTTTTCTAGAGGAATCTGGTTTCAAAATGCTAATATGAAGGTCACTTCTGAGACCGACTTTGCTTTGTCATGTTGACTGACCCAATTGGGTACTTCCTATAGTATATTTACAAGTTTTGGATAGACAAATGATTTCGACTTATCAGTTAAGCTTGTATAATGATGTCAAACTAATGCAACACTTATATCTTATATCTTAATGTATATTTATGAAAATGTAATACTATTTAAGAACTCATAAATTTGGGAATTTTTTCATTTTTGATCTTTATTGTTCTTTATAAGAAAGGTGGTGGAGATGGTTGTATGGTTAACGTCCTACTTTTCTGCTCCAACTGGGCTATATACATGTAGTCTACTGTGAGGGGAATTTATCCTTGACGGCGACGATATGGCCTATATCGAATTCCAATGTGTACACAGTACCTCATTTTTTCATACAAACTTCTTTGTGCCATCCGAAGGACTATATGTTGTCCCATGCCAGGCTCTCCATCCTGCAGCACTGACAAGGGGTAAGCATGCTTGAGAATCCCGACCAACCATGGGATCTCTAGGTTAGCTATCCAACACTGGAGCCACTGCGGCTCTCAATAGGAAATTGCACTCCTTACTTCTCACATGTCAGGTACTTTCTTCATTAGCCCAGTCGGTACAGAAATTGGACGTTAAGAAATGTATCCAGTAGTTCAGATGGTATGTAAATGCAAGGATCTGTGTACAAATTGTAGTGGGTGTATATGAAACCCTGGCAGTTGGAATTCGAGAAGGCGGAAATGCCACTGTCCAGGAAAAATTGCCCTTGCATTACACACATAAAATTTCTGAAATATTGTGTTAACCAGATGTTAATCCTCCTTCCATTTAAATGAAATGAAATGGGGTTTAACGTGCTCTGAACTGGGCTAATGAAGACGGGCATGCGCCATACAGTGTGCTATGAGGGAAATTTTTCCCGGACAGCGGCACTATGGCCTACTCTTATATCAAATTCCAACTGTCAAGGGATCTTTTATGGGACCTCGGTTTTTCGTCCCATCCAAACGACTAGACAGCTGTCCTTGCCAGACCCTCCGTCCTGCATCACTGACAAGGGGAACCACGCCGAAAAATCTGGATGGACTTTCTCGGCCAATGCAGGGATCAAACACCCAACCTCCGGGCTAGCGAGCCAGCGGCTTACCCTCTTAGCCACCCTGACCCCCCCTTCCCACATTCACAAGCTCTAGAGGCTAAAGTTAATATCCGATTGACTTAAAATTAATACACCTTGTTGAAGGTCATGAGACGAAGAAGCTTATTGATTTTCACTGCCAGATCTATGGTCCTTGACCACTTTGAAAAATCTTGTGGCCGCTCTCGAGACTAAAGTTCATATCTGATTGACGTTAAATTAATACACAGTGTTTAAGGTCATGAGATGAGGATGCATATTGATATTCAAAGGTTTCTGATTATTACTTCCAAAGTTATGGCCCTTGATATTAAATGTATGCATTAGTATAAGGCAGAACTAGAAGCCAAACAAATTCTAATGATTACTTAATAGGGTTTTACTTGTACTCAGATTTCGTTTTCATTACTGACAAAAGAAACAAAAGATGTGACAACCCTTGAACTATCTGTAAAAATTTTACCATAGACAGTTTTGTTTGTCGAAATAAGTGAAGTCCAAATTGAATGGCAGTCACTCACACCTGGTTAGTCCAGTCTACATCAGAGGTTACAGTTTGACACTTCACTTAGCCTCATTCATCAAGGTGCCTCATTACAAATTGCACTTGCGAGCATAAAGTACAGGCCTGCATGTTCTGGTTTTAAAATTGTTCAGTTTGTCTTAAATATTGGATATCAGGAGCCCATATTTTCACGGTAAGATAACCAAATGAAATGGGGTTTTACATCCTAATTTTCTGTGCCAACTGGATTAATGAAGACAGGAGGTAAGTTAACATCCCTATTGATTGGAATGGACCAACAATGTTTGTAATGTCGAAGACTCTGGAAAATAGTGAGTTAAAGCTTTACACCCTTTAAATAACATTGATCCTATTGGCTAATCAAAATCAAAAACAGAAATACCAGTTGTTTGGCTAAACATAAGCATGCCACGCCTCACACACGACACCCAACAATCCCACATTAATTGTTCACCAGTGAAGTTGATAATCAACAAGAGCACAGATTTTCTGAATGAGCAAATATAAATTTAAAGAGAGGGCAAAAAATATTTAACAAAAACATTTGTGGATGTAGTGTCACATAAACAAAAAATACGGAACAGTGGAGTTTTATTTAACCATAGTACAGTTTATTTTTTATATTTGTAATTTTTCTTCTTAATTTATTCACACTCCTATACAAGGCTAAATTTTGACGGTTATTTAGAGTGTAGGAAGGAATATCAAATATACATGTAGATTCAGTTGTATTATCCGCCATTTCTTGTATTGATTTCTCATCATAACATGTATCTTTACTGTTGCAAGATATTGTGTCACTGTCAGTGTCACTACCTATTTCAATAATTTGAGGTTCTTTAAGTGTTTCAGAATTTGAAACATTGACAGTTTGATAAGGATCACTACATTTTGTTTTCAAAGTGCCATCTTTATTAAAATCACACAAACTTGGGTCAATGGTATTTTTAACTGCATCCAAAGAACTTCCTGATGCACCATCCATGTCAAATTGTATTTGTGATTGTGGGTCTGGCAAAAAAGTGTTAGCGTCAGTCCCAACAATCTGCAATTTGACTAACTTTTTACCATCACCAGTTTCATCGTTGATGTAAACATATTTTGGAAAATTGGATAAATCTGGTAGGGTGCCATTTTGTTCAGTTTCATCATCTGTATTATGATTAAAACACGGTTGTATTAATATACTAGAGATATTTGGATGTACATTTAAATCTTTCACTTTTGTGCCATTAAGAGAATCCAAATTGGTTTCATGTGCCAAAGATATTTGCAGTTCTGAATGAGAGAGTGGTAAATCCAAATTGGATAAATCTGGTAGGATCTCATTCTTTTCAGTATCATCATCCATATCAGGATGGAAATACGGTTGTATTAATAAATTAGAAATGTTTGGATGTAAAGCTTGTACCCCTGTACTTCTGACAGAATCCAACTTGGCATGATCAGATGAAGATGCTTGCAGTTCTGGATTAGAAGCTGGTAAATCCAAATTGGTTTGTTCTGACGAAGATATTTGTAGTTCTGATTCAGAGGGTGGTAAATCCAAATTGGTTTGTTCTGACGAACACATTTGCAGTTCTAAATCAGAGGGTGGTATATCTTCTTCTTGCTCCAGATCATTATCTGCATACGTTAATAACCTCCTTAATTTTGTATTACAATTAGTCTCTTTCAAAACTTGGCTGGACAATGAAAGGTTTTGTTCTTGATCATCAGGGCAAAACTTTTTATTTAATTTATTATGAAGTAGTTTTTGATCTATCTGCACATCATCAGATATGGATGTAGAAAATTGCAGTTGTAATAATTCCAAATTTGTCTTATTATTTTCTTCACTTTCTACACCATTCTGTGATGACTCCCTGGATATTTCAGCTTTAATACTATCCGGAGATCCTTCCTTGCTTAATGTCTCAAAAGCATTCATTTGATATTTAGATATAAAATCAGAATTTTGATTAAGAGTTTTTTCAGATTCTCCATTTGTAATACAAAGTTGTTCATATTTGTTCGATTTTAATAACACACGAATGTCTACTTCTTTGAAGTTATCAACTGAACCGTGACACAACAATTTACAAGTATCCGACACAAACATTTCTGAACACCGATTTTCAGATTTATTTTGAAGACCCTCTAACTGGTTGGGTGACTCTTCCTTCATATTCTCTAGTTTGTCTCTTTTTCTTTTCTTTGATTTTACTGGCGATTTCGAGGAACATACAAATACTGAAGGCACATAATCCAGAGATGATGGGCTGTCATTTTTTTTACCTGTAAAATAAAAAAAGATATAAATGTGATTGTGAAAGACAGGTACACTCATGGAGTTTGATAAAAGTATCATGATTTCATGAATTTGCAAGTAAATGGGTCGGGTGGCAGGATAACTCATATTATGAATTTCGTTAAGGTTCTCCCTCTTGAATAATCTCACTAAATGACAAATTTGAATTAATTCCATTACGAACCATTTTTCTGTGTTCACTTAAATATTCAAATTGTGAACACTACAAAATGGGTTGAAAATATTTAATTTCATTTTGATTGGTTACTATTATATATAGTATATAACCAATTAAAAATCCCTGCAAAGTTTTATGACCAGAAGTGTAGTCCACAAAAGACTATTTGCCCTTTTGGAGCTCCACAGTAAGTCGTATTTTAATTGTGTTCTGTCTGTGCTACCGTATATTGATCAAAGCCGTTGATTGTAGTCTCGATTAACCACACTCCAAACATGGCGATAACAACAAATACGATGTCTATACAATGGCAATGTATTATACAGACATGCAATGACATTATGTAATAAAACAAACTAAACACAACTGAAATTAAGGTATTATTAACATTTAGAAATATTTAATGAATTATGAGATAACCTGATATAAAATGGGCGCTGCAAAGCCTCGAATATCTTGTTGGATTCCACGACCATTTCTCGTCTCGTGCTGCTGTTTTCACATTATTTATCCACAACTGGCGCCTTGTTTCATTAGCAGGAAATCTGTAAAACGACACTTCGCTTCTTTCTTGATACTGCCGATTGTGGCATCCATATGCTGAACAAGACAAGACCATTATGTTAACTAAATGCTTGACATAATACAGTTTTTACACATGAACGTTTCTTGACCCACTTATAACCTGCACTTGTGTGTCAATCTTGCCGTCCAATGTGGCGGACGGGTTAATCACGTGACCAATGGTTTCACGTATTATGGTTCAGTAGTTGGTTTACCCACTACCTTTTCTGGTCGGCGGACGTTAAATAAAGTTATTTCACACACATAAATACAGACTTCGTCAAACTGATATTTTACTACTGCTCCATTATAGTTTGTAATTCTTTCTTCAAGCTATATAGACTGGGCTAACGGGGTCAACAATTAGTTTCAAATTAAATGAAATGAAATGGGGTTTAACGTCCTACTTTTCTGCTCCTAACATGGGCTAATGAAGACGGGCATACGCCATACAGTGTGCTATGAAGGGAATTTTGCCCGGGCAGCGGCGGTAAGGCCTACTCTTATATCGAATTCCAACTGCTAAGGGATCTTTTACGTGCACGCCAATGTGTACACGGGACCTCGGTTTTTCGTCCCATCCGAACGACTAGACAGCTGTCCTTGTCAGGCCCTCCGTCCTGTATCACTAACATGGGGAAACCACGCCGGAAAATCTGGATGGACTTTCTCGGCCAATGCAGGGATCGAACACCCGACCTCCAGGCTAGCGAGCCAGCGTCTTACCTACTTAGCCACGTGATCCCCTTTCAAATTAAAAGGCCCTATATATATCTGTTGAATTTTTCTGTTACGGTCTTAATCAGCCCCAGTCGGAGCAGAACAGTAGGGGCGTTAACCCCCATTATAACGTGATAACATAATTTAATTAGCAAAAGTACAGGGCAATTAGCCGTGGCAGACCCATGATAATTGGTTGTTGGTGGTGGGGGAAGGGGATGAGGGGTCCTCCTATGAGAAGAATGGGTGTGTCGGATTTCTTTGGTGGGCGCATGTCTGGACGTGACGATTTGATATTATTAATGTTATTGGGCGGATTGTGTGGGGGGAGGGGGCTATTGAACCACAAGACCATCCAGTACCAACTCTTGCCCCTAATTTCGAGCATATTTAAATTGTTGCCTTTGCCATTAATAATATGTTGTCCCAATCATTATTACACTACACAAAAAGGGGCGAATCCTGTTTTAGGGGTAAATGTGAGTTTTCTGGTAGTATTTATGTAAGTGTTTCGAATGTTTGGATCTATGCATATTTTACGTAGAAATGTAAATGGGTTGAAATTGTCTTTTATTTAAAATTCACGCTATTTATATTAATTTATTCATTATTTTAGTGGTGTGGTTCTGTCGTATGTTGTTATCTTACTTTGGCTACAAATGAAACCTTGATATGCATACACGTCAGCGTTAATATTAGATGTTTGTCGAAAGGCAGTGAATGTAAAATAATTCTGATATTTTGAGTATTCCTACTATACAGATTCTTAAGCCAAATAAACAACAGTACTTGGCCACAAAAAAGTGATCGGGCGGTTAGAAAATCTTTTTATTTTTTTCGTGGGGTTTGTGGGTTAAGCATCGAAAGAACTAAGTGAACGATGAACTAATGAATTACCGGTAATCTTTTAATCAACTACATCGATACTTGCAGTCTATAGTCGTTGTCATGGCATTAAAATATGGCAAAGTATTCATTATATTTCCTGGGGTAGCTTAATTAGTGAGGAAAGTTCTGTAATATATCGCTGTCTGCAGAAAACCGCGCCAAGATCTATTTAAATAGGATGCGGAGGGTGATCACAATTTTGAGTAAACCCCTGTTCAAAATAATTTTTTTTTTGTTCCCCTAGCCAACAAATCCACCTGGAATGCTCTCTGAGCCCCCCACCCCCGCGATTTAACCCTATTTGCATATTTTTTTCAATTTTGAGCTTGCCTAACATCAAATAATGGCTTATCATGCGATTTTATATAGGTTTTCGACGGTGCTGAGTCCAAATATGGCCAGAGATATAATCTCCGAGTATCGAATATGGCGGCTAAAATTGACCATTCTCAGAAATAGAAAACCAATACAACACAATATGTTTGTAATATGACATTTTATAAGTTTTCGAGGGTGCTGATTAAGAATATATGGTCAGAAATGGAACATGAACATCCAATGTAGTGGTAATACTAAATGGGTGTCTACAACTGTTACATCTGAACAACGATCATGTCAGGTACAAACTCTGTATAATGAAATGTTTTACTCATGTATTTCCAGACTGTATATAATTAACGTAGGATAACTACACGGTAGCCAACTACGATACGCTCCACATCACAGAGGCAGCTAGATTCTAGGTTGTACATTGAAAAACCAATCGGATTAAAATACAGATCTATATTTCGTTTCGTTTTTTTTTATACTTTCGATGGCCTACACTACATGAAGATCTGACCGGTTGTTGCGATAGGTCACGTCAGAGGTCATACGAGCGGCAAGTGAGTGTTACTATTGGATTACCACAGTTCCGTGCAAAACACGCCTAAAGCTCGTCGTAACAGACCGTTTCATTAGCTAATACCTCGCACTATTCAGAACATGTCAATGATAACAACTCTTCCAGTAAAACGAAATTTTGAACTATAAAAACGAAACGAAATACGATCTGTGTTTTAATCAGATTGATTGAAAAACCTGATTTTTAGAATTGTGTTCTCCCTGCATAATCTGTTATAGTGAAAATGTGATGTATCTGATGCGACCGAATCGTGCTGGGCAAGAGCAAAGGTCAAAGGACACTGCTTCATTAAATCTAGCAGAATAAAAAAAAAAAAATAAAACTCTATCCAGAGTTCACAAATTTGATACAAACTAGAAAAGGACGTCGAAACGAGAAATACAATGAAAGAGTTGAAGAATTAAACCAATTAAGCAGCAAACAATATCTTGGTTATAACTACCCCATTCTATTTCTGTATAGAACATATGAAAAATACGAGTGTCTTAGATATAAAAATTTCTTATCTATGATATAGTTTTTCTAGACAATTTGAAACTGCACTCCCACTTTTTCGTGATCATTCAATTGCTCCGAAAACCAGGTTGGTTAAGTATGATTCCTTATAAATTTAGTCATTATTTTATGGTCAAAGTTAGGTAATGCTACTGACCCACGCTAGCTCACTAACCAGGGAATCTCGGGACATAATCTATTGTTGTTCGGAATTGTCCAACGTTGTTTCTCCTCGAAAATCGATTTGTGACACTACCATCCTGTGTCACAAGACTATCCTTCTTAACGACACCAAATAAAGCGATGTCTTAATATTCTATAGTTCTAAAATCCTCTTTATATAAGGAGAAAAACTACAACAGTTTTGATCTTTAAAAAAATCCAGTGTAAGTTATAACCAGACCTGTAGTCTGCGAATGAGTTATAGATTGACCAATGAGGAATTGTGACGTGGATCAACCACCCCGTCCTAATACATGTATAGGAACCGAGGAGGAAGGGGCAACTGATGGTGTCCATAGTCTTCTGACAATTCGCTCAGAGACGTCCATAACCAAAATAATTTGCAGGAACCTAATGAATCCAAATCTAGTTGCCCAGTCTAGACAGATACTCCAAACTGTCTTAAGCACTTATATTATTCTATCTATGTCCCCTCATACAAAATGGAATGGAATGGGGTTTAACGTCCTATATACTGTTCTGCTCCGACTGGGCTAATGAAGACGGGCATAGGCCATACAGTGGGCTACGAGGGAAATTTTGATACCCCTGTATCGAAATCCAACTGCCAAGGGATCTTTTACGTGCACGCTAATGTATACACGGGACCTCGGTTTTTCATCCTATCCTAACAACTAGACAGCTGTCCTTGTTAGGCCCCAGCCCTGCAAATTTAATTCTAAAATAATATTTCAAATTATTATGAAAAAAATAAATAAATGGATATTTCCCATTTTGTATGAATAGGTACATAAAATAGTACGCGGCGCAAAATGAGTAAAATGCGGCAATTGTGCCCGGTCGGTTATGTTGTACAGTTGATAAAGAAGGCTTTCGTATTGCCGTTGTGAAACAGTCTGCAACATTACCCTGGGTCGGCATAGCAATGAGTGCAACTGATAAGAACATTTGACGAATGGGCAAACAGATGTAACCACACCACTATCAGTAGAATATTTAACTAAAAAGCGGGGAGTATACAAATATATATTTTATATGTATGACCTTGATTAATAATTACATAAATGATTGTTAAAACTCATTTCAGCTACACCGTTTGGACCTAAACTACATTTAATAATCTCCTCCTTCATATTTCTGAAAAACCGGAAGCTAACTATTTCATTTGGTCCACCAGAAAGCGTAAGGAACATATCCACTGAATTAATTCTAATTTCTTTTACCCGATTACTAGACACTGGTGCCCATTTGTTCATTTCACCATACACTAAAACGTTGTCATGTCTGAAATGAGAATGCAATATATAAAAATAGGTAAATATACAGAAGGATCGTACCAAAACCCGAAGACCCGTGTATACATTGGCGTGCACATAAAAGAACCCTTGAAAGTTGGAATTCCAAATAAGAGTAGGCCATTGGACCGCTGGCCAGGCAGATCTTTTTATAACACAATGCATGTCGTTTGACCGTCTTCCTTTGCCCAATCGGCGCGAAGCAGTGGGCGTCAAACCCCATTTAATACTTTCATTCATTGAAAAATTTATCTTGAATGCCTTTCTAATCTGTGATTTGGTTGCACTTTTAGATCCACGATACTTTATGATATAGTAGAACACTAGCCGTGTGAACGACTTAGACGAGAAGTGCTCTAGAAAGAGTACATATGCTCTGTCTTGAACACGGCATCCGTCACTACTTGTAGCTGACTGTAGCAACGAATGTATTTTAAGAAATAAAGTTCTCGCCATTTTATCATATAAATATCTACAATTCTATTTGTCCAGAAATCGACATTATATGATTCATTCCAACTTACCCAACTTTAAAAACCGGACTATAATAATATAAACAAAAAACTGTAGTTGCACAGTCAGTGGTTATCTGTAGAGGTTTGCTGTCAGTAAATTCGACAAGGTTGACATTAATATATAAATCACTACTCATTAATGTTGCATTGTTTGACGACTGAAATTATAATGACACAATATTACTAATTAATAGTGTGGTATTACCCGATAACTGAAAGTAAAGCTTGACATTACACTGTAGATCAGTAATCATTAATGTGGCATTACGACTGAAACTAAAGGGTGATATTAATATATAGATCATTATTCATTATTTACAGATTTTGATAAAGAGCTGCCCCTTCTTGCTATAATAGCGCAAAAATAGATAACGTAAAATGAAAATATGGAAAGTTCATTCAAATTACTTCATACTGAGCCAAGTTATCACTGTTTGTAGTTTTGACAAGACGTGTGCTTTGTGGTAGCCAGGGCACTGGTATATTCGAGACTTATCCTCGCTTTCCCATTTTTAAATTAAATTTTTAAATTGCGAACCGTTCTAATCTAGTTAAAATCTCAAGTATCCGATGCCATCGAGTGTTGATTATGGTCTTGTTTTGTCAATAAATGTCAAATCAATAGTTTACATAACATTTCAGGCCCAAAGAAAGACATGTAATAGGCAGATTTAGCTCTTGGATAATGTATGTTTAATGATTAAAATATGGATTATTTATGTGGTATTACTTAATGACTAAAATTTAGTGTTGAAATTAAAATATGAATCATTAATGTGGTATTACTTGTATTTTCACAAATAAAACGCCCTTACAATTTGCGTAATGATTTATAACAAAACTTAATTGATATCGCAATGTTAAAACTTACCATATCCAACCCAGTATCTTGAAGAGATAATGAATAACCACTCTTCATGTTGGCAGCTGAGATTGCTCCAAATTTATATCCAGATATATCAGAATAGGTCGTGTACAGATCTCCATCAGGACCAAAATTATTTCCAAACGCCATCTATAAATAAGCTATACGCATTAATATTTCAATCTATAAATATTACTGGGAGGTTTTGTTGAGATCTTTTTGTTGCGGTACTAACCCACTTTGAATATATGATGGCAGCTACTTCGAATAAAGTGTATATAATATTATAGTGGTTAGTGGAAATGCGAATATTTATTTAATCATTGTTAGAAGTGCCAACACCGAACTACTCTTTAGGTCTGCTATACAGAAATTCTAAGGCACTATTTGGAATCCTGTCATTTATTTCGGGGACAAATAAAACAAACTGAATATATATTTTAAAAATATAACTTTTTAGGTTACCTGTTGAATTTGTTTATTGATGGCTGTAAAAGGAACGGCTGGTTTTAAAATCAATCCTTCTGCATTACAGCACCTGAAAGAGAACATACTGCTGAAATACCACTACACCCATTTTAATTTCCGGATACATGCATTTCAGTTGCTGTCTCCACAATGCACCGCTTAGTCCGTCAATTTAAGCGCCGATCACACTAACCTCTTGGTTGGGTCCATCGAAATAAATTAGAAAGAAACGAGCATGTCCAAAACGTAATTTAATTCGATGTTTTGGGATTAAATCTAATGGAAATAAGGCATTACCTTAGAAGAAGCGTGACGTTAGTTGTACCAATCTTATCACTTGGTCCAACTGGTCCAGTGCTCATTGTTGCTATCATTGATTGTAATGCTGTGTTTGGTTCGCTACCATCTGTAACAAAAAAATAAAATTGCTATTGTAACGAAAACTAAAGAAGGTAGCGTCCAAAAGTTAATAACAATGGGATAACATAATAACTAAAGATGTTACTTACCGCGAATCTGCAAAATGACTCCATTATATTCATATAGTTCAGTGACAAGGCGAATTGTAAGTTTATTCTTGACAAACCGGGGGGGGGGGGGTAACGGCACCTTTTCAATATAGAGGAGTTTACTCATGTAATCCTTCCCCAATCAAAACATATATTTCACTTACTATATGGATTACCAGACTGTTCAGTTGTTGTCCAGAAGTTGTCTTTATAAGGAGCCAATCCCATGGCTTCAGCAAAAATAGACGAATAGCCAATCCTCCAGTGATCAGACCCTGGAACATTATCTTCCATTACACGAGCCTGATAAAAGAAAAGGCCGACAGAGAATACTTTGGCTTTCAGCCGTTATGAGTGATTGTTTTTCTCAATAGTATAACCCCCTTTCTGATTCATTCTAATAATTCATAGTTGAGATATTCGAATTTGCTTCTGTAGAACTGTTTTTCAGACAGCTTAAGGATCTAACCTTCAAAGATAACGCGGACGTCAACATGTTTACTAATTTTAGTTTAGTTCTTAGCTTAAACATATCGACATTTGAACAAAAAAAACCCCAGTTAAATCTCAACGTTTGCTTAATTTGTGGAGTTTTATTGATCTGTTTCCATATACATTATCAACGTATTTTATCTCATGTGTTATTTTGATTAGTAATGAGGCAGCAACTATCCGATTACACTATCGCTTCCAAAGATAAAGCCCAAGTAATTTTGTTGACTAATCTTAGTTCTTAGCTTAACCATATCGACATAAAATCAATTATATATCAACGTTATCTTTATCTGTGCACCAAACATTTTAAATGTAGATCAATACCACTTTGCAAAACAAATCGACTGTATATAATTATATACCCAAATAAAACATGATTATTCCTGTGATTCACAGTTTACTTACCGTTTTGTAAATGGAGATAACCAAACTACTTTGTACATACAACAACCTAGTTTGGGTTTCTATAGCTTACCTGTGTAACAACGGGTATTTCTAGAGATTGCATAACATGTCGAGGATATTCCATACAATATTGAAGAGTTAAACCATTCTTCTTAGCAGCATTACCCATTTCCATCATCCATGTTTTGGCAGAAATAACATCAGATACCGTTTCGTTGATCGAATCGGTGTTCATGTACATAAAGTCCTACAACACATAAAGAAATACATAATGTATGAAGACTGTTGATGGGTAAATAAAGTACCATTTAAGTGTACACGGCTTGTTTTGAATTAAAAGTAGTTGAACCTCTTTGATTTAGTTCTAAGCAAAGTATTGAATTGGGGCGGACTGGTGTTTTATTTCAGTCTTAAATGCAGATCTATATCCACTTTGCAAAAAAAAAAAAAAAAAAAAAAAATCAAAAAACAGAAAAAAAGAAAAGAAATCAACACCCCAAATCTTAGAGATGGATCAAACTGTATATTTATTTACTAATTGCGGCGAGGACACATAAAAACACAAACCATTATCTCAACGTTGGTTCTATCTATGCCAATTAGATTAAACTACAAATGTATATTTCGTTTCGTTTTGTTATACTATCGATGTCCTCTACTACATGAAGATCTGACCAGTTGTAGTGGGGGTCGCGTCAGACATTTGCTTAACCAGCGTTGATGCTTCTGGTAGGATACCCACAGTTTCCCGCAGCGCACGCCAAGAACTCGCTGCAACAGATCGTTTCATTGGCTAATCCCTCACATCAAACGCAGATTATATAGCAACTCTTCCAGATCCTAGTGATAGTAAAGACATGTAAAGCGAAATTTTGAACTATAAAAAAAAAGAAACGAAATAGGATCTGTGTTTTAATCAGATTGTATCTATGCACGTCAAATGGTCAATGAACACAAGTCAAACCACAAGGTTCGATACAAAATTGAACCTTTTTATTTTTGACACGAAAGCAATAGGTGCTATGTTCACTATTTAAAAAAAACATTTTATTAATTTTTAGGGATCAGAGTAAGGTTATTCTCGTCGTTATCTTACATCCAGTTTAATAAGGTTTTTATTAAGTCAATTTCCTTATAAGCTAGATTCGAAAATGGTCAAATTTAGAATACAGAATATGAAACAAAATACATGGAGAAATGAATCAAAATAACATACAACATGGTTCTTAGAGGAATACAGAAAAACATCAAATTGAATTACCTGCTCATAGACAATCAATCCCCAGGTCCTACTGTATTTAAATAAATCATCCCAGAATCTCTTTAAATATAAAAAATATATAACACCTATCTTTAAAATAAATATATAACACTTATCTTTAATATATACAAAAGTTATAAAAATATTTACAGCTTAACCAATCGTGCTGTACTAACACCCTATTTGTTAAGATGTTGACTTGATACTAGGGGCTTGGTTTAACGCGCACACTTTAGATCATAAGGTATGTAATTGAGTCAAGTGGCGTGATTTTGATTCCCCGTTTGTCCGTAACAAGACGAGTAGGATCGCCTGTCCATCCTCGTGAGTTTTCTGCGGGTCCACCGACTTCCTCCTACTGCTTAAATCCCCCAACGCACAGGCGAATTATTGAAATAAAATTGAACTATCAGTCCCGAAATGACATAGTTTGTGTCGAGTGGACGTTAAACCTTATTTCTCTCTATAAATATTATGTAGTTTAACGTATTCTTCTGAGAACACAAACAACAAGTGGTATTTGTTTTACAAACTATACTCACTTCTTCAAATGGTAGAGCATTTCCATCATAATCTAGTAAGAAGTTATAATTGCCACCATTTTGTCGAGCATACGTGGTTTGGTTAGACCTTCAACACATAATACAAGAGTTATTTCTAAACGGATACAGGGGTAAACCTCAGTTATTTTTAGGCCGTTCTTTGATAGAATAAAGTACGATACAGTACTTTCTTTCCGTTTTCTGATAACTAATTAATTATAATACGTGAAAGTTTCAGGATATGCTGTTTAGGAAATGGAAGCGGACTCCAAATAAAAACAACTGGTTTTCGTTTGCCGGTACTTTCCTTCAAGGAATTAATTCTAACAGTTCACAATTTATTGTGGCCAAATAAAACCGCGGTCACATAATACGGTCACGCACGTAGTTAACCGTCGTGGTTGACCTTAAACGTAGTTAGACTATTTAACCACGGTTCAGCGTAGTTATAAACGTAGTTTGAACTTAAAAAAAACCCCATTATTTTAGCCCCACAATGCCAAGACCCTACTGTGGTCGTAAATTGAACGTAGTTGACCCTAGATGAGCATAATCGACCGTAGTTGACCGTATTAACATTGCACTATACGCTTAACGCTACGGTCAAGTAGGTCAACTAGGGTTAACTACTAGGATTGGAATACGTTTGAAGTACGTTCACAGTACTGCTAAGTACGATTAACTTCGGTCAGCTAAGGTGAAGTAGTGTCAAGGACTCTTTATATTTCCTCTTTTGCCATTTTTGAACCTACTTCGAACTTACTTCAACCTAGTTGACCGTAGTGGCACTACGGTGAACTACGTTCAAATGAACTACAGTAAACTACGTACGTGACCGTAAGATGTGACCGCGGCTTTCATAATGTGATGCAGAGTGTGATGTCATAATATTAAAGAAACAAATTATTGATAAAATACTAATAGATGGAGCATGCAGCAATACGAAAAGATAACATTACCAGTACATGTTGTGAGCTAATACTGGCCATTCGGTATTTTCGTATACTTTTCTGAAATATAAAATGGAATAACATTAGAGAGCATAACAGATTTTACGCTTTAAAAGATATATTTATGGACAATAGCATATCTACAGTACCGCATATCAATTAGCTTGCTGAACAATTTGAAACTTTTGCAAGCTCGATTATCAATGCCAGTGAAATTGCTTCTAAATTGAAGTTCATGCAAATTAAAGCGTTTGTATATATGGCGCGCCAATTTGAACATTGATAAAATTTAATGATTTTTATTCATGTTATTTGATAATGATTGTAAGGCTATGTAGCGCATTAAAACGTCCTATTTAATTTTAAGTACTATTTCAATAACCGCTGTATCAGTTTACCTCATTCCGGATGGGAAAACGGAAGGCATAGCGTCCCAATAAATAGTCCCGGAACCATTATACCATACTCCTTCCGCTCGTTTATAGAACCAGTCATCATACTGAATATATCTATATAAATATAAAATTAATATAACATTCTTTGAATATATTCCCATAGGAATAACAAAAGTCATCTTCTATTCTAAAACACAAACAAAACGGATGTGGGATTTATTTACGCAGTTAGTGGAGAAGGAAATGTTGAGCGAAGAGTGTATAGGTAAAAGCTCGATACATGTTCCGGGTGCACAAAATATGACTGTCGTCAACACAGGCAAGATGCTCACTGAAAAATAATATTATTGAAATTAGAAGAGCAAATGCAGCTGGCGTGGCATTGCTACCAAATTACCAATACAGAAAATTAGTTAAGATGGTTTGTTATCCCTACTTTCATGCGAATCTTACCTGTAAGGAATGCCCTGCTCTTTTGCCGTTTTTTGTATATCATAAATAGTCTGTTCATAGTCATCTCCGTCTTCGGTTTTATGGTAATAGTAAGCACCTGTTCATATATATTAATATTTATGTAACATACTTCTATCAGGTCAAAATAGACAATGCAGCACTAATTTCCCAACAAAGACACAACAAAAACAATCAGAAATTTCCTAGTTAGTGGCAAAGCCCTTTACAACGAAAGTATATAAATATTTTGTTTCACTCAGTAAGAGAAAAGATACATATAGCATTGTTTGCTACGTGAACAAGCCATGTCCCATAATAAGCACAGTGCCATGTAGTATTTGGTTATAGCTCGGCGACGCCTTCTTGTAGGAGCTGTGTGAAACCGGAAGTAGTATAACCCCAAGACCGATTGTGGTAGTGCAATGCCATGGTCCCTGTGTTACTTCTAGTGTAACCCACAATCCGAACAGACAAACAAACATACTTTCTATCAGGAGTTACTTCCAAAATCATATTGCCACCCACATCCCTATGATATTTGATAAGCTTGTTTTCCTACCATTATCAGTCCAAAATCCAAGATAGTTAATCGTCATATCAGATTTTCTATAGGATGAATCTTTACCATAAAAATCTCTCATTAAACTTCCCCATTCTTGAAAAGCCTAGATAAAATAATTATGTATACAAACAATTAAACTCTCTATCGGCGGCTTTCTATATTTGGTTATCGTCCAAAGAAAGCCATGCATGTTAATGTTAATGCAGCATCCAAATCAAAGTACAAAGTATTTTAGTGAAGACTTTCAAAAAAGAAAACTATTCATATTTGTCCTAGCAGCGTAATAGGAGAAACATAAACTATCCGAGGGACTATATCACATTTGTCTTGTCAGTCCCAAAGACACTACCTTTGAAGAGACTTGAATGAGTACCTTGGGCACTTAAATATCGCGGCTCCCAAGCAAAGTATGGTATTGCAAATAAAAAAAATATCACTTTAAACTACAGTTGCAAAATTACCTTATTGATGCCGTTAGGACTATAGAATATCATAAACTGAGCCATGAAATCTTCTGGAACTTCCATCACGCCGCCCATAATTCCCCAATCAAGCGTTTCGGGATTCGTTGAATTGTCCATCATCGTCGATGCGGACATGAATTCGCTAAATGGAGCTATGATCACCACATTATCTTTCTTGTCAAAGAATGCAATCGGTCCACTAGCAGTGCCAGTTATGATTTCAACATTCCCTGGTGACCATCTGAAATATGTTATAGAAGATCACAATGATTCATTATGCATGGTGAATATTTAGTCTAATTTATTCCTGTTTCGATAAATTGACACTTTTCAATTAAAGTTTCTTTTCTGCACCTCTACCCATAGTCATTTTGTCGTTATTATCACTAAATATTGTCATTTCAAAAATGCATTCAAAAAACTTACGTTCCAAACTTTAAATCGTCATTTCCAAACATGATTCCGGCGTAAGCCATGTATCCTATTTCACCTTGCATGGAGTCATCAACAACAAATCCTGGAAATGCTGAGATAAGCATATCTTTGTTTCCGGTAGAAGTTCCTGAAGTTTTATTGAGGTAGTGCTAAAACATAAATGGTAAACGATATGAAAGCCTGGTGGGCACACCACAAAAAAATTCTGAAAAGGCTGTGATAAACCAGCCGGCTAAAACATAATTTTCACCTGGCATTGTAGAATTATTTCATGACCAATTACAACCTGCGAGACTAACAAGGACTGCGCTTCTATTCTTTCAGATGGGGCGCAAAACCGAGGTCTGGTGCACACACTAATAATATAACGGCTGACTTTAAACCAGAGAAGAGTAGCACATTCACACAACCCTGATACATAAAAATAACCGTGTGTTTGTCTAAAACAAACCAGTGTTGACCAAAGGCTTCTTGCTTTGCATCTTTTTTCTCGCGGAGTCGTAAACCTCTGTGGAGTTCTTGACTTCACATTTGGGATTGTGCTATTCTTTTATAGGTTATTGTTGCGCACGTTAATATATATAAATACCTGTTGTAGTATTAAGTAGTTCTTTTGGTCGTAAACCTTGAATCCAAGAGCTACTACATTATCATCTACTCCTAAATACCATGTAGCTGTTTCAAAATCTCCCAATCTATCAGTACCTTGATGAGGTGTATCTAACAACCCTTTTAGCTCTCCTCTGGCTGAAGAATATTCCTTCCAATCTTTTCTGAATCTTAGGGGTGAATTTTTAAACCAGATGACATCGTTGACAGTCATGTTATAAATTTGATCATCAAACCAATGATTGATCCTCACAGGGCCAGGTGTAACTCCATGACTCACCTCGGCTGCATGAATACAAGGAATATAAAAAGCAAAGGCATGTCAGCTAATATGTTTGCTATGTCACGGCAATAATTATGGTTTAAAAAGTTTTTAAGCTTGTCCTTCGATAAAAATACATTTCATGTATAACACGAAAATAAAAGAAAAATTAATATATTTACCAAGTAAAGCTAAGATGAAAAAAAATATCACTCCATTGGTCATCTTGTATCTTCTTAATATCAACAAATTGTTCATATCTGGTTAAAATAGGGCAACGGAAGATGGCGCATGTAACTTATCGATACACATAGTCTGATCGATAAGCAATAACTAGTACATCCATCAATACGTTCAAGGGCAATTCAAAATGTAATAAGACAATAAAAGTGACCCTGATCGCTACGTTTGTCATGCATGCCGGTATGGAGTGGAATGGGCGACATAATTCTAACTCTGATATTGGTAATGCGTATATTATTAAATTAAATGCGTGTAACTTCTTACTACGCATTACCAGTTTCAGAGTTATATTTATGTCGCACATTCCGCTTCATATGCTCGGCCCAGATTTAATTGCTTGATCATCATTTAACACAAACGGTCGCCTAAAGGGAGCGGAAATAATATATCTTAGATAAACATGACGATTCATTTATTGATATGATTATTATATGTATGTATATTTATCAGCACTTTCGTGGAATTATATAAGGCGAAGAAAGATGTCTGCATGGGTCAACTAGATTATTTAACGTTCGTTTCCTCAAGTTATATCGCTGAGACAGAATCTATGACAGTAAAATGAAACTACGATAGTCAAGTAGCCATGAAAAGGCTGTCGATAGCATTTTTAAATAATTCATATTAAACACGAAAGGGTCGAGGCGACAAAGTACAAGACGATAAGGACAAGCAATAAAAAAAGTCAAACTTGTATGTTTCTGCTAATATTTAGTAAGAGTCTAAGCACGTATGTGTGTGTGTGTGTGTGGTGGGGGTGGGGGTGGGTGGTATGTGTGTGTGTGTGTGGGGGGGGGGGGGTAGTTGAATTGAGGAAGGGTTAGCACGTGCGCGTTGTATCATAAGTTCTGTCAATGAGTCAACTGGCGTGGTTTCAATTCCGCGGTTGTACGTGGCAACAAGGAGTATGATCGCCTGTCCAACCTCGTGGGTTTTCTCCGGGTCCCCCGGTTTCCCCCCACTGCTAAAGACCCCTACGCGCAGGCGAATTATTGAAATAGAATTTCTCTCTTTGTCTCTCCCAAACAGTTATGTCCTAACACGAGATGTGAAAGTCGAAATTCCATTTTATAAATGCAGTTGTACAAAAAGATCTGTCTTCGGTCTAAATGTACTGTCAGAGATTTACTTTTCATCAACCCTTTGAGGGCTGACATTAGTCTGATTGTAATGCCTCCCAGACAAAGCTATAAAGATTCACATTGAATGACCTTTCAGAAGCTATATCTGACCTACAAAAACATAAATATATTATCTATGGTTGGTGAGAACTGGCAATATGTGCAGAATTAAATGCACCCATTGTTCTAACGATTCCTGAAGAATATAACCATATTATAAACCATTACAATCAGTCACAGTCTGCAACATGAAGGTTCTACATCCAGTTCTTATCGTTCTGGCTGCGCTGGGTAATTTCTTTAATGTCTTGTTGTAATTGTTGCAAATTAACATGGTTAAGACAGCAGTTAATTGGTTAAATAATAGAACAGTTATATTTGTTGAAAGAATTAACGCACTTGTTGCTGCTTTCTATGATGGATTGTTTGTCGTGTTGTATCGCATGTTTCCACTGATTTCCTTTGTCAGTGGGGGGATCACGGTGGCTTAGTGTGTAAAACGCTGGCTCGCTAGCCTGGAGGTCGGGTGTTTATCCAGACTTTCCGGCGTGGTTTCCCCTTGTCAGTGATACAGGACGGAGGGCCTGACAAGGACAGCTGTCTAGTCGTTCGGATGGGACGAAATACCGAGGTACCGTGTATACATTGGCGTGCCCGTAAAAGATCCCTTGACAGTTGGAATTCGATATAATTCGAGGCAAAATTTCCCTCATAGCACACTGTATGGCCTATGCCCGTCTTTATTAGCCTAGTTCGGAGCAGAACAGCGGGACGTTAAACCCCATTTCATCCAACTTATTCAATCGGTTTCTTCACACAGCTAAGCCCCATCTTTCTCGTTACACATTGTCTAAATGAAAGACACCTTTACTTATTTCCAGTTGTTGTGAATGTGTGACCCCTGGTCAAGTTCAAGTAAATCATTGGTTTGATGACCAGATTTATAACATATCAGTTAACGGTGCCATTTGGTTTAAAAATGCACCCCTCGTGTTTAGAAAAGATTGGAAGGAATATTCATCAGCCAGAGGAGAATTGAGAGGCCTGTTAGATACTCCTCATCAAGGTACTGATAGATTGGGAGATTTTGAAACAGCTACATGGTATTTAGGAGTAGATGATAATGTGGTAGCTCTTGGATATAAAGTTTATGATAAAAAGAACTTTGTCATCCTGCAACAGGTAAGATAATACACAGTGTAATTAATGCCAAGAATTTATACAACACGTGTATACAAAACATGAAACATTATAAATCAACATCCCACTCATATATATTGATGATAAATTAGTATTTATACTTCATATATCCCACTGAGTTACAGGTAAGAATAGCGACAATTAATTACACACCCAGCTCAAAATTTATCTAGACCGAAACTCTAGTAAGCCATGGTTTGATGTCTCAATGCTGATCACTGTTTCTGCTGTGAGATGATATACTCTTAAAAAAAGTAGGGGATATTGAAGTGCAAATACCTATGCAGCTTGTGATATGATAAATAGTCATGGACACTTGACATGCTTTTAGAGTATGTTTACAGATGAAGAACCACTGAGCTGCATGTGCGACACGCAATAGCGCCATACACGTGGTTCGTTGTCAAATTTGACACTTCAAGGAAGAGTTGACGAAAACTGCTACTTGCTGGTTTATCCTATCCATGTTTGCTTTCCTATCGGTTCTTGCATAAGATTTACTGTTTAGCGTATCTTTGCTTTAGTGTGTTACGTTTAATTTGATCGGGAGACGTGTTCGTCGACGTCAACGTCAACCGACAACACTGTAAGAATTGGCCGTGCACTGCAAGAGGAGTGGGTCAGATTGCCCCAAATCGTGATTGAACGGTTGATTAGGAGCATGTCACGACGAATTGCTGAATGTCTGAGGATTGGTGGAGCAATTACTTATTATTAAGACAAAAATTAAAAACGTCCATTTTCACTTTTGACAGTGTATCTCTTTGCGAGTGAAATGGGGCTGTCAGATAAGCCGCTCATATGAACTGTTTATGTTCATGTGTAGGCAATTGGCCTGTTATTAACATACACTGGTTACCTCTAATAAAAACAGCAATGCATTTCCGCAGTTTTGTATTGTTTCTGAATATCCCCTACTTTTTTGAAGATTATAGTAAGTCATGGTTTAATGTCTCAAAGCAGCTCACTGTTTTTGCTTTAAAGGGGAATTATGGGAGATTAGATCAAGAGCTAACAGTTCTAGCCTCGATCATCATTACTAAAGTCGGTACGATAAAAACAAAGTCTCGATTATCCATTGTGGCGTTAAATCATCCATCACAAAATGTATTAAAATCCAGTAAACATCGCAGGATAGCGATGGCATCCAGAGTTGATTATGGTCTGGACAAGTTAATTAATGTCTAATTGATAATTTAAATAGCATTTCAGGCCTAAAGAAAGGCCTGCAATTAGGCAGATTTAGCTCTTTCATAATGTATGTTATGAGAACGCAAGTTATTTTGACATTTTACCTTGTTAGAGTACATATACTATTACACAATTTGTCTTTCTGTATTTAACGAATTTAATTACTCTTCAGGTACTATTTCGTAGCATGTGGTACTAGTCCTGTAACCATGCAAATTTCTGTTGTAAAGAAAATAGCGAAACGTAAACACATTTCAATTTATGTATGTACGAATTTACATACTATATGGAAGGAAAGCAATGGTAGAATAATTATTAATACATAAAGATAAATAATATTTGAAAAACCAAAATCTGAAATAGCAGCTCGATTTTGGCGACGCCTGTCATTAGACTTTTTTATTGACACATCCATATCTCGTTACAGCATTATTTGAATAAAACATCCGGGACTTCAACTGGCAACAAAGATCTTCTTATATCCGCATTCCCTGCTGTAATGATTGATGATACTATGGCAGGAGAGTTGGGATACATAGCTTACTCAGGTACTCAGTTTGGTAGTACTAGAATGCAGTTAGGCACGTAAGTATATTTCGCCCAATCCATTCCTTTTACTGTTATTCCTAGTCTGTATACTATTTGCCGCGAATAGCTGTGTCATCGGTTTCTGATAAATTTACCCGACACCATACAATGACATTCTGAACTAACAGTCCTACTATCTGCGGAGAGAGTATATACATCTGGCTATTATTAGTTTTCGAGTGATAGTTTGGTATGTATACAATGATTGAAAGTTTAATGTTTTCAACCATACCGTTCTATGACTAGTATATTGGAAGTTGTGTCAAAAATAAATTCCGTACAGAACACGTTGATTAGTAGTTACGCCACCAGAAGATCCTACCGTATTTTTACAGAGCAAAACTTTGATTGTAATTCACAACGTATTGTATTATGTTTAAATATGTAACTGCTTTGAAGTACATATGTCAGCGATACGAGTAAATCTTGTAAAATAAGATTTTAACTGACGTAGATTAATTGGAAAAACGCATAAATTATTAATCAACATTTAAAACAAAATCCCTGTAAGGAAAACGGTTATAAAGTACAGATAATTCAAAAACACCATGTTTGCGACCAACCTCTTAATTGCAAGAACCCTGCACACTGCAATACCTTGGTTGCGGTCATATTCTTAATTGCAAGAATCATGTACACTGCAATAGAAAAGAGATCTCAATCAAAGAAAAATGTATAACTATTTTACCGACCTTTTTTTCCATATGAACTTAATGGTGGATTGCAAAAGGTATAAAACTACAAAATATGGTGGGAACGATTTTGTTGACGAGAAACTGTAATACGAAACTTGACCATTTCTTTATAAATACATCTAGTGCTATATAAAAAAGTCGTAATTTGTAGAAATGCGTTTTTTGTTTAAAAATAGAAGAAATATTAATATATCTTTGAAATTATTTGTATTCTGTACGCCAACACACGTTAGCTAAATTTCGTTCACACACAGGCGGGTGTAAATGGAAAATCTTTCAAAAATAACATTATTAATTATAAGCTGAGGCTACGTGTTATGTCAAAGTCTGTTATATTCATATTATATTAATTTTTTTGAATACTATTTTTGTTTTGTAATTTGTATGCTGGCCTTTATGGGCATATTGGTAAAATAAACAAATTCAGTGTCAGGTAACTCGTCAGAAATCCCTTCTCACTCGTCCAACTCTGGTAAAGGGAAGAGATAAATATTCTATTTCATGCTTGTTTTTTACTTAATTTTTCGTGTTTTCCCATTGTGGGTCGAATCTGTTGTTTGGGGTTAGTTTCCATTCTGAGTCCTCTAGTATCACTGTTGACCAGGGACAGAAGAGCAGAGTCGTCTCATACATTCGGCCTCTGGATCTATTTCCTTGATTTGATAGTACTTTCTTCATGCATTACTTACAATGGCTGTGTTTGACGTGTCTATCTCAAGGCTTCGTCTTCTGAGTTTCCCTAGCTCTTTGTTTTAGTTTAGTAATTCAAAAATCACAATTATACGAAACGATCCATTATTTCTAGCTGGGCTCCCGGAAAGGTAAATATGAACACCGGAACTGCAGGTGGACCCGTCATCTTCTTTGATAAGAAGGACAATGTTGTTATCATAGCACCGTTTAGTGAATTCATGTCAGCATCAACCTATCTGGATACAACTCAACAACCTAACAGATTAAGCTGGGGTATTATGGGAGGGGTCATGGAAATCCCACAAGATTTTATGGCTCAGTTTATGGTGTTTTATAGTCCCAATGGAATCAACAAGGTAAACCTACCGTTAATAATATATCAGACATGTATTATTAACAAAACAATTTTGTTTAGTTTCGTTTCGAAAACGGAGGAGGCTATTAAGTTGCATTTGACATCAGCCTTTGATTTGAACCAAGTGTAGGGGAGACGGACTATTTAATTTTGCCCCCCCCCCACTCCCTTAGCCACTATCTTTGTTATATAATAATAATTGTATTGCTTGTGAATAGATTTTCATTAAATCTGGACTTGCTGAAATTCTAACCAACCACACATTTGTCCATTTTAATCTGGTTGCCGATTCTTTGAAACGAAATAGCTTAAATTATGTCTAATGAATATATACCAAATTTAATAACTTCGTGTATTTTAGTCTCGGTCACCCAGAACCTCCTAGTATTCAACGTACGGAGGGTCTGGGAAAGTTGTCAATGTTTGACGAAAAGTTTCATTGCCCATGCGTAACCGGGAGTTCGGCTTCTCATGTGATTGATTATCCAGTATTTTTGGCCAAGTCAAGTAAGAGTTAATTGCGTCTCTTCCCGCAATAAATCCAATAATTTTTGCATTATTATAAACAAACAGGAATCGTGACGACGAATTAGGATTAATTTAAAAACATAGAGATATGGCCCATGGAGAGAGAAATTTTACAATACAAAAATTAAGGGTGTTGGATATTGAACTGGCAATGCAATCAAATGGATTTTCTGAAATGGCATGCTTGAATTAATTTCATTGACGTCGACACCTTGTTTTAGGACTAGTTACCCCCCTTAGACTTTGGTTATTTTAATGTAAATAGAACGGATAATCTAGCCAATGACCTATTATTCTCAAATGTTGACAACCCATCCAGACTATAATATTCGTAGAATATTTTTCTGGGTGATAGAGACTACATGTATACCTGAACAGGCATAAACTAACTCTGACTATATCTTCATAATAACAGTACCTAGGCCAAATTCAAACATCAACGTGATCTACACACAGTTCACTATTTACTGTAAATGTGGATCAAATTCGATGTGAACACATTCATATTCAGTGAAAGCTCAGTTCAATGTCATGTTATATATTTATCAATATGGAATTTATGATGTTGTATAGTTGCGGTCGTTCACACCAAGAAGGTAGTATGATGGCTGAGGTGCTTAAAATATTAACTACCGAGTAGTGAGTGCATTATCATTTATTAAGACCTTTTCCCCATTATTATCCATTCTCAAAGACCTTTCTGATTCAGGCTTTTCAAGAATGGGGAAGTCTAATGAGAGATTTTTATGGTAAAGACCCATCCTACAGAAAAGCTGATATGACGATTAACTATCTGGGATACTGGACTGATAATGGTAAAATCTTAATTTAATGTGTCCCTTTTGTACCGACCGATTTTACTTTAATACTTTATCGATGAATTTAATGTATATGTAGGGTTTCGACTGTATATATTCACATATTGAAACCGAAGCTGGCCAGTAAAAATAATCAAATTGAGGCAAGCCTCTTAATTAATTGTATTCTACCACATAGTTTGGTTCTTTATTTCCCCTTGAATAATGTAACTTTCACGAAATTTAGATGATTTACGAATGTTCCTAATTTCACTCTAGGCGCTACTTATTTTTGGAACACAGAGCCACACAAGTCTTATGAACAAACCATTTATGATGTACACAGCTACTCCAAAAATGCAAGTATACCATACAAGTAGGTTTAAATAAAATCACAAAATTATAAACAGAAACAATAAAAATAGTATTTTTAGCCCAAGGTCTGTGTTTCACTTATGTTGACCGTCCCTCCAATTCATCATTTTTGACATGACCAAAACCAGCTAAATCTATTTCATGGAATGTTGCCAATTTGGTGATAATTCAGATTTGTTTAACTGAAGTTGCATCAAGGTTAATATTTACAGAAAGTTCATAATTATTCATTCCTTAGAGGTCCATTATGCATATTCAATTGCATACTTTGTGAATTTTGTTCGATTTTATTGGTTGCTCGAAAAAGAAAATAAATTTAGTGTCGTTATTTTATAGATACGTTCAATTTGATGACTGGTGGTATGTAAAGTTAAAATCCGGAACGGTCAGCTGGACGCCTCGAACAGGTATCTTCCCGTCTGGAATGAGGTAACACGTACTCTACCTTTTAATTTTTAACAAGTTAACTTCAGGAAGCAATATTTGCAACTTATGTTTAAAGCTAATTTACGGTTAATCTTAAAGTACATGCAGATGTCATGCCATACAGCGAAGCAAAATATTTTGTCGAAGGCTGTGATCTATATATTGAGTAACGAGTTGATATCGATGCCATATATATTAAATGATCGACTATGAAATATACAATAAATGATATTATTTATAGGAAGATGTATGAGAATACTATGTGGCCTGTTGTAGGTCACAATATGTTTTGGTAAGAGTTTACATCTACTACTTGTCTTAGCTATTATAGTCATTTCCGTTCGTGCAAATGATGTTCGTTTTGTTCCAGCTTTACTTTGTTGGAACATGTATTGGTATTTTCGTATAGGCTGCATTGCCAATGTGACAGATATGTAATACAACCTACGCGGGTTTAATGCTAAATTAGAGAATGTAGGTTTCTACAATGCATCTGAAAGTGTAATAAAACTCATGTCTGCATACTGATTGAAATAGTTAACGAAGAATCTGAAAGCGTAATAAAGCTCATGTCTGCATCCTTATTGTAATAGTTAACGAAGAATCTGAAAGCGTAATAAAGGTCATGTCTGCATCCTTATTGTAATAGTTAACGAAGAATCTGAAAGTGTAATAAAGCTCATATCTGCATCCTTATTGAAATAGTTAACGAAAAATGTTTTATGAAATATTGCAACACGCAGGTCTAATCAAACAACGTACGCTAAGGAAAATGGAGGCCAGTACAAATTTCTGCTTGATAAAGATGGCCATGCTTTACCATTTGAAGAGGTGAGTTATATGTCACTGTAAGATTACTATTCTTTGTGAAAACGGTGATCGATGGTCAAAATCTTTTTACTTTATCAGTTCAATGAGTTAAATTTAATACAAGACCAAAGCCCCTTAATTTGTCGATTCTTACTTTTCTGCATGATATTATCATTATCTCTCTAATGATCTAACTTTAGCAATTTGAATTATGGTTGAAATTAGTTAAATTAAATATACGTGTACTATCAAAGACACCTGATTCTTCGAGTCTTCCTTTTCTGAATTAAATTATCATTATCTCTCCAATGAACCAGGTAATATAAGAAAATAAACGCATACGTCAAAATGTCGTATACATGTATATTTATTGCAATGTAGTTGAGATTTTTACAAAACTTCACTGAATAAGGGATGGGACTTTGGTTAGTACTAACGGCATGTCCTAAAAAGCAAAACCGATTTATATATAGTTAATGAAAAGCTGCGTCGGATTCGGGTGTATACGGGTCCTGCATTATGACCCAGTGAATAAACATTTCAAAGACATCTTTTATTATCTCTCGTCGAATTCATGTAAACTCGGGAACGAAAGCTCAGATAGATTTGGAATTGGGAATACTTTGGTTTTCAGTTAGGAAGTTCCCTTAATGAAGTTCCGGGGTCACCATAATGCGTCCTTTCGAAAGCATTTTACACATAGCAGCAATACCACAAGATCTTGTTAATGGACTTACAGGAACATTAGATGTAGAACACAATATCATGTGTTGTACTTATTTCTTGGACGTATTCGTGTTAACTTGTTACTGATAAATCACCACATCGCGCGAATAGAAAACTTAATAGAACTTAAAATATCAACTAACTGAACTACATAAAAACTGTGTATACCTCCTCTGGTTTATAATTTGACTTAAAGTTGCACTTTCATATTTTTACGTTATATTTTTAAATTTATTAAAAGAAAGCCTTAAAAAAGATGGTATCTATAAGCAGTCCTACCTTGTTAAAGAATAATCCTATTAATCCTATAATTCACTATTGCCAGTTGAGAAATTGGCAAAAATATCATTTTCCTCTTCAAATTCAAACGTTTGAGGATAGCTACTCCATGGTGGAGAATAGAAAACAAGGGATGTAATGGGGAGGTAATTGTGCTAATCTAACCGGTGTAAATGAGTTTTAAGTGTGAGAATGACACCTATGATCGTATAATAGTGAGTTGACAACCTATTGAGCAAAAGACATAGAAAAAATTAAATTATGTTTTGTCTTTCTTAGAAAATATGAAATTGTAACTTTAATCTTTCGTCTTCCTTTGTTTAAATATTTGATATTGCCAATTATGTATTGTTTTATACTTTTAGCGATTCTGGAATGATTTGTTTAAAGAAAGTAAATTATGGGGTCTCACGGTTTATGAACAGGTAGGATAAAGGACGCAATGTAAATTACATGCAGATAATCCAATCGTATTACTTGATACTGTCCAAACCTGCACATATCCGCCACAAGTATTGTATTGCCCCCCCCCCCCCACCCCACCAATCCAATTATAAACACTAGCCCATGGGAGTATGTGAGATAAAACAAATGGATTCAAAAGTCAATGAATTATGTAATCGTCACTGGACATCATATCAAGTAATCTAGTTGTATCTATGAATGTCAATGATTATTTATCCGTATATTCCACAAATTGAGACTATTCCTTTGTGGACCCTAATATGCCTTGATATTCTGATAGAATCATTTACTGTATGTCAACGTTTGTGGGTGTTTGTGTGGAGCCTTTATCACAAGAGTTCCTTAGTTATTGAATATAAATGACAGAAATTAAACCTGTTATAATTCTCAAATTTGTATCCACAAAATAATTGATTCTTAAAACAAAAAACACCTCGCAGTTAAGCTTAACTGCTGCATGAAATACAGGATCTCAAATATCTGCAAGAGTAATAATCAAGAATTCGCCAGGCTTACTTACCGCTGACTAAGCACTTCTAGTTCTAGGTTCCCAATCCCCAATGGGCTTTTAGTGGTTGTCATTGAGTACTGAGACTAGAAGTTGTAGATGCAAGTATTGTAAGTTATCTTTCACGTTTCTGTCACGTATTAATGTTTCAACCCAAGTAATTTATATGTCAAGTGCAACATATTTGATTCATGTATTGTAGGATTTTATGAGTGTAAATACAGATACGATCAACGCGACTGTTTCCGATGTTTATTCTGGTAAAAGCTGGTTGATGGACATGGGAAATGCAGCCAGAATGAATGGTTTGACTATTCAATACTGCATGGGCTACCCGAGGCATGTTATGACAGCGCTCGAAATACCTGTTGTTACACAAGTAAAAACTATTTCCTCGATCTGTATAAACCCTATTATCATAGAGTAACCAATTAGGATGGGTTAAGTTTGAATATAATATTTCGTTAAACGGGTAAATATTCTTTTGACCCAGGCTAGAATGATGGAAACGAATTGCATTGTTGGGGTCAATTGTGGGTTTCATTTCGGTCATGTGTAAGCTGATAGTTATATGTTTACGAATTTTTGTAATTTCATTTAGCTTTCTTTATATTTTATTTGAACTAAGTTGCCAGACAACGATATATCATGTATATTTAGCAAATTAAACCATGCCAATAGAATTGTTAACATTTCAGGGTCGTGTCCTATTTGATAACCGCCCTAGTTCGGACCATTGGACAATAGGGGTATCGTCTTTATTTGCCGAAGCTATGGGTATAGCACCATATAAAGATGACTTTTGGTCCATGGAAGTTCAGCCGGGAAACGGATACAGTAAGTATTTACATACGAGTGGTAAAGCCATGTCATCGGTACCCCCCGTTCTGGTATGTTTTAGCGACACCCGTCGCTTTTTTATTATTTGAGCATGTGCGGCTGACTGAGGAATTACTTGCTACATTAGTAATAGTTAGAAGCGATACTCACTATCCTTGAAATCGTAAACAAATCCTAAATTTTGAGCAACACACGTCGCTGTTATTTTTATTATTTGAACATGTGCGACTGACTTGGAAAGCACTGGTATCTCAAGTAAGAATTTATAGGTACTGCTTAATTGATATATACTATTCAAAAAAAGTAGGGGATATTTGATTTTGGGGGCATAATACTAAAATATGCAAATGACTACGAAAAAAGTCACTATAGAACCTAACAGAAGAAACATTTCCAGTTACATGTGACGCCCAAACGCACCAATAGCTACCGCATGGAATGCAGGTGATGCTTGGGATCATCATGGGGGTCCAACCCAAGATTTGCACGATCCTGACTTTGAATGTTACAGTCATTGTGGCATTGAATTCCAGGGTGGAAACATCAGTTTAATTGTTTTAGTGACCAGAAAACAAATTTTGATATGCGTCGGCTTACCCAAAATGAAAGGTTACGTGCCCTTGGCATGCTACAGATCGGCACACCACAGGCGGTTGTGGCGCGGACGATGAATGTTTCTCAGTCTGTCATAAGCAGGCTATGGTCCAGATACCGTGATACACAATCTGTACAGGACAGACCACGCTCAGGTCGACCAAGGGCGACAACTCAAGCCCAGGATCGATTTATCCGTACCTTGGCCTTGAGAAATCGTGTCATCACAGCAAATCAGATCAGCGCTCGTCTTCAAACAGACACTGGTGTGAGAGTGAGTGGCCAGACGATTCGGAATCGACTGCATAGGGGTCACCTTCGCGCCCGACGTCCTCGCGTGATCCCTTGTTTGAGAGATCATCACATTCAGGCAAGACGTCGTTGGTGTAGGGATCGTCAACACTGGGATAATCGACGCTGGAGCAATGTGATGTTTTCAGATGAGTCAAGGTTCACTGTTGATTTTTTGGACAGACGTAGGAGGGTGTGGCGTCGTCGAAACGAGCGCTTCCAAGACGTTAACGTCATCAGACATGATCGATTTGGGGGTGGTTCTGTTATGGTGTGGGGAGGCATCACTGTTGCTGGAAGAACGGCTTTACATGTTGTTGCAGGGCGTGTTACAGGCCAGTACTACCGGGACAACATCTTGGCAGTCCATGTTGTGCCGTTCGCACGACGTCATGGCCGCCGTTTCATCTTCCAGGATGACAACGCAAGATGTCACAGGGCCAGGATCGTTACAGGTTACCTCCAACAACAGAACATCACCACATTACCTTGGCCAGCACTGAGTCCCGACCTCTCCCCCATCGAGCATGTCTGGGACATGCTTGGACAGAGGTTACGTCAACGTCAACAACGTCCTGCCAATGTCCAAGAACTTGCTGCTGCGTTGCAACAGGAATGGGACAATCTGGACCAAAATGACCTTAGACGTCTCATTAGGAGTATGCCACGTCGGATCAATGCTTGTTTGGCAAACAGAGGAGGAATTACCCGTTACTGACTTGGTTGTGATGCTGTGGTAACTTTGCTGTTTGACCCCGGGTATCATTTTACCCTTATAATGGTCAGTCTGTGCCTTACTTAGTCTAACGATCATTTGGAATAAATCGATGAATGTGAACTTCATTTCATTTTGTCATTTGTTTCTTCGTCAGTTTCATTAGGTGACTTTAATAACACTTAAAAATCAAATATCCCCTACTTTTTTTGAATAGTATATTATCTTTTAGAAAGTCCACTAACTTTTATCTTTCGTTCAATTTATCATTTTGGTACCTCATGATTATTTTTGATAAATCCAGGTGTATTAAAAAGATCTTCTAACTATTACTGTTTGTTTTCTACTGTATATATAGGTTATACAATCAACTTATCTGTGGTTAGCGATCGTCGCAAAATTTTAACATTTGCCTGCAAACGAATGCCCCACGAAACTGGGTGGGTGGGTTGAAAATGGTAACTGAAATGTTGGTTATTTAATATTGAATCATGAAAGGAAACATGCCAAAATTGTCTTTCTGCGTCGGCGCGGAAAGGCAGGGGTCAAGATCTAGCCGCGGGTTAGAAAGCAATTGTTAAAATTTTTGCCTACGATCTTTAGTTACTCGGGACTAATTTCGGGCGCAGCATTTTATCTACTAGTAAATGGGTTGATAAAGGGCTACATACCGAAACCGAAAATTTACTTTCAGACAGTATTACCAAATTTGTTGCTTATATAGGTATTCTTTTCTATGGATTGAAGTTGGGGGTATTTTCTGCTTTGTACTTCTTAAATATTTATTCCGGCGAAACCTTGGAATGTATATTATGTATCAGTCCAATTCTTGAACCATCCAAACTGTAAACATTTAAAATTTAAAAACTGGACTATAACATTCCGCATAATACTTTTCAGATCTAACAGAGCCACATACAGCCATTCATGGTGCAATTTCAACGTTGAGTACAGGGCCTGTTGGTCCCAGTGACCAAGTTGGAAATAGCAATGTTAGTCTCATTATGAGGCAAGTGTAATTACTGCATCTTGTTCCACTGATAGCTTAAAATCTTAGAAAACTATATGGTGACGGAACTAGTTGGACATACCATCAATGTACATATTTTTATATCTTTAGACTGGAATATGAGAACTTTGTGTTTATTATTTCAGAATAATTTCAATAAAATGTATTGCTATTTTCAGGTGTTGTAATACGGAAGGTTTAATTTTGAAGCCCAGTAAACCTATAACAGCCATTGATAAACAAATTCAACAGGTACGTAAAAAGAGCGGCACCACTCTTGGACAGTGGCACCACTGCCTACTCTTATTTCGAATTCCAACTGTCAAGCGTTCTTAACTGTCCTTGTCAGATCCCCCATGCTGCACTACTGACATGGGAAAACCACACTGGAAAACCCCGGAGAACTTTCTAGGCCAACACCGAGATCGAGCTCTGGAGCTCGCGAGTCAGTGCCTTACTCACTAAAACCCCTGTGCTAGAAGACAATAGACTGTACTTTATTAAGGGTTTCAACGTTGATTGACTCGCGATAGCTGATGTTTGAAAAACTGCGATACATATCAAGGTTTGAAATTCAATAAATGTTTGAATTTCGGTGTGTATTTCTTTTAGATGGCGTTTGGGGGTAATGTTGGACCAGAAGGTAAAGTCTATACAACATACAGTAATATTAACAACTATATATTTGGTGTTATATTAGCAGCTAATATTTCCATAGATTATACACTCATGGTTCAAGATACTGGAATTAATATGGTAATATTTTGATTTCTTATAAGAATTAGCGCTTGAAGGAAGAGTACGCGAAAATTGCCTCTCTCGTGAATCACACGTAACTATAGAAATGCAATTTACTGTACATGATCGAAGTATTATGTTAACAAAACGTTGTAGACGCCATGTTACAACACGGAACAATGTGAAAATATGCATCTTAAAATTTAATCTATTCTTTACATTTTTTTTTAGACACAAGGCAGCATGGTGATGAGTAGTGATTTATATATACATGTTAATCTGATAGATTTAAATGAAAGTCAACCATTAAAGATAACCACATCATGTACATCTAGAAATTTCTGTTTATATTATTATAGTCCAGTATTTCCAGTTGGGTAATTATATCATATTATTATAGTCCAGTATTTAATGTTGGGTAATTATATTATATTACAGTCCAGTATTTAATGTTGGGTAATTATATTATATTACAGTCCAGTATTTAATGTTGGGTAATTATATTATATTATTACAGTCCAGTATTATATTATAAATAGAAACATCAATGGGTGTATTTCTTACTGGTTCAGAGATGATTTTTGTTCAGATTCGGAATGATCAATTAGATCCAATAAATTATACAGATTGCTATTTATTGTTAATGAATGAATTTTCTAAAGTCGACTATGGTGTCAACAGGTTCTGTTGGTAAAGTAGGCTTTCTCATGTTCTGTTAAAGTTGCAATTTCATATTTTAAGTTATATTTTTTAAAATGTATTAAAATAAAGCCCGAAAATAAATGGTATCGATAAACAGCCCTACCTTATTAAAGAATAATCCTACTAATCCTATAATTCACTATTGCCAGTTGAGAAATAGGCAAAAATATCATTTTCAACTTCAAATTCAAACAAACGTTTGAAGATAGCTATTCGATGGGGGGGGGGGGGGGTTAGAAAAACAAGGGAGGTAATTGTGTTATTATTTCCGGGGTCAAAGGATTTTTAAGTGGGAGAATAATACCTATGATCGTATAATAGTGAGTTGACAACCTATTGAGCAAAAGACACTTTCTTAGAAAATATGAAATTATCGCTTTAATAGTCAACTACAGGAAATTATCTATCTAATATTTATTTTCAGATATGACCAAATTATAGCTTATATTGAAATGTACCAGTAATTTCTTTTCAGAAATGACAAGATTCGGATATATGGCGAAGTTGATAAATGGTCTCCAATGTCAAATAATCGTGTAAAAGGAATTCGAATTAGCCCTGTGGATCTCTACCTACAGCTTAGTGGTGCCCCGTATGAAATAGTTAGTTTCCGGTTCTTTAGAAATATGACTGAAGAAGTTGTTAATTGTAGCTTAGGAGCGGATGGTTCAGCTGAGATGAGCTTTAATAAAAAAATATGTACCAGTTAAAATTTATGTTACCATTTTCTTTCAAGGAAAAATTAAAACAAACTATTTGTTCATGATAACAGTAATCTACTTTTAAATTACTCTACTCAGTTGTCAATCTAGTAATGTTTAAACCTGGGTATGCTTAGATATCATTTCAAAATAAGTAACCATTGATTCCACTTAATAGAATCTACTAGTAGTGGGAATCAGATCAATTGGCGAGGAATGTGCACATAAAACAATAGCGCTAAAGGTATGTTCTAAATAGGGTTATTTGCCTATTCAGACCCAATCCAGGAAGACTCTTTAGGGCATGCTATTCTATCCGAACTGGCAAAACAATGGTTGTAACCCTGGCTAATAAACCAAGTAAAATGTATCCCTTTTTATGTATTTGGAGATAAGAGATTACCACCTAATATTTTATCGAATCATCTGATCTAGTTTAATAATTGATAGCGATGGAATACATCAAAATGACCTTGAACAATATGATAATAAAATAAACCATCTTATTACAAAGTTGTAACAACATGGCTGGTGTATTGTTAATTGCAACTGTCTTTGTTGTCTTTGGTAAGTTATTTCTTGTTGTTAAAAATGAGCGAAAACATAGAGATGAAAACAATGCTTTAATTTCCTATGCTCACTATGTTAAAAGAATAAACGACACATAGATTAACGAAATGCACACGAATGGAAAAATTATTACATTCGGCCAATCTTAACGGAAGTTAATGTCCATATTACCATCTCTTGATTACACAAAAATTAGAAGTCTGTACGATAACTTAATATTTCTTTCCTCCGGTACCATCACCGTTTTGGTTTGTTTTAAGCGCCCAACACCCATACTTGTCAGCTTGTTATTATTTTAGATCAAAACGGAAAAGTTGATTGCACCCTCCCTCGTAATACTCTTCAGTTACTGGCTTGTACATCGTGTCAAAAATGGTGTCCCGTAAGTTCCGACCTAAGCATATCCTGACATGGGAGTGCTATTTTAGAATAATGCCATATTAGTACCTATGTTGATTTCTCGCAGGGGGGTTGGATGGCTGAATGGTTAGCGTGCGCGCTCTGTATCATAAAGTATGTCATTGAGTCGACTGGCGTGGTTTCGAATCCCCGGTTGTACGTGGCAAGGAGTAGGGTCGCCTGTCCAACCTCGTGGGTTTTCTCCGGGTTCTCCGGTTTCCCCCCTCTGAGAAAGACTCCTATGCGCAAGCGAATTATTGAAATAAAATTAAACCATATGTTAGTCCCGAAATGACCTAGTTTGTGTCGAGTGGACGTTAAACCCCATTTTTCTCTCTCCGATTTCTTGCAAAAAAGAGAATCGGGGGGGGGGGATGTTTTAAGGAATGAAAATATTTAATGTTCACCGTTAAAAACTACAAACACGACGATTGTTTTACAATTTCCAGTTCATTGTTGTCAATGTGTGACCCCTGGTCAAGTTCAAGTAAATCACTGGTTTGATGACCAGATTTATAACATATCAGTTAACGGTGCCATTTGGTTCAAAAATGCACCTCTCGTATTTAGAAAAGATTGGAAGGAATATTCATCAGCAAGAGGAGAATTGAAAGGATTGTTAGATACGCCTCATCAAGGTACTGATAGATTGGGAGATTTTGAAACGGCTACATGGTATTTAGGAGTAGATGATAATGTAGTAGCTCTTGGATATAAAGTTTATGATAAAAAGAATTATGTAATTCTCCAGCAGGTAGGAATTTTTGTCATTTTTATTCATAGACCATTTAATTCGTAGGTCTTCATTTTGATATAAACTAGTAAATGAGAACTAGTATCGGTGGTTCTGAAAAGATTAAAAGGAGCTAAATCGCTAATACCTGGGATCTAGAAATTGACACAAAAGGGTTGCAACGCTTATAATAATGTAAAATGAATGTATATAAACTGATTTAAATTCAATTTTTTTCGTTCTTACTCTAATTTCAAAACAATTATTTTTAGCGAAATACATAAGAAGCCCCAATCGAATGGCAATCTCTGGCGTTTGGTTATTACAGTCTACACCGGTAGTATTTATTGCGCATGCTCTTCAGATAAGAATATGACGTCACTGTTTGACATGACTCTAGCCTGGAGAACGCTAGATCGGTCCTTCACTTTTTCGTTTGTAACATTAATAAATTTTACATTAACCTACTTTGGAATGCGATTTAAAGGGCACCCATATCTAACATATTCACTAATACTGCCACTTTTTTCTCCCGCCGCCCTGGCTTACCGACGACGTTCGTGCTTTGAACGACAGTCTAAAAGAACGCTTTCAGCCACCATAGGCAACACTCACATTTACATTTGGACGTAGCGCATGAAACATCGGTGATCAGTGATTATATTAAGTTCTTATATTTTCAGCATTTCTTGAATAAAACATCCGGGACTTCAACTGGCAACAAAGATCTTCTTATATCCGCATTCCCTGCTGTAATGATTGATGATACTATGGCAGGAGAGTTGGGATACATAGCTTACTCAGGAACTCAGTTTGGCAGTGCTAGAATGGAGTTAAGCACGTAAGTACTATTTATCACGCTAGCAGATGAAGAGCATCATATAATAGTTTAGGCAGTAATGTCTGTTATTAAACTTTAATTCTAGCTGGGCTCCCGGAAAGGTAAATATGAACACCGGTACTGCAGGTGGACCCATCATCTTCTTTGATAAGAAGGACAATGTTGTTATCATAGCTCCGTTTAGTGAATTTATGTCAGCATCAACCTTTCTGGATACCACTCAACAACCTAACAGATTAAGCTGGGGTATTATGGGCGGAGTCATGGAAATTCCAGAAGATTTTATGGCCCAGTTCATGGTATTTTATAGTCCCAATGGAATCAACAAGGTAAAGATGCAATACATATACATCCTTTAACATAAATACTGTAGTCAATTTGCTTTTTCAAGTGACATAAATACTGTCGGCAATCTGTATCTTCAAGTGACAAATACTGTAGGCAATCTGTATCTTCAAGTGACAAACACTATAGCCAATCTGTATCTTCAAGTTAAATAAATACAGTAGTCAGACTGTATCCTCCAGTGACATAAATATCGTAGCCAATCTGTATCTTGCAGTGACATAAATATTTATAGTGACATAAATACTGTAGGCAATCTGTATCTTCAAGTGACAAATACTGTAGCCAATCTGTATCTGCAAGTGACAAACACTATAGCCAATCTGTATCTTCAAGTGAAATAAATACAGTAGTAAGACTGTATCCTCCAGTGACATAAATATCGTAGCCAATCTGTATCTTGCAGTGACATAAATATTTATAGTGTAGGTTTAGTAATTTTGTAAACTTTGAACAACTGTTATAATTCAGGCATTTGAAGAATGGGGAAGTCTATTGAGAGATTTTTATGGTAAAGACCCATCCTACAGAAAAGCTGATATGACGATTAACTATCTGGGATATTATACTGATAATGGTAAATCTACCATCTCAAAGTTATTATTCAGTCATGATATTTAAATGAATTCTTAACAGGGCTGTACAATAGCAGCTAACGGGGTATCTCTACGCTAAATGTCTACGCAAGATGCACATTATATGAAAACCTCATGACTTGGGGATATTGCTTACAGCTAAACTACTGGGATAAGGCTAACCGAGGTATTATATTGAAGATATCCTGGATTTATTGGAAGAACTGTAATTTCAGTGGCTGTTTTTAGTACACAGTAATAACACAATACATTGTTAAAATCCCGTGTTTTAAGTAAAATATAATATACGGATGCGAAAGAAAAGGAAACACCCATGTCAACAATATACACTCATAAAATAAATTTGTATTAATGTGTTAATATTATTCCGTAGAGAAACCTCAGATCCATTTAATCAAAACTATTTATATTTGTAATGTTTCTAGGTGCTTATTATTACTGGAGAACTGAGCCACATAAGACCAACGAACAAACAATTTATGATATTCAGAGCTACGCATTAAACTCCAGTATTCCATATAAGTAGGTTTTAAAAATAAAAAAAATATCTGAACGGTTAATTTGTTTATCAACAGATATTGTTGTACAAATGGGTTGTAAAATAAAAAAAGGCATATATATCGATCCTTACAGTATTGATTTTTGAAAAACGACGTAAAGACGTAAAATAGGCATTTACCTGTACGCTTAAAATGAAAAAAAAAGCCCAAAATATTTTTCTTTTTTTTCTCTCTTTGATTATAGATATATACAGTATGATGAGTGGTGGTACATCAGAGCTAAAGGACCAACTGGATTACCAACAGGAACTATTAAATGGTCTCTTCGTCCTAAAGTCTTCCCATCAGGAATGAGGTAGAACACATGATTTTTCTTGAAACATTTGAGATTCTTCCCGAACATAAAAGTTTCCCACATTTTCCTTTTCGTGTTCGTCTTTGTGTCATTTACATTTACATAACAGATACGATTTTCAATTGTATTCTTGCAAATGTACAGACGATTTCCATTAGTAAATAATTAATAAGTAGAATTTAGTGAAATCAGAAAATTGATAAAGAAGAATTAAAACCAGAACGAAATAATAACAAACTCGAAACTAATTGGCTTACTGTAAATTGGTATTTTGTGTTTGTCATCTTTTTCGATCCAGATTTTGCGTTGTGTTGGTTAGTTCTATACTAATTACTTGAAAGGTCTTTAGTAAATAGTATAAATATATACTATTTCAGAAAGCTTTATGAAAATACCGATTGGCCTGTTGTAGCTCACAATATGTATTGGTAAGCCTTTATATCATTATTACCTTAAAATGAAAACAAAATTATAAACACCAGAAAATATTATTTATATGGATACATGAAATAATTTGAAACTATTATAAGATATAAATCATGACTGTATTTACTTATGGATAACTTATAGACGGATAAGTTAGAGATTCTAGGTTAGATTGATATCTGCATCAGATAGTAGCAAATGTGTTGTGGTTAAGATAAATTTATGTGTCCGAGGGATTATGAAGCTAAAGGATTTAAATTCATCCTCACTTTATCCTGCATTTTTTATTCTTTTATGACCAAATTAGTTGTTGTAAAATTACTCTAAAGGGCATTCCCCTACTATTCAAAAGACATGTGCTATATTCATCTAATGTTCACTCTCAGTAATATTAGTGGAAATAGTCTATGCGTTGTTTTTACCAGCTGTAATCATGTTATTAATTTAAAGTTTTGTTATGCAGGTCTAACCAGACAACTTATGCTAAACAAAATGGAGGTAACTACACATTTTTGCTTGATGAAAGCGGCCATGCCTTACCATTTGAAGAAGTTAGTTTTAACCCGTTAAAGTATCTATATTATTAAGATCAATACTCAGTCACTTGGTGTTGCATGACTAAACAGTATGTTTGAAGCATTCAGTCAATCAATTAATTATATATTGCACATCCATGTGCCTTACAGGGTATTCTACCGGGATTCCCGGGATACTTTTCATTGTTCGGGATCCAAGAATTAGAGCTCAAGAACCCGGGATTTCAGATTCATTTTGACACCACAAAATATAAGTTTTTGGGAGTCGTTTTACAGGAAACTGACAACGTGGCAGTAGATTACGTCATCATAACCCGAGCACACCTATTATAGAATACATATAGCAGGCAAAGCTATTACCCGGAATGCACGGTTTGTTAAAATCGCCAGAAGAGACGTTTTTGGTCTGTACTATCTATCTTCTTGAAACACTTTTATGGCGAAACTTTTATGCTGATTAGATCACACCTACTTTGTGCAATATTCGTTTGTTCGTTGATAGGGTTAAACACCCGCTTCCATCGTGGGTGATATCGCAGACATGTGTTTCCTGTGGAATTTGCAAGAGGAAACAGTCTTAAATAAGAGTCTAGCATAGACTGGAGGTTGACAACCATTTAAGAAAGGTTTTCCCACTCCATACATAGATTAAAGTGGCAACCGTGTCCTATGAGATACATGTCCAATGGTGCTGTTACAGACCATTTATAAACCATTACAAAGCCGCTACTCCTGGATACAAAAAAGTAGGTTATATTAGGCCTAATCAGGAGCACATGTGTAGTCTGACCCGTGTTGCCAATCTAGCTCCGATATACAGAGGACCAAATCATAGTAAGGTTGCGCGTCGTCTGACAGTAGGGCGTTACCCACATCTTAGCGTGTGAGAATCGCTCATTCACAATCACGTAACGTACTTCTTCCAGCAGACGATTCGGGACGATCATTTTGACACGAAATTTAGGCGAATTTCTTAGCGAATCTCGTTTCGGGAATCCCGTGATGGAGCGCAAATTCTCTCCAAGATCCCGGGATAAAAGATTTCGGGATTCTTGAAAAACCTAATACCCCTTTACTTTTTTCATACGGTCTGGCGTAGATAGCCTTATGTTTATTAAAGTGTGTATTTTAATTGAGGATTCTTAACTTTGTGATATTTAATATAATATTTTAGCGTTTTTGGAATGATCTGTTCAAAGCAAGTAAATTATGGGGCCTCGCAGTTTATGAACAGGTAAGTTCTTTTTGGTCAATGAATTATTGCTGGATGAAATCTCCAAATTACGTCGATTAACTATTTCGTGCGAAATGTCTTTTCAATTTCGTCCTTTCGGCGACCTTGTATAGCTGCGTATTCCGTACTAGAACCCGGGTTCCGGAAAGATGCAAGGCTCGGTACGCAGATAGTTTTACGCATTACATGGCCACGAAACCTGTCTCGACATATGGTATATATGCGCATCCCTAGCAGATTAACAACCATCTGCTAAATAAAACAGAATTCTGGAGAAATGCATTTATTTTTAACCACTGATTAAATTTTTCTGTCTGCTTGAATACGACAACTGTGTTGTACGTTGTATGCATTTCTTTTCTTTTAAAGGAACTTGAATTTGTATATTGTAGGATTATATGAATGTCAATACAGATTCGATAAACGCTACTGTTTCCGATGTTGTTTGCGGTAAGACCTGGTTGATGGAAATGGGAAACGCTGCCAGGAAGAATGGCTTGACGCTTCAGTATTGCATGAGCTACCCGAGACATGCCATGACTGCCCTCGAGATACCTGCAGTAACACAGGTAAAATCATAACCTTCTCCTCTAGATTTGTCATTAACCTGTCATATTTACATGGTATCCGTTCTTACATCCCTCTGGGTTTAAGTATGCAAATCAAAGCCAAAATGTAAGAAATAGCGCGCGCGCAAGTGTGTTTGTGTGAAAGTGTCGATTCAAATAACGAATTCCTAATGTGTGGCTATGTAATTATTACTAGCAATGTTACTTATAAAGTCAAAGTTTTCCTTTCCAGGCCCGTGTCTATATGGATAACCGACCCAACACCGACCATTGGACATTAGGAGTATCATCTTTATTTGCCGAAGCTATGGGCATAGCACCATTTAAAGACAATTTTTGGTCAATGGAAGTTCAACCGGGAAATGGATACAGTGAGTGTTCTATATTCGGATTCACTCGAGCCATCCCAAGATGAATATTTTCTAACACTGGCTGAGAATAGCCTGAACTTCAAATTTCCGAGTAACGGATCGTATTGTTATTTGGGTTCATGATCTGTTGATCCATCTTCTATTAACCCTTTTTCAGACCAAACTGAGCCACACACTGCCATTCATGCTGCAATTTCGACTTTGAGTACTGGGCCTGTTGGTCTTAGCGACGAAGTTGGTCACAGTAACCCAGATCTTATAATGAGGTATGTTTAATAACTTGGTAGCTTAGCTTTCGTGTCTTTGAATTTGTGAACACAAACAAGGCCATCTAGGACTAGCACTGCCCTACTAAATTGGCATTTGGGATTGTCCATCTACTGTTGAAACTTGCATTATTTGTTCTACATCGGATCAAGTTTCCAAGGTTTCGATCCTAAACTCGTAGGTTTTCTGCGAGCTCTTCTGTTTTAACCTACTGCTAAATCCTCTGCTAGAAACGAACAATCGAAATAAAAACAAAACATATGTTAATTGCAGATCTTGCAATGCGGAAGGTTTAATTTTGAAGCCCAGTAAACCTATAACAGCTATTGATAAACAAATCCAACAGGTACGTAAACAAATCTGTACATTATAACTAAATTGTGGTCAATTTAGTACTATAATCAGTCCCCAAGGGCTACTTATATTGTCCCTCTTCTTCTTGTTCGTGTGAGCGACGGTCTTGGAAAAAAGTCTAAGGCGAAATAAAAGCGACACAAAACTTTGCGGACTTTTTTTATATGATGTCATAATTCCAAGATGGCAGCGATGACGCCATGCTCATTTCCTAATCCATTGTAATGCTTGTATTTGTTATTTCCAGATTACCAGATATTTTCTATGAATCATAGACTTGCTAATTCAGCCCAAATCAAAAAGTTGAAAAACAAAGAAATACATAACACTGTTTTAGGTAAATTCTTAAAATTAAACTGTTTCAATCTTTCAGATGGCGTTTGGTGGTAATATTGGACCAGAAGGTAAAATCTATACAACATACAGTAATATTAACAACTATATATTCGGTGTTATATTAGCAGCTAATATTTCCATGGATTATACACTCATGGTTCAAGATACTGGAATTACTATGGTAATATTTTGATTTCTTATAAAAATTAGAGCTTGAAGGAAGAGTAGGCGAAAATTGTCTCACTCGTGATTCACACGTAACTATGGAAATGCAATTTACTATACGTTAGTCCCAAAGTGACCGAAGTATTATGTTAACAAAACGTTGTAGACGTCATGTTACAGCATGGAACAATGTGAAAATATGGATCTTAAAATTTAATCTATTCTTTACATTTTCTTTCAGACACAAGGCAGCATGGTGATGAGTAGTGATTTATATATAAATGTTAATCTGATAGATTTTAGTGAAAGTCAACCATTAAAGATAACCACATCATGTACATCTAGAAATTTCTGTTTATATTATTACAGTCCAGTATTTACTGTTGGGTAATTATATTTATATTATTACAGTCCAGTATTTATTGTTGGGTAATTATATTATATTACTTCAATGTGTGGGTCGGGAGCCACGGTGCCTGGAGATCCCGGTGTTGGCCGAGAAAGTAGTTCATCGAGGTTTCCCCTTGTCAGTGGTGAAGGACGGAGGGCCTGACAAGAATAGCCGTTTAGTCCTTCGGATGTGACGAAAAACCGAGGTCGCGTGCACGTAAAAGATCTCTTGCCAGTTTCAATACAAGTGTAGGCAGTAGTGCCTCTGTCCGGGCAACATGCCCTTTATAGCACACTGTATGGCGTATGCCCGTCTTCATTAGCCCAGTCGTTGCAAAACATGTAAAGTAGGGCGTTAAATCCCAATTCCATTACATTTCAACGTGGGCCATCGTCACTGACGCACAGACCATTCCTTACTGAACTTAAAGCAATCTGATTAAATACAGATCTATATTTCGTTTCGTTTTTTTTATATTTTCGATGGCCTACACTACATGAAGATCTGATCGGTTGTACTGGATGGCTGCGTCGGGGGTTGTACGAGCGGCGTTTGACCCTATGACGTCAAACATCGATTAATCAATCAGGATTGACGTTTCTAGTGGTTAACCCACAGTTCCGTGCATCGCACGCCAAGAAATCGCCGTGACAGACCGTTTCATTGGCTAATCTCTCACTTCAACCAGAATGTCGGTAATATAACAACTCTTCCAGATCCTGGTGTAGTAAAGACATGTAAAACGAAATTATGAAACTATAAAAAACGAAACAAAATAGGATCTGTGTTTTAATAAGATTGTGTTGAAAGGAACCGTCCCAGGCTATCATAATTCTATGATAATGTGTGCATTTGCTCTCCATTCGTTATGTTTATATCTATCTATAAAGATTTATCAACTATCAACAATTAATGCCATGGTTCCTTACCTTAGTTTTCCCGTTAATCAATTTTGGCGACCATTTTGAACAGAACCATTTGATAACAGTTATTCCCTCCTACATTTTGATTTGCATATTTAAACGCCCCGTTATCTGAACCTTTACACATTTCGTCTCATGCAATAAACAAGTGTGTTATATGTTATTTTCAGAAATGACAAGGTCAGGATTTATGGTGAAGTTGATAAATGGACACCTATGTCAAATAATAGAGTAACCGGAGTCCGCATTAGTTCTGTGGATCTCTACCTTCGGATTGTTGGTGTCCCAAATGAAACAGTTAGCTTCCGATTCTTTAGAAATATGATAGAAGAAGTTATTAAGTGTAGCTTAGGACCGTCTGGTTCTGCTGAGATGAGCTTTAATAATAAAATGTGTACTAGTTAATCTGGGATAAACTTATTCTTAAATCATAAAATGTGTTGTTGTTATTTGAAAGATTCTGAATTTTTCTGCTAACGGACTATCATAGTTTCAGGAACTCAGAAGTTCGTTTTAGTTCCCTGGGTGCAGCAAATTTTCTAAATTACAAAATATTGACCTAGTCTTCTCACCATGACCTTTGGCTTAAAACAGGCTAGTGTTATCTATCATCTCCTAACTCTGTGGCAGTAATTGCACTGACCTGTCCCTTATAAAACGACGAATTTGAATCAAATCTTATAACATCGATATATTTATTTGGTTTTAAACACAAATACACAACAATAAAGACTGTGCTGTCTGTAGGAACTTAGCATTTCAGAAAGTATAAACGCAGTTTGTTACCTGTGAGGACCCCCAACCGAAATAATTGCTTGTGTATGTAGTATCTTCATGTCGTGTGTGTATGTGTGTGAAATAGCTTTATTTAACTCCCACTTCCACGGGAGTCATATCGCTGATATCTTCATGCCATGGGTATACTTAATATAGAGTATTGTTTCAGACAAGAAATGGAGGATAGTAACCAAATATCATTTTGACAACCATCTACGTCTTCATGCTTCGTGTCCACTGAAATGCATATTGTTCGTTCAAAATGTAATCTCGAATTTTATGAAAAATTGGTGTCATCATGATTATATATAATAAAGATAAGCGATACCATGTCCACAAACCTGTCACGTGACACGTTGGTGTACACCTGAAGTGTAGGTAGAAAGGACGCTGTCCGGGCATAATTTACCACATAGTACACTATACATTGATGCAGTAAAATTGTCCGTCATTTCATTTCATTTCCATGTCCATAATATTCACAAAATGACCCTTTAGCGAAACAGTGGTAATCTACCCTTCGGAATTACCCGATGTCTTTGGTTTTGTTAGGACAGTTGGTGTGGCTATTTCGTACTTTCTGCGACACTGCGAAATGTCTGAAATCACTGAAGTCGTCGTCTTTTGACATTTGATACATTTTGACATAACTGGATGCAGGGCAAAAGGCTACGGTACTTTAGATTTTTGATTTCCGTCGAATCTTCGCATATATTGCGCGCCAAATTTTGAAAAGATATTATTTTGACAATTCGAAGAAAAATCGTAAGCTTATATGGAAAACCTAAACGGCTAGAGTACTTTTCATAAGAGCATACCCAGCCTTTTTGGATGGATGCATCAGACTATATTTCACGATTAAGGTTTAATACCAGAAATATAAATATTTGGTTAATCATCGATGTACAGATATTTCACTCTAATGTATCACAATGTATTTAATTACTTAACATGGTACATGATGTTTAGTAGAAATATACACATAAATTTAAATGACAATATAGCTTTAAAATAAAACTAAAATGTTTGATAAAATTTGACCTTCATCTATCAGTTCGAAAGGCTGTAGTTTTCTTTTTTGTTCTCCTGCACTTAATATTATAGATAATTCGTGTTATCGTTATTGTATGATATCAGACTATGTAGGTTACTAAAAGATAATGATAAAATATATTAACCTCGAACTAAGATAAAAATCAAAACACCTTCTTATGACAGATATTAAATTCAACCGACATGACTTGGTTGTGCTTCATTGTAGCCATTACTGTATTTGGTAAGTTTTTGTTATTAAATATGCATTATGTAAGATCGTTCTTGATAGTTTTGTATAGGCTTCGCAACCATTGTAAACGATAGACATTAATTGTTATGCGTTTATCATGGCTGGTGACAATATATCCAAGGTCACCGGCATATGCCAAATAGCATGTCTTCTTAAATCCACATACCGTTCAAATTACGTTTGGAAAGTGGCAGATGACATACACGAGAACGTGTATGTGTAGAACACCCGATACTACTGTATGTTATTCGCAAAGTTGACATAACTAACAATTATTATAGAAGTGTTAGTTTAAGCATTCGCCAATCCATCCCTGATATAAACTTAGTTTTAATAGAGAACTACTGATAATACAATGGATAAAGACTGTAGAATGCCTTGTTTGGTAGGGTACAATGTTGAAATTTTGGCACTAAAGTAAATTGATACTGTGTGGTAGAACACTTATATTGTTTCTACATGCTAGCAAAACAGCTTATGATGATTAATTAGATTCGCTAACCCACCTTATTCCAGTATGTAAATCTACTTGTGTAGGTCAGATCAAGTAAGAATACAGCCATTTTCAAACCTCCCGGACAGATATAACATCGTGTTTAGGATTTTTGAATTTATTATATGCTCACCCCTCATTCGCCATCTTTTCTTTCTTTCAGCCCACTGTGGTCAATGTGTGACCCCTGGTCAAGTCCAAGTAAATCATTGGTTTGATGACCAGATTTATAACATATCAGTTAACGGTGCCATTTGGTTCAAAAATGCACCTCTCGTGTTTAGAAAAGATTGGAAGGAATATTCATCAGCTAGAGGAGAATTGAAAGGATTGTTAGATACGCCCCATCAAGGTACTGATAGATTGGGAGATTTTGAAACAGCTACATGGTATTTAGGAGTAGATGATAATGTAGTAGCTCTTGGATATAAAGTTTATGATAAAAAAAATTATGTAATTCTCCAGCAGGTATTTATGAATTCTATAGTTAGACCGGTCATTAAGTTTTATGATAACTTAAATGCATTGGACACAAATTAGTTTCGTTTTTCTTCTTTTGACGATCAGGTCTGACTCTTATATTTATAAAGCAAATGAAACAAAATGACTTATTCATTCATTTGGTAATATAATACACTAATTGCAGCATTATTTAAACAAAACCTCTGGGACATCTGCAGGAGACAAAGATAAACTTATATCAGCTTTTCCTGCTATTATGATTGATGGAACCATGGCTGGAGAACTGGGATATTTAGAATATGCTGGGATTCAGTTTGGTACTAGTAACATACAATTTGGCACGTAAGTATTCAACTATTTTAACATATTTATATTCAACATCCAGTCGAAACAAACATCATGGTACAGTAATAGACCACTCAAGTATCACCCCACACTGCCCAAATATATGAATTACAGATAGTAAACGTCAGGGGATATTAAAAATTATAAATCATAGTCAATAATGTATTGTGTCCTTATCTGTTCATAAAAACTTTTCAGTCTGAGGTATGTTTAAATGCGCTTTTTATTAAATCTGATCATGTTTCCCTTTCAGCTGGGCACCAGGAAAGATTGATATGAGTACGGGGACAATGGGTGGACCTGTTGCATTTTTTGATAAGAAAGACAATGTTGTTATCATAGCTCCATTTAGTGAATTCATGTCAGCATCAACGTACCTTGATACAAGTCAGCAGCCTAACAGATTAAGCTGGGGTATTATGGGAGGAGTCATGGAAATTCCAGAAGATTTTATGTCACAGTTCATGATATTTTACAGCCCTAATGGGATAAACAAGGTATGAATTCTTTTTTTAGAATTTTTCATAAAATACCGCATTGTATGATTATTAAAGTTAAATTTCGATATTCACTGTACTTGATAATATAATTTACTCACATTCGATCCAAACATGGTTGAATACAAACTACAGTAGACAAACTCTGAAGAATTTGGAATGGTATCTCGATTGTGGATACTTCATATTGGTTTAATCAACCGGATGTGATGAAAGTTAGAGTCATATATTCCTTTTAGAATATCAGTGTGATATTTAATAGGCCTTTGAAGAATGGGGAAGTCTAATGAGAGATTTTTATGGTAAAGACCCATCCTACAGAAAAGCTGATATGACGATCAACTATCTTGGATATTGGACTGATAATGGTAAGACGTCGTTAAGGTTTATAATTATATAATTTTACATACATTTGTAAGCTTAAAACATTTAGTTCAAGTCGAAGAAATCTATGATTTTATTTTTGAACAGCCAAAGCAGGTTATACCACTTAACATTTGCACAAATCTATGACTTGCTTTGTGAACAATCAAACCAGGAAGCACTGGTTTCGTGTAGGGGCTTTTGGTATATTTTTCGCTTTTCTGACACTGATTTCTTACAACAATGTTGTTCGTTGACTAGATGGTAACAATGCATTATTTTCTTTTTATTTCTCTGAGGCTAGGGGCGACTTATTATTGGGCAACAGAGCCACAGAAGACATATGAACAAACTATCTATGATGTACAAAGCTACGCTATGAAAACCAATATACCATACAGGCAAGTATTTTACACTTGTATCAAACTAGGGTAATAGGATAAGCAATGGCTATTCAGTTGAAGAAATGGTTTAATTTAAAGGAATATTCGTTGCAAAATTCACTTCAGCTGCTGCTATTCGTGTACTTTACCATGCATCACAGGATCCGACAACAACTGTGAACAAAATGGCTGAAATAGGGTTTTCCGTCCTACTTTCCGAACCTCCTGGGATAATAAAGACGGGTATACGTCATGCATTGTTCTGAAAAGGATATTTTGGGTTTAACGTCCTACTGTTTTGCATAAACCGGTTGAATATCGAAGGGTTCTGCTTTTGAGGCATCGGGGTTGACATTAAGATAATTATAGTGTTCTGGTTCTGTTTAAATAAACTATCTTTCTTTTGCAGATATGTCCAATATGACGATTGGTGGTATATCAGAACTAATGGGGCGGCGGGAACTGGAACGATCAGTTGGACGCCTCGACCCGGTGTCTTCCCGTCTGGAAGGCGGTAAATATCAGTCATTAGTATTCTAGATGCTTCTGTGAAATAGTTTACATATTATTTTTTTTATTTTTATCGATTATAGTTATATAATTAAGCTAATGTATTGCCTTTGAGAAACAAACGAAATGCATGCAAAAGTATCGATTTTGCAATACACACCTGAATGAATAAAGAACGTATAAAAAGTGTAATGGAAAATTGAAAATATGTAACATTAGACGAGATATGCAATATTAATATGCAATATCAATTGGACAGTAGACCGTCAGAAATGTAAAAGCAATCTAGGTACAAAGTATATACTATCATAAATGTATTATTGATGTATATTATACCTCTACCTGTCTTTAAAATACAGAAAGATCTACGAGAATACACAATGGCCTGTTGTGGCACACAATATGTACTGGTAAGTTATTTTGTATTTTTTAAACCATGGCCAAGGTCGTGGTCCCGGGAATCCCCTGCAAAATGCCATTATTTGGAAGAAAAATCTTTCAACTTTTAAAAACATAGAGATAGGCGTCTTTTGAGGATTCTTTTGTCAGTGATTAAATCATCAACTCCACGGCCCTACTATCTCATAGAAAACATACATTTCTTTACTCTCGTTTTTATTAATGATAGACTATTTTATTCTTATATACTTACAGGTCTAACCTTACAACCTATGCAAAAGAAAATGGTGGGATGTACAACTTTATTCTTGATTCACACGGCCATGCTTTACCTTTTGAGGAGGTATGCTGTTCTTTGTTCTGATTATATTAGTTGTTCTTATTAAATCTCTCTTTTACCTTGATCTAGACCTGACCCTCGATCTGTTTCCCTACCCTTGTTAACTTTCTGACTGTCATTATTGTATTCTGGCAACAGTTTTGTAACAATTACCTATATGACTTTCTGTCGGAAGCCAATAAAATGTCAATTTTGTAGGGCACATACACTATGCCATCAGCTTCAATTATATAATCTCATATATGACTTCCAATATGAAGCCAATCCAATGTTTTGCGTAATAAATGGGACGAGTAAAAGGCCGAGATGTTTTAACACTAAAAAGTATAATGTTGCATAATGTTATAATTTATTTTTATAATGACCTGTTTATGTCAACTTTTATCAAGAAGCCGACAATTATTATGGCTTAGTAATGGTAGGGGACCGAGAGAAAGACGCAGATGTTTAACTTTTTTTTTTGTATTTCAGCGTTTCTGGAATGACCTTTTTAAAGATGGCAAAACTTGGGGATTAATGGTGTATGAACAGGTAAATGTTTATGTTAACAACCAGTGCCGGATTAAGGCACAGGTCAACTAGGCCATGGTCTAGGGCCCCACGTTTTTGGGGGGCCCCGCGTAATCAGTCTCTTTGTTTCCTCAAGCTCTCACGTTGGTTTCATAAATCCTATGTAAATCTATGTAATTCCGTGTAATGCCACGTCACCTATCTAAATTAAACTAATGCAATGTACAATGTACATACATATGCCACGGTTCTTTCTTTTTATATCTTGTATGTGATGGATGGATGCATGCATACATGTGTAATAATCCGCATGAAATATTTTAGCCTTATAATGCCCCACAACTACTGAATAATCTACCGTTATCAACTATCGTGTATTAGCAAGGAAGCTGTACGGCCATACTCTAGCTTTTTCCTTTGTTTCACCAGTCCTTCGGTTTACTATTTCTAGAAAATCTTGTAGCATTTCCAGTCTGTGAAGCTAACGGCCTGTCTGAAGAAATAATATTTAAAAGAAACGCAATAAGCTGGAATTTTGAGAGATAAAATAAAATAAAACTAAGCACGAATAATCCAAACCAGTAGACAAAATTCGAGGTCCTACAAAACGGTATCTTCAAAATAGAGTAATCACCACCAAGATGGCTGAGAAATCATTTCAAGAATTGTTTTTCAGGATTTTTTAAATACAAACTTTGATTCGATCAACGCTACTGTTTCCGATGTTGTTTCCGGTAAGACCTGGTTGATGGAAATGGGAAACGCTGCCAGGAAAAATGGCTTGACGCTTCAGTATTGCATGAGCTACCCCAGACATGCCATGGCTGCACTGGAAATACCTGTTGTCACTCAGGTAATTCTTAGATATATACAACATATCTTGTATAATAGTGGGTAAATTATCTTAAAAATTCTGATATATTTTATTCTAATAAATTCCAGACACGAAAAGTCGTAAATTTTAGCTTGGCATGTAAACACCAATTCTTCCATTGCAGGCACGAGCATTTGCAGATAACCGTCCCAACACAGACCACTGGACAATCGGAGTATCTTCTATACTTGCTGAAGCTTTGGGCATAGCACCATACAAAGACAATTTTTGGACAATGGAAGTTCAGCCACAAAATCGATATAGTAAGTGTGATGATAAGCAAACATAGTTTCTCATATAAAGATACACAATTGAAAAACGAGTTATACCATAACAATTATGACATGGTGAGCAACAAATCGTCGTTTAATTTTGGAATCTTTCTTTTTAATATTCAAACCACTTGAAAGTATATGGCTGGGGAAACGCAACATGATTGTTTTAAAATGCTTTTTTAATGTTACCCCTTTAGATGCAACAGAGCCCCACACAGCTCTCCATGCTGTTATATCTACATTGAGTACCGGACCTGTTGGTCCCAGTGATTTGGTTGGATATTCAAATCGCAGTCTCATCATGAGGTATGTATTCAATAATAGTTTGTTAATTTTTCTCCCAGATTCAATAGTCATCTTGTTACAGATGCAGGCTTGTACATCAGAAACAATGAAAAACATGTTTCGGAAATACCCATCTCTCGCAAATCATTCACTGATTACTGCATCTCTGGGATATCTATCGACTCAAAATATACAGGAAATCGAATCGATTCACGTCTCTCAAAATATAAATATCATGGATAGCTCATGTTTGGCTCTGAATGATACCACAATAAAACGTGCATGTGCATGTGTTATGTTGTCGTATACCGTCCTGGTCCGTTTCGGGCTGTCCGTCCATCATTCCGTTTAATCACTCTGTGGGTAAGGGTTTATTTTAAACCTTGCTCGGCTTATTCAACCTCTTATAAACTTGACACCTATCAAAATTGGTGCATCAATTAAAACATGATGTGCTTAAGATGAACCATGGCTTGTCATCGATATCTTGTAAGGTGTATACATGAAGGTGTATACATGAAGGTGTTTTCAGGAATTTTATTTAGAACTTACTTGTATTACTGCACTATTCACAACGATGAATCATATCGTAATTCTGTAGTTTTCTTCACAATAACCAAGATCTAAATAAAATTACTGAAATAACAAACGTATTTTGTACAGTTTAATGATTGTATAATTGCTGTTCACTGTACATGTATATACATGATACATTCTGAAGCATAATGTATGTCAGAGTGGTGCATTTTTGACCTGGACGTATTTTTTTTATTTATTTATGTATTTATCTACAGTACATATAGCAGTACTATACTTTATCTGATTTAATACATAATTATTTTCATATAATTCTTAAATTATTTGTATTTATTTGTCCAATCATTAGTCATTAGAACCTTCTAATCGCTCTAGTGTTTTAGATTTTCATTGTGAATGTCTTGGTACACTTAAACACTAAAATGAATTTAAATATTGTATTATAGAAGCTGCAATGCAGAAGGTTTAATTTTGAAACCAAGCAAACCTGCTACAGCTATTGATAAACAAATCCAACAGGTAACAATAGACATAACATTTCCTATGCATTAATAGTCCAATATCTTGATGCAGATTTGTTTTATATTTTTGAGAATTATCACGAGGATTCTTTCTTTGAAACAGCTTAAAGTATACATTGATAGAAGGCCATATTATGCACTGCGCCTTTCGAAAGATGCATGTCCAGCTTTTTATGACATTACGGTCGGGGTTGTGTCCAAAACAATAAAACTATAAGGAAAGCGGGATAATTGATAAATACAAGGATTATTGACCTTCTTCTCATGGTTTAGTGTGAACTTTTCAAAACCGCCATTATTATATTGCAATCCACTTAAAAACGAGCAAGAAACTAAACAGCTTAGAGGAATGGATTGTTCTCAACGAGGTTACAATTGCTATGTGACATAATGCAATTATCTTAAGCATTACACATAATATTATATTTAGCAGAACTGAACTCTGTTGAAACAAGCAAAGCAAACCCAAGCAAAAAGTTAATTTCTTATATATTATTGTCCTGAATTAATCGTTGGGAAAATAAAAGACACATTTACTCAAAGCTTCTTCCTTCTTTATATTTTATTCGGTTGCCCTTTTGTGTTCAAGCTGTATAACAAATTCGACTGTATTTAAATTTTTAGATGGCGTTTGGGGGTAATGTTGGACCAGAAGGTAAAATCTATACAACATACAGTAATATTAACAACTATATATTTGGTATTATATTAGCAGCTAATATTTCTATGGATTATACACTCATGGTTCAAGATACTGGAATTACTATGGTAGGTTTTCACAGACATGGTGGATATGTTATATCATAGTTGATATATTTTTGTAATAACATTTTTTGTGAACGCCACGCCGATAATGACATGTATAAACATTGAGTGTGTAAATGAAAGAACCAAAGACATTAATAGCTAACAGAACACAGTTTTTATGGGATACAATCACTAGTTTATTCTAAAGGCACGACGTTTCGATTGTATCCCATACAAACTGTGTTCTGTTAATGTGTTTCCCGATCGCTAAATGCCATTAAAAGATTATTAGCTGATTCACTTTTTTGGCCAAAATTCAGTAAAAAGGGATTAGTTGATACTCTCTTATATTTCCTATAAATGTTTATGTTAACCCGAGTTTAGTTTTTAAAATGCTGTTTATTCAACTAAACCCAGAACATATTACTCCTATTTCCTGTTTTATGTTTAGAAAGTAAGTAAGTAAACAACTTAAAGCGAGAATTTCATATTTTCTAAGAAAGTCAAAACATAATTATTTCTATGTCTTTTGCTCAATAGGTTGTCAGCTCACTATTAATAACACAATTACCTCCCTTGTTTTTCTATTCCCCTCCATGGAATAGCTATCTTCAAACGTTTGAATTTGAAGTTGAAAATGATATTCTTGCCAATTCCTCAACTGGCAATAGTATAGGATTAATGGGGAGAGAGAGAGAGAGAAATGAAATGAGGTTTAACGTCCACTCGACACAAACTAGGTCATTTCGGGACTAACATATGGTTTTAATTTTATTTCAATAATTCGCTTGCGCGTAGGGGTCTTTAGCAGTGGGAGGAAACCGGAGGACCCGGAGAAAGCGCACGAGGTTGGACAGGCGACCCTACTCCTTGCCACGTACAACCGGGGATTCGAAACCACGCCAGTTGACTCAATGACAGGTCTTATGATACAGCACGCACGTGCTAACCATTCGGCCACCCAACCCCCCAGGATTAATGGGATTATTCTTTAACAAAATAGGACTGTTTATAGATACCATCTATTTTAAGGCTTTATTTTAATACATTTTAAAAATATAACTTGTTTATTTATCTTTACCAGATTCTTATTCCGATTCGCTCTTGCAACAACTGAATGAAATATGATTAGATATAGTGAATTCATAGAGCCGTTATAGTCTTTCGGTCGTCGTTTTAAAATTAGTAACCCATGGCATTGTAGAACTTGATTCATCTTTTTAAATGTTCGATTCCAGCCGGAACAGCCTTTCTCAAATGAATTATCATTTCAGATTACCGAGATAGCTTTCGAATTCATTAGTTTGATGGAAGTGAAAATCAATATGTCTGCCGATTGGAAGTTGGAATACATTGTAAGCCAACATGCTAAATATTATCCCACAGGTGGACATTTTTCGACCAAATGATGCGAGATTCCTTCCTTTAGTTACCATATGCTACCAAATTTTAACAAATATAATTCTATCATACCTTTTTTCAGACACAAGGCAGCATGGTGATGAGTAGTGATTTATATATAAATGTTAATCTGATAGATTTTAGTGAAAGTCAACCATTAAAGATAACCACATCATGTACATCTAGAAACTTCTGTTTATATTATTACAGTCCAGTATTTACTGTTGGGTAATTATATTTATATTATTATAGTCCAGTATTTATTGTTGGGTAATTATATTTATATTATTATAGTCCAGTATTTACTGTTGGATAATTATATTTATATTACATCCCAGTATTTACTGTTGGGTAATTAATATTATTTTAGTCCAGTATTTACTGTTGGGTAATTATACTTTGTTTGTTGAAAGTGAAAAAATTTCCCGGGAACCGATGTAGTGTTTAATTCAGACCCGACTCGAGTAAATCCAGAAATTCCTTAACCTGATGATACAGTAAAACAATCAACCATTATTGAAGTGTATCTGAAAAGCTTAACAGAAACTTAAGTTTTAATTGATAACTTAATATAGGGAAGTAATGCCCATTTTTTACTGCTTGTAACTGAATTGTTTTTATCTATTTTATTTTCAGAAATGACAAGGTTCGGATATATGGTGAAGTTGGAAAATGGACGCCGATGTCAAATAATCGAGTAACCGGAATTCGAGTTAATTCAGATGACCTTTTTCTGCAACTGGTCGGTGTTCCTAACGAAGTAGTTAGCTTTCGGTTCTTCAGAAATATGAATGAAGTAATAGTCGACTGTACTTTAGGAACAGCTGGTGTTACTGAATTGAGTTTAAACAGTAACAAGTGTAACTATTAAAACATGTAACTATTAGCATGGTTTTAATGTGATAAAATAGTAGTTATAATAATAAACTAAAAGTGAAGTTTTAAATTAAATTCTTTTTTTTCTGTTTTCAAAATAATGTGTTGAATTGATTTGATCTGGTGTTTTATTTCACATGCAGAATTTCCGAAAGGTGTAGGTTTTGGTGTGTATGCGGGTGTATGTATGGGATGGGGATTGTGCGCATAACAATTTTGGTGTTTATTGTATTTTGCAAAGTTTAAAATACAGGGAAAACTAAATCCATCTTCAAAATTTTGTTATTTGGCGTGTTTAAAGGTTTGGTGGCGGGAAAATGGTTTTCTGAACAATCCATGAACAACTTGTTTAGTTGTCCTTTTGTCGTATCGAACAATACCGTCAAATATTAAATGTTCTTGTACATTGACGTTGGATAGCTTCCGATCTGGATTATTCGGACAAGGCTAGCATTCAATGCCGAAAACGTGAGCTAACCGGTGTCTTCAGAAGAAGAACTTGTCATCGTGATAAATCAGACAAAAATGAAATGAAATGAAATGGGGTTTAACGTCTGGGTTAATGGAGACAGGCGTATGCCATACGGTGTTCAATGGGGAATTTTCTCGCCACGACTTACTCATATTTAGAATCCCAACTATCTATTGCTCTTTTATGTGAACTCCTATGTATGCACGGCAGCTCGTTTCTTCGTCCCAGCCGAATGACTAGACACTGTCCTTACATGGCCCCCTGTCCTGCACCACTGAAAAAGGGAATCTGTGCCGGAAAATACAGCCAACACCGGAAGCGAACCCGAGACCCCCTGGCTCGCGGGCCAGAGTATTACTCACTGAGCCACCGAGCCTCGCATAATCCGATCAACATTCGTGTCTTTTGGTGTGGGTTAAATTGGATAATGAGCTAATTCTCGTATGTCTCATGGAACGGAGTATCAGATAGGCCAACAACAAAACCACTTCGATATTATGGATAATATTTACTATTTTTACACGGCCACATTTTCATGTTGTCGTATATTGTCGTCGCCCCTGTCGGTCTGGACGCCCGTCCACAATTTGTTTGTGAACAGTCTACAGGTCACAATTTTTATCCGATTTTGACGAAACTTACAGGTTTATATCCCCAAAACTCGATTCCTTTCGATATTGGTATGCATCGGACGTAACGACATGGATTATTGCCCCTGATTATACGAAATACCATGTTTTTAACTTTTTATCCGATTTGATGAAACATAAAATGTATGTTCATAACCCAAAGATTTCGGTTTCTTTCGATATGCGCGGATACCGGACCGTAACGTCCTGGATTGTAGGAAATGGATGTATGAACAGTATCCTCTAGAGGGCATAATTTTTAACCTTTAAACCATAATGACAGTTGTGTTTGATGAAACTTAAAATATAACGTTTATATTCTATAAGATCTCGGTTCGTTTTGATATTCACGCATATCGAACCGTAACGCCCTGGATTATGACCCCTGATTGTACGATTTTTATCCGATTTTCAAAACCGTTCACATCTATCACCTTTAAACCATAATGACGGTTGTGTTTGATGAAACTTAAAATATAACGTTTATATCCTATAAGATCTCGGTTCGTTTTGATATTCACGCATATCGAACCGTAACGTCCTGGATTATGACCCCTGATTGTACGATTTGTATCCGATTTAAAAAAAAAACAGGTTTAAATATATCCCCGTTACGTTGTGAATTTCGTGAAAATCGGACCGAAACTGCCTGACAAATTGGTCACTGTCTGTACGCAAATAGTGTAAAAGTATGTAATACCAAGCATGTGGATCCCCTAGAAGTCACAATTTTTATCCGATTCTGATGAAACTTAAAATATATGTTTACATGTATATCCCGAAGACCTGGGTTCCTTTCGATATTTGCGCGTATCAGACCGTAAACTTCTTTGATTATGGTCTTGATTGTACGAAAAGTCGCGCTTTAAAGATTGTTCTCAGACCATCTCTTGCAAAATGTATAACTTTCCATCTAATAACAAAGCAACATTGATTCGAAAAATTTTAATAACAATTAGTATATAAAAAAAAACAATAGAAATTTATAAATAACATTCATAAAAAATATTCTGGTATTAATGAAATAGAAATCCGGCATATATTAAAAAGAAACACAAAAGTATTAACTGTAACAGTTATTCACAGATACAGTTTACATTTTCTTTTAAGAGTTATTGGTTATTCCATTGGGCATGTGTATGTCAGAGCAATAGCTTATGCCGATGATGTAACTTTTGTCACCTAAGGAGTCTCTGATTTACTAAATATTGCAAAAGATTACTCTGAAGAGTATATTGTAAAATTCAATCCTGATAAAGCAAAACTTTTTGTTTTTCTTGCAAAACAAAACCATACTGTTGATGGGAAGAATGTTTAGATTAATGGTAGACGAGTAGACATCTTTAAATTAGAACTTCACTTGGGCAATAGACTTGCTTGTAAAGCCAAAGATGGGTTAATTGAAATGTACATACATAGTTTTTATGCTAAAGTTAATTTCACTCTTAAAAGTTTTATATTTGTATGAGTAGACATCTTTAAATTAGAACTTCACTTGGGCAATACATTTGCTTGTAAAGCTAAAGATGAGTTAATTGAAATGTACATACGTAGTTTTTATGCTAAAGAAAATTTAATATATAACCTGTTCACAAGCTTTTCATGTCAATATATGGGTGCCAGCTGTGGGATTTTTGAAAATTTGATTGTGGTTAATAGAAAGCATAAGAAGATTGTTAAATGCATCACATCGGGCACATAATATTTGTAATGATATCTCAATTGAAGCACAACTTCACAAAAGGATTTTTAAATTTATCTGCAGAGGGCTAAAACGTAATAATGAATGCACCTTGCTGGCTCTACACAGAAGTCAGTCAACCATATTTAAACATACATTATGCAAAAGCTAAATCTTCCAATTGCAGGTCTTTCTTTAGGCCTGAAATGTTATCTAAATTATTAATTAGACATTAATTAACTTATCCAGGCCATAATCAACTCTCAATGGAATCGCTATCCTGCGATATTTACTGGATTAGAGCCCGGTCTGCTGCTTTTGATTTAATCATGAAATGGATAATTGAGCCTATGTTTTTATCGTACCGACTTTAGTAATGATGATCGAGGCTAGGCCCAAAATTCAATCGCTAAATTCTCGGTTCAGAGAGGATCAATTTGACTGAAATTTTCAGCAAATTCCCTTTACATTATCCAGTGTTTAACTATTATAAGAACTGCCAGCTCTTTATCTAATCTTCCATAATGTATCTTTAATAGTAGAAATTATATTTGTTATAAGTATAATCTGAATAAATATGTACATTTTAATACAATCAAAGCATCAGAATTATTAAATATTGTTAATACACAAGATATTAATTTGAGTAGTGATGATGATGATAAAATAAAAAAAAATGGTTGTATCAGAGATTTAACATTGATGCGAGATGTATATAAAATTTATGAAATTATAAACTTTCTGTGTACAGAATAGTGATTGTATGATTACGGTTCACATTACATATATGTATATTTATATATTTATACATTCTTCATTGAATCTTTGTAAGTTTACTTATTTACTTACGAATAAATGAATTATTATTATTATTCACAGATAAAGATTACATTGTCTTTAAACAGTACGTCATAGATAAAGTTCACATATACTTTTAACAGTTATTCACAGATAAAGTTTACATTTACTTCTAAGAGAAGTTCATCGACACATTCACTAGTAAACCACCATCTTGTTTGTGTTTGATAATGATAAGAGTATACTTGTCGAAACGTCGTGCTTTTAGAATAAAACTAGTGATTGTATCCCATAAATGTGTTCTGTTCACAGATAAAGTTTACATTTACTTGTAATAGAAGTTCATCGACACATTCACTAGTAAACCACCATCTTATTTGTGACGCAATTCGGGCAATAAATATGTAATTCGAATCAGACGTTATTATGGGAACTATTCACAGAATAAATATAATACAATTATATCACATTTTCAGCGTAAGAGGGTGGGATAGGGTCCGCAATCATCTCACATTCACTAGCGCCATCTTTGTTAACCCAGATGACCGCACGATAGATCTATTGTCGTTGATGCAACTATATGGGTGGGTTAACTTCTACCTTTTACTTTCAAAACAACAGTTTTCTACATTGGATAAAACTCCATTAAAATGTTGTATTCCATTTATAAAATGGCACATTTCCTTCTTCTTCTAGGTTTCTTTGGTGGCGGTTGAAGTGCTGCTAAGATTGCTTCATCAAATATATTCTTCAATCCTTTCTGTAAACAATAACAAAAGAAAATGTATTCGTGTTATCAATAACAATGAAATACAGTCGTGACGTCAAGTAACATTGAATAAGTTCGTAATTTTTAAAGAACAATGAATTCAGTGTAAACTCCACGATATTTCTTGGCCCATAACATGTTCCAAATTTTTAAATCAACTATTGCCCTACACGTCAGTCAACCGATTACTTTAGGGTTGGGGGGGGGGGGGGGGTCGACGGGGCATTTTGATTTTCTCCTACACCAAAGGAATCTATAGGCTCAAACGACACTTTTGTAGGTGATTTACCGCTTCAAAATCTAGAATATTCTCTAAAACATGTCAGAAAAAGTAAATTCAAATGTTCTTCTCCACTTCCAGACCAAACTACAACGAACATTGCAATGAAGGTGGGTGGGGGGAAGGGTGTAGAGGTGACAAAAAATTGGCGAACTTGATAGCATTATTGTTTATACGTTGTTGAATTCTACATACCTGAGTCAAAGCTGAGCATTCTACATATTTAACAGCACCAAGTCGTTTTGCTAGTTTTTCACCTTGTTCTACTGAAATTGGCTTTTCTTTCTTTTTGGCCAATTTTTCTATGGTTTCAGTGTCATCTCGTAAATCTGTTTGTGTTCCCACTAATAAGAATGGCGTTTTTGGACAATGTGAAGTAATTTCTGGGATCCACTGTAATAATAAAAATAATATAAATACACAATAATATAAAATATAAGACAGGGAGAGAGGGGGGGGGGCAGCACCCACTATAAACCGACGAGGCCATTTCTGGACTTACATAATGCAATTACATTTCAATAACACTTGTCACGTAGAAGGATGGGATCGAAACCACTTCACCTGACTCAATCATAGACCTAATGACTAAAACTCACGTGTAACATCACCAAACCCCATTACAAACCCACAATCTACTCTCTAGATCTTCGGATGGCCGAGATTTAGGATTTAAATATTTAACTACAGTATAAAGAGGATAAATCAAAGATTGCCAAGTACCGTTGCTACGATAAAAACAATCTACGCTAGGATATTGTCTAAACCTGTCCAAACTACAAACACTCATAACTTCCCCCAACCTCGTGGGTTTTCTCCGGGTCCTCCGGTTTCCTCCCACTGCTAAAGACCCATACGCGCAAGCAAATTATTGAAATAAAATTAAACCATATATGTTTAGTCCCGAAATGACCTAGTTTGTGTCAAGTGGACGTTAAACCCCATTTCTCCCTCTCTCTCATAACTTCCCTCAGAATAAAGAGTTATTTTACTGGAATTTTCAACACATTCATTTTTAAGATCTATTTTTTCAACCATTATAATGCATCTTTAACAGTTAATGAAATATGGTTATGATAAAAGTATTTCTCTATGATACCTAAAACCACATTAATACCTAAAATATACAACTTACCTTCTCAGTGACATTTTCAAATGAGGCTGGAGTAACAACAGAATAACACACCAGAAAAATATGTGTATGGGGGTAACCTAAGGGTCGTAAATTATCATAATCTTCTTGACCAGCTGTATCAAATAAACCCAGTGAATACATTTCACCTCCAACCGTCAGATTTACAGAGTAACTATCAAATACCTGGTGAACAAATAAAATATAACAATTAATTACAGGCAATACAATGTAAACTGCACAGTAGAATAACTACGAGATGTTAAAATTCATTTAGCATTAAACACAAGTACGATAGTAATGTATGGAACAGGAACAGAAGATGACGTCATCCCCGCCATCTTGGAATTGTCACAGGAACCGCCATTTTGCAATTGACCAGGGAACATCAATACCAAATATTATCGAGATTGGTGGTGGCGGTTCTGGAGGAGTCCTTCCCAGATTTAACAGAAACCCGCACTATGTATTTTTAAATAAGGAGATTCATTACTATAGTTTGGGTGTAAGGTTGAGTTTGCCTTTAATATTAGTTGATATTAAACTTTTGTGAAATGAAATGGGGTATAACGTCCTACTGTTCTGCAACAACCGAGCGAATGAGGCCATGCATGTTACGGCCTACTCTTATTTAGAAGTCCAATTGCCATGGATTATTTTACGTGCATGCCAACGTGTGAACGAGACTTCGGTTTTTCGTCCCATCCGATGGACCAGATACTGTGTTTATGGAAACAAATGCTGGAACATCTCGCGGAACTTACTCTGTCAACACCGAGAACTAACCCTCGACAGTCGGGCTTGTGAACCAGCTCCATTTACTCCCTAATCCACCCAAAGTTATGTTAAATATATATTATACTTACAGTAGGTACATAATCTCTAGGAAATTTGTTGCAAGTGTATGAAAAAAGCATACACGTTTTACCAATAGCACCGTCACCCACAACTACACATTTCAAAGCCTCCATGTTTACTTTCTGTTTCACCAATAATACCGGTTTCTCTGGAAGTTGAACATAATTATGATAAATATATAAGGCAAAACAAAGTCTCAAGATGAAGCATTTATTATATGATTAGGGTTATAAAGTAGGCCAATATAGGTCTCAAAATTTAGTATTTATTATATTAGGACTATATAATCTTAAAATTTAGCGACGTGAAAGACCATAGCCAGACATCATTGTTCAACTAAACAGAGAGAGAGAAATGGGGTTTAACGTCCACTCAACACAAACTCAGTCATTTCGTGACTAACACATAGTTCATTTTTTATTTCAATAATTCTCTTGTGCGTAGGGGTCTTTAGCAGTGGGAGGAAACCGGAGGACCCGGAGAAAACCTACGAGGTTGGGCAGGCGATCCTACACCTTTTCAGGTACAACCGGGGATTCGAAACCACGCCAGTTGACCCAATGACAACCGTTATGATACAACGCGCACGCATAACCATACGGCCATCCACTCCCTCAACTAAATAAAGGTAACAGGAAATAAATGGCCTTTAAGAGTAATTTATTTAAACATACCTGTCACCGTCCTTTACAGTGACGTGTGGTATGTTAACAAAACACTGTAGCCCTACTTTTAACACATTCTACAATGTACAATCCTTACAGTGTAAATAAAGTATGATATGTTCGAGTTAATTTATCAGAGAGAAACAAAAATAAACGGCTCCTAATCAGTGGTCAAAATACAACGCCGAGTGAACGAATTCGATAAAACCAGATTACAACAGCAAGTATATTGTAAAGTTCTGGTTAGTTTATAAAAGATCTCGTTGATATCGGTAAAAAATAAACGTTCCGGGTTGGCTATGTTTATTTGACGAGTCAATGTCTTTTTTTATTTCATAACAAAACTTTAATCCTTCTTGTCCCACTACTTAGTGAAATACGACAACCCTGTTTCAACCTTTTTTTGACCTAAATAAAGGTTTAATATATGTACATACCTTATCTTATTTACCTGCCACTGTCACTAATTGGTAAATCTTACTCACTGTTATATAAACTCTTCTCAACGATGTAACAAACTGAATATAACGAGTAATTATCTTCACTAGTTTTATATTAATCATCTACATCTATTAATAACTGGTATATTTTTAGAACACACCTCAAGTTTGATTATCCAGACTAAATATAGCTTTCAACTCACTATCTCTTAGAAAGATCACCCAGGCATTTCAGTATGAATACATTTGGTCTGTTGTTATTTCGCCGTTGAATAGACAAGGATTGGATATAAAGGAGTGGCCATAAAAATCGACTATGAATATGACTTTAACTGTTAAGGAAGGAAAATTAATACTCACCTACAGTTATTACTACTGCATTTACTTAAGATGTGTTATCGAGTCTTTAAGATGGAGTACGCATACCGTGGCTCTAGGGTAGACCTAAATTATCAGGTTTAACTAAAACGGGGCAACGGTTTGGGTCACCTTGTATAACAAAATCGCGGTAATTGTCAACAAGATCACGTGTCTAAATACGAAAACATATTATTGTCATGTGGACTTTTAATGTAAAAATACTAGTTGTTTCAAATGGCCTAAAAAGGTTTTGCTTTGTTGTGTATTTATGAACCTTTGGGGTGTTCAAGGATGGAGGCAAAAGAAAGGGCAAAACTGCTGTGAGACGAAATCATTCGGTCTGACCGTTTGTAATTTTGTAATTTTTCGTTGTAAACGCTTTGATTCAAGAGTCAAATTGAAGGGACATATAAATTCACACAGGGCTCCCCTCAACGGATACTCTAACTATTGTAAGGCGAATATATCTTACAAAATCTGCATCATATATTCAGGCATTATAGATCTTTGGGGCGACTTGGCTGATTGTTTAAAAAATGGGTTTTGTATTGATGAGATTTATCTATTAGCGACATGGATGTGTTCTAATTGAATTAAACAAATATGCCGAGTCATCACTCAGATAATATATAGGTAGTCAATTTATGAGTCGTACACACTTTGTGTGATTCTTAATGAGCTTAAAGAACGTTGACGCAAAATATCTTACTGTGTGTATAGGTCAGTGGTTGGATCTTCGTTAATTAGGAAAGTCTAGGGTTATTGTGAATATGACATTATTCAAAATTAGTGAATCGTTCATAAAAGCTAAAGGCAGTATTATAATGCTATAGCAACATATCATACTTGCATTGTATTAATGTTCGTTTATTTGTTACATGTATATTTGTTGTATTGTATTTATGTAATTTTTGTAATTGTATGCTGCTCCTCGTGGGCGTTTTTATGCAATAAAATTTACTTACTTACTTACATACTTATCAATGATTGTAGCGGTCTAGCGAATATTCACTGCTAATCAGTGTGTTCTCTATCCTGTCGCCCAGTAAACCGTATTTAGAAATGTAATGAAATGAAATTGGGTTTAACATCCTACTGTTCTGCTCCGATTTGGACTAATGAAGACGGGCATACAGTGTGCTATGAGGGAAATTTTGCCCGGACAGCGGCACTACGACCTACACTTATATCGAATTCCATCTGTCAAGGGATTTTTTACGTGCACGTCAATGTGTACACGGGACCTGGCTTTTTGTCCCATCCGAACGACTAGACAGCTGTACTTGCCAGGCCCTCCGTCCTGCATCACTGACAAGGGGGAACCACGCCGGAAAATCTGGATGAACTCTATCGGCCAATGCAGGGATCGAAGATCCGACCTCCAGGCTAGCGAGCAAGCTTCTTACCCACTTAGCCACCGCGAACCCCCTTGTATTTTAGAGATTTGTGACCTGAGTATTTCCAGATCAATTACTAAATGCCATTGACTAAGCTGCACTACTAGACATTTGAATAACATCTTGAATACATAACATTCATTCATTAATAAGGCAATGGTGATTTCAAACAATATTTTTAATAACAATGATCATATAAATAACAATACTAGAATCTGTTATTAATGAAACAGAAATCCGACACGTATTAAAAATACATGTAATCACAAAAGGATCTATTGTAACAATTAAAAATAATCACAAAAGGACTTAAGTAACAGTTATTCGCAGATAAAGTACATTTAACATTTATTCACAGATAAAGTTTACATTTACTTCTGACAGAAGTTCATCGACACATTCACTATTCTAACACCTTCTTTCTTGTGACGCAATTAAGGCAATATTTAATTCGAATCTGAATAAATATAACAGAATTATATCACATTTTCAGCGTAAGAGGGTGGGATAGGGGTCGCAGTCATCGTCACATTCACTAGCACCATCTCCTTGTAAATCCAGATGACCACAAGTCAGATATATTGTCGTTTATGCAAACGGGCTAACTTATGCATTTTACTTTCTATCTAAACAACTGTTTTCTACATTGGATAAAACTCCATTAAAATGTTGCATTAAATTTATAAAATGGCACATTTCCCTTTTTCAGGTTTCTTTGGCTGCGGTAGAAGTGCTGCTATGATTGCTTCATCAAAAACATTCTTCAAACCTTTCTGTAAAGAATAACAAAAGAAAATATATCAAGTGTTATCAATAACAATGAAGTACAGTCGTAGCGTCAAGTAACATTGAATAAATTCGTGAATAACTTGCAATAATAAGTTGAAAATCACATGATATTTTAAGGAACAATAGTGTCATTCCCATTGATTTCAGTATTAAATCCATGCCATTTCATGACCTATACAACTTTCGTAATCTCTACAGCAACAAAAAAGCCCTATACGTCACACTCATCCTATTAGTTTTTTTATAGTTTTTTTTTATGTTTTTTTATTTTTATTTGGGGTGGGTGATCAAACGACATATTTGTAGGTGATACCCCGTATCAAAATCAGGAATATTCTCTAAAACATGCCTGAGAAGGTTTATTCAACTGCCTAGGCCAAATGCAACGAACCTGGGGTGGGGTAGCAGAGACAAATGATTAGCGGAAGCAATTAGCAGTATTGTTTATAGGTTGTTGAAGTCTACATACCTGAGTAAAAGCAGAACATTCTACATATTTAACAGCACCAAGTCGTTTTGCTAGTTTTTCACCTTGTTCTACTGAAATTGGTTTTTCTTTCTTTTTGGCCAACTTTTTTATGGTTCCAATATCATCTCGTAAATCTGTTTGTGTTCCCACTAATAAGAATGGTGTTTTTGGACAATGTAAAGTAATTTCTGGGACCCACTGTAATAAAAGAAATAAATACACGATAAGCTACGGGAACCAATCTATGTGGATATCGACCACAACTCGCTTCACCTGCAAAGTGGTATAAACTACCGGTTAAACCTCCTATATTCTATGATACCTAAAATGCTACAAATATCTAAAATACACAACTTACCTCGTAGTGACATTTTCAAATGATGCTGGAGTAACAACAGAATAACACACCAGAAAAATATGTGTATGGGGGTAACCTAAGGGTCGTAATTTATCATAATCTTCTTGACCAGCTGTATCAAATAAACCCAGTGAATACATTTCACCTCCAACCGTCAGATTTACAGAGTAATTATCAAATACCTGGTGAACAAATAAAAGACAACTCCACAGTAGAATAAATACGAGATGTTAAAATTCATTTAGCATTAAACACAAGTACGATAGTACTGCATGGAACAGGAACAGGAGATGACGCCATCCCCGCCATCTTGGAATTGGCATGTACTTTGGGTCCTTCCCATTTTTCAAGTTTTAAAAGAAATTCGCTCTATATATTTAAGGAGTATTCAAAAGTCTTGCTTGCCTTTAATATTAGTTGATATTAAACCTTTGTGAATAGAAATGAAATGGGGTATGACGTCCTATTGTTCTGCAACCACCGATCTAATGAAGACATGCATGTTACGGCCTACTGTTATTTAGAAATCCAGTTACCATAGGTTATTTTACGTGTAAACGGGACTTCGGTTTTTCGTCCCATCCGACGCACCAAAGACTGTTCTAATGGAAAACCACGATGTAAAATCCCAGGGAATTTACTCTGATAACACCGAAATCGAAGTCTGGACAGCCTGGTTAGTACCCCTTACTGCATGTTCTACCTAACATTGTGTTAAATATATTACACTTACTGTAGGTACATATTCAATAGGAAATCTGTTGCAAGCGTATGAAAAAAGCATACAAGTTTTACCAACAGCACCGTCACCCACAACTAGGCATTTCAATGACTCCATGTTTTCTTTTGTATCAGCAATAATACAAGTTTCTCTGGAAGAAAAGTTAAACATAATTATGTTAAATATATTAGCCCCCCAAAACGTCTCAAGCAGTAGCATTTATTATTATTGATATTATTATTGAAAAATTTATATAGCGCATAGGTTCAACTGTTAGGTGTACACAGTTAAAATGTACATGGATAACATGTACATAAAAATAATATAATTAGACAAGAAGGTAGAGTAGGGGGTTTGTACATAGAATAAACGATCATCAAATCGGCTTAAATTTGCATAGCGTGTAACAAGACGACATGGATCCGAGGAAGAGCGGAGGTTGCCTTTAGGGGTACACAGTTCAAGAAGTTCTGATAAATATGCCGGTCAGGGGTTGTTGAAACATAATTTTAAACTTAATTCTATAATGAATCGGTTACCAGTGAAGACAGTACAATATTAGATTAATATAAGAGCACTGTTTGGTTTCTGTTGTTAGCCTAGTTGCACAATATTGTACTTTTTTGAATTTATAAATTACTGAGAGAGAAGTCCAGAAAATGAGGAACTGAAATTCTTGAGGTAACTTATGAATTAATTATAGTTTTTGTTCCATCATTATTAATGTACTTTTTTATTTGACCAATTTTCCTTAAATAATAATAACACCCTTTACAAATATTATTTACGCGTGCTTCTATATTCATATTTTGGTCGAATATAACGACTATGTTTCTAGCTGCTGCAGAACACATAATTTGACTATCCCCTGCATAAATATCTTTAGTGTCTGAAATCTTGTGCAACTGCTGTTTAGATCCCATACATAAATATTCAGTTTTGTCAGAATTAAGTTTAAGAAAGTTCAGTGTCATCCATGATTTAATTTCTAATATACAATTTTACACACTGACTTTCGTAAAATAAAGTTTTTATCTAGAGCTTCAAAAGAACAATACAATTGTGTATTATCCGCATACCAATGGAATTGAAAACCATATTTCCTAACAATAGAACCACGCGGTTTTGTATACAGACTAAAAAGTATTGACCTTAAGACGGAACCCTGCTGTACTCTTTGAATTATGACTACATATTGACTACGATTTGTTAGAAATTATTTCAGCATAAGAGGATGTATATTAGCAGTTTTAAAGGCATCTGGGAAGATGAACCGTGCTAGTGAAGAGATGATTATTGAAGTTATAGAAGGTAGTAATTCACTAAGACAACTAATTACTAGGTCTGTTGGAAAGTGATCCAAGGAAAATGTTTTTGGAGCTGATAAGTTTATGATCTTTGACCCTAATCAATGGTCCAAATACAAATTCCTTTGGACGAAACGGTAAAATCGAGTTACGACAGCAAGTATATTGTACAGTTTTGGTTAGTTTACAAAAGAGAATATTATAGAATTACAGATGTAAATTTACTAGATCTCTCTCTTTGATATCGTTAAACTTGATATCGGTTATTTGTTTCTGTGATGAGTCAATGCCGGTTTTTTTTATTTGGTAACCAAACTTTAATCCTTACATCTTGTCCCATGATTGACCACGATATCACAACCCCATTTCAGTCTTTATATCACCTAAATATAGGAGGTTTAGATCTTTTAATATACTCTTCAAAAAAAAGTAGGGGATATTCAGAAACAATACAAAACTGCGGAAATGCACTGCTGCTTTTATTAGAGGTAACCAGTGTATGTTAATAACAGGTCAATTGCCCACACATGAACATAAACAGTTCACATGGTCGGCTTATCTGACGGCCCCATTTCACTCGCAAAGAGATACACTGTCAAAAGTGAAAATGGACGTTTTCGATTTTTGTCTTAATAATGAGTAATTGCTCCACCAATCCTCAGACATTAGGCAATTCGTCGTGGCATGCTCCTAATCAACCGTCCAGTCACGGTTTGGGGCAATCTGACCCACTCCACTTGCACGGCCAATGCTTGCAGTGTTGTCGATTGACGTTGACGAACACGTCTCCCGATCGAATTAAACGTAACACACTAAAGCAAAGATACGCTAAACAGTAAATCTTATGCAAGAACCGATGGGAATGCTAACATGGATAGATAAACCAGCACGCGGCAGTTTTCATCAACCTTTCCTTGAAGTGTCAAATTTGACAATGCCCCCCCCCCCCACGTGTATGGCGCGATTGCGTTGGGGCGATAAATTCTTCATCTGTGAACATACTCCCAAAGCATGTCGTGTCCATGACTATTTATCATATCACAACCTGCATAGGTATTTGCATTTCAATATCCCCTACTTTTTTTAAAGAGTATATTAGATATGGCAAGATTTGGGGGCGTTTGGAAAAGTTGGACCATGAAAAATTTATGAAATATTTTATATTTATTTTGCTGGAACATTAATAGTTTATCCTATCATCTTGTAAGTATATTCTACAAGGTTGTATTCTTTTGTGCTGTCTACCACAAGACTTCCACAAGATATTGGACATAGAAAAAATTCATTTTTCTCAAAAATGTCTTCTCAGAATTTCCCTATTTCCCAGGATGGTACCACATTCCACCAAATGTTCGCCTTAGAATAATTTCTATAGGATGTTTCAGCCTGTGTACCACACTAGAATTTCACAAGACCCCGTTATCTACCTGTGTGGTGTCACATTCTACAAGATTTTCATTGGGTATTTTGATTTGTGATGTTTGTTACCACAAGAGTTCCAACAAGATATTGTACTTATAAAATCATTTTTTTAAATGTCTTCCCAGACCCCCTTATCTTCCACAGAAAAGCCCGCAAACCTTGCCATAAATATTTAACAAATGTACATACCTGTCACTCACTAATCATATCTCACTCAAGTTATATAAACTCTTCTCAACGATGTTACAAACTGAATATAACGAATGATTATCTTTGCTAGTTTTATATTAATCATCTACATCTATTAATAACTGGTATATTTTTAGAACACACGTCAAGTTTGATTATCCAGACAAAATACAACTCCCAACACACTATCTCTTAGAAAGATCACCCAGGCATTTCAGTATGAATACATTTGGTCTGTTGTTATTTCGCAGTTGAATAGACACGGGGTGCATATAAAGAAGTGGCCATAAAAAACGACCATAAATATGATCTAACTGTTACTTTACTAATCAAGTAATATTAATACTACAGTGCTTGTATTTGTGTTAATAGGAAAGTCTGGGGTTATTATGCAAAATTAATAAAATTTATTTTCTTGGGTAGAGTGATAATGCCCCCTTAAGTTGCAACCACACAGCCATTGTCGTGCCATTCAACTTTACGTGAAATATTCAAAATCCGGCCGGTTATGAATAAAAGTCTAACATTACAACGACCAAACGATTAACCCAGATGGTAGAATTGTTTTTTCCATTGAGATTTAATATTGGACCATTGGCTAATGAACCACTTTTCCCCTCTTGATTGCAAATAGTCAGTTTTCGAGTAAAAGTATATTTAAGATTTTTAGCAATAAAGTCGTCTTTATTATTTATAATATCATTTTACAACTATATTATACACCATTTTCATAACACGGAATACAAACATATACATAAATAAATACATTTAACTGTCTTTATTAAATCAATTAATATTCCTGAACGTTTTAAAACGATTCACAGTTCCTGTTTAGTAAACTAATAGTAGCCGTAGATGTCATTCCAATAACACAGGTTATATCTACTGTCTGTGTATTTTGCAAGAAACGGAAGATCACAGACTCGTTACCACTTCCCGCTACTCTTATGCGAATGTCCCCGTCGGAGGTCGCTCTGATGCCTTTAACTCTGTTGTTAGACATGGGTGTCACTTTACCGACTTCACCATATATCATTACTGTCAGGTTCCTGTAAGAACAACCAAAAAAACCCCCAAACAATTATATACGTCGATGTTTTTTGGAATACACCAGGGGTAAGATAACAACACGTTTGGATATTTTTGTGCTGAATAAAACTAGTTAAATTTGTGTGAAAGACGTTTTTCCTGCGCAACTATCTAAAGCGCTGTTATACATATAGGGGGTTGGATGGCTGAATAGTTAGCGTGCGCGCGCTGTATCATAAAGTCTGTCATTGAGTCGACTGGCGTGGTGTCGAATCCCCGGTTGTACGTGACAAGGTGTAGGGTCGCCTGTCCAAACTCGTGGGTTTTCTCCGGGTCCTCCGGTTTCCTCCCACTGCTAAAGACCCCTACGCGCATGCGAATTATTGGAATAAAATTAAACCATATGTTAGTCCCGAAATGACCTAGTTTGTGCCGAGTGGACGTTAAACCCCATTTCTCTCTCTCTCGTTATACCTGTATGCAGAAATTCATAATCTTAGTTTCTACATGTAGGAGTGTTAGCAAATCCTTAAAAGTTACAGACGATCACTGCACATACAAATACGTTGTCACCAACGAGAATGGCTTGCGATTGCTTACGAAAAAGTTGTGAAAGCAACGAGAATATGCTTTCCCGGCATGAATGACCGCGAATGTTCACGAACATTTACGAATGTTTGGCAATCACCTTACGATCATTCCGAATTAGCGGCGCATTGCAATCGTAAACCCATTCGCCACCATACATGCACATGTATTCACCAATGTGTGAGACATTCATTAGTGTTAAGTGGTCGTCACGATTATCAATACATTTTAGTAAGAGAACTGTCCAGCCTGCGTATATATTAATTATGGCTTGCTACTCGCCTGAAACAATTAATGTCCTTTCGATGAATAAGACTCCTGATCTAGTTAATTTGTTTGTTCACATAAATCTATCTATGTTTAAATCAAACCTTACCCAACAGTTAATACTGGACTGGTATAATATAGACAGAATTGGAATGTAGCACATTCTGTTGTTAAAGATAGTGGGTTGTCTTCAGTAAATTTTACGATTGGATTATCAGAATAGAAGAAAACAGTGGGCATCACCATACCAGATGTCTAAACAGAACCAAAAAGTACTGACATGTAGCTCTATTTAAAATAACCAGACCTTTTTGATTTGTACCAATTGTCTATTGTTTTGTATATTATATTCTGACTTGTTTTGTGGGATGACAGTCAGTCTATTTTGCAATTTTTGATTTAAAAGATAATGCCAGTATTGAAATAACCAGTTTGTTATTCCATTGTTAAGACAGTAAGCCACAAATCAAACTAACATTAGTAACCCCGACTTAATCTTTTCGGGACTATACATTTAACAGAATATATCTTGTCCCATCACCAATACATATAGCACATCAGATTTATTCACTTCTATAGTGTATTTTGATATAAATCAAAGCGGTTTTGCTCCTTTAAAGCCGATCTTAAAATCAAAATTGCGAGAAAAATAATGGGTTCATCATGAATTATAACTACAATGAAATGAAATTAGAACATATTACTTGCAATTCATTATTTAAAGCAATTACTTATAACAAATACTGTTGCCTCAATCTGTTTCAAAGAGGTATTGGGAACGCCTTCTTCTAACTCTGTGTAAGATGACTGACATTTCGTTATACATATAAATCTAATCTACATGTGACGTCACATTACACGGCGTCGATCACTGGCTCGATAGCGCATGCATTGTGTACATAGGTCCGAGCAGAATGGTGCCTTTTAATCATTATATACTCATTTACACTAAATATTTTATATTCATATATACTTCAAACATCTTTATTCTTCTAAAACTTGAAAGAAATGTTCTAGAATTTAATTTGCAGAAGGAAAAGAAATAATATTATGAGCTAATTGACCCGCACCGATGTCATCCCTCTCAATGAGTGTAGAGGCCCAGCGAATATTCACTGTTGATCAGTTTGCTATAGGCTACGTAATGACTGTAAAGGTCGCGGTAAAATTCCATATAGTTGTTTTGCGTAGAAAAACTATAAATAAACTATATGCAAATGTAATCTATCCTATAACTCACAACATTAAGCCCAGTTTCACTAGGCCGAAGTTGGTATGATTCTTTCATATCCGCAGCAAATATAATTCCAAATTCTAATCCATTAATAACGGATTTTGTGACATAAACCTCACCCATTGGACCAGAACCATCCGCAAAAGCTTCCTAAAACGAAAGAGTTCGATTAATGTAATTCTTCATAAGATATAATATTTTAAGTGCTGACGTTCTACCCTTCTACATTACGTTGAATCTGTGTTTACCATTATCCGTCCATTGGAACCGCCCCAGATATACTTAACCCACCTTTAACAACAGGTAGCCCGTGAAATCAAGGATTGCTTTTCTGAATAAGAATAAAAGCGCCTCAAAAAGGTATCTGTGTTTGACATACTTAATTATTATAGTCATAACCGAGTTATCATTCTGAGATGTAAGAAGAGTATACCTGATTATATAATATCCACAATAATCTAATTAAAACGATCGCCTGTTGTCACACCAGAACAATTTATACACGAAGATACTGTATCTGAATTAACCTTAGTTTAATTCTATATATTCAATCTCCTCACACCTGCCCTAAATGTACATTTCGGTAGCTTGTTCCCTCTACTGCTTAAAGACCTGGGTTCACCATTACCAGAGAGACTGATCAGAAATAACGAAAACGAAACAATAGTATTTCTCACAAACGATCAACCCATGGATTCGTTTTTCTTGAAATCATAGAATTTAAATTCACCACTACCAGACCGTTTAGAAACATGTCAAGCGATCATCACATTTTAACCACAATTAACTCATGGATTCTTGAAATGTTTTAATTTAAAGTCACTGTTTGTTTAAAGAAATAATATTTCAAGCCACTAATTACCTGTCTAATCTGATTATCAATGGCGAGAGCTGGCAGGTCAGGTTTCAATATTAAACCTTCTTTATTACAACATCTGAAACGATCAAATGGGATCTGTATAGGCGTTATCGTAGGATGAAGTGTTGGTTTCCGTGAAGGTCGGAGTAGAACAAGTTAAAATAGTAGGGTCGTTGACGAAATACATATACATTGCAAGTATCAAATCAATGAGAAATGAATAAGGCACAAGCGCTATTTGGAATTTCTGGAGGGGCACTGGCACCCCAATCAAATAGATAAATGAAAAGGAATTTTGAATAATTATTAGAAGCGTATTAATAAGAACCTTAGATGACTTACTATCCAGTGTAAGGTATTTGTTAGTAAATTGTGATGGCTAAATCCAGATATGTCTCATATATTTCACAAGCTTGATGTAAATACGGTATAATATTTAGTTTTCTACCTACCTGGGATAGGACCTTTTGTTCTGGTATGTCCTTTTTTTGTTCCCCACCTTTCGCAGAAAGTAAGGGACTATTAATGGGACTGTCTGTATGTGTGTCCGTCTGTGTGTCTGTCTGTTCGTCACACGGTTTGGGACGCAATAACTCTCCTTCTAACTGAACTAGAATGTCCAAACTTGGTGTATATGTGCATTAGGTCAATGTTTAGGGTAAGCATGGATAAGCAACTTGATTGGTTGAAGCTTTGGGACACGATAACTTTAGTTCTAATTAAGTGAGAGTGATGAACCCGGGTAAGCAGAGCGATAAGCAATTTGTGCCTTCTAATTGAGGTAGAAATTTCAAACTTGCCTTGATGAAGATGAGAATTTTTTGCTTAGGGCAAGCAAAGTTAAACAATTTTTTGGTTGATGCTTTGGGTACAAGATAACTTTGGTTCTAATTAAGTGAGCGGTCGATAATAAGCATTTTCGGCACAGGGTCAGCAGAGCAATGAGCAATTTGATAGGTTGAGACTATGGAGCTCAGCAACTTTGATTCTTATTGAGATATAGTGGTGAAATAACTATTTATTTTCGGATTTCGGCGGGGGGGGGGGGGGCATCAGCCTCGCTGCTGTTGGCTTGTTATTGTGTTTTTAGTGGGAAGGGGGTGTTGTTTAGCATCTAAATGTATTTAAAATCACAAGCTATTTCAAAAGATAAAAAGCCAAAAAAACTACAGTTACCTCATTAACAAATCTACATTTGTGAAGCCTATACCATCACTAGGCCCAACAGGCCCTGTAGTTAATACTGACACTGTTAGTTGTAAAAACGGTTGAGTTGCCATTCCACCTGAAAACACAAATACCTGATGGACCACCTCGCAATCAATCATAAATCAAGGTGATATAAACCCGACGACAAGAAACCGACACTCATACATCTTAAGAAATAAATGATATAAGTACCATGGAGTGGATTTCATCATGTCAAAGCCATTAAAACGAATTGAACGCCGACTAACACCCTTAATTATTCTTTACGATGTGGGAATTCGATTTTAAGTTAACCAACAAAATCATTTTGATTTTCAAAGGGTTATATCTTATAAAAATTCAATTGCTGATGAATGCATTTTTTTTAGACAGACTGTATCATATCGACACTAAAATATCGTTCGTATCCATTAAGTACCCATTTAGGTTGCAAATGAACGAGTAACTGTGTTACCATAATGAATTGTATTCGGCTTATCCACGTACTTACCATACGGATTACCAGGCTGATATTCTGTTGTCCAAAAATTGTCTTTATAAGGCGCGATACCCATAGCTTGTGGAAAAAGAGATGTTATTCCGATCTTCCAACCATTAGTATTGCCAGGCACACCATCTGCGGAAACTCTCGCCTTTAAATATGTAATGGGTTAAATCGTGATTGAACTATGAATGAATCCGATTATCAGGTGGAGACATCTATAATGGAGGAAACTTGGGAAAAAAGATCAGGTATGCTATTTGTCCAAGAATTATGACTGAAAATAATAGGTTATTTCTGGACTAATAAAAGGACAGGCAACAATATAAGCATGGGACCGAAAGCAGACCACTTCAATCAAAGTCAGGCCTTATGAACTAAAGCGCATGCGTTAGACCACTGCCCCCCCCCCCCCCAAAAAAAAAAACAAAAAAAAAACTAATAATAACACTACATAAACAAAAAAAAATTCTATCAAATTATAGTACATATTTTAAGTTGCTTGATTACCGAGATGAAATCATGAAAGATTAGTAAAACGAAAATGCCCATTGATTTGTCGACAGTTTCAGCCCAAAACATCCAGAATTATTCGTTTTCTGAGAGGTTTTTTTTAGAAATTAATATACATGAACTGTAACAATGAAGCAATGTATTGTGAATGTAGGTTTTGTTCCATGGCAACCGTTGTCTGGAATAAGACATCGTCATCGGGAATCTAACATGCAATATATTAACCTGTGTAACTGTCGGTATTTCTAAAGCAGCCAAAATGTGTAATGGAAAGGCCATACAGTACTGAAGTGTTATTCCATTCTTCTGTGCCGCATTCCCCATCTGATTTAACCAGTTCTTTGTCAGGTAAACATCTGTATTTAGAGACTTCATCTTCTGATTTGACGTTCCTAGAAAATCCTACAAATGATAATAATATTAGCAAAACTCAATGAATTTATCAAACCTCCGTGTATGTGATATCCGGCGACCTTTATCAGGTTGGGGTCAGAAACGACTGATTCTAGTTATAAACGGTTGAGAAATAGCCCAGGGGCGAAATCAGTTAATGTCTCGGGAATCACCCAAAAAAGTTCTGTCACATTTTACCCTGATTTGTTCCAGAAAATGACCGAGAAATAAGATTAGGGGCTAGGCGGATACCAAATAATAGTAAGGATAAATCAAAATAGATATGTTATAATTTATGACTTAAAATTCTCGTTTATTTAGACGCACCTGTTCATAGACTATCATTCCCCACGTTTTCGCCTCTCTAAAAAGTGAATTCCAGAATTCCTGTAAAGGAAATGAACGTGTAAAGTATAAAACATAAGAAATTCAATAAATCTAATTATTACAACTTGACACTAAATATAAAAGATTTTTGTGATAATTGATAATTAACCCTATTATAATGGTAAAGTCACTAATTTAGCTTTCATGTAATATTGTCATGTATTGTATTTAACAAAGAGTAAGCCTGTCCTGCCTATATGACAGTTTTCAGAAGAAGACGGTTTGTCCATGAATGATTCAAATGTAGTGTGTCATACTTAACAAAGAATTAGTAATGTTTCATGCATTATTCTGATATTTGACATAAACTTGATATATAGTGAATGTGGTTTTTATTGTAAATGAGCTTTAATTGTTTATATTTCGTAAATCTGAATTATTTGTTATATCTTCTTACCTCTTCTAGTGGAATACCAAAACCAACATCATCCTCAAGTACAAAATCAAACTGACCTCCATTTTGTTTAGCATAGGTTGTGTTGCTTGACCTACGACAGTGGAAAACGACAAATTATCGCGATAAAATAATCTTTACCAAATGAAAAATCCCTAAAATATTTCCAGATGAATAAAGTCTGACGGTACTTTGAACTCATAGTTAATATCAATATCTGTTATCACCGGAACAGATAGTATAAAATAACTTAAAGGAGCTAAGTCACTGTTCATTGGCACATAAAATGGACACAAATGGGCCGCAACGCATATAATAATGTAATATGAATGTCTATAAACTGATTTACATTCAATCGTTTCTGTTTTTATTTTAATTTCTAATCAGTTATGATCGGTGAAATACGCGACGAGTCCAAATCGAATGGCAGTCTTTGGCGTCTGGTTATTCCTGTCTAAACCGGCAGTATTCTCCTGTGGGATATGTTTAGCCCCGTTCATCGAGTCGCTTCACTACAAACGGCGCTCGAAAGCATCCTGGCACGCGATTCGTATGCCAATTTTAAAATTTGCATTTTGTCGTATATATTGGATATCAGAGGCCCATTTTTTCACGGTAAGATAAAAACATCAATGTTGATTTAAACTGACCAATAAGTCGTGTTTGCAATGTCGACGACTGTGGATAATATTGATATGGATAAGAATGTTTAAATATTAAATTTTCTGTGTCGATAACTGAATCGTTAAAATACATACCACCATTTATTATGAGCACTAACAGGCCACTGTGTTTTATTGTAAACATATCTGAAAGAAAACATTATAGTCAAGTCATTAAACAATAAAATTAAAGCTAGATATTAGATCGTTCTGTTTATTCACTCCATTAATATCAATCTGTTTCACAGAGTTAATCCAAAAACCTTCTTTTAACTCTGTAGAAGATGACTGACCTTCAATGTCACGTGTATTATAGGTGTGACGTGTGACGTCAAATCATACTGCGCGATAGCGCGTGCATTATCATCGCACGTAATGTAACATTAACTCGTCCTGGCCTTTCACTCATTTTACGCCCCCGCATGCTATTTTGTGTACCCATTTACACTAAATAGGAAATTTTTTTATCCAGATAAACTTCCAACATATTTATTTGTTTTTTTCTTAATAGTTAAAAAATTGTTTTAGATTTTAATTTGCATAAGAAAACGGGTGGTTGCCATGCAAGATGCACCTACATTTTGCTAGAGCTGGACAGAGCACAAGCTCATAAAAAGAAGCGATTTTTCGTACAATCAAGGACCATAATTCAGGAAGTTACGGTCAGATATATGCCAATATCAAAATGAACCGAGACCTTTGCGAGATAGACTTACATTTCATGTTTTGTCAAAATCGGATAAAAATTGTGACCTGTAGAGTGTCCACAAACCAATCGTGGACGGATGCACATCCGGACGGACATACAGGGGCCACGGTATAGTACGTCCACATGAAAATGTAGGCGTATAAAAATTTATATTGCGAGCTAATTAAGTCGCGCCTTCAGTGATTGTAGCGGCCAGGCGAATATTCAGTTGGCATTAATATATAACATGTTTAAGAAGCGTGAGTTTTTGTGCTGTGACGGCAGCATGATATATAATACAATAAACCTTGGTCAGACAGCTACTCAATTGTCTCGATGAAAAAGGACTTTTAATGAACTTTTTGGAGTCAATTAATCATAATCTACACATTCCTGAACGCGCTTTACTTAACTATCTTATGTCTTTAGAACAAAGTAAAGTGGGGTAAACAATTGAAAAATAAAACGGAAGGAATTGTTGCTACTGGTTATATCCTTATAACATACAGAGGTACACCACCAATGTGACTTTATCAATAAGACAGGGTGCCATGTATCTTAGAAAGAATAGTCATAGTATGCCCTGTGCACTAAACCCGACTTTAGCTAACTGTTCTTATGTTCTTTCTGGAACGCAATTTCGAATGCCTAAAAATGCATCGGGCACTGGCCAAATCTTTTAAATGCAAAATTACAAACAAATTTGATAGCTACGCGAGCTCCTCAATTATGACGTGAGACAATGTGTTCTCGGATTGATTAAACACAATCTACCTAGTACACAAAATCCGTCACGACTTGTAGCTAACTTGAGTGAACGGTTTGAACCTGGATAAAACCAGCCGCGTCAACTAGATGCCAGATAATTTTCGGGGTAAGGGGCCACCAGCCTAACGATTTTCATATTGTGTGTGGTTTTTATTATTCAGTAGGAATTCGCTATCAGATAAATCTTGCTTATTAATCGGAGTAACACAACCTTTTAACGCAAACTCAATAAAACACATGATCTTATACATCTATACTATGTATTTTAATATACGCCAATGAACCGTGGATGATTATTAACAGAACATCGCATAACATGTAGATAATTTGATGGGATACAAGCAACGTGTCTACCTGAGACCATCCGGGAATACACCAGGTAATGCGTCCCATGTCAATGTACCAATATGTTGATCTGTGTTGTAAAACCATTCATCATATTGAAAATATCTGGTTTAAAAAAATTAAAAAATCATGATCTCAAATGTATGTATGTGAATAAATAAATTTTAATAAAATGAATATTATTTATTGAATGTCAAGTCTGACGGAAGGGTAACACGGAATATATTCCCTTTTGCAATACAAATAAAACCGTATGGTAGTCGGAAAATGGATTAATTACATCCATGTAATAAATAGAATAGATTAATACCATGCATGTAATAAATAAAATGATTTAATACCATGTATGAAATAAAAAAAATGATTTAATACCATGAATGTAATAAATGAAATGGAGTAATACCATCCATGTAATAAATAAAATCTATTACCTATAAGGTATCGATAGCTTGTTAGCATAATCGATAACTCCATAAACGGTGTCTTCATAATTTTGTTGATCTGCTGGGTGGTAATAATAATAAGCTCCTGAAATAACATAAAGTAAGATCTGATCATGTCAACACAAATCGGAATCACCCTTTAATTATACGTTCCCTTGATGTTAACTAGTTCACCCATTGGAGACCCACACCTATTTTATTTGAAAATATGATGTTTCTAACGACGAGAGAAAATACAATTGTGAAGTAAGAAGTTTTTAATGTAATACATGCAATAACAATAGAATTAATGAATGTTAAGCCAACCAGACGACGATCGGCGACTTGTCCGTTCTACTGGCGTGTGGGCGATCCGCGACATTCTAACACGAGAGTCACCGGATCACCAATGTGACAAAAAAGGCACCGTTATCGTAGAGTAATTAAACTGGGCAATGGCTGCTTTCATATTTTAGTTCTTCTCAGAGATTCAGAATGAAGGAGATTTTGAATTAGTTAGGGCTTTCTGGATATTAGTATCACATACGAAAAAAATGAAATAGATGTTGGTTCGGGAATGCGGAATAGAATGCAGACGAAAATCGCCTGCAGTGCGACTCAAAGGTCGCTGAAGAGATGCGACGATATCGTAAAGTGTGTATTGCAATACCGGTGCCTTTTCCAGCTACCCTTCGTCGCAGTGGTACCGGTGACTCTCATGTTTGGGACGTCGCGCGTCGCCGAAAAGCCAGTACGACGAAAAACTCACAGGTCGTCGCTTAACGGCGACTCTCACGTTACATCTGGAAACACGATGATATAAATGGACGCTTTCAGCCACATTAAGGAAAAAAGGAAATTAGATTGGATTAGTATATTACTGTATTACATAAAATTATATCTAAACAATAATAAAGTGACCCACAATACAAGAAAAGCTTCCACATACGATATAGACATGACAGAACATAATAAAACTTCTCAAGAAAGTTATTTTTAGATATTAATAGGAATGGTCCAACAATCGTACCATTATCAGTCCAATAACCGAGATAATTATTGGTAAGATCTGATTCTCTGTATGATGATGGTCGATTATAATATGATCTCATCACATCTCCCCATTCACGGAATGCCTAAAAAAGTAAACAACATTTAAAAGAAAAAAAATTAACATTGCCAGTTAAGTAATTAAAGTGACTTTCATGGGTTCAGTAATATCTGAATCTATACGGCTACCCAGACAAGTATAAGTAATATCTGAATTATAAACTGTTTTACTCAGCAAGTATTGGGTTATTCAGAGAAAAAGTATTAGTAATATTTGTATTATAAACTGACATCCATTTAAAATTGTCAATTGTATAAACCACATTCTACGAAAAAGCGTGATTCTTAACTATGTTAACACTTTAGTTCCAGTTAAACGAGTTAAATTTGTTTTTATTTGAGGTCCAGGCACAACCTTGATTTTTCTAAATGTCTATATCTAAATAACATTTTGTATCCCTTATTTTTGTTTACTTTACGATTTTATAGTTTAGGAACTATCATTTCCCAAAAGGCTAAAGAAGTTTGCATATAATTAAAGAAACTTACAGCATTAATTCCATCTGGACTGTACATTACTATATATTGTTGTAAAAAGTTTTCTGGTACTTCTTCAATACCACCTTTCAAACCCCAGCTAATACTGCCAGCCTCGCTATCGAAAAATGTGTTGGTAGCTGTGAATTCACTAAACGGCGAGATGATGACTGTATCTTTCTTATCAAAGAACGCCATAGGACCTCCTTGTATTCCAGAATTTATTTTCACTTTTCCAGGGGCCCATCTGAATGAAATATATAATTTGTCTAAACAAGCATATTAAATAATAATCATGGTGCATTTTTCATTAATGCTTCTCATTGATGCTTTTTGATGTAAAGAACACGGAATTTAAGCCAACTCATGCTTCGGGCTTATCTCTGTCGCTGCACACAGCTTGTCCCAAAACAATCTATTCATTCAAATGATAAAAATAAAAAATCATATTCAGTCACATGCCTATTATAATTTGTGGTCCCGTTTTAACTCCTTTCTCACCAGTTTCTGTCGACTAATACGGGGCAAGTTGAAAACAACTCCGATCTTTATTACCAATAACAATTTCAGACAAATCTGAATGGGCCATATTACCCCTTATGGTTAAGTGGTTGGTTCTTTTAAAATATTGTTACAATATAGGCCATGGTTAACATGAAGGCGGATTTATTCAACTCAGGCAAACTTAAGGTTATGATTTCACAATTAAAGAGAAGTCAAAGTTACCTTCCAAGTGTCATGGCTGTATCTCCCGAAAAAAAATCAGCAAATGATAATACACCCATTTCTCCACCTCTTGTGTCATCTACATTAAATGCGGGGAAATGAGATATGACGCCATTTATATTTCCTGCTGATGTACCAGAGGTTTTGTTAACATAATGCTGAAAAAGATAGACATAGATTGATGGGTATACGTAAGGAAACTGCTGGATTTATGTTTTCCTTTGATTTATTACTATGATTTATTCTGTCACTTACGACGGTTACTTGAAGGATAATTGGACAGAACCCTTCCATATAGTACAAGGCCTCCATCCTTAGACGAGTATGGACCAATAAAGGTTTTAAAGTCCTAAGTTTCTGCACCATCCGGGATAATGAAAATAGGCACATATCTTGCAGTGTGGAATTTTGCCTGGAGATCGGCTTTTGTAACTACTCTTCAACAAATTACAACTACTAAGGACTTTATTACGTGTACATGGGGCCTAGGTTTTGGTCCAATTTTAACGACCAGAAGCTATCCTTTGCTTAGTTATCTGTCCTGCAGAACTGACACGGGAAAACCAGACTGGAGTAAACCAAGCAACTTTCTCGGATAACTCCGGGATCGAGTCTGGGACCTCCTGGTTAGTGAACTGGCGCGTTAATGACCCACCGTGGCCCGTACTCAATAACGAAATAATAATTTACCTGTTGTAATATTAGATAGTTTTTATTAAGATATGGTTTAAAGTTGATGGTGATATAAAGATCTTGTACTTTGTATGTCCAGGTATAAATCATATAATCCCCTAATTTATCCGTTCCCGCCATACCCTTATCAGAAATCTTTTCCAGTCCACCGTCTGCAGAAGAATATTCCTTTCCATTAACACGGAATCTGATTGGTGCGCTCCTCAACCATACTACATCATTCACTGTCATGACGTAAGATTGGTTTGGAAACCAATGATCCACCTTGCATGGACCACCGGGTAAGCCATCGTAGGGTTTCCCTTAAAAAGAAAGAGATTGCCAATAGCTTTTTTATAAGGCGTGTCCTTATTCACAGTTTAGCAAAGTTAATTTTGTGTAAATACCTTGCAAAAAACAAAAAACAATAAGGAGTATTATTGTTATCATACCATAATTTCTGATAGAAGTGATAGACGAGTATAACATAGTCCTCAAAGGAACATAATCGATATGGTGGCTCGATGAATAAGACCTTGGCTCGCTAACTTTAAGGCCCCGAGTTCGATCGCGGTGTTAGTTCACCGGGATTTTCCTGCATGGTTTGCAGTTGTAAGTCATGCAGGATAGGGGATCTGGCAAGGGACAACGTTTAGTCGTTCGAATAGCACGAAAAATCGAGGTACTTGTGTACACATTGGCATGCACGTAAAATAACCATTAACAGTTGGAATTCGATATAACATGTAAATATCCTTTATTATAACATATCATTATTAGCCCAGTCGGAGCAGAACATTAAACATGCCGGGGATCACGATGGCTAAGACGCTGGCTCGCTGGCCTGGAGGTCGGGTTTTTGATCCCTGCATTGTCCGAGAAAGTTCATCCAGATTTTCCGGCGTGGTTCTCCGGCCTTGTCAGTGATGCAGGACAGCTGTCTAGTCGTTCGGATGGGACAAAAAACCGAGATCCCGTGTATACATTGGAATGCACGTGTTGACATTTGGAATTCGATTTAAGAGTAGGCCGTAGTGCCGCTGTTCGGGCAAAATTTCCCTCATAGCACACTGTATGGCGTATGCCCATCTTCATTAGCCCAGTTCGGAGCAGAGCAGTAGGACGTTAAACCCCATTTCATTTCATTCCTTTAACAAAATTAACAGATTTCATAAAATATAAAGAGAGATAACTCCTCGGTTCGTCGTTGGCAACTTTGGCTCGGTGAGCGCTCAGAAGAAATTAGGACATATACGTGATAATAAATGCAAAATAGAATTAATGCAGACCATAGATGGCGGGGAAGTTATTTCGTGTATCTTAATTTCAATAATTCGCTTACGCGCAGGGGTCTTTAGCTGTCACAGGAACTTAATTTCAATAATTCGCTTACGCGCAGGGGTCTTTAGCTGTCACAGGAACTATTGCCACTGGTTGACTGAATCTAGAGTAGTGAACTTTGATCCCAATTACTTTATTCCAACTTGTTTCTCACCTTGGCATTATTATATCTACAGAAAGAGAGCCGCTTTCAGGCAAGTTATTTGCCCCCGAGTTGGACATCGGAAATAGACCAGTTATTTGATAATCTCGCTTACGAACATGGACGTAACAGACTTTAGACATCATAGCTTAATGTTATTTTTCACGTTACAGGCGCCCGGGCCTTATCACCCTTCAAGATAATTTTGCTGATACATGGGCTATCGTTTATCGTATATTTTGTATTTGATAATAATAAAAAGAACAAAGAGCTATTTTTTATATTTAATCTGTTCAAGGTTAGCGGCTAGATATCTAAATGTGTAAGCCAATGTTGGTGGATATAAATCATATATAAATGAAACGGTCACAGTACCCGAATACTGGCGTTACGGCCTACTCTTATTTAGAATTCCAAAATGTCAAGGTTTTTTTTACATGCACGCCAATTTGTACACGGAACCTCGGTTTTTCTTTCCATCTGAACAACTAGACAGTGTCCATGCTAGGCCATTCGTCCTGCACCACTGACTTGCTGGCTGCGATGTTCAATTACAAAATAACAGCAGTCTATATACATCGAAATATTATTAAATAATATTTGCCCTGAGACAATCTATGTTGTGACTTATGAAATATATTTTACTATCTGTATTTAATTTTGAAAATGACATTATTCAAAAATAATTACATTTATTTTCTTGGTGAGAGTGACAATACCCGCTTAAGGGCACAAAGGCAGACCGTTTATATATCTCTAAAGTCAAATATATGTATATAGCCATTCAATCTAAAGACTACTGTTATCTTATTTATCTCAGACACGCTAAGATGGTCGTGTGAAATTGATAGAAACTAGTTTAACTTAAAATGGTCAAAACTTAAGTTAGAATTGGTCGATTTGAATAACTTTTTAATAAACAACAACAGTTTTAATAAAAGTACTGTTGATTTTGCATCATCTTAGCCTCCCTTTAACCATATTCTAGCATGGTGGGTCTTCAAAGTCTATTTGTGTCTTTTAGGTTGACTAATTATTCATCTTTAAATAAGAAAAATAATATTTACCAGTAACACTGTAAATTAGACACAGTAAAACAGGTCCCAGTAACAGATTCGTCATGGTGGTAGCACCTGCTCTGTATCTGATCCTTGTATTTATGATATACTTTATTTAGGCATTATATAGCTTATATCTTTATTATCAGTTTATCATTTCGGTTAAGGTTAGGGGCAATGATAAACTAAATATCATAACTTAACTTCATGTCTTGATTCAGCTAAGGAAGGTATATGTTTACTCTTTCTAGAACACCCGATGCCACCCTTTTTTAAAGAAATCACATAGCTAACACAATTTTAGCATTTAGCAGGTAACTTAACTTTCTATAGGGAATTCTGAATTAGGATTACTTTTGCCTAACCCTTGTAATGGTTGTGACAAATACAAGAGGTCCCGTTGGGATGTACTTAAAATAACCCTTGGCAGTTGGAATTTAAATGCTGTCTTGGCAAAATTTCTTTCATAGCACATTGCTTAGCCCGGTTGGTTTAGACCGCCCCGAAAATATACATTCCAATTTATATTCAGCTATCTTATTTTGATTAGCGGGAAGAGACCTCAACAGTCAAAAGTTTTGTCTTCAGTGAACAAGTTTGGTCATATGCGGGTGTAAAATAGGAAATCTCTTAGGCTAAGTTTTATGCATCAAGTAGTCATATAAGGGAGATAATCAAATTCGGGAGCTTCTCTGTAATCAGTCAATAATATACCATGTATAGCTCTTTAATTGTACCACGTCCCACGTCTCTTTTATTGTGGGAGCCGCGGTGGCTCAGTGATTAAGATATTAGCTCGCTAACCTGGATGTCCCGTGTAGGATCCCGGGGTTGGCCAAGAAGTGCATCGGGATTTTCCAGCGTGGTTCCCTATGTCAGTGGATCAGGATGGAAAGCCTGGCAATGAACAACGTATAGGTCTTCGGATGGGATGAAACCCGAGGTGCTCTGTACACATTGGCGTGCACGTTAAAAAAGAAATCCTTCGCAGATGGAATTCGAAATAAGAGTACTCCGTAGTGGCGCTGTCCAGGCAAAATTTCCCCCATAGCACACTGTATGGCGTATGCCCGTTTTCATTAACCCAGTCGGAGCAGGAACAGTAGGACGTTAAACACCATTTCATTTCTCTGTAATTATTGCCAAAATCAACTCTGATCGACCAACAAATGTCAAAAAGCACTGTAATTTCTGCTGTTGAAATAATAACGAGGTTTCAGCTGAAAAGTTATATTTTTATTTTTTGACCTACGAATATCTTGATAGTGACTTTCCATTTAACAAGTGTCTGTGTTTTGATCTGAACCAGAATATTAATACCTCCAGGAAAACCCCTAATACAATAACAGAAAATAAATACGACATAGACCATGGTTTCGGTTCTACACTTGTAACAAGTAGCCTAGTGGGTTTTCTCTGAGTCACCCAGTTTCCTGTCAATACTATATGGAGTCAGACCACCATTAAATTGTAGTTCGTCTATTTATAGAAATTCTCTCTGTGTCTCTTTTCTCCCCTTTTGCATGCCCATTTTTTGTTGATTATTTGGTATAGAATTGACGAAGAGGGTTTGAATTAACATTTTCTGCCAGGTTTTAGTAAATATTCATGATTTTGAGGCGGAAGGATAACGGGGTTATCATGTTGGCTACGGTGATATGTACGGCTATTACTGCCTGAACCATCGTAAATTTTTAACGGATTTCTTCGATTATGAACAAACTACTTAACTTTGGTTATTATAAACTTACCTGTATATTTGAAATTAACCCCCGTTAAATAAAATCCATTTTACAACTAAATATCCCAACGAAAAAAAAAAGTTCTCTCTTGACAAATTTGACTATTTACTTGTAATTTCGACTGAGAAAAGACAACAATGCTTTCGTCACGTGTTGGGCTAAATCAATGCGGCTGTTGCGGGGGTGGTTTAATTGTGACAGATAGTTTGACAATCAGGTGTTGCAATGAAAACAAAGCGCAATCGTTACGATCGTTTGGGTTTGGGCGACGAAAAATATAACTGAAGGCAATTACATAGGAGATTTATATTGAAACCATTCATCGCCAGTCTATCAAATTTTATTCACAATGAAAATATCACCGATTGCACGATATTCGTAAAAATAAAGTTCTATATAAACTAAAAATATCCTATCTTCTTTATGTTATAAATAATTTAACAAGGATCATGAAGCTCACTCCCGAAGTCTCCGAGTGTATTGTTAATTTGATAGCATTCTTTCGATCAAATAATAACCGTTTCAATAACATTTATAAGCGTGTTGCTTATATATATATATATATATATATATATTAAAGATTATCATAGGTAATATTTAAGGTCGGTAAAACGAATGTAATTGTTTTTGTGCCGCATGTGTGTTCAAAAGAAAATTATCACATCCTAGTCTCTAATCAAATAACTAAAACAAAATATTCCAAAAGGTAAAGTTATAAAATTTGCAGAAACTTTACTAGGATGTAATAAATAGTAACAAAATAAAAGAATACGGACAGTTATGTGTGGGATTACATGTCATTTCGGTCCCGCGTCATTTCGGACTCAAAAAAATATGGCCTCGACGTGTCGGACTCGGACATGTGATGTTTCGGACTAGGGAATAAGTTGAAACGAAAGGTTGAACACGACTGTCGCCGTTTCACGTAAAAGTACTTTATTTTTTAAAAAAAGAATAATATGCTGTAGAATTTATTTCAAAATGACCTACACAAAAAACAAAAGTAATATTTACTCGACATGCACTGCTTTTACAAGCCCCTAGAATGTTTTAACGATAATCCGGAACCTACACGTTGACACGCATTCTTCGACAAGCTTGCCATAGATAGCAGTACACTGCCAATCGATAAATTAGTGCGTACAAAGAAAACTCTTTTTGGAAAATATTAGAAATGGCAACGACCAAAGTGGGTAATTAAAGCTGATTAACCGATAATCCCTATGTTATTGTATTATGCGCAATGCCGAGCCGAGATTTGTAGCTTTTTCTTAAACTAAACTTGAATTGTCGTAAAAGTGCCGAAAACCGTTTCGATTTGCTATGCAGTCACCCCTACGAAATGATATCTCCCGAAGAGTGACGTAATCAGCTTCCATATTGGTATTTTTCTATGTCAAAAATTTGTGGGATTTCAATTTTTCAAGAGAGAACTTTTCTATTCGTTGGGATAATTAGTTGTGCAATGGATTTTATTTAACGGGAGTTGATTTTAAACACACAGGTAAGTTTATAATAACCAAAGTTAAGTAGTTTGTTCATAATCGAAGAAATCCGTTTAAAATTTACGATGTTTCAGACAGTAGTTACATGTTTTTAGTATGCTTCTTCAAGTTTGTGTATCTCAAAATTTTGGTGGCCAAACGCATACAAAATTTAGTGCAAAGACATGCCCATTTGTTCCTCTGCCTGTAGTGAAAAGGATTCAGCCCAACGAAAATTTGGGAAAAAGTTGGAAGGTGGCACAGAGGCCGGAATTAACATTGAAGTTAATGGGAAAATTAATGGTGGTCTGCCTCCATATAAATCATAAGAGTTACCCCCCTTGCCACCCGACTTGTTCTTTATTATAATGAGGATATTAATAACTAGAGTTCGGGTCTGACTGAAGAATGAGGTCAAATAAAAATAATAACCGTGTTTACCGTTATACTAGGATTATCCGAAGGATGAGGCCAAAATAAAAATAATACATGTGTTTACAGTTACTTGGCCCTGAACAATGCGCTGGTTCCATACTCTAAACTAGACGCCCACGTTCGATCCCGGTGTTGGCTGAGCAAGTTCGTGGGGATTTTCGGCGTGGTTTACCCTTGTCAGTGGTGCATGACTGAGGATCTGACAAGGAACACCGTCTAGTCGTTCCGAGGGACCCCCCCCCCCCCCCCGGATGTCCCGTGTATATTTGGAGATTAATTTCTGTCCGCGCAAAATTTTACTTATGGTGTATGCCCGTCTTCATTTATAGGCTGGACCTGAAAATTTTAATTACCTTTAAATAACCGGAATGTATCTGTATGTTTCAGCAAATAACCATGCAAAATGTTAAATAACCTCCCACAAACCCTAGCCATGTTATTTTAAATACATTAGAGTGTCTGTTATGTATTTCCTAACATTTCTAGCTTAATTTCTGATTGAAGTTCCTGAAAATAATGCCGATTTGGACTGTTGTAAATACCAGAATTTCAGTGCTGAGAATTGGTCGCAGAAAACCACGCTTAGACAGATTTATAACCAAAAACACCTATTTTTAATTTTTCTTTTAGCCTGCTTATTCTGCATCTAGCATTAGGTTCACTTTGGGCAATCAATGGAGTTGGTTTTACGGAATCTGAAGTAGGCTTCGAAAAGACAATCAATTTGTTGAGATAAGACGATCATAGCAAATAATATGTACTTAACCTTTAGTACAAAATCTTCTCGGATATTTTCCTACATAAACAAAGCTTTATACTGCTATCAGCGTCAGAAACATTCTATATAATTATATTTCCTAATTTTGTTGGATATAAACGGGTACTAGCATTACCTTTGTCGCAATATTGTCCATATTGTCATGTATAATGTATTGGACATTAAATTTGTAATAAAATCTTCGCCGATTTGAGTTGTTTTTTTTATGGCCATTCATATAATACATAATATAGTCCTTAATTCTGTTTAATAATAGTTAATTACAAATTTGTTCTATGAAAAATCCACAAACAGAATGACAAATTACTAGCTTAGATGATCATAGATATTAATTATTGTTAATAAATATAATTTGTAAATTCTGAAGTTGTAATTAAGGTATATACGATATTTATGTTTATCTACGTATGGATATATATTATACTTATATGAAATTTTAGCGTGTATCTTGTGTCATCTTTCAAGACAAATCAGATCACCCCTGCTTTTAACATCATAAACAATTTTCTCGGGATATAAAATCCTGGATGACCTCAAATAATCTAAAATTAAATGATGATAAGACAGAAGCAATCATTTTAGGATCAAAGAAATGATTACAGGGACTATCTGAAATAAGTGTAACCATTGAAGCTCCCAACTTTCAAGTTTCTTGTGCCTTTAAGAATCTTAATATGGTCCTTGATTCATGTCTTACCTTAGAGACTCAGGTTGATCATCTGTGTAGATCGTGTTACGTCTCGTTGTGACGTATTAGCGGTATTAGACACCATCACCACATATGCCACAAAATCATTAGTTCAGTCACCTGGCCTATCACAACCTGATTAAATCACAGATCCTATTTCGTTTCATTATTTGATAGTTCAAAATTTCGTTTTACTTTTCTTTACTATACTAGAATCTGGAAGAGTTGTTATATAACCCGCGTTCTTGATGATGTGAGGGATTAGCCAATGAAACGGTCTGATACGGCGAGTTTTAGGCGTGAGGTGCACTGAAATGTGGGTAAAACACTAGAAAAATCAACGCTGATTGGTTAATCAAATGTCTGACGTTATAGGGTCAAACACCGCTAGTATGACCCCTGACACGACCTTCCACTACAATCTGTCAGATCTTCATGCAGTGGATTTCATCGAAAGTCCTATCAAAAAATGACTACTGTAACAGTTTACTAGCTGGTAGTACACAAGCCATACTGTAAAAGGTTTAAAACAGTACAAAATACAGCTGTCATAATCATATCCGGAACAAACAAGTCATCAAACATTACCACTATCTTAAAATACCTACATTGGCTTCCGATTTACGCGCCTATAGACTTCAAGTTCAAAATCCTATGTTTGACGTCCCAATGTCAACAGGGTACAGCACCCTTGAATCTTACAGAACTACTAACTGTATAGCAGCCAACTCGTATTTTGAGGCCTCAGCATCATAGAATTTTGTGCATTCTATCATCAAAATTAAAACAATAGACATGTACATGTATATAGTTTATTACAGTTAAGAACGCATTGAGCATGCTTATGGATGGATTTGGCGCTCAGGAAATGGACATATTATATTAATTAACTATAGAAACTGCATCGAAGAGAAATTAAAAAAGATATTTGGACGATGTTTTTCTCATTTGGAAAACTAATCTTGGTCAAACAGCAGATTTGCACAAACTTTTAAATAACCTAGATATTAATATTAAATTCACTGTTGAAACTAGTTATAAGGTAATTGCTTTTTTACATGTCTCCCTGGAAGCGAGAAAATTGTAAATTTAAGATGTGAACTTCCTGTGCTCTGTGTTAGATGCTACTTCCTATTCTCTATTAGTACCAAAAACGTGTGATTTTCAATTGGCATCACCGGTATTGCCCGGCAATTTGGTTTAAACAGTATTTATTTCGAGAATATTACACAATACAAAAAAGCATAAAGAATAGGATACAAAAACAAGCCAAGTAGGCTTATATTAATTTGCTTCCTTCTGGTTTGAGTGTATGTATAATGTCAAATTATATATACTCTTCGAAAAGGAGGGGATATTAAAATGCAAATAACTATGCGGGTTGTGATATGATAAACAGTCATGGAAACTTGACACGCTTTGAGAGTATGTTCAAAGATGAAGAACTTATCACCCCAACAGAACCACTGAGCTGCATGTGCGACACGCATGGGAGGGGTGCATTGACTAATTTGACACTTCAAGGAATTGTTGATGAAATCTGCCTCTTGCTGGTTTATACTATCCATGTTTGCTTTCCTATCGGTTCTTGCATAAGATTAATTTACTGTTTAGCGTATCTTTGCTTTAGTGTGATACGTTTAATTTGATCGGGAGACGTGTTCGTCGACGTCAACGTCAACCGACAACACTGCAAGAATTGGCCGTGGCACTGCAAGGGGAGTGGGTCAGATTAGTGGAGCAATTACTCATTATTAAGACAAAAATCAAAAACATCAATTTTCACTTTTGACAGTGTATCTCTTTGCGAGTGAAATGGGGCCGTCAAATAAGCCGCCCATATGAACTGTTTATGTTCATGTGTAGGCAATTGGCCTGTTATTAACATACACTGGTTACCTCTAATAAAAACAGCAGTGCATTTCCGCAGTTTTGTATTGTTTCTGAATATCCCCCACTTTTTTTGAAGAGTATATATGATACAGACAAAAACTAATTACATTATTTTAGTTATGGTACAAATAAGCAGATAAGTAATTTTGAATAAACAAATAAATAAACAGGTAAATAAAAAATAATAAATAAATAAATAAATAAAATAAAAGAAAAAAAAATAGATATATAAAAAAAAATCCTCACCCCAAGGTTGTATTTTACGGAGTAAAACGTTTCGTACCTTTTAATATATTTGTAAACACTTTTAAAAATATCGGTATTGACGTCTGGAGATAATTCGGTATTACCATAGAGTAGGCAAGTAATATTTCTAAAATACATTGGCAATAAATCAATGGTATTATTTCGCTGGAGTGTGGGCAATTTCAACTTTAACGAGTAAGGTGCAAGCTGTGACCTCAGAAAGGAACTACGCAAGTGCTTTTACAACATTGACACACGATGTCTTCAAAATAACGGCAACAGACACATGGTTTATGATAAAGCCAGATCACCCCCGTCTTCGCCATTCAAAGGTATAAGATTTGGGTCGTATCCAAACATTTCAAAGTCTTCTTCGTATATTTTTCGAAGCTTGATCAAAACAGAGTTTGAAATGCCACTGTAAGCTTGACGTAAATTTTCTTTTCTTATTTTCTTAATTTCATGTGGCGTAGGTTTGTCCTCCCGATATTGCTTTAACACTTCCTGTTTAAACGTTTCTCTATTCCAGTGAGAATTGTTCTGGAAATTGACCACCGATCTTAGTCGAATATATCCGTTAATTTGAAATGTTGTCCACAGTAGATTCGACAAGTGGCTATTGTTCAAACACCTCTGACTAAAGATGTTGTTTTCGATCAACATAAAATTGTAATCCGTCAGCATTTTGAGTTCCTCTTCGACATGATTATGTGAAGTTATGTCATCCATTATCCAGGAAAGCCCGACGTTATCTAAAATGTATTCACTGTCTTGCCGAAACGTCTCCATTTTACCAATGATATGAGGACGGAAGGCGCATACATCGCAAATAAATCTATACGGTGCCCAGTGGTTTTGAAGAGTAGAAGGGCGACTTGCCACAATATAATCCAAGAAACCACTGAAAGTTATGCCTGAAGGGCATCTTCTTCGTTTCATTTTTAAAAATCTTGCAATATTGGATGCAAAACTGCGCCAAAAATCCGGTAAAAATATTTTGTCTAGATAAGCGGACCACAAACGAGCATAGGGTTCTCTCACAAACATAAATCTAAGATTTGACCCCATATTTTTAGATATTTTTTCACTGTAGTCGATATGTGGTCGTGCAGCATAGTGTGTAACCATTCGAGGTATATCAAATGGACTTTTGTACACTTTCCCTCCCGTGTCATTAGCGAGGAATCGAAATACATTAATCCAATGAGTACACGCAACTTTTGGTACAAGACAATATGACAGACCATGTGTGTTGGAGCTATAGAAACTATGTTTAGGTAGAGGTCGGCTAGAATGTTTCAAACAACTATCGGTCGCAAGCTGTAGTCTATCAAAGAAAACCAAAGATCTTGTGTCTACTTGTTTCTTTACAGCTTTGTGGATCTCTTCGTCTGTAATATTAAATATTATTAAAATGGTGTAATAGATTGTATGAAGTTGTCTGTACTGTATTCTTGAGCACAATTATTCAAACTTATAAAATATACATTTTATATACGGTGAGACTGGGCCATTTATTTTGCAATGAAGATATAGTGAAAGGCCACAATATGTGCACAATAATCGACTTGTACATATCCGAAGACAAAATACCAAAACCTTTCTTTCCATGTAGTCAGTTTTCATGCGTGATTGGTGGAAATTTTGCGTCGTAATTGCCCAACGCCAATGATCGCATGGGATTCCCTTGTATCTTATCCGTATGCGATCTGGGGCTTTATTGACGAGCTACAAGATCGGGGTGGATAGTGTAATATTTAACGACCTGTCGTGATTTGTCATAGAAAGTTTAATTGTGTTGACGCTGTTACGCTCGAGCATCGGGATATTTTTCATCGCATTAGTTAGTTAAGCAATGTAAATAGTAATGTTAAGTACGCCAATTTAGATTCGTCATTATAGATAAAGAAAAATACCCGTCTTCAGCATAAAGACTGTTAGATACCAAATCCACAAACCTAATACCATAGAAAGACCGATAAATACTGGCCCGTATTTTGAGTATCGAATCCTGGAATAATAGAAAATTATTTGGTAATTAATTTAAAGGGGGTAGGTAGGTAAGGACTGAACAGTAGGGGATATTACGTTACATAAATAATCAGGGGCAGTTTTATTTTTCATCTGTAAAAGAATATGGAGTTTTGTTCCATTCTTTCGGAAAGATAGTGTTTCCCAACCGGCTTCTTTGCAAAGTAATCTAGTTTTAGTAAACGACAGCAACTCCGTTACGATACGTCGAGTAGCCTTTATTTGCATTTGTTCCAGTTTACAACTTAATAACCCGATAGTTACCATAAACCTCGGATGCATACACAGATATAGCTCTAAAATAAACTAAATATAAGGTTTCTGCTGTGTGATTGAAAACACATTTTAACGTATTATGAATACGCGGATTTCATTTCGCATATTTAACAATTCAATGTTATTCCCAAGTGCGGGTGAATTGAACTAATAGGAATATTTATATATTCTCTCTATTAAACTGACATTTAAACCAATTAATTAGTTCATACAAGTCATGATCCATGGCATCATTAAGGGAAGCTTTATCTCGACTCTGGAGGTCGCGTGTTCGATCCCTGCATTGGCCGAGAAAGTTCACCCAGATTTTCCGGCGTGGTTCCCCCTTGTCAGTGATGCAGGACGGAGGGCCTGACAAGAACAGCTGTCTAGTCGTTCGGATGGGACGAAAAACCGAGGTCCCGTGTAGACATTGAGATCTCAATATCGAGATACATGTGTAAACTTCTAGGGGGGGGGGGGGGGTTGGGTGGCTGAATGGTTAGCGTGCGCGCGCTGTATCATAAAGTCTGTCATTGAGTCGACCGGCGTGGTTTCGAATCCCCGGTTGTACGTGACAAGGAGTAGGGTCGCCTGTCCAGCCTCGTGGGTTTTCTCCGTGTCCTCCGGTTTCCTCCCACTGCTAAAGACCCCTATGCGCAAGCGAATTATTGAAATAAAAAATTAAACCATATGCTAGTCCCGAAATGACCTAGTTTGTGTCGAGTGGACGTTAAACCCCATCTCTCTCTCTCTCTCTCTCTCTGCAAAGTTCTAAAATTGATTATTTATGATGGTTGTAGAATTGTTTATATATGATTCTTTCCATAATTTTATCGACACCTCTGATCAACGAGATTGGTGTGTATTTAGGAGGTATAAAAATTGCAGTCAGATGGAGGATACTGCATTGTCTAAGAGATTTATTAAAATGTAATCACAATCAAATGGAGACTTCCCTTTAACATGTTTTTTAAAAACATTTTATGTCTTATAAGAGCGGGCCCCGATGCTTTAATTGAATCCAAAGTTTTATTACATCAATTACATCTTTTTTAGGGTGCAGTTACTATTGTTTTTGTTCGGATTATTATTAGGGTTTCACACTGCGTAGCTTGTGTGAAACACTATTGTTTTTGTTAAGATTATTCTTATTATTATTCTTATTAATAACATTTTTCTTTTTCCAATTTGATTGTATCTCAGAAACTATTTGTCGGATTGATTCGATGTCTTCGGTTTTACTGGGAAAGTGGGTGTGACTTAGGGATTAAAGCTATTTCGAACGTTCTGCGACAATGCGAAATGACCGAAATCGTCGAAGTTATTGTTTTTTTAAATATTGCCGTAATATTAACAATAATCGTTGGATTTTAACATTGGATACATTTTGACATAGCCAGAGAAAAGGCACATAGCTATGGTTCTTTAGATTTTTGATTTTCGACGAAACGTCGGAGATATTAGGCGCCAAATTTTAAAAATTTAAATTTTTACAAAAAAACTTTTTTATTAATGAATATTTTTATGTGGTATTTTACCCAGGGTTAAAGAGTCATCTGATTTGACCAAAACTGGAAACATTTTTTGTCACCGTATTTTTCCTTGGCCCCCATTGGCTAATTTAGTTTTTCAGTCCTGGATTAATTATTTATAGCTCGATTTGTATAAAATACAGTTCATATGCTCCATGGGCCAAAATGTCATTTTTTTGGGTTAATATTGGTTAGAAATGTATTGTTTTCGAGACATCTGTCATGCAAAAACTCCCTGGATGGCGAAAGAAATGTTGTAGTGTTGCTTGTTTGACATGTTTTTAAAACACGTTATGTATTGTTTGATTCTCTAGAAATATGTTCAAATAAACATTTTTTGGTTAATATTGGTTAGAAATGTATTGTTTTCGAGACATCTGTCATGCAAAAACTCCCTGGATGGCGAAAGAAATGTTGTAGTGTTGCTTGTTTGACATGTTTTTAAAACACGTTATGTATTGTTTGATTCTCTAGAAATATGTTCAAATAAACAAAATCAATTGCAAGCCATGTAAAATTAATTATTAAATGAATCCACGTCAAGTGTTTCTACCAAGATAAAAGTTTGAATATTTTTGATGTGTCATATTTAAAACAATTTTCTAAGAATTCAAATTTTCACCAAATATTCACCAATTCCAGATAAAAGGGTCCTTGGAGCTACCAACAACAATACAAATCACACAAAAAGGGGTAAAACAAACTATACATACAGTCTCAGGTTAAACAAGCAATCCAATGTATTATAATAATATACAGTGTAATGATCTATACTAAAGGATAAGGGGGCAGAATTAAAATCGGTTGATCTTTAAATACCTAACATAAGCATATACACGTGCAAAGAACAAAAACGTTATACACCGTCAGTCCAATTCTTTACTAAAAAGGAGAGAGAGAGAGAGAGAGAGAGAGAGAGGGGGGGAATAACGCCCACTCGAGACAAACATAGGTCCAGTCGGGACTAACATGGTTCAATTTTATTTTAATAATTCGATTGCGCGTAGGGGTCTTTAGCAGCGGGAGGAAGTGGAGAAAACCCCAAGGGGTTGGACAGGCAACGCTACTCCTTGTTACGGTACAACAAGGGAATCAAAACCACGCCAGTTGACTCAATTACAGAACCTTATGATACAGCGCGCACGCGCTAACCATTCGGCCATCCAACCCCCTTACTCAAAATGAAAAACAGACATACAATAAGGAATAGTTCCTAAACGTTGTATAATAATATTGTGAGTAATAATCGGCTATGTGCTACATGGAATATAAATAGGAAAAACTAATACCTTTACGAGTTACCATTTACGTGAAATGTAGTAAAAAAAAACCAAGTAAAATCTAAATGGCCTGTGTAGTAATCAAAGGTTAGGAATCAAAACATAAGCGTGTGTATTAATTACAAAGTTAGGACATATTATTTATATAAATCAGGGAAAAACTAAAATTGAATACAAAAAATCAGGGCCCTGTTTCACAAAAACTTAGATCTCCTTAAAATCGTCTTAAACTAAAATTCCATCCTAACCTAAGATAGATGCGTTTCACAAAACGATTTTAAACATTTTAGATAAAATCCACTAAAATAATATTGTAAGTTAAAATTTTATCTCAACTTAAAATAGTAGCGTTTCACAAAACTATTTTAGGGACAATTTTAACTAAAATCAATTTTAACTTAGGACAGCCGTCACCCTCTCCTAACTAAAAATCACGACATTAACAAACATCGATAGAGAGAGAAATGGGGTTTAACGTCCACTCGACACAAACAAGGTCATTTCGGGACGAACATACATGTATGGTTTAATTTCATTTCAATAATTCGCATGAGCGTAGGTGTCTTTAGCAGTGGGAGGAAACCGGAGGACCCAGAAAAAACCTACGAGCTTGAACAGGCGACCCTACTCCTTGTCACGTACAACCGCCGATTCGAAACCACGCCAGTTGACTCAATGACAGGCCTTATGATACAGCGCGTACGTGCTAACCATTCGGCCAATAATACTAGACACACCATATGCAAAGTATTTACTTTTTTAAATGCCACTTAAAGAATACAATATTGACAGTTCGGTACCACTTTTTGAAAGCAAATATTTTTTTTCAAATCTGATATTATCCAAAAGATGCGCCGTGTAAAGGTGTTCAAAATCTCGGACTCAGTTTTCAGTTTTTTAAATTTCGATTTCATTTTCGGGCCATTTCGAATAAAAGGTGTAAAAATAAGCTTATTACTACCCATCCAGCGTCTTCATATTTTAAAATATTTCTTTGTAACTTTCATAAACTCGTAGCAGTAACCTATACAAGGAGAATATATGTCAAAATTAGTTTCTAATATCAGCAGTTCTAGAGAAATATGCAATTTTGCATGAGTCACTTTTTACATTATTTTGCCTGTAAAAGAATCAATTATTATTCGATTTTCCATTTATTTTCTTTCACTATTTGACGCCTAATGCCACCTTTGACTAGGTCAAACCATTTAAACACTTTCGCTGTTACCGGAAGTAATGTCATTTTGGCAAAAACTGTATTTTTAGCCTTCAAAACAGATATTTTATTCAAATGAGTCTGATTTGTAATGTTTTTAAAATTATGATATTTGATTCTGATCAACAAATAGAATGAACCCATGTGATCATATAGATACCACAAAATGGTTTCTAACTTGTACGGTCGCAGAGAAATAGACGACTTTCTACAAGTCACTTTTCAAGGTTTTTGGTCTATAAAAGTGGCAATTATTATTCGATTTACATAACATTGTCACCATGTGATGATACCATTTCTGATTTCATAAAACTAATTTAACATTTTCATCATCGCCGAAAGTAATCTAATTTTGTCAGGATCACTTACATGTAACAAATGCATAAAATGAATTGATTGCTGGATTTGATTGATTCTGCGTCCATTTTATTTCATGTGTGCAATGTTTATGTGAAAACATGTTTAATGGTTTCATTGTTACCGGAAGTGACATATGTTTAAGGGTAACTTGGCATCGGGAGTGACACAAGTTCAAAGGTAACGTAGCATTGGTGAAACCCGTCATTACTGCGTCGCAGTTCTAGTTATTTGTTATTTTCAATAAACTGTGATTCAAAATAGGAATTTGATCGAGAATATCTATTAAACCCAACTTTTTATTATTCTTGCCATATACTAGGCCGTCATAATGGTTTAATTTTAAATTTTTCCTATTTTGAGTGCTTTTAAGTGGAGGATACCGTTAATACCTGTATTGAATTTATTGAGCATTTTCATACTTTTCCAATAAGATTTAGAGTTTGAAGAATTTTCCAAGAGAATACATAAAATGATAGATTTACAAATTTTAATATGGTTGTGTATCAGTGCCTTTGTGGCAATGCTCCTTCGTATTTAAAGGATCTTGTAAATCTCAACCAGTCAATACGAGCCCCGAGATCCCAATCTCAACATAATATTACAGTATCGTCGTGAAAACTGAACACATTTGGTTACACATCTTTTGAGGTTTCAGCGGCTTTCTAGTGAAATGACTTGCCATTAGCTTTAAAATCTGCTCTAAAACTTTCAATATTTAAATCTAAATTAAAAACATTTCTGTCTTCTAAATGTTAGTGTGTTTTATAAAGGAACACATTTATTCAGCTAACACTAAAGAAAGATGCTTTCGATCGCAAATGTTTATCCATATATAGAGAACAAGCCAACAGTGAGGCTGATGTCCCCCACCGAAATCCCCAAATAAATAGATGACACATATTCATTAATCGCACATCAAGCAATCAAACAAATTATCACCTAAACACTAAGTTTCAACACTCTCTATCAGATAGTATGAAAGTTATCTTGTCCCAAAGCATCGACCAATGAAATTGCGTAGCTCTGCTTAGCTTTAGCTCGAAATGTTAATCATTGAACTCAGTCAAGGCATTTCCCTAATGTTATGTTCCAAAGTCTTGATCAATCAAATTGCTTATCGATCCTTAGCCTAAGCAGAAAATTCTCATCAACAAACTTAGCCAAGGTAATGATATAATAAATCTATGCTTCTTAGTGTCATCACTGTCACTTAATTAAAAGCAAAGTTATCGTGCCCCAAAGCATCAACCAATCAGATTGCTTATCTCTGTTTACCGTAAGCAGACAATGTTTATCATAAAACTCCATCAAGGCATACACCTAATGAACGCCTATACCAAGTATGAACATTCTACCTCAATTAGAAGGCGAATTCTGTTCCAAAGTCTCGACCAATCAAATTGCTGATTGCTCTGCTTACCCATAAGCAGAAAATGCCTATTTATGGAACTTACTCAAGTTCCCCACTCTCACTTAATTAGAACTATAAAGTTATCGTGTACCGAAGCATCGACCAAATAAATTGCTCATCTATGCTTACCCTAAGCTGAAAATTCTTATCTTCGAACTCCATCTAGGCATTGACCTAATAAAAACCTACACCAAGTTAGAACATTCTAGCTCAACTAGAAAGAGAGTTATTGTGTCCCAAAAAGTGTGACGGACAGACAGACAGACAGACGAACCCATTTTAATAGTCCCTTGCTTTCTTCGAAAGGCGGGGGACAAAAAGAACAAAACCACGTTCCACACAAGTATGGATCAGAATTCGGGCATGCATTTCTGACCTGAAAACAAATCGTTGTTTTAGGACAAACAGAAAAAGCTTTATCTAGACTTTAAAGACACGTCTGTGCTTGAGAGCCGCCCCATCTGAAGTTGCTTTTCTTGTTGAGAATACATACAGAATACCCATGCTAGGAAAAACTATGTTGAAACCGTTAAAAATCTGAATTCGATTATTTTATCAAAATGTTTCATTCCACATTATGTAATTGTGAAGGTTCTTCAAATATATTACATTATTATTATTATTATTATTATACATGCTAAGAAAAACTATGTTGAAACCGTTAAAAATTTGACTAAGATTATTTTATCAAAATGTTTGATTCTACATAATGTAATTGTGAAGGTTCTTGAAATATATTACATTATTATTATTGCTATTATTATTTTAAAGATTAAACACCCTAGTCAAGTAATCAGTTGTGATCGACCTATTGTCGAAAATATTAACTTGAAGAATTGTAGCAAATGCTTTGTCCAAATAATGTGTCGTAACATTTCCTTGTACTACATTTACGAAAAACGTTCAAATCAAAATTCCAGTATCCAGTTTAAATCCACCACAATGATAAAAACAGATTTTAAATTAAATGTTTCTGATTTTACATTCACCGGAATAAGCAAGATTTAAAAAAAATGTTTAATCGATTGAGTAGCCTGTCAACATGCACATTATTGTAAATTCCTAGTGGTTGAGAGGATAGTCTGCTTAATCTCGGGTATTTCTCCTGGAGCTATGGTTCCACTCTCTTCAAAAGACACCAAGATGCTAACAATTAATTGAAATGAAAATATAAATTATTTTAGTCCCGAAATGAACCTCTTATTGTCGAGTGGATATTACTCCCCTCCCCCACCTTCTCCCTCAATCGACTGGTAAATAAGCATATACATTGTAGATTAAGAGGAAATTTATCAAATTGATTTGCTAACAAATTAGAAAGAGCACATTTTCGGTACGTCGACCGGAGCTATTAGGAAATGGGCTGGTTCATATGTACCTCCACCTGTTGCAGAGCAGTGGAACGTTAAACCCCATTTCAAGTTGACTTTTGCAAGATATCAATACATTGATTGCCGTTTCCGCAATGTTTAAAGTCTTAATGCGTCATTGTAGGACTATATAGAATCCCTTCCAAACGACAATTTGTACGCTATTGTTGAAGGTGATTCTCTAATAGGAATATCAATCCAAAAATGGTTCAATTTCGTTCAGTATTTACAAAGATATGTTGACTTGAGACTTAAAATGTCATCGATCTATGCTGCTCGCTATGTAATAAAACCGCCGCCATTTTTGTGTCCGCGAATAATTATTGATGGGACTATTTTAAATCCGACTGAATCAAAGCCTAGCGTTTATCTAGCGTTGGTATTTTGATTTCTTAATTAAATGTTAAATAATCAAATATTTAATATTTGCGTTGATTAAGCCATTACATGAGAGATTTGATATTTTATCATAAGGTTGCTTTTTAGGACACCATATTTTAACGATGAACTACTAACTTTTAAAGCGCCTGTCTGAAACACCCATGAATGTGGTTTTCTTTTTCAACGAGCGAATAGTCAGGGAAAACGCATAAGCTTTCAAATCTCGTAGCATAAAATTGTAAGACACCGTGGTGGTAATAATTATCTCTTTGTTGTTGAGGGACGTTCTCCTTTAACTTTTTAAACTGAATACTCTTCAACATAAGATTAAGGACATACCTCAGGGGTAAGGGAAATTTGTACCCTGACTTGTTTTCCAAAAGGTGTTATTACATAACATAAATAGTTATGAACAATTATATCAGCCATAAAATTTGAAATAATGTTACCTCATATTCCAGCAAGCGCAGATCGTATTTGTAGTCCTTGTTGATTCAGTGACAAAGTTACAAGTTATTGCCAATCGATCGAATCACAACGACTTTAGTTATCCAGTTGTAAATGGAGATATAAACATTTTACATATTGATCACTACCGTCAACATCTGCTAAGACCCAATATTTATAGGCCGCTGCAGACTCTGATAAGTACAAATTAACAGGCATTGTTAAAACGTGTAAACCTATCCGTAAATATATTATTAAAATATAAAGCCGGACCAAAACAATGATCCCTTCAAAATTGTTATAATAATGATAATTATATAGCGCATTCTTAACAAACAGGCAACTTGTTGGCGTCTATACAATCTAGTGTTAGAGCGAGAACATGAACCAGAAAAGGATGGAAAAAGTTTAACATGCTCCGGAAGAAAAGGTTTTTGATCGAAATGTTTTCAGATTTGTTTTCGTCAAATTAAACAAGTGTTTACTTTACTACCCGAGCAGAGAGATCTAGGTGCTTGATATGAAACCTCTAAGTCTTGTAGATAAGCAGATCCAATTTTATGAATAGCCTGATATGTTAAAGAGAGTATCATAAAATCTATCATTTCTTTTACCAGAAGGGTTTCCTGCTAATGATACGTGCTGCACGATTCTGAATTCTCTCTAATTTGGTTTGGTGCACTTTAGGTCGACCGGATAATCTATACGGAATATAATATGCGACCTTGATAATATGTTAGCGTAGTCTGATTGACCCAATATTACTCAGATAACAGTGATTGACTTATTCCCAAGTAAAAAAAAACCCACCCAAATTCTTCGCAACAGTTGACACTGGAATGGTCACATCTCCAAACTGTAAGGATTTGAAGTCACATTTTTGATTATTATCAAAATTGATTTGATTATTGACAAAGCCTTTGTATAAAGTGTAAGGCGAATAGGGCCAAGGACTGATCCCTGACCATAATATGATCTATGGCGATTTAATAGATTTAGTAGCAACCCGATATTACCGGATACAGCACACTCCTTTTATCTTATTGTCCCCCGCCTTTCGAAGAAAGCAGGGGACTATTAAAATGGGTTCGTCCGGCTACCCGTCCGTCCGTACGTCCATCCGTCCGTCACACTTTTTTGGGCACAATAACTCTATTTCTAATTGAGCTAGAATGTTCAAACTTGGTGTAGGTGTTTATTAGGTCAATACCTTGATGGAGTTCGAAGATGAGCATTTTCTGCTAAGGGTAAGCAGATATAAGCAATTTGATTGGTTGATGCTTTGGGACACAATAACTTTAGTTCTAATTAAGTGAGAGTGAGGACATTTGGTGTATAGCTTTATTACATCAATACCTTGACTAAGTTCGATAATGAACATTTTCTGCTGAGAGTAAGCAGAGCGATAAGCAATTTGCTTGGTCCAGACTTTGGAACACAATAACTCTCCTTCTAATTGAGATAGAATGTTCAAACTTGGTGTAGGCATTCATTAGGTGAATCCCTTGATGGAGTTCGATTATGAACATTGTCTGCTTACGGTAGGCAGAGATAAGCAATCTGATTGGTTGATGCTTTAGGGGCCCGATTACTTTGGTTATAATGAAGTGAGAGCGATGAAACTCTGAATATGGATTCATTATTTCATTACCTTGACTAAGTTCGATTGTGCGAATTTTCTGCCTGGGCTAAGGAACGAGAAGCAATTTGATTAGTCAAGACTTTGGAACATAAAAACTCTGCTTTTAATTGAGGTAAAATGTTTAAACCTGGTGTAGATGTTCATATTAGGTGAATGTCTTGACTGATTTCAATGATTAACATTTCAAGCTAAGCAGAGCTTATCACTTTCATTGGTCGATACTTTGGGGCAAGATAATCTTGATTCTATCTGATAGAGAGTGATGAAACTTAGTGTGTAGTTTGATTGCTCTATACATTTGAAAAAAATAAATGTGCGATTAATTAATATGTGTCATATATTTATTTTGGGATTTCGGCGGGGGACATCAGCCTCACTGTTGGCTTGTCCAAAACACATATTAAAGCCGTCTCCGTAATGTGTGTTGGTCTGTACGCAGATTTATATTTATTTGATAAAAGATAGGTAGGCATCAGGTGGGCTTCCTAGTGAGATATACCGCTAGCCCCCTTGGCTTACAGCCGGGGTTCTTAGAACGTACATGTACTCTCAGCCTTTGGTTTGAGGCTGGGATAGAGACAATATAGTGTTTCAGCCATTAGGTCTGAGTTCTAGGCTTGTTAAACTCAGAATGTAGATATTATAATAACTCTATGTAGTTTCCTGTATTTAAACTATAAATATAGTTATAAAAACACAGTGTTCCAGAGTCAATTGATCCTTGAGGTTTTATATGCAGCGTGAAAGTCCAGACTAGATAAGTGTCACCCTAGCGTCACGGGCCGTTTTCTGAAAGTTCCTGATTAGATAGTCATATCTGTCCCCGTAGTGTTGTATACATATGGTTTTTGATGCCGTGACGAAGGATAGAGTCACATACATGTATATCGCAATCTTGGTATCTAAAACTACATCTATGGTCATGAGATACTATACCACTTAGAAAAGGCGCCATTTCCTGGAGATATATCATGGCGACTATCATCGTAATTTAAAAACATATATATCTACTACTAGCCGGTCGGTTTCTGCACAAGTTGGGATAACAATCGTGATGAATAAACCAACATTTTGAGGTTCCTGGAATTCAAACATTTCTCTACGAAAATCATCTGATTGCTTTATATAAGAAAAAGCACATTTTAAAGAAATCCATTCATATAAGTTGACAAGAACCAAACCAGGACGCTCTTACAGTAATGTACTGTCGTCATTGAAAATATTGCTATGATTACGCAGATTGCAGTGCGTAGAGATACACCCCTCTTCTCGCATGGTACTCCTTCCACACAAACAAGTACAGAGGTTGACGCAGAACATCTCCAGTTGCTGGAAAGCGTCATGGAAATAGCCAGCTGTAGCTGCAAAAGTCGCAAAGTTTGTGGTGCGAGGTGTTCATGCAGAAGGGCCAAATGAAAGCGCACTGGTCTCTGCAGTTATCAGTGTAATAAGTAAAGGGCATGTGCAGGGGATGGTGACAATATATTGTCACACGCATTAAATATTTTCATTGACTACATTACGTTATGATCATACCCAAGTGTTTTTTTTTCGAAGTACAAAACGTTTGTGGACCGTTGAGAGACACCAATTGTTGTCCCATTTAAAATATATGCTAAGGATCAATATAATAGGGCAGTATGGTATGAATGTATCGGCAAAAATGATATTTCAGTGCCCGAAAGTCGACCATCTTGAAAATGGCCACCATCTTAGATATTCAACGAGTAGTCCCCCAAGAAGTATTTGTGCGAATTTTGTTACTTGTATTCATATTTGAAGATTTTCCAGATATTATGCAGTAATCTGCTGCACTACTGCAATCAGATTTCCCTGATTAGGACGTAGGACAAGGGAGTGAACAACATTCATACCAATGCACAGGACTGGAGCACAAAGGGGTTAATGTGTAACAAGTTGAAATGTCAAAATTGCAATAGTAGGTAATAAGGGTTAAACATTGACAAGAATAATATTTCTCTAATCCCCTGTAACAATATTACAATGCAACAAAATATTGGAACATGTACATGTATACAAAGGAATTGAAAAATAAAACCAAGATCAAGAATTCCCACACCTTAACTGCTCAAATCATACAAAGATTTAAGGGAAATGACCCGAATATGATTTAAAATAACACTTATATATTTGTATGACAGAAGAAATTGAATAATAAGAAGTAATTGTCAAAGGCTGTGTCTAAATTTCGGAAATGGATTTTGTAATAAGTGCAAGCATAAAATTAAACCAATTCATTTAGTAGACATCCCATCGTTTCGTTTTTTATAGTTCAAAATTTCGTTTTACTTGTCTTTACTACACTAGGATCTCGGAGCGTTGTTATCATTGACATGGTCTGGATGATGTGAGGGTTTAGCCAACGAAACGGTCTGTTACAGCGAGCTTTTGGCCTGTGGAGTACGGAACTGTCGGTAATCCACTTGAAACATCAATGCTGATTGGTTTATCAAATGGCTGACGTCATAGGGTCAAAAGCCCCTTGTATGACCTCTGACATAACCTATCACTACAAACGCTCAGATCATCATGTAGTGTAGGCCATCGAAAGTATAAAAAAACGAAACGAAATATATGTATTTTAATCATATTGGTAGACATCTGAATAGCAGGAATACATGTATTACCATATTACAAATAAATATGAATATTATTATATTATAAATAAACCATATTACATGTACAAACAGACAGAGGAGGTGAAGAATGGTGACATAATAGAATTGAGCGCTGTAGGCGCGAAAAAAAATTGTTTATGTAACTGAGCTTTTAATTTTTTTGGGGGGGGGGGGGGCCTGAGGGGGCTTTGTCTCACGGGGGCGCTTACTTGGTCTCTGAAATTCCATTTACTGGACTTTGGGGTCTGGGGAAAGGTTTTGCAGAATTCTGATGGTTAGAATATACTTACAACATGAATAAATTACGTTTTAATGTCTACTGGGATTAAATATGCAACAAGTAAAAATTCCTAAGTTCAATAGATCGCCTTAACATTTCATAATTTAAAGATTTTTTTCGTATTTCTGAAACAAAATATGCTTCTGGTAACATCTTACCAACTGTTCGACTAATGTTATTCGTATGACAATCAATAATATAATTTAAGTTATCAAAATCTTCGTAACAACAATTTCAAAGACCAACCTACTCATAACAGGGATTTATTTCCCCAGACATAACAAGTTGACTAGGTTATTTTATACTATGCTGTTGCAATTTAGGTGCACGGATTCACACAAAATTTTTCCCTTCTATTTTGGCATTGTTTACCTCATTAATTCATTTAGTCTAAGACCGACTGCAGTGACTGACTATGTGACGTAAGAAATTTAGGTGCACGTATATTAAGTATATGAGATTTTCCCCTTCTTTTCTGGCATTGTCTGTTTAACTCATTAATTCATTTCGTCAGTCGCCGATGCATAATTTTGAGACCGGCTGCAGTGACTGCACTTATTTTGAGACCGACTATTTTTCGCCCTGGGAGAATTTTTTTCTTAGACCAACTCACAACAGAATAAGGGAAAAACACATTTTTTCAAACATGATAAGTTGACAAGGTTATTTTATACTAAAGTTTTGGGTGAGTAGCGTGACGTATGCAATTTAGGTGAACTGATTCACACAAATACATAATATTTTGGATTTTTCCTTCTATTTTGGCATTGTTTATTTACCTCTTTAATTTAGTGAGCACTTATTTTGAGATGTAGTGCACTTGTTTTGCGATCGACTGCATGCACTGTACCATAAAGTCTGTCATTGAGTCAACTGGCGTGATTTCGATTTCCCGGTTGTACGTGACAAGGAGTAGAGTCGCCTGTCCATCCTCGTGGGTTTTCTCCTGGTGCTCCGGTTTCCTGCCACTGCTAAAGACCCCTACGCGCAAGCGATTTATTGAAATAAAATTGAATCATATGTTAGTCCCGAAATGACCTAGTTTGTGACGAGTCGACGTTAAGCCCCATTTCTCTCTTTTATGTGCATGCCAATGGGACCTCCAATCTGCATAATATTTAGCGCTCTGTACTTTCTGGCCAATTTGTATTTATAGCAAGATGCTAGATTGTCTACTTCACAGACTATCAAGTGACAGATTAAAATGTTTGCACCATAGAGTTCTTGCAAAATGACGAATGTCGGCATTCGCCACTTTATCGGGTTTTTTATTTTCAGTTTGTCTGTTACGTGGCGAATATGGTGTTGGCATGCTGTCTTCTAAATAGCATAACGTGGCATGTCTTTCTTCCGAATTTGCAACAATCTAAAAAGAATAGTTCATTGATTAAAGGAGAATGAAATGACGCGTTTTCTTAATGCACTGGGAGCGTTTTTAAGTTGTCTTCAGAATAATTCACTCAAAATTATTAGTAAATTGCGTTTTTAATAAACACAGTTTGATGAATGTAATTATTTACCTATTTGTGTTTAAAGTTTATTTTGTTTATTGCGAATGTCAATTCAAGGTAGTTTCGGGTAAATTTAGAAATCTATTAAAAAGAACTATTTGTATCCACTTATAATATTCAAAGAAAACGGTTAACCTTTCAAAAGTGTTTGAATTTAAAGCAGACGCTGGACTAGCCTCCAATAACCAATAATCAAAAATTCAGTTTGTCAGAAAACGAATGGGATGGTGGGTGGTTAAACTATTTTTTAAGAACACAAATCAAAAATATATAACCGTTTTAAACCTCGAAATATTGGTCAACATTAATTAGGTTGATTTATTAAAACAATCCTTTAATGTATTTTCGATATTAACCCAACTTTTATTTAAGCAACAGTTGCGTTTATTGGGTTAGTTAAGTACTTGTTTCTACTTTTTTTTTAATTAACAGTGAACTAGATTGGAGGAATAACCAAGCTGTCGTTTGCATTGATATTTTCGTCTGTCCTCAATCGACAACTCGGTGATTGAGAAGAGCTAAATCTGAAATTGTCTGATTGGCAGTCCAAGTTTAGAAATGAATCAAATGAAATAGGGTTTAACCTCCTACTTTTCTGTATCAACCGGGCTAATGAATACGGGCATTTGCCATGCAGTCTGTAAGGACAGTGGCGTTTCCTCCTACACTGTTAAGGGTTCTTTAAATAAATTGTTTCATTGCTTGATAAACACTAGAGAATCCAAGTCAAAACGACGCTCAGTAATACACAGTAATTGTAGATCATAGAATTGTGACCTATATGTGCTTACCAAAGTTTACACGTGACCTCTTTGCTCTATAAATCAATGTATAATAACCGGTACTTTACAAGTATCTATTCAAATAGCGAATCAATCAGAGAGAGAAAGAGGGTTTAACGGTCACTCGACACAAATTAGGTCATTTTGGGACTAACACATTGTTTAACTTTATTTCAATAATTCGCTTGCGCGTAGGGGTCTTTAGCAGTGTGTAAAAATGTTTTAGATGCAGACCACATTTACTGTTTTTGTGAGGACCTGTTCCCCTGGGGCCAACAAAGTCTTGATCTGACTCTGAATGTTATTGCACACGGTGAATGAAAATAACAATATTTTAAGTTTTAATGTTCAGTGCAAAGCTTGCATACATTCACTTATTTTATTGTTTCGAGTAAAATAATTTGCCTTACGGTACTGTGATGCCCTTAGATAACGTGTTCATTCATTATTGGGTTTGCCTCTTTATACCATCCCGAATCGATGAATCTATGGCGTATATGATTAGAATTCCATATACTGTCCATGATAAAACAACCTTTTTTTGATCTTAAAAACAACATTTTTTTGATCTTACAAACAACCATTTTTTGATCTTACAAACAACCTTTTTTGATCTTACAAACAACCATTTTTTGATCTTACAAACAACTTTTTTTTGATCTTTCAAAGTGACGAATTGCGGTGAATGTGAAACTGTGCCATTTTCTTTTTTTCTAACAAAATGATGAATGTGACTATCATGAACTTTGACTCTTGTCAAAGTCAAGCTTACAATATTGGTATATTTCTGCCTTAGCATAAATTTTATTAAGTGAAAATGTTTTATTCAAGTTGATCTTTTACACCAACATATAACTGAAAATTTAGGAATCATTAACGGCTGTATAAGTATTTCCCTTGTATCTTTTTCAAACAAAGAATATTAATCTCTTTAAATGCTGCTAATTTCAAGAAAACAGCATTTATGGGAATGGTCATAAATATTTTTTTCAAGTTGATCTTTTACACCAAACTGAAAATTTAGGAATCATTAACGGCTACATAAATATTTTCCTTGTATAGTTTTCAAACAAAGAATATTAATCTCTGGTAAACAGGAATTATGGGAATGATCATAAATATAAACAGCATCTTTGGTTTGTCTTCAGATCTCTTTTATACTGATGTGCACCCACTCAAAATATCTACTGACATAAATTAAGCCAAGATCACCTAGAACTATTTTCAATGCTGTACGCAGAATTGGTAAGACATTTATAAAATATATAGAGCAAATGTCAAATCCTCAAACATTTATTTGAATAAACAAATTTTACCTTAAATGTAGCCGCCCTGCTGTGTTTTCTAAATATAAATACAAAAGACAAGTCTTTGATATTATTGTAATTATTATATTCTTAATTAAAACATGTAACATACATGTATTGTAGCCAACAGTGGAAATCGATCTAGTGGCATTGTAGTAGGAATAGACGACACAGCAATCATTCAAGCTTCGACTTCTACATAATATGTCCCATCCATGGTTTCCAGGAATGATGGTGATGATGATATGCCTTTAGATGTTGAAAATGTTGATAATTATAATCTAAATGCGAAACAGAGTTTACTTATAGATAATGTACTTGTATATATTCCTTGATATGTTGTTAGGAAGGCACTGCCACAATTAAAGTGTGACATTTGCAGATCAGTTATTGTAAACCCAGCGACTAAATTCAATAATACCCATAATCCTCTTACCACCAAAGATATAATGGCGGATTACTTTAACCATCAGACGGATTTGTTAAGATTATTACTGTAGCAGATAAATTGTTAAGATGTAGGTCACCAATAAATACACCATCTCATAGTTGTAGTATGTTAAAATTGTAGGCTGCTGTGTTAGAAGTTGGGGGTGGATGTTCTAGGGTTAAATTCACACATAGATAATACACATATATAACCATTACTATGATTTTGTAAGACTTGTAGTGCGAATATTTTTTAAATTACGGCAACATCACATTGTCAGACTACACAATAGGCCTATAAAATTAAAAGCCAAAAGTGTTCGCCAGAAACTAACTAAGAATATTCTGTTCATGAGACAATAAGATTGACATAGTACAACAGAAATCTGTATTTTTTTAGATTTCGAATATTCTAATTCATTGTTTGTATACTATTCGATTCAACTAAAATGCTCATTTTATGGGCTTGTCCTGGTGCTTTTCAAATTTCTAGAAACTACTAAACATTATAAAAAATATATTTTCCTTATCTCTTTGTATATATTTCAATTGATTTTACTGAATAAGTATTATTAAATATAACATAGAAGACAATGGGATTGATTTCTATTGGTTTAAATTGACAATATTGAAAAACTATTTGAATATTTGTAAGCACCACTTTTTGACTCTTTATATGCTCATATTTTCGTTTGGACGTATGTTGTCGTTGCCCATGCCATATGTGTGTTCATCCATTCACATTTGTTTGTGGGCCCTCTACAGGTCACTATTTTTTTTATACTATTTTGATGAAACTTAAAATTTATGTTTATATCCCAAAGATCTTGATTCCTTTCGATATTGATGCATGTCATACCGTAACATGCTGGGTTATGGACAATGATTGTAAGAAAAATGGCTTTTTGAAAGTTGTTCTCTTTCCATTTCTTGCTAAAGTCTGAGCGTATCTTGCATGGCAACTGCTTGTTTAATTCAGTTATGATCAGTGGCGGACTGGGTCTATAAATATTGATTGTCAGGAGACAACGGGGGCTCATTCACCAATACAATTCTATCATTTAATTTTTAAAATGAATAAATTAAATTTTCAAAAAATATCTAAGTGGAAACAAAAAGATGTAATTAGAATTTTCATGCTAATAATTTTTTTCTAATATTTAGATTTTTTTGATAATTTATATTTTAAATATATGTCGAAGGGGGCCCACTTGCCATTGGGCAAGCTAAAAACCTGGGCCCTGTTTCACAAAAACTTAAATCTCCTTAAAATCGTCTTAAACTAAAATTCTATCCTAACTTAAGATAGATGCGTTTCACAAAACGATTTTAAGCATTTTAGATAAAATCCACTAAAATAATATTGTAAGTTAAAATTGTATCTTAACTTAAAATAGTGGCGTTTCACAAAACTATTTTAGGGACAATTTTAACTTAGGACAGCTGTCACCCTCTCCTAACTTAAAATCACGACATTAACAAACATTGATTAGAGCTACGTTGTCAGATCTATTGCGACACATAGATATATTTGGAATAATGATAATATTGACAATGGCCCAGGTTATATAATTTAAACATACATATTAATTTTCATTTAATTTCTTTTCAATGCATGGGAAATATATCTGCGGCCCATCCGTTTATTTTGTTGTAAGGGAATATAATCAATTAGATGACGTCCCAAATTAAGACCCCGAGAACAAAAACGCCCTCAAAACCCCAGAGAGAGACAGAGAGAGAGAGAGAGAGAGAGAGAGAGAGAGAGAGAGAAAGAGAGAGGGGGGTTTAACGACGTCCACTAAACACAAACTAGGTCATTTCGGGACTAAGACTTGGTTCAATTTTATTTCAATAATTCGCTTGCGCGTAGGGGACTTTAGTAGTGGGAGGAAACCGGAGGACCCGGAGAAAACCCACGAGGTTTGACGGGCGACCCTACTCCGTGTCACGTCAACTGGGGAATCGAAAACCTCTTGTGTTGGATCTCAACACAGGGACTTGTGTTAAAAATATTCTACACAAGATTGTGTTTTACATTGCAATAACACAAGTTTGTGTTCTTTAAAATGTCTTAACATAAACTTGTGTAGATTTATAAAATCTTGTGTGTTTTTGTTTTCATATAATTAATTACGTCGACATTTAAGATAACATTTATTATGTTACTTTATCACATTATGATTTTTATTTATTGAGAAAATCTGAATGGGATTGGGGAACTGGATTAGGGATCTGGCTTAGCCTCTATGTAAAACCACTCTTCCTAAATTCGAATGTCGAGTAATTCACTTGATTTATTTTTTAATATTTCTAATTACCTAAAACCTTATATTAATTATTACAAACATTAAGTAGAAATCGCCATGTATGTATCGTGCGATGCATTTAATATCTCTTTTAAAACAACGTATTTTATAACAGTATACTGATATAAAGAGATCGAACTTTAGTCAATTATTATCTAATTATAAACTATTTATTTAATTAGACATAATAAAAGTTTATTCGGATTCTACACTTTGTTTATTTTCACATCTTGTAAAATACTTCCCCATATTGCATTCTCATGTATCCATACATATACATTTAGTTGCTTAATACAAATCTAGACAACGTAATCGCAATTGGTAAAAGAGTTTCAAGTTTTTTTAGAATGTTTTTAATATATTTTTTCAGATATATCTAGACATCGTTATCGAAGACTGGTAAAAGAATTCACTAAAAATATATATAATAAATTGTTGATGTAATTGTTGATATGAATATTTGCTGTTATGCACTTACCCGTAGCTAACATCTAGTAAGGAAGACATTGTTAAATTATATATAGATTCACCTATAAATTATTCGCCTCTATGTATTGTGATTTAATAATAAATAATATTTATTTAAAATCTGTAATTTATTTCTTAAATGAATAAGTGAAGCTATATAATGGTCCGCGAAGCGACCCGTTGGGTTGATCCACGTAACAAATATAAATATTGGTCCGAGTGGTCTTCCAATATAAATTGATTGGTCCGAGTGGTCTTTAGGGTTGGTCCGAGTAGTCTATTAGGTTGCTCCGAGTGGTCTTTTAGGTTGGTCCGAGTAGTATCTGTTTTGGTCCGACTGGTCTTTTTATTTTGGTACGACTGGTCTTGGTCCGAGTGGTCCGGTTACCCTCTGTATCCATTACTGTTATGTCAAGTAAAAACCAAATCGAAACCCAATTTGTCTATAAGTGTATTTATAATAATCACTTTATATTTTTCAGAGACTTGAACATCCTTGGAGAAGTACATCTATTTAGTAAATATTAATACCAAAGAAAGAAAACAACTCTAAATTCTGAATATAAAGCCATCAAATTCTTTTATAGATTTTATTGTGGAAACCCAAAAGTTATTTGTCACCATTGCCTTTTTAATCGCTTTTCTTTGTTTTTAATATCAAATACCAAATCATCTCTATAAATTATTTCATTATATAGACTGCAGTGTAATCCTAAACACTAAGAATTTGGCCTGAAAACTTGAAATATTATAGAGGGGTCATCAATAATTAATAGTAACAGTCGATAATTATAAAAATGTATTATTGTAGGATGAAATCAACATTTATTTTTAAACATTAGTGAACATTTCGAATGTTAATGCCTCTTTTATATGAGATGGTTTTATATTCATCAATTTTTGTTTTACAATATTTTAAATTTCTCCATTTTATTTGATTTTTATGCTATATTTATTTTATCTATCTAAAATTATTTGTCCTGTATCTTATCTATTAGTTCCCTTTTATGTACTGTACAATATTTTGAATTCCTAATCTGTTAAAGGGAATATATCTTCTTTAAAGTATTTCAATTTAGTGCACAATTGATGTTGTAAGTTCTTGGTTTGGTTGTTGCTTAAATTTAGATATATAGATATTTAAAATGTATGTTTTGGGAGCATGGGGTAGGGATATTATGTACATATCTATTATATTCTCAGTTCTTTTTAAGGTTAATTGTAAAAAAAAAAAATAGCTTTTTTATTATTATTTTGTGATTGGGGGTGGGGAATATTGTTATTATATATTAAACACAATTTTATTAGTATTGGAATCAGCTTTATTAATATTCCAAATGTCTCAGTGCTTGGTTTTTTTTCAATTTAAATAACTACTTTTTATTTAATAATTGGGAATGGGGGGGGGGGGGTATTTTTTCATTGTATAACACAATTTTATTAGTATTGGAATTAACTTTGTTTATTAACTTTCGAAATGTCTGTTTAGTTTTAATTTGGAATTAATTTAATGTTTCATATCATTTATTGAATAAATAATAATTTAACAAACAAAATTATTGTTATGTCATTTATCAAACATTACAGTTTAAACATGGGAAAGTTTGCAATACTGGATATAAATTGGATATTGTTGGTGGTTATACACAAGTTTGTATAAAACAACACAAGTTTCAGAAATTTCAACACAAATTTCAGAAATTTCAACACAAATTTCAGAAATTTTAACACAAGTAATGTGTAGATTTTTACACAAGTTTCAACACAGGTTTGTGTTGTTTGATAAATTAACACATGTTTTGTGATGTTTCAACATTTAACACAAGTTTGTGTTGTTTCAACACAAGTTTGTGTTGTTTCAACACAAGTTTGTGTTGTTAAATAGAGACACCTAACTTCTGTTTCAACACAAGTTTTTTTTTCAGTGTACAAGACACGCCATATGCAAAGTATTTATTTTGGGGTTATGATGATTTATATAGTAGCCAAGGGTATTTTATATTGGGGAAAAATCATTTTAATTTAGTAAGATAGATAGGTATTATCCAATAAGGTGTGTGGCACTTTGGCATTTTCAAAGTATTATTGAAAGGGTCCATGAGACTGACAATTCAATCTAGGCATCGGAACATTGGCTATTTCGTGTATTAGTTTAAAAGTTGTTAAATACTTATAAATTCGACAATACTTAATTCTAGATTAATCGTTTGAGTCAGAAATATCACATGTTTGTGACAATTCTCAATAGTTTCTGTTATCCAAGTTCAAGGCCAACCAACTGATACATTTCAAAAACGAATAATACACAATAAATGTATTTATTTCATCTCTCTACGACTGTCTGGTCATGTGCTGACATTGTTACAGCGTATGGAATTCTCCTCATTGGTATTTTAACGATTAGTTCAACCTGGCAACAGTTTTCAGTTCCGAAGCGTTTATGCTTACGCCCCAAGTGCCCTCGCCGGAATTGTGCACTGCGCGGGCCCAAGAAATTTATACTAAAATCTATTAAAATTGCATTTTAAGTTACAATCGATCTTCATGAAACGTATAAAATTTAAAATTTTGATTTTAGTTACAATCTATTTTAATCATTTTAGTTTAAGGTTTTGTAATACAGGGCCCTGGCCAGTCCGCTACTGGTTATAGTTACATATTTCAGAAGTCTCCGACAAGATTTCACATTTATTAAAATATAGTTTGTCACATGGATATAGTTGCAAGTTTACGTTTTTCTATAATATTTCTGTATTATAAATATTATATTTGTATTTACCTTTACTGTAGGCCTACAGCACATTAATATTTTAATATTTGTGTGGTTGCCGATGATCATCGAGATTCTATAATTTCAAAAATAAAATACCACAATCATAGCCCATTATCCATTCAATGTCTTTGTATTTTGTAAATATATATTGATTCCATGAACATGCCATTTTATTATGATGAAAATAAGCTCTTTTTGACATGGCATGTATTATGCATGTTTCACCATGGAAGTGGCTAAGGTTTCGATAGTCATTCCAGTTAATTGAAGAATGAAGATATATATTAATTTTACAAACTGGTTGAACAAAACCTGTGAGTTTTATGGCAATGGGCTTGTTTTACGACCCTTCTTTCTTTAAAGCGTAACGTGAAACGAAGCTGGATTCATTCAGTTTACCGCACGCGACGTCAACAGAACCAATGTACAAAGATGGCGGCCACATTTACATGTTCTAGTCTATGATATATTTTTATGGCTACACAAGAAATTATTTAAATCCCTCCCATTGTTGTTTTTTTTATGTTGTTTTTTTTATTTTGCCGAACGCTGCTTCGTGTTTAAAATAGTAACTGTGAATGCAGTATTTGATCAAAATGTCTCATAATAATAAGGACAGTCTTGTTACTATTCCAATGTTTCTGATCAAATCGATCAACGCCCAGACAACTCAAGATTGTGTCCTAATGCAAGGTCCATCGAAAATAAAACAATCGCTTTGAATGATTATATACGACAACAACATTGATATTAATGCAGTAATAGGGAGAAGTAAACAAAGACGTTTAAAAGTTATCACCATCAACAGACCATATGAACCTCTAAACACTAATCCACTGAATATTGACATTAGCAATTTCGCCCAGCTCACCGCAAACTCTATAAAAAGTCAAATACAGATCAAAAACTTTAGAACAAAACATAAAATAAACAACAATCTTATACAAATTAGGAAGGTGGTCGAAAATAAAGCGTCAGTTTTAATAACTTTGTTTGGATTAATTAATGCCAGATCCGTAAGGAATAAAATAAAAAAATATATCTGATTATATTGTTGAAAATTCAGTTGATATGTGTGGAGGGGGTGTAGCACTTATTTTTAAGTCATCTGTTAAGTGTAAGAAATTCGTCATGAACGTTTTGATTCTTTTGAAATTTTGGATTGTTCTCTAAATGTCTATATACAGATTTATAAATCTTCAAAAAACAATGTGAATAAATTAAGACGCTAAAAGTAAATTAAAATGGTGAAAAAAGACCTGTATAAAGTTGTGAATTACCTTTTGGATCATAATCTTCTCCCAGACAATGATAATGACGCTGAACTCGCGAATTTATTCTAAGATTTCTTTCAAATAAAAATACGAACTAAACTTGATGTTTTAAATAAAACTATCAGCTTCAACGCTCACGATTTTGATAAGTTAGAAAATTCTGTTTATTTAGGAAATTTTAACTTGATTAGTGAATATTTTGTTTTATAGCTAAATCGACTGCTCCTAAATCTTGTTCATTAGATCCTGTTCCGACTTCTGTTATTCCAGTTTTTACCAGTATTATTAATTTTGTATATCATATTCTACTATTTCCAACGTTTTCAAACAAGCTTATGTTGGCCTAAAGAGTCTACACTTGATCCTAATGGTTTTAAAAAACTACAGATCTGTCTCTAACTTAAGTTTTATTTCTAAAATATTGGAGAAATATATTGCTTCTCAGATAAAGGCCCATCTACATGACAATTGTTTGTATGAACCATTTTTAAAGTGCTTATAAACAGTTTCACAGTATCGAAACAGCTTAAACCCGGGTTTCAAATGATATTTTAATGAGAATTGATAATAGAAAAGTGACATTTTTAATTGTATTACATTTATCTGCTGCTTTCGGTACGGTGGACCATTTTATGCTTTTACGTAGACTTCAGTTTAAATTCAGTATTTGTGGCTTTGCATTGAATCTTTTAAAAAGCTATCTTGTGGGTAGAAAACAGTGTATTTTAGATAATTGTAAATCGTCGTCTGAATCTGTTTTGTCATATGGGGTTCCTCAAGGTTCTGTTCTTGGTCCGATTTTATTTATTATTAGTATATATTGTTTAATGTTTAATCTACTGCGTGTAATTCGGCCCCTTTCATCAATAAAAAAGCCTTACACCATTGACTAAATGTTTGATTTGTAATCAAGGTGTAACAATCACTGACTCAGATAAACACTAGTCAAAAATTAGCTAATTTGAGAATGTCAAACTTAGTCACATACTTATAGCCTCAAACTAACCGGTTAGACCTAATGACAGATTATTATAGACACTGTTTCCAAATATGGGCCTAAAGCTTTTTTTTACATAATAGTAAGTCAATATCTAAAGAGATATTTTGAAATAAGGCCACTCTTTGTTTAGAGATTTGCTAGCAAGAGGCCTAATCGCTAAATCTTAATAGGAAATAATCTCCCCAACTCTCTCTTCAGACGCCAAATTTTACTGAGGAATGCAGATTAACTCCTACGTTTTTAAGCACATTGGATATTAAATTAATCATTGTAAATTAATTTTGGTTATTATACTGAAACGCTAATTTCATAATATCAACCGTTGTTTTCTTTTAAAAATTCATCTAAAGCGTTACATCTTTATATGTCTTTATAATTTTCTCATTTTCGTATAAACCAGTCCATCCGTCACGAAGTTCTGTACATTAAGCTAGTACGTGTACCTATTTTCGACTTATGAAATACCATGAACGATCTGAATGTTGTGCCTTTAATTATTTGTTTTTGGTGTTTTTTTTAAAAGAAACACACTATTAATTAATGTTCCTGAGGTTAGCAAACTGGAATTTTAACGTAAAAAAGGGTAATAATATATAAATTGATTACTAGGGGCACGGTAGAATAGGGCTAGTTCATCAAGGGGCTTGACTTCTTTACTTAGGTTATGATACATGAGTCACTAAACTGGTTAACTATATTATTATATGTACCGGTATATATTATTATCTAATAACTATAAATATTTCAGATATCTAAAATACATAAAGTTAATTATATATACATGTATATCTGCAATAATCTATAGCAGAATCTAACATTTGAACAATGGGGCTGTGGTTATAATAACTTATAAATGACTGTCTGCGATATCATGTATCGAGTCGAGTTTATCAACCTAACATTAGATTTTAACATTTTGTATTTTAAAAAATGAGCATGATGCGAGATAAAATGTCACGTGTCAGAACTGGAATGGGACCTGTTACAAATTTAATAAAACCTAAATTTTAAAAATGGACGAGTGTGTCCTGTTGTTTGTTTAAACGTAGCCAGTGTAAATTGCTCGAGAATATTTGCGTTTGGTCAACCATTCATTAAATTATATTACATTTCACTATATCATGTAAAAGTGATTGGTGGAACAGGTGAGGGTGGGCCACGCAGTTTCATCTATATTTGTGACTGTCGTTTGTCTGTCTGTCTGTCTGTCTGTTCGGTGTTGGCGGCTACACTAGATCTGCCCCGAGTCTGAAATTTGGGGTATAGGGGTAGCTCGGACCGGGGAGTAACATAGGCCAGGTGGCGTTAGTCTACCACTTCCGGTTTCGGAGGTATGACCCCCGAGCGAAGTCTGTTCGGGGTTGGCGGCTACATCTGCCCCGAGTCTGAAATTTGGGATATAGGGGTAGCTCGGACCGGGGAGTAACATAGGCTAGGTGGCGTTAGTCTACCACTTCCGGTTTCGGAGTTATGACCCCGAACGAAGCCGGTCTGTTCGGGGTTGACGGCTACACTAGGTCTGCCCCGAGTCTGAAATTTGGGGTATAGGGGTAGCTCGGACCGGGGAGTAGCATAGGCCAGGTGGCGTTAGTCTACCACTTTCGGTTTCGGAGTTATGACCCCCGAGCGAAGCCGGGTATCCTGCTAGTAAGACATAAAACAATCGCCGTCTCCAGCTTTGCCTCTAATGCCTTTTGATATGCTATGGATCGCCAGATTGAATTGAATGAAATTTCACCCAAAATATAGGTTCTGACATACTTGTTATTTTAAGAGTTGGAACAAGTGGCACTGCGAAAAATTATTTCCCCAATTTCAAACTACTGGGAATACTTTACCAAAAAATATTTCAGAAAATATCTTAGTTTTATTAACATCACTCAAAAGTTTTGTTAAATCCGATTTCATATTGATAGTAAATTGAAGTCACACATGTCTTTCCATGTATCAGTTCCTTGTAAACGCTTAGAGTCGTGAAAGCAACCCTTAAAAATCTGACCGTGTTCTAGACACACGTGTGTGTTATTCTATGTGAAATATAAATTATTGACTAAACCAAATAATATGACATCAAATGTTTGCAAGACAAAACTATGAAACTTTCGGAATTGCATTCTTGAAATTTCTCACAAATAAAACTATTGTAATACTGAATATTATAGTACATTTTAATGGCATTCTTAAGTAAGACCTTAAAGATACATTATGTAAGATCTAAATCTGCCAATTGCAGGTCTTTATTTTTGCCTTAAATGCTATATAAATTGTTTATTAGACATTTATGCACATGACAAGCCCATAATCAACTTTCTGGAACATAAATGAATTGAAAGACGATAGCCATTTAATAATTCAATTTAAAATTAGATAATCGAGACTTTGTTTATTATCGTAACAATGATGCTTGACAACCAAAGTGTCAAACTTCAAAGACTGGCAACTTCTTTCAGAATAAGGTAATTTGGCTTAAATTTTTAATAATTCACGTTTATTATCTAGTTTTAAACTTTCATAGAATGGACGGCTAACTCTTTATCTAAATCTTACGTAATGCGTTTTTAATGAAATGATATAAAAGCCTTTTGAATAAAAATAAAAGTGTCATTATTTAACGTTTTAACGTTATCTAGTTTTAAACTTTAATAGAATGGACGGCTAACTCTTTATCTAAATCTTACGTAATGCTTTTTTAATGAAATGATATAAAAGCCTTTTGAATAAAAATAAAAGTGTCATTATTTAACGTTTTGCAACTGCGGGGAAAGATAGGGCGGTCCGAGGGTGGGCTGTATCTCACCCCTCTAAATGACCATTCTGGGCTATTTTGAGAGAGAATACATTATTATACACCGTACCTGACCTACCAATCATGCCCCCGCACTTTGAATATTTTACTTTGGCCTTTGGTCTGTGCTATGCTATGAAATTTAATTTTGAATCTATGACAGTCTAAGAATTAATCATTTTTTCAATAAATCGAATTTCATATCATGCTGGGACGATATTAATGAAATTGTGTGTGTGTGTGGGGGGGGGGGGTAGATTATAAAGTCTTTTATTGAGTCAAGCGGGGTGTTTTCGATTTGGTTCGCCTGTCCAACCTCATGGGTTTTCTCTCCTCACACCCCCAACTGCTAAAGACCACTAAGCGCGAGCGAATTATTGAAATAAAAAACCCAACAATATAATTAGCTCCGAACTGACCTAGATTCTGATGAGTGGACATTACTCCCACTGCTGGAAAGTTTGTACATGGAACAGGTGGCAGACTATCTGTTCATCTCCCACGTTGTATGGGGAGAAATTCCCGTCCATTGTAACGTAAATTTATTCATAGACGAACTTACTTTAAACAATGTGTTATTTCGTATTATGCGGTGCCAGTACCATAAAGTATACAGTAAAAATGATCTATATTCAGTGCAAACCTTGAACTAAAATGGAACGAAACAAAAGGCTTACCTATGTTTACTGAACTGGAACTATTTAGACAAAAGACAAATATTATCAGTGAATCTATATAGCCTACAAAGCTTCTTGACTTGAATTTTAATACAAAATATTACACACTAAAAAACAACATATTATCCAATTTTAAAGCTTGTAAAATTCTTGTACATTAAACACAAAACCCCCAACATATTATACAGTTTTAAAGCTTGTAAAATACTATAGTAAATTGAATCTAATCAAATAAACTAAAGGATGGTGCGGAGCAGATTTATCTTTTCTATATCGAATAGTAACTAAAAATAGTGGAATAAAAATTAAGCAGTAATATATTGTTGACGTAATAATGACGCCATGGCGACATTTGTCGCGATAGATCCATCTTTTGGAATGGCCACCATTCATAACAACAAAACACATACTTATGAAAAACAGCTACTAGTGTATTTAAGGCGACGTTTCGTAGAGTATTCTCTCAACGTTATCAAGCTAATACAGTAAAACCATGTCAAGATCTATACCTGTCATGTTTTTAACACAAATACCACAATACGACCATTTGTTGATATTATGTGACCTACTACATCATAAGTGTCAACTAGTGCTACTCTGATAACAGCAAATCCCAACAATTCGAGGCATAGGGAAGAGCTCGTATCTGAGGGCCATGAACAACATTCTTTTTAAAAAAACTCAATTTTAACGACTTATCACTTTTATCCCGTAATATATGCAACGTTCATGAAGTTTACAATTTTTACTAGACTGCACCTAGGTCTATGGATAATACTACATAATGACGATATACCACTGTGTTTTCGTCAGGAATTTCCAGTAGCGATTGGAACTAAGTCTTGGATTAGGATTACATTCAACAAAATGAAAGTAACTACCCCTTAACAAATACCGTAAAAACGGGAAAGTGGCTGATGTGATTCAATATGGCCAGGTTAGAATGAAAAGTAGCTAAATACGTCGGTCGGATAGGTCGGGCCTAAATCAAAGAGGTTATATAACTGAGCTTTTGGGAAGGTATTGTTATGATCTTCATGTACACTCGTTGTACTCAGATAGCCAAATGAAAGCAGAAGCTATTGCGTCGATTATCTTTAACCAAAATAATAATATGGACGCAATCCGCCTTTAGGCTATATACATACAGGCAAATAGGTCCATTCTTTACAAAATAAGCTATGGTTGAGTTAAACACTAATGTTTTTATTTTGCTGTAAATTAGCAATTAATCGAGAAATACTTACCTGTGAATACTAATAGCTGTGGCCTGTGGTCTTCTAATGTTGCTCTGGTCAGCGGCGCCAATTAATATGTTACAGTATTGGGTCTTTATATCAGGTTCGGGTGACACGACTAGTTTAACATCTTATAATACTTCTTACATATCAGTTACAAACATCGTAATGTTAAAGACACCCAGAATTAACTTGTATTAAGTAAGCCATGTCCTAGCTTGGCACAAATGTGCCAACTCTCAGACGCTCTCTCTCGTTCCGTCTCGTCCCGTGCCAAGGCACCCACGGCCTCCGCACGCGTGTCCTGGCCGGACCTAAGTGTCGATTCGTTTGTTGTCTTGGTTTATAAACCCTTCCAAACAAAGGATCTTATTAGGCATCTGGCTAATCTATCATGTATCATATCAGGTTTAACATTCGATACATGCTAATCAGACGAAGAAAGTTTAAACAAAACATGCCAAGAACAAGTTAAGATTACATAATCACATAAGGAATCCTACCAAGAACTCCAGGGGTCGGACAGGTTGATATTTTGATATTAAAATCACTTTCATGTGTCAATGTGGCAGGAAGCGTCTATAACATCTGTGATTATGTAACATAATTCTTGTCTCTTTTTCCGGCTCCAATTTACACAAATTTGAAGAAACATTTCACTTTAACTAATGTCTTAGTTCTCTTATTCTTCCGCCTTTGTTACCATGAATATTCACCAAAACTCGATAATGCAAACCATCGTCTTCGGTTCTAGTCCAAAGACTTTAGATTGAAGGAACTACATTGGAGACTATCGAGACACCGGACGAAATTGGTGGGATGCCTCCTGTATAATCTGCATCCCCAATCCCTAAACAATGTCGCTGCCTGAATAAATCCAACTTTTAATGTAGCTAATGTAGTTGAAGTAATACGGCTAAAAATAGGTATTTTACTACCTTTTGTAAATATGTAAACACACGTACTTAAAACAAGTGTATATTATATTGGAAATTATTGTCATTGCTGGATTTTGTATATATTTATTTTTGTATGTGGAAAAGTTAACAAGCTGTGTACCTGTCGGTTTCTAGTGGTGCCATAAAACATGCAGAATAACCAGCTCTAACTTACTTTAAACAATGTTTTATTTCATGTTACGCCGTGTCAGTACCATGCCCTGTCAGTAAATATGATAGATAATTAGCGCTAACCTCGAAATAAAATGAAACGAAACAATACCTACCTGGACGGTAGTAATTTTCAGAAAATGGAATAAATGTTTTGGCCAAAATCATTGCATGGCAATGAAGTCAGACAGACAGGATATATTCAATATATTTGGCTGCCGTAATTAATTTAGCCAATATCAGCGGAAAGTGGGTCCATCTTTGTAAAAAAAAATCTTATTGATTTGCAGCGCCCACTGACGTTTTGTTATGGCGTTATTCCTATTTTCCGGGAAACCTTGTTAATGCGGCGTTAGAGCCCAGTGTTTTTCAATATTTTTTTATTAAAAAACTGCTCAGAAGCATTTGTGCCACAAGACAATAAACTGAAAAACATGCAAAAAATGACATTTTCAACGTCGATGTCTGTAATTCAAAGCTTCGCGCATTAAAGCTAACGTGGTAGGGTTTTGAATTTCATGTTTGATGTGAAGTATTTGGGCCATAAGACGATGAACCCTATCGATTTTAATCATATTTCAAATTTAGTGTAAATCATGGGTACCCTATCGATTGCCCGTTTATTATTTCGTTAGTTAGCAGTTTTCCTTTGTAATAAATGTTAGAGTATTTTTTTTTTATCAGATTTGGTGCGAAGTATTGGGCCAATGGTTGCTTCACTACGGAAGCGTATAGGGGTCATGTATAAAAACGAGAATGATGTTGTATGTGTTGTTCGGAGGATTTTTAATTTTCTCTAGTTAATATACTGTCCAGGGGGTGATTTTGCGTGGATAATAGTGTTTTCTCATACGCTTGGCCGAAATGAAGTTGACGCTTCGAAAATATGGTTTGGACCGCCCAACCACTTACTGTTAGACAAACCAGAAGCTACGATCGAGCACCTCCACTACTGGAGCCGGTGTGAGATAATTCCGCCAGTTGGGGGAAAACGAAAGTTATGTGCATTTCGTGGTCGCGTCATGCAAGATTAACCATGTAGGTTTTTTTTAGATCTCTAAAATAAGGCCAACCCGGGGCAAATCACTAAACATACTACGAGGAAAGGGGGCTAGTTCGATAAAAGATTGTTTAGTATTTATTAGATATCGACCTAAAAATGATATGCATTATTGGTCACAGCTATATCTACTGACTTATACATTTCTTCAGCCCGGAAATGATGTCGATATACATATGGAAATATAGATTTAAGATTTACGTATACTCGACTATTTTCTACATATAAAAGTTATATTCTACATATCCAAAGGTCACGTATACATTCCCGCTACCACGGAAAGAGGTATTTCCTCGCACACACTTCTTTGAATTCCAACTGCAAAGGCTTATTTCAAGTGTGCATCGAACATGTCGATTTCAATTGTTGATGTATAAGAAAATAGATCGGTGGTACGCGATACTGAACACATCCTTTTCACGGGATATCGTCACATCATTCAGAATATAGATTGTATCTAAACGAGATTTACAATAATCTATTTGAAGAAATAGTACATTTACATTTCATCTCACTATATTTACTAACTTTAACTTTGAGTAAAGATTTTGTCAGAAAAATAAAGAGTTTTCGGTTAAGGTAATGAGCCAGTCTAGAAAGTTATGGAAATAGATGAAATGGGTTTTAACGTCACACTTTTCTGCACCAACCGGGATACTGAACATGACCATACAGACAATGGTTCTTTTACACCGCGGTTGCAGAAAGGTGTGATATGTTATTATTAATCCCCATAACATTAATTGTCAGTTTCATCCTTAAAGCTGAACTCCGGTTACAAAAATACCGAAATAATTAAATAAAAAAAAGTTAACGCCCCCAAGCCGCCATACTTGTTTCCAATTTATGAAATAAATATGGCGGACATGGAGGCTTATGACCTGGAAAGATTAGCCGATCTCACTTCCAGTTTGTTTCTTGTCAGCCAGCTTTACACATCCGGTTTTATTCTCTACACACGCTTCACCGATTGCTCTATACCAAATTATTGAAGATTGCAAAATGTCTGATCAGGTAAGCCTGTAAAAAATTATATGAACTGCGTCTACTACAATATACCCTAAGCTTTACCCTAAAACAAAAGATGCAAAAAGATGGCTTACCTCAACCTGAAATTTTCCATTGTTATGTCTTATTTTAAAATTTATAACGTCAACCGTTTGGTTTCCTAGCCATCCCACAAACAAACAAACTTTTCTCTTTTTATATACATAATAATAGTTATGCAATTTATTCTTAATTCAGGAATAGTCTATAATAGAGATGGACTGTTCAACGGGATAAACTCGGGGTCGTAGCCAAACATTTCAAAATCGTCTTTATATAGTTTTCGTAACTTGATCAAAACAGAATTAGGAACACGGCTGTAAGCGGCTGTCATATAAACGAGTTTTTGATCTTTAGCCTTTTCGGAACTTAATTTATCCGCTTTGTGTTGTTGAAGGACTTTGTTGGTGAATGTCTCACAGTTCCAGTTTGAGTTTTTACTTTCCTCTAATATAGAATTAATACGAATGTAACCATTTATTTGGAATGTTTTCCATAGAAGTTTTGACAATGAGGTGGCGTTTAAACATTCTGTTTTATAGACTTTCAGTAAATCGAAATTGTATTCACTCAACATCCTTATTTCCTGCATGGCATGATCGCGTGAAACAATATCATCTGCTATCCAAGCAAGTCCAAACTTTTCCAGAATATACTTATTATCCTGTTTAAAGGTTTCCATATTTCCAATAAAATCTGGATGGAAGTCACAGGGATCACAGATGTATCTAAAAGGAGCCCAGTGCTCATTTAGTTTGGATGGGGGTTTGGACACGATATATTCTAAGAATTCTCCAAAGCTTATACCCTTAGCACAACTGACCCTACGCTTTTTCAAATATGTTTGAATGATAACACCTTCGCTTCTCCAAAAATCTGGCAAAAAAAATTTATCCAGAAAGGCTGACCACAAGCGCGCGTAGGGGTTTCTGACGAACATAAATTTAAAATTTCTATTAATTGTTTTGTCCAATTTTGTAGTGTATTCCATTCTTCTTTTACTACCTTCATGCGTTACCAATCTAGGAATGTCAAATGGGCTCTTATACAACACATCCCCAGTTGCGTTTGCGAGAAAGCGAAAAATGTTAATCCAGTGAGTACAGCCTACCTTTGGGCTTTGGCAATACGAGAGACCGTGCTTACTTGAACTAAAAAAGTTATAATGGGTTGAGACTTTCGCGCTGTTACGACATGTTCTGTTCACCAGTATCAGTCTATCTCTGTAAATGGATTCTGTCTGATCAGCAGATTCTTGAAAATTCTTGCGTACCTTGCTGAAAACATCTGTAAAATTTGAGTAAAATGGTTCAAAATAATTTATTAAATATAAACTTGAATATTTATTTTTGGCATGATTAAAAAGCTCGTAAAATTTGAATATGGGATTGGGGAGGATGTGTAGTCTTCATCTTGCTTGGTCATATACCTGGTAAAGCATTTTGAACTCCTATAACAGCGGCTAAATTTAGTGTTTTAGGGCCTGTCTGTACATAAATACCAAACGCAAACCATTATCTTGCAACGATACTATCGGAGGTAGCTGCCCCCCCCCCCCACAAACACACACACACACATTGCTAAAATACTAAAATTTGTCCGAGGCATGCCTCTACCACCCCAACAGCAATAGAGCACAAACACGTTGACTTATTTGTCGAAACTAACTTGACTGGAAGGAGTGAATTGGACATGAGTTGCGGTAAATTTGTACAGCTAGATTTGGGTTAATTAGCTAGGTATCTTAGAAATAAACGTCCGAATATATTGTAATACAAATATCGCACCCATCATTCGTCCCTTTCCACCAGAATCAATATTTGGGTAGAGATAGCTTTTTAAACATCTGCCCAAACCACAAACCAGCAGACATAGTTGAGCGTCCGCAGAACTACATCAGTCTGTTTTTAAACCATGTATGTGGTTTGCTGTGTTACTGGTATATAAAATCATATTGATAACAATAACGTGAAATTCGAGATAGTCTTTTGGAGGCCTTGTGACACTATCGTGCTGTGTCAGAAAGACTTGATCGGTGTTTGCAAATTCCAAGCTGTGTATGGGTTTTTATTCTTTTTACTCGACGTTTCAAGTATCATTTAGTTCGATATATTTTCATTTAGTTATTCAAATAGATTTTTGTAGTGGAGATTACGAGTCATCGAACAGGATAGTTTCGACAAATAAAAATCGACTGAAAATCATGACTATATATGAAACAAGTTAATTGAATTTAAATAATGCCATTTACATTTCTTACCCTTCTTAAAAATACAGATAATCCATACAGCTACCACTGCGGTTACTATTACAAAACGCATCAATTTGGACGGACGTCTTATCCTACAGTAGAAAAACGAAATGAAAATTCATATTCAAAAATGACAAAAAAAACCCCACGATGTCACCTTTCCTTGCAAATTCATTTATATTTATTTCCAACATTTTGTAAAATTTAAGCTCATAAACATGTATTTATGTATAGGATATTAACCTAGTGACTGCCATTCGAATGAAACCTCTGGGTTTTTTCGCCGAACATAACTGACTTGAAATTAGAGTAAAACGGAAACGATTGAACGTAAATCAATTTATATACATTCATATTACATTATTATATGCGTTGCGACCCATTTGTGTCAATTTGGCAAGTCCTTACACCTTTACTATACGTAGCAGAAAGACCAAACTCACACAGTTTATCGATGACTCAGTGCTGTTACCACAATATTAACTACAGACGATTCTGGCGAACGAGATCTGTATACGGACTGGATATCAAAGCCTGTCTAAATTCCCCATTTTTCGTCATCCAAAGTTTGACGCCCTATAGCTACTTCTTTCATGGGGTGGGTTTAAAACATTTATGCTCACGTGAACAAGCAACCTCCCAACATTTGATACAAAAAATAAAAGTGACCGGAATCGACTTGACAAAAACTAGGTAAAGGAAACAATAACCCATGACATTAACCTGTAATTTCCCTATTTTGGAGATAATTAACCGTAGTAGATAAAAAAAACCTAACAATTTATTTTCCTTTTCATTCATATGGTGTTAATACCAGCCCTAAAATACATTAGTATCTGTTTTATAAAAATATCTTGAAAAAAAATACTTTCAAAGGCCTGTAATCGTTCATGGCTCATCTGGCGTCAACGGGAATTGACTTCTGCAGTTGTCCACGACCTTCCATTGGAGTTTCGACGTGCTCAATCTTAACAAACATATCCATTACTCTCAAATAGACATTATTTTAAATAAAATAATCCAACGAAAATGAAAAATTCACCTAAAAGTGAGATTCGAACCACCAACCGCATGACTTCCCCCGACCCACCCTGTCACCGAGTTGCTTGTCCCAGGGCCCCAAGGTCCATGTCGTGGGCCCTGTTCAGGGGGTTTGCCTAGGGCCTCTCTTATTCTAAATCCGGCCCTGAAGGTGCAGCTGACGGTGCCCGAGAGCTGTAGCTACCATACTACACTGTTCAATGTCACCCACTTCGACGCAATTAGGCTTCGTTGCCGTTAATATTTAAGCTTCCACATTTCTGTATTGTAGAAATCAGTGGATGTGTCCCAAAATGAATAGTGGAAACATGCTCTGAAATTAAACATTTTGTAGCCATTTTCCGTAACTTGTTTGAAAATGAAATCTTAAAGAGACAATACAACAAATATACAATAAATACAAATACACACTTATATAGAGTACAACATGGTACAAATAATGGCTATGGATATGATGAAAACGTATAAAAGTCAAAAATTTTATTTCTCTAATTAAATTTGCAAAAAAATGTATCACAAAAGCTTATTTTTAGCACTTTTCAATAAGTTGTATATTTTAAGTATGTTGCATTCCGGTCATTTTTTTTTACACCTATGGATACTATGTGCTTAGCAGTTCAAAACCATCCAAAGAAATTCTACTTGCGACCATGAAAGAAAAAGTTACAGTGTATCTTTTTCTGCACTATAAGGACAGTGTGAATATGGTACCCTAAAACAAGTCCACACAAAATTAGTATGTACTGAAGGTTGCTATTCCACCATAGAATGCAGTCTGTGCTTAAAAAAGGTGATAAATACACATGTGAAAACCACAATTTTACCCATAAAATGAATAATTATGTAACCACTTCAGCATGTTACCTCTTGCCCCTAGGGGGTGTCATACCATAAATTTGATCAAAAACTTCCGACCCCCCATCTTAGCACTCTTTGCGATTTTTGCATGGTCTTCTCGCGGATACACTCTTAAGCTTTTAACGTTATTTTATCCGGATTATCGCCCTTATTATTGTGATTTTTTTTTATCACCTTCTAAGATATGACGTCATTCCCAAAATAACGTCGCAACTCAGTCAGCAGACGGCTATCCCTCGAGACAGTCTACATTTCCTATTTGCTTCTTTGTATTCAGTTTTGTTTTTGTTTTTGTGACGATGGAACATGTACCCTATATGTATTGAATACTGAAGCGTTTATTGATTGAATTTAGAGTTTAGACTACTTTTTTTAATACATTTCACCGATGTAGTTACTTACTACATATTATGTTTACATTCGTATTTCGTGTAGCCTAGCATATAGCAGATCATGACTCATGCTGGCATTACACAATGGGTTCTTTGGGTTGTATTCCTAATTGTTTTCAAATTTGAGTGAAGTCTGTGTCACTACATACCCGGGACTGTACAGCACAGTGGACGCTTACGGCTAGCCCCCGGATCCATTCACTTTTTTGAATTGTCTGCATGTTTGTGTTTTCCGGAGTATGATGTCCTGTCCGTGTATTTGTTTTTGTGTAAATTTTGTGTGGTGCAGTCCCCCTGCACTATTAATGTCGACAAATACGAAAAACTGTGCAAATAAGATATTCCCATGATATAATATCTACATTCAAGTTAAACGAACCGCATCTATTCATTTTAAATCTTGCCTCGAGCTGAATAAATTATGTGATTTATAACATCTACGGGTAGTTAACAGTGTATATGACATCTTTATTGCCAACATTTCAATGTAGCTTGAATTTTCTACACCTTGTCTATTGCATCTAGATGTTTAAAGCGCGTTAACAATATATTCATTTAAGAGCAACTATGTCATTTCGGGATTAATATAGCACATATTACAAGTCATACCCAACAGAAAGAAATGACGATTAATGAAAATTCCACCATTTTGAATTTCTACCATCAAGAATTCTCGAAATTAAAATTTTTAGATTATCTCCGCCTTTTTATTACCAAATTAATGGGGTTTTTTCATTTATTTTTTTTTTAATTTGGCAGTCATTTTGAAAGAAATGCCCGCCATCAAATGAAAAATACATTTTTAAATTGATGTTTGTCAAATTCGATTTTTCGACACACTTCGCTTGCATATTTATCCTACCATTACTGAAAAACACTGATTACGATATAGCGCTCTCGATAATTCCTGAAGAACGCCAAATTGAATTATGTTAATCATGTCATTTTGCCATGGCCGATTTTGAGTATGATTTTGTCTGACATATTATCATTGAACCAAACTGCATTGGTTTCTTTTGCAATTTTTTTTAGGATAAATTATAGCCCGTAAATCGTTATACCAAGAAAAAAATAAAACGTTTTGTTAAACATACATTATGCAAGAGCTAAATCTGATTATTGCAAGTCTTTATTTAGGCTTCGGATGTCATAGAAATTATGAATTAGATCTTTATTTACACAACAAGCACAATATCAACCCTTGTAGACCCACGGATGGCTTGGATTCAGCTTGGATTTAAACGGGATTTCGTTGACTGATTTAATTTTAAATGGCGTCGTGAGCGGAGATTAACCGTTATGTTGACGTCATACTCCCGGATCGAGGCTAAATGATAGAGTGTACGAAGCGAGGCAGCTATTGAGCGATGCCTTAACAAATGACATTTAAACTATTTAAGGTGCAATAAACTAAACACAGATAATGACAAATTATATAATTCCTGGAGACCGTTTGATGATTAATACAGACGGACAGGTCTTCTGGTTTTTATTTCCCAATAGGCACGACGCCACTGGTGTATACTATGTCCATGGACCGTATATATTTAAAAGTAAGTAATAAAATCTTAAAATCAATTCAATGTTTAACTGGTAACCAGTGTAAATTATATAAAACAGGGAGTTATGTCGTCACATTTCTTAGTTAAAAGTAACAAGTCTAGCTGCAGTATTCTAAGCTTTAAAGGTAAACCAACTAAAAGTGAATTAAAGTTATCTAATCGAGAAGTGACCAGAGAATTAACAAATGCCTTAGTGGCCTCTGCAGTTACAAATTTACGTATTTTACTTATATTTCTGATATTAAAAGAGCACAATTTACAAATATTATTTACTTGAGCTCCCATAAGCATAAAACTATCAAAGATTGCCCCAATATTACGAGCAAATAAGATGAAAATATATCAAAATTACCAATTACAACAGGCGGGGTTATCATGTGCAAATTTACTTAATTGATGCCTTGAGTCTAATAACAAATATTCGGTTTTATCATCATTCAATTTTAGAAAGTTCTTTGACATCCATTTTCTAATTTCACTAATACAGTTCTCAAAATGCATTTTTGATAAATTGAAAGAAGATGGACAATTAGGTGTAAATGAAATATATAATTGAGCATCATCGGCATACAAATGAAAGCTGAGACCATATTTTCTTACAATATCACCTAAGGGTGACGTATAGAGGGTAAATAAAATCGGACCAATTATATCTAGTATTTTTCAACATAGAGTAGAATAAATATAAATTGAAGAATCTGATAGATAAATTGTAATATAACAAGTAGCATACATACTGTAACATACAGTAGAATAAATATAAATTGAAGAATCTGATAGATAAATTGTAATATAACAAGTAACATAATTGTTAACTCAGTTATCAACTCTCAAGTTTTTTCTCAATGAATTACTGGTCTGTTTTACTGATCTTTCTTTTTGTAAATGTTTTTTAACAAGATAAGACACAGCATTTCCTCTAACAGTAAGGAGAATATCTATAATGTCATCTAATAAACATGTGTAATCCTGATCTGTGTTAACAATTTTATCCCAATAAAATTTTACCATAAAATTTGAAATTATACAATCTTTAAGATTAGGTAAGAAAAGAGTAAAGGCATTTAAATTATTTAAGTCTACATGTTTTCGAAGTCCAGTTTCAATATTTCTTATGAGTAAATAAAAATCATCTGATGGTGTCTTAAGTCCCCCCCCGGTCAATCTTTTCACTCCAAGATTTAAATTTTTGTAGATAAGTTTCTTTATGACCAGTTGATATTAATTTTTCTATAATATTAGTATATAAATCTCCTTTTATAGAAAGGGTATGTATAATAAAACCAGAAATATAAAAAAGAACACTTTGATCATTGAAAGACATTGAAGATTCAGTAATGCAATTCTCTTTTTCAATATAACTGGTGGTAATATTTAATATAAATGGTAAACGTTTATGTATAAAAGATTGTATAAAAGCATTACTGATGATATCTGATGGTGCTATACATTGAATTGTTATTGATACTGCTACTAAAAAGGCATTATCTGAACATAAAGTGTGAAACTGTTTCCACATCTTTTCGCGATCCACAGAAAAAGAAGAACCACAACCTAAATGATTTATAATGTTATGTAATGGTTTCTCAATACACTTGATTAGTTCAGCCTTACTATTATTCAAATTAGAGTTTACTTTCTCTGCAATACTTTTAATTTCTTCTCGTATTTTTGATAAGCTTTTGTACTTTATTAATTGATTCAATGTTAAATCTGTTGCTTCTGATAATATAAGTTTGAAATATATAAAATCAGCTAAAACTGATGATTTGGTATCTTTACAAGCTGAAGTTGATGGTGCCTTGTTTTTGTTATGAGCTGAAATATATTTGTGCAAGTAATATTAATTGTATTAACAACACAATAAAACTTGTGGGGTTGTGAGTAAGGGTATTTAAACTTGCTCAGAGGCAAGTGGGACTTAATTGTTGTCATTGATAAATCTACTTCATACACTAGAGATAATGTGTGTTTGCTAAGGGGTCTTTTGGGTGCATTGGTCTTGGTAAAGAATGTAACATAGCCAGGACTAAATACCATGTTGCCAGAAAGAAATATCACCAACATAGAAATAATAGAAATAAATTATATATGGTCGAATCGAGCAAAATTTACAAAGTAACTATGAATAAATATATGAAACAAAATGCACGTCAGATTCAGTGTAAGTTGAGAAGTATGCAGAGTAGAAATCCAAAGGACTTTTGGAAAATGATAAATAACCTTAATAAGCAACATGACGATACAAAGTCCGACATCAATATAGAGATTTTTTATGATTACTTCAAGAATATAAATGATAACACTGACATCGAAAACGATGACGAACATATTATAAACAGCAAAAATGCTACCTTAGATAAAGAAATTTCAAGAGAGGAGATACTCTATTCTGTTAAATGTTTAAAAAATAACAAGGCAGCTGGAACCGATATGGTAATAAATGAATATATTAAGTCCACAATTGATATATTTATACCCATTTATTGCATATTTTTTAACCATATTTTTAACTCTGGGTTTGTACCAGCTTCTTGGACTATTAGGAGCATTGTGCCTATATATAAAAAGAAAGGTGACCCCGGCTTACCCGAAAACTATAGACCCATAACGATCCTCAGCTGTCTTGGAAAACTTTTTACTTCCAATATAAATAATAGATTTAAATAATTTTGTAGACGGACATAATATACTTAACGAAACACAGGCTGGGTTTAGAAAAGACTACTCCGTAACAGATCACTTATTTGCATTGTATGCAATTATATCTTATTTAAGGTCTCAGAAAAAGAAACTTTTTTGTACATTTATAGATTTTATTAAAGCTTTTGATCAGGTATGGAGAATAGGTCTCTGGCATAAAGTTCTGAATTCTGGTATTACTGGTAAATGTTTTAATGTTATTTACAACATGTATCAAGACATAAAGTCTTCTGTGAAATATAAAAACAAAATATCTGAAGCCTTTCCCTGTAAGACAGGAGTTCGACAGGGTGAAAATCTATCCCCACTTTTATTTGCACTGTATTTAAATGATCTCGAATCATTTTTACTAAAACATGACTGTAAAGGCGTCCAAACAGAATACTATGAAAATGAACTTTTAAACTATCTAAAAATATTTGTACTTCTATATGCTGATGATACTGTATTATTTGCTGACAATGTAAATGATATGAACAAATTGCTAAATATATTTGGTGAATACTGTACTCTATATGGAAACTAAATGTAAACATAAATAAAACCAAGGTTGTGATTTTTGGATCAAGAGGCCAGTCTAATGCAACTTTCTCGTTACTGAATCATGATTTAGAAATATGTGATTCATATAATTATCTGGGCGTTGTATTCTCTAAAGGATGTAGCTTCGCGCAAGCGCAACAAAGAATTAAAAACCAGGCTTCTAAAGCTCTATACCTCTTGTATTCGAGGATCCATAATCTCAATCTGATTGTACTGTACGGTTGTGAAATATGGGGATTTGGGGAATTATCCCCCATAGAAACTATCCATAACCAGTTTTTAAGAAATATATTGAAAGTAAAAAAAGTACCCCTCTGTATATGTTATATGGTGAAACTGGGAGATACCCTTTAAATATTTATATTAAGCATAGAATGGTTAGCTTTTGGATTAAAATGACAAGTGGTAAAACTGGCAAATATTCTTTGTTATTATATAAGTCTCTATTAAAAAATGATGTTAATCATACTAATAAATGGCTAATGACTATCAAACATACCCTTGACGAATGTGGATATAGTTATGTATGGAACTCACAACAGGCGCGAAATCCAGTTAAACTGAAATATGAATTGTTACAACGACTAAAAGATCAGTATATTCAAACCTGGTCGTCAAATATCCAGAAATCGAATAAATCTGTTAACTATAGAATTTATAAGACCGAATTTAAATTAGAACCGTATCTTATCTCACTGCCGAATAATTATAAATATACTTTTATAAGATATAGAACATGTAACCATAGACTCCCTGTTGAGGTCGGGAGATGGATGAATGTAGATTTTGAACAAAGAATTTGTCCTTTATGTGAAGCAAATACAGTCGGCGATGAATATCACTACCTATTCAATTGTACTTATTTTATTAAAGAACGCGAAAAATATATATCCACATATTATTATACAAGACCTAATACTTTTAAATATCATAAACTTTTTAATTCAAGCAAACAATCAATAATTATAAAATTATGTATGTTTTTAAAGATAATACTTAACAAATTTATGTCCATTGACTAAGAAATTAAAAGCCTCCATCTTGTAAATATGTAAATAACCTATCACTCATATGTCATGTATTTGATCTGAGTGGTGAATAAAGTTCTGTTCTGTTCTGTTCTGACTGAAGATGTACAATGAAAAGCCTTAAGTTAAATACGCACTGTAAGTAATTAATTGATGCGTGCGCTTAACCTCAAAAGATCTGCAATAGAGTTGAGAGACTAAGACATGGTTCAATTTTATTTTAATAATGCGCATAGTGTTGCGTTTCCCTTTTCAACGCTATTCGGGCTCGTCTCAGTCTAAGCACGTAAATCAAAAGAATAACAAATTCAATCATAAATTACATAAACTTTATTCAACAAATATTTATAATTAATACTTACATAATACAAATTACAATGAATAGATATATTAAATAGTCTTTACAATAATGTTCATTTATAGCTCATATTTATATTTATACAATTAATAAAAGTCATTTACTTTAATAAATAAATGTAACGAGCGGGATTTATTCCCCTTTGTTCCAGACTCTTCACTCTTGTAATACAAAGGCGTGATTTCCACTCTTCCTTTTAGCAATCAAGGTCTCTAATTAATACAAGAACACTTATTATGGTTCTTTACAATGGATAAGGTTATGTAATCACTGCATGGTTATTATATTACTTATAAAAATGGTCACTGGTCCTGTGTAGCAGGTTATATTATGGGTAAAACCACGGGTTAATAGTGGGCTCTATAACATTCAACAAGTCACTAAGGGTGAACCTCAGACGACTGGTAATCTTCGGGTGAGCCTCGGGTGATGGGTGATCTTCGGGTGAAGAGTGAATATTGGGTGACGGTTGAGTCTTGGGTTAGACTTGGGTGACAGGTGATCTTTGGGTGAAGAATAAGTCTTGGGTGAGACTTGGGTGACGGGTGATCTTCGGGTGAAGAATAAGTCTTGGGTGAGACTTGGATGATGGGTGATCTTCGGGTGAAGAATAAGTCTTGGGTGAGACTTAGATGACCGGTGATCTTCGGGTGAAGAATAAGATTCGGGTGACGGGTGAGCTTATCGAGTTTCTAGTGTGACCCTTTTAGACAACAATTATGGTTCTCACGGGTCACGGGTAAAAACTAATTCCAAAATTAGTTTAGCCTATATAGCTTAATAGCTTATTAGCCATTAAATAAGGCCTTGCAATAAATTGAATCAATTTAATTAATCTGTAGACTTACTAATTTATACTAGTACTAATACTAGGCATAAAAATAATAGTCCAAATTCTATCAGGTAAAACTAATCCTAATTAGTTTATTTCAGGCCCATTCAACAATAGTAATTAAAGCCTTGCTATCTATGATTTAGTCAGAAAAGCTTAGTTATTATTATTATAATAATACTCTATTATTAGGCCTAGTAATTCTATAAAAATTATGGAGACCTCCGGTGCAGTGAAGCTTTTCACTTCCAATTAAATTCGCGTGGTCACGGGAAAACTCGCTAAATTCAGGCCTATTTATATAGTTAGGCCTAGATATAAACATCGGCAATCGCAAGTCGTTAAAACTCACGAAAAATATGGGATAGCCTTAAAACTGCCAATGAGCCCTCTATCAACGTAAATGAGGAACAATTATTAGCAATACAATAATTAATAAATGAATAAGGCTTCAAACCACTACTGCCCATTTAATATATTAGTACTATTGTGTATAAACGAAGCTAAGTATTGGGTTAATTACATAACATATGGACCAGTGGTAATTAATGCTTTCTTTGGGTAGCTATATCTTGGTGTGACTATGTGTAATGTCATAAACAATGTGGAAATTCCCACCTATATCGTGAGAGGCCTTCGAGCTGGGAATACGAATATATTTCGTTATTAATAATTTCAGATGCCTGATTCTTTATTTAAATTACATATCGGAAACAAGGGGAAAATGTGGTTACAATTCCAGTTTCGTAACAATAGGGGTCTTTAGCTGTGGGAGGAGAAGCTGGAGGACCCGAAGAAAACCCACGAGGTTGGACAGGTGACGCTACTCCTCGTACCATCAAAAAATATTCATAAATATAAATAGTTGCTGAGATATGAATTTTATGGATCAAAGTGAAAAAGAAAAATAATAATAAGAATAATAATCTGAACAAAAACAATCTAGTGTTTCAAACAAGCTATGCAGTGTGAAACCCTAATAATTATAAGCACAATTGAAACTTTGAATTCAAGTTTGAACAGATGTAGAGAAGTGAATAAATTTTAATGGTGGTATCTTATTTATTATATATAACAGTGTAGTCCCGATTGTATTTGGTAGCACTGTTACGATAATAAATAAAGTCTTGATTTAGCTATTTAATGAAATTACTTCATTTTGAGCAGAGTTACCGTATTTTGCAGAACACTTTTTTTGATAATAAACAAAGCCTCGATTTAGCTATTTAATAAAATGGCTCTTTATAAAATGATACTATATTAGTTATTTATTAACACAAATTGTAAATATATTTTTAATGAAACGGTACTATATTAAAGATACATTATGGGAGATAAGATAAGGAGCTGGCAGTTCTATAATAGTTAAAAAATAAATAATGTAAAGGGAATTTGCTGAAAATTTCAGTCAAATTGATCCACTATGAACCATAAATTTAGCGATTGAATTGTCAGTCTAGCCTTGATCATCATTACTAAAGTCGGTACGATAAAAAACATAGTCGGATCATAATCCAGTAAATATCGCAGGCTAGCGATGACATGGAGAGTTGATTATGGTCTGGATAAGTTAAATGTATTAATAATGGCAGATTTAGCTCTTGCATAATGATAATGTATGTTTAATTATTTATTAATTACACAATTGTAAATATATATTTAATGAAATGCTACTATATTAATTACATAATTGTAAATATATTTTTAATGAAATGGTTCTGTATTATTTATTAATTACAAAATTGTTATTGTAAATATATTTAGGCCTGATTTAAATTATTAATTAATCACACAACAAATGTAAATATTTTATGATGAGTTTTAATTTATGGATGATTGCAAATTCAGCTTTCAGTTAGGGAATAAGCATTTTTTAAAATATTCTTGTTGTATAATTTATTTGTATTGTCCAAACTTCATTACCAGAAGAAAGCCATGTATGTACCTGTACAAAGTTTTGTTTGTTGGGCTAATAAAACGGTACATATAAATGATATATTTTGGCAATGAATATCCTTGCAGATATTTGTTGGGCTAATAAAAATAAAACGGTACATATAAAATGATATATTTTGGCAATGAATCGAATATCCTTGCAGAATTAACGCGCACGCGGCACACGCCCAGTGAATTTCTGGATAAAATGCTACCCGTTTGTTTTCACGATAATGCTGTATGTATTTGTTTTATTTATTCTTTTGTTTTTTTCAAATTGCCAGTAAACCTTGTAACTCGGCCGGTATATCGATCTTCTTGTGGTCCCATTCAATGTCGATCAAGTCGTCCATTATCCGAGTTGACAGATAGTGGATGATCGCGCATCGCAAGTAAAGTAATGCGCATGCGTGTTGCTACGGTGAACACGAGGGGAAGTAATTCTTTTTTAGTCAGGATTGTCAAGACTTCTTTTAGCCGCGGCACAGAATTCTGAAGGCCACGCGGGCGTTGCCTGTCCATCTATATACGGTCCATGCTATGTCCTATATTCAATTGATTTAATGCATGCCCAAAATACAAGTAAGAATGAAAATTTACCCTCTCACTTATTTTGTCCATTTGTTATAAAAATCCAAAAAGGTAAAACACAAATTCGGATATGATGACAGCAGACAAAGGACAGCAGAGATTATGTAGGTGGAGTTAACGCCTGTCAATCAAACGATCGGCCATCCTAAGAATCGGTGAAGATGGGATTCAATCCCATTTCTAGTCAAAAATTACACTGGTGATAACTATGTTCAGAATAAAGTAATTTGACTGAAATTTTCAATATATTCTTCTTTCATCATCTATTTTTGAACTGTTATAGCAAGAATGGCTAACTCCTTATAAAAATCTCCCATAATGTATCTTTAAGTAAAGCCATATGACGCCATGACGTCATAGTTTTTGTTGCGTCATAGTTGGGACCCAAAATGACGCCTGTAAATGAGTTGTCGTAACTTTCCCTATACATGGCTTTGTTGATATGAACCGAATATCAACCTATGATGACGTCATGACAGGTTGTTATGAGATATAACTGCTATGGACACCAAAGAAAAACTACCGCCAGTTGTATATGTTGAAAATGTATACTTACATTGTTATGAATCCTAAGACGATTTTGCAAGCTATAGTAAATAATAAAAAATAATGAGTTATAGTTTAAAGAAAAACGATAAAAGAACACAAATTATCCGTTATTTTCTGACCCTCACAACTGCCCCTAGAATAGTTTATGACTTTGTTATATTTTATTATTGACCATAACTTATGAATTCTGATTTAAATTTTAGTCTATTGCTCATATGTAATGAGTGGGCTGATAAACTCCGCTATCAGGCTACGATTAGCTTATGAATATAGTTATCAAGACACTACTAAAGCACTTGTCAGCTGGGATACCAATGACGCATGAAATCCTACCTTCTATATCTACAACTGGTCTGGGATAAAACTTCCTAGGGTCTATTACACAGAATTAACTCGTTATATCCACTGAGGATTCACCCTAAAAAGAGAAAAAAAACAAAGGATATTAGTCAATGTTGAGAGTTTACTGCATTAAATTGTCCGATGTAAGTAAAGAATTCTTGTCATTGCGACAGTTTATGAAACCATTATGTTTTTATCGTTTTAAAAATATGATTTTCTCTTAGAACCCTGGTGACAGATGTTCTACTCAATACAATATTTTTAATATAACATTGATCATTAGAGTTGTCAAAATACCATTAGTAAGACCATTGTTTCAATAAAATTTAGTAATTAAACTGGAAAAACACAGGTCACAGATATGGAATACCACACAGCTCTTTATTCAGTGTTCTTAATTCTTAGTTCTTAATTCATAATCCTTAATTCTTATTTCTTCATTTGTTGTCGTATTTCGATATTTGTACACTAAAATTAACATTTGTATCTTAAAATCAATACTTGTTTTACAAATCAGACATTTGCCATATCACATTTGTAAATTGTTTTTTTATTTAATTTAATTTTATTTCAATATAAAGATAAAATTAATTTTAGTAAATCAAAAAAAAAATAATCTACATTTACATTTCATCATTGACATACAACGAAAAAAAAATCTTGAACAAGAAATTTCTAAATACAAATCCCCAAATACAAATCTTGCAAAACATTTCTCCAAAAACATTTCTTCAATAACATTTCTTCAATAACATTTCTACAAAAAACAGTTCACGAAATTCATCGAACCGGAACATTATGACGGCATGAGCGGAAGTCAACCTGGCATACAATAACTCACCATACAACAAATGAGAATCGAGCAAACATGTATACAATAAAAGACAATATAAGAAAAATAGCTCGATGACCTCGAATTTAGTGAAATCGGGTGCGTGTTATGTCTCTCTCTCTCTCTCTCTCTCTCCCTCTCTCTCTCTCTCTCTCTCTCTCTCATATATATATATTGGTTAATTTGACCTAGCATTAAATAAAATAAATTAGTAGAAATTAAGTTTTGTCTGTTAGCGACATATTTCTTTGCACAAACGAAAGAGGGCCTTATCTCTTCTAAACCATGTAATCACGAATGTGGCAGTAAAATAGCTAATACTCGTATATTCAAAGAGCGATAGACAAATACCTTCCGGTGAAGCATTATACGATAACTGGAATTTCGTATTAAAGCACGTATTATTTGACTTTTAAATACAACCTTCCCTCACTAAATAGATTTCAGACTATCCAAATTATATCTGCTTTAACAAAGTACGTAAATATCAATATGTCAAAAAATATTTTACAATTTTGAAAATGTATTCGGACCTTTTTAATGGTATGCATCCCGATATCTTGGATTTTGTGTTATGGCCCGTATTTTAACGTTAAATACCCCCCCCCCCCCTCCCCACACACACACACACCAACCTCATTTAATACACGTTAGTGCCATTTCAAATTTGTTCTTTTTTCAAGGTATGTAAATACAAATGTGCAAGAAAATAATTTACATTTTGTAGCAAACAATAAACATACACTGAAAAAACCCTTGTGTTGGATCTCAACACAAGAACTTGTGTTAAAAATATTTAACACATGTTTGTGTTGTATTGCATTGCAATGACACAAGTTTGTGTTCTTTTCAATGTCTTAACACAAACTTGTGTACATTTATAAAATCTTATGTGGTTTTTTTTTCCATATAATTAATTACGTCGACATTAAAGATAACATTTATTATTTTCCTTTATCACATTATGTTTTTTATTTATTGAGAAAATCTGAATGGGATTGGGGAACTGGATTAGGGATCTGGCCTAGCCTATATGTAAAACCACTCTTCCTGAATTTGAATGTCGAGTAATTCACTTGATTTATTTTTTAATATTTCTAATTATCTAAAAGGATATTATATTAATTATTACAAACATTAAGTAGAAATCGCAATGTATGTATCGTGCGATGCATTTAATATCTCTTTTAAAACAACGTATTTTATAACAGTATACTGATATAAGAGATCAAAGTTTTAGTCAATTATTATCTAAATATAAACTATTTATTTAATTAGATATAATAAAAGATTATTCTGATTCTACTCTTTGTTTATTTTCACATCTTGTCTCAGACAATATACAGAGACAGGTTATTACAATGTCTGCATTTGGAAGTGTCTGATTGATATCGCCCCAATAAACTTGACACATCAAAGACAATAACAATTGTGTTATATCTACGTTTTAAAAAAATGTTTGAATGGGCGTGGAAATAGTCGAGTTAATCTTTTTATTTAATTTAATTGGTTCATTAATCGAAATTGGAAATTTATTCTTACCTGTAAATGACCAATTAAAATGAATTACTCTTAAAACAAAGAAAGAAATATTTATTGAAGTAATTTTGCGGTATTAAGCCCTGTGGTACAGCAAATGTTAACTGTATTATTAAGCATTAGTATCGAAAAAAAGTGATATTGTTGTGAAAAAAGTTTGTTCAGAAAATAAGAACATCAGGTTTGTGATTTTGGTATTTTTTAATACAATGTATTTATAACGCAAATTTTTCGTTTCGGTTAAAACAAAATATACGTCCATTTTAATTGGCCGAAGGATGTGTGACTAATAGAAATATGGCGGGCGGACAAACTGACCAAACAGTATATTTCGAGGTATTTGAGGTAAGCTAATTTAATATTATATCATAACTGCATGTGCATAATTGTGTTCTGTTTGATTAAATATTCAAAAAATCATTCTTAGGATACAACCTCGACACCAGTCCGCCCTGAATTGCAATGTTTGTTTTGTGTTCTGGGCGCCATTTTGAATATAATACAATCCAGCGATAGTGTAGTCTAATTCCTTTAAAAGGGAATCCGCATTTGTTAATTTTCTGCAATATCACTTCGGTGGAAGCGGACGTTAAATAAAGCTATTTCACGTACAAAGACCTACAATAAAATCCAGGTGGATTGGGAAAAATATTCATGTATTTTCTTGATGAAGAGTAGCTATTTCAATTTGTAAATGCCCAGTCATCTTAGACAAATAATAATTCCAACTTCAAATCAGTTGTATTTATTCAAATCATACCATGAAGAATTGTATTTTTCCACTTGCATAATAATAAAAACTTGACTTTTATTATTTTATTTCTTCAGGCCAAGAGCATGGAAAATTGGTAATTGCCTTGTATCACTGCTAACTATAAATTACAGGGAGCCTTGGGCAGAAATGATAATATGGTTCTCAGATATGTTACTGTGTACAGACTGAACAGAAAATATTTATACACTTGCTATTACAGTACTGGCCAAATTAATAGCAATTTTTTCTAAAAACGTTGCAGAAGTAACTCACTAAAATTGAAGTATGAATAAAATCATACACCGTGAATATATTGAACTGAATATTCTTACACATAACCATAGGCGTACGGGGAAATTTTTGACTGGGGGGCGGTGGTGGTTGGTGCCCCAAAAATGTAGTTAGGTTCTTAGTATGTTACATAATAATAATAAATTCGCTGTTAAATTGGACACATTCAAGAACACAATATTTTTTTATACAACTTTTAAAAAGTACAATTGTGTGCCCAAATTTTCCCAGCATTTGGTTCCCAAAATGGGGGGGGGGGGGGCGCCGCCCCCAGCCCCCCCCCCCCAGCTCGTACGCCTATGCACATAACCATATTGACATCTACTTCACATTGCATGGTTGGTCGACGCAACGCCGTGTATAGATAAAGTTGCGACAACTGTGAAGCCAGGAATTTCATATGACGTCATGCAAACTTATTATCTATTTATATGACCTATTATATTGTTGGATGTCATAGATTTCAGCGAATAAGTGTATATAGGACATAAAACATACATTTTTTAAACGAAAAGTATAGCTGAACATACTTTTATTAGTATTATACAACAAGAAGCGCACATTATTGTTATATACCCTTATTCTATAAGAAAAATCAAAATAAAAGATACACTAGATAAAAGTACTATTAAACCAGGGGCGGATCTAGGAATTTTGAAAAGGGGGGGGCTGCAAAATGAAGGCATTGACCGCGGAGACGGGGCTTGCCGCTGGGGGGGGGGGGGGGGTCCCCAAGAAAATTATCCGTCATTTCCTTGCATCTGTAGCCATTCCAAGAGCTATTTCCCAGACTGGTGTGTTTGAGTCGATGGTTCGAGTCATTTGGGATCCCTACAACGGGTTGGGAACTGACATATTTGAGTCTGAGAAAAGGCACTTTCAGCCGTAAAAAAGGGCACTGTTGAAAATTAGGGGGGGGGGGGCGCCCCTCGCGCCCCCCATTGAATCCGCCTCTGATTAAACATATTTAACTTGCATTCGCTTTTAAAGGAGCTAAATCGCTAATATTTGGGAACTAGAAATTGTCACAAATGGGTCGCACTAACCTTGATGTTCACAAATACGTAAGACGATATGAACATCAACTAAAAAGATATGTAATGTGATTCAGCTGCAAGGTGATATATGCATATATTATTATTATTATTATTATTATTATTATTGTTCGATTTATATAGCGCTTCATTACACGTGAAGTGTTTCTAAGCGCATATCACAAACATATACTTCAAACACACAAAAACAATCAAAATCAGGAGAACATAATTAAACACAGCTGCCTGTTAGGCGCTATTATTCAAAGGTTTATATCCAACAAATCAACCGGCTAATCTCTATATTGAACTCAGTCGAGGTATTACCTGATGAACACCTACACCAAGTAGAGTTCAAAAATAAAAACGAAGTTTAAAAGAATCAACTTCATTAACAAAAATTAAACAATCAAAAACTAAACTGATAAATCAAATTCAAACGAAACAAATAAAACAAAGAAAATGAAAAGAGCAGTTCATTACCATTCTACATTAACAAAATAAAGGAAATCAACTTGTGAAAATTTGTTAAAAAAACCCCAAAAACATCAGTTGTCTTATTTTACACATAACTTGTTATCAGTATTAGAAGAGATTACACACAGACAACTGAGGGAGCCACATTTATTTGTACGGAAAATCATGTTTAAGCTTGTAGACCCTCTAAGGAACACAATTTCTATCCGATATCCATTTTAATCTCGGCCATCCGATAATCTAGAGAGTTGCTTATAGGCTTGTCATGTGAATAAATGTTTAAATAGTTTATCTAACATTTTGAAGACAAAAAGACCTGCCATAACATCTTTAACGACAAGATACCATCAGGCATTTAAATTTTTGTTGTGCTCAGTTCAATTACGAAACAACTGTTTAATTCAATTAGTACATATTTTTAACAGGTCAGACGTTTGAATGACTAATGACATACATCAAAACAAAAGACTAAACACGACACTAACCCTCGTGATTTTCCTGTATCGGGGAAAGTTGGGATTCGACAACTGACAGCTCCCTCGAAGCAATCCTTTAAACTTTCTTCTGTGGTATCGTAGGACAAGTTTCTGGCTGTTAGGGTTTTACCTTTAGGTCCACCTCCCTGGCTTCTACGATCTCCACCTGAGGTATTCATATATGCAGCATAGATAATTAAAACTTCTATTCAAGTTAAACCAACTGTATCTATTTATGTCTTACGTCGAGCTGAATACATTTTATGATTTATTGTCATGAAAACATCTATTGGTGGTTAACAGTGTGTAACTAAAAACTAAAATTGGATCTTATTATTGCCAATGATATAAGGTACCTTGAATTTTTTATCACGAAGTCTATCGCATCCAGATATTTAAAGCGCGTTTACAATATATTCATTTTTTTGTATCGTAAAATTCATCTTCATTTGACGAACTACACCCAAACTACAGTCAGTGTAAACACGGTTTGGAGACTGTATCTGAACTACAGGGTACATCGAACTACAGTGTACATCATGCTTAAGAGACACTATCTAATATCCAACAGGAAAAATGACGATTAATTTAATATCCGCCAATTGGTGTTGCTGCTATTTTGTATTTTCAAAATTTATCTTCAAATTCAGAGACATCGAAAACCATATAAAGGACATTGCAAAAGTCATATCTTACGTATCTTAAGAGATGCCCTTTTAGTCTACCAAATTTATGTTTTTTTTGTTAAATTGCCTTATACATGTATTACCAAATTCGGTAGCCCTTTTAAAAGAAATGCCCGGCACCACATGGAAAATACATTTCTTTAATTGATGTTTGTCAAATTCGATTTCCGCACATTTCGCGTACATAACCACGATATAATGGTCGAATATTACGTACATCAGATAAATTATTTTTAAAGCCCAAAACTATTCAACTGGTCTCTTTTAGTTATCAAGCACCTGTTTTATGGGATAATCTACCATTTAGTTTAAGATCTTGTACATCTCTATATTCTTTTAAAAAAACAACTTAAATCACATTTATTTAATGAGGCTTTTAACTGACTCTGTATACAATTGTTAACATGTCCATAATCTTGTTGTTTATTTATGATTACATTGTCACTTTGTAAAGTGCCCCTGAACATGTTTTATGAAAGGGCGCGCTATAAATATGCTGTAATAATAATAATAATAATAATAATATTACCAAATTTGGCGGCCATTATGAAAGAAACGCCCGGCACCATATAACAAATACTTCTTTTTTTTAATTTGACGTTTGTCAAATTCGATTTTTCGGCACATTTCGCTTGCATAACCACTCTGTGTTTGAGGAATTTAAAAAGAAATCATTTATAATCCAACGAGTAAATAGTAAAACACACTGATTACGAGATATCGCTCTCAGAAAATTCCCCGATTTTGGGTATGATTTTGTTTGATATATTTATCACTGAACCAAACTGCATTGGTTTCTTTTGCATTTTTTTTTAGGGTAAAACGTTATATTATCCCTCAACGTCTAATACTGCAAGAAAAAAACAAATTTTGGTATGTAAACCTGTATGAAGCCATGACGTCATAGCTTTTATGGCGTCATAATTGGGACCCAAAATGGCGCCTGGAAATGAGTTGTCGTAACTTTCCCACAGTCTACTCACTCATGTGCTCATCGTTGTATACCAACTATCGTTGAAAAAATCAATTTACGTCGATTTTTGAACATTTTAAAAGCCGTAGTTCGATTCGGCGCCCAAGAAAAGATATAAATCTACACCAAAAACATGGCAATCAATCAAGTTGAAGCGTTTTGGCGTAAAACATCTGTTTAGGCGAGATGACGTGTTTTTGGTGTACATGAGTAAGCAATAATGCTACCTGACTAAAATACCCCCCCCCCCCCTCTTGCATTCGCATGTAGTCATACATATGAGTCTCAAAATAATATAATATATTGTTAAATTATGCTCTTTTCAACTCTATACCCATGACTGGTGTACCAAGTTAAATCCACATCAAAACCCCATTTGTCGATAAGTGTATTTATAATAATCACTTGAACATCCTTGGAGAATTATATCTATTTAGTGAATATTAATACCAAAGAAAGAAAACAACTCTAAATTCTGAATATAAAGTCATCAAATTCTTTTACAGATCTTATTGTGGAAACCCAAAAGTTATATGTCACCATTGCCTTTTTAATCACATTTTTGTTTTTAATGTCAAATACCAAACCATCTCTAATATTGTTTCATTATATAGAATGCAGTGTAATCCTAAACACTAAAGATTTGGCCTGAAAATTTGAAATAATATAGAGGGATCATCAATAATTAATAGTAACATTCGATAATTATAAAAATGTATTATTGTAGGATGAAATCAACCTTTATTTTTAAACATTTAGTGAACATTTCGAATGTTAATGCCTCTTTTATATAAAATGGTTTTATTAATTAATCAATTTTTGTTTTACAAATTTTTAATTTTCTCCATTTTGTTTGATTTTTATGCTATATTTATTTTATCTATCTATAATTATTTGCCTGTGCTTTATCTATTAGTTCCCATTTATATACTGTAGAAAATTTTGAATTCCTAATCTGTTAAAGGGACTATTTTTTCTTAAAAGTATTTCAATTTAGTGCATTATTAATGTCTTTAGTGCTTGGTTTGGTTGATATTAAATTTAGATATATTTAAAATGTATGTTTTGGGACCATGGGGTAGGGATATTGTGAACATATATATTATATTCTCAGTTCTTTTTAAGGTTAATTGTAAAAAAAAATTAAATAGCTTTTTTTGAGGGGTGGGGGGATATTGTTATTATTGAACACAATTTTATTAGTATTGAAATTAACTTTTTTGATTAATATTCCAAATGTCTCGGTGCTTTATTTTTCAATTTAAATAGCTACTTTTTATTTAATAATTGGGAATGGGGGGTGGGTATTTTTTCATTGTATAACACAATTTTATTAGTATTGGAATTAACTTTGTTTATTAACCTTAGAGATGTCTGTATTGGTATTAATTAGGCATTAATTTATTTTTTCATATCATTTATTGAATAAATAATAATTTAACAAACAAAATTATTATGTCATTTATCAATAATTACAGTTTAAACAGAACGAATGGAAGGGGTTGCATTCGAAAGGTTGTTATACAGGATATAAATTGGTAAAATACAACACAAGTTTTTGTTATACACAAGTTTGTACGAAACAACACGAGTTTCAGAAATTTCAACACAAGTTTCAGAAATTTCAACACAAGTTTCAGAAATTTCAACACAAACAAGTTTCAGAAATTTCAACACAAATAATGTGTAGATTTTCACACAAGTTTTGTGTTGTTTCAACATTTAACACAAGTTTTGTGTTGTTTCAACATTTAACACAAGTTTTGTGTTGTTTCAACATTTAACACAAGTTTTGTGTTGTTTCAACATTTAACACAAGATTGTGTTGTTAAATAGAGACACCTAACTTGTGTTGAAAATAACACAAGTTTGTGTTGTTTCAACACAAGTTTTTTTTCAGTGTACTTTCCAGCTGTATATAACAGATGATATCGAGAATTTCTTATTAAGATCGTTTTTTTGACTTTAAATATTCCTCCCGTCCACCCACTTAATAAAATTTAGGACCGTGGAACTTTAATCTTTTTGTGAGGTATGTAAATATAAATGTTCCAGAAACTAACTTGAAAAGCTGTACGCTATTAATCTCTATTAATTGATTGGAAGGGGTGGGTGGGGCCTAAAATGTCAAAACACGGTTCATACTACGACATTCCAGATATCACACAGAATACCATTGAAAAGAAGTTTCATTTACCTTTTCAAAAATATAAGGGGATCACGTTGGCTAAGTGGGTAAGACGCTGGCTCGCTAGCCTGGAGGTCGGGTGTATGATCCTTGCATTGGCCGAGAAATTTCATCCAGATTTTCCTGCGTGGTTTCCCCTTGTCAGTGATGCAGGATGGAGGGCCTGACAAGGACAGCTGTCTAGTCACCGGCGCCCCGTGTATCTTTGGCGAACACGTAAAATATACCTTATCAGTTGGAATACAATATAAGAGTAGATTGTAGAGCTGCTGTCGGGGCAAAATTTCTCTCATAGCACAATGTATGGTATATGCCTGTCTTCAATGGCCCTGTCGGTGAAGAACAGTAGAGCAATTGTGAATAAGTCGAAGGTGACAAGTCGACAAAATGGAGGCGAAGATTGTTTGGTTGATTTTGTCAATTTATCGCCTTCATAAGTCGACAAAATTAAATTATTTCGACTGGCTGTGTCGAAGATACACCGTTAAAATTATATGTATATTTACAGTTATAAGTATAGTAAAAATACAGTGTAGGATTTGTCAAATCACATGGTTTGTTAACTTACATTTAAAACGATTTCGATGCATATGAATACAAGGCTTATGTAAAATTACATCAAATTGAATGTAGTAATACAACCATAATGTTAGTTTATATTATATGAGCTGTATATTAACAGAAATGCCGTTTGAAGTATTATTTCTACAGAAAATTGTAAATGTCGATGCATATGAATACAAGGCTTATGTAAAATTACATCAAATTTAATGTAGTAATACAAACATATGTTAGTTTACATTATATGAGTTGTATATTAACAGAAATGCCGTTTGAAGTATTATTTCTACAGAAAATTGTAACTTTTTATTCCCCCTTTGACCACATATCGAATTTTGTGCAAAATATTGACTGTTCTGTCAGTCACTTCAGTCCATTTTAGAGAAATAGGTTATTCAAAATCTGAATACACCGAACTGGCTAATAAATACATGCATATGTCATACAATGAGTTGCGTGGGGCATTTTGCTTGGACGGTGTCATACCACCTACTCTTCCATTGTAAGGAGCAGAACAGTAGCACATTAAACCCCATTTCATTTAATTTCTTTAATGTCTGCGATATCACCTCGGTGGAAGCGGACGTAAAATACAACTAACTCACACAATTTCTTTACATTATCGAATATTGTGTTACGTGCTCGGCTGAAAGTTCCGCAAAACTTTCGTGTTCGCCAGGATAGAACCTAGGACTAATTAGCCAAGCGGGGACAAACACATTCCTTTTAGTAATGTTACCTTGGCATTTCAATATCCCCTACTTTATTTTGAAGAGTTTATCTAGACACCGCATAATACAGCTTTGGACACCAGTCTCTATTTCCAGATAACGTATCTTTTGTAGGATTTTGATGAGATCATTATTATACACTAATCAAATGTTTAATCACCATATGTAAAATTTATCCTTGGTCATTCATTGACTTGTCTGTTAGAAGTTGTGTCTATCAACGTTTGATATAACATGTAGTTTTTTTAAAATATTGATTAGTTCTATTGGCTTGGAAAGATAAATGGTTCAACTTTCAAACAAATTATAATGTAAAATATACCCCCTCCCCCACCCATTTTACTGGAAGACAACTCTACTTGGGAGAATGTAATCTATAGTACATACTGAATAAAGAATCGAACTGAAATATGAATATGGCTTTATCTCCTTGACTCCTCCTGCCTGTTAACCACCACCATAGTCGTCTAAAACAGTAACCATGTTCCTTGTCACAAACAATATAGTGGAATTCAACTCGCGCTTGATGACCTAAACTTTGTGAGGCATTTTAAACAATTTTGACTCACTCCACAATCCACACCTTCTCCCATGAAGTATGACCAGCGGCTGCCAGGCAGGATACGCCCACATTTTCGAGAGATGGATAGAGAACAAGCTAACAAGAAAGTGATTTTTCCTACAATCAAGGGCCATAATTCAGGAAATTACAATTCGATATGCGCATATATCGAAAGGAACTGAGATCTTTGTGTTATAAACTTACATTTCAAGTTTCAACAAAATCGGATAAAAATTGTGACCTCTATAGGGTCCACAACCTTGATATACCATATTTTTACGCTATTTGAGAACGAACGACGGCCATTTTGTCTGTCAATTTTGGGGCGATTTTCACAAAATTCAAACTCAACTGTCCTTAGGGTGGAACGGTAATATAATAATACGTTTTTTTAAATCGGATAAAAATTAAAAACGCGATTTTTCGTACAATCAGGGGCCATAATTCAGGAAATTACGGTCCGATATGCGCAAATATCAAAAGGAACCGAGATCTTTGGGTTATAGACTTACATTTCAAGTTTCAACAAAATCGGATAAAAATTGTGACCTATATAGGGTCCACAACCTTGATATACCATTTTCTTACGCTATTTGAGAACGAACGGCGGCCATTTTTTCTGTCAATTTTGGGCCGATTTTCACGAAATTCGAATTCAGTCGTCCCTAGGGTGTAACAGTGATATAATAATACGTTTTTTTAAATCGGGTAAAAATTATGACTTCTATAGGGTCCACAAGCTAAAAACGTGATTTTTCGAACAATCAGGGGCCATAATTCAGGAAGTTACGGTCCGATATGCACGAATATCGAAAGGAACTGAGATCTTTGGGTTAATAAACTTACATTTCAAGTTTCAACAAAATCGGATCAAAATTGTGACCTCTATGGTCCACAAGCTAAAAGCGTGATTTTTTCGTACAAACAGGGTCCATAATCCATGAAGTTTCGATCCGATACATGCCAATATCGAAAGCAGCCGAGATATTTTGGGGATAAACCTATATTTCAAGTTTCGTCGAAATCGGATAAGAATTGTGACCTGTAGAGAGTCCACAAACAATTGTGGACGTCCGGATGGACAGGGGCGACGGCATAATACGTCCACATGAAAATGTGTGCGTATAAAAATTAATATATTAAAAATTTCTTTATGCTAATCAAAGTTATGGTGTAACGGTGATATAATAGAACGGTTTTTTAAATCGGATAAAAATTATGACTTCTATAGGGTCCACAAGCTAAAAACGTGATTTTTCGTACAATCAGGGGCCATAATTCAGGAAGTTACTGTCCGATATGCACAAATATCGAAAGGAACTGAGATCTTTGGGTTAATAAACTTACATTTCAAGTTTCAACAAAATCGGATCAAAATTGTGACCTCTAGGGTCCACAAGCTAAAAGCGTGATTTTTTCGTACAAACAGGGTCCATAATCCATGAAGTTTCGATCCGATACATGCCAATATCGAAAGCAGCCGAGATATTTTGGGGATAAACCTATATTTCAAGTTTCGTCGAAATCGGATAAGAATTGTGACCTGTAGAGAGTCCACAAACAATTATGGACGGACGGACGGACGGACGGACAGGGGCGACGGCATAATACGTCCACATGAAAATGTGGGCGTATAAAAAGGGGAAAATCCCTAAATTTGGAGTGTCATATCACAGGAATATTCCAATAATAAAATAGTCTGTCTTGCTCATGCCACTGCCTGCTACGATGAAATAGAACATTCCTGTAGCAAAACAAATCAGAAATGTATTCTGTCATCAACAATGTCTGTGTAGCGACATTTGCAATTTAGTAAACAACTTAATCATTTCTGAACAGACATAATATTATTATATGTTCAACCAAATTAAACAAAAGTCAGTCAAATATACAGAACTTACTTCTTCAGAACATCCTCTAAAAACTCACAAATTTTATTTAGCATAATCGATTAAATGAGCAGACTAACATAATATATACTCACACGATTTTGCTTTCTATACTATTAAAGCAGATGTAATCCCTGAAGTTTTTTTTATCTATTATTAAATCTAATGATCATATATAATATCGTAGAGTACTTTGCGGGAACATTAACAAGTTTTGAGAAACTACTTGTGTTGCTTTAAGGATGCTTGATCATGTCATAACAAGCAAAAATAGCTAATTTTATAGGTGTGTCAAACATAAAAGTTATGCTTATATATTTAACTTTTAAGATTTTTTTTGCTTGTTCATGAAATCATTTATAAAATTAATGCATTTCATTTTTTTTCTTTTACTGCAATAATATATCATTGTCATATGAATAAAGAAAATATCTTAAAATGAAGAAAATACCATTTAGTCAAATAATTGTGTTTATTTTATGTAAAAAACTATCGTGCATCAATGATGCTACAAAAATAGAGAAAAAGGCCACACATACATTTGTATTAAATGTGAAGCAAAGTGTATAATGTATTACAGAAGTATTAAAAGAAAATCTCTTTGATTTATGGTCGGACGTGATGGAAAATCAAGTTCCTGTGTACACAATGAAGTGCACGTAAAAGAAGCTTTGACAGTATGAGTTCGGCACAAAATTGCCTCATAGCACAGCACAGTGTATGCCCATCTTCATTAGCTAGGTTTGTGTAGAAAAGTAGGACATTAAATAAACCTTATTTTATTTCTTTGATGTAAACAGGGTTGCCAGGCAATGCATTTTAATGAATGATCTTCATGTTTTCAAAGACAATAACTATGTATAAATGAAATGAAATTTGCTGCACCAACCTAGCTAATAAAGACAAATGAGGCAAATTTTTCCCTGAGAGCTGCGTTTCTGTTTACTCATCCTTGAATTACAAATGCCAAGGGTTCTTTATGTACATGGGACCTATGACTAGACATTTTTACCTGCTAGTCCCTCCGTTTTGTACCACTGACAACTGAAACTAGACTGGAAAATTGTGTAAACTCTGGAATCGAAACTGGGACCTCCAACTTAATGGGCATCGCTATACTCACTAAACAATGACAATGCATAAAAATTGTTTGGAAAGTGTGAATTTCGACATAGTCCCTCGAAACAATCCGAGAAAGAAAACCTCTCTATCCTCTAGAGCATTTATAAAGTTTGGGTGACAGGGGCAATAACTCTGAACTGATTTTTGTTTGTCATTAGGACTATCTAACTAAACAATTCCAGCAAGTATGAAAAAAAAGATCTCAAAAGCTTTCATTAGATTTTAGTTACAGGGGCAGTGTAATAATAAAAATTGTGGATGCATCGATAGATGGGCAGTGGTGACAATAATATCTTCCCATGAAATGTGTTGAATTAGGATGATAAGATGTGCTAATTCTATTATTACTGGTTTAAATGTTTGATTAAATGTTCATTTCAGCAGATAACGTTCATGTTGGTCTGTTAACCTATTTGAGTTTCAAATTTTGCTTAAAATGTCAAAAGATAACCACAAAATCAGATGTATCTAAACATCAGCTCTATCTGCAGACCCGAAAATTAATTAAATTGACAATTCTATTTTTTTTCACAAAACCAACAGATCTAGTCATTACACTCTAATTGGCATCAGATGTTATAAAAAGATTAAAGACAAAGTGACATTAGGTGTTATAGAAAGATTAAGCATATCCTTCCTAGTGCATTATTCTTGTAGCTACTTTAAATTAGATATCAAGAGTACTTTTGAAATCAAGACAGTTATTTACAGACTATGACTTTACGTTCATAATCCACCTAATTTGTCATTTTAAAAAAATAGCTTAAATATGTCTATTTTAACATTACTGAATTCGCTATATTCTAATAATATACTATCATGATATTTTTTAAGAATGAGTACCAACATGTGATCATCAATATTTAATCTACCTGTGAAGAATGATGAAGATGAAGATGACTGGTTTAGTTTATAAATCAAGTATGGTCTATTGCATACGCCTAATAAAAACATGATTTATGTATTATACAATAACATCTACTTTATTTTATATTTAAATCACATACTTTGTTTTTGTTTGTAGAAATTTGTAATGTTTTGTTGTTAATGTTAATGAGATGGATAAAGCTTCATTCATCAGTAAATAGAGAGGGAGAGAGTGTCAAATGATGCTAAAATAAAATATTTACTACTGACCTATGATCTTTAATATGGCATGAAATAGCTGTGACCTGACATACCTGAACAACAGGTGGTAATTAATGTAACATGTGAAGCTTATTTCGCTGTTGTTGTGGTAATGACATAGCTGATATATATATGGGGGGGGGGGGGTCACCTTATGCTGATACAACAGAGAAATGGGGAGAAAAGCAGAGGACCTGGAGTAAACACATGAGGTTGGACTGGCGACACTAATTCTTGTCACATACAAGCTGGAAATCAAAACTTGACCCAATGACAGATCTTATGAATGTTAAGGAAATGACTAAAAACAAATTTCTATATCACTATATGAGACAAATCTTTACGGTTGATATAAGGTCTAGTCCAGTATTGTCATACCATTTAATGTTAGTACTTTATCAATTATGTTTTTAAATGTTTTTTTAATAGCAATCTAACAGTGCTGACACAGGTTTTTCACTGTTTTATAGAAATAAGAACTTATGCTCTATCTTTGTATTTCATTAATACATGTTTTCAACCCTTCTGATTACTGTCTAACTAAAGCTATTTAATTTTTACTTGGCTTTCACAATATGGTTATAATGTGCTAACATTAACATTTCTTGTAACACGTTTCATGTAACACCTAACCCATCATAACTTATGCAATGTTGGGGAAATATATGAACTCGAGACATCACGGGACAAAATAATCTAGGTGTCCCCAGTTATACGAACAGTCAAACAGTACACCACACACAGTGCCGATTAACACTTACAGAGGCCCTAAGCACTTAGAAGATTTTAGTGCCACAATACGATTCAAAATGTAAACAATAATAAAACATAACCAATCTGTCAAGCACCTGCTAAGAGGTTTATACCTGTCATTATATATTGAGATAAAGATAAAAAAGATAAAAAAAGAATAAAAATCGAATAAAATAATAATTTTCAAATTAAACATTTTGAATTTGTCATCTAACCAAGTAGAAATTCTGTGGTGCCCTAAGCAGGTTCCTCATTTGCTTACTGGTTAATCCAGCCCTGATCACACATCCCTACTACATTTATATCTTAATACTTACTTGTTTTGATGATCCATGGAATGTAATGAGATTGACAGAACTAGGAATAAAACAGACAAATACTGGTAGAGCAGAAATAAACCAACCAACTGGTTCCATCCAGGCTTTACCACCAACTTCTGCTTTACACAATATACAATTATCACAGACTATTGTTAATGCTAATATTGCCTGAAATAACATGAAAACAAATTATTTAATCATAATTTTTGAGTGAGGGTCATGGTGGCTAAGTGGGTAAGACGAAAAACCAAGGTCCCGTGTACACACTGGCGTGCACGTAAAAGATCCCTTGACAGAATTCTATATAAGAGTAGGCTGTAGTGCCGCTGTCCTGGCAAAATTTCCCTCATAGCACACTGTATGGCCATAGCACACTGTATGGCGCATGCACGTCTTCATTAGCCCAGTTCGGAGCAGAACAGTAGAACGTTAAACCCCATTTCATTTCATAATTTTTAAATGTTACAGATTAGAAAAGATTGAACCAGAACCAAGTTCGTCAACATCTTCCTACTCTTCAAGAGATCAATGTTTATAAATGACTGTAGCTTTTTCTTACCTATAAATGTTAGACTGACCTATTTTAAACAATTGGGGTTAGACCATTTATTGGATCTAGATTACCTGGTACCAACATAAATTTCCTTTCAAAATGTATGTTGTTCAAATGGGCTGATATATAGTTTTCATACTGTAACTTGTGTCTTGAAAATTCCAGAAGAGGGTTGGGTGGTCAAGAGGTCTAATTGCATGCTGAAGATGACAAAGAGCAAGATTGCCTAATCTTATGGGGTTTCTCTGGGTGCTCTAATTTCCTCCCACTTCTAATTACTGCTGCATAAATGCTTACAAATCATTGAGCAAATAAAACTTAGTTCTAAAACAAGCACCACACTTTGGCCATGTTTGAAATTAGGGAAGTGGTAGATTAAGTTTAAGAACAAGCCCCCTTAGCAGAATGCTAAATATAATAGGCCATTGATACAATAACTGGAAAAGAAAGGTACCGGTAGTAAAAAACTACTTACAACTAAAGAAAGAGGACACACAGCTTTCCATATCCATTTTATAAAAGGGCTATCAGATGATCCAGTCATATCTGCTACTTTATTATAGAATCTCTGAGCACCATATAACCAGGTAGTAAATACACATTCCATTAAACAAAATATAGGTATAGCTAATTTATGTACAAACTCATTTAGATATGTCATAACATACATTCCTGCCTGAAACACACAGAAATAATCAAATATCATACATCGGTAATCATTACAATTCACAAATTGTTACATTAGTTCCCCAAGTTTCTTCTAAAAGCAATCTACATGATTCTTCTGTAACTAGAAAATGTAATTGTATAAATGTAACTGTACATTTTTCAAGTTATTTCAGAGTTTCAGATGGTTAAAATCAGGTTGATTCTCCAACTAAGTCATCAGGGTATAAAATTTGAATAACCAACAGAAAATTAAAGGAGATGTTTTGTGATTTATGATTGGCATATGATATGCCAAATAATAAGACATGTTGTCCCTGAACCTATGTTTTTCAATATGTATAAAAAAATTGTTTTGCAGAAATTACAACTATCAATTTGTTTTGCAGAATTGATTTTTGTGCATATTTCAGAACTGTGTAATTTTTTCATATTTTCGCAATTGTGTGTTTTTCACCTGTGCCCTGTTACCTATGCACAATTTGAGACACCTGCCCAGCTGATTTGTAATATAACAAAATTATTGGAGATTTATTTTGACAATGTCAATTTCTAACTGCATGGGTACTGGGTAGGCCTTATGATTGTTACCACATGAACCATTGTTAAACAGTCAACATTAAACAATGTAAAACTGTTGCTATAAAAGTTATTGGGACTTAAAGGTTTGAAAATATAAGTAAATAAGAAATCCTACCTGTGTAATTGTGGTTAAACCGCATATATAAAATAATGAAATAAAGAAGATAAGACTGGATAATTTCCATACAGTTGTATGTACACCAAGTTTATATAGAAAGCCTGTATGTATTGTATTTATATATACTATCTGGGTACCAAAACAACTTATATATAACAGGAGGTAGAACATGGCCGACCACACTGGTGAGTGTTGTAAATAATGGCTGATTGCTGGAAATATTTGAAAAGCAAACTCTGTTTCTGAAATAAGATAATCAACAATTTATTTAATATGAACTAACAGCAATAGTTTTTAATTATGAAATATAATGCAGGTCTTGAAACTGTAAATTTAAGGGAAACTGAATCTCTTTTAAAGACTACCCAGTAACAGGAATATCCTTCATCAAAACCTTCTATGTTAACAGTTGGTTCATCATTAAGGAACTACCCAGTAACAGCAAAGTTAAGTCCAACACCACTCTATTGGTATCAATTAGTTAGTTAATCTTTAAGAGACCACTCAGTAACAGGGCCGTTCTTCATAAAAAACTTTCTGCGTTAACAGTTGGTTCATCATTAAGGGACTACCCAGTAACAGCTAAGTTGTAAGTCCAACACCACTCTATTGGTATCAGTTAGTTAGTTAATCTTTAAGAGACCACTCAGTAACAGTTGGTTCATCATTAAGAGACTACCAAGTAACAGGGCCATTTTGCAGAGATGTGGGCAAAGTTAAATCCAACAGTTTCAGACTACTGTATAGATGTCTTTCAAAATTAAAACTGGTAAATCCATGTCTTTACAGAAACGTCTAAGAAAAAGAGAACTAGTCGTATCCCTTAATGAATTTGTAAATTGTTTCAGTCTATTCATGTCACATGCACATTTTCTACCTTGCTTGTGTTATTAAAGGAGTATCTGATCTATATTATCAGTGTAGAGACTAGAGCTTCCAAAAACCAATTCTATTGATTCATTTTGCTCACCTGATATGTTCAATGAATGTAGTGGTATTTGTGTTGTATATGTATAAACTCCAAATATAGAAAACATACAACAACCAGCTAATGTACAGCCTGCTACACTAAATAAACCAGTTATCATAGCATTCCTATCAACACAAAATTATTTGATACAAAAATGTTTTTGAACAGAGAATTCTGATCAGTTAATATAATAGTACTTTAAAAAGAGTATGATTGGGAACATTAGAACACATTTCTACTAAAACACATTAATTTATGCAAAATTTGGAATTCTGTATTCAAAGACTTTTCAAGAGAGTCATAACATATAGTTCTGAAGATTATAAACACCATAACATCAATTTTCAGAAACAATAATTCAAAATACAATGTGAAATAATGAGAACCTCCTAGTTAAAAATTCCATGGATTTATAATACATTACTGTCTTTCAGTACTGGTTCCTGAAGACCAGGAGCTTGAAATTCAGCTCTAAGAACAAGGATGGTGGTATCTTCTCTAGATCTATCCTAGAATATTGTACATTCAATAATACGACAATTGATGTAAACTAACCTGAAACAACCACTATGAAAATGACAATAACCAGATAAATTTATAATACCACCAGTACCTAATCCCATACTACATAATACCATCATGGCACCATCTAACCATACCTACAATAAATTATCAACCATCATCAGACCTAATACATATTGCATGAAAACTACATTATAACACATAGAAAACCCCCTTAACAATTTAAACATATTTTGTATGGATATTTGTTTTTTTCAGTTATACACATATTGCTTTAAATGCTTAGAATTAGAAGGTGGATATGGTGTGATGTGCTGCCACCAGCCTCATATGAATGATTTTTGGTTTCGAAGTACAGATATCATGACCAAATATCACATGAACTTGACTTCTAACCCAATAAATACCAGAGTCATTTTTGCAAGAAAACTAAATTTTTATGTAAATTTTCAAACTGAACACTGGTGACCACTTTATGCCCACAATATACCTATTATTGCCATATTTTGATTCTAGCAGATTTTTCGCAATACACAGTCTCTCACACAGGTTTTATCTATTAAACTTTTCTAAATCTACAATAAACAAGTTTCAGATAGGCTAACCTGAAGTTTACCTAACATAGGCCATCTGGGGGTCAAAAACATCTTGATACCATTCACAGCTCCTGGTAAAGTTATAGTTCCAACAAATATGGCTAATAATAATACATAAGGTAATGTTCCTGTAACAAAGGCAATCTGAAAACAACACAAAAATAACCAGATATGGCTTAAAAGGTAGCCACCATTTTGATTAATGTCTCATGGTCTCCATCAAAAAGGTTTACACCTAATCTTAAACTTTAAATTGTATAATCTTTATTTGGTTAAATTCTTTATATGTTTACATTCCCTTCTAACCCAATAGGCCTACAATACTGAAAATATTTTAAGGCTTAGAAAAAATGTGTGAAATATTGTGCCAATCATAGGCGTACGGGGAAATTTTTGACTGGGGGGGGCGGTGGTGGTTGGTGCCCAAAAAATGTAGTTAGGTTCTTAGTATGTTACATAATAATAATAAATTCGCTGTTAAATTGGACACATTCAAGAACACAATATCTTTTTTTATACAACTTTTACAAAATACAATTGTGTGCCCAAATTTTCCCAGCATTTGGTGCCCAAAATGGGAGGGCAGCCGCCCCCAGCCCCCCCCCCCCAGCTCGTACGCCTATGGTGCCAATACAGCTAAAAGAGACTGAAAAATCACAAGAGGTATTAAGATAAATGGACTGAAAGACATTAAATATGGACTGTGACTCTTTATACAATTTTTAACAAATAAAGTAGGCCTATGCATTGTTTTTACCTTTAAATATCTGATAAAATTGGCACTTTAGAATTCTCCATGAGTTCTCCAAGATTTGTTTAATATCACTGTTGGAAAACACAGGCGTACGCTAGGATCAAAAATGATAACCTACCAATTTCAATACAACCCCAACTACTAAAATTTGCATTGAGTTTTATTAGGTATGGTAGGCTTCATATGCAGAAACTTGCATTTTTTGGAAAACTGAATATTGTTTTTGCGTTTACTTCTTTATGATACGCGTGCCATTTATGAGTAACGCGAATCTTCCAAGGTCATTTGTCAATGTCGCCAGATTCTATCCAACATGTGAATTAGTCTACTATTTTTCTAATGTTCGAATGGGTTTACAAATGTTATAATATAGGGAATTGTTTTCTCAACCACTGTGAAACCAAATTGATAGTAGTACCTTTCCCAAAGAATTGTGTCCCCAATAAACAGCTACACCAACTAGTATCCATGACAACAGAAGACATCCTGCTAAATAAGGTTGTATTTGTCCTGTATCATCCAGTCCTGACGACAAATCTAACATATTTTCACTGAAATAATCAAATTGTTCATCAATCTATGACATTTTTCTTAGCGTACTGCACGTATGCACCTGAAACGCTTCTTATCGTCTGCCCCGAGAACAAGAGTTGTTTCCCTTTATATACCCAGACTAAATTTTAAAGGGAATATTATGTCTTCGATATGTTTACTGAATAATGATAAAATATGATTTTTAATAATGCAACAGTTTAGGCAAATATTAAAGTTAGCGATGGATATATTGTGAAAAAGCCCGGCTTTTGTAAAATGCCCTCAAAGGCTGCCCTGTCCTGCTCAAAAGATTCTAACATAACCTTCATTAGTTCACAGACTTGGCTGGTGGTTATCGGAGGGATGAGAGGAAACCGGAGAACAGGGGGAATCTTCGATAAAAAATCACAAAACCATTTAAATGATTAAGCCTCTTTGATTTCGGTTAAAAATAAAATTGTGTATTTGATTGTAGTTGTGACATATTTGATGGGTAGCAGCATCATGTTCATAGATAAAGCCAGTGTTCAGATATAAGCTAATTTGTGTTCCCTTGTCGACACAGTAACCTAAAAATAAATCTAAAGCTAGTAAACTTAATCTATATAGAAACAAAAAATGAATCGTATCGAGCTTGCACCATCGACCAGAACAACCTAATTAAACCCTTTATAATGACCCAATTATCAAAGAGGGATATAAAACGTGAACTTACTGAAGATATTTTTGTGAAGATTGTATAGATGGCACCAAACCAGCTACTGATACAGAGGCGTTGTTTGTATTATTACCTGAAAATGTACACACCTACAATTTTATCAGTGGCTCAGTTGATAGGATGTTGGCTCCCTAATCTGGTGGTACCGTGTTCAGTAGTGTAGGACGGAGGGCCCAACAAGGGACAACGTATAGTCGTTCGAATGGGACAAAAAACGAGGTCCCGTGTACATATTTGCGTGCGCGTAAAAGAACCCTTGACAATTGGAATTCGAAATAAGAGTAGGTCATAGCGCCGCTGTCCGGGCAAAATTTTCCTCATAGCACACTGCATGGTTATGCCCGTCTTTATTAGCCCAGTAGGAGCTGAACAGTAGGACGTTAAACCCCATTTCATTTCATTTCACAATTATCAGAAAAACTGAAGATGAATAATGCAAGAGCTAAATCTACATATTGCAGGTTGTATTTTCTGGCTTCACTTTTTATATATTATTATTTAGACATTTAACCACAGACAAGCCCACATTCCCCTCCTCTCTAGACTATCGGATGGTATTGAGTGGATTAAACAATGCCCGCCATATCTACATTAAAAAATAATGTGGCGACACTCACGGTGACAGCTGATTGAAGGACTGAAAATGGAGACTTCGTTTATTATCATAGCAACGGTACTTGACAATCGAAAACATGAACTGTCAATCGGCAATCTTCAGACACAATTTAGGCTATTCTTGTCAACACTCAAATATTCATAACTTCGTCCAGAATAAAGTAATTTGCCTGGAACTTTTAATATATTATTATTTTTCATTATTTATTCTTAAACTTTTATAGCTAGAACGACCAGATCTTTATCTACATCGTACAGATGCGTCTTTAAATGTAAAACTGACTAGATGAACAACCGGAAGCGCTTATACAGGATTATATTTTAGGTGATTAGGTTGAAAAGCATCAATTTCAAAATGCATATCCACATTAAACTGTACGTAAATGAACCCTTGCCAGTTGGAATTCAATATAAGAGTATGCGGTGTCGCCACTGTTCAGGTATAATTTTCCCAATAGTACTCTGTATGGCCTATGCCCGTCTTCATTAGCTCAGTCGGTACAGAAAAATAGGACGATAAAGCCTATTTCATTTAACGACTGCTTTAGTTATGAATTACACGAATAAAAAAGAATGGAATGGGGCTTGGATTAACACAATATTTCGGCCATTTTGATTTTGGGACAGAAATGTGGTAGGTTTATTTTTATGGTTACTTGTGCCATGCGTGGTAGGATACTCCTCGATTTCCAACTATTAGGGATTCTTTTACGAGTAGGCCTACGTGTTGTCCCATGCGAACAACTATTCACACCTTCCTTGTCTGCCCAACAGTACGGTCGACTGACATGCCCCTGTATTACTAAGAACTTGGAAAACTACCTTTACAGATAGTAGCAGGACTGACAAGGAGGTGTGCCTAATAATTCGGATGAAACGAAAACCAACAAATCTATTCCTCTACACGTTGATGTACGCGTAATTTATATGAGTTTGTTTCAACGTGTCGACGAGACCTAAAAGTCCAATAATCTCATTGTATTCCCTAGACCGTTCATTTAACAGTTTGTTTTATAGCAGTGAATTGAAGGTGACCCCTATATATGCTGTTTGAAAAGTCAAGATGACTCCAAGGGATTTGCATATGTGTTACGTCTGATCTTTTGCGCCATCGTGTTTAGACACTTCTCTGATTGGACAGCATCGCAGTTAAGATTGACCGATTGGTGTTGTTTTACAAGAGTTACGTCATTGAGAAGATTGGTCAATAAGGGAAATCGATCATGGTCTGGTGAATGACAGATGTTTATTAGAAGCCTCCACTTGACACACCCATTTAATAGGTCATCCAGTAGACGTGGTACAAGGGTTAATCAGCGAACTGGATGTATGAGATGTGTTGTTGACGTTTGGGAAAGTAGGACGAGGGGAAATGTGTAGGGAGTGAAGTGCTGTAAAGGGATAGTTAGATGTATTATGAATGGTTAGAGTGGCTGTGGTGTTACGGTGAAATACTATGCCGCCACCGTAACACCACAGCTTTATGATTTGTTAGACAGGAATGATGTAATGGGTGTCAACAACTGGGTATGCTGGTACCGTCGCAACGTAGCCGTGAAATATATATTGTGGGGGGGGGGGGAGGGCGGAAACGGAAAAATATACAATGTTGACAGTATGTGCCAGGCATGAGGCTGCGCAGACCGAGCGGCAGCTCGATAGGGAGTGTGTGGGAGGGTCACCCTCATAAAAAAATTTTTTTTTAAATTTCAGTTTTCTGTAAGCAGTGAAAACACTATTTTGGCATTGTTTGCGGGGTTAAACCTAAAAATCACATTAATACACCTATTGCACGATATTGTGAAACTAGCTGACGAAGACAGCTCGGGCGGCGATTGTTCGACTCGGGGCTGCTGTGTCAGTATCTAACAAACGCATTTAGTTCGCGTACAACTTTTAAAAACCGAATGTCAGTATGGTATTTCTCACATAATTGGTTATCGCAAAAACAGAGTAAACTGAAAGCGAGTAATCTCGACTATAGTCTATAGCCTACTTACAGTACTACACTGGTCACTAGGCTTCCTATATTATTGTTTGTGGACGGTTTACTACTCAGTGATAAGCCTGCGCCGCAAAAAGAGGTCTCGCCTTTTATTATTAGTATAATGACTTCCTCATGTGCGGCAGGTTAGTTTGCTTCTAAAAACACTGTTTTCCGTTCCAAAAAATACAAAAGTAATTTTCTACCAGATGACCATGGTTCTTTTCACCGAGACTAGATAATTTCTCTCGGTGTAAGGATATAGCTATGGATAAGTTCATACAAGGTCAATAAATCCGCGGTCACTTCGGGTCACACTGTTGAGAAAATAAACCGATGGGTTTGTTTAGTAGCAAATCGAGCGTGAATCAACTGAGTTTGTACTGAAAAATTTTTGAGTGATATGTATGAACTGTCTTCACACATTCGGTTTATAATTAGCGATACACAGCTACAGTGGCAAGTGTTGTACTTCACAGACTGTTTACCTCCGAACTACCTCCGCACGAAATCCCCGATTTGGGTACTTGTTAAAAGAAAAAGAAATAGTACCTGTGCGTATGCCAGCAAAAAAAACCCCTAAGAGTTCGCGCATAAAAATGCCCGAACGTACCAGGCGCCAGGTCATCAAGTGACAGATTAAAATGTTTGCACCATAGAGTTCTTGCAAAATGACGAATGTCGGCATTCGCCACTTTATCGGGTTTTTTATTTTCAGTTTGTCTGTTACGTGGCGAATATGGTGTTGGCATGCTGTCTTCTAAATAGCATAACGTGGCATGTCTTTCTTCCGAATTTGCAACAACCTAAAAAGAATAGTTCATTGATTAAAGGAGAATGAAATGACGGTTTTCTTAATGCACTGGGAGCGTTTTTAAGTTGTCTTCAGAATAATTCACTCAAAATTATTAGTAAATTGCGTTTTTAATAAACACAGTTTGATGAATGTAATTACTTACCTATTTGTGTTTTAAGTTTATTTTGTTTATTGCGAATGTCAATTCATGGTAGTTTCGGGTAAATTTAGAAATCTATTAAAAAGAACTATTTGTATCCACTTATAATATTCAAAGAAAACGGTTAACCTTTCAAAAGTGTTTGAATTTAAAGCAGACGCTGGACTAGCCTCCAATAACCAATAATCAAAAATTCAGTTTGTCAGAAAACGAATGGGATGGTAGGTGGTTAAACTATTTTTTAAGAACACAAATCAAAAATATATAACCGTTTTAAACCTCGAAATATTGGTCAACATTTAAGTTGATTTATTAAAACAATCCTTTAATGTATTTTCGATATGAACTCAACTTTTATTTTAGCAACAGTTGCGTTTATTGGGTTAGTTAATTACTTGTTTCTACTTTTTTTTAATTAACAGTGAACTAGATTGGAGGAATAACCAAGCTGTCGTTTGCATTGATATTTTCGTCTGTCCTCAATCGACAACTCGGTGATTGAGAAGAGCTAAATCTGAAATTGTCTGATTGGCAGTTCAGGTTTAGAAATGAATCGAATGAAATAGGGTTTAACCTCCTACTTTTCTGTATCAACCGGGCTAATGAATACGGGCATTTGCCATGCAGTCTGTAAGGACAGTGGCGGCTCCTCCTACACTGTTAAGGGTTCTTTAAATAAATTGTTTCATTGCTTGATAAACCGTTAAATCGAAACCACGCCAGTTGACTCAATGACAGACTTTATAGTACAGCGCGCACCTGCTAACCATTCAGCCATCCCCATCCCCTGTCCATGATAAAACAACCTTTTTTTGATCTTACAAACAACCTTTTTTTGATCTTACAAACAACCATTTTTTGATCTTACAAACAACCTTTTTTGATCTTACAAACAACCTTTTTTTGATCTTACAAACAACTTTTTTTTTTGATCTTTCAAAGTGACGAATTGCGGTGAATGTGAAACTGTGCCATTTTCTTTTTTTCTAACAAAATGATGAATGTGACTATCATGAACTTTGACTCTTGTCAAAGTCAAGCTTACAACATTGGTATATTTCTGCCTTAGCATAAATTTTTTAAGTGAAAATGTTTTATTCAAGTTGATCTTTTACACCAACATATAACTGAAAATTTAGGAATCATTAACGGCTGTATAAGTATTTTCCTTGTATCTTTTTCAAACAAAGAATATTAATCTCTTTAAATGCTGCTAATTTCAAGAAAACAGCATTTATGGGAATGGTCATAAATATTTTTTTCAAGTTGATCTTTTACACCAAACTGAAAATTTAGGAATCATTAATGGCTACATAAATATTTTCCTTGTATAGTTTTCAAACAAAGAATATTAATCTCTGGTAAACAGGAATTATGGGAATGATCATAAATATAAACAGCATCTTTGGTTTGTCTTCAGATCTCTTTTATACTGATATAAATTAAGCCAAGATCACCTAGAACTATTTTCAATGCTGTACGCAGAATTGGTAAGACATTTATAAAATATATATGAGCAAATGTCAAATCCTCAAACATTTATTTGAATAAACAAATTCTACCTCAGATTTAAATGTAGCCGCCCTGCTGTGTTTGCTAAATATAAATACAAAATACAAGTCGTTGATATTATTGTGATTATTATATTCTTAATTAAAACATGTAACATACATGTATTGTAGCCAACAGTGGAAATCGATCTAGTGGCATTGTAGTAGGAATAGACGACACAGCAATCATTCAAGCTTCGACTTCTACATAATATGTCCCATCCATGGTTTCCAGGAATGATGGTGATGATGATATGCCTTTAGATGTTGAAAATGTTGATAATTATAATCTAAATGCGAAACAGAGTTTACTTATAGATAATGTACTTGTATATATTCCTTGATATGTTGTTAGGAAGGCACTGCCACAATTAAAGTGTGACATTTGCAGATCAGTTATTGTAAACCCAGCGACTAAATTCAACAATACCCATAATCCTCTTACCACCAAAGATATAATGGCGGATTACTTTAACCATCAGACGGATTTGTTAAGATTATTACTGTAGCAGATAAATTGTTAAGATGTATGTCACCAATAAATACACCATCTCATAGTTGTAGTATGTTAAACTTGTAGGCTGCTGTGTTAGAAGTTGGGGGTGGATGTTCTAGGGTTAAATTCACACATAGATAATACACATATATAACCATTACTATGATTTTGTAAGACTTGTAGTGCGAATATTTTTTAAATTACGGCAACATCACATTGTCAGACTACACAATAGGCCTATAAAATTAAAAGCCAAAAGTGTTCGCCAGAAACTAACTAAGAATATTATGTTCATGAGACAATAAGATTGACATAGTACAACAGAAATCTGTATTTTTTTAGATTTCGAATATTCTAATTTATTGTTTGTGTACTATTCGATTCAACTAAAATGATCATTTTATGGGCTTGTCTTGGTGCTTTTCAAATTTCTAGAAACTATTAAACATTATAAAAAATATATTTACTTATCTCTTTGTATATATTTCAATTGATTTTACTGAATAAGTATTATTAAATATAACATAGAAGACAATGGGATTGATTTCTATTGGTTTAAATTGACAATATTGAAAAACTATTTGAATATTTGTAAGCACCACTTTTTGACTCTTTATATGCTCATATTTTCGTTTGGACGTATGTTGTCGTTGCCCATGCCATATGTGTGTTCATCCATTCACATTTGTTTGCGGGCCCTCTACAGGTCACTATTTTTTTATACCATTTTGATGAAACTTAAAATTTATGTTTATATCCCAAAGATCTTGATTCCTTTCGATATTGATGCATGTCAGACCGTAACATGCTGGGTTATGGACAATGATTGTAAGAAAAATGGCTTTTTGAAAGTTGTTCTCTTTCCATTTCCTGCTAAAGTCTGAGCGTATCTTGCATGGCAACTGCTTGTTTAATTCAGTTATGATCAGTGGCGGACTGGGTCTATAAATATTGATTGTCAGGAGACAACGGGGGCTCATTCACCAATACAATTCTATCATTTAATTTTTAAAATGAATAAATTAAATTTTCAAAAAATATCTAAGTGGAAACAAAAAGATGTAATTAGAATTTTCATGCTAATAATTTTTTTCTAATATTTAGATTTTTTTGATAATTTATATTTTAAATATATTGTCGAAGAGGGCCCACTTGACATTGGGCAAGCTAAAAACCTGGGCCCTGTTTCACAAAAACTTAAATCTCCTTAAAATCGTCTTAAACTAAAATTCTATCCTAACTTAAGATAGATGCGTTTCACAAAACGATTTTAAGCATTTTAGATAAAATCCACTAAAATAATATTGTAAGTTAAAATTGTATCTTAACTTAAAATAGTGGCGTTTCACAAAACTATTTTAGGGACAATTTTAACTTAGGACAGCTGTCACCCTCTCCTAACTTAAAATCACGACATTAACAAACATTGATTAGAGCTACGTTGTCAGATCTATTGCGACACATAGATATATTTGGAATAATGATAATATTGACAATGGCCCAGGTTATATAATTTAAACATACATAATTTTCATTTAATTTCTTTTCAATGTATGGGAAATATATCTGCGGCCCATCCGTTTATTTTGTTGTAAGGGAATAAAATCAATTAGATGACGTCCCAAATTAAGACCCCGAGAACAAAAACGCCCTCAAAACCCCAGAGAGAGACAGAGAGAGAGAGAGAGAGAGAGAGAGGGGGGGGGTTAACGACGTCCACTAAACACAAACTAGGTCATTTCGGGACTAAGACTTGGTTCAATTTTATTTCAATAATTCGCTTGCGCGTAGGGGACTTTAGTAGTGGGAGGAAACCGGAGGACCCGGAGAAAACCCACGAGGTTTGACGGGCGACCCTACTCCGTGTCACGTCAACTGGGGAATCGAAAACCTCTTGTGTTGGATCTCAACACAGGGAATTGTGTTAAAAATATTCTACACAAGATTGTGTTTTACATTGCAATAACACAAATTTGTGTTCTTTAAAATGTCTTAACATAAACTCTATGTATTGTGATTTAATAATAAATAATATTTATTTTAAATCTGTAATTTATTTCTTAAATGAATAAGTGAAGCTATATAATGGTCCGCGAAGCGACCCGTTGGGTTGATCCACGTAACAAATATAAATATTGGTCCGAGTGGTCTTCCAATATAAATTGATTGGTCCGAGTGGTCTTTAGGGTTGGTCCGAGTAGTCTTTTAGGTTGCTCCGAGTGGTCTTTTAGGTTGGTCCGAGTAGTATATGTTTTGGTCCGACTGGTCTTTTTATTTTTGTCCGTTTGGTCTTGGTCCGAGTGGTCCGGTTACCCTCTGTGCCCATTACTGTTATGTCAAGTAAAAACCAAATCGAAACCCAATTTGTCTATAAGTGTATTTATAATAATCACTTTATATTTTTCAGAGACTTGAACATCCTTGGAGAAGTACATCTATTTAGTAAATATTAATACCAAAGAAAGAAAACAACTCTAAATTCTGAATATAAAGCCATCAAATTCTTCTATAGATCTTATTGTGGAAACCCAAAAGTTTTTTGTCACCATTGCCTTTTTAATGGCTTTTCTTTGTTTTTAATATCAAATACCAAATCATCTCTATAAATCATTTCATTATATAGACTGCAGTGTAATCCTAAACACTAAGAATTTGGCCTGAAAACTTGAAATATTATAGAGGGGTCATCAATAATTAATAGTAACAGTCGATAATTATAAAAATGTATTATTGTAGGATGAAATCAACATTTATTTTTAAACATTAGTGAACATTTCGAATGTTAATGCCTCTTTTATATGAGATGGTTTTATATTCATCAATTTTTGTTTTACAATATTTTAAATTTCTCCATTTTATTTGATTTTTATGCTATATTTATATTATCTATCCATAATTATTTGTCCTGTATCTTATCTATTAGTTCCCTTTATGTACTGTACCAAATTTTGAATTCCTAATCTGTTAAAGGGAATATATCTTCTTTAAAGTATTTCAATTTAGTGCATAATTGATGTTGTAAGTTCTTGGTTTGGTTGTTATTAAATTTAGATATATAGATATTTAAAATGTATGTTTTGGGAGCATGGGGTAGGGATATTATGTACATATCTATTATATTCTCAGTTCTTTTTAAGGTTAATTGTAAAAAAAACCCAAATAGCTTTTTTTATTATTTTGTGATTGGGTGTGGGGAATAGTGTTATTATATATTAAACACAATTTTATTAGTATTGGAATCAGCTTTATTAATATTCCAAATGTCTCAGTGCTTTTTTTTTTCAATTTAAATAGCTACTTTTTATTTAATAATTGGGAATGGGGGGGGGGGTATTTTTTCATTGTATAACACAATTTTATTAGCATTGGAATTAACTTTGTTTATTAACTTTCGAAATGTCTGTTTAGTTTTAATTTGGAATTAATTTAATGTTTCATATCATTTATTGAATAAATAATAATTTAACAAACAAAATTATTGTTATGTCATTTATCAAACATTACAGTTTAAACATGGGAAAGTTTGCAATACTGGATATAAATTGGATATTGTTGGTGGTTATACACAAGTTTGTATAAAACAACACAAGTTTCAGAAATTTCAACACAAATTTCAGAAATTTCAACACAAATTTCAGAAATTTCAGAAATTTCAACACAAATTTCAGAAATTTTAACACAAGTAATGTGTAGATTTTCACACAAGTTTCAACACAGGTTTGTGTTGTTTGATAAATTAACACATGTTTTGTGATGTTTCAACATTCAACACAAGTTTGTGTTGTTTCAACACAAGTTTGTGTTGTTTCAACACAAGTTTGTGTTGTTTCAACACAAGTTTGTGTTGGTAAAAAGAGACACCTAACTTGTGTTTCAACACAAGTTTTTGTTTTTCAGTGTACAAGACACGCCATATGCAAAGTATTTATTTTGGGGTTATGATGATTTATATAGTAGCCAAGGGTATTTTATACTGGGGAAAAATCAATTTAATTTAGTAAGATAGATAGGTATTATCCAATAAGGAGTGTGGCACTTTGGCATTTTCAAAGTATTATTGAAAGGGTCCATGAGACTGACAATTCAATCTAGGCATCGGAACATTGGCTATTTCGTGTATTAGTTTAAAAGTTGTTAAATACTTATAAAATTCGACAATACTTTAGTCTAGATTAATCGTTTGAGTCAGAAATATCACATGTTTGTGACAATTCTCAATAGTTTCTGTTATCCAAGTTCAAGGCCAACCAACTGATACATTTCAGCGTATGAAATTCTCCTCATTGGTATTGTAACGATTAGTTCAACCTGGCAACAGTTTTCAGTTCCGAAGCGTTTATGCTTACGCCCCAAGTGCCCTCGCCGGAATTGTGCACTGCGCGGGCGCAAGAAATTTAAACAAATATCTATTAAAATTGCATTTTAAGTTACAATCGATCTTCGTGAAACGTATAAAATTTAAAATTTTGATTTTAGTTACAATCTATTTAATCATTTTAGTTTAAGGTTTTGTAATACAGGGCCCTGGCCAGTCCGCTACTGGTTATAGTTACATATTTCAGAAGTCTCCGACAAGATTTCACATTTATTAAAATATAGTTTGTCACATGGATATAGTTGCAAGTTTACGTTTTTCTAGAATATTTCTGTATTATAAATATTATATTTGTATTTACCTTTACTGTAGGCCTACAGCACATTAATATTTTAATATTTGTGTGGTTGCCGATGATCATCGAGATTCTATAATTTCAAAAATAAAATACCACAATCATAGCCCATTATTCATTCAATGTCTTTGTATTTTGTAAATATATGTTGATTCCATGAACATGCCATTTTATTATGATGAAAATAAGTTCTTTTTGACATGGCATGTATTATGTATGTTTCACCATGGAAGTGGCTAAGGTTTCGATAGTCATTCCAGTTAATTGAAGAATGAAGATATATATTAATTTTACAAACTGGTTGAACAAAACCTGTGAATTTTATGGCAATGGGCTGGTTTTACGACCCTTCTTTCTTTAAAGCGTAACGTGAAACGAAGCTGGATTCATTCAGTTAACCGCACGCGACGTCAACAGAACCAATGTACAAAGATGGCGGCCACATTTACATGTTCTAGTCTATGATATATTTTTATGGCTACACAAGAAATTATTTAAATCCCTCCCATTTGTTGTTTTTTTTTATGTTGTTTTTTTTTTATTTTGCCGAACGCTGCTTCTTGTTTAAAATAGTAACTGTGAATGCAGTATTTGATCAAAATGTCTCATAATAATAAGGACAGTCTTGTTACTATTCCAATGTTTCTGATCAAATCGATCAACACCCAGACAACTCAAGATTGTGTTCTAATGCAAGGTCCATCGAAAATAAAATAATCGCTTTGAATGATTATATACGACAACAACATTAATATTAATGCAGTAATAGGGAGAAGTAAACAAAGACGTTTAAAAGTTATCACCATCAACAGACCATATGAACCTCTAAACACTAATCCACTGAATATTGACATTAGCAATTTCGCCCAGCTCACCGCAAACTCTATAAAAAGTCAAATACAGATCAAAAACTTTAGAACAAAACATAAAATAAACAACAATCTTATACAAATTAGGAAGGTGGTCGAAAGTAAAGCGTCAGTTTTAATAACTTTGTTTGGATTAATTAATGCCAGATCCGTAAGGAATAAAATAACAATTATGTCTGATTATATTGTTGAAAATTCAGTTGATATGTGTGGAATAACTGAAACGTATCTGAATAATGACTGTTCGGATTCATCGACAATCGCAGCTTTAGTACCCGATGGATATTCTATACAACATTGCGCTAGAGGTTCACGTGGAGGGGGTGTAGCACTTATTAAGTCATCTGTTAAGTGTAAGAAATTCGTCATGAACGTTTTGATTCTTTTGAAATTTTGGATTGTTCTCTAAATGTCTATATACAGATTTATAAATCTTCAAAAAACAATGTGAATAAATTAAGACGCTAAAATTAAATTAAAATGGTGAAAAAAGACCTGTATAAAGTTGTGAATTACCTTTTGGATCATAATCTTCTCCCAGACAATGATAATGACGCTGAACTAGCGAATTTATTCTAAGATTTCTTTCAAATAAAAATACGAACTAAACTTGATGTTTTAAATAAAACTATTAGCTTCAACGCTCATGATTTTGATAAGTTAGAAAATTCTGTTTATTTAGGAAATTTTAACTTGATTAGTGAATATTTTGTTTTATAGCTAAATCGACTGCTCCTAAATCTTGTTCATTAGCTCCTGTTCCGACCCTGTTATTCCAGTTTTTACCAGTATTATTAATTTTGTATATCATATTCTACTATTTCCAACGTTTTCAAACAAGCTTATGTTGGCCTAAAGAGTCTACATTTGATCCTAATGGTTTTAAAAAAACTACAGATCTGTCTCTAACATTGGAGAAATGTATTGCTTCTCAGATAAAGGCCCATCTAAATGACAATTGTTTGTATGAACCATTTCAAAGTGCTTATAAACAGTTTCACAGTATCGAAACAGCTTTAACCCGGGTTTCAAATGATATTTTAATGAGAATTGATAATAGAAAAGTGACATTTTTAATTGTATTACATTTATCTGCTGCTTTCGGTACGGTGGACCATTTTATGCTTTTACGTAGACTTCAGTTTAAATTCAGTATAGGTGGCTTTGCATTGAATCTTTTAGAAAGCTATCTTGTGGGTAGAAAACAGTGTATTTTAGATAATTGTAAATCGTCGTCTGAATCTGTTTTGTCATATGGGGTTCCTCAAGGTTCTGTTCTTGGTCCGATTTTATTTATTATTAGTATATATTGTTTAATGGTCCCGAGCTTAAGACATTGCGTAATGTATTGTAAAAACACTCGAGCCTACGTCCCTCTTGATGTTACAATAATTACATAATGTCTCACTCTCGACCATTAAACAATATAATAATAATAATAATAATAATTGTAGAAAATGTAGTACTAGGAGCCCCCCCCCCCTCTTCCCAAAAGCGGAAAAGTAAATAAAGAATAGCGATATTGCGTGTTTATTCAGAATTTACAAATAATGATTATTTCAAATGTCAATCCAAGAAGATATGTTCCTCATAGTCCCCCGCAAAAATGAAAGAAATTGACAGTAGAAAAGCAGGGACACAACCCATCTATATCCACGTCTGATCTAAATATAGTCTGTTGCTGTGCTTCTATTCCACCGCAAGAACAGAACAAATGTGACTCGGATATCAGTTCCTAAAATTCATTGTCTGAATACCAAAAATTTCGTACTCTTTTTTACTTGTCTATCTTATTTCACGGACACCCCTTTTTCCCCAATGACCGCAGGTAGGAAACACTGTTCTAAAACATGTGCTTTTCTAATCTACTTCGTGTAATTCGGCCCCTTTCATCAATAAAAAAGCCTTACACCATTGACTAAATGTTTGATTTGTAATCAAGGTGTAACAATCACTGACTCAGATAAACACTAGTCAAAAATTAGCTAATTTGAGAATGTCAAACTTAGTCACATACTTATAGCCTCAAACTAACCAGTTAGACCTAATGACAGATTATTATAGACACTGTTTCCAAATATGGGCCTAAAGTTGGTTTTTTTTACATAATAGTAAGTCAATATCTAAAGAGATATTTTAAATAAGGCCACTCTTTGTTTAGAGATTTGCTAGCAAGAGGCCTAATCGCTAAATCTTAATAGGAAATAATCTCCCCTACTCTCTCTTCAGACGCCAAATTTTACCGAGGAATGCAGATTAACTCCTATGTTATATAAACAGTTGACGTTTTTAAGCACATTGGATATTAAATTAATCATTGTAAATTAACTTTGGTTATTATACTGAAACGCTAATTTCATAATATCAACCGTTTTTTTCTTTTAAAAATTCATCTAAAGCGTTACATCTTTATATGTCTTTATAATTTTCTCATTTTCGTATAAACCAGTCCACCCGTCACGAAGTTCTGTACATTAAGCTAGTACGTGTACCTAGTTTCGACTTATGAAATACCATGAACGATCTGAATGTTGTGCCTTTAATTGTTTGTTTTTGGGGTTTTTTTTTAAAAGAAACACACTATTAATTAATGTTCCTGAGGTTAGCAAACTGGAATTTTAACGTAAAAAAGGGTAATAATATAGTTCCGGTCCAAAACAAGATATAAATTGATTACTAGGGGCACGGTAGAATAGGGCTAGTTCATCAAGGGGCTTGACTTCTTTACTTAGGTTATGATACATGAGTCACTAAACTGGTTAACTATATTATTATATGTACCGATATATATTATTATCTAATAATTATAAATATTTCAGATATCTAAAATACATAAAGTTAATTATATATACATGTATATCTGCAATAATCTATAGCAGAATCTAACACTTGAACAATGGGGCTGTGGTTATAATAACTACGGATTTAAATGACTGTCTGCGATATCATGTATCGAGCCGAGTTTATCAACCTAACATTAGATTTTAACATTTTGTATTTTAAAAAATGAGCACGATGCGAGATAAAATGTCACGTGTCAGAACTGGAATGGGACCTGTTACAAATTTAATAAAACCTAAATTTTAAAAATGGACGAGTGTAAATTGCTCGAGAATATTTGCGTTTGGTCAACCATTCATTAAATTATATTACATTTCACTATATCATGTAAAAGTGATTGGTCGAACAGGTGAGGGTGGGCCACGCAGTTTCATCTATATTTGTGACTGTCGTTTGTCTGTCTGTCTGTCTGTTCGGTGTTGGCGGCTACACTAGGTCTGCCCCGAGTCTGAAATTTGGGGTATAGGGGTAGCTCGGACCGGGGAGTAACATAGGCCAGGTGGCGTTAGTCTACCACTTCTGGTTTCGGAGTTATGACCCCCGAGCGAAGCCGGTCTGTTCGGGGTTGGCGGCTACACTAGGTCTGCCCCGAGTCTGAAATTTGGGGTATAGGGGTAGCTCGGACCAGGGAGTTACATAGGCCAGGTGGCGTTAGTCTACCACTTCCGGTTTCGGAGTTATGACCCCCGAGCGAAGTCTGTTCGGGGTTGGCGGCTACATCTGCCCCGAGTCTGAAATTTTGGATATAGGGGTAGCTCGGACCGGGGAGTAACATAGGCTAGGTAGCGTTAGTCTACCACTTCCGGTTACGGAGTTATGACCCCCGAACGAAGCCGGTCTGTTCGGGGTTGACGGCTACACTAGGTCTGCCCCGAGTCTGAAATTTGGGGTATAGGGGTAGCTCGGACCGGGGAGTAGCATAGGCCAGGTGGCGTTAGTCTACCACTTCCGGTTTCGGAGTTATGACCCCCGAGCGAAGTCTGTCTGTTCGGGATTGGCGGCTACACTAGGTCTGCCCCGAGTCTGAAATTTGGGGTATAGGGGTAGCTCGGACCGGGGAGTAACATAGGCCAGGTGGCGTTAGTCTACCACTTCCGGTTTCGGAGTTATGACCCCAGAGCGAAGCCGGTCTGTTTGGGGTTGGCGGCTACACTAGGTCTGCCCCGAGTCTGAAATTTGGGGTATAGGGGTAGCTCGGACCGGGGAGTAACATAGGCCAGGTGGCGTTAGTCTACCACTTCTGGTTCCGGAGTTATGACCGTTGAGCGAAGCCGGTCTGTTCGGGGTTGGCGGCTACACTAGGTCTGCCCCGAGTCTGAAATTTGGGGTATAGGGGTAGCTCGGACCGGGGAGTAACATAGGCCAGGTGGCGTTAGTCTACCACTTTCGGTTTCGGAGTTATGACCCCCGAGCGAAGCCGGGTATCCTGCTAGTAAGACATAAAACAATCGCTGTCTCCAGCTTTGCCTCTAATGCCTTTTGATATGCTATGGATCGCCAGATTGAATTGAATGAAATTTCACCCAAAATATAGGTTCTGACATACTTGTTATTTTAAGAGTTGGAACAAGTGGCACTGCGAAAAATTATTTCCCCAATTTCAAACTACTGGGAATACTTTACCAAAAAATATTTCAGAAAATATCTTAGTTTTATTAACATCACTCAAAAGTTTTGTTAAATCCGATTTCATATTGATAGTAAATTGAAGTCACACATGTCTTTCCATGTATCAGTTCCTTGTAAACGCTTAGAGTCGTGAAAGCAACCCTTAAAAATCTGACCGTGTTCTAGACACACGTGTGTGTTATTATATGTGAAATATAAATTATTGACTAAACCAAATAATATGACATCAAATGTTTGCAAGACAAAACTATGAAACTTTCGGAATTGCATTCTTGAAATTTCTCACAAATAAAACTATTGTAATACTGAATATTATAATACATTTTAATGGCATTCTTAAGTAAGACCTTAAAGATACATTATGTAAGATCTAAATCTGCCAATTGCAGGTCTTTATTTTTGCCTTAAATGCTATATAAATTGTTTATTAGACATTTATTCACATGACAAGCCCATAATCAACTTTCTGGAACATAAATGAATTGAATGACGATAGCCATTTAATAATTCAATTTAAAATTAGATAATCGAGACTTTGTTTATTATCGTAACAATGATGCTTGACAACCGAAGTGTCAAACTTCAAAGACTGGCAACTTCTTAAAGAATAAGGTAATTTGGCTTAAATTTTTAATAATTCACTTTTATTATCTAGTTTGAAACTTTCATAGAATGGACGGCTAACTCTTTATCTAAATCTTACGTAATGCTTTTTTAATGAAATGATATAAAAGCCTTTTGAATAAAAATAAAAGTGTCATTATTTAACGTTTTAACGTTATCTAGTTTTAAACTTTCATAGAATGGACGGCTAACTCTTTATCTAAATCTTACGTAATGCTTTTTTAATGAAATGATATAAAAGCCTTTTGAATAAAAATAAAAGTGTCATTATTTAACGTTTTGCAACTGCGGGGAAAGATAGGGCGGTCCGAGGGTGGGCTGTATCTCACCCCTCTAAATGACCATTCTGAGCTATTTTGAGAGAGAATACATTATTATACACCGTACCTGACCTACCAATCATGCCCCCGCACTTTGAATATTTTACTTTGGCCTTTGGTCTGTGCTATGCTATGAAATTTAAATTTAATTTTGAATCTATGACAGTCTAAGAATTAATCATTTTTTCAATAAATCGAATTTCATATCATGCTGGGACGATATTAATGAAATTGTGTGTGTCTTTTATTGAGTCAAGCGGGGTGTTTTCGATTTGGGTCGCCTGTCCAACCTCATGGGTTTTCTCTCCTCCCACCCCCAACTGCTAAAGACCACTAAGCGCGAGCGAATTATTGAAATAAAAAACCCAACAATATAATTAGCTCCGAACTGACCTAGATTCTGATGAGTGGACATTACTCCCACTGCTGGAAAGTTTGTACATGGAACAGGTGGCAGACTATCTGTTCATCTCCCACGTTGTATGGGGAGAAATTCCCGTCCATTGTAACGTAAATTTATTCATAGACGAACTTACTTTAAACAATGTGTTATTTCGTATTATGCGGTGCCAGTACCATAAAGTATACAGTAAAAATGATCTATATTCAGTGCAAACCTTGAACTAAAATGGAACGAAACAAAAGGCTTACCTATATTTACTGAACTGGAACTATTTAGACAAAAGACAAATATTATCAGTGAATCTATATAGCCTACAAAGCTTCTTGACTTGAATTTTAATACAAAATATTACACACTAAAAAACAACATATTATCCAATTTTAAAGCTTGTAAAATTCTTGTACATTAAACACAAAACCCCCAACATATTATACAATTTTAAAGCTTGTAAAATACTATAGTAAATTGAATCTAATCAAATAAACTAAAGGATGGTGCGGAGCAGATTTATCTTTTCTATATCGAATAGTAACTAAAAATAGTGGAATAAAAATTAAGCAGTAATATATTGTTGACGTAATAATGACGCCATGGCGACATTTGTCGCGATAGATCCATCTTTTGGAATGGCCACCATGTCAAGATCTATACCTGTCATAACAACAAAACACATACTTATGAAAAACAGCTACTAGTGTATTTAAGGCGACGTTTCGTAGAGTATTCTCTCAACGTTATCAAGCTAATACAGTAAAACCATGTCAAGATCTATACCTGTCATGTTTTTAACACAAATACCACAATACGACCATTTGTTGATATTATGTGACCTACTACATCATAAGTGTCAACCAGTGCTACTCTGATAACAGCAAATCCCAACAATTCGAGGCATAGGAAAGAGCTCGTATCTGAGGGCCATGAACAACATTCTTTTCAAAAAAACTCAATTTTAACGACTTATCACTTTTATCCCATAATATATGCAACGTTCATGAAGTTTACAATTTTTACTAGACTGCACCTAGGTCTATGGATAATACTACATAATGACGATATACCAATGTGTTTTCGTCAGGAATTTCCAGTAGGTGTGGGTAGGTTCTAGGTTGTTACTCTATTCAAAACCTCCCGACAAATTAGCGATTGGAACTAAGTCTTGGATTAGGATTACATTCAACAAAATGAAAGTAACTACCCCTTAACAAATACCGTAAAAACGGGAAAGTGGCTGATGGGATTCAATATGGCCAGGTTAGAATGAAAAGTAGCTAAATACGTCGGTCGGATAGGTCGGGCCTAAATCAAAGAGGTTATATAACTGAGCTTTTGGGAAGGTATTGTTATGATCTTCATGTACACTCGTTGTACTCAGATAGCCAAATGAAAGCAGAAGCTATTGCGTCGATTATCTTTAACCAAAATAATAATATGGACGCAATCCGCCTTTAGGCTATATACATACAGGCAAATAGGTCCATTCTTTACAAAATAAGCTATGGTTGAGTTAAACACTAATGTTTTTATTTTGCTGTAAATTAGCAATTAATCGAGAAATACTTACCTGTGAATACTAATAGCTGTGGCCTGTGGTCTTCTAGTGGTATAGGACTTCAAACGTTGCTCTGGTCAGCGGCGCCAATTAATATGTTACAGTATTGGGTCTTTATATCAGGTTCGGGTGACACGACTAGTTTAACATCTTATAATAGTTCTTACATATCAGTTACAAACATCGTAATGTTAAAGACACCCAGAATTAACTTGTATTAAGTAAGCCATGTCCTAGCTTGGCACAAATGTGCCAACTCTCAGACGCTCTCTCTCGTTCCGTCTCGTGACTTTCCATTTAACAAGTGTCTGTGGTTTGATCTGAACCAGTATATTAATACCTCCAGGAAAACCCCTAATACAATAACAGAAAATAAATACGACATAGACCATGGTTTCGGTTCTACACTTGTAACAAGTAGTCTAGTGGGTTTTCTCTGAGTCACCCAGTTTCCTGTCAATACTATATGGAGTCAGACCACCATTAAATTGTAGTTCGTCTATTTATAGCAATTCTCTCTGTGTCTCTTTTCTCCCCTTTTGCATGCCCATTTTTTGTTGATTATTTGGTATAGAATTGACGACGAGGGTTTGAATTAACATTTTCTGCCAGGTTTTAGTAAATATTCATGATTTTGAGGCGGAAGGATAACGGGGTTATCATGTTGGCTACGGTGATATGTACGGCTATTACTGCCTGAACCATCGTAAATTTTAAACGGATTTCTTCGATTATGAACAAACTACTTAACTTTGGTTATTATAAACTTACCTGTGTGTTTGAAATTAACTCCCGTTAAATAAAATCCATTGCACAACTAAATATCCCAACGAAAAAAAAGTTCTCTCTTGACAAATTTGACTATTTACTTGTAATTTCGACTGAGAGGAAGACATGCTTTCGTCACGTGTTGGGCTAAACCAATGCAGCTGTTGCGGGGGTGGTTTAATTGTGACAGATAGTTTGACAATCACTTGTTGCAATGAAAACAAAGCGCGATCGTTACGATCGTTTGAGTTTGGGCGACGAAAAATATAACTGAAGGCAATTACATAGGAGATTTATATTGACACCATTGATCGCCAGTCTATCAAATTTTATTCAAAATGAAAATATCACCGATTGCACGATACTCGTAAAAATAAAGTTCTATATAAACTAAAAATATTCTATCTTCTTTATGTTATGAATAATTTAACAAGGATCATGAAGCTCACTCCCGAAGTCTCCGAGTGTATTGTTAATTTGATAGCATTCTTTCGATCAAATAATAACCGTTTCAATAACATTTATAAGCGTGTTGCTTATATATATATATATATATATATCATATTAAAGATTATCATAGGTAATATTTAAGGCCGGTAAAACGAATGTAATTGTTTTTGTGCCGCATGTGTGTTCAAAAGAAAATTATCCCATCCTAGTCTCTAATCAAATAACTAAAACAAAATATTCCAAAAGGTAAAGTTATAAAATTGGCAGAAACTTTACTAGGATGTAATAAATAGTAACAAAATGAAGGAATACGGACAGTTATGTGTGGGATTACATGTCATTTCGGTCCCGCGTCATTTCGGACTCAAAAAAATATGGCCTCGACGTGTCGGACTCGGACATGTGATGTTTCGGACTAGGGAATAAGTTGAAACAAAAGGTTGAACACAACTGTCGCCGTTTCACGTAAAAGTACTTTATTTTTAAAAAAAAGAATAATATGCTGTAAAATTTATTTCAAAATGACCTACACAAAAAACAAAAGTAACTATTTACTCGACATGCACTGCTTTTACAAGCCCCTAGAATGTTTTAACGATAATCCGGAACCTACACGTTGACACGCATTCTTCGACAAGCTTGCCATAGATAGCAGTACACTGCCAATCGATAAATTAGTGCGTACAAAGAAAACTCTTTTTGGAAAATATTAGAAATGGCAACGATCAAAGTGGGTAATTAAAGCTGATTAACCGATAATCCCTATGTTATTGTATTATGCGCAATGCCGAGCCGAGATTTGTAGCTTTTTCTTAAACTAAACTTGAATTGTCGTAAAAGTGCCGAAAACCGTTTCGATTTGCTATGCTGTCACCCCTATGAAATGATATCTTCCGAAGAGTGACGTAATCAGCTTCCATATTGGTATTTTTCTATGTCAAAAATTTGTGGGATTTCAATTTTTCAAGAGAGAACTTTTCTATTCGTTGGGATAATTAGTTGTGCAATGGATTTTATTTAACGGGAGTTGATTTTAAACACACAGGTAAGTTTAAAATAACTAAAGTTAAGTAGTTTGTTCATAATCGAAGAAATCCGTTTAAAATTTACGATGTTTCAGACAGTAGTTACATGTTTTTAGTATGCTTCTTCAAGTTTGTGTATCTCAAAATTTTGGTGGCCAAACGCATACCAAATTTTAGTGTAAAGACATGCCCATTTGTTCCTCTGCCTGTAGTGAAAAGGATTCAGCCCAACGAAAATTTGGGAAAAAGTTAGAAGGTGGCACAGAGGCCGGAATTAACATTGAAGTCAATGGGGAAAAAAATGGTGGTCTGCCTCCATATAAATCATAAGAGTTACCCCCCTTGCACCCGACTTGTTCTTTATTATAATGAGGATATTAATAACTAGAGTTCGGGTCTGATTGTCATTGACTGAAGGATGAGGTCAAATAAAAATAATAACCGTGTTTACCGTTATACTAGGATTATCCGAAGGATGAGGCCAAAATCAAAATAATACATGTGTTTACAGTTACTTGGCCCTGAGCAATGCGCTGGTTCCATACTCTAAACTAGACGCCCACGTTCGATCCCGGTGTTGGCTGAGCAAGTTCGTGGGGATTTTCGGCGTGGTTTACCCTTGTCAGTGGTGCATGACTGAGGGTCTGACAAGGAACACCGTCTAGTCGTTCCGAGGGACCCCCCCCCCCCGGATGTCCCGTGTATATTTGGAGATTAATTTCTGTCCGCGCAAAATTTTACTCATGGTGTATGCCAGTCTTCATTTACAGGCTGGACCTGAAAATTTTAATTACCTTTAAATAACCGGAATGTATCTGTATGTTTCAGCAAATAACCATGCAAAATGTTAAATAACCTCCCACAAACCCTAGCCATGTTATTTTAAATACATTAGAGTGTCTGTTATGTATTTCCTAACATTTCTAGCTTAATTTCTGATTGAAGTTCCTGAAAATAATGCCGATTTGGACTGTTGTAAATACCAGAATTTCAGTGTTGAGAATTGGTCGCAGAAAACCACGCTTAGACAGATTTATAACCAAAAACACCTATTTTTAATTTTTCTTTTAGCCCGCTTATTCTGCATCTAGCATTAGGTTCACTTTGGGCAATCAATGGAGTTGGTTTTACGGAATCTGAAGTAGGCTTCGAAAAGACAATCAATTTGTTGACATAAGACGATCATAGCAAATAATATGTACTTAACCTTTAGTACAAAATCTTCTCGGATATTTTCCTACATAAACAAAGCTTTATACTGCTATCAGCGTCAGAAACATTCTATATAATTATATTTCCTAATTTTGTTGGATATAAATGGGTACTAGCATTACCTTTGTCGCAATATTGTCCATATTGTCATGTATAATGTATTGGACATTAAATTTGTAATAAAATCTTCGCCGATTTGAGTTGTTTTTTTATGGCCATTCATATAATACATAATATAGTCCTTAATTCTGTTTAATAATAGTTAATTACAAATTTGTTCTATGAAAAATCCACAAACAGAATGACAAATTACTAGCTTAGATGATCATAGATATTAATTATTGTTAATAAATATAATTTGTAAATTCTGAAGTTGTAATTAAGGTATATACGATATTTATGTTTATCTACGTATGGATATATATTATACTTATATGAAATTTTAGCGTGTATCTTGTGTCATCTTTCAAGACAAATCAGATCACCCCTGCTTTTAACATCATAAACAATTTTCTCGGGATATAAAATCCTGGATGACCTCAAATAATCTAAAATTAAATGATGATAAGACAGAAGCAATCATTTTAGGATCAAAGAAATGATTACAGGGACTATCTGAAATAAGTGTAACCATTGAAGCTCCCAACTTTCAAGTTTCTTGTGCCTTTAAGAATCTTAATATGGTCCTTGATTCATGTCTTACCTTAGAGACTCCGGTTGATCATCTGTGTAGATCGTGTTACGTCTCGTTGTGACGTATTAGCGGTATAAGACACCATCACCACATATGCCACAAAATCATTAGTTCAGTCACCTGGCCTATCACAACCTGATTAAATCACAGATCCTATTTCGTTTCATTATTTGATAGTTCAAAATTTCGTTTTACTTTTCTTTACTATACTAGAATCTTGAAGAGTTGTTATATAACCCGCGTTCTTGATGATGTGAGGGATTAGCCAATGAAACGGTCTGATACGGCGAGTTTTAGGCGTGAGGTGCACTGAAATGTGGGTAAAACACTAGAAAAATCAACGCTGATTGGTTAATCAAATGTCTGACGTTATAGGGTCAAACACCGCTAGTGTGACCCCTGACACGACCTTCCACTACAACCTGTCAGATCTTCATGTAGTGGATTTCATCGAAAGTCCTATCAAAAAATGACTACTGTAACAGTTTACTAGCTGGTAGTACACAAGCCATACTGTAAAAGGTTTAAAACAGTACAACATACAGCTGTCATAATCATATCCGGAACAAACAAGTCATCAAACATTACCACTATCTTAAAATACCTACATTGGCTTCCGATTTACGCGCCTATAGACTTCAAGTTCAAAATCCTATGTTTGACGTCCCAATGTCAACAGGGTACAGCACCCTTGAATCTTACAGAACTACTAACTGTATAGCAGCCAACTCGTATTTTGAGGCCTCAGCATCATAGAATTTTGTGCATTCTATCATCAAAATTAAAACAATCTTATGTAGACTAAATTGAATAGACATGTACATGTATATAGTTTATTACAGTTAAGAACGCATTGAGCATGCTTATGGATGGATTTGGCGCTCAAGAAATGGACATATTATATTAATTAACTATAGAAACTGCATCGAAGAGAAATTAAAAAAGATATTTGGACGATGTTTTTCTCATTTGGAAAACTAATCTTGGTCAAACAGCAGATTTGCACAAACTTTTAAATAACCTAGATATTAATATTAAATTCACTGTTGAAACTAGTTATAAGGTAATTGCTTTTTTACATGTCTCTTTGGAAGCGAGAAAATTGTAAATTTAAGATGTGAACTTCCTGTGCTCTGTGTTAGATGCTACTTCCTATTCTCTATTAGTACCAAAAACGTGTGATTTTCAATTGGCATCACCGGTATTGCCCGACTATACTTCTCTATTTTTTTGCAAAGTAGTGGGGCAATTTGGTTTAAACAGTATTTATTTCGAGAATATTACACAATACAAAAAAGCATAAAGAATAGGATACAAAAACAAGCCAAGTAGGCTTATATTAATTTGCTTCCTTCTGGTTTGAGTGTATGTATAATGTCAAATTATATATACTCTTCAAAAAAGTAGGGGATATTAAAATGCAAATAACTATGCGGGTTGTGATATGATAAACAGTCATGGAAACTTGACACGCTTTGAGAGTATGTTCAAAGATGAAGAACTTATCACCTCAAAAGAACCACTGAGCTGCATGTGCGACACGCAATAGCGCCATACACATGGGAGGGGTGCATTGACTAATTTGACACTTCAAGGAATAATTGTTGATGAAATCTGCCTCTTGCTGGTTTATACTATCCATGTTTGCTTTCCTATCGGTTCTTGCATAAGATTAATTTACTGTTTAGCGTATCTTTGCTTTAGTGTGATACGTTTAATTTGATCGGGAGACGTGTTCGTCGACGTCAACGTCAACCGACAACACTGCAATAATTAGCCGTGGCACTGCAAGAGGAGTGGGTCAGATTGGTGGAGCAATTACTCATTATTAAGACAAAAATCAAAAACATCAATTTTCACTTTTGACAGTGTATCTCTTTGCGAGTGAAATGGGGCCGCCAAATAAGCCGCCCATATGAACTGTTTATGTTCATGTGTAGGCAATTGACCTGTTATTAACATACACTGGTTACCTCTAATAAAAACAGCAGTGCATTTCCGCAGTTTTGTATTGTTTCTGAATATCCCCCACTTTTTTTGAAGAGTATATATGATACAGACAAAAACTAATTACATATATAAAAAAAAATCCTCACCCCAAGGTTATATTTTACGGAGTAAAACGTTTCGTACCTTTTAATATATTTGTAAACACTTTTAAAAATATCGGTGTTGACGTCTGGAGATAATTCGGTATTACCATAGAGTAGGCAAGTAATATTTCTAAAATACATTGGCAATAAATCAATGGTATTATTTCGCTGGAGTGTGGGCAATTTCAACTTTAACGAGTAAGGTGCAAGCTGTGACCTCAGAAAGGAACTACGCAAGTGCTTTTATAACATTGACACACGATGTCTTCAAAATAACGGCAACAGACACATGGTTTATGATAAAGCCAGATCACCCCCGTCTTCGCCATTCAAAGGTATAAGATTTGGATCGTATCCAAACATTTCAAAGTCTTCTTCGTATATTTTTCGAAGCTTGATCAAAACAGAGTTTGAAATGCCACTGTAAGCTTGACGTAAATTTTCTTTTCTTATTTTCTTAATTTCATGTGGCGTAGGTTTGTCCTCCCGATATTGCTTTAACACTTCCTGTTTAAACGTTTCTCTATTCCAGTGAGAATTGTTCTGGAAATTGACCACCGATCTTAGTCGAATATATCCGTTAATTTGAAATGTTGTCCACAGTAGATTCGACAAGTGGCTATTGTTCAAACACCTCTGACTAAAGATGTTGTTTTCGATCAACATAAAATTGTAATCCGTCAGCATTTTGAGTTCCTCTTCGACATGATTATGTGAAGTTATGTCATCCATTATCCAGGAAAGCCCGACGTTATCTAAAATGTATTCACTGTCTTGCCGAAACGTCTCCATTTTACCAATGATATGAGGACGGAAGGCGCATACATCGCAAATAAATCTATACGGTGCCCAGTGGTTTTGAAGAGTAGAAGGGCGACTTGCCACAATATAATCCAAGAAACCACTGAAAGTTATGCCTGAAGGGCATCTTCTTCGTTTCATTTTTAAAAATCTTGCAATATTGGATGCAAAACTGCGCCAAAAATCCGGTAAAAATATTTTGTCTAGATAAGCGGACCACAAACGAGCATAAGGTTCTCTCACAAACATAAATCTAAGATTTGACCCCATATTTTCAGATATTTTTTCACTGTAGTCGATATGTGGTCGTGCAGCATAGTGTGTAACCATTCGAGGTATATCAAATGGACTTTTGTACACTTTCCCTCCCGTGTCATTAGCGAGGAATCGAAATACATTAATCCAATGAGTACACGCAACTTTTGGTACAAGACAATATGACAGACCATGTGTGTTGGAGCTATAGAAACTATGTTTAGGTAGAGGTCGGCTAGAATGTTTCAAACAACTATCGGTCGCAAGCTGTAGTCTATCAAAGAAAACCAAAGATCTTGTGTCTACTTGTTTCTTTACAGCTTTGTGGATCTCTTCGTCTGTAATATTAAATATTATTAAAATGGTGTAATAGATTGTATGAAGTTGTCTGTACTGTATTCTTGAGCACAATCATTCAAACTTATAAAATATACATTTTATATACTGTGAGACTGGGCCATTTATTTTGCAATGAAGATATAGTGAAAGGCCACAATATGTGCACAATAATCGACTTGTACATATCCGAAGACAAATTACCAAAACCTTTCTTTCCATGTAGTCAGTTTTCATGCGTGATTGGTGGAAATTTTGCGTCGTAATTGCCCAACGCCAATGATCGCATGGGATTCCCTTGTATCTTATCCGTATGCGATCTGGGGCTTTATTGACGAGCTACAAGATCGGGGTGGATAGTGTAATATTTAACGACCTGTCGTGATTTGTGATAGAAAGTTTAATTGTGTTGACGCTGTTACGCTCGAGCATCGGGATATTTTTCATCGCATTAGTTAGTTAAGCAATGTAAATAGTACTGTTAAGTACGCCAATTTAGATACGTCATTATAGATAAAGAAAAATACCCGTCTTCAGCATAAAGACTGTTAGATACCAAATCCACAAACCTAATACCATAGAAAGACCGATAAATACTGGCCCGTATTTTGAGAATCGAATCCTGGAATAATAGAAAATTATTTGGTAATTAATTTAAAGGGGGTAGGTAGGTAAGGACTGAACAGTAGGGGATATTACGTTACATAAATAATCAGGGGCAGTTTTATTTTTCATCTGTAAAAGAATATGGAGTTTTGTTCCATTCTTTCGGAAAGATAGTGTTTCCCAACCGGCTTCTTTGCAAAGTAATCTAGTTTTAGTAAACGACAGCCACTCCGTTACGATACGTCGAGTAGCCTTTATTTGCATTTGTTCCAGTTTACAACTTAATAACCCGATAGTTACCATAAACCTCGGATGCATACACAGATATAGCTCTAAAATAAACTAAATATAAGGTTTCTGCTGTGTGATTGAAAACACATTTTAACGTATTATGAATACGCGGATTTCATTTCGCATATATAACAATTCAATGTTATTCCCAAGTGCAGGTGAATTGAACTAATAGGAATATTTATATATTCTCTCTATTAAACTGACATTTAAACCAATTAATTAGTTCATACAAGTCATGATCCATGGCATCATTAAGGGAAGCTTTATCTCGACTCTGGAGGTCGCGTGTTCGATCCCTGCATTGGCCGAGAAAGTTCACCCAGATTTTCCGGCGTGGTTCCCCCTTGTCAGTGATGCAGGACGGATGGCCTGACAAGAACAGCTGTCTAGTCGTTCGGATGGCACGGAAAACCGAGGTCCCGTGTAGACATTGAGATCTCAATATCGAGATACATGTGTAAACTTCTAGGGGGGTTGGGTGGCTGAATGGTTAGCGTGCGCGCGCTGTATCATAAAGTCTGTCATTGAGTCGACCGGCGTGGTTTCGAATCCCCGGTTGTACGTGACAAGGAGTAGGGTCGCCTGTCCAGCCTCGTGGGTTTTCTCCGTGTCCTCCGGTTTCCTCCCACTGCTAAACCCCCCTATGCGCAAGCGAATTATTGAATTAAAAAATTAAACAATATGCTAGTCCCGAAAAGATCTAGTTTGTGTCGAGTGGACGTTAAACCCCATCTCTCTCTCTCTCTCTCTCTCTCTCTCTCTCTCTGCAAAGTTCTAAAATTGATTATTTATGATGGTTGTAGAATTGTTGATATATGATTCTTTCCATAATTTTATCGACACCTCTGATCAACGAGATTGGTGTGTATTTAGGAGGTATGAAAATTGCAGTCAGATGGAGGATACTGCATTGTCTAAGAGATTTATTAAAATGTAATCCCAATCAAATGGGGACTTCCCTTTAACATGTTTTTTAAAAACATTTTATGTCTTATAAGAGCGGGCCCCGATGCTTTAATTGAATCCAAAGTTTTATTACATCAATTACATCTTTTTTAGGGTGCAGTTACTATTGTTTTTGTTCGGATTATTATTAGGGTTTCACACTGCGTAGCTTGTGTGAAACACTATTGTTTTTGTTAAGATTATTCTTATTATTATTCTTATTAATAACATTTTTCTTTTTCCAATTTGATTGTATCTCAGAAACTACTTGTCGGATTGATTCGATGTCTTCGGTTTTACTGGGAAAGTGGGTGTGACTTAGGGATTAAAGCTATTTCGAACGTTCTGCGACAATGCGAAATGACCGAAATCGTCGAAGTTATTTTTTTTTTTTAAATATTGCCGTAATATTAACAATAATCGTTGGATTTTAACATTGGATACATTTTGACATAGCCAGAGAAAAGGCACATAGCTATGGTTCTTTAGATTTTTGATTTTCGACGAAACGTCGGAGATATTAGGCGCCAAATTTTAAAAATTTAAATTTTTACAAAAAACTTTTTTATTAATGAATATTTTTATGTGGTGTTTTACCCAGGGTTAAAGAGTCATCTGATTTGACCAAAACTGGAAACATTTTTTGTCACCGTATTTTTCCTTGGCCCCCATTGGCTAATTTAGTTTTTCAGTCCTGGATTAATTATTTATAGCTCGATTTGTATAAAATACAGTTCATATGCTCCATGGGCCAAAATGTCATTTTTTTTTGTTAATATTGGTTAGAAATGTATTGTTTTCGAGACATCTGTCATGCAAAAACTCCCTGGATGGCGAAAGAAATGTTGTAGTGTTGCTTGTTTGACATGTTTTTAAAACACGTTATGTATTGTTTGATTCTCTAGAAATATGTTCAAATAAACAAAATCAATTGCAAGCCATGTAAAATTAATTATTAAATGAATCCACGTCAAATGTTTCTACCAAGATAAAAGTTTGAATATTTTTGATGTGTCATATTTAAAACAATTTTCTAAGAATTCAAATTTTCACCAAATATTCACCAATTCCAGATAAAAGGGTCCTTGGAGCTACCAACAACAATACAAATCACACAAAAAGGGGTAAAACAAACTATACATACAGTCTCAGGTTAAACAAGCAATCCAATGTATTATAATAATATACAGTATAATGATCTATACTAAAGGATAAGGGGGCAGAATTAACATCGGTTGATCTTTAAATACCTAACATAAGCATATACACGTGCAAAGAACAAAAACGTTATACACCGTCAGTCCAATTCTTTACTAAAAAGGAGAGAGAGAGAGAGAGGGGGGGGGGGGAAATAACGCCCACTCGAGACAAACATAGGTCCAGTCGGGACTAACATGGTTCAATTTTATTTTAATAATTCGATTGCGCGTAGGTGTCTTTAGCAGCGGGAGGAAGTGGAGAAAACCCCAAGGGGTTGGACAGGCAACGCTACTCCTTGTTACGGTACAACAAGGGAATCAAAACCACGCCAGTTGACTCAATTACAGAACCTTATGATACAGCGCGCACGCGCTAACCATTCGGCCATCCAACCCCCTTACTCAAAATGAAAAACAGACATACAATAAGGAATAGTTACTAAACGTTGTATAATAATATTGTGAGTAATAATCGGCTATGTGCTACATGAAATATAAATAGGAAAAACTAATACCTTTACGAGTTACCATTTACGTGAAATGTAGTAAAAAAAAACCAAGTAAAATCTAAATGGCCTGTGTAGTAATCAAAAGTTAGGAATCAAAACATAAGCGTGTGTATTAATTACAAATTTAGGACATATTATTTATATAAATCAGGGAAAAACTAAAACTGAATACAAAAAATCAGGGCCCTGTTTCACAAAAACTTAGATCTCCTTAAAATCGTCTTAAACTAAAATTCCATCCTAACCTAAGATAGATGCGTTTCACAAAACGATTTTAAGCATTTTAGATAAAATCCACTAAAATAATATTGTAAGTTAAAATTTTATCTCAACTTAAAATAGTAGCGTTTCACAAAACTATTTTAGGGACAATTTTAACTAAAATCAATTTTAACTTAGGACAGCCGTCACCCTCTCCTAACTAAAAATCACGACATTAACAAACATCGATAGAGAGAGAAATGGGGTTTAACGTCCACTCGACACAAACAAGGTCATTTCGGGACGAACATACATGTATGGTTTAATTTCATTTCAATAATTCGCTTGAGCGTAGGGTTCTTTAGCAGTGGGAGGAGACCGGAGGACCCAGAAAAGCCCACGAGCTACTCCTTGTCACGTACAACCGCCGATTCGAAACCACGCCAGTTGACTCAATGACAGGCCTTATGATACAGCGCGTACGTGCTAACCATTCGGCCAATAATACTAGACACACCATATGCAAAGTATTTACTTTTTTAAATGCCACTTAAAGGATACAATATTGACAGTTCGGTACCACTTTTTGAAAGCAAATATTTTTTTTTCAAATCTGATATTATCCAAAAGATGCGCCGTGTAAAGGGGTTCAAAATCTCGGACTCAGTTTTCAGTTTTTTAAATTTCGATTTCATTTTCGGGCCATTTCGAATAAAAGGTGAAAAAAGGTGTAAAAATAAGCTTATTACTACCCATCCAGCGTCTTCATATTTTAAAATATTTCTTTGTAACTTTCATAAACTCGTAGCAGTAACCTGTACAAGGAGAATATATGTCAAAATTAGTTTCTAATATCAGCAGTTCTAGAGAAATATGCAATTTTGCATGAGTCACTTTTTACATTATTTTGCCTGTAAAAGAATCAATTATTATTCGATTTTCCATTTATTTTCTTTCACCATTTGACGCCTAATGCCACCTTTGACTAGGTCAAACCATTTAAACACTTTCGCTGTTACCGGAAGTAATGTCATTTTGGCAAAAACTGTATTTTTAGCCTTCAAAACAGATATTTTATTCAAATGAGTCTGATTTGTAATGTTTTTAAAATTATGATATTTGATTCTGATCAACAAATAGAATGAACCCATATGATCATATAGATACCACAAAATGGTTTCTAACTTGTACGGTTGCAGAGAAATAGACGACTTTCTACACGTCACTTTTCAAGGTTTTTGGTCTATAAAAGTGGCAATTATTATTCGATTTACATAACATTGTCACCATGTGATGATACCATTTCTGATTTCATAAAACTAATTTAACATTTTCATCATCGCCGAAAGTAATCTAATTTTGTCAGGATCACTTACATGTAACAAATGCATAAAATGAATTGATTGCTGGATTTGATTGATTCTGCGTCCATTTTATTTCATGTGTGCAATGTTTATGTGAAAACATGTTTAATGGTTTCATTGTTACCGGAAGTGACATATGTTTAAGGGTAACTTGGCATCGGGAGTGACACAAGTTCAAAGGTAACGTAGCATTGGTGAAACCCGTCATTACTGCGTCGCAGTTCTAGTTATTTATTATTTTCAATAAACTTTGATTCAAAATAGGAATTTGATCGAGAATATCTATTAAACCCAACTTTTTTTTATTCTTGCCGTATACTAGGCCGTCATAATGGTTTAATTTTTAATTTTTCCTATTTTGAGTACTTTTAAGTGGAGGATACCGTTAATACCTGTATTGAATTTATTGAGCATTTTCATACTTTTCCAATAAGATTTAGAGTTTGAAGAATTTTCCAAGAGAATACATAAAATGATAGATTTACAAATTTTAATATGGTTGTGTATCAGTGCCTTTGTGGCAATGCTCCTTCGTATTTAAAGGATCTTGTAAATCTCAACCAGTCAATACGAGCCCCGAGATCCCAATCTCAACATAATATTACAGTATCGTCGTGAAAACTGAACACATTTGGTTACACATCTTTTGAGGTTTCAGCGGCTTTGTAGTGAAATGACTTGCCATTAGCTTTAAAATCTGCTCTCAAACTTTCAATATTTAAATCTAAATTAAAAACATTTCTGTCTTCTAAATGTTAGTGTGTTTTTATAAAGGAACACATTTATTCAGCTAACACTAAAGAAAGATGCTTTCGATCGCAAATGTTTATCCATATATAGAGAACAAGCCAACAGTGAGGCTGATGTCCCCCGCCGAAATCCCCAAATAAATAGATGACACATATTCATTAATCGCACATCAAGCAATCAAACAAATTATCACCTAAACACTAAGTTTCAACACTCTCTATCAGATAGTATGAAAGTTATCTTGTCCCAAAGCATCGACCAATGAAATTGCGTAGCTCTGCTTAGCTTTAGCTCGAAATGTTAATCATTGAACTCAGTCAAGGCATTTCCCTAATGTTATGTTCCAAAGTCTTGACCAATCAAATTGCTTATCGATCCTTAGCCTAAGCAGAAAATTCTCATTAACAAACTTAGCCAAGGTAATGATATAATAAATCTATGCTCAGAGTTTCATCACTGTCACTTAATTAAAAGCAAAGTTATCGTGCCCCAAAGCATCAACCAATCAGATTGCTTATCTCTGTTTACCGTAAGCAAACAATGTTTATCATAAAACTCCATCAAGGCATACACCTAATGAACGCCTACACCAAGTATGAACATTCTACCTCAATTAGAAGGCGAATTCTGTTCCAAAGTCTCGACCAATCAAATTGCTTATTGCTCTGCTTACCCATAAGCAGAAAATGCCTATTTATAGAACTTACTCAAGTTCCCCACTCTCACTTAATTAGAACTATAAAGTTATCGTGTACCAAAGCATCGACCAAACAAATTGCTCATCAATGCTTTCGTCGAAAGGCGGGGGACAAAAAGAACAAAACCACGTTCCACACAAGTATGGATCAGAATTCGGGCATGCATTTCTGACCCGAAAACAAATCTTTGTTTTAGGACAAACAGAAAAAGCGTTATCTAGACTTTAAAGACACGTCTGTGCTTGAGAGCCGCCCCATCTGAAGTTGCTTTTCTTGTTGAGAATACATATAGAATACCCATGCTAGGAAAAACTATGTTGAAACCGTTAAAAATCTGAATTCGATTATTTTATCAAAATGTTTCATTCCACATTATGTAATTGTGAAGGTTCTTCAAATATATTACATTATTATTATTATTATTATTATACATGCTAAGAAAAACTATGTTGAAACCGTTAAAAATCTGAATTCGATTATTTTATCAAAATGTTTCATTCCACATTATGTAATTGTGAAGGTTCTTCAAATATATTACATTATTATTATTATTATTATTATACATGCTAAGAAAAACTATGTTGAAACCGTTAAAAATCTGAATTCGATTATTTTATCAAAATGTTTCATTCCACATTATGTAATTGTGAAGGTTCTTCAAATATATTACATTATTATTATTATTATTATTATACATGCTAAGAAAAACTATGTTGAAACCGTTAAAAATTTGACTAAGATTATTTTATCAAAATGTTTGATTCTACATAATGTAATTGTGAAGGTTCTTGAAATATATTACATTATTATTATTGCTATTATTATTTTAAAGATTAAACACCCTAGTCAAGTAATCAGTTGTGATCGACCTATTGTCGAAAATATTAAATTGAAGAATTGTAGCAAATGCTTTGTCCAAATAATGTGTCGTAACATTTCCTTGTACTACATTTACGAAAAACGTTCAAATCAAAATTCCAGTATCCAGTTTAAATCCACCACAATGATAAAAACAGATTTTAAATTAAATGTTTCTGATTTTACATTCACCGGAATAAGCAAGATTTAAAAAAAATGTTTAATCGATTGAGTAGCCTGTCAACATGCACATTATTGTAAAATCCTAGTGGTTGAGAGGATAGTCTGCTTAATCTCGGGTATTTCTCCTGGAGCTATGGTTCCACTCTCTTCGAAAGACACCAAGATGCTAACAATTAATTGAAATGAAAATATAAATTATTTTAGTCCCGAAATGAACATCTTATTGTCGAGCGGATATTACTCCCCTCCCCCACCTTCTCCCTCAATCGACTGGTAAATAAGCATATACATTGTAGATTAAGCGGAAATTTATCAAATTGATTTGCTAACAAATTAGAAAGAGCACATTTTCGGTACGTCGACCGGAGCTATTAGGAAATGGGCTGGTTCATATGTACCTCCACCTGTTGCAGATCAGTGGAACGTTAAACCCCATTTCAAGTTGACTTTTGCAAGATATCAATACATTGATTGCCGTTTCCGCAATGTTTAAAGTCTTAATGCGTCATTGTAGGACTATATAGAATCCCTTCCAAACGACAATTTGTACGCTATTGTTGAAGGTGATTCTCTAATAGGAATATCAACCCAAAAATGGTTCAATTTCGTTCAGTATTTACAAAGATATGTTGACTTGAGACTTAAAAAGTCATCGATCTATGCTGCTCGCTATGTAATAAACCCGCCGCCATTTTTGTGTCCGCGAATAATTATTGATGGGACTATTTTAAATCCGACTGAATCAAAGCCTAGCGTTTATCTAGCGTTGGTATTTTGATTTCTTAATTAAATGTTAAATAATCAAATATTTAATATTTGCGTTGATTAAGCCATTACATGAGAGATTTGATATTTTAGCATAAGATTGCTTTTTAGGACACCATATTTTAACGATGAACTACTAACTTTTAAAGCGCCTGTCTGAAACACCCATGAATGTGGTTTTCTTTTTTAACGAGCGAATAGTCAGGGAAAACGCATAAGCCTTCAAATCTCGTAGCATAAAATTGTGAGACACCGTGGTGGTAATAATTATCTCTTTGTTGTTGAGGGACGTTCTCCTTTAACTTTTTAAACTGAATACTCTTCAACATAAGATTAAGGACACACCTAAGGGGTAAGGGAAATTTGTACCCTGACTTGTTTTCCAAAAGGTGTTATTACATAACATAAATAGTTATGAACAATTATATCAGCCATAAAATTTGAAATAATGTTACCTCATATTCCAGCAAGCGCAGATCGTATTTGTAGTCCTTGTTGATTCAGTGACAAAGTTACAAGTTATTGCCAATCGATCGAATCACAACGACTTTAGTTATCCAGTTGTAAATGGAGATATAAACATTTTACATATTGATCACTACCGTCAACATCTGCTAAGACCCAATATTTATAGGCCGCTGTAGACTCTGATAAGTACAAATTAACAGGCATTGTTAAAACGTGTAAACCTATCCGTAAATATATTATTAAAATATAAAGCCGGACCAAAACAACGATCCCTTCAAAATTGTTATAATAATGATAATTATATAGCGCATTCTTAACAAACAGGCCACTTGTTGGCGTCTATACAATCTAGTGTTAGAGCGAGAACATGAACCAGAAAAGGATGGAAAAAGTCTAACATGCTCCGGAAGAGATGCTGTCGAAAGAAAGGTTTTTGATCGAAATGTTTTCAAATTTGTTTTCGTCAAATTAAACAAGTGTTTACTACCCGAGCAGAGAGATCTAGGCGCTTGATATGAAACCACTAAGTCTTGTAGATAAGCAGATACAATTTTATGAATAGGCTGATATGTTAAAGAGAGTATCATAAAATCTATCCTTTCTTTTACCAGAAGGGTTTCCTGCTAATGATACGTGCTGTACGATTCTGAATTCTCTCTAATTTGGTTTGGTGCACTTTAGGTCGACCGGCTAATCTATACGGAATATAATATGCGACCTTGATAATATGTTAGCGTAGTCTGATTGACCCAATATTACTCAGATAACAGTGATTGACTTTGCAAACGTGGTTCTCAAAGGTTATTCCCAAGTAAAAAAAAACACCTAAATTCTTCGCAACAGTTGACACTGGAATGGTCACATCTCCAAACTGTAAGGATTTGAAGTCACATTTTTGATTATTATCAAAATTGATTTGATTATTGACAAAGCCTTTGTATAAAGTGTAACACGAATAGGGCCAAGGACTGATCCCTGACCATAATATGATCTATGGCGATTTAATAGATTTCCATGATCAAATGTCGCCGATAAATCCAACATCAGTAGCAACCCGATATTACCGGATACAGCACACTCCTTTTATCTTATTGACCCCCTCCTTTCGAAGAAAGCAGGGGACTATTAAAATGGGTTCGTCCGGCTACCCGTCCGTCCGTACGTCCGTCCGTCCGTCACACTTTTTTGGGCACAATAACTCTATTTCTAATTGAGCTAGAATGTTCAAACTTGGTGTAAGTGTTTATTAGGTAATGCCTTGATGGAGTTCGAAGATGAACATTTTCTGCTACGGGTAAGCAGATATAAGCAATTTGGTTGATGCTTTGGGACACGATAACTTTAGTTCTAATTAAGTGAGAGTGAGGACACTTGGTGTATAGCTTTATTACATCAATACCTTGACTAAGTTCGATAATCAACATTTTCAGCTGAGGGTAAGCAGAGCGATAAGCAATTTGCTTGGTCGAGACTTTGGAACACAATAACTCTCCTTCTAATTGAGATAGAATGTTCAAACTTGGTGTAGGCATTAGGTGAATCCCTTGATGGAGTTCGATTATGAACATTGTCTGCTTACGGTAGACAGAGATAAGCAATCTGATTGGTTGATGCTAAAGGGGCACGATAACTTTGGTTATAATGAAGTGAGAGCGATGAAACTCTGAATATGGATTCATTATTTCATTACCTTGACTAAGTTCGATTGTGCGAATTTTCTGCCTGGGCCAAGGAACGAGAAGCAATTTGATTAGTCAAGACTTTGGAACATAAAAACTCTGCTTTTAATTGAGGTAAAATGTTTAAACCTGGTGTAGATGTGCATATTAGGTGAATGTCTTGACTGATTTCAATGATTAACATTTCAAGCTAAGCAGAGCTTATCACTTTCATTGGTCGATGCTTTGGGGCAAGATAATCTTGATTCTATCTGATAGAGAGTGATGAAACTTAGTGTGTAGTTTGATTGCTCGATACTTTTGAAAAAAATAAATGTGCGATTAATTAATATGTGTCATATATTTATTTTGGGATTTCGGCGGGGGACATCAGCCTCACTGTTGGCTTGTTCAAAACACATATTAAAGCCGTCTCCGTAATGTGTGTTGGTCTGTACGCAGATTTATATTTATTTGATAATTGATAGGTAGGCATCAGGTGGGCTTCCTAGTGAGATATACCGCTAGCCCCTTGGCTTACAGGCGGGGTTCTTAGAACGTACATGTACTCTCAGCCTTTGGTTTGAGGCTGGGATAGAGACAATATAGTGTTCCAGCCATTAGGTCTGAGTTCTAGGCTTGTTAAACTCAGAATGTAGATATTATAATAACTCTATGTAGTTTCCTGTATTTGATCTATAAACATAGTTATAAAAACACAGTGTTCCAGAGTCAATTGATCCTAGAGGTTTTATATGCAGCGTGAAAGTCCAGACTAGATAAGTGTCACCCTAGCGTCACGGGCCGTTTTCTGAAAGTTCCTGATTAGATATTCATATCTGCCCCCGTAGTGTTGTATACATATGGTTTTTGATGCCGTGACGAAGGATAGAGTCACATACATGTATATCGCAATCTTGGTATCTAAAACTACATCTATGGTCATGAGATACTATACCACTTAGAAAAGGCGCCATTTCCTGGAGATATATCATGGCGACTATCATCGTAATTTAAAAACATATATATCTACTACTAGCCGGTCAGTTTCTGCACAAGTTGGGATAACAATCGTGATGAATAAACCAACATTTTGAGGTTCCTGGAATTCAAACATTTCTCTACGAAAATCATCTGATTGCTTTATATAAGAAAAAGCACATTTTAAAGAAATCCATTCATATAAGTTGACAAGAACCAAACCCGGACGCTCTTACAGTAATGTACTGTCGTCATTGAAAATATTGCTATGATAACGCAGATTGCAGTGCGTAGAGATACACCCCTCTTCTCGCATGGTACTCCTTCAACACAAACAAGTACAGAGGTTGACGCAGAACATCTCCAGTTGCTGGAAAGTGTCATGGAAATAGCCAGCTGTAGCTGCAAAAGTCGCAAAGTTTGTGGTGCGAGGTGTTCATGCAGAAGGGCCAAATGAAAGCGCACTGGTCTCTGCAGTTATCAGTGTAATAAGTAAAGGGCATGTGCAGCGGATGGTGACAATATATTGTCACACGCATTAAATATTTTCATTGACTACATTACGTTATGATCATACCCAAGTGTTTTTTTTTCGAAGTACAAAACGTTTGTGGACCGTTAAGAGACACCAATTGTTGTCCCATTTAAAATATATGCTAAGGATCAATATAATAGGGCAGTATGGTATGAATGTATCGGCAAAAATGATATTTCAGTGCCCGAATGTCGACCATCTTGAAAATGGCCACCATCTTAGATTTTCAACGAGTGGTCCCCCAAGGAGTATTTGTGCGAATTTTGTTACTTGTATTCATATTTGAAGATTTTCCAGATATTATGCAGTTATCTGCTGCACTATTGCAATCAGATTTCCCTGATTAGAACGTAGGACAAGGGAGTGAACAACATTCATACCAATGCACAGGACTGGAGCACAAAGGGGTTAATGTGTAACAAGTTGAAATGTCAAAATTGCAATAGTAGGTAATAAGGGTTAAACATGGACAAGAATAATATTTCTCTAATCCCCTGTAACAATATTACAATGCAACAAAATATTGGAACATGTACATGTATACAAAGCAATTGAAAAATAAAACCAAGATCAAGAATTCCCACACCTTAACTGCTCAAATCATACAAAGATTTAAGGGAAATGACCCGAATATGATTTAAAATAACACTTATATATTTGTATGACAGAAGAAATTGAATAATAAGAAGTAATTGTCAAAGGCTGTGTCCAAATTTCGGAAATGGATTTTGTAATAAGTGCAAGCATAAAATTAAACCAATTCATTTAGTAGACATCCCATCTGATTAAAACAAAGATCCTTTTTCGTTTCGTTTTTTATAGTTCAAAATTTCGTTTTACTTGTCTTTACTACACTAGGATCTCGGAGCGTTGTTATCATTGACGTGGTCTGGATGATGTGAGGGTTTAGCCAACGAAACGGTCTGTTACAGCGAGCTTTTGGCCTGTGGAGTACGGAACTGTCGGTAATCCACTTGAAACATCAATGCTGATTGGTATTTAAATGGCTGACGTCATAGGGTCAAAAGCCCCTCGTATGACCTCTGACATAACCTATCACTACAACCGCTCAGATCATCATGTAGTGTAGGCCATCGAAAGTATAAAAAAAACGAAACGAAATATATGTATTTTAATCATATTGGTAGACATCTGAATAGCAGGAATACATGTATTACCATATTACAAATAAATATGAATATTATTATATTATAAATAAACCATATTACATGTACAAACAGACAGAGGAGGTGAAGAATGGTGACATAATAGAATTGGGCGCCGTAGGCGCGAAAAAAAAATTGTGTATGTAACTGAGCTTTTAATTTTTTTTTTTTTGGGGGGGGGGGGGGGCGGGCCTGAGGGGACTTTGTCTCACGGGGGCGCTTATTTAGTCTCTGAAATTCCATTTATTGGACTTTGGGGTCTGGGGAAAGGTTTTGCAGAATTCTGATGGTTAGAATATACTTACAACATGAGTAAATTAACGTTTTAATGTCTACTGGGATTAAATATGCAACAAGTAAAAATTCCTAAGTTCAATAGATCGCCTTAACATTTCATAATTTAAAGATTTTTTTCGTATTTCTGAAACAAAATAGGCTTCTGGTAACTTCTTACCAACTGTTCGACTAATGTTATTCGTATGGCAATCAATAATATAATTTAAGTTATCAAAATCTTCGTAACAATTTCAAAGACCAACCTACTCATAACAGGGATTTTTTTTCCCAGACATAACAAGTTGACTAGGTTATTTTATACTATACCGTTGCAATTTAGGTGCACGGATTCACACAAAATATTTCCCTTCTATTTTGGCATTGTTTACCTCATTAATTCATTTAGTCTAAGACCGACTGCAGTGACCGACTATGTGACGTAAGAAATTTAGGTGCACGTATATTAAGTATTTGAGATTTTCCCCTTCTTTTCTGGCATTGTCTGTTTAACTCATTAATTCATTTCGTCAGTCGCCGATTCATAATTTTGAGACCGGCTGCTGTGACTGCACTTATTTTGAGACCGACTATTTTTCGCCCTGGGAGAATTTTTTTCTTAGACCAACTCACAACAGAATAAGGGAAAAACACATTTTTTCAAACATGATAAGTTGACAAGGCTATCTTATACTAAAGTTTTGGGTGAGTAGCGTGACGTATGCAATTTAGGTGAACTGATTCACACAAATACATAATATTTTGGATTTTTCCTTCTATTTTGGCATTGTTTATTTACCTCTTTAATTTAGTGAGCACTTATTTTGAGATGTAGTGCACTTGTTTTGCGATCGACTGCATGTACTGTACCATAAAGTCTGTCATTGAGTCAACTGGCGTGATTTCGATTTCCCGGTCGTACGTGACAAGTCGCCTGTCCATCCTCGTGGGTTTTCTCCTGGTCCTCCGGTTTCCTGCCACTGCTAAAGACCCCTACGCGCAAGCGATTTATTGAAATAAAATTGAATCATATGTTAGTCCCGAAATGACATAGTTTGTGACGAGTCGACGTTAAGCCCCATTTCTCTCTTTTATGTGCATGCCAATGGGACCTCCAATCTGCATAATATTTAGCGCTCTGTACTTTCTGGCCAATTTGTATTTATAGCAAGATGCTAGATTGTCTACTTCACAGACTATCAAGTGACAGATTAAAATGTTTGCACCATCGAGTTCTTGCAAAATGACGAATGTCGGCATTCGCCACTTTATCGGGTTTTTTTTTTCAGTTTGTCTGTTACGTGGCGAATATGGTGTTGGCATGCGGTCTTCTAAATAGCATAACGTGGCATGTCTTTCTTCCGAATTTGCAACAATCTAAAAAGAATAGTTCATTGATTAAAGGAGAATGAAATGACGCGTTTTCTTAATGCACTGGGAGCGTTTTTAAGTTGTCTTCAGAATAATTCACTCAAAATTATTAGTAAATTGCGTTTTTAATAAACACAGTTTGATGAATGTAATTATTTACCTATTTGTGTTTAAAGTTTATTTTGTTTATTGCGAATGTCAATTCAAGGTAGTTTCGGGTAAATTTAGAAATCTATTAAAAAGAACTATTTGTATCCACTTATAATATTCAATTAAAACCGTTAACCTTTCAAAAGTGTTTGAATTTAAAGCAGACGCTGGACTAGCCTCCAATAACCAATAATCAAAAATTCAGTTTGTCAGAAAACGAATGGGATGGTGGGTGGTTAAACTATTTTTTAAGAACACAAATCAAAAATATATAACCGTTTTAAACCTCGAAATATTGGTCAACATTAATTAGGTTGATTTATTAAAACAATCCTTTAATGTATTTTCGATATGAACCCAACTTTTATTTAAGCAACAGTTGCGTTTATTGGGTTAGTTAATAACTTGTTTCTACTTTTTTTTTAATTAACAGTGAACTAGATTGGAGGAATAACCAAGCTGTCGTTTGCATTGATATTTTCGTCTGTCCTCAATCGACAACTCGGTGATTGAGAAGAGCTAAATCTGAAATTGTCTGATTGGCAGTCCAGGTTTAGAAATGAATCAAATGAAATAGGGTTTAACCTCCTACTTTTCTGTATCAACCGGGCTAATGAATACGGGCATTTGCCATGCAGTCTGTAAGGACAGTGGCGTTTCCTCCTACACTGTTAAGGGTTCTTTAAATAAATTGTTTCATTGCTTGATAAACACTAGAGAATCCAAGTCAAAACGACGCTCAGTAATACACAGTAATTGTAGATCATAGAATTGTGACCTATATGTGCTTACCAAAGTTTACACGTGACCTCTTTGCTCTATAAATCAATGTATAATAACCGGTACTTTACAAGTATCTATTCAAATAGCGAATCAATCAGAGAGAGAAAGAGGGTTTAACGGTCACTCGACACAAACTAGGTCATTTTGGGACTAACATATTGTTTAATTTTATTTCAATAATTCGCTTGCGCGTAGGGGTCTTTAGCAGTGGCAGGAAACCGGAGGACCAGAAGAAAACCCACGAGGATGGACAGGCGACTCTACTCCTTGTCATGTACAACCGTTAAATCGAAACCACGCCAGTTGACTCAATGACAGACTTTATAGTACAGCGCGCACCTGCTAACCATTCAGCCATCCTCTCTCCCCCCCCCCCCGCGAATCAATCCATATACATTTTTAGTACGCATAGCCTACTAGTACTACTATGGCCAAAAGAAACACTGTTCTATATACCGGTACTAGGGGGCGCCCCGTGTGTAAAAATGTTTTAGATGCAGACCACATTTACTGTTTTTGTGAGGACCTGTTCCCCTGGGGCCAACAAAGTCTTGATCTGACTCTGAATGTTATTGCACACGGTGAATGAAAATAACAATATTTTAAGTTTTAATGTTCAGTGCAAAGCTTGCATACATTCACTTATTTTATTGTTTCGAGTAAAATAATTTGCCTTACGGTACTGTGATGCCCTTAGATAACGTGTTCATTCATTATTGGGTTTGCATCTTTATACCATCCCGAATCGATGAATCTATGGCGTATATGATTAGAATTCCATATATTGTCCATGATAAAACAACCTTTTTTTGATCTTAAAAACAACATTTTTTTGATCTTACAAACAACCATTTTTTGATCTTACAAACAACCTTTTTTGATCTTACAAACAACCATTTTTTGATCTTACAAACAACTTTTTTTTGATCTTTGAAATATTGCGGTGAATGTGAAACTGTGCCATTTTCTTTTTTTCTAACAAAATGATGAATGTGACTATCATGAACTTTGACTCTTGTCAAAGTCAAGCTTACAATATTGGTATATTTCTGCCTTAGCATAAATTTTATTAAGTGAAAATGTTTTATTCAAGTTGATCTTTTACACCAACATATAACTGAAAATTTAGGAATCATTAACGGCTGTATAAGTATTTTCCTTGTATCTTTTTCAAACAAAGAATATTAATCTCTTTAAATGCTGCTAATTTCAAGAAAACATCATTTATGGGAATGGCCATAAATATTTTTTTCAAGTTGATCTTTTACACCAAACTGAAAATTTAGGAATCATTAACGGCTACATACATATTTTCCTTGTATAGTTTTCAAACAAAGAATATTAATCTCAGGTAAACAGGAATTATGGGAATGATCATAAATATAAACAGCATCTTTGGTTTGTCTTCAGATCTCTTTTATACTGATGTGCACCCACTCAAAATATCTACTGACATAAATTAAGCCAAGATCACCTAGAACTATTTTCAATGCTGTACGCAGAATTGGTAAGACATTTATAAAATATATATGAGCAAATGTCAAATCCTCAAACATTTATTTGAATAAACAAATTCTACCTTAAATGTAGCCGCCCTGCTGTGTTTTCTAAATATAAATACAAAAGACAAGTCGTTGATATTATTGTAATTATTATATTCTTAATTAAAACATGTAACATACATGTATTGTAGCCAACAGTGGAAATCGATCTAGTGGCATTGTAGTAGGAATAGACGACACAGCAATCATTCAAGCTTCGACTTCTACATAATATGTCCCATCCATGGTTTCCAGGAATGATGGTGATGATGATATGCCTTTAGATGTTGAAAATGTTGATAATTATAATCTAAATGCGAAACAGAGTTTACTTATAGATAATGTACTTGTATATATTCCTTGATATGTTGTTAGGAAGGCACTGCCACAATTAAAGTGTGACATTTGCAGATCAGTTATTGTAAACCCAGCGACTAAATTCAATAATACCCATAATCCTCTTACCACCAAAGATATAATGGCGGATTACTTTAACCATCAGACGGATTTGTTAAGATTATTACTGTAGCAGATAAATTGTTAAGATGTAGGTCACCAATAAATACACCATCTCATAGTTGTAGTATGTTAAAATTGTAGGCTGCTGTGTTAGAAGTTGGGGTTGGATGTTCTAGGGTTAAATTCACACATAGATAATACACATATATAACATTACTATGATTTTGTAAGACTTGTAGTGCGAATATTTTTTAAATTACGGCAACATCACATTGTCAGACTACACAATAGGCCTATAAAATTAAAAGCCAAAAGTGTTCGTCAGAAACTAACTAAGAATATTCTGTTCATGAGACAATAAGATTGACATAGTACAACAGAAATCTGTATTTTTTTAGATTTCGAATATTCTAATTCATTGTTTGTATACTATTCGATTCAACTAAAATGATCATTTTATGGGCTTGTCTTGGTGCTTTTCAAATTTCTAGAAACTATTAAACATTATAAAAAATATATTTTCCTTATCTCTTTGTATATATTTCAATTGATTTTACTGAATAAGTATTATTAAATATAACATAGAAGACAATGGGATTGATTTCTATTGGTTTAAATTGACAATATTGAAAAACTATTTGAATATTTGTATGCACCACTTTTTGACTCTTTATATGCTCATATTTTCGTTTGGACGTATGTTGTCGTTGCCCATGCCATATGTGTGTTCATCCATTCACATTTGTTTGTGGGCCCTCTACAGGTCACTATTTTTTTATACCATTTTGATGAAACTTAAAATTTATGTTTATATCCCAAAGATCTTGATTCCTTTCGATATTGATGCATGTCAGACCGTAACATGCTGGGTTATGGACAATGATTGTAAGAAAAATGGCTTTTTGAAAGTTGTTCTCTTTCCATTTCTTGCTAAAGTCTGAGCGTATCTTGCATGGCAACTGCTTGTTTAATTCAGTTATGATCAGTGGCGGACTGGGTCTATAAATATTGATTGTCAGGAGACAACGGGGGCTCATTCACCAATACAATTCTATCATTTAATTTTTAAAATGAATAAATTAAATTTTCAAAAAATATCTAAGTGGAAACAAAAAGATGTAATTAGAATTTTCATGCTAATGATTTTTTTCTAATATTTAGATTTTTTTGATAATTTATATTTTAAATATATTGTCGAAGGGGGCCCACTTGCCATTGGGCAAGCTAAAAACCTGGGCCCTGTTTCACAAAAAACTTAAATCTCCTTAAAATCGTCTTAAACTAAAATTCTATCCTAACTTAAGATAGATGCGTTTCACAAAACGATTTTAAGCATTTTAGATAAAATCCACTAAAATAATATTGTAAGTTAAAATTGTATCTTAACTTAAAATAGTGGCGTTTCACAAAACTATTTTAGGGACAATTTTAACTTAGGACAGCTGTCACCCTCTCCTAACTTAAAATCACGACATTAACAAACATTGATTAGAGCTACGTTGTCAGATCTATTGCGACACATAGATATATTTGGAATAATGATAATATTGACAATGGCCCAGGTTATATAATTTAAACATACATAATTTTCATTTAATTTCTTTTCAATGCATGGGAAATATATCTGCGGCCCATCCGTTTATTTTGTTGTAAGGGAATATAATCAATTAGATGACGTCCCAAATTAAGACCCCGAGAACAAAAACGCCCTCAAAACCCCAGAGAGAGACAGAGAGAGAGAGAGAGAGAGAGAGAGAGAGGGGGGGGGTTAACGACGTCCACTAAACACAAACTAGGTCATTTCGGGACTAAGACTTGGTTCAATTTTATTTCAATAATTCGCTTGCGCGTAGGGGACTTTAGTAGTGGGAGGAAACCGGAGGACCCGGAGAAAACCCACGAGGTTTGACGGGCGACCCTACTCCGTGTCACGTCAACTGGGGAATCGAAAACCTCTTGTGTTGGATCTCAACACAGGGACTTGTGTTAAAAATATTCTACACAAGATTGTGTTTTACATTGCAATAACACAAGTTTGTGTTCTTTAAAATGTCTTAACATAAACTTGTGTAGATTTATGAAATCTTGTGTGTTTTTGTTTTCATATAATTAATTACGTCGACATTTAAGATAACATTTATTATGTTACTTTATCACATTATGATTTTTATTTATTGAGAAAATCTGAATGGGATTGGGGAACTGGATTAGGGATCTGGCTTAGCCTCTATGTAAAACCACTCTTCCTAAATTCGAATGTCGAGTAATTCACTTGATTTATTTTTTAATATTTCTAATTACCTAAAACCTTATATTAATTATTACAAAAATTAAGTAGAAATCGCCATGTATGTATCGTGCGATGCATTTAATATCTCTTTTAAAACAACGTATTTTATAACAGTATACTGATATAAAGAGATCGAACTTTAGTCAATTATTATCTAATTATAAACTATTTATTTAATTAGACATAATAAAAGTTTATTCGGATTCTACACTTTGTTTATTTTCACATCTTGTAAAATACTTCCCCATATTGCATTCTCATGTATCCATACATATACATTTAGTTGCTTAATACAAATCTAGACAACGTAATCGCAATTGGTAAAAGAGTTTCAAGTTTTTTTAGAATGTTTTTAATATATTTTTTCAGATATATCTAGACATCGTTATCGAAGACTGGTAAAAGAATTGACTAAAAATATATATAATAAATTGTTGATGTAATTGTTGATATGAATATTTGCTGTTATGCACTTACCCGTAGCTCACATCTAGTTAGGAAGACATTGTTAAATTATATATAGATTCACCTATAAATTATTCGCCTCTATGTATTGTGATTTAATAATAAATAATATTTATTTTAAATCTGTAATTTATTTCTTAAATGAATAAGTGAAGCTATATAATGGTCCGCGAAGCGACCCGTTGGGTTGATCCGAGTAACAAATATAAATATTGGTCCGAGTGGTCTTCCAATATAAATTGATTGGTCCGAGTGGTCTTTAGGGTTGGTCCGAGTAGTCTTTTAGGTTGCTCCGAGTGGTCTTTTAGGTTGGTCCGAGTAGTATCTGTTTTGGTCCGACTGGTCTTTTTATTTTGGTCCGACTGGTCTTGGTCCGAGTGGTCCGGTTACCCTCTGTATCCATTACTGTTATGTCAAGTAAAAACCAAATCGAAACCCAATTTGTCTATAAGTGTATTTATAATAATCACTTTATATTTTTCAGAGACTTGAACATCCTTGGAGAAGTACATCTATTTAGTAAATATTAATACCAAAGAAAGAAAACAACTCTAAATTCTGAATATAAAGCCATCAAATTCTTTTATAGATTTTATTGTGGAAACCCAAAAGTTATTTGTCACCATTGCCTTTTTAATCGCTTTTCTTTGTTTTTAATATCAAATACCAAATCATCTCTATAAATTATTTCATTATATAGACTGCAGTGTAATCCTAAACACTAAGAATTTGGCCTGAAAACTTGAAATATTATAGAGGGGTCATCAATAATTAATAGTAACAGTCGATAATTATAAAAATGTATTATTGTAGGATGAAATCAACATTTATTTTTAAACATTAGTGAACATTTCGAATGTTAATGCCTCTTTTATATGAGATGGTTTTATATTCATCAATTTTTGTTTTACAATATTTTAAATTTCTCCATTTTATTTGATTTTTATGCTATATTTATTTTATCTATCTAAAATTATTTGTCCTGTATCTTATCTATTAGTTCCCTTTTATGTACTGTACAAAATTTTGAATTCCTAATCTGTTAAAGGGAATATATCTTCTTTAAAGTATTTCAATTTAGTGCACAATTGATGTTGTAAGTTCTTGGTTTGGTTGTTGCTTAAATTTAGATATATAGATATTTAAAATGTATGTTTTGGGAGCATGGGGTAGGGATATTATGTACATATCTATTATATTCTCAGTTCTTTTTAAGGTTAATTGTAAAAAAAAAAAATAGCTTTTTTATTATTATTTTGTGATTGGGGGTGGGGAATATTGTTATTATATATTAAACACAATTTTATTAGTATTGGAATCAGCTTTATTAATATTCCAAATGTCTCAGTGCTTGGTTTTTTTTCAATTTAAATAACTACTTTTTATTTAATAATTGGGAATGGGGGGGGGGGGTATTTTTTCATTGTATAACACAATTTTATTAGTATTGGAATTAACTTTGTTTATTAACTTTCGAAATGTCTGTTTAGTTTTAATTTGGAATTAATTTAATGTTTCATATCATTTATTGAATAAATAATAATTTAACAAACAAAATTATTGTTATGTCATTTATCAAACATTACAGTTTAAACATGGGAAAGTTTGCAATACTGGATATAAATTGGATATTGTTGGTGGTTATACACAAGTTTGTATAAAACAACACAAGTTTCAGAAATTTCAACACAAATTTCAGAAATTTCAACACAAATTTCAGAAATTTCAACACAAATTTCAGAAATTTTAACACAAGTAATGTGTAGATTTTTACACAAGTTTCAACACAGGTTTGTGTTGTTTGATAAATTAACACATGTTTTGTGATGTTTCAACATTTAACACAAGTTTGTGTTGTTTCAACACAAGTTTGTGTTGTTTCAACACAAGTTTGTGTTGTTTCAACACAAGTTTGTGTTGTTAAATAGAGACACCTAACTTCTGTTTCAACACAAGTTTTTTTTTCAGTGTACAAGACACGCCATATGCAAAGTATTTATTTTGGGGTTATGATGATTTATATAGTAGCCAAGGGTATTTTATATTGGGGAAAAATCATTTTAATTTAGTAAGATAGATAGGTATTATCCAATAAGGTGTGTGGCACTTTGGCATTTTCAAAGTATTATTGAAAGGGTCCATGAGACTGACAATTCAATCTAGGCATCGGAACATTGGCTATTTCGTGTATTAGTTTAAAAGTTGTTAAATACTTATAAAATTCGACAATACTTTATTCTAGATTAATCGTTTGAGTCAGAAATATCACATGTTTGTGACAATTCTCAATAGTTTCTGTTATCCAAGTTCAAGGCCAACCAACTGATACATTTCAAAAACGAATAATACACAATAAATGTATTTATTTCATCTCTCTACGACTGTCTGGTCATGTGCTGACATTGTTACAGCGTATGGAATTCTCCTCATTGGTATTTTAACGATTAGTTCAACCTGGCAACAGTTTTCAGTTCCGAAGCGTTTATGCTTACGCCCCAAGTGCCCTCGCCGGAATTGTGCACTGCGCGGGCCCAAGAAATTTATACTAAAATCTATTAAAATTGCATTTTAAGTTACAATCGATCTTCATGAAACGTATAAAATTTAAAATTTTGATTTTAGTTACAATCTATTTTAATCATTTTAGTTTAAGGTTTTGTAATACAGGGCCCTGGCCAGTCCGCTACTGGTTATAGTTACATATTTCAGAAGTCTCCGACAAGATTTCACATTTATTAAAATATAGTTTGTCACATGGATATAGTTGCAAGTTTACGTTTTTCTATAATATTTCTGTATTATAAATATTATATTTGTATTTACCTTTACTGTAGGCCTACAGCACATTAATATTTTAATATTTGTGTGGTTGCCGATGATCATCGAGATTCTATAATTTCAAAAATAAAATACCACAATCATAGCCCATTATCCATTCAATGTCTTTGTATTTTGTAAATATATGTTGATTCCATGAACATGCCATTTTATTATGATGAAAATAAGCTCTTTTTGACATGGCATGTATTATGCATGTTTCACCATGGAAGTGGCTAAGGTTTCGATAGTCATTCCAGTTAATTGAAGAATGAAGATATATATTAATTTTACAAACTGGTTGAACAAAACCTGTGAGTTTTATGGCAATGGGCTTGTTTTACGACCCTTCTTTCTTTAAAGCGTAACGTGAAACGAAGCTGGATTCATTCAGTTTACCGCACGCGACGTCAACAGAACCAATGTACAAAGATGGCGGCCACATTTACATGTTCTAGTCTATGATATATTTTTATGGCTACACAAGAAATTATTTAAATCCCTCCCATTGTTGTTTTTTTTATGTTGTTTTTTTTATTTTGCCGAACGCTGCTTCGTGTTTAAAATAGTAACTGTGAATGCAGTATTTGATCAAAATGTCTCATAATAATAAGGACAGTCTTGTTACTATTCCAATGTTTCTGATCAAATCGATCAACGCCCAGACAACTCAAGATTGTGTCCTAATGCAAGGTCCATCGAAAATAAAACAATCGCTTTGAATGATTATATACGACAACAACATTGATATTAATGCAGTAATAGGGAGAAGTAAACAAAGACGTTTAAAAGTTATCACCATCAACAGACCATATGAACCTCTAAACACTAATCCACTGAATATTGACATTAGCAATTTCGCCCAGCTCACCGCAAACTCTATAAAAAGTCAAATACAGATCAAAAACTTTAGAACAAAACATAAAATAAACAACAATCTTATACAAATTAGGAAGGTGGTCGAAAATAAAGCGTCAGTTTTAATAACTTTGTTTGGATTAATTAATGCCAGATCCGTAAGGAATAAAATAAAAAAATATATCTGATTATATTGTTGAAAATTCAGTTGATATGTGTGGAGGGGGTGTAGCACTTATTTTTAAGTCATCTGTTAAGTGTAAGAAATTCGTCATGAACGTTTTGATTCTTTTGAAATTTTGGATTGTTCTCTAAATGTCTATATACAGATTTATAAATCTTCAAAAAACAATGTGAATAAATTAAGACGCTAAAAGTAAATTAAAATGGTGAAAAAAGACCTGTATAAAGTTGTGAATTACCTTTTGGATCATAATCTTCTCCCAGACAATGATAATGACGCTGAACTCGCGAATTTATTCTAAGATTTCTTTCAAATAAAAATACGAACTAAACTTGATGTTTTAAATAAAACTATCAGCTTCAACGCTCACGATTTTGATAAGTTAGAAAATTCTGTTTATTTAGGAAATTTTAACTTGATTAGTGAATATTTTGTTTTATAGCTAAATCGACTGCTCCTAAATCTTGTTCATTAGATCCTGTTCCGACTCCTGTTATTCCAGTTTTTACCAGTATTATTAATTTTGTATATCATATTCTACTATTTCCAACGTTTTCAAACAAGCTTATGTTGGCCTAAAGAGTCTACACTTGATCCTAATGGTTTTAAAAAACTACAGATCTGTCTCTAACTTAAGTTTTATTTCTAAAATATTGGAGAAATATATTGCTTCTCAGATAAAGGCCCATCTACATGACAATTGTTTGTATGAACCATTTTTAAAGTGCTTATAAACAGTTTCACAGTATCGAAACAGCTTAAACCCGGGTTTCAAATGATATTTTAATGAGAATTGATAATAGAAAAGTGACATTTTTAATTGTATTACATTTATCTGCTGCTTTCGGTACGGTGGACCATTTTATGCTTTTACGTAGACTTCAGTTTAAATTCAGTATTTGTGGCTTTGCATTGAATCTTTTAAAAAGCTATCTTGTGGGTAGAAAACAGTGTATTTTAGATAATTGTAAATCGTCGTCTGAATCTGTTTTGTCATATGGGGTTCCTCAAGGTTCTGTTCTTGGTCCGATTTTATTTATTATTAGTATATATTGTTTAATGTTTAATCTACTGCGTGTAATTCGGCCCCTTTCATCAATAAAAAAGCCTTACACCATTGACTAAATGTTTGATTTGTAATCAAGGTGTAACAATCACTGACTCAGATAAACACTAGTCAAAAATTAGCTAATTTGAGAATGTCAAACTTAGTCACATACTTATAGCCTCAAACTAACCGGTTAGACCTAATGACAGATTATTATAGACACTGTTTCCAAATATGGGCCTAAAGCTTTTTTTTACATAATAGTAAGTCAATATCTAAAGAGATATTTTGAAATAAGGCCACTCTTTGTTTAGAGATTTGCTAGCAAGAGGCCTAATCGCTAAATCTTAATAGGAAATAATCTCCCCAACTCTCTCTTCAGACGCCAAATTTTACTGAGGAATGCAGATTAACTCCTACGTTTTTAAGCACATTGGATATTAAATTAATCATTGTAAATTAATTTTGGTTATTATACTGAAACGCTAATTTCATAATATCAACCGTTGTTTTCTTTTAAAAATTCATCTAAAGCGTTACATCTTTATATGTCTTTATAATTTTCTCATTTTCGTATAAACCAGTCCATCCGTCACGAAGTTCTGTACATTAAGCTAGTACGTGTACCTATTTTCGACTTATGAAATACCATGAACGATCTGAATGTTGTGCCTTTAATTATTTGTTTTTGGTGTTTTTTTTAAAAGAAACACACTATTAATTAATGTTCCTGAGGTTAGCAAACTGGAATTTTAACGTAAAAAAGGGTAATAATATATAAATTGATTACTAGGGGCACGGTAGAATAGGGCTAGTTCATCAAGGGGCTTGACTTCTTTACTTAGGTTATGATACATGAGTCACTAAACTGGTTAACTATATTATTATATGTACCGGTATATATTATTATCTAATAACTATAAATATTTCAGATATCTAAAATACATAAAGTTAATTATATATACATGTATATCTGCAATAATCTATAGCAGAATCTAACATTTGAACAATGGGGCTGTGGTTATAATAACTTATAAATGACTGTCTGCGATATCATGTATCGAGTCGAGTTTATCAACCTAACATTAGATTTTAACATTTTGTATTTTAAAAAATGAGCATGATGCGAGATAAAATGTCACGTGTCAGAACTGGAATGGGACCTGTTACAAATTTAATAAAACCTAAATTTTAAAAATGGACGAGTGTGTCCTGTTGTTTGTTTAAACGTAGCCAGTGTAAATTGCTCGAGAATATTTGCGTTTGGTCAACCATTCATTAAATTATATTACATTTCACTATATCATGTAAAAGTGATTGGTGGAACAGGTGAGGGTGGGCCACGCAGTTTCATCTATATTTGTGACTGTCGTTTGTCTGTCTGTCTGTCTGTCTGTTCGGTGTTGGCGGCTACACTAGATCTGCCCCGAGTCTGAAATTTGGGGTATAGGGGTAGCTCGGACCGGGGAGTAACATAGGCCAGGTGGCGTTAGTCTACCACTTCCGGTTTCGGAGGTATGACCCCCGAGCGAAGTCTGTTCGGGGTTGGCGGCTACATCTGCCCCGAGTCTGAAATTTGGGATATAGGGGTAGCTCGGACCGGGGAGTAACATAGGCTAGGTGGCGTTAGTCTACCACTTCCGGTTTCGGAGTTATGACCCCGAACGAAGCCGGTCTGTTCGGGGTTGACGGCTACACTAGGTCTGCCCCGAGTCTGAAATTTGGGGTATAAGGGTAGCTCGGACCGGGGAGTAGCATAGGCCAGGTGGCGTTAGTCTACCACTTTCGGTTTCGGAGTTATGACCCCCGAGCGAAGCCGGGTATCCTGCTAGTAAGACATAAAACAATCGCCGTCTCCAGCTTTGCCTCTAATGCCTGTTGATATGCTATGGATCGCCAGATTGAATTGAATGAAATTTCACCCAAAATATAGGTTCTGACATACTTGTTATTTTAAGAGTTGGAACAAGTGGCACTGCGAAAAATTATTTCCCCAATTTCAAACTACTGGGAATACTTTACCAAAAAATATTTCAGAAAATATCTTAGTTTTATTAACATCACTCAAAAGTTTTGTTAAATCCGATTTCATATTGATAGTAAATTGAAGTCACACATGTCTTTCCATGTATCAGTTCCTTGTAAACGCTTAGAGTCGTGAAAGCAACCCTTAAAAATCTGACCGTGTTCTAGACACACGTGTGTGTTATTCTATGTGAAATATAAATTATTGACTAAACCAAATAATATGACATCAAATGTTTGCAAGACAAAACTATGAAACTTTCGGAATTGCATTCTTGAAATTTCTCACAAATAAAACTATTGTAATACTGAATATTATAGTACATTTTAATGGCATTCTTAAGTAAGACCTTAAAGATACATTATGTAAGATCTAAATCTGCCAATTGCAGGTCTTTATTTTTGCCTTAAATGCTATATAAATTGTTTATTAGACATTTATGCACATGACAAGCCCATAATCAACTTTCTGGAACATAAATGAATTGAAAGACGATAGCCATTTAATAATTCAATTTAAAATTAGATAATCGAGACTTTGTTTATTATCGTAACAATGATGCTTGACAACCAAAGTGTCAAACTTCAAAGACTGGCAACTTCTTTCAGAATAAGGTAATTTGGCTTAAATTTTTAATAATTCACGTTTATTATCTAGTTTTAAACTTTCATAGAATGGACGGCTAACTCTTTATCTAAATCTTACGTAATGCGTTTTTAATGAAATGATATAAAAGCCTTTTGAATAAAAATAAAAGTGTCATTATTTAACGTTTTAACGTTATCTAGTTTTAAACTTTAATAGAATGGACGGCTAACTCTTTATCTAAATCTTACGTAATGCTTTTTTAATGAAATGATATAAAAGCCTTTTGAATAAAAATAAAAGTGTCATTATTTAACGTTTTGCAACTGCGGGGAAAGATAGGGCGGTCCGAGGGTGGGCTGTATCTCACCCCTCTAAATGACCATTCTGGGCTATTTTGAGAGAGAATACATTATTATACACCGTACCTGACCTACCAATCATGCCCCCGCACTTTGAATATTTTACTTTGGCCTTTGGTCTGTGCTATGCTATGAAATTTAATTTTGAATCTATGACAGTCTAAGAATTAATCATTTTTTCAATAAATCGAATTTCATATCATGCTGGGACGATATTAATGAAATTGTGTGTGTGTGTGGGGGGGGGGGTAGATTATAAAGTCTTTTATTGAGTCAAGCGGGGTGTTTTCGATTTGGTTCGCCTGTCCAACCTCATGGGTTTTCTCTCCTCACACCCCCAACTGCTAAAGACCACTAAGCGCGAGCGAATTATTGAAATAAAAAACCCAACAATATAATTAGCTCCGAACTGACCTAGATTCTGATGAGTGGACATTACTCCCACTGCTGGAAAGTTTGTACATGGAACAGGTGGCAGACTATCTGTTCATCTCCCACGTTGTATGGGGAGAAATTCCCGTCCATTGTAACGTAAATTTATTCATAGACGAACTTACTTTAAACAATGTGTTATTTCGTATTATGCGGTGCCAGTACCATAAAGTATACAGTAAAAATGATCTATATTCAGTGCAAACCTTGAACTAAAATGGAACGAAACAAAAGGCTTACCTATATTTACTGAACTGGAACTATTTAGACAAAAGACAAATATTATCAGTGAATCTATATAGCCTACAAAGCTTCTTGACTTGAATTTTAATACAAAATATTACACACTAAAAAACAACATATTATCCAATTTTAAAGCTTGTAAAATTCTTGTACATTAAACACAAAACCCCCAACATATTATACAGTTTTAAAGCTTGTAAAATACTATAGTAAATTGAATCCAATCAAATAAACTAAAGGATGGTGCGGAGCAGATTTATCTTTTCTATATCGAATAGTAACTAAAAATAGTGGAATAAAAATTAAGCAGTAATATATTGTTGACGTAATAATGACGCCATGGCGACATTTGTCGCGATAGATCCATCTTTTGGAATGGCCACCATTCATAACAACAAAACACATACTTATGAAAAACAGCTACTAGTGTATTTAAGGCGACGTTTCGTAGAGTATTCTCTCAACGTTATCAAGCTAATACAGTAAAACCATGTCAAGATCTATACCTGTCATGTTTTTAACACAAATACCACAATACGACCATTTGTTGATATTATGTGACCTACTACATCATAAGTGTCAACTAGTGCTACTCTGATAACAGCAAATCCCAACAATTCGAGGCATAGGGAAGAGCTCGTATCTGAGGGCCATGAACAACATTCTTTTTAAAAAAACTCAATTTTAACGACTTATCACTTTTATCCCGTAATATATGCAACGTTCATGAAGTTTACAATTTTTACTAGACTGCACCTAGGTCTATGGATAATACTACATAATGACGATATACCACTGTGTTTTCGTCAGGAATTTCCAGTAGCGATTGGAACTAAGTCTTGGATTAGGATTACATTCAACAAAATGAAAGTAACTACCCCTTAACAAATACCGTAAAAACGGGAAAGTGGCTGATGTGATTCAATATGGCCAGGTTAGAATGAAAAGTAGCTAAATACGTCGGTCGGATAGGTCGGGCCTAAATCAAAGAGGTTATATAACTGAGCTTTTGGGAAGGTATTGTTATGATCTTCATGTACACTCGTTGTACTCAGATAGCCAAATGAAAGCAGAAGCTATTGCGTCGATTATCTTTAACCAAAATAATAATATGGACGCAATCCGCCTTTAGGCTATATACATACAGGCAAATAGGTCCATTCTTTACAAAATAAGCTATGGTTGAGTTAAACACTAATGTTTTTATTTTGCTGTAAATTAGCAATTAATCGAGAAATACTTACCTGTGAATACTAATAGCTGTGGCCTGTGGTCTTCTAATGTTGCTCTGGTCAGCGGCGCCAATTAATATGTTACAGTATTGGGTCTTTATATCAGGTTCGGGTGACACGACTAGTTTAACATCTTATAATACTTCTTACATATCAGTTACAAACATCGTAATGTTAAAGACACCCAGAATTAACTTGTATTAAGTAAGCCATGTCCTAGCTTGGCACAAATGTGCCAACTCTCAGACGCTCTCTCTCGTTCCGTCTCGTCCCGTGCCAAGGCACCCACGGCCTCCGCACGCGTGTCCTGGCCGGACCTAAGTGTCGATTCGTTTGTTGTCTTGGTTTATAAACCCTTCCAAACAAAGGATCTTATTAGGCATCTGGCTAATCTATCATGTATCATATCAGGTTTAACATTCGATACATGCTAATCAGACGAAGAAAGTTTAAACAAAACATGCCAAGAACAAGTTAAGATTACATAATCACATATGGAATCCTACCAAGAACTCCAGGGGTCGGACAGGTTGATATTTTGATATTAAAATCACTTTCATGTGTCAATGTGGCAGGAAGCGTCTATAACATCTGTGATTATGTAACATAATTCTTGTCTCTTTTTCCGGCTCCAATTTACACAAATTTGAAGAAACATTTCACTTTAACTAATGTCTTAGTTCTCTTATTCTTCCGCCTTTGTTACCATGAATATTCACCAAAACTCGATAATGCAAACCATCGTCTTCGGTTCTAGTCCAAAGACTTTAGATTGAAGGAACTACATTGGAGACTATCGAGACACCGGACGAAATTGGTGGGATGCCTCCTGTATAATCTGCATCCCCAATCCCTAAACAATGTCGCTGCCTGAATAAATCCAACTTTTAATGTAGCTAATGTAGTTGAAGTAATACGGCTAAAAATAGGTATTTTACTACCTTTTGTAAATATGTAAACACACGTACTTAAAACAAGTGTATATTATATTGGAAATTATTGTCATTGCTGGATTTTGTATATATTTATTTTTGTATGTGGAAAAGTTAACAAGCTGTGTACCTGTCGGTTTCTAGTGGTGCCATAAAACATGCAGAATAACCAGCTCTAACTTACTTTAAACAATGTTTTATTTCATGTTACGCCGTGTCAGTACCATGCCCTGTCAGTAAATATGATAGATAATTAGCGCTAACCTCGAAATAAAATGAAACGAAACAATACCTACCTGGACGGTAGTAATTTTCAGAAAATGGAATAAATGTTTTGGCCAAAATCATTGCATGGCAATGAAGTCAGACAGACAGGATATATTCAATATATTTGGCTGCCGTAATTAATTTAGCCAATATCAGCGGAAAGTGGGTCCATCTTTGTAAAAAAAAATCTTATTGATTTGCAGCGCCCACTGACGTTTTGTTATGGCGTTATTCCTATTTTCCGGGAAACCTTGTTAATGCGGCGTTAGAGCCCAGTGTTTTTCAATATTTTTTTATTAAAAAACTGCTCAGAAGCATTTGTGCCACAAGACAATAAACTGAAAAACATGCAAAAAATGACATTTTCAACGTCGATGTCTGTAATTCAAAGCTTCGCGCATTAAAGCTAACGTGGTAGGGTTTTGAATTTCATGTTTGATGTGAAGTATTTGGGCCATAAGACGATGAACCCTATCGATTTTAATCATATTTCAAATTTAGTGTAAATCATGGGTACCCTATCGATTGCCCGTTTATTATTTCGTTAGTTAGCAGTTTTCCTTTGTAATAAATGTTAGAGTATTTTTTTTTTATCAGATTTGGTGCGAAGTATTGGGCCAATGGTTGCTTCACTACGGAAGCGTATAGGGGTCATGTATAAAAACGAGAATGATGTTGTATGTGTTGTTCGGAGGATTTTTAATTTTCTCTAGTTAATATACTGTCCAGGGGGTGATTTTGCGTGGATAATAGTGTTTTCTCATACGCTTGGCCGAAATGAAGTTGACGCTTCGAAAATATGGTTTGGACCGCCCAACCACTTACTGTTAGACAAACCAGAAGCTACGATCGAGCACCTCCACTACTGGAGCCGGTGTGAGATAATTCCGCCAGTTGGGGGAAAACGAAAGTTATGTGCATTTCGTGGTCGCGTCATGCAAGATTAACCATGTAGGTTTTTTTTAGATCTCTAAAATAAGGCCAACCCGGGGCAAATCACTAAACATACTACGAGGAAAGGGGGCTAGTTCGATAAAAGATTGTTTAGTATTTATTAGATATCGACCTAAAAATGATATGCATTATTGGTCACAGCTATATCTACTGACTTATACATTTCTTCAGCCCGGAAATGATGTCGATATACATATGGAAATATAGATTTAAGATTTACGTATACTCGACTATTTTCTACATATAAAAGTTATATTCTACATATCCAAAGGTCACGTATACATTCCCGCTACCACGGAAAGAGGTATTTCCTCGCACACACTTCTTTGAATTCCAACTGCAAAGGCTTATTTCAAGTGTGCATCGAACATGTCGATTTCAATTGTTGATGTATAAGAAAATAGATCGGTGGTACGCGATACTGAACACATCCTTTTCACGGGATATCGTCACATCATTCAGAATATAGATTGTATCTAAACGAGATTTACAATAATCTATTTGAAGAAATAGTACATTTACATTTCATCTCACTATATTTACTAACTTTAACTTTGAGTAAAGATTTTGTCAGAAAAATAAAGAGTTTTCGGTTAAGGTAATGAGCCAGTCTAGAAAGTTATGGAAATAGATGAAATGGGTTTTAACGTCACACTTTTCTGCACCAACCGGGATACTGAACATGACCATACAGACAATGGTTCTTTTACACCGCGGTTGCAGAAAGGTGTGATATGTTATTATTAATCCCCATAACATTAATTGTCAGTTTCATCCTTAAAGCTGAACTCCGGTTACAAAAATACCGAAATAATTAAATAAAAAAAAGTTAACGCCCCCAAGCCGCCATACTTGTTTCCAATTTATGAAATAAATATGGCGGACATGGAGGCTTATGACCTGGAAAGATTAGCCGATCTCACTTCCAGTTTGTTTCTTGTCAGCCAGCTTTACACATCCGGTTTTATTCTCTACACACGCTTCACCGATTGCTCTATACCAAATTATTGAAGATTGCAAAATGTCTGATCAGGTAAGCCTGTAAAAAATTATATGAACTGCGTCTACTACAATATACCCTAAGCTTTACCCTAAAACAAAAGATGCAAAAAGATGGCTTACCTCAACCTGAAATTTTCCATTGTTATGTCTTATTTTAAAATTTATAACGTCAACCGTTTGGTTTCCTAGCCATCCCACAAACAAACAAACTTTTCTCTTTTTATATACATAATAATAGTTATGCAATTTATTCTTAATTCAGGAATAGTCTATAATAGAGATGGACTGTTCAACGGGATAAACTCGGGGTCGTAGCCAAACATTTCAAAATCGTCTTTATATAGTTTTCGTAACTTGATCAAAACAGAATTAGGAACACGGCTGTAAGCGGCTGTCATATAAACGAGTTTTTGATCTTTAGCCTTTTCGGAACTTAATTTATCCGCTTTGTGTTGTTGAAGGACTTTGTTGGTGAATGTCTCACAGTTCCAGTTTGAGTTTTTACTTTCCTCTAATATAGAATTAATACGAATGTAACCATTTATTTGGAATGTTTTCCATAGAAGTTTTGACAATGAGGTGGCGTTTAAACATTCTGTTTTATAGACTTTCAGTAAATCGAAATTGTATTCACTCAACATCCTTATTTCCTGCATGGCATGATCGCGTGAAACAATATCATCTGCTATCCAAGCAAGTCCAAACTTTTCCAGAATATACTTATTATCCTGTTTAAAGGTTTCCATATTTCCAATAAAATCTGGATGGAAGTCACAGGGATCACAGATGTATCTAAAAGGAGCCCAGTGCTCATTTAGTTTGGATGGGGGTTTGGACACGATATATTCTAAGAATTCTCCAAAGCTTATACCCTTAGCACAACTGACCCTACGCTTTTTCAAATATGTTTGAATGATAACACCTTCGCTTCTCCAAAAATCTGGCAAAAAAAATTTATCCAGAAAGGCTGACCACAAGCGCGCGTAGGGGTTTCTGACGAACATAAATTTAAAATTTCTATTAATTGTTTTGTCCAATTTTGTAGTGTATTCCATTCTTCTTTTACTACCTTCATGCGTTACCAATCTAGGAATGTCAAATGGGCTCTTATACAACACATCCCCAGTTGCGTTTGCGAGAAAGCGAAAAATGTTAATCCAGTGAGTACAGCCTACCTTTGGGCTTTGGCAATACGAGAGACCGTGCTTACTTGAACTAAAAAAGTTATAATGGGTTGAGACTTTCGCGCTGTTACGACATGTTCTGTTCACCAGTATCAGTCTATCTCTGTAAATGGATTCTGTCTGATCAGCAGATTCTTGAAAATTCTTGCGTACCTTGCTGAAAACATCTGTAAAATTTGAGTAAAATGGTTCAAAATAATTTATTAAATATAAACTTGAATATTTATTTTTGGCATGATTAAAAAGCTCGTAAAATTTGAATATGGGATTGGGGAGGATGTGTAGTCTTCATCTTGCTTGGTCATATACCTGGTAAAGCATTTTGAACTCCTATAACAGCGGCTAAATTTAGTGTTTTAGGGCCTGTCTGTACATAAATACCAAACGCAAACCATTATCTTGCAACGATACTATCGGAGGTAGCTGCCCCCCCCCCCCCACAAACACACACACACACATTGCTAAAATACTAAAATTTGTCCGAGGCATGCCTCTACCACCCCAACAGCAATAGAGCACAAACACGTTGACTTATTTGTCGAAACTAACTTGACTGGAAGGAGTGAATTGGACATGAGTTGCGGTAAATTTGTACAGCTAGATTTGGGTTAATTAGCTAGGTATCTTAGAAATAAACGTCCGAATATATTGTAATACAAATATCGCACCCATCATTCGTCCCTTTCCACCAGAATCAATATTTGGGTAGAGATAGCTTTTTAAACATCTGCCCAAACCACAAACCAGCAGACATAGTTGAGCGTCCGCAGAACTACATCAGTCTGTTTTTAAACCATGTATGTGGTTTGCTGTGTTACTGGTATATAAAATCATATTGATAACAATAACGTGAAATTCGAGATAGTCTTTTGGAGGCCTTGTGACACTATCGTGCTGTGTCAGAAAGACTTGATCGGTGTTTGCAAATTCCAAGCTGTGTATGGGTTTTTATTCTTTTTACTCGACGTTTCAAGTATCATTTAGTTCGATATATTTTCATTTAGTTATTCAAATAGATTTTTGTAGTGGAGATTACGAGTCATCGAACAGGATAGTTTCGACAAATAAAAATCGACTGAAAATCATGACTATATATGAAACAAGTTAATTGAATTTAAATAATGCCATTTACATTTCTTACCCTTCTTAAAAATACAGATAATCCATACAGCTACCACTGCGGTTACTATTACAAAACGCATCAATTTGGACGGACGTCTTATCCTACAGTAGAAAAACGAAATGAAAATTCATATTCAAAAATGACAAAAAAAACCCCACGATGTCACCTTTCCTTGCAAATTCATTTATATTTATTTCCAACATTTTGTAAAATTTAAGCTCATAAACATGTATTTATGTATAGGATATTAACCTAGTGACTGCCATTCGAATGAAACCTCTGGGTTTTTTCGCCGAACATAACTGACTTGAAATTAGAGTAAAACGGAAACGATTGAACGTAAATCAATTTATATACATTCATATTACATTATTATATGCGTTGCGACCCATTTGTGTCAATTTGGCAAGTCCTTACACCTTTACTATACGTAGCAGAAAGACCAAACTCACACAGTTTATCGATGACTCAGTGCTGTTACCACAATATTAACTACAGACGATTCTGGCGAACGAGATCTGTATACGGACTGGATATCAAAGCCTGTCTAAATTCCCCATTTTTCGTCATCCAAAGTTTGACGCCCTATAGCTACTTCTTTCATGGGGTGGGTTTAAAACATTTATGCTCACGTGAACAAGCAACCTCCCAACATTTGATACAAAAAATAAAAGTGACCGGAATCGACTTGACAAAAACTAGGTAAAGGAAACAATAACCCATGACATTAACCTGTAATTTCCCTATTTTGGAGATAATTAACCGTAGTAGATAAAAAAAACCTAACAATTTATTTTCCTTTTCATTCATATGGTGTTAATACCAGCCCTAAAATACATTAGTATCTGTTTTATAAAAATATCTTGAAAAAAAATACTTTCAAAGGCCTGTAATCGTTCATGGCTCATCTGGCGTCAACGGGAATTGACTTCTGCAGTTGTCCACGACCTTCCATTGGAGTTTCGACGTGCTCAATCTTAACAAACATATCCATTACTCTCAAATAGACATTATTTTAAATAAAATAATCCAACGAAAATGAAAAATTCACCTAAAAGTGAGATTCGAACCACCAACCGCATGACTTCCCCCGACCCACCCTGTCACCGAGTTGCTTGTCCCAGGGCCCCAAGGTCCATGTCGTGGGCCCTGTTCAGGGGGTTTGCCTAGGGCCTCTCTTATTCTAAATCCGGCCCTGAAGGTGCAGCTGACGGTGCCCGAGAGCTGTAGCTACCATACTACACTGTTCAATGTCACCCACTTCGACGCAATTAGGCTTCGTTGCCGTTAATATTTAAGCTTCCACATTTCTGTATTGTAGAAATCAGTGGATGTGTCCCAAAATGAATAGTGGAAACATGCTCTGAAATTAAACATTTTGTAGCCATTTTCCGTAACTTGTTTGAAAATGAAATCTTAAAGAGACAATACAACAAATATACAATAAATACAAATACACACTTATATAGAGTACAACATGGTACAAATAATGGCTATGGATATGATGAAAACGTATAAAAGTCAAAAATTTTATTTCTCTAATTAAATTTGCAAAAAAATGTATCACAAAAGCTTATTTTTAGCACTTTTCAATAAGTTGTATATTTTAAGTATGTTGCATTCCGGTCATTTTTTTTTACACCTATGGATACTATGTGCTTAGCAGTTCAAAACCATCCAAAGAAATTCTACTTGCGACCATGAAAGAAAAAGTTACAGTGTATCTTTTTCTGCACTATAAGGACAGTGTGAATATGGTACCCTAAAACAAGTCCACACAAAATTAGTATGTACTGAAGGTTGCTATTCCACCATAGAATGCAGTCTGTGCTTAAAAAAGGTGATAAATACACATGTGAAAACCACAATTTTACCCATAAAATGAATAATTATGTAACCACTTCAGCATGTTACCTCTTGCCCCTAGGGGGTGTCATACCATAAATTTGATCAAAAACTTCCGACCCCCCATCTTAGCACTCTTTGCGATTTTTGCATGGTCTTCTCGCGGATACACTCTTAAGCTTTTAACGTTATTTTATCCGGATTATCGCCCTTATTATTGTGATTTTTTTTTATCACCTTCTAAGATATGACGTCATTCCCAAAATAACGTCGCAACTCAGTCAGCAGACGGCTATCCCTCGAGACAGTCTACATTTCCTATTTGCTTCTTTGTATTCAGTTTTGTTTTTGTTTTTGTGACGATGGAACATGTACCCTATATGTATTGAATACTGAAGCGTTTATTGATTGAATTTAGAGTTTAGACTACTTTTTTTAATACATTTCACCGATGTAGTTACTTACTACATATTATGTTTACATTCGTATTTCGTGTAGCCTAGCATATAGCAGATCATGACTCATGCTGGCATTACACAATGGGTTCTTTGGGTTGTATTCCTAATTGTTTTCAAATTTGAGTGAAGTCTGTGTCACTACATACCCGGGACTGTACAGCACAGTGGACGCTTACGGCTAGCCCCCGGATCCATTCACTTTTTTGAATTGTCTGCATGTTTGTGTTTTCCGGAGTATGATGTCCTGTCCGTGTATTTGTTTTTGTGTAAATTTTGTGTGGTGCAGTCCCCCTGCACTATTAATGTCGACAAATACGAAAAACTGTGCAAATAAGATATTCCCATGATATAATATCTACATTCAAGTTAAACGAACCGCATCTATTCATTTTAAATCTTGCCTCGAGCTGAATAAATTATGTGATTTATAACATCTACGGGTAGTTAACAGTGTATATGACATCTTTATTGCCAACATTTCAATGTAGCTTGAATTTTCTACACCTTGTCTATTGCATCTAGATGTTTAAAGCGCGTTAACAATATATTCATTTAAGAGCAACTATGTCATTTCGGGATTAATATAGCACATATTACAAGTCATACCCAACAGAAAGAAATGACGATTAATGAAAATTCCACCATTTTGAATTTCTACCATCAAGAATTCTCGAAATTAAAATTTTTAGATTATCTCCGCCTTTTTATTACCAAATTAATGGGGTTTTTTCATTTATTTTTTTTTAATTTGGCAGTCATTTTGAAAGAAATGCCCGCCATCAAATGAAAAATACATTTTTAAATTGATGTTTGTCAAATTCGATTTTTCGACACACTTCGCTTGCATATTTATCCTACCATTACTGAAAAACACTGATTACGATATAGCGCTCTCGATAATTCCTGAAGAACGCCAAATTGAATTATGTTAATCATGTCATTTTGCCATGGCCGATTTTGAGTATGATTTTGTCTGACATATTATCATTGAACCAAACTGCATTGGTTTCTTTTGCAATTTTTTTTAGGATAAATTATAGCCCGTAAATCGTTATACCAAGAAAAAAATAAAACGTTTTGTTAAACATACATTATGCAAGAGCTAAATCTGATTATTGCAAGTCTTTATTTAGGCTTCAGATGTCATAGAAATTATGAATTAGATCTTTATTTACACAACAAGCACATTATCAACCCTTGTAGACCCACGGATGGCTTGGATTCAGCTTGGATTTAAACGGGATTTCGTTGACTGATTTAATTTTAAATGGCGTCGTGAGCGGAGATTAACCGTTATGTTGACGTCATACTCCCGGATCGAGGCTAAATGATAGAGTGTACGAAGCGAGGCAGCTATTGAGCGATGCCTTAACAAATGACATTTAAACTATTTAAGGTGCAATAAACTAAACACAGATAATGACAAATTATATAATTCCTGGAGACCGTTTGATGATTAATACAGACGGACAGGTCTTCTGGTTTTTATTTCCCAATAGGCACGACGCCACTGGTGTATACTATGTCCATGGACCGTATATATTTAAAAGTAAGTAATAAAATCTTAAAATCAATTCAATGTTTAACTGGTAACCAGTGTAAATTATATAAAACAGGGAGTTATGTCGTCACATTTCTTAGTTAAAAGTAACAAGTCTAGCTGCAGTATTCTAAGCTTTAAAGGTAAACCAACTAAAAGTGAATTAAAGTTATCTAATCGAGAAGTGACCAGAGAATTAACAAATGCCTTAGTGGCCTCTGCAGTTACAAATTTACGTATTTTACTTATATTTCTGATATTAAAAGAGCACAATTTACAAATATTATTTACTTGAGCTCCCATAAGCATAAAACTATCAAAGATTGCCCCAATATTACGAGCAAATAAGATGAAAATATATCAAAATTACCAATTACAACAGGCGGGGTTATCATGTGCAAATTTACTTAATTGATGCCTTGAGTCTAATAACAAATATTCGGTTTTATCATCATTCAATTTTAGAAAGTTCTTTGACATCCATTTTCTAATTTCACTAATACAGTTCTCAAAATGCATTTTTGATAAATTGAAAGAAGATGGACAATTAGGTGTAAATGAAATATATAATTGAGCATCATCGGCATACAAATGAAAGCTGAGACCATATTTTCTTACAATATCACCTAAGGGTGACGTATAGAGGGTAAATAAAATCGGACCAATTATATCTAGTATTTTTCAACATAGAGTAGAATAAATATAAATTGAAGAATCTGATAGATAAATTGTAATATAACAAGTAGCATACATACTGTAACATACAGTAGAATAAATATAAATTGAAGAATCTGATAGATAAATTGTAATATAACAAGTAACATAATTGTTAACTCAGTTATCAACTCTCAAGTTTTTTCTCAATGAATTACTGGTCTGTTTTACTGATCTTTCTTTTTGTAAATGTTTTTTAACAAGATAAGACACAGCATTTCCTCTAACAGTAAGGAGAATATCTATAATGTCATCTAATAAACATGTGTAATCCTGATCTGTGTTAACAATTTTATCCCAATAAAATTTTACCATAAAATTTGAAATTATACAATCTTTAAGATTAGGTAAGAAAAGAGTAAAGGCATTTAAATTATTTAAGTCTACATGTTTTCGAAGTCCAGTTTCAATATTTCTTATGAGTAAATAAAAATCATCTGATGGTGTCTTAAGTCCCCCCCGGTCAATCTTTTCACTCCAAGATTTAAATTTTTGTAGATAAGTTTCTTTATGACCAGTTGATATTAATTTTTCTATAATATTAGTATATAAATCTCCTTTTATAGAAAGGGTATGTATAATAAAACCAGAAATATAAAAAAGAACACTTTGATCATTGAAAGACATTGAAGATTCAGTAATGCAATTCTCTTTTTCAATATAACTGGTGGTAATATTTAATATAAATGGTAAACGTTTATGTATAAAAGATTGTATGAAAGCATTACTGATGATATCTGATGGTGCTATACATTGAATTGTTATTGATACTGCTACTAAAAAGGCATTATCTGAACATAAAGTGTGAAACTGTTTCCACATCTTTTCGCGATCCACAGAAAAAGAAGAACCACAACCTAAATGATTTATAATGTTATGTAATGGTTTCTCAATACACTTGATTAGTTCAGCCTTACTATTATTCAAATTAGAGTTTACTTTCTCTGCAATACTTTTAATTTCTTCTCGTATTTTTGATAAGCTTTTGTACTTTATTAATTGATTCAATGTTAAATCTGTTGCTTCTGATAATATAAGTTTGAAATATATAAAATCAGCTAAAACTGATGATTTGGTATCTTTACAAGCTGAAGTTGATGGTGCCTTGTTTTTGTTATGAGCTGAAATATATTTGTGCAAGTAATATTAATTGTATTAACAACACAATAAAACTTGTGGGGTTGTGAGTAAGGGTATTTAAACTTGCTCAGAGGCAAGTGGGACTTAATTGTTGTCATTGATAAATCTACTTCATACACTAGAGATAATGTGTGTTTGCTAAGGGGTCTTTTGGGTGCATTGGTCTTGGTAAAGAATGTAACATAGCCAGGACTAAATACCATGTTGCCAGAAAGAAATATCACCAACATAGAAATAATAGAAATAAATTATATATGGTCGAATCGAGCAAAATTTACAAAGTAACTATGAATAAATATATGAAACAAAATGCACGTCAGATTCAGTGTAAGTTGAGAAGTATGCAGAGTAGAAATCCAAAGGACTTTTGGAAAATGATAAATAACCTTAATAAGCAACATGACGATACAAAGTCCGACATCAATATAGAGATTTTTTATGATTACTTCAAGAATATAAATGATAACACTGACATCGAAAACGATGACGAACATATTATAAACAGCAAAAATGCTACCTTAGATAAAGAAATTTCAAGAGAGGAGATACTCTATTCTGTTAAATGTTTAAAAAATAACAAGGCAGCTGGAACCGATATGGTAATAAATGAATATATTAAGTCCACAATTGATATATTTATACCCATTTATTGCATATTTTTTAACCATATTTTTAACTCTGGGTTTGTACCAGCTTCTTGGACTATTAGGAGCATTGTGCCTATATATAAAAAGAAAGGTGACCCCGGCTTACCCGAAAACTATAGACCCATAACGATCCTCAGCTGTCTTGGAAAACTTTTTACTTCCAATATAAATAATAGATTTAAATAATTTTGTAGACGGACATAATATACTTAACGAAACACAGGCTGGGTTTAGAAAAGACTACTCCGTAACAGATCACTTATTTGCATTGTATGCAATTATATCTTATTTAAGGTCTCAGAAAAAGAAACTTTTTTGTACATTTATAGATTTTATTAAAGCTTTTGATCAGGTATGGAGAATAGGTCTCTGGCATAAAGTTCTGAATTCTGGTATTACTGGTAAATGTTTTAATGTTATTTACAACATGTATCAAGACATAAAGTCTTCTGTGAAATATAAAAACAAAATATCTGAAGCCTTTCCCTGTAAGACAGGAGTTCGACAGGGTGAAAATCTATCCCCACTTTTATTTGCACTGTATTTAAATGATCTCGAATCATTTTTTGGAAAATGATAAATAACCTTAATAAGCAACATGACGATACAAAGTCCGACATCAATATAGAGATTTTTTATGATTACTTCAAGAATATAAATGATAACACTGACATCGAAAACGATGACGAACATATTATAAACAGCAAAAATGCTACCTTAGATAAAGAAATTTCAAGAGAGGAGATACTCTATTCTGTTAAATGTTTAAAAAATAACAAGGCAGCTGGAACCGATATGGTAATAAATGAATATATTAAGTCCACAATTGATATATTTATACCCATTTATTGCATATTTTTTAACCATATTTTTAACTCTGGGTTTGTACCAGCTTCTTGGACTATTAGGAGCATTGTGCCTATATATAAAAAGAAAGGTGACCCCGGCTTACCCGAAAACTATAGACCCATAACGATCCTCAGCTGTCTTGGAAAACTTTTTACTTCCAATATAAATAATAGATTTAAATAATTTTGTAGACGGACATAATATACTTAACGAAACACAGGCTGGGTTTAGAAAAGACTACTCCGTAACAGATCACTTATTTGCATTGTATGCAATTATATCTTATTTAAGGTCTCAGAAAAAGAAACTTTTTTGTACATTTATAGATTTTATTAAAGCTTTTGATCAGGTATGGAGAATAGGTCTCTGGCATAAAGTTCTGAATTCTGGTATTACTGGTAAATGTTTTAATGTTATTTACAACATGTATCAAGACATAAAGTCTTCTGTGAAATATAAAAACAAAATATCTGAAGCCTTTCCCTGTAAGACAGGAGTTCGACAGGGTGAAAATCTATCCCCACTTTTATTTGCACTGTATTTAAATGATCTCGAATCATTTTTACTAAAACATGACTGTAAAGGCGTCCAAACAGAATACTATGAAAATGAACTTTTAAACTATCTAAAAATATTTGTACTTCTATATGCTGATGATACTGTATTATTTGCTGACAATGTAAATGATATGAACAAATTGCTAAATATATTTGGTGAATACTGTACTCTATATGGAAACTAAATGTAAACATAAATAAAACCAAGGTTGTGATTTTTGGATCAAGAGGCCAGTCTAATGCAACTTTCTCGTTACTGAATCATGATTTAGAAATATGTGATTCATATAATTATCTGGGCGTTGTATTCTCTAAAGGATGTAGCTTCGCGCAAGCGCAACAAAGAATTAAAAACCAGGCTTCTAAAGCTCTATACCTCTTGTATTCGAGGATCCATAATCTCAATCTGATTGTACTGTACGGTTGTGAAATATGGGGATTTGGGGAATTATCCCCCATAGAAACTATCCATAACCAGTTTTTAAGAAATATATTGAAAGTAAAAAAAGTACCCCTCTGTATATGTTATATGGTGAAACTGGGAGATACCCTTTAAATATTTATATTAAGCATAGAATGGTTAGCTTTTGGATTAAAATGACAAGTGGTAAAACTGGCAAATATTCTTTGTTATTATATAAGTCTCTATTAAAAAATGATGTTAATCATACTAATAAATGGCTAATGACTATCAAACATACCCTTGACGAATGTGGATATAGTTATGTATGGAACTCACAACAGGCGCGAAATCCAGTTAAACTGAAATATGAATTGTTACAACGACTAAAAGATCAGTATATTCAAACCTGGTCGTCAAATATCCAGAAATCGAATAAATCTGTTAACTATAGAATTTATAAGACCGAATTTAAATTAGAACCGTATCTTATCTCACTGCCGAATAATTATAAATATACTTTTATAAGATATAGAACATGTAACCATAGACTCCCTGTTGAGGTCGGGAGATGGATGAATGTAGATTTTGAACAAAGAATTTGTCCTTTATGTGAAGCAAATACAGTCGGCGATGAATATCACTACCTATTCAATTGTACTTATTTTATTAAAGAACGCGAAAAATATATATCCACATATTATTATACAAGACCTAATACTTTTAAATATCATAAACTTTTTAATTCAAGCAAACAATCAATAATTATAAAATTATGTATGTTTTTAAAGATAATACTTAACAAATTTATGTCCATTGACTAAGAAATTAAAAGCCTCCATCTTGTAAATATGTAAATAACCTATCACTCATATGTCATGTATTTGATCTGAGTGGTGAATAAAGTTCTGTTCTGTTCTGTTCTGACTGAAGATGTACAATGAAAAGCCTTAAGTTAAATACGCACTGTAAGTAATTAATTGATGCGTGCGCTTAACCTCAAAAGATCTGCAATAGAGTTGAGAGACTAAGACATGGTTCAATTTTATTTTAATAATGCGCATAGTGTTGCGTTTCCCTTTTCAACGCTATTCGGGCTCGTCTCAGTCTAAGCACGTAAATCAAAAGAATAACAAATTCAATCATAAATTACATAAACTTTATTCAACAAATATTTATAATTAATACTTACATAATACAAATTACAATGAATAGATATATTAAATAGTCTTTACAATAATGTTCATTTATAGCTCATATTTATATTTATACAATTAATAAAAGTCATTTACTTTAATAAATAAATGTAACGAGCGGGATTTATTCCCCTTTGTTCCAGACTCTTCACTCTTGTAATACAAAGGCGTGATTTCCACTCTTCCTTTTAGCAATCAAGGTCTCTAATTAATACAAGAACACTTATTATGGTTCTTTACAATGGATAAGGTTATGTAATCACTGCATGGTTATTATATTACTTATAAAAATGGTCACTGGTCCTGTGTAGCAGGTTATATTATGGGTAAAACCACGGGTTAATAGTGGGCTCTATAACATTCAACAAGTCACTAAGGGTGAACCTCAGACGACTGGTAATCTTCGGGTGAGCCTCGGGTGATGGGTGATCTTCGGGTGAAGAGTGAATATTGGGTGACGGTTGAGTCTTGGGTTAGACTTGGGTGACAGGTGATCTTTGGGTGAAGAATAAGTCTTGGGTGAGACTTGGGTGACGGGTGATCTTCGGGTGAAGAATAAGTCTTGGGTGAGACTTGGATGATGGGTGATCTTCGGGTGAAGAATAAGTCTTGGGTGAGACTTAGATGACCGGTGATCTTCGGGTGAAGAATAAGATTCGGGTGACGGGTGAGCTTATCGAGTTTCTAGTGTGACCCTTTTAGACAACAATTATGGTTCTCACGGGTCACGGGTAAAAACTAATTCCAAAATTAGTTTAGCCTATATAGCTTAATAGCTTATTAGCCATTAAATAAGGCCTTGCAATAAATTGAATCAATTTAATTAATCTGTAGACTTACTAATTTATACTAGTACTAATACTAGGCATAAAAATAATAGTCCAAATTCTATCAGGTAAAACTAATCCTAATTAGTTTATTTCAGGCCCATTCAACAATAGTAATTAAAGCCTTGCTATCTATGATTTAGTCAGAAAAGCTTAGTTATTATTATTATAATAATACTCTATTATTAGGCCTAGTAATTCTATAAAAATTATGGAGACCTCCGGTGCAGTGAAGCTTTTCACTTCCAATTAAATTCGCGTGGTCACGGGAAAACTCGCTAAATTCAGGCCTATTTATATAGTTAGGCCTAGATATAAACATCGGCAATCGCAAGTCGTTAAAACTCACGAAAAATATGGGATAGCCTTAAAACTGCCAATGAGCCCTCTATCAACGTAAATGAGGAACAATTATTAGCAATACAATAATTAATAAATGAATAAGGCTTCAAACCACTACTGCCCATTTAATATATTAGTACTATTGTGTATAAACGAAGCTAAGTATTGGGTTAATTACATAACATATGGACCAGTGGTAATTAATGCTTTCTTTGGGTAGCTATATCTTGGTGTGACTATGTGTAATGTCATAAACAATGTGGAAATTCCCACCTATATCGTGAGAGGCCTTCGAGCTGGGAATACGAATATATTTCGTTATTAATAATTTCAGATGCCTGATTCTTTATTTAAATTACATATCGGAAACAAGGGGAAAATGTGGTTACAATTCCAGTTTCGTAACAATAGGGGTCTTTAGCTGTGGGAGGAGAAGCTGGAGGACCCGAAGAAAACCCACGAGGTTGGACAGGTGACGCTACTCCTCGTACCATCAAAAAATATTCATAAATATAAATAGTTGCTGAGATATGAATTTTATGGATCAAAGTGAAAAAGAAAAATAATAATAAGAATAATAATCTGAACAAAAACAATCTAGTGTTTCAAACAAGCTATGCAGTGTGAAACCCTAATAATTATAAGCACAATTGAAACTTTGAATTCAAGTTTGAACAGATGTAGAGAAGTGAATAAATTTTAATGGTGGTATCTTATTTATTATATATAACAGTGTAGTCCCGATTGTATTTGGTAGCACTGTTACGATAATAAATAAAGTCTTGATTTAGCTATTTAATGAAATTACTTCATTTTGAGCAGAGTTACCGTATTTTGCAGAACACTTTTTTTGATAATAAACAAAGCCTCGATTTAGCTATTTAATAAAATGGCTCTTTATAAAATGATACTATATTAGTTATTTATTAACACAAATTGTAAATATATTTTTAATGAAACGGTACTATATTAAAGATACATTATGGGAGATAAGATAAGGAGCTGGCAGTTCTATAATAGTTAAAAAATAAATAATGTAAAGGGAATTTGCTGAAAATTTCAGTCAAATTGATCCACTATGAACCATAAATTTAGCGATTGAATTGTCAGTCTAGCCTTGATCATCATTACTAAAGTCGGTACGATAAAAAACATAGTCGGATCATAATCCAGTAAATATCGCAGGCTAGCGATGACATGGAGAGTTGATTATGGTCTGGATAAGTTAAATGTATTAATAATGGCAGATTTAGCTCTTGCATAATGATAATGTATGTTTAATTATTTATTAATTACACAATTGTAAATATATATTTAATGAAATGCTACTATATTAATTACATAATTGTAAATATATTTTTAATGAAATGGTTCTGTATTATTTATTAATTACACAATTGTTATTGTAAATATATTTAGGCCTAATTTAAATTATTAATTAATCACACAACAAATGTAAATATTTTATGATGAGTTTTAATTTATGGATGATTGCAAATTCAGCTTTCAGTTAGGGAATAAACATTTTTTTAAATATTCTTGTTGTATAATTTATTTGTATTGTCCAAACTTCATTACCAGAAGAAAGCCATGTATGTACCTGTACAAAGTTTTGTTTGTTGGGCTAATAAAACGGTACATATAAATGATATATTTTGGCAATGAATATCCTTGCAGATATTTGTTGGGCTAATAAAAATAAAACGGTACATATAAAATGATATATTTTGGAAATGAATCGAATATCCTTGCAGAATTAACGCGCACGCGGCACACGCCCAGTGAATTTCGGGATAAAATGCTACCCGTTTGTTTTCACGATAATGCTGTATGTATTTGTTTTATTTATTCTTTTGTTTTTTTCAAATTGCCAGTAAACCTTGTAACTCGACCGGTATATCGATCTTCTTGTGGTCCCATTCAATGTCGATCAAGTCGTCCATTATCCGAGTTGACAGATAGTGGATGATCGCGCATCGCAAGTAAAGTAATGCGCATGCGTGTTGCTACGGTAAACACGAGGGGAAGTAATTCTTTTTTAGTCAGGATTGTCGAGACTTCTTTTAGCCGCGGCACAGAATTCTGAAGGCCACGCGGGCGTTGCCTGTCCATCTATATACGGTCCATGCTATGTCCTATATTCAATTGATTTAATCATAGAACTAGAACACTAACGGGAACGCCCACTCGGTGACGTATAACGGTGATGACATAATTATGTTGTACATCGCATGCGCGAAGTCAATAAGGCACAAGTAACTTCCGGCCGTATGTCAACATGGCAGAAGCGTACGACGTCCTGGAATTTCAAGAACTTGACGGTGTAATAGATGTAAGTTATTCATAATTTTAATGAGTTTTTTTTAAATTAGTTATATAACATACCATCGGGAGTATAAACCATTTATTTTCGGACATTAAATTATCCGAACACACGTTTGTGTATCATTTTCTACTACATATTATAAAATTATTATTAATAAATTATGATGACATTCACATTTTATTTTTTTTATTTATTGTTTTGTGTATATTGTTGTTAGCCTTTGGCATGTCCGTGCCAGTTTTGGCTGGTTTCCCAGTGCCCTTTTCTTGTTTATAACAAGGGGTTTTACATAGGCTAAGCCTGTTCCCCAATCCCATTCAGACATCTTGAATAAAAATATTGTTTATAAAAAAAAAAATGTGTATTCTTTACTACAGCTTTTCTTTGCTAAAGATTTGTTTGAGACATCTCAACCTGTCGTTCCAGTAGCATCCGTAAGTTTTCTACATATACAACATACATGCATATAGTCACATAGTGTTCGTAGCAAATGGGCAAGTTATGAAACTCATTATAGTCTCGACCATGTCTATATATTTTTTTTCTTCTCAAACGATCAAATTGCTTTGGAAATGAAATGAAATGGGGTTTAACGTCCTACTGTTCTGCTCCTATGCTGGGCTAATGAAGACGGGCATACGCCATAAGGTGTGATTTAAGGGAAATTTTGCCCGGGCAGCGGCTCTATCACCTATTCTTATATCGAATTCCAACTGCCACGGGATCTTTTACGTGCATTCCAATGTATACAGGTGACCTCGGGTTTTCGTATCATCCGAAGGATTAGACAGCTGTCCTTGTCAGGCCCTCCGTACTGCATCACTGAAAAGGGGGAACCACGCCGGAAAATCTCGGCCAATGCAGGGATCGAACACCCGACCTCCAGGCTAGCGAGCCAGCGTCTTACCCACTTAGCCACGTGATCCCAAATTGCTTTGGAACAGTTTCTTTTATTTTGTATAATATTTACTTTAAAGGGACAATAACACTCTTGCTGGCTTGAAAGCTCCAGAAAATAAATAATATCTCTATCTAAGTACTAGATGTTTAAGTGTCCCACCTGTTGTGTAAATTATCCATTACATCCTATTTTACTTGTCCAGAGGGTTCGAAAATATTTTTTAATCGAAGTTTCATTTGAAAAGGTTTACGTTAGACGTTTCAAAGCATTATGTTGAATTGTTTATATAAGGTGTGTTAAGATGAAATTTGTATCATCAATTAATTGAAATATTCTAAAATAGCCTTCAAAGGCTAATATCTTCGCTTGCAATAGAGTAATTTGAATGAAATTTTCAAATTAGTCATTTTACATTTTTTATCTTCGAACTATTATAGCAAGAATGGCTAGCTCTTTATCAAAATCTTACATAATGTATATTTAAGAATAATTTAATACATTTATAAAGCTCACACATTACAAGTTGTGCACCTGTATAAAATTTATATAAATTTTGTTATCATTGTTAATATTTTATACTGAGATGCAATAAAAATAATACATCACTTTTATAAATGGATGAATGTAAATCTTGTTTGAAATGAATCCAGGTTTAACGCCCTACTTAGTACTTTTCAGCTCAATTTTGTTTTAAAGATTTGCTTTAATCTTGCAATTAAGGATGTAACAACATCATATTACGATGATAACATGTGAGAATGTTTTGAAGATTGCGTAAACGCACCCCGAACAATTCTCAATCAAAAAAATTAAACCCAACAGAATCAGTATGTTGATTTTTCTGGTACACACGTGGGGTATATAATGCAGCTTTTAAAAAGCTAGGTTTTGTGGAAGGTGCAAAGTTATGCCACGTCATCTCAGAGGTGCTATTTCATTGCGTCTCGATATATTTTGTTTACTATTATCAACCTGGCCCCAAGTTCACAAAGCATTCCCAGACTTAAGAATTTGCTCAACCTTCAATCACTGTTTTTGAGAAATATCTTTGATCCAGAAACACAAAACTTTGCACAGTTTCTTATTGATATATTTACATTAAAACAACAATAGTTAGTAAAGTGCTATATTTGAGTTAAAATAAGACAAACAATTTTGAGTAAAACCTTAACTTAAGACTGAGAATGCTTTGTGAACTTGGGGCCTTGTTTTCTTTTCATTACTTATTAACTACAATACAGTAATAACAAGAAATACAAAATCTGTAGAACACTGCTGATTAAGTTCTAGATTTAATCCTAGATTCAATCACATTTATATTTTTATACTTCCAATATTGATATTAATTCCAATAGAGCCAGGAAATGTTTAGTTTAATTATACACTTTCTATTTTGTTGTATGAAATTATCTGTATAATCTGTGTTTTTGTTACTTTCATTGTGTGAAATGCTTGCAGCAAAGTGCTGTAAATAAAATACCTGACATCACTGATCACAGTTTAACTCTATAACTTCTCATTTGACCTCAAATCTATGTGGAGTCGAGTTAGTTGGAAGAAATAAATCAAAATGGAGTGAAATCTACATTTTAATCAAATTCATACCACATGATTATATTATATCACTGTTTGCTCGTTTATATGGCAACTATATATTATTGCTAAGCTGTTTTTGAATTGTAAATTACATTTACAAGTATGTAAATATTGATTCTTTGAATTATATATTGTCAATCAAAATCTGAATATGCAATGTGCTATGTAGCCATATATGTGAAATAAACTATTATTATTACTATTTACTTTCTCTGTAAATCTCTGTTAATCTGTCGACAACTTAAACAAATTTCTTTTTGAGTGTCCTCAACAAAACTATTACATACAGAAGCAAGTACACAGCTTTCGTAATTTCTATGTTGACTTATTTGTGTTCATGAAAATATCAACCTGTCTGATATATCTTACAGTTGTAGTCTGACATTGAGAATAAGACTGTAAATGTTTTGATGTTATGCCCCCACATATCTTCATATTCTCAACAGTTCTTATAAGTAAATCTATAGATGTAACTTTAATTTGAACAGGAAACAAAAATTATTATATTGTACTTCACAATTCAAGTCCTTGTCAATGGTTAAATGGTATGTTACACTTTTATCTTCAGTTTTAAACAGATAGATATAATCACTTGAAGACTGACATAGCCACAAAGCAGACATTTGACATAAAAATGATTTCTGCAACATCTGAAAGGTTACTTCGTTCATATGTAAACATTGAGTTTCCTCGGTTTTCCTTGGACTCTGAATAAAATAGACAAATTCATAAAATTCAATTAAAACAAGAAGAATTGGATTCTGATACATGTATTCATAATTTTCTCGGTTTCTGAATAAAATCGAAAAAATTACAAAAGTAAATATAAAGAAGAATCGGATATTCATACAAGTATTTATAAATAAAATTATGGGAGATTACAGAAAGAGCTAGCAGTTCTCATTATAATAGTTAAAAAATAGATAATGTAAAGGGAATTTGCTGAAAATTTCAGTCAAATTCATCCACCCTGAACCAAGTATTTAATGATTAAATTTTGGGCCTAGCCTCGATCAGCATTACTATAGTCGGTACGATAAAAAAAAACCATGGTCTCGATTATCGATTTTTTGATTTAATCAGAAGTAGCAGACTGGGCTCTAATTCAGTATATATCACAGGCTAGCGATGCCATCGAGTGTTGATTATGGTCTGGATAAGTTAATTAATGTCTAATTAATAATTTAGATAACATTCCAGGCCTAAAGAAAGACCTGCAATTGACAGATTTAGCTCTTGCATAATGTCTGTTTAATATTGATGAATTAAATGTTCATATACTGATCTTTTATAAGGAAACATCGAATGTTCATATTCATAATTAAGTTAACAGAAATTTAAGTTACCGGTGACTTCCTTGGATTCAATTTCTTTGTTGTTACGCTTTTCTGTAGAAGAATTAAGGTTGATAGTCTCCCTAACCCTTCTTTTAATCTTCGATATGTGGACCCAGAATTTTTGTAAACATCTGAAATATTCATAAAATCAAAATAAAAAGGTTCCTACATACAAAACAAAAGGTTCAGATATAATTAATTTTTTTTCCATGCTTGTTGATTATTCATACCGGGAACAAGATTATTTCGGAATTTAAAAGTAAAAGGATTTGACAGGTCAAGGTCAGTCATAAATAAATATACAATTTTAATTTTTATGTAGCTGCTCAGTTAAAACTTTGACCTTTAAAAAAAAATAATAATTAGTAATTCATAAAATTAAAGTAAAAGAAGATTGTTGAGAGAGAATCGTCATGCTGTCACACACTCATCGGGTGTAGTAGGCCCTATTCGTCAATTTCATAACAAATTGCAAGTAGACTAGGCCTAGCTACGGCACTAATGTAAACAAACCTATATGCATACAACTTTGATGAGAGAAAGGGTAAAATCTAACGGGCAAACATGAAAATACAGACATTCAGCTAGTATGGGTTTAACTTAACTTCATTGTAGGTTGTCAGGGTGGACTGCCAACTAGAATCTACATAATTAATTTCTTTTGATTTGAGTTTTCACTTACTTTTTCAACGAAATAATCCGGCTCAACGTGTCTTGAACATATTGTCAAGGTCTTGTCATTTATCGGGTCTGATCTGGTAGACTGTATGATACGTAATGATTCTCTCTCCACTCTATGTTGTTTTTGGGTAAGCGATAGAATGATCAACCCCGATTTCTTTTATTGCAGGCGGAACATCCGAACAAAACACAATTCGCGCCAGGCATTTTGTTAGTGCGAGCAGAAACCGGAAGTAAGCTGTGCCCGATATCAGCGTCAGAGGCCCGCCGTCACATAAGGTAGTGACGTCACACGGTGGGCGTTCCCGTTAGTATTCTAGTTCTATGATTTAATGCATGCCCAAAATACAAGTAAGAATGAAAATTTACCCTCTCACTTATTTTGTCCATTTGTTATAAAAATCCAAAAAGGTAAAACACAAATTCGGATATGATGACAGCAGACAAAGGACAGCAGAGATTATGTAGGTGGAGTTAACGCCTGTCAATCAAACGATCGGCCATCCTAAGAATCGGTGAAGATGGGATTCAATCCCATTTCTAGTCAAAAATTACACTGGTGATAACTATGTTCAGAATAAAGTAATTTGACTGAAATTTTCAATATATTCTTTTTTCATCATCTATTTTTGAACTGTTATAGCAAGAATGGCTAACTCCTTATAAAAATCTCCCATAATGTATCTTTAAGTAAAGCCATATGACGCCATGACGTCATAGTTTTTGTTGCGTCATAGTTGGGACCCAAAATGACGCCTGTAAATGAGTTGTCGTAACTTTCCCTATACATGGCTTTGTTGATATGAACCGAATATCAACCTATGATGACGTCATGACAGGTTGTTATGAGATATAACTGCTATGGACACCAAAGAAAAACTACCGCCAGTTGTATATGTTGAAAATGTATACTTACATTGTTATGAATCCTAAGACGATTTTGCAAGCTATAGTAAATAATAAAAAATAATGAGTTATAGTTTAAAGAAAAACGATAAAAGAACACAAATTATCCGTTATTTTCTGACCCTCACAACTGCCCCTAGAATAGTTTATGACTTTGTTATATTTTATTATTGACCATAACTTATGAATTCTGATTTAAATTTTAGTCTATTGCTCATATGTAATGAGTGGGCTGATAAACTCCGCTATCAGGCTACGATTAGCTTATGAATATAGTTATCAAGACACTACTAAAGCACTTGTCAGCTGGGATACCAATGACGCATGAAATCCTACCTTCTATATCTACAACTGGTCTGGGATAAAACTTCCTAGGGTCTATTGCACAGAATTAACTCGTTATATCCACTGAGGATTCACCCTAAAAAGAGAAAAAAAACAAAGGATATTAGTCAATGTTGAGAGTTTACTGCATTAAATTGTCCGATGTAAGTAAAGAATTCTTGTCATTGCGACAGTTTATGAAACCATTATGTTTTTATCGTTTTACAAATATGATTTTCTCTTAGAACCCTGGTGACAGATGTTCTACTCAATACAATATTTTTAATAAAACATTGATCATTAGAGTTGTCAAAATACCATTAGTAACACCATTGTTTCAATAAAATTTAGTAATTAAACTGGAAAAACACAGGTCACAGATATGGAATACCACACAGCTCTTTATTCAGTGTTCTTAATTCTTAGTTCTTAATTCATAATCCTTAATTCTTATTTCTTCATTTGTTGTCGTATTTCGATATTTGTACACTAAAATTAACATTTGTATCTTAAAATCAATACTTGTTTTACAAATCAGACATTTGCCATATCACATTTGTAAATTGTTTTTTTATTTAATTTAATTTTATTTCAATATAAAGATAAAATTAATTTTAGTAAATCAAAAAAAAAATAATCTACATTTACATTTCATCATTGACATACAACGAAAAAAAATCTTGAACAAGAAATTTCTAAATACAAATCTCCAAATACAAATCTTGCAAAACATTTCTCCAAAAACATTTCTTCAATAACATTTCTACAAAAAACAGTTCACGAAATTCATCGAACCGGAACATTATGACGGCATGAGCGGAAGTCAACCTGGCATACAATAACTCACCATACAACAAATGAGAATCGAGCAAACATGACAATGTATACAATAAAAGACAATATAAGAAAAATAGCTCGATGACCTCGAATTTAGTGAAATCGGGTGCGTGTTATGTCTCTCTCTCTCTCTCCCTCTCTCTCTCTCTCTCTCTCATATATATATATTGGTTAATTTGACCTAGCATTAAATAAAATAAATTAGTAGAAATTAAGTTTTGTCTGTTAGCGACATATTTCTTTGCACAAACGAAAGAGGGCCTTATCTCTTCTAAACCATGTAATCAAGAATGTGGCAGTAAAATAGCTAATACTCGTATATTCAAAGAGCGATAGACAAATACCTTCCGGTGAAGCATTATACGATAACTGGAATTTCGTATTAAAGCACGTATTATTTGACTTTTAAATACAACCTTCCCTCACTAAATAGATTTCAGACTATCCAAATTATATCTGCTTTAACAAAGTACGTAAATATCAATATGTCAAAAAATATTTTACAATTTTGAAAATGTATTCGGACCTTTTTAATGGTTTGCATCCCGATATCTTGGATTTTGTGTTATGGCCCGTATTTTAACGTTAAATACCCCCCCCCTCCCCCCACACACACACACCAACCTCATTTAATACACGTTAGTGCCATTTCAAATTTGTTCTTTTTTCAAGGTATGTAAATACAAATGTGCAAGAAAATAATTTACATTTTGTAGCAAACAATAAACATACTTTCCAGCTGTATATAACAGATGATATCGAGAATTTCTTATTAAGATCTTTTTTTTGACTTTAAATATTCCTCCCCTCCACCCACTTAATAAAATTTAGTACCATGGAACTTTAATCTTTTTGTGAGGTATGTAAATATAAATGTTCCTGCGTGGTTTCCCCTTGTCAGTGATGCAAGATGGAGGACCCGACAAGGACAGCCGTCTAGTCGTTCGGATGGGATGAAAAAGCGAGGACCCGTGTTCACATTGACGTGCACGTAAAAGATCCCTTGTCAGTTGGAATTCGATTTAAGAGTAGGCCGTAGCGCCGCTGCCCGGGCAAAATTTCCCTCATAGCACACTGTATGGCGTATGCCTGTCTTCATATTAGGCCAGTTGAGGAACAGAACAGTAGGATGGGGGTCACGTGGCTAAGTGGGTAAGACGCTGGCTCGCTAGCCTGAAGGTCGGGTGTTCGATCCCTGCATTGGCTGAGAAAGTTCATCCAGATTTTCCGCCGTGGTTTCCCCTTGTCAGTGATGCAGGATGGAGGGCCTGACAAGGACAGCTGTCTAGTCACCGGCGCCCCGTGTATCTTTGGCGAACACGTAAAATATACCTTATCTTCAATGGCCCTGTCGGTGAAGAACAGTAGAGCAATTGTGAATAAGTCGAAGGTGACAAGTCGACAAAATGGAGGCGAAGATTGTTTGGTTGCTTTTGTCAATTTATCGCCTTCATAAGTCGACAAAATTAAATTATTTCGACTGGCTGTGTCGAAGATACACCGTTAAAATTATATGTATATTTACAGTTATAAGTATAGTAAAAATACAGTGTAGGATTTGTCAAATCACATGGTTTGTTAACATACATTTAAAACGATTTCGATGCATATGAATACAAGGCTTATGTAAAATTACATCAAATTGAATGTAGTAATACAACCATAATGTTAGTTTATATTATATGAGCTGTATATTTCTGTGTTCGCCAGGATAGAACCTAGGACTAATTAGCCAAGCGGGGACAAACACATTCCTTTCAGTAATGTTACCTTGGCATTTCAATATTCCCTACTTTATTTTGAAGAGTTTATCTAGACACCGCATAATACAGCTTGGGACACCAGTCTCTATTTCCAGATAACGTATCACATGTTGAGTTATTTGCTCGGCCCCAAGGTAAAGGATTTTAACACAAAATTAAGCAGTTTAATTCTCCAAAATATTATCGGGATAAGCCTATTAAGAGAAACAGAATTCAGACTCCGCCACAGTGATGACAAGCTTATCTGAACCCAAAGTGAATACGGATAAGTACGTCTTTTGTCGATCGGCCAATCTACCTTATATCATTTATCAACAGTTTGGGACTTCAATCTGCATCAAATTTGAAACACTAGTATAACACGTCTGTACCTTATTGAAAATGTGGCTGTAACCATTCGACCCCAACACAGCTTGAAGATTCCATATCATATTGACGTGGTGTGTGATTATAAGAAAACATTGTCGACATCAACGCATCAAAGATAAATCCTCACTTATGACGTCATTTACGTGGGATTCTCCCAGCTTTTCAACGATTTCTCAGTTCAAATGACAATAAAAATTCATGCATTTATCAATGAACCCCGGCCCCACCATAAATAAAAGAAACATGTCAATGTGAAACAGCAGGGTTGCTTTCGGACTGCCTGACGACTTTTGATCCGTTTATTAATCAGTTTTGGTTTATGATTTCCAAAACTTGTAGAAATTATATCATGGAATTATTTTTTTTTGATGAACTTGGCAGCTAGAATGGTATCGGTGAGGAGTAAATGATAAATAAAATGAAAACAACTTACCTGTTGTGTGGCTAATTTAGATGTGTTAAGGTGTGTCACGAATAAGTAAATCGTTTTATACTGCACACATTATTCTTTGACGTACATGTATATTCAAAACTAAGATGACAGCGACAAAACTAATCGTTTTACATTTGACGTTTATTGTAATGCACGTCAAATTTTTTCATAATTTTGGCTTAAGGTTATTCTAAAAAAAAGGGCAATTGTTTTTACATTGCACTGACATAATAATATAGCTACAATGAAATAAAATATGGGCGACACTATAAAATGTAATTCATATACATGTAGGGGTGGGCAAATGGAGGTGACGTGTGTTTTCTAAGGCCATTTCGGCTGCTGAATCCGAATCCGATTAGATATTTGATATGTGACATCGTTTTCGGTTGGTCCAGTGGCCATTAATGCCGCCAAAAATGGACTTTCTGCGTCATAAAAGTAAGGAAATATTGAAACTAGTCGTCTAATACGTTCAAATGTATGTTTTTATAGGTCGGGAATACCGAATAAGACAAACTTAGATACAGAGGAATGATGGTTATACTACAATGGTGCTTTTTGTCGGGGGGTTTTCCCCCAGAAAATCTGCATTTTTGCGGGATAAACGGCCATAATTTGTTCATATCTGTGATGTCGGGTTATTCTATCTCAGATACCATAGAAACTTAGAACAGTTTGTTAACGTCCCAACACGGAATCAGGGAAAGCAACACTCTGGACACCATCCTCACAACTCACCCAACCTATACTATGGCAACAGTGACCATGACATAGTGTAATAATATTGCTAGAATTTTTGCTCTTGAAATAAGATGCCTTTATATTTCATTAAGTAATATCTTTGGCAAGTTAGTAATTTCAAACATATTCACATATATAGTGTGCACTAAATCAACTTAGTCTGTAATTGACAGTTGACACATAAAAAAGAGCTCACCCAGAAATTCTTACCAGTCATTATATATTTGAGAACGCGGAACCTGCAAAGTTATTTCCAGTTTACTAATAAAGCTGTGAAATCATTGTTGCTGTAGTATTATTTACGATCACAAGGAACACAACAAATAAAGAAGTCCGGTAGTACTACATATTCTATTTGGTTGCCGTGACAGTTTTGACCTTTAGGGTAAGCAGAAAATTTGGAAGAAGATTAGAAGAAAAGAGAGTATGCATCACACGTTGAATGTGGGGAGTTCTCTCCTAATATTTTCCACATCTAATCAGTGACTGCATAGCACTGCATAGTCTTACATATTCTATTTGGTTGCCGTGACAGTTTCGACCTTTGGGGTAAGAAGTCACTTTAGAAGAAGAATACATATTTGAAGATGTTAAGAAGAAAAAAAGATCTGTACAATCCAGCAACAGAAAAATTCTGGTGGAAAAAAAAATCTGGTGGAGATATTCGAAAAATTGGGTAAATACATTTTGTTTGGAAAATTAAATGTGTTAAATTTGTTTCAAGACCAAATAATATTAATTTTAATTTAAAATCTGTTTAGAAACTAAATATTTAAAATTTAACTGTATAGAGAATAAATTACAGTCATTCATAAGTTGAGATTGATAGGTTTATTAAACAATATAATATCACTGGTTAGGTGTGTATATACTATTCAAAAAAAGTAGGGGATATTTGATTTTTAAGTGTTATTAAAGTCACCTAATGAAACTGACGAAGAAACAAATGACAAAATGAAATGAAGTTCACATTCATCGATTTATTCCAAATGATCGTTAGACTAAGTAAGGCACAGACTGACCATTATAAGGGTAAAATGATACCCGGGGTCAAACAGCAAAGTTACCACAGCATCACAACCAAGTCAGTAACGGGTAAATCCTCCTCTGTTTGCCAAACAAGCATTGATCCGACGTGGCATACTCCTAATGAGACGTCTAAGGTCATTTTGGTCCAGATTGTCCCATTCCTGTTGCAACGCAGCAGCAAGTTCTTGGACATTGGCAGGACGTTGTTGACGTTGACGTAACCTCTGTCCAAGCATGTCCCAGACATGCTCGATGGGGGAGAGGTCGGGACTCAGTGCTGGCCAAGGTAATGTGGTGATGTTCTGTTGTTGGAGGTAACCTGTAACGATCCTGGCCCTGTGACATCTTGCGTTGTCATCCTGGAAGATGAAACGGCGGCCATGACGTCGTGCGAACGGCACAACATGGACTGTCAAGATGTTGTCCCGGTAGTACAAATCTTGGGTTGGACCCCCATGATGATCCCAAGCATCACCTGCATTCCATGCGGTAGCTATTGGTGCGTTTGGGCGTCACATGTAACTGGAAATGTTTCTTCTGTTAGGTTCTATAGTGACTTTTTTCGTAGTCATTTCCATATTTTAGTATTATGCCCCCAAATTCAAATATCCCCTACTTTTTTTGAATAGTATATTATCGGGTTATCATGACCTGTAGTAAAATTAAAGTTAAAGAGAATGTTTAGGGAGTAGGTTTTAAAAAAAATGTTTTGATATAACTAAGGAATAGTAAGGAAACGGAATAGGGAATAAAATAAGGAACTAATGTTGTCTCCGGATCGCAGTGGGAAGGCGGCAGATCTAAGGATGACGTTTGTGAGTGATTAACTCTAATTTCCTAGTTGGCCGTGGTTTTTACTGTGATTCGTTAATTTGTGTTTTTTTGTTGTTTCGTATACTATATAATTTTAAGGCCCTTAGTCCAGGCCTCAGAGTTGTTGTAATTTAACTTTTGGTTAAAAAGTTAAAAATCCCATATGGTTCATCTAGGGGTGTTGGTTATAGTTTTCCTGGAAAAAAAACTAAAATTAAAGGCTCGTTAAATTGTGAGATTATCACAAAGTCATTAATACGAGTTTTATAGGAGGTTAAAGTTATACGGTAGATTTTGTCCGTATATAATTTTATGTAATTAAATTTTTGCTTTAGAAACGTAATATTAACGTTTAATATATACTGCTAATTGCTTTAAGCTGTCGACATGAGATGATGAGAATGTGTAATTTGACATTAGTTCGAATTATAATAAACAATAGTATTCATACTGTGTTAAATTTGACGTGTGTAAAAGTCACGGATTGCATTAATATAATATATAGGATGTAGTTTACTGTATGTGTTATTAAAAGTTAGGTATGTTCTAATTGTTTTGTTTATAGAATATAGACTGGTAATCCGAGGGAGTGAAGTGCACGTCACTTGCTTTGAACATGATTCTAAATAATGTTTATATAATACTAATAATGGAATAGGTACTGTAGGATAAAATGGAATGTCATTCATATACTGGCCATATTTGATTGACAGTTCTATCCTAGATAAATTAAAGTCTGGTATTGTCATAAGTGTGAGCTCAGCTTGTGTCAGTGTCAGTCTGATAGGAAGGTTTATTAAAAAAAAACGAAATACAAAATTGTAAATGATTAGGTCAAAAAGGTCACATTACTGACGGTGAAATATAAAATAACAGTGTAGGAATTCTAAAACACAAACGGAAATTATAAAACATAAACGTAATTCTAAAATTGTCCATTACTCAGTTCAGGTCAAGAAGTCAAACTTAGTTTGAAAATTTCTAATTAAAGGGACACATCAAAGTTTATTAATACTTAAATAAAGTTTAATTTTCATTACAGTAAGATTTGCTAATACGTTTTCGAAATAATATATTAATAATAATGTTAGACTAATAGCAACATAAAGTTTTAATAATTTAGGAACAGTTAGTTCTTGGTCTGATGGCAATGACATGTTTGATTGACGGATAAAATTGTACAAACCAATCATACTTAGAAGAAAAAAAGAAAGTTACAACTTGATACTATGGTAGCTGAAACAGACCAATACAACTTCAAGAAGAAGAAATGGTTTACCAGTTTACCAAATTGACATTTCCCGAGACAGAATTTAAAGCGAAACCTGAACTTTATAAATGTTACGTGATGTGTTATAGTGTTTTGAAATTAGGACACTTGAAGATTTAAAAAAGACAATTTGTGTTTTCTGTGTTTAGGCTTAGTGGATTTTCATAGGATTTTACAGTGATGAACTTTTTGGAGAACTTTTGCATGCAACTTTTGATTTTTGATTATTTGTGTTTTTATTTCATAGTTTTGTTATATAGTATATTGTAGCACAAATTAGAAATTTCCTCGATTCTGATTGGTCGAAAAGTGTGGTCGAATGGACAATAAACCCCCTCTAAATTTTCAAGGCGAATTACTGCGTATAAATATAACCATAGAACTAGAATACTAACGGGAACGCCCACCGTGTGACGTCACTACCTTATGTGACGGCGGGCCTCTGACGCTGATATCGGGCACAGCTTACTTCCGGTTTCTGCTCGCACTAACAAAATGCCTGGCGCGAATTGTGTTTTGTTCGGATGTTCCGCCTGCAATAAAAGAAATCGGGGTTGATCATTCTATCGCTTACCCAAAAACAACATAGAGTGGAGAGAGAATCATTACGTATCATACAGTCTACCAGATCAGACCCGATAAATGACAAGACCTTGACAATATGTTCAAGACACGTTGAGCCGGATTATTTCGTTGAAAAAGTAAGTGAAAACTCAAATCAAAAGAAATTAATTATGTAGATTCTAGTTGGCAGTCCACCCTGACAACCTACAATGAAGTTAAGTTAAACCCATACTAGCTGAATGTCTGTATTTTCATGTTTGCCCGTTAGATTTTACCCTTTCTCTCATCAAAGTTGTATGCATATAGGTTTGTTTACATTAGTGCCGTAGCTAGGCCTAGTCTACTTGCAATTTGTTATGAAATTGACGAATACTACACCCGATGAGTGTGTGACAGCATGACGATTCTCTCTCAACAATCTTCTTTTACTTTAATTTTATGAATTACTAATTATTATTTTTTTTTAAAGGTCAAAGTTTTAACTGAGCAGCTCCATAAAAATTAAAATTGTATATTTATTTATGACTGACCTTGACCTGTCAAATCCTTTTACTTTTAAATTCCGAAATAATCTTGTTCCCGGTATGAATAATCAACAAGCATGGAAAAAAAATTAATTATATCTGAACCTTTTGTTTTGTATGTAGGAACCTTTTTATTTTGATTTTATGAATATTTCAGATGTTTACAAAAATTCTGGGTCCACATATCGAAGATTAAAAGAAGGGTTAGGGAGACTATCAACCTTAATTCTTCTACAGAAAAGCGTAACAACAAAGAAATTGAATCCAAGGAAGTCACCGGTAACTTAAATTTCTGTTAACTTAATTATGAATATGAACATTCGATGTTTCCTTATAAAAGATCAGTATATGAACATTTAATTCATCAATATTAAACAGACATTATGCAAGAGCTAAATCTGTCAATTGCAGGTCTTTCTTTAGGCCTGGAATGTTATCTAAATTATTAATTAGACATTAATTAACTTATCCAGACCATAATCAACGCTCGATGGCATCGCTAGCCTGTGATATATACTGAATTAGAGCCCAGTCTGCTACTTCTGATTAAATCAAAAAATCGATAATCGAGACCATGGTTTTTTTTTATCGTACCGACTATAGTAATGCTGATCGAGGCTAGGCCCAAAATTTAATCATTAAATACTTGGTTCAGGGTGGATGAATTTGACTGAAATTTTCAGCAAATTCCCTTTACATTATCTATTTTTTAACTATTATAATGAGAACTGCTAGCTCTTTCTGTAATCTCCCATAATTTTATTTATAAATACTTGTATGAATATCCGATTCTTCTTTATATTTACTTTTGTAATTTTTTCGATTTTATTCAGAAACCGAGAAAATTATGAATACATGTATCAGAATCCAATTCTTCTTGTTTTAATTGAATTTTATGAATTTGTCTATTTTATTCAGAGTCCAAGGAAAACCGAGGAAACTCAATGTTTACATATGAACGAAGTAACCTTTCAGATGTTGCAGAAATCATTTTTATGTCAAATGTCTGCTTTGTGGCTATGTCAGTCTTCAAGTGATTATATCTATCTGTTTAAAACTGAAGATAAAAGTGTAACATACCATTTAACCATTGACAAGGACTTGAATTGTGAAGTACAATATAATAATTTTTGTTTCCTGTTCAAATTAAAGTTACATCTATAGATTTACTTATAAGAACTGTTGAGAATATGAAGATATGTGGGGGCATAACATCAAAACATTTACAGTCTTATTCTCAATGTCAGACTACAACTGTAAGATATATCAGACAGGTTGATATTTTCATGAACACAAATAAGTCAACATAGAAATTACGAAAGCTGTGTACTTGCTTCTGTATGTAATAGTTTTGTTGAGGACACTCAAAAAGAAATTTGTTTAAGTTGTCGACAGATTAACAGAGATTTACAGAGAAAGTAAATAGTAATAATAATAGTTTATTTCACATATATGGCTACATAGCACATTGCATATTCAGATTTTGATTGACAATATATAATTCAAAGAATCAATATTTACATACTTGTAAATGTAATTTACAATTCAAAAATAGCTTAGCAATAATATATAGTTGCCATATAAACGAGCAAACAGTGATATAATATAATCATGTGGTATGAATTTGATTAAAATGTAGATTTCACTCCATTTTGATTTATTTCTTCCAACTAACTCGACTCCACATAGATTTGAGGTCAAATGAGAAGTTATAGAGTTAAACTGTGATCAGTGATGTCAGGTATTTTATTTACAGCACTTTGCTGCAAGCATTTCACACAATGAAAGTAACAAAAACACAGATTATACAGATAATTTCATACAACAAAATAGAAAGTGTATAATTAAACTAAACATTTCCTGGCTCTATTGGAATTAATATCAATATTGGAAGTATAAAAATATAAATGTGATTGAATCTAGGATTAAATCTAGAACTTAATCAGCAGTGTTCTACAGATTTTGTATTTCTTGTTATTACTGTATTGTAGTTAATAAGTAATGAAAAGAAAACAAGGCCCCAAGTTCACAAAGCATTCTCAGTCTTAAGTTAAGGTTTTACTCAAAATTGTTTGTCTTATTTTAACTCAAATATAGCACTTTACTAACTATTGTTGTTTTAATGTAAATATATCAATAAGAAACTGTGCAAAGTTTTGTGTTTCTGGATCAAAGATATTTCTCAAAAACAGTGATTGAAGGTTGAGCAAATTCTTGAGTCTGGGAATGCTTTGTGAACTTGGGGCCAGGTTGATAATAGTAAACAAAATATATCGAGACGCAATGAAATAGCACCTCTGAGATGACGTGGCATAACTTTGCACCTTCCACAAAACCTAGCTTTTTAAAAGCTGCATTATATACCCCACGTGTGTACCAGAAAAATCAACATACTGATTCTGTTGGGTTTAATTTTTTTGATTGAGAATTGTTCGGGGTGCGTTTACGCAATCTTCAAAACATTCTCACATGTTATCATCGTAATATGATGTTGTTACATCCTTAATTGCAAGATTAAAGCAAATCTTTAAAACAAAATTGAGCTGAAAAGTACTAAGTAGGGCGTTAAACCTGGATTCATTTCAAACAAGATTTACATTCATCCATTTATAAAAGTGATGTATTATTTTTATTGCATCTCAGTATAAAATATTAACAATGATAACAAAATTTATATAAATTTTATACAGGTGCACAACTTGTAATGTGTGAGCTTTATAAATGTATTAAATTATTCTTAAATATACATTATGTAAGATTTTGATAAAGAGCTAGCCATTCTTGCTATAATAGTTCGAAGATAAAAAATGTAAAATGACTAATTTGAAAATTTCATTCAAATTACTCTATTGCGAGCGAAGATATTAGCCTTTGAAGGCTATTTTAGAATATTTCAATTAATTGATGATACAAATTTCATCTTAACACACCTTATATAAACAATTCAACATAATGCTTTGAAACGTCTAACGTAAACCTTTTCAAATGAAACTTCGATTTAAAAATATTTTCGAACCCTCTGGACAAGTAAAATAGGATGTAATGGATAATTTACACAACAGGTGGGACACTTAAACATCTAGTACTTAGATAGAGATATTATTTATTTTCTGGAGCTTTCAAGCCAGCAAGAGTGTTATTGTCCCTTTAAAGTAAATATTATACAAAATAAAAGAAACTGTTCCAAAGCAATTTGGGATCACGTGGCTAAGTGGGTAAGACGCTGGCTCGCTAGCCTGGAGGTCGGGTGTTCGATCCCTGCATTGGCCGAGATTTTCCGGCGTGGTTCCCCCTTTTCAGTGATGCAGTACGGAGGGCCTGACAAGGACAGCTGTCTAATCCTTCGGATGATACGAAAACCCGAGGTCACCTGTATACATTGGAATGCACGTAAAAGATCCCGTGGCAGTTGGAATTCGATATAAGAATAGGTGATAGAGCCGCTGCCCGGGCAAAATTTCCCTTAAATCACACCTTATGGCGTATGCCCGTCTTCATTAGCCCAGCATAGGAGCAGAACAGTAGGACGTTAAACCCCATTTCATTTCATTTCCAAAGCAATTTGATCGTTTGAGAAGAAAAAAAATATATAGACATGGTCGAGACTATAATGAGTTTCATAACTTGCCCATTTGCTACGAACACTATGTGACTATATGCATGTATGTTGTATATGTAGAAAACTTACGGATGCTACTGGAACGACAGGTTGAGATGTCTCAAACAAATCTTTAGCAAAGAAAAGCTGTAGTAAAGAATACACATTTTTTTTTTTATAAACAATATTTTTATTCAAGATGTCTGAATGGGATTGGGGAACAGGCTTAGCCTATGTAAAACCCCTTGTTATAAACAAGAAAAGGGCACTGGGAAACCAGCCAAAACTGGCACGGACATGCCAAAGGCTAACAACAATATACACAAAACAATAAATAAAAAAAATAAAATGTGAATGTCATCATAATTTATTAATAATAATTTTATAATATGTAGTAGAAAATGATACACAAACGTGTGTTCGGATAATTTAATGTCCGAAAATAAATGGTTTATACTCCCGATGGTATGTTATATAACTAATTTAAAAAAAACTCATTAAAATTATGAATAACTTACATCTATTACACCGTCAAGTTCTTGAAATTCCAGGACGTCGTACGCTTCTGCCATGTTGACATACGGCCGGAAGTTACTTGTGCCTTATTGACTTCGCGCATGCGATGTACAACATAATTATGTCATCACCGTTATACGTCACCGAGTGGGCGTTCCCGTTAGTGTTCTAGTTCTATGATATAACAGTGTACTTTTTTTCATTTTTGTGCCAATGATCTTCCTCAACTCAAATCTTTATTGGCAAATATCTTCAAGGAATTCTGCACACATGACTATCACACCAGTTTCAAACATCATCTTTTATGAAATCACATTTCTGAAATACATAAAACAGTAGAAAATCAGTCATAAATTAATTAAAACCGTTTTCAGGTATCCAAATATATTCGTAACTAGGCAGTGACAGTGTCAGTAGCCTATGTTTTCTTTTTTGGTAGGCTAGCTTCACTCACCAATTTTTATTAATCAGGTGGATTTTTAAAAAAAAAAATCATGCTTTCAAAATCTGACTAGCATGATCTACCTAATAATAAGTCATTAGTCACAAGAAATCGCTTGAAAATACAATGAGGGAGTAGAATACAGCAGCTGAAATATAGGCCTAATTATTATCATTTATGCCAAAATTGTCATTTGTTGACAACACGTCAGAATAGCTACATAGCAACCACTGGCATCTTAGACTAGACATCATTGTCATGGTTTATACGGTATTTTAGAGGATGTAAGTATGAACTGCAATTGTGTAAAGATGAACTAGTTACAAAATTGTGATAACAGTCTGCAAAATAAAATAATAAATGCTGGAAACTTACATGAGGACTAAGACTAGTAATTATTTCCCCTTATTTCATGATGGACGAATGTAGTGCGAGTTATAAATAGACAATTTTTCCCTTAATTTTTTTCTCCCCTCTTCCTGCATTTTTGGGTTGACTTTTTGGTCTAGAATTGGAGAAAAGGGATCAAATTTGCAATTTCATAGCAGTTTTGGGTAATACTGATGATATTACAGCGGAGGGATAGGGGGTGTAAAGTGTCTTTCTGCAGAGCAGTCATTGTGTCGGAAGTGAGATTTTCACCCCAGTCAACTTCAAATCCGTGTAGCAAAAAATCTAAATGGTCAACCCCCTACAAAATTATGATGAGGAGATTGCCAAATGTTGTCCCCATTGTGCCTATAAAGATTGGAACCAACGGAATGTTGAGAAAAAAGCTACAGCCTGTGATGTTACAGCCATTTAACATTGAAGTCAATGGGCAAATAATTGCTAGTCTGAGTCCATGAAACTCCCGAAGCGAAGTCATTTTTGTTGCCAAGAGTTACTCCTCTTTTAGTCTCGGATAGCAGGGCGGAAGTATTTCAATCACGCTGACACTCGTCTCGAAATACCGCAATAAAAAATACTAATTTCTCGTTCTTTTAAAGATCTTCAAACGTTAAAAATATTTTTTTGTTTTCGATATCCGAATAACATTTTCTTTCATAATTCATTTACCAGCAACTCGAGACTCAAAAATTTTAGATTTGCAGGTAAGCAAGAGACCGTCTATTGAAAATATTTTGAAAAGAGACCGTCTATTGAAAATATTTTGAAAAATGAACGCAAGCGCGTGACCAAATAACGACTTTTTAAAATGTGTGTAAAAATGTTTTCTAAATAGTTCCGAAGAAAATCTCCAAATATTTGTGCTACAATATCGATAAACACATTCCTGTTACGTATTTATCGGGTGTTTATTGTCCTAATGGATAATTCAAGCATGGTTAAATGGACAATAAACCCCCTCTAAATACGTAACAGGAAGTGTTTATCTCCTAAGTATCGTTGATATTTGCCTGATGCATGAATAATTATAGGGTTTAGCACATAGAAGTTTTTAAGAGTCTCCTACCTGTTCATTTCGCATAAATCTTTCAAGTGGGGGAGGTGATATATGTTGATTTTCTAGATTTCTGCTACATTTATGAATAGTTATATAATTCTACAGATGTTGGTATGGTTATTGTAAAGGATTCAAGGGATCTTTACCCAATACCGAGCAAAAAGTCTTAAAGGAAGGGACGAATGTAATAATATTGCTAGAATTTTTGCTCTTGAAATAAGATGCCTTTATATTTCATTAAGTAATATCTTTGGCAAGTTAGTAATTTCAAACATATTCACATATATAGTGTGCACTAAATCAACTTAGTCTGTAATTGACAGTTGACACATAAAAAAGAGCTCACCCAGAAATTCTTACCAGTCATTATATATTTGAGAACGAGGAACCTGCAAAGTTATTTCCAGTTTACTAATGAAGCTGTGAAATCATTGTTGCTGTAGTATTATTTACGATCACAAGGAACACAACAAATAAAGAAGTCCGGTAGTACTACAGTAGTCCTTCTAGACATGTAGTCTACGGCTAAGCACCCAAAACCTATTTGCAGAAAGCTCTATTTCTGGAAACGAGCAGACATACAGGGAATCAAAGAGGATCTCACCGACCTTACCGATTCAGTTGACATAACATTGGAGAACCTCAAAGGACAGATCGTTGAGACCATCGCTAAAAGAGTCCTCTCCAAGTTGACGACTTCTCGTTACACAAATCCCTGAATAAACACAGATATTAATACAGCAATCAGACGGTAACAGAGGTCTTACAAGAATTCACGCGTTACTTAGAAGAAACAAGACAAGGACCTTTACAAAAAGCTACAGAAAGAGGTACATTTGAGGTCAGATGAGCAAACAGGAATTACCTTGAAATCACAGTCAGCAGCGACTGTAAGGAAAACTCCAAGAAATCAGGACTTCCACCAAGAGTAAAAGCCATGAGAAGCCTCTGGAGTAGCACCACTCACAAAGGAGGGTGGATTCATACATACAGAGTGACACACAGTCAAGAGCCAAGATACTGAATTCACTGTTTGAATCAGCTTTCACTGCAGAGAATAAAACAACCATCCCAGACATAGGACCAAGCAGTGTTCCCACCATGGCACCCATCAACTTAATTGGAAAGGTGTACACACACTTGAAACTTCTAATGAATCTGAAGCCCTATTATGCAACCGGGCCTGCCCTTACACAACTCTTCCGGATGTCATTCGACTCAGGCATAGTCCCCATGAGGAAGCTTTGGTAGTGTCAATATTCAAGAAGAGGGACAGACATCAGCCAGGCAACTACAGGCCAGTATCACTTACCGACATCAAATGCAAGATACAGGAGCATATATTGCATAGCAGCATAATGCAGCACTTCGACAAGAACAGCATCTTGGGTGATAGTCAGCATGGTTTCAGGAAGTGTGGCTCCCGTGAGTCACAACTGATCTCTACCATATAGGTCGTACAAAGTTTAATAAAGCTATCTTTAACGCACGGTTCATGACGTACGCTCCAGAAACAAATTGCGGGGCTCTAAAGCTGAGCGAACATTGCGGAAATCAGGACTCGAGATTCACAGGCAGATCTATCGCGAAAAACGTCAATGCCATATCTGATGCTAAGCGCAGATGTTACTAGGAACAACTTGAGCTACCCAAGGAGGATTCACGCACACTTTAATCAACTCACTCCTTGGAAAAACAAAAGTTTCCATTGTACCAAAAGGACCAGATGACGACTGTTTAGCGTCCTCCTTCAATACCCTCTTCAATAAGAAGATACAAAAAATACATTCTGGCTTGCTGGGAACACAGTCGGGTTATAATAATGAGAATTGCGAGTCTATTTGAACCTCTCACGAATGATGAAATCGGGAAAATAGTTCTGTCTCTTGGACCCTGTGCCAGCGAGTATTGTTATTCAACATATTGATATTCTACTTCCTGTGATCACTTCAATAGTCAACCTTAGCCTCGAAACCTCTACATTTCCTTACTGATGAAAGATTAGCTCGATCCTAACACGTTAAAGAATTATCGACCATTCTCGAACCTTCCTTTCAACTCCAAAAAAAAATGAGAAAGCCATAAATAAGCGACTTATTAATTAAGCGGACTGTTGGACAAATTGCAATCAGCCTATAGGCAAAAACATTCTATAGCGACCGCCTTAATAAGGGTAGCAAATGATTTTCGAGTAGCGGTAGATAATGGAAGATGTGTAGCCATAGTTTTGCTCGACCTATCAGCAGGGTTTGATACTATAAAACTGAGGCGGTTTTAATAGGCACTAAACATCAGCGATCATACATACATGAACAATTCATAACGATCGGAGACTCAGATATAGCTTTCTCCGATTCAGCCAAAAATGTTGGAGTTTTCCTGGATAGGGATCTGTCGAAGGGAACAAGACACAGCAAATATTGTACATTAAAGATAATGTGGCTATAATTAGGATGACCCGTGCACTTTACAGAAAGTTGGTCTCGACACGGCTAAATGTGCACGCTTCAGTTGCGTGTCTCGAACTGATTTCTGACTACCCCGCACTCGCTTTGAGTCGATAAATAGCCATGGCACGTGCAATTCTCTACAAATATATCAACTATTACAGCCGTAAAAAATCTATTGTTGACGATTTTGAATAGCAGTAAAATTTAGCTTCTTGGTTATTACAGCAGCTTTAGTAATTACGTTTGTTTTATTTTTTAAATTGCTTTATCATTAACTGTACCGTTAAGAGCGGCATCTTTTGGTTTAGTACAAATACTATCTCTGAATCACTTTCTTTAGCAGGAACATGATACTAGCAGTAGTTTCATTTTACTTTTACAAGTTTCTTAAAACAATTGTTGAGTTGTCTAAAGTGCTTATTTCTAAATTCAATTTCTTGTTCTAGCTTTCTGTTATGTTTCGTAAAAAAGTAGTCTTGATTATCCCGACCTGTCAATCAGACGTAGAATGGTCGATAGACTGGTTAAGCGAGACTAATTTCAAAACAAGGGCACGTAACCTATCTTTTACTCAAAAGTGTCTGGATGTTATGGACGCAACTTGGAACCAGTTTTCAGTCTATTATTTATAGATGATTAATGGTCATAGCTTATTAAGTACAACATGATCGTTTATTTAGTGACTATAATTGTGTGAAACTGATTTGAGGCTTGGCATATATATAAATATTGTGGCGTAATTGTCGAGATATTTGGAGATATTTATTTATGGTGGGTCACCCTACTATAATGCTTCTCAGATAGCTAACACCAGGTACAACTATAGTCATTGAGCCAAATTATACAGACTTAAATACATTCTAGCTTTATTTCATCAATTCCAGACAAGTGAAAATTAATGATACAATTCACAAGCCCAGTTTGTATTGTTTTAAAAATGTGCCGTAGTATATGACACGGGACCGTTCGTCCGTCTAAATTTAAGGATTGTGACTTTCTGACAGCAAGAATTTTTATCTGAAGAGCAACCAACCAGAAGTTCCCGGGTTTGATCTCGAGAAAGTTCCGAGGAGATGCTTGCAAAAGCAGCACCGTCGTACGGATGGGACGACAAAATTGATTTACGGCTAACGTTCACTTTTAACAGAAATTCGACATTATACTTGTAGGCATTTAAAAAGAACTGCGAAGAAACCCGATCCCAAACTGTATAGCCATAAATATGTCACGTTATTGTTTTATAAACTGCACAAACAGTGGCGGATCTACTACAAAACTAATAATCTCAGTATTGATTTTAAAATATCTGTTTCATATAGCCTCAAATTAACCAAATTTCAACCATTTCAATGGACAAATAATATGAATCAATATGATCATACAGATATCAAAAAAGTGATTCTAATGTCTTCTCGTGCCGAGAAATAACCAATTTTGTCAGTATCACTTTTTAAGATTATTCGCATTTCAATAAAGGATTAATTCTGTTCAAATTTTAATCAAATGTCTGTCATGCAAAGGACAATCAGAGTGTTTTTTTCTGTAATCCAATTTAAATATTTTGTCGAAAATGGAAGTGATGTCATCGTGCCGAGTCTTCGTTGAATAAATGGAACTGATATTGCTGGATTTATTGGCTAATTCTGCGCCCATTTCATTTTAAAACACATGTGCAATGCAAATGTGGAAATCTGTTTAACGTTTTCGTTGTTAGGGAAGTGATGTCAGTTCAAGAGTAACGTGGCACCGGTGAAACCTGTCATTACTGCGTAGCTTGTGTGAAACACTATCGGTTTTTTTTCGGATTATTATTACGGTTTCATACTGCTTAGTTTGCGTGAAACAATATTGTTTTTGTTCGGATTCTTCTTCTTCTTCTTATTATTATTATTAGTTTTCCATTTGAGAATATCTCAGAAACTACTTGTCGGATCGATTAGATGACTTCGAATTTACTGGGAAAGTGGGTTTGACTTAAATTTTAAAGCTATTTCTAAAGTTCTGCGACAATGCGAAATGTCCGAAATCACCGAAGTTTTTTTTTTTAAATATTGCCGTAATATTAACAATAATCATCGGATTTTACTTTATGGTGCATTTTTACATAGCCGTAGACAGGGAACATAGCTATGCTACTTTTGTTTTTCGATTTCGACGAATCTTCGAAAATATTAGGCGCCAAATTTTGAAAATTTAAATTTTTACAAAAACACTTTTTTATTTATGAATATTTTTTGATGGTATTTTTCAAAGGATTAAAGGGGCCGTCTGATTTGAACAAAAATGTCAACAATTTTTGTCTAGATAATTTTGCTTCGCCGCCATTGGCTAATTCAGTTTTTCGCTCCTAGATTGATTATTTATTGTCCGATTTGTATAAAACAAAGTTCATATGCTCCATGGTCCAAAATGTCATTTTCATTTTTATTGACATAAATTTAGCAAAAACTACAATTTTGACAGTTCGGTACCACTTTTTGGAACGAAATATTATTTTTTTCAGTTCTGGTATGGCTGAAAGTGTGTGCCCTTTAAAGGCGCAGAAAACATCTTGGATTAGGATTACATTCAACAAAAAGAAAATAACTGCACTTTAAACACCCACCGTAAGGGTGGAAAAGTGGCTGATGGGCTTGGATATGGCTAGATTAGAATAAAAAGTATCCAAATAAATCGGTCGGATAGGTTATATAATTGAGCTTTTGGGAAGGTATTACTGTGACCTTCATGTAGACTCGTTTGTAGATTGTACTCAGGTAGCTGAATGAAAGCAGAAGCTAATGCGTCGATTATCTTTAATTAAAATAATAATAATAATGGACGCAATCCGCCTTTAGGCTATCAAAATGAAATGAAATGGGGTTTAAAGTCCTACTGTTCTGCTCCGAACTGGGCTAATGAAGACGGGCATACGCCATACATTGTGCTATGAGGGAAATTTTGCCCGGACAGCGGCACTACGGCCTACTCTTATATCGAATTCCAACTGTCAAGGGATCTTTTACCTGCACGCCAATGTGTACATTGGACCTTGGTTTTCAGTCCCATCCGAACGACTAGACAGCTGTTCTTGTCAGGCCCTCCGTCATGCATCACTGACAAAAGGGAAGCACGCCGGGAAATCTAGATGAACTTTCTCGGCCCATGCAGGGATCGAACACCCGACCTCCAGGCTAGCGAGCCAGCGTCTTACCCACTTCGCCACCGTGTTTTCTTTAGGCTATATAAATATAGGCAAATCAGATATGGTTGAGTTAAACACTAATGTATTTATTTTGCTGTAAATTAGCAATTACCTGTAAAAATTATTTTGCTGTAAATTCGACTCCCTCATTGTATTCTCAAGCGATTCCTTGTGACTAATGACTTATTATTAGGTAGATCATGTAAGTCAGATTTTGAAAGCATGATTTTTTAAAAAAATCCACCACCTGATTAATAAAAATTGGTGAGTGAAGCTCGCCTACCAAAATGAAAAAAGAAAACAGAGGCCTACTGACACTGTCACTGCCTAGTTACGAATATATTTGGATACCTGAAAACGGTTTTAATTAATTTATGACTGATTTTCTACTGTTTTATGTATTTCAGAGATGTGATTTCATAAAAAGATGATGTTTGAAAATGGTGTGATAGTCATGTGTGCAGAATTCCTTGAAGATATTTGCCAATAAAGATTTGAGTTGAGGAAGATCATTGAGCACAAAAATGAAAAAAAGTACACTGTTATATTTATACGCAGTAATTCGCCTTGATAATTTAGAGGGGGTTTATTGTCCATTCGACCACACTTTTCGACCAATCACAAACGAGGAAATTTCTAATTAGTGCTACAATTTGATTTATATGCTGGTTCTTTATTGTTAACAATTATTTACATTATATGTTTATGATACGTTCGGATCCAACAATCTCAGGAAAGGATATGTGTCTCGGTGGTTGATTTATAAATAAATGTTTGCATTCTTATTTGAGAGAAAGTTTGGTTCGTCAATGGGCTATTAAGTGAATGTGGGTTTTTTTTTTCTAAACCAAAGTATGTTTTTTTTTCTAAACCCAAGTTTGGTTAACAGATGTCTGATTGGTCTATTGAGTAAATAATTGAAATCCCGTATATGGGGATATTCAAATAGTTGGGATAGAGTAACATATGTTTCATGAGGCAATATAGGATAGGTAGCACCATGGGTCTTCTGTCTGGCGTGAAGAGCGGGCATGTACTAAAACGGTCGCCACATCCTACGTACGACCCATGCATATTTTCTTACAACATATCTTAGTAGCCTTGTGATCGTCTAGAATTACAGTATATATTACAATACTAAAGTCATTCTCAAACCCTAGCCAGCCAGACTCAATATGGGCGAGTCTGCTGATAGAAATTACTACATCTTTCCCCTTCTGGAATCAAGCTGCTGTCTGGCAATCGAACACCAATATGATCGTTTTGTTGCTTTAGGATTTGACTTTCAATTATCTAATTGGTCAAATATCATGTAAATAAGTATAGAGATTGGTTGGTCAAACAAGCCAAATGATGCAATCGTAATTTTCCGTCACATGTTTTTTGACACAATCTATCCTTGAACTTAGAACCTCTTTCCTGTTATTCTCACATTTTTTTCATAAACAAGTAATTTGCGTTTTAGATAAACCCATACCATAGCTACTATACTGACAGTAGAGAATAATTTGTATAGATAAAAATGTTGTTTAAACCATCTATTCCTTTCTCTATTCCTTGTGTATAAATTTAAAACAATGTCGCAACGACCATATTACTACAGATAATCCTACTGGTTGTTGTTCAGAACTGTAAGATAATGGTGGTTGAATTTCAACAATAGGTTTGTTGACATCGCTGGAGTAGATATGTAGACAATGCCAATGGTCAAGTGTACACCATTATTCACCTTGATAATTACCTATTAAAATATTTGTCTTTAGGACTACCATTGCCGATATTTATTTGTTAATTAAACCACAACAAAAATTAGGAATTAAAAAAAAAACTAGATTAGAAATTGTAGAAAAAATGCTGAATGTTAAAAAAAAGTAACTGCGGATTTTGAAAACTATTGCACTGCCAAAACTAATATACTAATGGTATGATGTTAAAAGGAAATAATTGTTACTTCTAAAGTTAATATACAAATTGCCCGATTTTTCAGTTTTAAAGATAATTGGATAAAATGTTTCTCGATTTTATGTTGAATTCTCACAAAACCTTGGGTTAGGGTTAGGGTTGGGGATTAGCGCTAGTCCTGTGACGAAAAATTGAGCTGGCCTTATCATTTAGCACTAACACACCGCAAATCAAGGGGAAATAACTCGATTTAGTTATGCAGGCAGACCACCATTAATTTCCCCATTGACATCAATGTTAACTCTCGTCTCTTTGCCCGACTTCAACGTTTCCCATGGGCTGAATGCTTTTCAATACAGACAGAGAATCAAATGGTAACGTCTTTGCACCAAAATTTGTATGAGAATAACCACCAAATTTTGAGATGCACAACCTTGAAGTAGCATACTAAAAAAATTGTAACTAACCTGGCAGAAAATGTTAATTCAACCCCTCTTCGTCCATTCTAGACCAAAGAATCAACAAAAATGGGCATGCAAAAGGGGAGAAAAGAGAGAGAGAGAGAGAGAGAGAGAGAGAGAGAGAGAGAGAGAGAGGGGGTGGGGGGTACTATAGACGAACTATATGGATGCCGGTCACCAATTATCTTTAATGTTAATTCTTGTCTCTTTTTCCGGCTCCAATTTACACAAATTTGAAGTAGCCTACTGGTAAAGATTAACTATCCGACGTACATATAATGTCTTAGTTTTCTTATCCTTCCGCCTTTGTTATCATGAATATTCACCAAAACCCGACAGAAAATGATAATTCAAACAAACTTCTTTGGTTCTAGTCCAAAGACTTTCGATTGAAGGAACTACATTGGAGACTATCGAGACAGCGGAAGAAATTAGTGGGATGTTTCCTGTATAATCTGCATCCCTATTCCTTAAACAATGTCACTGCCTGAATAAATCCAACTTTTAACAGTATAGCTAATGTAGTTAAAGGAATACGGCTAATAATAGCTATTACTACCACCTTGTAAATGTTTAAACACACGTACTTACAACAAGTGTATATTATATTGGAATGAAATTAATGTCATTACTGGATATTGTATATATTTTGTATGTGGAACAGTTAACAAGCTGTGTACCTGTCGGTTTCTAGTGGTGTCATAAAACATGCAGAATAACCAGCTCTAACTTACTTTAAACAATGTTTTATTTCATGTTATGCCGTGTCAGTACCATGCTGTGTCAGTAAATATATGATAGATAATCAGCGCTAACCTCGAAATAAAATGAAACGAAACAATACCTACCTGGACGGTAGTAATTTTCAGAAAATGGAATAAATGTTTAGGCCAAAATCAATGCATAGCATTAAAAACAGGATATATGCAAAATATTTGGCTGGTGTAATTAAATTTGCCAATTTCAGCGGAAAGTGGGTGTATCTTTGTAAAAAAAATTCTTCGCAGAAATTGCTATACCCAAAATGCACGGCGCATCTTCATATAATTTCTAATGTAGCGGACTACTTTATAAACATCATGGACGGCGTTGGATGTATTTTACATCTACCAAACCAAATCTCTTTCAGCGTGATAAAAAGATTACTTGAATTATCCCAATGAAAATTCAGTGCAAAATTGCTTTAAACAATAACACTCACCACTTACATAATTGTGGGATTTGAGATTACTGCTTTGAACAACTTGGTCTTGATAACAAATAAAGTTATGGATTAACATTCGATATAAATATTATTTGCTGTAATGTTATGGTTAATGCTGTTTAGAAAATTTCAGACTTATGTTTCCAAATATTCACATCTGGAATCGTACGAGCTAGAATTTCCCGATAGAATAAGCCCTCTGCAATTTGAAAACTTCGTTGTTCCACTTTCTGTATTTAACAACTAGACACTATTCTTCACCAGACGGAGCCGTCCTGCATCACTGACAGGCGACAACTACGCTTGACAAATTCAAGGCAAATTTCTCGGATAATACCGGGGTCGAACTCCGGACCTTTTTGTTAGTGAGCCAGCGACTTTTTTTTTTCTTGTAAATATATTTATTCAGATATTAAAATATATACAGACATGTCATACATGAATAAACAAAAATATACTAAACATACTTATACATGTGACAGAGTTAATAGGTAAGGTTTAAAACATATTTTTGTTGGGTTTATAGCTGTACACATGAATATTTACAGTGTTTACATTAAAAGTAATTAAAAGGGGTAATTTACAAAGTAAAAGTCGAGTGTATATACCAACTTTTTCAAAAATCTAATTTAATACTTCCATTGTTTTCATATATTATAAGGAATGACGGCTTAATGAACTTATCAATAAAATTTGACATATTATTCTTTAAAATATTACTAATATTGTATAAATTCTCTTTTAAAATATTTTTAAACAAGTTAATAATATTTAATCTACAATTTTCTTCATCTAAAATAAACATGCGGCGCTTATAAATAGCTTGTCTTGCGAAGGATAAAACAACATTGCAAAGTTCTATATGAAATAGATTGAATGCCTTATAGTAAACTTACTCACCGAGGCGCCGAGGCCCCCAAATGGTGAACCATTCGGCGGGGGACAGTGACGTTTTTAGGGTGGGGGCACAGTCTACAGTAGGTAATTTAGAGCTATGACCGGAAACTTTTTTTGGGGGGGAGGGGGGCAAAATATTTTCGGGGGGCATTGCCCTCTTGCCCCCTCCCCCGGGCTGCCTACCGGCCTGCCGTTCAGTTACGTAACTCATTCTGCAGTTGTGTGAGTGATCTGATATAATTGACGATTACGTTGTATTATGTATTTGGGACGAATTTTTTAACACACGGGGTCACGGTGGCTAAGTGGGTTAGACGCTGGTTCGCTAGCCTGGTCGTCGGATGTTCGATCCCTGCATTGGCCGAGAAAGTTCATCCAGATTTTCAGGCGTGGTTCCGCCTTTCCAGTGATGCAGGACGGAGTTCCTGACAAGAAAGCTGTCTAGTTCCCGGGTACACATTGGCGTGCATGTAAATTTCCATTATAACTCACTGTTTGGAGCAGAACAGTAGGACGTTAAACCCCATTTCATTTCTTTAAAACGTCTATATCTTATATAGCGATGAACTCTTTAATTTCAACTAACCTGGCGAACAAGATTTGACGCACAAGCCAAAAATCTTTTAAAGCGCTCAATTCATCTTAAAATACATTTTTCTACCAAATCTGTCATCACGCAATTAAATATTTTCGCAGGTGTTTTTGTTTGTTTATCTAAATCTATACAGAGGCAAATGTACTAAGCGTGATTTAGGCGTTGTATGCTTGGGAGTGTATAGCATTATAAATAATAGAAAAATTGATCCCCCTCATTTTCCTTTAAAGATACATTATGGGAGATTAGATAAAGAACTGGCAGTTCTCACTATAATAGTTATAAATTAGGTAATGTAAATTGAATTTGCTGAAAATTTCAGTCAAATTGATCGACACTGAACCAATAAAAAAAACATAGTCTCGATTATCCAATTCATGACTAAATCATGAATAATCCAATAACCATCGCAAACATCGAGAGTTGATTATGGTCTGGATAAGTTAATTAATAATTTAGATGACATTTCAGGCCTTAAGAAAGACCTGCAATATGCAGATTCAGCTCTTGCATAATGTATGTTTAAGTAAAAGAATAAGTATAGCAAGATATTGTCCATTGGTCTGTCTGTCAGGAAATATAAAAACGAGAATGATGTTGGATGTGTTGTTAGGAGGATTTTTAATTTTCTCTGGTTACTACTGTCCCGGGGGTAATAGTGTTTTCTCATAAGTTGGCCGAAATGAAGTTAACGCTGCGAAAGTATGGTTTGGCCGCCCAACGACTTACTGTTAGACAAACCAAAATCTACGATCGAGCACCTCCACTTCTGGAACCGGTGTGAGATAATTCCGCCAGTTGGGGGAAAACGAAAGTTATGTGCATTTCTTGGTCGCGTCATGCAAGATTAACCATGTAGTTTTTTTTTTAGATCTCTAAAATAAGGCCAACCCGGGCCAAATCACTAAACATATTACGAGGAAAGAGGGCTAGTTCGGTAAAAGATTTTTTAGTATTTATTGGAAATAGTTTAGATATCGACCTGAAAATGATATGCATTATTAGTCACAGCTATATCTACTGACTTATACATTTCTTCAGCCCGCAATGATGTCGATATACGTATGGAGATATAGATTTAAGATTTACGTATACTCGACTATTTTCTACATATAAAAGTTATATTCTACGTATCCAAAGGTCACTTATACATTCCCGCTACCACGGAAAGAGGTATTTCCTCGCACACACTTCCTCGAATTCCAACTGCAAAGGCTTATTTCAAGTGTTCATCGAACATCTCGATTTCAATTGTTGATGTATAAGAAAATAGATCGGCGGTACGCGATACTGAACACATCGTTTCCACAGGATATCGTCGCATCATTCAGAATATAGATTATATTTAAACGAGATTTACAATAATCTATTTAAAGAAATAGTACATTTCATCTCACTATATTTACTAACCTTAACTTTGAGTAAAGACTTTGTCAGAAAAATAAAGAGTTTTCGGTTAAGGTAATGAGCCAGTCTAGAAAGTTATGGAAATAGATGAAATGGGTTTTAACGTCACACTTTTCTGCACCAACCGGGATACTGAACATGACCATACAGACAATGGTTCTTTTACACCGCGGTTGCAGAAAGGTGTGATATGTTATTATTAATCCCCATAACATTAATTGTCAGTTTCATCCTTAACTACTGCTTCAAATACAAAATAAAAAGCACCTTTAAATCCTATTGTTATGGCTTATTTTAAAATTTATAACGTCAACCGTTTGGTTTCCTAGCCATCCCACAAACAAACAAACTTTTCTCTTTTTATATACATAATAATAGTTGTGCAATTTATTTTAAAATTTATAACGTCAACCGTTTGGTTTCCTAGCCATCCCACAAACAAACAAACTTTTCTCTTTTTATATACATAATAATAGTTATGCAATTTATTCTTAATTCAGGAATAGTCTATAATAGAGATGGACTGTTCAACGGGATAAACTCGGGGTCGTAGCCAAACATTTCAAAATCGTCTTTATATAGTTTTCGTAACTTGATCAAAACAGAATTAGGAACACGTCTATAAGCGGCTGTCATATAAACGAGTTTTTGCTCTTTGGCCTTTTGGGAACTTAATTTGTCCGCTTTGTGTTGTTGTAGGACTTTGTTGGTGAATGTCTCACAGTTCCAGTTTGAGTTTTTACTTTCCTCTAATATAGAATTAAAACCAATGTAACCATTTATTTGGAATGTTTTCCATAGAAGTTTTGACAATGAGGTGGCGTTTAAACATTCTGTTTTATAGACTTTCAGTAAATTGAAATTGTATTCACTCAACATCCTGATTTCCTGCATGGCATGATCGCGTGAAACAATATCATCTGCTATCCAAGCAAGTCCAAACTTTTCCAGAATATACTTATTATCCTGTATAAAGGTTTCCATATTTCCAATAAAATCTGGATGGAAGTCACAGGGATCACAGATGTATCTAAAAGGAGCCCAGTGCGCATTTAGTTGGGATGGGGGTTTGGACACGATATATTCTAAGAATTCTTCAAAGCTTATACCCTTAGCACAACTGTCCCTACGCTTTTTCAAATATGTTTGAATGATAATACCTTGACTTCTCCAAAAATCTGGCAAAAAAAATTTATCCAGAAAGGCTGACCACAAGCGCGCGTAGGGCTCTCTGACGAACATAAATTTAAAGTTGCTATTAATTGTTTTATCTAATGTTATATTGTATTCCATTCTTCTTTTACTACCATAATGCGTTACCATTCTAGGAATGTCAAATGGACTCTTATACAACACATCCCCAGTTGCGTTTGCGAGAAAGCGAAAAATGTTAATCCAGTGAGTACAGCCTACCTTTGGGCTTTGGCAATACGAGAGACCGTGCTTACTTGAACTAAAAAAGGTATAATGGGTTGAGACTTTCGCACTGTTACGACACGTTCTGTTCACCAGTATCAGTCTATCCCTGTAAATGGATTCTGTCTGATAAGCAGATTCCGAGTCGGATTCAAACATTTTGCCTTTTGTGGTCCAGCTATGTTTATCTCGAAACGCACTTCCGCTAGTTAGATTCTTAGTGACTGTGGATTCGAGGGGTTTATCCAAACTCAGTCTACTCTCTGAACTAAAGTGGTGTATCGGCTCTTGGAAATTCTTGCGTCCATTGCTGAAAACATCTGTAAAATTTGAGTAAAATGGGTGAAAACAATTTATCAAATATAAACGTGAATATGTGTTGTTGACATGATTAAATAGCTCGTAAAATTAGAATATGGGAATAGGGAGGATGTGTAGTCTTCATCTTGCTTGGTCATATATTTGGTAAAGCATTTTGGACTCCTATAACAGCGGCTAAATTGAGTGTTTTAGGGCCTGTCTGTACATAAATACCAAACTCAACCCATTATCTTGCAACGATTCTATGGGTTGTAGTTGACCCCCCCCCCCACACACACACACACGCAAAGTCTTCTGAGATAACCCATAAATATTGCTAAAATATTAAAATTTGTCCAAGGCATGCCTCTACCGCCCCAACAGCAATAGACCACTAACACGTTGACTTATTTGTCGAAACTAACTTGACTGAAAGGAGTGAATTGCACGTACTATTTACAATGAGTTGCGGTATATTTGTACAGCTAGATTTGGGTTAATTAGCTAGGTATTCTACAAATAAACATCGGAATATATTGTCATACAAATATCGCACCCATCATTCGTCCCTTTCCACCAGAATCAATATTTGGGTAGGGATAGCCTGTCAAACATCTGCCCAAACCACAAATCAGCACACATTGTAGAACTACATCAGCCTGGGTTCCTGGAGACTATCTTGTAGATTCAGACTTATAATAAATGTTTTTAAACCATGTATGTGGTTTGCTGTGTTACTGGTATATAAAATCATATAGATAACAGTAACGTGAAATTCGAGATATGGAAGCCATACTAATGTCCACGGGGCCAAAGGACCAGAATAGTCTTTTGGAGGCCTTGTGACACTATCGTCCTTTGTCACAAAGACTTCGATCGGTGTTTGTAAATTCCAAGCAGTGTATGGGTTTTTGTTCTGTTTTCTTTTTACTCGACGTTTCACGTATCAGTTAGTTCGGTCTTTTTTCATTTAGTTATTCAATAGATTTTTGTAGTGGAGATTACGAGTCATCGAACAGGGTGGTTGCGACAAATACAAATCAGTCTTCAAATCGTCTGAAAATCGTGACTATATATAAAACAAATTAATTGAATTTAAATAATGCCATTTACATTGTGTGATACTACCCTTCTTAAAACCACAGATAATCCATACAGCTACCACTGCGGTTACTATTACAAAACTCGCCGATTTGGACGCAAGTCTTATCCTACAATAGAAAAACGAAATGAAAATTCATATTCAAAAATGACAAAAAAAAACCACAAAAAAACACGATGTCACCTTTCCTTGCAAATTCATCTATATTTATTTCTAACTTTTTGTAAAATTTAAAGCCATAAACATGTGTTTATGTTGTAAATATATACTTACATTGTTATGATTCCTAAGACGATTTTGCAAGCTATAGTAAATAATTAAAAATAATGAGTTATAGTTTAAAGAGAAACGATAAGAGAACACAAATTATCCGTTATTTTCTGACACCCCCACAACTCCCTAGAATAGTTTATGGCTTTGTTATATTTTATTATTGACTTAAAAGCAAAACCTGATGAATTCTGATTTAAATTTTAGTCTATTGCTCATATGTAATGAGTGGGCTGATAAACTCCGCTATCAGGCTACGATTAGCTTATGAATATAGTTATCAAGACACTACTAGAGCGTTTTTCAGCTGAGATACCAATGATGCATGAAATCTTACCTTCTATATCTACAACTGGTCTGGGATAAAACTTCCTAGGGTCAATTGCGCAGAATTATCTCGTTATATCCACTGAGGATTTGCCCTAAAAAATAAAAAACAAAGGATATTAGTCGATGTTGAGAGTTTGCTGCATTAAATTGCCCGATGAATGTAAAGAATTCTTGTCATTGCGAAGGTTTATGCAACCATGATGTTTTTATCGTTTTAGAAAAATGATTTTCTCTTAGAGCCCTGGTGACATATGTTCTACTTGAGTCAATACAATATTTTTGATATAACATTGATCATTAGAGTTTGTCAAAATACCACGTACTTGGTTTTATTTTATTAGTAAGACCATTGTTTCAATAAAATTTAGTAATTGACCTGGAAAAACACGGGCCACAGACAGTAATTGTATTTCTTAGAATTGTTTCAACATTCTAACATGTATTTTCATATGAATACCTTGATCTAGCACGATTGGTTTTCATTTGATTCCCTTGAAAGCAATGATAAATCCTGTATTCGTAACTTTAATAAACTGTTATTTCCTTGGAACAGATACGTACGTAACAAATAATGTTTGACACGAGTCTGACTCGCGAGAACACGAGACAAACCGGGAAACTGGTCTGAACAGACTAGTCACAAACGCTAATGACAAACCATCTGCAAAATAAATTGGAAGTGAGAATAACGTTATCAAATGCTTATATTATTGGTAGTAATTGATCTCGGAAGCCGCGTTGACTCGGTGAGTAAGGTGTTGGCTTGCTAACCAGGACGTGACAGGTGTTGGTCAAGAAATTTTGTCGGGTTTTTTTTAGGCGTTGTTACTCTTTGTCATTGGTGCAAGGAACAGCGTCTAGTTGTTCGTATGGGTGGGGCGAAAACAGAGGACCCGTATACACGTTGGCAGTGTACAATACATGTCCGCCTTCTCTAGTCAGTTGTGGTCCCGTGCACGGTATTTTATTGGCGAACTTGCATAGGCAAAATAGATTACAGTGAATACAAAATGGGGCTACGTTTATTAATTAGATCGCAGTAGATTAATTAAAAATATGCAGAGTGCATTGGAATATATAAACTTTGGTTATAGACTCGTTTATAAGATATATTCATAGTTGCGGTGGTAATTCAATTCAATTTGTGCAGATGCAATTGGTGTTCAAATTTATGTCGGAAACCGATATCAAGTAAGTTGATTTCGAGTTTTATCGAGGTCACTCAGGCAATTACTAAAGATCAGTTACTGTCTTTCAAAATAACAAGCAATCTCTCAGCAGCAGTGGCGGGCTGGGTCTGAAAATATTGGCTGCCAGGAGACAAAGGGGGCCCACCCACCAATACAATTCTATCATTTAATTTTTAAAATGAATAAATTAAATTTTCAAAAAATATGTAAGTGGAAACTTAAAAGGATGTAATTAGAAGTTTCCCGGTTTTGTTTTCTTTATATTTTTTGATAATTTATATTTTGAATATATTGTCTAATGTCTAAGGGGGTCCACTTCCTCAGGGTCCCATTTGTTACTGGGCAAGCTGACAACCTGACCAGTCTGCCACTGCTCAGCAGTAATGTGACAAATTTGCATTTCGCCACATATTTAACATTCCTAAATTTGTATTAACAGCTTTTACTCTCGTCTCAGTATACTTACTTTGATATCGTTGCATACAAAGGCACGGTGTCGTATGTTATAGGCAATGCTATTTATTTGTAGGGGAAACATTCAATTTTACTCGCCTTACACTGCCTTGATCATATTTTGTATGTGCCTGAAATAATTTAGTAGTTTTTGGGAGAGGGAGTCAATTTTAATGTCAAGTAGGGTAATCATCAAGGTGAATTAACTCTATTTCATGATTAGAGTCGATTTTTACTTATTACTTATTTGAATAAGTATATATTGATATTATTTATGTTTCAGAATCTTTAATTTTATATGATTTAACTATGCTTAAAACCGTTTAAGTATATCACCGTTACACCATAATGACAGTTGAGTTCGAATTTCGTGAATTGGTTTGTGCCTTTGATCCTGTGTCCCGTCACTTATATCAGATTATATATTAAATTTCAAATCAAAATTTGGACGGCTAGTACCCTCCATATTAACCACAGTACTAAGAATATTATCAATATCTAAATCATTTTCGTGAACAGCCTTTCCATCACAACTTTGACGGCTATTATTCCCCATATCAAGAACATCACAATTTTTACGGTTATTATCTTCCATATCGAGTACATTACCAAATGTGAAATGAAATGAAATGAAATGAAATGAAATGGAGTTTAACGTCCTACTGTTCTGCTCCTAACCTGGGCTAATGAAGACGGGCATACGCCATACTGTGTGCTATGAGGGAAATTTTGCACGGACAGCGGCACTACGGCCTACTCTTATATCGAATTCCAACTGCCAAGGGATCTTTTACGTGCACGCCAATGTGTACGCGGGATCTCGGTTTTTCGTCCCATCCGAACGACTAGGCAGCTTTCCTTGTCAGCCCCTCCGTTCTGCATCACTGACAAGGGAGAACCACGCCGGAAAATCTGGATGAACTTTCTCGGCCAATGCAGGGATCGAACACCCCCACCTCCAGGCTAGCGAGCTAGCATCTTACCCACTTAGCCACGTGATCCCCATTACCAAATGTAATCAGTATCCAAATGCTTATCAAATATATTCTCATTATTAATATTTGTTTTCGACTGTGTTATAAACATGTCTCCATGTCGAATATTTTGGACTGTCTGTGTATGATTGGAGTATTTGTATGAGAGAGAGAGAAATGGGGTTTAACGTTCACTCGACACAAACTAGGTCATTTCGGGATTAACATATGGTTTAATTTTATTTCAATAATTCGCTTGCGCGTAGGGGTCTTTAGCAGTGGGAGGACACCGGAGGACCCGGAGAAAACCCACGAGGTTGGACAGGCGACCCTAGTCCTTGTCACGTACAACCGGGGAATCGAAACCACGCCAGTTGACTCAATGACAGACTTTATGATACAGCACGCACGTGCAACCCAAACCCCCGAGTATTTGTATGACTGGAGTGTTTTGTCACATGTAGTCATGAGCATGTGCATATTGTTTTAAGAATATATCCATTATTTTGTGGCTTGTTCTTTTAGAAAACTATCCATTCTTTGTATCTCTATGGTGCTATGTTTTAAGTTTGATAATAGCCTCAAACTGTCAATTATGTAAATAAAAAGAAAAACGCCCCCCAGTTGCTCTTTCTATACTCTTCAAAAAAGTAGGGGATATTCAGAAACAATACAAAACTGCTGTTTTTATTAGAGCCAATTGTCTACACATGTACATAAACAGTTCATATGGGTGGCTTATCTGACGGCCCCATTTCACTCGAAAAGAGATACACTGTCAAAAGTGAAAATGGACGTTTTTGTTTTTTGTCTTAATAATGAGTAATTGCTCCACCATTTCTCAGACATTCAGCAATTCGTCGTGGCATGCTCCTAATCTACCGTCCAATCACGATTTGGGGCAATCTGACCCACTCCTCTTGCAGTGCCACGGCCAATTCTTGCAGTTTTGTCGGTTGACGTTGACATCGACAAACACGTCTACCGATCAAATTAAACTAACACATTAAAGCAAAGATACGCTAAATAGTAAATCTTATGCAAGAACCGATAGGAAAGCAAACATGGATACACTGAAATAACTCTTGTGTTGGATCTCAACACAAGGACTTGTGTTAAAAGTATTCAACACAAGTTTGTGTTCTTTTTAGTGTCTTAACACAAACCTTGAGTGCATTTATAAAATCTTGTGTGTTTTCTTTCTATATTATTTATTACCTCGAATTTTAAGATAACATTTATTATGTTACTTTTCATATTACTATTTTTATTTATTGAGAAAATCTGAATGCAATTGGGAAACTGGCTTGGGGATCTGGCTTAGCCTATATGTAAAACCACTCTTCCTGAATTATACTATTCAAAAAAAGTAGGGGATATTTGATTTTTAAGTGTTATTAAAGTCACCTAATGAAACTGACGAAGAAACAAATGACAAAATGAAATGAAGTTCACATTCATCGATTTATTCCAAATGATCGTTAGACTAAGTAAGGCACAGACTGACCATTATAAGGGTAAAATGATACCCGGGGTCAAACAGCAAAGTTACCACAGCATCACAACCAAGTCAGTAACGGGTAAATCCTCCTCTGTTTGCCAAACAAGCATTGATCCGACGTGGCATACTCCTAATGAGACGTCTAAGGTCATTTTGGTCTAGATTGTCCCATTCCTGTTGCAACGCAGCAGCAAGTTCTTGGACATTGGCAGGACGTTGTTGACGTTGACGTAACCTCTGTCCAAGCATGTCCCAGACATGCTCGATGGGGGAGAGGTCGGGACTCAGTGCTGGCCAAGGTAATGTGGTTGTTGGAGGTAACCTGTAACAATCCTGGCCCTGTGACATCTTGCGTTGTCATCCTGGAAGATGAAACGGCGGCCATGACGTCGTGCGAACGGCACAACATGGACTGCCAAGATGTTGTCCCGGTAGTACTGGCCTGTAACACGCCCTGCAACAACATGTAAAGCCGTTCTTCCAGCAACAGTGATGCCTCCCCACACCATAACAGAACCACCCCCAAATCGATCATGTCTGATGACGTTAACGTCTTGGAAGCGCTCGTTTCAACGACGCCACACCCTCCTACGTCTGTCCAAAAAATCAACAGTGAACCTTGACTCATCTGAAAACATCACATTGCTCCAGTGTCGATTATCCCAGTGTTGACGATCCCTACACCAACGACGTCTTGCCTGAATGTGATGATCTCTCAAACAAGGGATCACGCGAGGACGTCGGGCGCGAAGGTGACCCCTATGCAGTCGATTCCGAATCGTCTGGCCACTCACTGTCACACCAGTGTCTGTTTGAAGACGAGCGCTGATCTGATTTGCTGTGATGACACGATTTCTCAAGGCCAAGGTATGGATAAATCGATCCTGGGCTTGAGTTGTCGCCCTTGGTCGACCTGAGCGTGGTCTGTCCTGTACAGATTGTGTATCACGGTATCTGGACCATAGCCTGCTTATGACAGACTGAGAAACATTCATCGTCCGCGCCACAACCGCCTGTGTTGTGCCGATCTGTAGCATGCCAAGGGCACGTAACCTTTCATTTTGGGTAAGCCGACGCACATCAAAATTTGTTTTCTGGCCACTAAAACAATTAAACTGATGTTTCCACCCTGGAATTCAATGCCACAATGACTGTAACATTCAAAGTCAGAGTCGTGCAAATCTTGGGTTGGACCCCCATGATGATCCCAAGCATCACCTGCATTCCATGCGGTAGCTATTGGTGCGTTTGGGCGTCACATGTAACTGGAAATGTTTCTTCTGTTAGGTTCTATAGTAGTCATTTGCATATTTTAGTATTATGCCCCCAAAATCAAATATCCCCTACTTTTTTTGAATAGTATATTTTGAATGTCGAGGTATTCACTTGATTTCTTTTTTGTTTTAATATCTCTAATAATCTAAAACCTTATATTAATTATTACAAACATTAAGTAGAAATCGATATGTATGTATAGTAAGATACATTTAATATCTCTTTTAAAACAACGTATTTTATAACAGTATACGGATATAAAGAGATCGAAGTTTTAGTCAATCATTGTCTAATTATTAACTATTTATTTGATTAAACATAATAAAAGATCATTTTGATTCTACTCTTTGTTTATTTTCACGTGTTGTCTCAGACAATAGACAGAGACAGGTTATTACAATGTCTGCATTTGGAAGAGTCTGATTGATATTGCCCCAATAAACTTGACACATCAAAGAAAATGGTCGTGGTATGTGAAATTACAACAATGGTGTTATATCTACGTTGTATAAAATGTTTAAATGGGCGTGGAAATAGCCGAGTTAATCTTTTTATTTAATTTAATTGGTTCTTTAACCGAAATTTGACCAATTAAAATGAATTACAGTGGACTCTGTCACATCCGATCTCTGATCACTCCGGATTGCTGTGACATCCGGTATGATTTTCATGTCCCGATTTATTTCCTTATTACTCCAGCCAAAAAATCGCTGGTAAATCCGAATTCTGTATGTTCCGGATTCCGAAATCAATCAGCCGTCCCGTCACATAATTTCCATTGAATCGACACCGTATAATCCGTACTTCAAACGGTGGGTGTGAAGCATCCAATTATCGGTGAGATTAAAACTCAATGGGTGTGAAGCCAGAAAAGATTAACAAGTAATCACCAATCAATTATCGGTGAGATTATCGGTGTGTTGATTACTTTGATTGGTAAAGCAGTTAACCCGAGATGTTTTAGGGGAGTGGACAAGATCAATCTGCCAGTCAATTGGTCGGCCAATCGCAAAGCTTGGATGACAGGTGCCGTTTACTTTGATTGGCTTGAAAAACTGGACATAGAACGACAGATTATAAATGAACACGTAACAGAGTGGCACAATTGGCTGAAGACGGGGACGATGAAGAATATACATTAACGACAGACTTGACCTATTCAAAATTCCTACGCATGCTCAACGACATTAAACACTTCGCACAGATTAAGGACGAAAATATGATCGCAACAATTCATTTGTTAGAAAATGTTGCCCAGGACTCCGCCTTACGATATGCTTCCGGTAATCTTAAGCAAACTACTTTAAACGATTACATGCATTGATATTTATAAATATATTGTACGCATGCATTGATATTACATGTAAACGATTTTATGAATATATTGTACGCATGCATTGTTATTGTTAATTATTTCATATAATAAAATTTTGAAAGTACAGAAAAATTTATTATTTATGAAGGGAATATCATTCTGGTGATTCGAAGCTACAATATAAAAATACTTTCCGGTTTTGGAGAAAGCTCGGTATTCCGAAACACTGTGTGATCCGAATTATTGTAAGGTTCCCGTACGATGTCGGATGTGACAGAGTCCACTGTACTCTAAAAAGGGAAGACATATTTATTGCGTTATTCTTAAGCAGTGTTATTCCTTCGTGGATTATTATCGATTAATAACATAAACCGATGTTAGAACCACCTCAAAAAGTAATATTGTTGTGAAAAAGTATGTTCAGAAAACAAGAATATCAGGTTTATTATTTTGTATTTTTGAATACAATGTATTTATAACGCAAATTTTTCGTTTCGGTTAAACCAAACTATACGCCTATTTTAATGAATCTAGGAAAAAAGTCACAGTAAAAAAGTCACAGTAAAAAAAACACAGTAAAAAAAACACAGGTAAAAAAGTCACAACTTATATATATATTGTATTGTAGAGTGAGTATATCTTTGACCCTTTAAGTTATTTGTCTTTGAGTTAATTAGGTTTGGTTATAGAGTGGTTACTCTACATTACCTTGCTGCAAACACTATACAAACAGATTGGCTCTTTGATCAGTTCCGACTGTTCTGTGGAAAACTTGGAACAACAAGTTCTACAATCTTGTCGGCCAACACCATCCATCCATCTGGAGAGTGGTGGAGTGGTTCCAGAAGGAATCAGCCACAGTCCAGACTGTCCTCGCCCAGGATGCCATCGGAAATCCACCTGTCGGGAAGGTCAAGAAGAAATTTGTAAAGATGCAGACACAACTACGAAATCTTTGCAGAGATCGTGTCAGCGGTGCCAAATCCATCCCAGAATTCTTACATGGATTTGGATGGAACATTAGAATTAACAAAGTGTATTGATGTGCTAGAATGTTGAATGAGCTAGAATGTGCTAAAATGTCTGATGTACTGATATGTCAAATGTGCTATAATGTATTAAAATGTCAGATGTGCTGATATGCCATATGTGCTAATACGTCAAATGTGCTATGATATCAAAATGTGCTGATTTCTAAAGACTAAAACAGTCTGGTTACATCTGTGTATTGAACATATGTGTAATGAAAGGTTAAATATGTATGTTATTGTTTATATTGTTATTGAATTTGAGATGTAATAAAAAAAACTGTGGCTTTTTTCCCGTGGTTTTTTTACCTAGGCAAATTTGTGACTTTTTTACTGTGACTTTTTTTCCGCGCACCATTTTAATTGGTCGAAGGACGTGTGGTTAATAGTAACATGGCGGGCGGACAAACTGAACAAACAGTATATATATTTCGAGGTATTTGAGGTGAGCTAATTCAATATTAAATCATAACCGCATGTGCATAATTGTGTTTCTGTGTAATTAGATATTCAAAAAATCATTCATTCAATCCTGAATTGCAATGGTTGTTTTGTGTTCTGGGCGCCATTTTGAAAACAGATTTCACCTACATTCATACTACAACTGATTGCGTACCATTTTTCAAATTGCAGTAGATTTAGCAACACAATCCAGCGATAGTGCAGTCTAATTGCTTTAAAAGGGAATCTGAATTTGTACAAAGACCTACAATAAAATCCAGGTGAATTAGGGAAATCATTCATGTATTTTCTTTATGAAAAGTAGCTACTTCAATTTATAAATGCCAGTTGTCTTAGAGAAATAATAATTCAGACTTCAAATCAGTTATATTCATGATAGCCGCATTTATTCAAATCATATTTATCCAATTGCATAATAATAAAACTTGACTTTCATTATTTTATTTCTTCAGGCCAAGAACATGGAAAATTGGTAATTGCCTTGTTTCACTGCAAACTATAAGGCATAGGGAGTCTTGAGCAGAATGATAACAAAAGGTAGGACTTTTTAAATACCTATATTAAACTTAATAGGTTTAATATGGTTCTCAGATATGTTTCTGTGTACAGACTGTACAAACACATTTATACACCTGCTGTGAGGTTATTTTGCTCACAAAGAAGCGGGTGTGTAGTCATCAGAAACAGATGTAAACTTCAAATGACCCTAGATATTTGGATAATTGCTTTGCGTGGTTCTAGACTCATATAATGCCACCAAATTGGCCATTTGGTTCAATGTGCAACTTGGTAATGCATGCAATTTGAGTTTGAAAGAGGAGTAAGCAAACAAATTCAGACTTCAAATCAGTTATATTCATGATATGCTGCATTTATTCAAATCATATTTATCCAATTGCATAATAATAAAAACTTGTCTTTTTTTATTTTTTTTCTTCAGGCCAAGAACATGGAAAATTGGTAATTGCCTTGTATCACTGCAAACTATAAGGCATAGGGAGCCTTGAGCAGAAATGAAAACAAAAGGTAAGACTTTTTAAATACCTATATTAATCTTAATAGGTTTAATATGGGTCTCAGATATGTTCCGGTGTACAGACTGTACAAACACATTTATACACTTGCTGTTAGGTTATTTTGCTCACAGAGAGGCGGGTGTCTAATCATCAGAAACAGATGTAAACTTCAAATAACCCTAGATATTTGGGTAATTGCTTGGTGTGGTTCTAGATATAATGCCACCAAACTGGCCATTTGGTTCAATGCGCAACTTGGTGATGCATGTAATTTGAGTTTGAAAGAGGAGTAAGCAATAATCCTGCCTGACTAAAATACTTCCCCTTGCATTGACATGTAGCCATACATATGAGTCTTAAAATTCACCCCCGCTCCCCGCCCCCCGCCCACAACGACTCAATAAGTTATTTTACTTTTATTATTCTGCCATCTAAATAACTCTGTACCAATGACTGGTATGCCAAGTAAAAACAAAATCGAAACCCAATTTGTTTCTAAGTGTATTTATAATCATCACTTTTATATTTTTCAGAGACTTGAACATTCCTGGAGAAGTACATGTATTTAGTAAATATCAATACCAAAGAAAGAAAACAAATTCTGAATATAAAGCCATCAAATTCTTTTATAGATCTTATTGTGGAAACCCAAACGTTATTTGTCATCATTACTTTTTTATCGTTTTTTTTCTGGTTTTTAATGTCAAATACCAAACTATCTCTAAATATTGTTTCATTATATTGACTGCAGTGCAATCCGTAACACTAAAAATTTGGTCTAAAAATTGAAATATTAAAGAGGAATTATCAATAACTAATAGTAACAGCCGATAATTATAAAAATGTATTATTGTATGATGAAATCAACCTTTATTTTCAAACAATTAGTGAACATTTCGATCGTTAATGCCTCATTTATATGAAATGATTTTATTCATCAATATTTTCTTTACAAATTTTTAAAATTCTCCATTTTATTTGATTTATATTCTATAATTATTTTATCTATCTATGATTATTTCAATTAAGTGCATAATTAATGTATTTAGTGTTTGGTTTGGTTGTTATTAAATTTTGCTATAGTTAAAATGTATGTTTTGGGGGCATGGGATCTAGGGATATTTTGTACATATCTATTATATTATCAGTTCCTTTTAAGGTTAATTGTAAATTTTGTGATTAGGGAGTGGGATATGAACACAATTTTATTAGTATTGGAATTAACTTTATTTATTGATATACCAAATGTGTCAATGCTTGTTTTTTTTTCAATGGCTATTTTCTATTTTATGATTGGGGTGGGATGGGACAGGGCGGTATTTTTTTCATTGTATAACTTTGTTTATTAACTCTCGAGATGTCTGTTTAGTATTGATTTGGTATTAATTTAATTTTTCATTTCAATTATTGAATAGATATTAATTTAACAAACAATTATGTTTATGTTATTTATCAAACATTACAGTTTAAACAGAACAAAAGGAGGGGGTTGCATGGAAAAAGGTTGCTATACTGGATATAAATCGTAAAATACAAAACAAGTGTTTGTTGGTGGTTATACACAAGTTTGTATGAATTACCACAAGCTTCAGAAATTTCAACACAAGTTTCAGAAATTTCAATACAAGTTTCAGAAAATTCAACACAAGTTTAAGAATTTTTAACACAAGTATTGTGTAGATTTTTACACAAGTTTCAACACAACTTTGTGTTGTTTCATAAATTTTAACACAAGTTTTGTGTTGTTTCAACATTTAACAAAAGTTTTGTTTTGTTCCAACACAAGTTTTTTTTCAGTGTAGGATAAACCAGCAAGCGGCAGTTTTCATCAACCCTTCCTTGAAGTGTGAAATTTGACAATGAACCCCTCCCACGTGTATGGCGCTATTGCGTGTCGCATGTGCAGCTCAGTGGTTCTGTTGGGGCGATAAGTTCTTCATCTGTGAACATACTCTCAAAGCATGTCAAGTTTCCATGACTAGTTAACATATGACAACCTGCATAAGTATTTGCATTTCAATACCCCCTACTGTTTTGGGCAGTCTTCGGCCATTATCCATCACTTAGTTAGTTTTATGTGAAACGTGGGTTCATTTATTTTATTAGATTATATCTAGTTAGGGACTTTACCATTAAGATATTTATAACATATGGTTGTCATATATGACGCTTCGACCGTAGCAGGCCGGTTACCTCTGGCTTGCGGCTGTGGTTTCGATCCCTGGTGTTAGTGTATGTGGCTTGGACATAGGGGCGCCTTCTCTACCTCGAGGGTTTACTCCGTGTACTCCGGTTTCCTCCCCCAGGAAAGGTCCCTTCGCGTACGCTAAGATAATAAAAGAAAATAAGGCTTGTCTGCGATATCACCGTCGGTACAATCGGACGTTAAACACTAAGAACAACAATTGTATAGCAGGGGTGTCAAGTAGTACGATACTTTCTAGATAATCATATCACCGTTGAATCGATTGTCTACGAATTATAATAAATGTATATGTGAGTTTTTACTATTCTTTGGGAAGGTATAAGATATATGTACAGTATTGTTCTTCCTTTATATGTAGGTGAATGGTAGAGGTCTAGAAATAGGCATCAATTGTGTCTTCACCGTCTATGAGAATTGGCGATCGTTTGATTGACAAACGACAACTTCACCCACATATTCTCGATTATCACTTAACATGCTCAATGGCTATGGTAGCCTCGCTTGGCAGGCTTTTCATCACCAGTTTCCGGTTGTCACATCAGCGAGTAACTTGAAATGTTTAGCTTTGTCCGCCGTTTATTGATTTAATTCTAAATGGACGAGGCTGTTTAAATCCAAACTGTATCCAAGCCATCCTTGGGTCTACAGAGTTGATTTTAAGCTTGTCGTGTAAATAAAGGTCTAATTAATAATTTCTATAACATCTGAAGCCTAAATAAAGACTTACAATAGGCAGATTTAGCTCTTGCATAATGTATGTTTATGTTCATTCACTATATAATAAAGTTATTGTGTTTTAACAATTAACCCATTACATGGCATTAGTCCAGTTGAATGTTGATGTTTCAACGGCTTGTTCCCGGAATGCCGGCAGACTGTTAATCCGTTAATTAAGTCATAAATCTATACTTTGTTTAAAACTTGTCACAGTGAGGACTGTTCAGTGTTAATGAGCTTGATCCTTAATCCTCAATGCTTAATAATTAATGACAGTCTGAACAAGAACAATCCTTTGTCGAAATCATCATCTCCCAGATACCACTACATTAGAACTTGAAGCATACAAGGAACGAATTAGAATCTGGATGCACTGCATTTTGTTTTAAATTGAACGATAACAAAACAGAAAATATAATAATCGTGAATAAAAAGAACATTGACATCAACAATGTGACTACTGGAAGTACTTAGAATCAGCTTTCAGGATAAAAATCGATCCCACGTGTGTAATATTTCGTATTAAGAAAGGCATAACGACAATCGATATTTTGTTTACTTTGTCTACTTTATTATATGTATCAGTAACAATATCTTAGGTACGTCCCATATGTTGGCCTGGTTCGGATGAACGTAGGTTGAATGAAGTATATGTTATTTTTTAAATGAAAATCCTGGTTTAAACAATATTTTATTTCGAGTACGACATGAGTATTTACAATATTGATATAATGGATTTGAGAACAAGCTGAAGCTAATATAGATTCATCTCCATGTAAATTATACATTTCAATACAATTACTAATATTTACAAATTTCAAAAGTATATTTTACATATTTACATTGATCAGTCAATCAATCTAGCAAGCAAGCAATCATGTAGTTAAGACCGTTTAACATTAATCACTATCACCTACAAATTGGTGTGTTCCCACTTAGCCGGCAGACTGTTAATCCTTTGATTGATCTTAAAACTATAGTCTGTTTAAAGGTAGTCACTCAAGAACTGTTCACTAGTGTTCAGCGTTAATGAGCTCTTAATCCCTCTTAATATAATTTATTAACCAACTAATTAATGACATTTTGAACACTGTTCATGCCGGCGTTATGATTTCAAACATGAATTCAATTCTCTATATTAATATAAATAGGCCTCGCGTTAAGAAATATCGACAACTTGATACAAGAATTGAACATTTGAAAACACAGTTATTAAATGACTCTTTAAGTGTAAATCGGTATGGAATAAATATTTCCTATTTAGTGGGGCTGTAAAATGATTGTTATGTTGTAAGGCATTTATTTATAAATTATATAATGCTATTTAATAAAAGGTAAATGTGTAAATTGTAATGCATTTTTATATGTGTAAATCATTTAATGTTATTTAATAAATATTAAATTTGTTAAAATCAATATATTTTTATATGTGTAAGCTATTTAATGTTATTTAATAAAAGTTAAATTTGTTAAAATCAATACAGTTTTAGTCTTAAAAAAGATATGGACTATAGTTTATAACACCATTGTTCTAGGATTAACTCTGGATTAGCGGCAAAATTTGACATCAAAGCCTGCCGGGTAAGTGGGAACACCCCTACAAGGTACCTTATTTATCGAAAGCGTTTAGTGCGGACAGCTGCTACAATCGAAATGTGGACCACGGTTTATGGTCGGTCTAGATGTGTGATTACCAAAAAAAGTGCCGGTCCAAAATCCGTGTCGAAATAGGTCAAATTGTCTAAAATGCTTGAATATTCCAAATGCCACCCAATTATCATAATATGATCGATTGGTATAAAAATATGTTTTCGGGGTATAATCCTCCATCTATATCGAAAATACTCTTTTTGCGCAAAAATGCATGTTGCTCAGTAAACGTGATGAGTTCAGTAAAGTCTTGTCAAAGAAACTATGTGATTTGAATAAGCTTCCCATATTCATATTATCACGTGTTTTACCTTTGTATATATTTTATCCAGAGCAAAAATATCAGGTGGTTTACGTAAAATCAATGTGTTGCCCTTTGTCTGGGATGCGAATAAAACAAATGAAATAGGGTTTAAGTTTAACGTCGTACTTTTCTGCATCAACCGGAATAATGAAGACGGACATAATATATAACGTGTGCTATGTAGGAATTTTGCATGGCTACGATTTACTTTTATTCCAACTGTCAAGAGTTCTTTTACAGGTATATATGTGACAGTCAATGTCTACAATCAGGCAATGTGTACAATCCCTGAAATATAGCAGTGCATTCGACGATTATGGAATTTACCTCAACATGCACACAGTAACTTATTAAATCTGATATGTTCGGATTATCCTATAAAAGTTCAGTTATTGAAACGTTTTGTTAAATTTATTCACACAGTACTTTGTAGCAAGAATCAGGCTACTTTTATATGTGGTCAGTTAGCTTTAAATGGTAGTTTGTCGTCTGCATGTAATAACTTGAATTTAATTTCATATAGATATAATATCAATAAGTACGACATAGGTAAATTGTGTGTCCATACTATACGACAGAAACTAACATCAATCGATAATGTTGATGATGTTACTATGCAAACTGTAAGTGCAATAAATGATATGATTTTATCAAGGGATCAAACGTTTTGTAAAACGGATAAAAACAATTTAAATGAAATTATTCATCACTTGTCCACATATTAGACATTTAACTATGAGAATGTATATTTTTTGTATATTTATTACTTTTCTCATAGTTTTGTAAGTATTTGTGTATTGTGTACTCAATTTAGTACGAAATAAATATATTACAATGTGTACATTGCGGGGTTAGGGCTAGGGCTAGGTTTAGGGTTAGGGTTGGGGTGAGGGCTAGGGTTAGGGTTACAAAGGCATTGTACATATATGTACTATACTGTTTGATTGAATGCATTACTTGTGCGTTCATGTATGTGTTGTCTATGTAGTATGTATTATTAAATGTGTATGACTATGTCGACATAAATGATGATCATGTTACACGTTAAACATACATTATGCAAGAGCTAAATCTGCCTATCTTTTTTTTAGGCCTAAAATGTTATATAAACTATTAATTGGACATTTATTAACATGAAAAGACCTTAATCAACATTCGATAACATCTTATGTGTCGGATTTTTACTGGATTTGAATCCGATCTGCTGCTCAACGCTCATTGATGATTAAATTCAAAAATTGATAATCGAGACTATGTTTTTTTATCGTACCGACTTTAATAATGATGATCGAGGCTAGGCCTAATATTCAATCGCTGCTAACTTGGTTCAGAATGGAGCAATTTGACTGACATTTTCAGCATATTCTCTTTACAGTATCTATTTTTGACTGTTATAGTTAGGGGGGCTGGTGGCCGAATGGTTAACACGTGCACGCTGTATCATAAAGCCTGTCATTGAGTCAACTGGCGTGGTTTCGATTCCCCGGTTGTACGTGACAATAAATAGGATCGCCTGTCCAACCTCGTGGGATTTCTCACGGTCCTCCGGTTTCCTACCACTGCTAAGACACCTACGCGCAAGCGAATTATTGAAATAAAACTGAACTATGTGTAAGTCCCGAAATGACCTAGTTTGTATCGAGTGGACGTTAAACCCCATTTCTCGCTCTATCTCTTTATATAATCTTCCATAATGTATCTTTAATAAAACATATATTTCCAGGACTGCCGATCTGTAAATAAATGTTTATGATGCCACTGGACAACTGTTTTGATTTTTGGGTAGGGGTTGCAGGGAATTGGTCGGAAATGGAATCACGTTGATTTAAATGGTGATTTTCTTAGAGCTTGATGAAACATCTCTAAATATGTGTATAAGATTGCCATTGTGTGGGGTTGGGTGCCGGGATGGTGGGGGAGCATGTAATTTTGGGGACAGAAATCATGTGGTTCAAAATTGACCTTAAAAGTGGCTTCTCGTTAGCTTTTTCGTTTAGCACTAATTTCGTCAATCAAAATATTAAATTATAATGGTACTTTGCAAGAGGTCTGGAAATGTAAATCAAAAACACCGTAAATCAGAGACAGGTTTAGATATCAGTGTATTCTTAGAGTTCATCAGAAGATTCAAAATCAATGTTCAAAATTATGAGCGGGATAAATATCTTCTTAGTTGCTGTTCAACAGCTCGTCTATATCCTATGGATATGCTTTATGGAGCCGAATCGTTGTCATATTAAGAAAAAATATCATCGTTAAAAATGCAAATTTATCATAGTCAAAATGCGCAAGATTCTACTACAATACGTAAGGGTTGGGGGTGGTTGTTTACTCGCTTGGCTGTTTCGTTCTCAATTATCCTAAAAATAAATTAGTCTCTAAATCAGATGAGGTTGTTCCACTTGCATGTTTATTTCCAGAGTGAATATATATGTTGCGTTCGTTCGTTCGTTCGTTTCTGGAGTTTTACGTCCACTTCCACCTAAGGTGATATCGTAGACAAGATATATATGTTGCAATCTGCTTGAGTTTATATACATGTTGGTAACCAGGTCTGATTTAGAGCGTCCTAGGATTATCTCATTAAACAATTAGCACAATAGATTTAATTATAAGAATACAGTTTGAATGAGCTTAAGTTATATATCTCTAGACATTTTGGTAATTAAAACAATTAGATTAATTTACAACTAATCTATCAAGACTAAGGGTTGAGTAACGTCTATAAGAAATGTGTAATAATAAAATATATGTATATACGAAATGAACATGTGTAGTAATAATAAAATATATATAAAACTTTAAATACATAATATTACACAATTAATGTTGTATGTACATGTAGAGTTATACTTTATCACACAACCATTATGTTTTTATCGTTTTAGAAATACGATTTTTTCTTTTGAACCCTGGTGACAGATGTTCTACTCAATACAATATTTTTAATATAACATTGATCATTAGAGTTTGTCAAAATACCATTAGTAAGACCATTGTTTCAATAAAATTTAGTAATTGACTTGGAAAAACACAGGTCACAGACAGTAATTGTATTTCTTAGAATTGTTTCCTTGGTATACAACATTCTAACATGTATTCTCATATGAATACCTTGATCTAGCACGATTTGTTTTCATGTGATTCCCTTGAAAGCAATGATAAATCCTGTATTCGTATCTTTCATAAATGTTATTTCCTTGTAACAGATACGTACGCAACAGATAATGTTTCACACGAGTGACTCACGAGAACACGAGACAAACTGGGATAATGGTCTGAACAGACTAGTCACAAACGCTAATGACAAACCATCTGCAAAATAAATTGGAAGTGAGAATAACGTTATCAAATGCTTATATTATTGGTAGTAATTGATCTCGGTAACCGCGTTAACTCGGTGAGTAAGGTGTTGGCTTGCTAACCAGGACGTGACAGGTGTTGGTCAAGAAATTTTGTCGTTTTTTTTTTTTTAGGCGTTGTTACTCTTTGTCATTGGTGCAAGGAACAGCGTCTAGTTGTTCGTATGAATGGGGCGAAAACAGAGGACCCGTATACACGCTGGCAGTGTACAATACATGCCCGCCTTCTCTAGTCAGTTGTGGTCCCGTGCACTGTATATTGTTGGCGAACTTGCATAGGCAAAATAGATTACTGTGAATGCAAAATGGAGCTACGTTTATTAATTAGATCGCAGTAGATTAATTAAAAATATGCAGATTGCATTGACATATATAAACTTTGGTTATAGACTTGTTTATAAGATATATTCATAGTTGCGGTGGTAATTCAATTCACTTTGTGCAGATGCAATTGGTGTTCAAATTTATGTCGGAAACCGATATCAAGTAAGTTGATTTCGAGTTTTATCGAGGTCACTCAGGCAATTACTAAAGACCAGTTACTGTCTTTCAAAATAACAAGCAATTTCTCAGCAGCAGTGGCGGACTGGGTCTGAAAATATTGGCTGCCAGGAGACAAAGGGGGCCCACCCACCAATACAATTCTATCATTTATTTTTTAAAATGAATAAATTAAATTTTCAAAAAATATGTAAGTGGAAACTAAAGAATGTAATTAGAATGTTTCCCGATTTTGTTTTCTTTATATCTTTTGATAATATTTATATTTTAAATGTAGTGTCTAATGTCTAAAGGGCACACTTCCTCAGGGGCCCATTTGCCATTGGGCAAGCTGACAACCTGGCCAGTCTGCCACTGCTCAGCAGTAATGTGACAAATTTGCATTTCGCCACACGTTTAACATTCCTAAATTTGTATTAACCGCTTTTACTCTCGTCTCAGTATACTTACTTTGATAGCGTTGCATACAAAGGCACGGTGTCGTATGTTATAGGCAATGTTATTATTTGTACGGGAAACATGCCTTACACTGCCTTGATCATATTTTGTATGTGCCTGAAATAATTTAGTAGTTTTTGGGAGAGGGAGTCAATTTTAATGTCAAGTAGGGTAATCATCAAGGTGAATTACCTCTATTTCATGATTAGAGTCGATTTTTACTTATTACTTATTTGAATAAATATATATTGATATTATTTATGTTTCAGAATCTTTAATTTTATATGATTTAACTATGCTTAAAACATAGATATGACGTCATCCTTTGATGTGTTTAACCAGTATATAGGAGAATGTACGCTTTTCTTAAACAGTCGTCTATTATTTATAAAACTGTCCATTATTTATTGAAAATAATGGAAGGTTTACCAATAATAGACACTTATCTGAAAAATGAACATGTATTCTGGGACATGAAATTAGTTTAAAACCTTATAGTTACCGAAAAGTCACATGACCGTATGTTGATTTCACGTGTTTGTCTACATAAAGAATTCCACTTAAATCGGTCCGTTATATGTCACTTGTCCGTTTAATAGTACGTTCGGCACTAGATCGGTGATCATGCGCTGGGTGGAAATTCTTGGGTGAAAATTATAACAATCAAATTATATTAAAATTGACGTGGGTGAAAATTATAAAAAACAAATTATATTAAAATTGACTTGGGTGAAAATTATAAAAAACAAATTATATTAAAATTGACTTGGGTGGAAATCAAAATTGACTTGGGTGAAAATTATAAAAAACAAATTATATTAAAATTGACTTGGGTGAAAATTATAAAAAACAACTTATATTAAAATTGACTTGGGTGAAAATTATAAAAAACAAATTATATTAAAATTGACTTGGGTGGAAATTAAAATTGACTTGGGTGAAAATTATAACAAACAAATTATATTAAAATTGACTTGGGTGAAAATTATAAAAAACAACTTATATTAAAATTGACTTGGGTGAAAATTATAAAAAACAAATTATATTAAAATTGACTTGGGTGGAAATTAAAATTCACTTGGGTGAAAATTATAAAAAACAAATTATATTAAAATTGACTTGGGTGAAAATTATAAAAAATAACTTATATTAAAATTGACTTGGGTGAAAATTATAAAAAACAAATTATATTAAAATTGACTTGGGTGGAAATTAAAATTGACTTGGGTGAAAATTATAAAAAACAAATTATATTAAAATTGACTTGGGTGAAAATTATAAAAAACAACTTATATTAAAATTATGTCTAATTATAAGTGCATAGCAGAATATTGCAGAAAAACTAATTGCGTGACAAACGAAGCTATCAACACGAATATAATACTGTATGCAGATGAACGAGACTTTCACCGTTTTTAATACCTTAAATTACTGTCCAAAATTTTAAGGAAGACTTGGGATATATTTGAAGAATAGACACACTCCCTTAAAAGCTCAGGTATCAGAAGCCAATCTAGCAATGGCCAGAGGGGGATTTCTCGGGCCATTGCTTCAGGAATATGTTGCGATATTGGCGCATATCGGACCGTACTTCCTGGATTATGGCCCCCGATTGAACATAAAAACGTGTTTTGAGCCTTTGGAACCTAAAGAGGTTACAATTTTTATCCGATTTAAAAAACCGTTTAAATATACATGTATCACCGTTACACCATAATGACAGTTGAGTTCGAATTTCGTGAATTGGTGTGTGCCTTTGATCCTGTGTCCTATTACTTATATCAAAGTATATATTAAATTTCAAATCAAAATTTGGACGGCTAGTACCCTCCATATTAACCACCGTACTAAGAATATTATCAATATCTAAATCATTTTCGTGAGCAGCCTTTCCATCACAACTTTGACGGCTATTATCCCCCATATCAAGAACATCACAATTTTTACGGTTATTATCTTCCATATCGAGTACATTACCAAATGTAATCAGTATCCAAATGCTTATCACATATATTCTCATTATTAATATTTGTTTTCGACTGTGTTATAAACATGTCTCCATGTCGAATATTTTGGACTGTCTGTGTATGACTGGAGTATTTGTATGACTGGGGTGTTTTGTCACATGTAGTCATGAGCATGTGCATATTGTTTTAAGAATATATCCATTATTTTGTGGCTTGTTCTTTTAGAAAACTATTCATTCTTTGTATCTCTATGGTGCTATGTTTTATGTTTGATAATAGACTCAGACTGTCAATTATGTAAATAAAAAGAAAATCGCCCCTCAGTTGTTCTTTCTATACTCTTCAAAAAAAGTAGGGGATATTCAGAAACAATAGAAAACTTCGGAAATGCACTGCTGTTTTTATTAGAGGTAACCAGTGTATGCTAATAACAGGCCAATTGCCTACACGTGAACATAAACAGTTCATATGGGCGGCTTATCTGACGGCCCCAGTTCACTCGCAAAGAGATACACTGACAAAAGTGAAAATGGACGTTTTTGTTTTTTGTCTGAATAATGAGTAATTGCTCCACCATTTCTCAGACATTCAGCAATTCGTCGTGGCATGCTCCTAATCTACCGTCCAATCACGTTTCGGGGTAATCTGACCCACTCCTCTTGCAGTGCCACGGCAATTCCTGCAGTGTTGTCGGTTGACGTTGACATCGACAAACACGTCTACCGATCAAATTAAACGTAACACATTAAAGCAAAGATACACTAAATAGTAAATCTTATGCAAGAACGGATAGGAAAGCAAACATGGATAGGATAAACCAGAAAGCGGCAGTTTTCATCAACCCTTCCTTGAAGTGTGAAATTTGACAATGAATCCCTCCCACGTGTATGGCGCTATTGCGTGTCGCATGCGCAGCTCAGTGGTTCTGTTTGGGCGATACGTTCTTCATCTGTGAACATACTCTCAAAGCATGTCAAGTGTCCATGACTATTTATCATATGACAACCTGCATAGATATTTTCATTTCAATATCCCCTACTTTTTTTAAAGAGTATATTTACATAATAGACAGTCTTCGGCCATTATCCATCACTTAGTTAGTTTTATGTGAAACGTGGGTTCGTTTATTTTATTAGATTATATCTAGTTAGGGACTTTACCATTAAGATATTTATAACATATGGTTGTCATATATGGCGGCTCGACCGTAGCTGGCCGGTTACCTCTGGCTTGCGGCTGTGGTTTCGATCCCTGGTGATAGTGTATGTGGCTTGGAGATAGGGGCGCCTTCTCTACCTCGTGGGTTTACTCCGTGTACTCCGGTTTCCTCCCCCAGGAAAGACCCCTACGCGTACGCTAAGATAATAAAAAAATAAGGCTTGTCTGCGATATCACCGTCGGTGGAATCGGACGTTAAACACTAAGAACAACAATAGTATAGCAGGGGTGTCAAGTAGTACGATACTTTCTAGATAATCAGATCACCGTTGAATCGATTGTCTACGAATTATAATAAATGTATATGTGAGTTTTTACTATTCTTTGGGAAGGTATAAGATATATGTATTGTTCTTCCTTTATATGTAGGTGAATGGTAGAGGTCTAGAAATAGGCATCAATTGTGTCTTCATCGTCTATGAGAATTGGCGATCGTTTGATTGACAAACGACAACTACACCCACATATTCTCGATTATCACTTAACATGCTCAATGGCGATGGTAGCCTCGCTTGACAGGCTTTTCATCACCAGTTTCCGGTTGTCACATCAGCGAGTAACTGTAAACGTTAGCTTGGTCCGCCATTTATTGATTTAATTTTAAATGGACGAGGCTGTTTAAATCCAAACTGTATCCAAGCCATCCTTGGGTCTACAGAGTTGATTTTAAGCTTGTCTTGTAAATAAAGGTCTAATTAATAATTTCTATAACATCTGAAGCCTAAATAAAGACTTACAATAGGCAGATTTAGCTCTTGCATAATGTATGTTTATGTTCATTCACTATATAATAAAGTTATTGTGTTTCAACAATTAACCCATTACATGGCATTAGTCCAGTTGAATGTTGATGTTTCAACGGTTTGTTCCCGGAATGCCGTTAATTAAGTCATAAATCTATACTTTGTTTAAAACTTGTCACAGTGAGGACTGTTCAGTGTTAATGAGCTTGATCCTTAATCCTCAATGCTTAATAATTAATGACAGTCTGAACAAGAACAAACCTTTGTCGAAACCATCATCTCCCAGATACCACTACATTAGAACTTGAAGCATGCATGAACGAATTAGAATCTGGATGCACTGCATTTATTTTTTAAATTGAACGATAACAAAACAGAAAATATAATAATCGTGAATAAAAAGAACATTGACATCAACCATGTGACTACTGGATGTACTTAGAACCAGCTTTCAGGATAAGAATCGGCCCCACATGTGTAATATTTCGTATTCGTATTAAGAAAGGCATAACGACAATCGATATTTTGTTTACTCTGTCTACTTTATATATATGTATCAGTAACAATATCTTAGGTACGTCCCATATGTTGGCCTAGTTCGGATGAGCGTAGGTTGAATGAAGTATATGTTATTTTTTAAATGAAAATCCTGGTTTAAACAATATTTTATTTCGAGTACGACATGAGTATTTACAATATTGATATAATGGATTTGAGAACAAGCTGAAGCTAATATAGATTCATCTCCATGTAAATTATACATTTCAATACAATTACTAATATTTACAAATTCCAAAAGTATATTTTACATATTTACATTGATCAGTCAATCAATCTAGCAAGCAAGCAATCATGTAGTTAAGACCGTTTAACATTAATCACTATCACCTACAAATTGGTGTGTTCCCACTTAGCCGGCAGACTGTTAATCCTTTGACTGATCTTAAAACTATAGTCTGTTTAAAGGTAGTCACTCAAGAACCGTTCACTTGTCTACGATATCACCTTAGGTGGAAGTGGACGTAAAACTCCAGAAACGAACGAACGAACCGTTCACTAGTGTTTAGCGTTAATGAGCTCTTAATCCCTCTTAATATAATTTATTAACCAACTAATTAATGACATTTTGAACACTGTTCATGCCGGCGTTATGATTTCAAACTGGAATTCAATTCACTATATTAATATAAATAGGTATGGAACAAATATTTCCTATTTAGTGGGGCTGTAAAATGATTGTTATGTTGTAAGGCATTTATTTATAAATTATATAATGCTATTTAATAAAAGTTAAATATGTAAATTGTAATGCATTTTTATATGTGTAAATCATTTAATGTTATTTAATAAATATTAAATTTGTTAAAATCAATATATTTTTATATGTGTAAGCTATTTAATGTTATTTAATAAAAGTTAAATTTGTTAATATCAATACAGTTTTAGTCTTAAAAAAGATATGGACTATAGTTTATAACACCATTGTTCTAGGATTAACTCTGGATTAGCGGCAAAATTTGACATCAAAGCCTGCCGGGTAAGTGGGAACACCCCTACAAGGTACCTTATTTATCGAAAGCGTTTAGTGCGGACAGCTGCTACAATCGAAATATGGACCACGGTTTATGATCTGTCTAGATGTGTGATTACCCAAAAAAGTGCCGGTCCAAAATTGTTATGTTTGATTGTTATGTTGTAAGGCATTTATTTATAAATTATATAATGCTATTTAATAAAAGTTAAATGTGTAAATTGTAATGCATTTTTATATGTGTAAATCATTTAATGTTATTTAATAAATATTAAATTTGTTAAAATCAATATATTTTTATATGTGTAAGCTATTTAATGTTATTTAATAAATGTGGACCACGGTTTATGATCTGTCTAGATGTGTGATTACCCCAAAAAGTGCCGGTCCAAAATCCGTGTCGAAATAGGTCAAATTGTCTAAAATGCTTGAATATTCCAAATGCCACCCAATTATCATAATATGATCGATTGGTATGAAAATATGTTTTCGGGGTATAATCCTCCATCTATATCGAAAATACTCTTTTTGCGCAAAAATGCATGTTGCTCAGTAAACGTGATGAGTTCAGTAAAGTCTTGTCAAAGAAACTATGTGATTTGAATAAGCTTCCCATATTCATATTATCACGTGTTTTACCTTTGTATATATTTTATCCAGAGCAAAAATATCAGGTGATTTACGTAAAATCAATGTGTTGCCCTTTGTCGGGGATGCGAATAAAACAAATGAAATAGGGTTTAAGTTTAACGTCGTACTTTTCTGCATCAACCGGTATAATGAAGACGGACATAATATATACCGTGTGCTATGTAGGAATTTTGCATGGCTACGATTTACTATTATTCCAACTGTCAAGAGTTCTTTTACATGTATATATGTGACAGTCAATGTCTACAATCAGGCAATGTGTAGTATGTATTATTAAATGTGTATGACTATGTCGACATAAATGATGATCATGTTACACGTTAAACATACATTATGCAAGAGCTAAATCTGCCTATTGCAGGTCTTTTTTTAGGCCTAAAATGTTATATAAACTATTAATTGGACATTTATTAACATGAAGAGACCTTAATCAACATTCGATAACATCTTATGTGTCGGATTTTTACTGGATTTGAATCCGATCTGCTGCTCAACGCTCATTGATGATTAAATTCAAAAATTGATAATCGAGACTATGTTTTTTTATCGTACCGACTTTAATAATGATGATCGAGGCTAGGCCTAATATTCAATCGCTGCTAACTTGGTTCAGAATGGAGCAATTTGACTGACATTTTCAGCATATTCTCTTTACAGTATCTAGTTTTTAACTGTTATAGTTAGGGGGGCTGGTGGCCGAATGGTTAACACGTGCACGCTGTATCATAAAGTCTGTCATTGAGTCAACTGGCGTGGTTTCGATTCCCCGGTTGTACGTGACAATAAATAGGATCGCCTGTCCAACCTCGTGGGATTTCTCAGGGTCCTCCGGTTTCCTACCACTGCTAAGACACCTACGCGCAAGCGAATTATTGAAATAAAACTGAACCATGTGTTAGTCCCGAAATGACCTAGTTTGTGTCGAGTGGACGTTAAACCCCATTTCTCTCTCTATCTCTTTATATAATCTTCCATAATGTATCTTTAATAAAACATATATTTCCAGGACTGCCGATCTGTAAATAAATGTTTATGATGCCACTGGACAACTGTTTTGATTTGTGGGTAGGGGTTGCAGGGAATTGGTCGGAAATGAAATCACGTTGATTTAAATGGTGATTTTCTTAGAACTTGATGAAACATCTCTAAATATGTGTATAAGATTGCCATTGTGTGGGGTTGGGTGCCGGGATGGTGGGGGAGCATGTAATTTTGGGGACAGAAATCATGTGGTTCAAAATTGACCTTAAAAGTAGCTTCTCGTTAGCTTTTTCGTTTAGCACTAATTTCGTCAATCAAAATATTAAATTATAATGGTACTTTGCAAGAGGTCTGGAAATGTAAATCAAAAACACCGTAAATCAGAGACAGGTTTAGATATCAGTGTATTCTTAGAGTTCATCAGAAGATTCAAAATCAATGTTCAAAATTATGAGCGGGATAAATATCTTCTTAGTTGCTGTTCAACAGCTCGTCTATATCCTATGGATATGCTTTATGGAGCCGAATCGTTGTCATATTAAGAAAAAATATCATCGTTAAAAATGCAAATTTATCATAGTCAAAATGGTAAAAATAAATGGCCATTTTCGCGATTTTTCACTTGTAAATATCACATAACACTTAATACATTTATTGGATATTTAACATCATGAAAATCACTATTAGTATCAAAACAAAAATTGATAGACAAAAATTAAAAATGTATAAATATAGTTATGTTTTTTCCCTCTCTACTTTTTGCCTTTGCAAATTCACTGTAAAATTTTCATCTTTGCATTTTCAACTATCAGATTTTCTCCATTGCATTTTCGACTATCACAATTTCTCCAATCTAACTGATCATACAAGGAAATGGGCGTGTTTCCGAGTTCGGCCGAAGTTGACTAAAATTAATGCTCCCTGGGACACGACGTCATAAATAAAATAGAACAATTCTTAACAGTTATGAATAACCCAATGAGGCAGTAATATTAACCGAGATGTTAGATACTGACGTCTTATGACGTCAACTTCGGCCGATTGGAAAAGTTTAAAGTGAATTTGCAAAGGCGAAAAATAGAAAGTGAAAAAGAGAAACTAGATTGTTATTTTTTGTTTTGTTTGGATACTACTATAGTGAATTTGTGTTATGTGATATTTACAAGAGAAAAATCTCGAAAGTGGACAATTTTACCATTTTGACTATGATAATTTTGCAATTTTAACAATTATATTTGAAATTAATATGATAACGATTCGACTCCATAATGCTTGGGATGTCTATTTCGCCCGAGCAAGAACGCAAAATACAGTTTATTTCAGCGCCTCCATTATTTTGCAACGCTAAATGGAGTAGGTAAGCTATTTTGGTGTCCCCGTGGTTTGTTTTCAGTTCTAGGATATTCTCGACACTTTCAATACTAATCTTGAAATATTTTTTGATCCAATCAAGATTAGTATGGAAAGTGTCGAGAATATCTCGGCCTACATCCTTTCAGTGGTAATGACCATCGGTCTTTCTTTTCCAAGATAATTCCAGACAGACAAATGATGTTTCTGATGATGTAATTGCTGGTTTAGATTTTCTTTTTTTAAGCGATATATGGGTCATTATCAATATTGATGTAAATTCCTGTCTCTCTGCCCTTTTTTAAAACCTAACTGAAAAAACACACAGCTTTGAGTATCCACTAAATATATTATAATGTATTTGCTTATATTAAAACAGAAAAAATATTAGATACATAATCAATATTTCAAAAATATTAGATTTAGAGCTCAAAAATGACAAAATTTGTTGTCCCTTTTTACCAAAAACAACTTGAATGATTTAATAATATAAAAGTAAACTCTTGTTTAAAAACAATTACGTATTTTTGTAATGGCTACAAATACGTTTTATTCAACGTTGTTTTTAAAAGAGTTTCTGTCCCTGGAAATTATGTCCACCCTGTAACAGAGTAGTAAATCATAAAATAATAAAGGACCTTTTTGTTGACGATTGATGTAATTTCTTGTCTAAATTTCCCCCGCCTTCTGGGTTAAATGACAACAAACGGTTGATCTGCCTAGATTAAATATTTTATAACAACCCCCCCCCCCCCAAAACCAAACCCTAAACAGCATTTGGTAACTAAAATCAATGAGTATTTTTTAAAAGCATCTTTCCAGTAACAACCTTTTGACATCTTTATATATTCAGGGTATAAGTTTTTTTGTTCTTAGCAAATATAAATTTGAGTGACCTTGCCTAGATGAAAGACATTAACAGCATAGTGGAATAATTACTTATTTAATCAAGGATTTATTGTCTGTAAAATAATGTCAGTCCTGTAACAGTCCATTTTGTAACGGCTAATTTTGTTACTGGATGGACACATTTTGTTACATGATTGACATGTGATATGTTCTTAAACTGGCTTTCCTTAATGATTAAGATTGTTGATAATTACTACAGTAACAAATCACACTATGTTAAGTATCCTACATCAACAATTATACAGTTATTATTCCATTATATACAATTTATGGGCAATCTGGTTTTGTTACAGTAAGGCCAATAAGTAATGGTAAATGTAAGGGGCTTGATTCTTTGTTGTTATATCAAACATTTGAACACATTATCTGTTTTTCATTTGAATTAACTTCAACCCATTTTCAAAATTTGTCTAGAAGCGTTTTGTCGCATTGTCATATCAATGCCACTGTAGAACTCAGAGTGAGTATTTTATCTGAATCGGGACTCTATATTATGTATCTTAACACCCTCTTTCTAGAGAGAGAGACGGGGGTGGGGGTTGGGGCGGTGGTTCAGCGAGTAAGACATTGGTTCGCCATCCTTTATGTTATGTGTTAGATCCATATGTTCACCGCGAAAGTTCATCTGGGTTTGCCGGTGTGCCCCCCCCCCCCAGTGGCGGATTAAGCTCCACCAAGGCCTGAGGCGGCAGTTGCTGGAGGGCCTATTTAGTTTTTAAAGTTAGAGCCAAGGCAGTTGCTAACATTGAAAACGGGATTCGTTACTGAGGTTATAATATTATTAAAATATTAGTTATAACTATTGAAATTTGTCGTACAAAATGCTTTGACAGCAGAAACGTCACCGGAAACCAACTGTACATACACCTATTTTCAAGGATAATATTTCCTCATGATGGGGTGTTTACATCGAAACTAGCGCAAGATCTTTTGCTAGATATTTTTTCTTAAGCCAAAGTCGTTTGATATTGGTAATGTAACTTTATATGCCCATAAATGACGTCACGTGGATATAACATATTAAGCAAGACATAACCGAAAACTTACAAGGATTTAACGTTTAAAAAAATAAGATCAGATCTCCAAACAATAGGGCCTATTTAAAATGGCGTGGGCCTAATTAATTTCGGGTGAGGGCCTTTGTTGATTCCCGTTGGGCCTAAACCCCACCCACTAACATTCATTGTCTATGCGTTTTTAATCGTATCAAACAAGTCTAAAAAAAATTTTTTTACAAAATCTTTGGGCCTGAGGCTGCAGCCTCATCAGCCTCACTGATAATCCGCTACTGCCCCCCCCCCCTCGTCAGTGATGCAGGACAAATGACCTGACAAGGAACAACGTGTGGGTGTGACGAAAAACTGAGGTCCCTTGTATACATTGACATGGACGTAAAAGAACTATTGACAGTTGGAAGTCGATATATATAGCCGGGGAGAAGGATAATGTTTAACGCAAAACAAATTGCAAAAGAAACCAATGCAGTTCGGTTAAATAATACATTAGACAACATCACACTCAAATTCGGCCGAATTCGACCGACTTCGGCCAGGGACAAATAACGTAATTAACGTAACTCAATATGGCGGTCTTTAGGAAGTTTCGGAGAATGATATCTCGTAACCAGTATGTTTTAGTGGTGGGAGAATAACTATTTTGTTTTTAAATTCTTCAAACCAAAAGTAGTTATAGAGGCGAAATGTGCCGAAAAAACAAATTTGAAAAAAACAAAACAACAAAAGATGTATTTTTTCACATGGACGGCTAATGGCAGCCAAATTTGATGGCCTTTTTTCCATATAACCAGCAAGAATCTCGTAAGATGTGACTTTTACTGTGTCTTTTATATGGTTTTCGATGTCTCTGTATTCAAAGATAATTTCAAAAATCCAACATGGTCTTAATTCAAAATGGTTCCATATAAATTTGTAAAATATTGTATTTAGTTTTTGAATAGTAGAATCAGACACTGGGTTTATAGCTGACGGGTAAATAATTTTGAGATACAAAATGTTTTAATTTCTTTTGTATTTTTCCAATTAAAGTTAATTTATGCTTATCCCATACTTTTAATATCTTTTCTATTTCAATTATTTTATTTCTAAAATTTAATTCATCGGTAATAAGAGTGTCTTTGGAAAAATATATCTCAAGAATTTTTATGAATTTTTTTAATAAAGTTATTCCATTTGATGTTAAATGATGTATTACATTAGTTTCATTGCTATTCAGATCTATCGCCCCAATCTTATTAACATTAATTATAATTCCCGAAAATAAACCAAAGAGTCTCAATATTTCAAATAAATGTCGCTCGGAGTTAAAATCATTTAATAATACAGTTATTTCGTCAGAAAATACTATCACTTTTTATAGATTTACCACTAAATTTTATTCCATTCATATTTAAATTATCTCTAATAGCGTATAACATGAATTCAATTATCATAACATTAAAAATATTGGAGGACATTGGGTCGCCTTGTCGAACGCCTCTATTTACATGAAAATAAGGTGTAGTAAGGCCATTGGTTTTTTTTAATCTACAACAGGTGATATTCTTGTAAAGGGCTTTTATCCATCTAATAAAATTACGCCCGAAACCGTACGGCGATAAATCTTGTATTAAAAAGTTATGATTTATGCTATCAAAGACTTTTTGGAAATCTATAGCCAAACGAAAACCTGTTAATCTATTTTGATTTGCAAGTTCAAAGCAGTCTGTGATAATACGGGTATTCTCGTGAATATAGCGACCTGGTATAAATGCGGTTTGATTAGGGTGTCTTAATTGGTCCAAATAAAGTTTGAATCTGTTAGACAAAACTTTGCTCATCATCTTAACATAGCGTGATGGGTCTCCGGTGTTAGTTGTAGTTGTACATGTTTTATATTTATCACCCTCACGGATAAGTTTGATAATTGATTGGCGCTGTGTTACGGATAAAGATTCATTCTTCTTCAAAGCTACAGTTGTATGAGTTTCATAATAATACATAAATATCAGGTCAAAAATGTCTATAAAATTCAATTGTGATGTTATCATTTCCTGGAGATTTATTTATGTTTAACGACATCAAGACCTTCTATTGTTCGAAGTAGTCAATTTTGAATTCAAATAAATCTTTCTGATATTCATTTAGCTTTTCTACGGGTATCAAGTTTGTTATACAATTATTTTTCATTTTTAATACACGAATCTCACAAAGGATATAAATTTTTATAAAAAAGAAATATCTCATCCTATATTTCAATGAGGTTAAATATCAAAGAGCCGTCTTATTTTTAAGCTTCTTTATTGCAGTGGCACTCATTCTTTCTTTTTCCAAGTTCAAAAAAGTTTGCTCCCTGTGACTCCTCGGTATAAATTTTGTCTATTGATTGTTTAACCTCAGTATATTGATCATAAAGTTTTTCGATAATTTCAATGTCTCTAGGTACTTGTTTATTTATAAGGATTTCAAGTTGGATCAGTTCAGCAACAAGTCTGGTTTTAACAGATCTTTTAAATTTTTTGTTTCTTTTTGGAATATTCTATTGAGAATTATTTTATCTTAAATTCACTGAAGTCCCATAAAATGTTTGTCAAGATTTTTACTTTTCCATATTGGTATAGATGATTTTATTAGACTGGTATATGTGTTGTCTTTAATTAACAAGGCGTTAAACATTGGACCGCGAGGGTAATTAGTTATTTTGATATGTAGGTGAATTGATGAATGGTCGGTAAAGGAAGTTGGTTTTATTGTACATGATTTTATATAGTCTTGGAGGTTTTCCGATATGAGCCAAAAATCTATTCGATTTTGTATTAAATAAATTTATATCTGCTTGTCTCAGATGCATTATATAATTATCCATTAATAATGTACTTAGAGGTAAATAGAACAAGCTGATTATGGAAAATGAGAATAGGTTTCAATTTTAAAATTTAATATATTTTCCAAAGTGTAACCTTTTTTCTAACCTGAACATCAAATTAAGAGGCTCAGGTTAACTCTTTTACTAACACAAACTCTAACACTAACTTTGTCGTGGGAAGTGTCGTCAAATAGAATAAATATAATAATATTATAAATACCATAACGTTGCCTTTATGCATTTGGAGGTCGGTCTGGGTTGCAAACAGGTGTCATCGATAAATATCTGGTAGTACGAATTTGGCCAGCCTTTGGTACCCATCATTAGCAACATCATAAGGGGTAACGTTTTAGATGCTATGTCTGAGCTCAGGGCTCGTAGAACTCAAACTATAGATTATAGTTTTTTAAATACTGATATATAAACAAGGATTTACACAATACGGTTAAAGCGAGATTCAACTATTTGAAAACACAATGCGAAGTCCGTATTGAAGTCAAAATATTGAAGTCCATGTTGATGTTCAAGAAATAAGAAGACGAGATCTCAGGATAGTCTCACACACAATCAAATTAATCTGCCCAGATTAATCTGACCACCTCGAACATGATCTGATATAATTTGATATCATATAAAACCATTCATGCTTATATGCTCAATTCAATTGATCATTGTAGAACATTGATGAAATAAAACAATAATTTGTCGACATATATCTACTACGCAGTATGCAATAAGTACAAATATCCATGTATATTATAGCAAAATATTTGTATTGATTCTAAATTATCATCATAAATTAATTTAATGTACTTAGAGCAGATAGACCAATATAGCATACAATGAATTATTATTATATATTATCAACGCGGTGTTCGTATCTCTCTGTCACTTCATATGTTTCAATGGATTTTTACACGTAATCTAAGCTATTATCTATGGCAACCGTATTCTGTCAGTAGTACAATCAGTAATTGGGATTGGCTGGGGTGATTCACTTCCTTGTAAAAAAAAGTAATAATTATAAACAAGCGGTATGCCAGTACCGCTAACATCTGTTTGAGAGATGGAAAACCTGTTTAGCATAAAAATCACACTTGTAATACATTATTAAGCACAGGGCGTTCACATCATAAAAGTTCCCCAACATATGTCGAGGGGAGGGGGGATCCCCGGTCCCCATATCCCACAGAACTTTAATGGAGCTAAATCGCTAATATTTGGGACCTAGAAATTGACACAAATGGGTCACAACGCATCTAATAATGTAAAATGAATGTATATAAACTGATTTACATTCAATCGTTTCTGTTTTTACTGTAATTTCTAATGTTCGGCGACGCCAGAAGTCTCAATCGAATGGCGCTCTCTAGCGTCTGGTTATTCCAGTCTACACCGATAGTATTTATTGCGCATGCTCTCCAGATAAGAACATGGCGCGATTGTTTGATATGACTTGTCGAATATATCTAGCCTCGTTCTTCGAGTCCCTTATTACAAATAGCACTGAAACGCATTATGGTACACGATTCGTGTACCAATGGTAAAGTGTTTATTTTGTATTAAATATTGGATGTCAGAAGCCCATCTTTTCCCGGTACGATCACGACATCAATGTTGATTTAAACTGACAAATAATTCATGTTTTCAAAGTCCAAGGCTTTGGGCGTTACAGAGTTAGAGACTTAGCTACTTTAAATTCCTTAAAATCTTCTTGTTCACATTTTATCGATTTATATCATACAAAGCATTTTTATCAGATTTGTACAGTTTTTAACCGCCAGTGGCGGACTGGCCAGGTTGTCAGCTTGCCCAATGGTACGTAGGCCCCGGAGGAAGTGGGCCCCCTTAGATATTAGACAATATATTCAAAATATAAATTATCAAAAAATATATAAATATTAGAATTTTTTTTTATTAATATGAAAATATTATAAAAGTTCTATTATATCTACAATTCCATTACATGATTATGATAATTAATATTGTCTAGAATATAAATCTTAAAATGTATTCTACTGTGTACTGCCAGCTAATTTTAAAAGTACATGTAAACTGTAATTACTAAAGAAAAAAAAATTCGGGAAAATTCTAATTACATCTTTTTGTTTCCATTTACAAATTTTTTGAAAATTTAATTTATTCATTTTAAAAATTAAATGATAGAATTGTATTGATGGGTGGGCCCTTTTGTCTCCTGACAACCAATATTTTTTTAGACCCAGTCCGCCACTACTAACCGCTTAGTTGAAGATTATGGTCAATGCGATCAAACCTTTCTTTCATTTACGGTAAAGCGCCGAAAGTTGAATGCCGAACACAACGTGTCTAGTCGATTTGGATTCACCGCATCTGTGTTTTATTTCCGGCTTCCCTTTTTTTTCTTTTTTTTGGGGGGTGGGGGGGTGGGGATGCATCAAAGTTACAACTACAATGGACGAATAAGGCGAAATCAAGCAAAAACAAGTGGACTGATCACAAGCGACCAATTAAAACTACTTCAAAATAAATATGGTCTATGGCCTTTTTATTTAAAAAAAAAAAGTCCGAAAGCGAAACTATGTGGTCCACGAATACCAGTCTTAGCAGCAGGTAGAGTCCTCCATATTGTTTACATTGACTGCAGCACAAAATTAAGGGACACGTCTCGCAATCAGTTACCATTCAGAGCTGGATAACCGGGGCACTGTCAAAGCTCGGGACATAAAAAAAAAAATTTTTTTAGAAAAAATAAAAATAAAAATCTTTTTCAGAAAATAATAATAAAAAAAATCCGTTTTTTAAAAAAATTTAAAGGATAAAAAAATATAAAATATTTAAATGTTAAAATATATAAGGTATTTAAATAAAAAGAATGTAGGGGATATTGCAATGCAAATACCTATGCGGTTTGTGATATGATAAATAGTCATGTTCACAGATGAAGAACTTATCGACCCAACAGAACCACTGAGCTGCACATGCGACACGCAATAGCGCCATACACGTGGGAGTTTTTTTTTGTCAAATTTGACACTTCAAGGAAGGGTTGATGAAAACCGTCGCGTGATGGTTTATCTACCCATGTTTGCTTTCCTATCGGTTCTTGCATAATATTTACTGTTAAGCGTATCTTTGCTTTAGTGTGTTACGTTTAATTTGATCGGAAGACGTGTTCGTCCACGTCAACGTCAACCAACATCACTGCAAGAATTGGCCGTGGCACTGCAAGAGGAGTGGGTCAGATTGAACCAAATCGTGATTGGACGGTTGATTAGGAGCATGCCACGACGAATTGCTGAATGTCTGAGGATTGGTGGAGCAATTACTCATTATTAAGACAAAAATCAAAAACGTCAATTTTCACTTTTGACGGTGTATCTCTTTGCGAGTGAAATGGTGCCGTCAGATAAGCCGCCCATATGAACTGTTTATGTTCATGTGTAGACAATTTTCCCGTTATTAACATGCACTGGTTACCTCTAATGAAAACAGCAGTTCATTTCCGCAGTCTTGTATTGTTTCTGAATATCCCCTACTTTTTTTGAAGAGTATATATGGATGTACTGTTTCAGTGATGGAAGCCGTAGAACGTGCGCGTGGCTGTAAATTTTTCCAGTAATTCTTAAATAAACTATAACACATACTTATGGAAGAACAATTACTGATTTATTTGGGCGACGTTTCGAAGAGTATTCTCTCAACGTTTTCAAGCAAGTACAGTAACAAGTGTGTAGAGAAATTATATATAGACAAGCAATAACAACAATTCAGAAACCATGCATGACAACAACAAGATCAAAGGATTAAAAAACAACATGATCAAAGGCAATATACATATGACGGATTATAGGGGTAAATAATTTTAATTGGACAACCAATCATGACAAATGAGAAACCATACATTATGTGATTGGCTAGGTGAGGGTACATCAAGGGAATAATAAAGGACTGATAATAGGGGTAAACATACCATTAAACCAAACAAAAGTGAAGCCATACATGTAACGAAAACATCAGAGGAGTAGTGAGCTACATAGGGATTAAATGGTTAAGCCATATTTAAGTGAATTACAAAATATTAGTATTAAAATGCACACAACATAGCACAACTAATGATAGTCCAACATTCTTAAATATTTAAATTTATTTCAGCTTGTTTTGTTTTAAAGGACCTAAGTCCGTAACTCAAAATCCTCCAAAATCTTCGACATCGAAAACACGAATTATTGGTCAATTTAAATCAACATTGATGATGTAAACTTACCGGGAAAAGATGAGCTTCTGATATCCGATATTTAAGATAAAATATTTTTTTTAACATTGGTACACGAATCGTGTACCATAATGCGCTTCAGCCCAGTTGTATTGAGAGACTCGAGGGACGAGGCTAGACACATTGCACCAAATCAAATGGAGTTATGTAGACTAGAATAACTAGACGCTAGAAATTTGCACTCGATTGAGATTGCTGACTTATTTCGCCGAACATAACTGATTTGAAATTGGAGTAAAAACGGAAACCATTAAATCAGTTTATATACATTCATATTACAGTATTATATGCGTTGCGACTCACTTTTGTGAATTTCTAGGTCCCAAATGTTAGCGATTTAGCTCCTTTAATATCTTTTACTTTCTGAATACTTACGAATATACTCAATGGTCACACAACATGCACAGAGCTATAAATATAAATTAAACATCTGCAAAATATTTTTTTTCCACGCGTTCAAAATTTACAGTAGTAAACTTACCATTTAAATTATCTTGTTCTCCTTCTGTAATGAATACCTGGATTATGGATTGTCGGGTTATATGCGATGAACAACCTGTGCATTTTATCGATTTGTGAACATATGTTTTCGTGCAATCATTTAAAGTTTACATAGAACTTAACTATTTGTTATATTCTGATTGACCAGTTAGACAATCGTCCAGTCAGAATATAACAAATGGTAAAATTCTATGTAAACTAAGGCCTATATTTTCGAAGGTAGATTAGTGCTAATCATAGATTAAATCTCCGATTTTCTGACCAGTTATATTCTAAAAAGCCGACTAAATTTTAAATTAAGATTTTTATAAACTTTGATTAGCCTAATCATTGAGTTAATCCTTGTTCTAGAATACCATAAAATGTGATATTCTTGAGCGTTGACTTGTAATTAGTCTTTGACTAAGTTATCCCAAATATTAGTCATCTAGGTGGGGTAGTTAAAGGAAGGATTAAGTGCATGGATATGCCATTATGATGCATTCAATTATGCAGTTATGAACTACAGCTCACACCCTATGTACATTAAAGTATGCATGATAGACACGCACAATTGATGATTAAATCCATCAATGCCACATGGACTCAAAATGGACAGTTTTTATCGTCAATCACGATGCTGAATTGCATCTCTAACTCTGAACCACCATACTTATTATGACTCCTATTTTTGGCTCAAAAGACGACATCTTGGAATTCTATTCAGAATCATTGACGAATCATAGCGAGGGCAACAGACGCAAATGCCTCTGACCAGGGTCCAGCGATTTTGTGACATTTTGTTTATATCTTGTAAAAAAAAAATAATGAAGATCCATTTCGAAAAAATCGCGAAACAAAGTGGCCTTTTTTCGAAGAGTTTTGAAATTATTAGGTAGGGGGGACCCCAGGGGGAATAGTCAGAAAAAAAAACTGATATCAACGATTTCATGTTGGGTGGGCTGGCAGCGGAAAGTTGATATGAGGAATATTTCCATAACCCGAAACCCGAAATATTATTTCTGGCTGACAGGTAGCAGTCTCGTTAATTGTCCAATATTTCCGTTGGGTCCCCTATAATCGCGAACCGCGAACCGTTAGAAAAATCTTGGATAATTTCTCCGAGTATATTCCTGACGAAACAAGTTCTGCACTATTCGGAAATATGATGTGCAACAACTTCATTCATATTACTATTCTAGATCGACACTAACTGCTTAGAACTATACATATACAACTTCCCACCCGGGATATACACCATAGACCATCTGTTCAGGTCGAAATTTCTAAAAACTTCTTTTGGGGGGACCCCCTCAACTCGGAATAAGAGACACCGCGACCCCCGCTAGGATGTCATCTTGTCATTAGGAACCGGATAAAAATTGTTACCTTTAGTGTGTCCACAAGCTAAAACATGATTTTCCGTACTATTAGAGGCTATAATCCATAAAGTTACGGTCTTATACATGTACATGCCAATATCGAAAGGAAACGAGATCTTTCGGATATACCCCTATATGTCAAGTTCCGTCAATATTGGATAAAAATTGTGATCTGTGTAGTGTCCACAAAAAATTGTGGAAGGACGGACGGACAGCGGCGACGACAATATACGCCCACGTGAAAACATGGGCATTTAAATATGTGCCAGTGCGAAATCATTGTCCAAAAGTGGCCACCAGTTTTGGCGGCAAAATGCCAATTTTTACCGAATTATCATAATATGACCGAGTTTGGTGTCAAAATAAAAGTCTTCAGGGTAGGTGAATCCGCTTCATACAAATGTTGGTGATTAGTTAATATTGGGAATAATTCAAGATCGTGGCTAGTTTGGGCAGGAAAATTCGAATTTTACAAAATGATCAAATTTGGTGTCAAAATGTATGTTTTTGCTGTAGCTGATTCCATTTTCTCATGATAGTGATTAATTGGTTCACCAGGGTTCATCTATGAGGAAATCCAATTAGAGATTGGGAAAAAAAAGATACTCGAGTCTGCATCAGTTCTAATAGTACGATATGGCATTCATCAAGTATCTACTAAATTTTATTTGGACTCTCTGGCCTACCACTGGCCTCATTAACTGCTCACTGCGGACGCAGTGTGGCAGGCAGCTCACTTCGGACGCAGCGTAGTGGGTCGTGTTTGAGTTTGGATTTTCTCCTATATTGACAAAGGGCAACCACTTAATCACCAAAATATGTACGAAAATGGATTCAGCTACCTTGAAAACGTATATTTTGACACTAAACTTGATTCTAATGTAAAATTCAAATTTCCCGCCCGAACAGATCGCCATCTTGAGTTCATGTTCATGAAATACTATGAAATGTCATTGGTAGACCAAATAAAGTAATGTTCTCCTCCCGATCATCGGGGTATGGGGGATGTTTATTCCACATGTGAGAAGGAAATTAACACCAAGACCAGTCTATAATGGTAAAGAAATTAGGGGGTTATAAAATCTTACTACAAATGGCTGGATTTTGAGCTCTTCGGTGTGATGCAAGTAATCGGTCCAGTATATGCAGAAATCATATTTATTCATGAGCGATAGAAAACGCAGTCCCGCAAATTTATGCATGACATACCAGTATATCTTCCCACCCGACCACACGTTGGACTCATCCCCTCACGCGCCTTTTGCCATTTTGTTAGAAATTTCTCTTAACGCAACACCAAAGCCTGACTAAATAGTGTAATGGTGTAATGTTTCAATTCAATTTTCCTGTGTGCGTTAGACTACCGTTTCGCATACATTATAATTGACGAAACTGGGAAATGAATATCAGAATTATCAGCGTAAAGGAAACTGCATCGGGATTGATATGATAGAATATCCTCAATGGGTGATATTTCTATCCCACAGACACGTGGGAAATTAAAACCGAGATAGTTTACTATTAAATTATAATGTGTAAAAGGTATGTTACCGACTATTTATTTTTTATTTCGATTACAAAGATTGTAATTGTAAGCACTGTCGGTCTTATTATTTCGTATGGTAGGAACTTCGAGCGAATGTGCGATATCTGTCGGTCTGAATCTGGATTTGGCCTTTCCAGTAAAAGATTTTAGTTATTTTTATTTATTGTATTCGATGCGAGGAAATTGAAGTTATTGGATATCTACGGATATTATACATATACTATTCAAAAAAAGTAGGGGATATTTGATTTTGGGGGCATAATACTAAAATATGCAAATGACTACGAAAAAAGTCACTATAGAACCTAACAGAAGAAACATTTCCAGTTACATGTGACGCCCAAACGCACCAATAGCTACCGCATGGAATGCAGGTGATGCTTGGGATCATCATGGGGGTCCAACCCAAGATTTGCACGACTCTGACTTTGAATGTTACAGTCATTGTGGCATTGAATTCCAGGGTGGAAACATCAGTTTAATTGTTTTAGTGACCATGCGTCGGCTTACCCAAAATGAAAGGTTACGTGCCCTTGACATGCTACAGATCGGCACAACACAGGCGGTTGTGGCGCGGACGATGAATGTTTCTCAGTCTGTCATAAGCAGGCTATGGTCCAGATACCGTGATACACAATCTGTACAGGACAGACCACGCTCAGGTCGACCAAGGGCGACAACTCAAGCCCAGGATCGATTTATCCGTACCTTGGCCTTGAGAAATCGTGTCATCACAGCAAATCAGATCAGCGTTCGTCTTCAAACAGACACTGGTGTGAGAGTGAGTGGCCAGACGATTCGGAATCGACTGCATAGGGGCCACCTTCGCGCCCGACGTCCTCGCGTGATCCCTTGTTTGAGAGATCATCACATTCAGGCAAGACGTCGTTGGTGTAGGGATCGTCAACACTGGGATAATCGACGCTGAAGCAATGTGATGTTTTCAGATGAGTCAAGGTTCACTGTTGATTTTTTGGACAGACGTAGGAGGGTGTGGCGTCGTCGAAACGAGCGCTTCCAAGACGTTAACGTCATCAGACATGATCGATTTGGGGGTGGTTCTGTTATGGTGTGGGGAGGCATCACTGTTGCTGGAAGAACGGCTTTACATGTTGTTGCAGGGCGTGTTACAGGCCAGTACTACCGGGACAACATCTTGGCAGTCCATGTTGTGCCGTTCGCACGACGTCATGGCCGCCGTTTCATCTTCCAGGATGACAACGCAAGATGTCACAGGGCCAGGATCGTTACAGGTTACCTCCAACAACAGAACATCACCACATTACCTTGGCCAGCTCTGAGTCCCGACCTCTCCCCCATCGAGCATGTCTGGGACATGCTTGGACAGAGGTTACGTCAACGTCAACAACGTCCTGCCAATGTCCAAGAACTTGCTGCTGCGTTGCAACAGGAATGGGACAATCTGGACCAAAATGACCTTAGACGTCTCATTAGGAGTATGCCACGTCGGATCAATGCTTGTTTGGCAAACAGAGGAGGATTTACCCGTTACTGACTTGGTTGTGATGCTGTGGTAACTTTGCTGTTTGACCCCGGGTATCATTTTACCCTTATAATGGTCAGTCTGTGCCTTACTTAGTCTAACGATCATTTGGAATAAATCGATGAATGTGAACTTCATTTCATTTTGTCATTTGTTTCTTCGTCAGTTTCATTAGGTGACTTTAATAACACTTAAAAATCAAATATCCCCTACTTTTTTTGAATAGTATATATACCGTCATATATATAGTTATCAAAAATTAGTTTCTAAATTGTTCCGTAGCTGAGAAATAGCCAACGGCAAGGTTTCGATCCTTTTGTCTTTAACTGGTTTGATTATTATCCAATTGACGTAAAAGAAAATTACTTTTTGATGCCCAATGTCACTAATTGGCATATCAACCCAATTAAACATAATAGACTGAATCAATACTATAGACATTAATAAATAGTTTTTTGTTTTTTTTAACTTATTGCACTGTCGAGAAATGACCAACTAAGCAGGGTAACATGTATTATGTAAGATTTAGATACACTCTTCTTGCTATAATATCGCTTTCTAGAGATGCTAAAAAATAGATTTTGACGTTTAGCCGCAAAACATTATGGGATATGGTCTTTTCTAATAGTTGAACATACTCAGTGTGTCCAGCGCTGGTAAGTTTAGGATTTCTTTTAAAAACAGCATCAAATATCAGAAGAAAATGCCATAGCTAAATGAGCTACTATGGCGCGACGGCTTTTTTTTTATGCTGCATGCATTTATCATATGGACATTTGATTCATGGATATAATTTGATTCATATAATTATATTATCGTTTTTCCCAGTTCTCTGCCCGTCCGCCCCCCCCCCCCCAAAAAGAAAATAATTCGAATCCAAATACACGTTTCGTCCAGTACCACTAGTGCGTGCGGCGACAGACTACATGTTTTCTGTTAACTCTCACAAAACAGGCGGAATTGACAAGTAGATCTCAAGATTATGTCACAGTGGCTCCAATTTCTGATCCTCTCGATCAAAAAAAATTGCAATGACCTCGAAAGCCAGGATATTGAACCCTCACCCAGACTCCCCGCCCCCCCAGCTAGTCACTTTTCTAAGGTTGATAAAATCCTATTATAATATCAATAATAATAATAATAATAATAAAAAATAATTAAAAAGAAAATGAAAAAAGAAAAAAACAAAGATAATAATAGTTATTCACAAACATTAAATACTATATATACAATAAAATTAACTTTCAAGTTTAGAAAGGTAACAATGTACGTTGAGCAAAAGCGAAATATATAAATTAAGCTGTAGATATAATAAGTTTTTGATCAGTTGACGTCATCAAAGAGACAAATTTATAGTTTCTGCATCTACTGGTATATAAAACATGTTATTTAATCAATACAATCAGTTTCAAAATAAAAGATTAATCTGTAAAAAGCAACATTTTCAATGTTGTTTTTTTTATGATATCTGTTCATAAGTTTACTAACAATTCTTGTTCAGACCCATATAAGCCAAACTATCTATTTAGTCAACTAAAGTGATTTACTAGATATCAGAAACATTGATCACAAAAAATAATCTCTTATATGAAATTCCCAAATCCAAGATGGCGAAAATTCAAAATGGCGACCAAATTTGTTAAAATGGCCAATTTGTCAGATAATAGTCATTCCACTGTTTGATAGGACAAGTAAATCCAATTGAAAGGGTTCTCAGTGTTGCTGAACTTACAATTAATTAACCTAAATAAAGAGTTCGAAAAATCCAAGATGGCGATAATCGTCAATTTTCTGTTTCATATAACTTGTAATATCTCTTTTGTAAGGTTTTCAGAGACACCAAACTTGAAAGAAAACTCAAAAATGAATACTGCAAATGATGCTAATGATAATGCTAAAAATGAAGCATGGCTTATCCGACCCTCCAACCCCACCACATAAACAATACAATGGGGTATCTGGAATTGATTATACTGTATCTCACAGATCACAAAACATTCCACCTAATTAGTGAGGCATTTTAATTTCATGTCCTATGCCTTTGCACCAATTTTAGCGGCATTGAGAATTATTTATGATATATCCAGTTGTTAAGAATTTGAGTTCTCCTTTTCGTTATCAAATGGTAATGTTATCCGTTTTTACATCAAACCCTCTATGCCCGGCCACTTTTGTCATATATATAGATATGGTAAAAAAGAATCATTTTAGTGGCCAATTTGGATTTTGAAATTAATTTTTTGAGATCCGAATTTAACCAAATGACATCTAAAACCATGTGAAAGACATGTTACAAGTCGTATCCCAAAGGGAAAAATGACGATTCAATTAAAATTCGCCATTTTGGCAGCCATTTTGAATTTCTACCATGTTTGATTTTTAAATCAAAAACCATTTAAAAGACATAATAACAGTCATATCTTAAGAGATAGTGGCTGGTTATATATGGGGATAATTTTTTAAAAATTGATTTGGTCAGATTGGTTATCTTCGGAACATTACGCCTCTATTACGACTTTGTATTGTAAGATGTTAATAAAAGAAAATCTATTTATTGTCCCACTACTGAAACGCACTAGTTAAAGATATCACTCTCAGAAACTTCCTTGAGACCGCCATATTGAATTATGTTAGTTGCGTCATTTCGCCTTGGTAGACTTTGGTCGAATTTGTGTATGATGTTGTCTAATATAAATATAATTGAACCAAACTGCACTGGTTTCTTTTGCAATTTGTTTGGGGTCCCTCCACTTCTAAGGCTAACTTGCCCCGCCTAAAAGTCATGTCGACCAATTTCCTTTTTCGCTTTAGGCAGTCCTGGGATTTAATGGCATCGTCATTGTCGCTGTTGAGGTCTGTTTCTTCTTGTACTTTGGCTAGTGTCAATTGCTGATGAAAAGCAGTATTTGAGATTGTCACAGTAATTCCAATGAGGTGGATGGTTGTGACATTGCATTAGCAAAGAGGTAATCGTGAGACATGACTTTTGGGATACCTAGTCGAAAATGTATTAAAAATTATCTCTGTAATTATTATCATTAAACTTAGAACTTGTTGTGAAATACATATTACACTTTGAACTCTCATAATTGTTAAAAGGTTGCCAGACAAAGTGTTCAAATAAAATGAAAAGAAATGGGGTTTAGCGCCCTACTGTTTTGCTCCGACTAGGCTAATGAAGACGGAATATATAGTATCCAAAGTAAAAAGAGGTCACATTACCATGAAGATGGCTATTCGCCATGCAGTGGCTCTACGACCTACTGTTATTTCAAATTCCAACTACCATCCGAAGAACTAGACAATTTCATTCGAGACCCTCCGTACTGCACCCTGACAAAGGGAAACCACGCTGGAAAATCCTGAGGTACTTTATCGGCAAACACAGGGATCGAACTCCGGACCTCGAGCCTTACTCACTAAGTCACTGTTTTGGCCTACTTCTTAACAAACAGAATAGGTAAATATGCAAAGATATATTAAAATTCCTCACCGTAGCTGTACAGAGGGGACCACTGAGAGTATTTATTTATGCCAAATGCATAATTTAAGAAGACCTCGTACATAATTAGGCTAAAATTACTCTGAACATGATTCGTTAGTAAATTTATAAATAAATTCTGAAAAAAAATGCCAAAACGTTGGTTTTTTTTCCAGAATAATCTATTGATTTGGAAAATATATGATTCATTTAACAACAAGTATCATATAGCAGCAGATGTAGAATTTTCTTGCGAACATATCCATAGGTCAATCTGTTCAGAAGTTATGAAGGTTTCCCTGACGCGCGCAATTTCAATGAAATAACGGCGACCATTTTTAAAGATAATCGCCAAAATGGAATTTACCAAAGTGACTCGGAAGTCCATCAACCAAATTTGAACACTTCAAGCACCATGGTTGAATTTATTCATCAAACTGGTAATGATGCTCCAAAATCCGAGGTCTGTCACACGGACAGTAAAGACGACTTTTCTTGCCACATTTACTTTCGAAGCTTACTTATTAGCTTGAGAGAGTGCTACCCCTATATAGGCCTACCGTCTTCAGAGATGGATCGTCTTCAGAGACAGTTATTCGGTAGTGACTTGTTACCTATTTTATAACCAGTAAGTGGGCCAGTCAAGATAATATTAGTGCGGGCAGTTGATGTAATAAAAATGCGGACCACGGTGTATGGTCGGTCTGTATGTATATTATCACCAAAACATGTCCCAGTCCTAATGCGTGTCCAAATAGGTCAAATTTGCCTCAAAAATTCTATATGTATATTATCACCAAAACAAGTCTCAAATGGGTCAAACTGGGTTCAAACATTCCAATTGTCACCCAATTATCGTAATATAATCGATTTTCATATCAAAATATACGTTTTTCTGGGTAGCTGAATCCATGCTCTTACAAATTTTTGAGATAGTGATACCATTGAGTCAATATTGGGAGTTAATTCAAGATGACGGACTGTTTGAGCGGGAAATCTGGTGTTTACAATATACGTTTTCAATGTAGCTGAATCCAGTTTCGTACATATTTTGGTTATTAAGTGACCTTCTAGAAGTCTGTACAGGCTCCATCCCTATAGCTTTACAACTTTTAAAAATATTAGTTCGATGGCAGCAGTTTTTGCGACATTCCACATCACCGAGCTGGAAAACACGAACGTTATTTCTCAGCTTAGCTGCGTTATTTTAATAACGCAGCTAAGCTGAGAAACTTAAAAGGCCTTCAATACCCGTTATTTTCTGGATGACGGTGGGCAGTTCAGTATCTGACAGTTCAGTATCTGACTTTTCAGTGCACATCGGAATCCATCGTTGTCTCATCGTTTGAATCATTTTGTGAAATTAATTCACTACGCGATGAGAAAATTCATTAAAAAGGTAATAACATTTATTTAAATAGATAAGAACATTATGTTACAATATAAAGATTAATTTTATATGCAGAGATATAAAAATTAATGAAAATGATAAGAACAATATTTTCAATATAAAGATTAATTTGAAATGCTGTGATATGAAAATTGATTAACATGATAAGAAACATATTCTCAATATAAGGATTAATTTGTCATGCAGTGAAATAAAAATTATATAGCACAAATAAAGACCAAGGAAAACTATGTGTGGTTTAATTGTTGGGGGCGAGACATTAAGTATTGCACGAGTGTGATAGTATCTGTATCTGATATCACTCGTCACTTATATAGAAATATAACTCGTGTTTTCCTTTTGCGTTCGTCACTTCCCTTTCTTGAAATTTTCATAAAACATCTATCGTAGCAATGATATGTGAGTTAAAAGTATATTTGGAACGTGTTTAACCAGTTCTGTCACATGTGATAATGACTGACGCCAATATTGTCCTTTAAAGCGGGTGTATATAATCATCTTTAGAACAATTCCACTCCAATCTGATTTATTTGTTTCGATATATTCCCGCGTGCTTCAATGGGTTTGACCATCTTGACTAAATTTTCGAGGTTGGTGACTAACATAGAAAGGGCCCACGTTCGCCGTGAGCTGCGAGTAGCCCTTTTCACTGCCTCCGCATTGAGCTATTATTGCGTTCAGTGGTAGGCCAGAAAGTCCAAATCAAATTTATTAGTTCTGACGCAGAGGCCAGTATCTTTAATCCCCCATTCTCTAAGTGGGTGTCCTCCTAGATTGACCCAGGGGAACCAATTAACCACCAAAATCAGCTACCTCAAAACGTATATTTGGACACCAAATTTGATGATTTTGTAAAATTAGAATTTTCCCGGTAAAACTGACTGCCATCTTGAATTATTCACCAATATTGACCATGCGGTATAACTAATCACCAAACGGTTTAATCTATCCAAACTCGGTAATATTATGATAATTTGTAAAATTGACATTTTCCAGCCCAAACTGGCAGCCATTTTTGGTTTTGGCATTTCGACCAATTGAGACACGGATTTTGAACTGGGGCTTTTATGATGATAATATTATACGTCTACACCGACCATAAACCGTGTTCGGCATTTCTATTGCAGCAGCTGCCCAGGATAATTGCCTGGATTATTTTCACTAATATTGCGCTCAGGCCCCTAATTCGCTGGATCACGTTTGCTCACCGTATCACTTTAGTTACAATAATAACTAACTGCTCAATTAATCTTGATTGACAAGAGAAATCGGATCAAACCTTGTACCGTGCTCATACTACGTTTTTTGGCAAAGAATCAGTAGAATGACTTGCATATATTTACCTACATGCATATAGTTTCATTACGGTTTAACATATGTTCGTTTCATATTTGCTTCTTATCTAGTTTAAGTTCATATGTGTTGTAGCCTTAGTTGTTGCTCTTCTTATTTATTTCATGCGTTTAGTTTATGTGTGTGAATACGATGTGGTCGACTACCTTTGAAATATCAGGTCTCAGCTACTCATTCCTTTCAGTGGTTAGAAGTTGAAAATATTCGAATACTATTCGAATACAAATTTCAAGACTCGTCGAATATTATAGTGTTTTGTTCGATTATCCGAACACTACAGTGGGGTAAGGGGTAACTAACGCGAATGTCGATAATTGAATCAAAATTTATTGTCTCCTTTAGAGGGTCAACAATCTTGGTATAACATGCCTTTACACTATTAGCGTACTCGAGGAGAGGCCATTGTATCAGGCAATTTCGGTCAGATTTTCAAGAAGTTTAAACTCAACCATTATTATGGTATAACGGTGGTATATTTGAACTGATTGTAAAATCGGATAAAAATTGTGACCTCTAGAGTGTCCACAAGCCAAAAACGTGATTTTCTTGTACAATCAGGGGCCATAATCCATGAAGTTATAATCCGATATGTGCGAATATCGAGAGGAACCGAGATCTTTGGGTTGTTAACATACATTTTAAATTTCATCAAATCGGATAAAAACGTGATTTTTCGTACATATGGTTTAATTTTATTTCAATAATTCGCTTGCGCGTAGGAACCTTTAGCATTGGGGGGAAACCGGGGGACCCGGAGAAAACCCACGAGGTTGGACAGGCGACCCTACTCCTTGTCACGTACAACCGGGGATTCGAAACTATTTTTCGTACAGTATACGTCCACGGGAAAATGTGGGCATATAAAAACAATACCGGGAATCTTCCCCTATAAATTATGCCTATACTATGAAACATCTTAATGATATTACAATAATTAGTCTGCGAATTTGTGTCGTACACCGCCTTAAGGCTTTTGACGTAGTCATGGATAACACGTTACCGAGATACGTGCATTTAGAAAAGAACAAAATCAGGCCAATCGTGATAGGAGATTTCTTCACACGCTAATAAAATTAAAACTATTTATTGCAGAACTCTGATATTTTGATATGATGTATTTTATGTTGATAAAATGAGTTATGCAAAAAGGTCATTTTCTAAAACAAAATCGACATGGTCCATCTGCTGGCCCTTCACACCCCATTGATCACTATTAAGAATTCAATATAGTATTGTTTCAACTGTTTAAAGTCAAGAAAACAATATTTCTGTTGACATCTTCCATTCAGTACAGGCACACGGTCTTTATATTCATCTTTGTATCATTTTTAGTCTATTTATTCATTTAAATCATACCAAATATTCACAATTTAGACAGAGCAAATTTACTGCCCAACTGCTCAGCCGTTACATACGGAAACAACCGAATAAGTAACCATTAGTGACAATTTGCCGCAAGTGACACAAACGGATCTTCATCAATCCAAAGTTATCCATACGGAAAAAAACGATAGTCACGCACACACGATGAGTTCTATTCAATTGGCAAAATTTAGTGGATCTGGCGAAGAAACAGCCTCATCTTTTATTGTGGATTTTGAAAATCTTATGGCAATTCAGAAAGTGAACGATGATAAATTAAAATTATCAAATTTATCTTTCTATCTTAGTAGCGAAGCTAAATTGTTGATTCAAATCCTTTCAGCTACACAAATGGTGAATTTTGATAATGTAAAACAGTCATTTTTGAACGAACACAAAATAAATATGTTCTCGATACGTCAAAATTAAAGTACTAATTACAACAGCAAACAAGTGAAAGTATAGAACAATATGTTGTTAAATTAGCACAAATTGCTTTCGCTAGTGAAGGGAAAGTGCCCAATGAATTATTAGTTCACACGGCAATAGAAAATCTGTTGCCTAGAGTGAGAGCCAGTGTGACTCAAACTAACCCAAAGACAATCAACGATTTGAAACATGCCAAATGCTATTATAATAGCTAACAGAGTAGCCATGCTACAACCTTCGGATACTGTGGTAGCAGCAGTTAGCAGTATTGGTGTCACCGAAGGCGCCTTATTAAAATGTGCACAGAAGACTTTGAAACTGATGATGGCTAGAAACTACTAACCCACAGTACTAAAACAACCATTATCATCAACCTAACCCACAGTACCAAGACAACCAATACCATCATCAAAGACCACAGTACCAAAACAACCAATACAATCATCCAAGACCACAGTACCAGAACAACCAAGACCACAGTACCAGAACAACCAACACCATCCACCAAGGTCACAGTACCAAAACAAACAATATCAGCAACCGAGACCCAGACAATTTAATAACAGACAACGGTTTAACAGCAAACAAAACAGAGAATGAGTAAGTTTAATTGTTCTTCTAGAAATTGTAGTGGGGAGTATTGTCATATGTGTAAAGCAAAATAACCAATGTTATTATCGCCAAAATAATAATAGATACCAACTGAAATATACTGAGCGCCATGGAAAACGCATCATTTAGTTTTTCGTATAACAAAATGATCCTGTAAACATATCTTATTTATTTTGCTTCTTATTGTGAACAATATTCAAATGGGAACACATCAATAACAACACATTTGTACACTTATGGATGTTTAATCTGTAATCAACGGTACAAAGTCAGAGGGGTCAAAACCAAAAGTACGACACAGATGTCAGTAGCGCGTGTGTCCTCCACGTGCTCTTACGCACGCTGTGCAGCGACGTCGCATGGAATTTACCAATGTTTGAAAGAAGGCCTGGGGCAAATTGTTCCATTCTTGGACAGGAGCAGCTTCTAAAGCAGCAATGGTGTGCATCTGTGGTCTCCGATACAGACGGCGTCCAATCTCATCCCAGACATGTTCTATCGGTTCCATCTCCGGAGATGTGGCTGGCCAGTCCAAGACATTGATGTTGTTAGCAGCCAGGTAGTCCATGCTAAAACGGGCGGTATGCGGACGTGCATTATCCTGTTAGAAGTGATGAAGTTGTGGGTGCGCTCCATGTCTGGTGTCCTTGAGCCCATATCAAACGCCGCTGACGGTGATGATCCCTGAGGATAGCTCCAACATAAGGTCGTCGTGCACGGAGTCCTACTTCTCTTAGACGACGTCTTACGGTGTTGGCACTTACTGGTCCTTGTCTTCCGACGACTGCTGCACCTGTTCGAGTCGCTGGGCGGAATCTGTCACGCAGATGAGTGACCCGGATGTAGCGGTCTTGAGCCTGGGTTGTAACGCGTTGTGGACCAGGACGTTGACGGTCACGTGTTGATCCAGTAACTCGAACACGTTCCACCAACCTTACAATAGTGGACTGATGACAATTGAAGTGTTTGGCAATAGCACGTGTAGACATGCCAGCCCTGGACATTCCCATGGCTTAATTCCGTTGATTTTCAGTAAGTCTCGGCATCTCTAGCTCGATTCCTTCACACGTCCAACAACAAATTACAGTTCATGTACTGCACATTAAGTTGAAAACATGCTTTTAAAGGGCTCACACATAATGCTGCACGTGAATATTGGGGTTTTCATGTGCATCTCGTGCAATTTTTTTTTTGTGCACGCGGGCCGATATTTTTTGCGTTTGGGAGCATTGTGTGTAACAATAGTTCATAGTATTGCATAATATTATACATACAAAACCACCTAGTAATAACATATTTGGGAAAAAAAGTGATGCATTTTCCATGGCGCTCAGAATAGGATAAGGCGCCAGTTTCAAGCAACTCTTTGAGCAGGCATAATGATGACAAAAATACTTCGGCAAATAAAATTGGCCAAGTAATAATTATAGATACGCCTTTAGAACGAAATATGATTGAAATTTCAATTAAACACAAAGGAGAAAGTACACCATCCAATAATAATAGGTTTGGATTTTATGGAAAAATTTAAAGCAAAAATAGATGTTAGTAAACGTATTGTTTCATTCGGCAAAGGATTACCTAGCATAGCATTATAATCAAATAATATAGGATTAGTAAGACCTTAAAACAACTATATTAAAAGCTCACCATCACGTTGATTTACCTGTTCGCATTAGCAACATTGATAATGGGAAAATTGTATTGTTAGAGCCAAGTCCGATACTAGGGGTGACGAATGTCTTGTTAAGGTAGAAAACGGAACATCGGTTTTACGTCTCCTTAATCCAAATCCAACAAAGAAAGATATTCAAATGGTAAATGAAATAAATGAATCAATGATAATTGATCTACCTGAGGGTGATGAAATTAAAACATTAAAACAATACAACAAATGTTATGTTAACAACAGTTAAAACAAGCGCAGAAGCCAATGTAGATGTTTCAGAATTTGATTTGAGTTACTCCAACTGAACCAACTTAGGGAAGACAAAGGGCTAAAAACACCATATCGAAACCGGAAATTCTAGTCAGGTTCGAATACCATTTTACCGCCAAACACCAGAGTTACACAAGGAAACTTCGAAACAAATTAACGAAATGCTTGAAAATAACATTTGCGTAGATTTAGTAATTTTCCATGGAGATCGCCAGTAATTATGGTACAGAAAATGTCAGGAGAATGGAGATTTGCAGTTGACTATAGAAAATTAAATAAAGTAACTAAACCATGCTATTTTCCTATCATCCGCTTTGCAGATGTAATAGATTCGGTAGGCCCAGTTCAGGCCAAAATATTTTCGGTGCTTGAAATGGATGAACCATCTAGACATAAAGCCGCATTTAGTACAGAGAAAGGTGGTTATAAATGGACACGTATGCTTTTTGGATTCACTAACGCCCCATTTATCTTTCAAATAGTTATGACAGAGATTTAAGGAGACATAAATTGGCGGTATGCACTTGTATATGTTGATGACATAATAATATTTTGTATAATTTTTAACGAGCTCCTTCAACATCTGAAAAATGTATTTCAAAGTCTCGGAGAAGCAGGCGTAACATTGAAACAGTAACAGTAAATGCAAATTTGCAGCAAAAATCGTTAAATATATAGGACATATACTATTCAAAAAAAGTAGGGGATATTTGATTTTGGGGGCATAATACTAAAATATGCAAATGACTACGAAAAAAGTCACTATAGAACCTAACAGAAGAAACATTTCCAGTTACATGTGACGCCCAAACGCACCAATAGCTACCGCATGGAATGCAGGTGATGCTTGGGATCATCATGGGGGTCCAACCCAAGATTTGCACGACTCTGACTTTGAATGTTACAGTCATTGTGGCATTGAATTCCAGGGTGGAAACATCAGTTTAATTGTTTTAGTGACCAGAAAACAAATTTTGATATGCGTCGGCTTACCCAAAATGAAAGGTTACGTGCCCTTGGCATGCTACAGATCGGCACAACACAGGCGGTTGTGGCGCGGACGATGAATGTTTCTCAGTCTGTCATAAGCAGGCTATGGTCCAGATACCGTGATACACAATCTGTACAGGACAGACCACGCTCAGGTCGACCAAGGGCGACAACTCAAGCCCAGGATCGATTTATCCGTACCTTGGCCTTGAGAAATCGTGTCATCACAGCAAATCAGATCAGCGCTCGTCTTCAAACAGAAAAATGTCGCACAAAGTAGAGTGGCTCCAGACAAAATGTTTTAATCCATAGTCAACTCATTACAAATTCGTGATATTCAATTACAAGAAAAGTAAAATTAGTGTTTTATTAGGGCTCGATGAAAGTTAGGGAAGCAAAACTAGAAATGCCCGAAAAATTTCGGATTTATAGACAGCGGCGCCGGTTTTCTTTGAGAGGCGAATGACCCGCCAAGAAAATTTTGGAATATTTGACGGTCGCAAACGCGTTTTACTGCTAGTTTCCTCTGCCGCTTTCCGGCCCGATGCCTGTTTTTCGGGCAATACCTATTTTCGGGCAATACCGTTTTTTCGGGCATACCTATCATAAGAGAGCTTCGGGTATATTTTCGGGCATATGCATTGGACAAGAAAAAGACGAGAAAATACTTTTCGGGCAGTGTGGATCTCATAGAAATAAGTTAGTTATATTTTTTCTCTAAACGTTAATAGAAAAAAAAGGTCGTCGAATTTTTCATTGCCCGAAAATAATTTTTTGGGGGGCCCCCTTGCCCCCCCGGCTCCTACGCCTATGTTCTGGTCCCTTGTCAATGATAACAAAAACTCTTTAATCAATGATTATATGAAATCAGTCATTTAAATGTTTGATTTACAATCAAATTTTAAAACTTAATTTTAATCGTTGACGAAAAGGAATCTAGTCTTTGATTAGCTAATCTGACTTTTGAGAATGCCAAATTTAGTCAACTACTAATCTCTAATGAACTAGTTACTGTCATAGATTATTTCAGGTACAGTTAGAAAATATGGGCCTAAATTACTTAAGCAGCATTAATACAGAGAGAGAGAGAGAAATGGGTTTAACGTCCACTCGACTCAAACTAGGTCATTTCGGGACTTACATACATGTATGTTTTAATTTTATTTCAATAATTCGCTTGCGCGCAGGGGTCTTTAGCATTGGGAGGAAACCGGAGGACCCGGAGAAAACCCACGAGATTGGACAGGCACCACTACTCCTTGTCACGTACAACCGGGGATTCGAAACCACGCCAGTTGACTCAATGACAGGCCTTATGATACAGCAAGCACGTGCTACCATTCGGCCATCCAATCCCCCTAGCATCAGTACAACATTGTATGCTCTTAAGCATGGATGTCATTAGAAGCCGGCAACCGGCAAATTTCGCCGTTTACATTAGGCCAATTTCCGGCTACTTTTCAGCTAAAAAAGATCAGCAATTTAATTTTAATAAAATAATTTGGCATTATATTAATTGAAAATAATTTAATTCCTAAACGCAAAGCACACAGACGTATCAACTAACCAGTTTTTTCCGTGATACTCAAAGATTTACGACCTTTCTCCCGATATCCCGCACGGAAGGCTATTTCTCACGGTAAATGTTCATAATTATGCCAATGCTAGTTTTAGTTTCAAAAAGGGAGGTAACCCCCTTACTTCCGTTGTATAAATGGAGGCAGACCACCATTAAATTTCATCATCTCGGTACCCCACGAATTGTAGTTCGTCTATTTATAGCAATTCTCTCTCTCTCTCTTTTCTCCCCTTTTGTATGCCCATTTGTGTTGATTTTTTGGTCTAGAATGGATGAAGAGGGTTTGAATTAACATTTTCTGCCAGGTTTTGGTAAATATTCATGATTTTGAGGCGGAAGGATAAGAGGGTTATCAGGTTAGCTACGGCGATATGTACGGCAACTAGTTACATGTTTTTAGTATGCTTCTTCAAGTTTGTGTATCTCAAAATTTTGGTGGTCAACCTCATACAAATTTTAGTGCAAAGACATGACCATTTGTTCCTCTGTCTGTAGTGGAAAGCATTCAGCCCAACGAAAATTTGGGGAAAAGTTGGAGGTGGGCAAATAGGCCAGAATTAACATTGAAGTCAATGGGGAAATTAATGGTGGTCTGCCTCCAAATCGACCTTATGATTCTTATAAGTATATTGTAATCAATAGGTACATGAGCGTACCCAATCTGTTTCACAGAGAATTACGAGTCTCGTATAATATCTCTGTCATACATGACTGCCTTAACACGTGCTGTCACAGCACGCGGTGTGAATCATTGGCTGAATGGCGCGTGCATTGTTTACATAAGACATAACTGCTTCGGAGAGAATGCTGCATTTTAGTCATTTTAATACCCATTTACACTAAATCGGAAATAATTTTTAACTACAAATACGTCAAACGCCTTTATTTATTTTTCCAATATATGCAAAAAATGTTTTAGAATTTAATTCGTCGCGGGAAAAAAGTTAATATTTCTAGCTCATTAATAAGCCGCATCAATGTCATCCTTATCAGTGATTGTCGCGGCCAAGCAAATATTCACTGCGGATCAGTGTGGAGCGTATCTAATAAAATAGAGACCTGTATACTGACTGTACAAGGTCCGTTCCCTCACGCTCATTTTTCCTCATGGCTAGTAGTAAACGTCTATACGATTTTGACAGTTCTCCCGTGAACAGAAAACGTTTCACGCTACGTGACTTGAGCGTGAAATCGGAAGCCATTGGCATTGAGTGATTGACTGAAATTTAACTGACTTTCAATCTGCGATTTTAGATTACTTTTTCGTTTAAATAATATTACTAGCGGTTGTATTATAATGCTTTGATATCGATCTCAATATACGAAAATAGTCGGACTAAAAAGTTATAGAAATATAAGCGCTATTACTGTTTATGTGGGAGGCACTTGCGGGAAAATAAAACTCTGATGTCACGTTTCTAGGGATTTACATTCACGCGATTACACCCATAATTAGAAAACGGGATTTATTGGTTTTGCAGACTGAAAATGTGCTAATTCCGAATAAATGCAGCCTGCCTTTTATCTGGTATCATGAAGATTAAAAATATTTTATATATTTTTTCAAATTGTTACGATTTTATAAGTTTTAGCAAAGCCTAAACTAATATTCCAGTTTTTAAATCGGTAGACGTGCAATTCTATAATAAGGCTTATTATATCTTAAGACTTTACTCAGATATGACTGAAAAGCACTTATTTAGATTATTAAAGTTTTTTTGGATAGAGTTTTTATGTATATTTTCACAAAATGTTTTAAAAAAAACTTTCTGTCATTTAAAATATTGACCCGAAATGCACCTAACGCCATAACACACTCCCCACCCTTCGGTTTGCCCGCAGATTCAGGCCTGAGGCCCTAAACATTTGCTGCCCCTTACTTTAGCAAAATTTCCTGTTACTTGAAAAGTTAGTGACATCCCTGCTCTTAAGCAGTCATTGAGTGCAGTGAAACTCATAGAAATGATGTTAGAATGAAAAATAATCCTGGACAAGACAATTTAATCAAATCCACTCAAACGTCATTATGTGACCCAAAATATGATCTTTTTCACCTTTGAACTTTAAAATCTGGAATTTCTGACTAAAATCGCGAAAAAAAACCCCATGTTATTATTAATTTTTATTAGAAATTTCATATCATTATTGCCCATTTGTCAAGTAAACGTTTTTTTTTTTTAATAAATATGCATCAGTAGTAAAAAAACTCTTTTCACTTCTATGTCATTAAATAATCCATTGTGGTCCAGAAAGTTCATTGAGAATTTCTGGCGTGGTTCCCTTTGGCAGTGGTGCAGGGGGGGGGGGGGTGTCTGCCAACAGACAATATATAGTCCTTCATATGGGACAAAAAACATGGGTCCGAGGTATGTAAAAGAAACTGTGACAGTGGAAATCTAAATAAGAGCAGGCTGTAGTGCCACTGTCTGGGCAAATTTGCCCCATATAACACAGGATTCATCCTTTCTCCTCAAAACCTTGTTGGCACAGTTGAGTCTTAGGTTTTTATATGCACCTATATTTTCATTTCAATCGGAAAGGATGAACTCAGCTGACTTTTAGAAATCTTGAATTTTCTGTTCCAGAGATATAATGTTTTAACATAAGATAACGATTAGATTTCTTGGAAGGATCCTAGATCCTTATTAAATTTGGTCAACATCCAAGGTCCTTCTGGAAAAGCTGCTGTTGAGACATACAGGTATGAGGTAGCTGCTGTGTAGCCATAGGCCTATTTCCATGATTGTCATGAAGTTGTGTGGCTTCTTCAACGATAACACTCTATTTCTAAAATAATTTATTTTTTCAGCTTATAATTTTATGCTTCTAATTTAATTTTATATAATTGTCATGAAGTTTCATGACTTCTTCAACGATAACACTCTCAATTTCAGTTCCCTTTTTTAAATCTTCTTCAGATAATATTATAGGGTTTACGGTTTCTGTTGTCACAAGAGTAACTTCCCTTTTTCGTTTTTCCAGTTCATTGGCTATCACTAACTGATGTTTGTATTTGTCTAAAGCTTGTTTTGATTTTGAAATCAGCAATCTACTATCGGTTTCTAGTTTAAATGAAATAATATAAGCTGAGGGTAACCAGTCTTTCACTAATGGTTCTAACATCTTTGGGACTAACTGTAATTTAAGTTCCAGTGGTCCATTTGAAGACTGTATTTTGTGTTCACTCATGTCAGCTTTAGGAATGTAGAAATCTGACACTGCAGCAGCTAAATAAAGCATGACAGATGTTCCTAGTTTATTTAGTCGCTCGCAGGTAGCTTTCAATAAATGTAGATAATCACCAAGTGATGTAAACTCTAACTTGAGTAACAATTTCTCATCTTCTATTGTCTTGTACTGTTTTATAATCTTTGCTAAATGGTCTTTATTCTCGTGTTTTACTATAATATCTCCTGTAGATGTCAATTCTAAACTGTCGAAAAGGTCTCTGTTTAAGTGTCTATAAAATGGTTCCAGAGATTTGTGTCGATGTAAAAATATAACAGCATAGTTGTTTTGTAGAAAATATTCGGCGGATGTGGAACCCCTTGTACCAGAGCTAAAGTTGTCAATAAATCTAACGGTTCTACTTTCTAACGGCACAGTTGTTCCTCCTGAAGTAATTAGTATGATTTTTCTATTCAGACCAACTTGATGTTCAATGAAATCATCTAATTTTAAGCAGCTTTCTTCAAATTTGTCTGGAATTGAAGTTTGACTAAAAAATAAAATTTTATCAGTACTTTTCGACGCCATGTTTCTTTGCTGTTATTTAGAGTTATCTCCCTTTGTCTTAAATTTAATTTGCAGTCCGTCTGCATTGGTTTTGCACGTCGTGTATAATTTATTTCTATGAACATAACGGGATGCAGTTTAATTAGACATAATTCCATTGTCCTTGAGTTGACTCCAGCTCTTTATTCCAGAAATCACAAGTACGGCATGCACACCGTCTTAATAATGCATTTATTATTTACTAGATGAGTATATCTGACATCGCTAGATACGACCTTATATCAGGCCACTCATGAGTAAAAAATCAGTAGGTGTTCAGCTTTGATGTAATCATAAGCTTCAATACCCGTTAATAAATTAAGAGAATAACGTACAGGATTAGTATGGGCAATTTGATTAATTACCGGTCTATGTGTTTGTTGTTGCACCGTCAGTATCTGTTGTCAAGTATCCATGACAACCATTGATAATTTTAAGCCACACTGGTTCATTTCAGGTTCAGAAAGCAATATGGAAGAACTGAAGATTTGAATAACATGGTCGAATTTTGTTTAGTATGTATATGATAACTATAGAAACGACAGGTAATAATTATTAGATATCAATTCATATTAAGCAATATGGATTATAGATAAGGCCTAGCTAGATTATTAAACATACATATGCAAGAGCTAAATCTGATTATTGCAAGTCTTTTTTTAGGCTTCAGATGTCATAGAAATTATAATTTAGATCTTTATTTACACAACAACTACAAGCACAAAATCAACTCTGTAGACCCACGGATGGCTTGGATTTAAACAGGATTTCGTTGATTGATTAAATTTTTAAATGGCGTCTTAAGCGGAGATTAACCGTTACGTTGACGTCATACTCCCGAAAATAATTTTAGATCGAGGCTATAATGATAGATTGTACGAAGCGAGGCCGCTGTTGAGCAAGGCCGCATGTCAGTCAATTTGATTGAAAGTTTGATAAATACGGCCTTGATATAATGTTTAGTTGTGGTTAAAATGAGAGTTTGGATGTCGGTATTATACGCTCTTTTGTCACTTGCGTTTACAGAAAAATTATAGAAATTGATAAACATCGCAGCTAACATCACCCGAGTTGAATTGCAGCTCCATTGGATCACTGTTCGTGAGTTACGTAGACCTACCAGTTACAGTACAAGAGTACACGCAGGCTAACAAGAAGTCGGCTATAATTATGCCTCATTGATTTGGTCCATTCCTTTCAAACTTTCGCTTCTTATCTATATATAAAAGTCTTATTTTTAATTTGTAGTAAAAATAAATGGGATACGAATTGAATTGCAACCCCGTCTCAAACCACAGCCATTGAAAACATTACTTGAAAATCGAGATTATGTAGGTGGAGTTAACGCCTGTCAATCAAACGATCGGAGACGGTGAAGAGAGATTTGACTCCTAGATTTCTAGTCAAAAATTACAATAGTGATAACTTTGTTCAGAATAAAGTAATTTGACTGAAATTTTCAATATATTCTTCTTTCATCATCTATTTTTGAACTGTTATAGCAAGAATGGCCAACTCTCTATTAAAATCTCCCATAATGTATCTTTAATAGTATTATAGATTGAAATATTAGTCCACAGACCCAGGAGGTTGCACACTTATTTATACCTTCACTGCAATAGCCAAGGAACTCCTTTCATACATGGTTTATTTATAATATCATTAGCCAGATAGTGATGCATAATGTCGAATGTAGGCCTAGGCCTATCAATATATTCAGGCCTGGCTTGGCTGCAGAGGGGCAGCAAACATTTTTCTTTTGAGGGGGGGGGGGTGATGTCTGAACACTTGATTTTTACCCGTTATCTATCCGTGTTTCACATTCAAATGCACTCAACTATACTTATGTTTGACTAACCACAAATTCTCACTTGAAATGTATTGCCTTCGGTCTGAAATTATCTTGGTTGCATATTTTCTATGCAAATCTCCTCCACCAGAATTCCATATAAATAGACTTCTGCTCTGACATCCATCAGATAGAAAGTGGAGGGGGATCAAACAAAAAATCTTTTGTTTTTATTTAAAGTACTATGAACAATAGGATAAGGACAGTAATATATCAATCTGATTAAGGTACAGATCTATATTTCATTACGATTTTTTTATACTTTCAATGGTCTTACATGAAGATCTGGCCAGTTGTAGCGGAAGGTCACATCAGCGGCCTTTGACCCTGTGACGTCAGAGATTTGTTTAACCAATCAGCGTTGATGTTTCTTCTAGTGGATTACCCACAGTTCCGTGCACCTCATGCAAAAACACGCCGTAACAGACCATTTCATTGGCTAATCCCTTTCATCATCCAGAACCCGGGTTATATAACAACTAGATAACTTCCAGATCCTAATGTAGTAATGTCAAGTAAAACAAAATTTTGAACTATAAAAAATGAAACGAATTAGGATCTATGTTTTAATCAGATTGGTAATATATCATTTGCTGAAATAAGTAGATAGAATCAATTTTATTTTGTTCCAGTTAAAGATACATTTCCGCGTACAAACTGGGTGATTTGATGATATATTTGGACTAAAAACATATTCAAACTAATTAATTTCTCATAATTTTGCTTCAAATCCTTCTCAAAATATTGCAATTGCCAAGGAATACCTTTACTATAAAAAAAATCGATCAAAAGAGGTCATGTTTGTGTCACATGACTTACCTCTCTCAGTAGGGCGAAGTTGGAGGAGAATTCATTGCATACATAAGACGATGTTGTCTTTAATCGCTTACTATTTATTACAAATATCGAAGCCTAATTAAATTCTCAGATTATCCACTGCCCAAGTTTTTTTCCGTGGTTTTTAATTCAGAAACTGTTGTACGTCAGGATGCACATGTCAGATTTTTAACAAAGCCTTTAATCTTGATATTGTTATTGTATAGCCTAATTTTTAATCATATACGTTTGGTGAAATATGCATTGCAAACAGTCAGTATTTAATTAAAGGGGCATTTAGGTAAGATTAGATAAAGAGCTGACAGTTTTGGCTATAATACTAATAGTTAAAAAATAGATAATGAAAACAGAATATGCAGAAAATTTCAGTCAAATTGCTTCACTTTGAACTGATTATATTAGACAAAATGGCCGCTCCATGTACGCAAATAGTGTAAAAGTATGGTATATCAAGGTTGTGGACCCTCTTAATGGTCACATTTTTATTCGATTTTGATGAAACTTAAAATATGTTTATATACCAAAGATCTATAAGGTTCCTTTCGATTCTTGCTCTTATCGGACCGTAACTGCCTGGATTATGGCCCCTGATTATACGAAAAATTGCATTCGCTGTCATGCTGACTATCTCTTGCAAAATGTGGGCATATCTTGCATGGCAACCCCTTGTTTTTAATTTTTATTATTTTGTCGTTTTTTCAAATGGCACTTGAAACCATTATATCCGTAGAATACACGGCTCGAGTACCGTAGTGGTTGTAAAATGTTCACTGTGTGGACTCTTGATATGAGGATCGCATATTTCACAGTAAGATAACAACATCAATATTGGATTCTAATTTGTGTTTTTAATTTCGAATATTATGGATAATATTAAACTGGAGGTTTAGCTCCTTCAAAGAGGCGTTATGGGAGAGGTAAAGTTGCATATTGTCAGGCGTCGTTCTTGTATATAGATTATTATTTAGACGTTTAATCACATGCCAGCCCATTATCAATTCTCATAGACCATCGTAGAGTTAGATAATTGAGTGGATTATAAAATGCCTGCCATATCTGCGTTAAGCTATAATATGGCCAGGTTTTGGCCAAGCATAAATTTCTGGTAATTCGAATGACATTACTTATGGAGACTGCCGATAAAGAACAGACAATTGATAGGGCGTCCCCCATGGTCAGACAAATATGAAACAGACAATATTTGGGGCTTATTTCAGCATTATATGAAAGGCTTACTATAAAAACTTCATTCAGCAATAATCAAAGTCTGGCCACGTATTATTTTTGAGGATATAACCATATTGTCATTTTTTGAAAATTGGTTCAAAATATGATCGGGGCGCATTATCCAGGCAGTTAACTCTTAGTGACAAAATGAGTTATGATCTTGGTCACATATTTAGATCTACACCACTGGAGTGAAAATTTCTTCATCACAGCTGGGACCATTGAATTTTCGGGGATCACGTGGCTAAGTGGGTAAAATGCTGGCTCGCTAGCTTGGAGGTCGGGTGTTCTATCCCTGCATTGGCCGAGAAAATTATGCCAGATTTTTCGGCGTGGTTTCCTCTTGTCAGTGATGCAGGATGGAGGGCCTGACAAAGACAGCTGTCTAGTCGTTTGGATGGGACGAAAAATTGAGGTCCCGTGTACACATTGGCGTGCACGTAAAAGATCTATTGGCAGTTGGAATTCGATATAAGTGTAGGCCATAGCGCTGCTGCCGGGGCAAAATTTCCCTCATAGCACATTGTTTGCCGTATGCCCGTCTTCATTAGTCTTCATTTGATTTCACCATTGAATTTTCAACATCTGTAGGCCTATGCTCTATAAATCTAATAATTTGAAACTTTAATTTTAGTCCCACAGATAAAAAATATTTGTACAGTATTATCCTTGTTATGAAAAAAGAAAAAAAAACACATTGCGGGATAAAGTATGAGGAAATTATAATGGCACTTAATACAGAGAGGGAGGGGGATAAAGGCCTATATATATTTAATAATTTAACAGTTTATTTTTAGTCCCACAGATACATAAATATATTGTGCAGTATGATGTAGTCTGGAAAATAAAGACTACAAGTAAACATTTTGTTTTGCTTATTTTTCCAGTCTCAAATAAACTCACTAAAACGGCAACTAACCACAATGTTTAACGGTTGAATAAAGTAAATTTCACACTCTTTCGGTGGTGTTGGTAAGTTGCCGCCTGAGTGAGTTTATAAGATAGAAAAAGAACGAAACTACATGAGACGACTCTGAACCAAGAAACATTACAATGCATACGTCAATAAGTAAAGAAGAATATTTTTTCATGGCTTCATAAATAAGTTAATGAATGTTGTAACGTGAATGCCTATTTTGGGCGAATGTTTGCTGCCGGCACTGCACAAACAAACCTGTGACTGAACTTTTCTCATTCGCTGTTGTTATGATTAGAGCAGAAACAGGCTAAACGACAGGTTAGTAATTAAAGCACAAATATTTGAGGCTGTGAATCACCCTTCAATTGAAACGTTTAATATTTTGGCAATGGTACTTGAAAACAGTCTAGGACAACGCGATACTTCACAGTCGAGAATATATATATGAACTGTTTCCCTTAAAAACGCATTATGTAAGATTTAGAGAAAGGGTTGGCCATTCTTGCTATAATAGTTCCAAAATAGATAATTCAAAATTAATATATTGAAAATATCATTCAAATTACTTTATTCTGAACGTTATCATTGTTTGAAATTTTGACATAGATTGTTTATTATCATAGCAACATTACTTGTTAATCGAGACTCAGCCTCGCTTCTCCATTATTTTAAATTAAATCATTAAATGGCAGTTGTTTATGTCTGCACCATCCGATGATCTAGCTAGAGAGTTGATTATAGGCTTGTCATGTGAATAAATGTCTTAATAATAATTTACATAATATTTGAAGCCAAATAAAAACCTGCAATAGGCAGATTTAGATCTTACATAATGCATCTTTAAGGTTAAATTCTTTTAACTTTAGATTAAAATAAAAATGAACCTGTTTTATGTAAAGTGATTGACAGTTAAGTTATCAAAAAATTGTGAAAAAGTGCCTATAGTCAGCCTATAAAGTGCATAAATTATTCAAATATAGTTCAATCTATTAATCTTTTATTTTAAAAGTATTTTGTAATTATCTGATAAGGTTTCTATCCTGAATAGAAAATAAATATCATTGCTTAATATCTTCTGTTTGATTAATTGTGTTTGTTATCAGCCCATTATTACAACATAGTTGACTTGTTTATCTTGGATACAGCTAGGCTTATTATGGACATATATTTTACTGTGCTGGATGAACAAGGCTTAAATATTATTTGGTCATACATGAATAAAATAGGTCAAGCATGACTGAGTTAACAGGTATACTGAGTTAACATTCACTTAATTGTATACCTAGCTAGATGTTGTCTATTTAATAGTTGCAGGCTATTTCAATGTATATGGGGTGATATTGTGAAATGGATTTAAGATGTTTGATGTCGACATGTAATGGGTAAGGCTATGTGTATCATACATGTATGGATGTCAACATCATTTACACCTGTCACATAACAAGTGAGTAGCTGAGAGTATAAATTTAAGTTTATATATATGATTTTTGATATTGTGTTTATTATAATATTAAACACAATTCCCATTTAATCTTATTACAATGACTAGTAAATTGTACAGGTAGTTTGTTTTGAAGATATGTCTGTCTTATTGACCTAGAATGAAATTGTATAGTTACATATTATATGTATTTGAAGATGGATTATTGACCTCAAACAAAATTGAAGATAAAGTATGGTAAGCTTCTCTAGGTTTAATGAAATTATATGGAATATGTGTGACTTTCCAAAATTGAGTTAGTCGTTAATTGGTATTTTTGAAGTCTACCCTGCCCACCTGCATAATTAACACTTGTCATTATTATACTATAATTAGCTCGGTTATTATCTGACTTTGACAATTTTCTTATTATTTTTGCCTTCATCATGAGTTTAATGTTTTAAAATTGCATTTTAGTTCATCAATCAACTTGATACTTATTAATTAACCAACATTTATATTGTTTAGATATTTAACATACCAAAACACTACATACTCCCAGTGGTTCTCAACCTTTTTTTGCCAACTGAACACCTTGGAACACATGAAAAAATAGCGGCACACGAACAATATTTGGATTTTGCAAAATAAAATCAACAGAGACATAGTCATAGACACATAGAATGACTCGAACTATATAAATAAAGAAAAATGCAGAAAGCTATGAAATTATCAGTAGACACCAGTGAATACTCAATTGGGATCACATGGACATGGTTTTGCACATTTTCTAAGTGTGCCGTTCAAAATTTCACGGCACTCTTAGGAAGATCTCACAGCACACCTGTGTGCCACGACACACTGGTTGAAAATCACTGTTCTAGAACTACAATAAATGTTTTTAAAATTAACTTTATATAGAAAATAAGAGACAGGAAGAACTTTCCAAATTTCTTGAATTGGTTCCACCTTAATTACCAGGATTGACATATATTGTTGGATAAAATTACTGCAAATTCAGAAATTGGCAGGATTTTGTGTAATTGAGAATGCAGCTTTTAGCAATATTTGTCCATATTTTAGTTACTGCAAATTCAGAAATTGGCAGGATTTTGTGTAATTGAGAATGCAGCTTTTAGTAATATTTGTCCATATTTTAGTTAATTGTTCGATATGTTTCCTGAGGCATTAGGAAATATTCATTTTATTATGATTGTGAAATTGACAAATTATATAAATTTTAACATTGCCAATAGGACTACAGCGTATATGAGGAACACCGATATTACAATATTTGACATACTTTATGCAAATCAATTATTTATGACATATTAAATGCAGTGCTCAAAACATTAAGCAATAGTTTGTGAATATGCTGTGTATATATATGTGTATATTTTAATTGGTTGTGGTGGGGTTATTCCACACATATACATTAAATATTGCGAAATCTCATGTTGTTATAGTACAAGGTTATAATATATAATGACATTTTTATGGAGCTTGTGTTTTGTCTAATATGAATAGGTTATACAACAGGTCTGAATTTATAGCTATTAATATGGAGGGATATGACAAGTTATTTATGAAGCACCATTCTTATTAAGAATAATTTGATTGTTGTGAAATTCCTATGGAATAGTTTGACAGAGGTCGACTACTGGGTGTTTTATATATTTTGATATTAATGATTCTCGTTAGATGAACGATAGATAGTGACTGGTTTGTTATTTATCGTTGGATGAACGATAGATAGTAAGTGGTTTGTTATTTATTTAGTTCTTTGCTTAATGTATTAATTGATTTATAGTCGGGAATGTATTTTATTGATTATGTAAAGGATAGTAAATATAGAATAATAAATATATATATATAAATAGAATAAAGTGCTGTTGCAATATATGTATTAAAATTAAAACAGCCATACAAGTGCTAAATCTGCCTATTACAGGTCTTTCTTTGGGCCTTAAATATTATATAAATTATTAATTAGACAATTATTAACATGACAAGACCATAATCAACTCTCGAATGCCTCCAGTTTTAAGTAGATTAGAATGGTTTGGCCATCTAATGATTTGATTTAAAAATGGAGAAGCGAGGCTAAGACTTGAATGACTAGTACGGTGGTTAAGATCAATGCACACATCTTGTTAAAACTACAACCGTTGATAACTTCGCTCAAAATAAAGTAATTTGAATGAAATTTTCAATATATTAATTTTGCATTATCTATTTTTGAAATCTATCTTACATAATGCCCCTTTTTCTCAGAGAGGTATACCATTCATGATAAGAATTATATATCCTACATAGGTTGCTTAGATTCTCCACTGATTTGTATGTCAGGAGTTGGAATCTCAGCGCGATACAAGAAAAATCAATGAGGTTTCTCAAGCCGTGTTCACACTTGGGATTGCATGCCACGAAAAACCTTGACTGTTTGTTTTTAAAAAAGAATAGACCTAATTGCAGCTTTTAAGGTCAAATTCTCCTCCGTTGTCATTAGAATATAACCGCTGGTAATGTGGTATGTTAGTCTCAAAATTATTTAAGTTAAGTGTTTATTGGATCTTAAACCCTTGAATGTCGACTTTGAGTCTAAGTCGAGTCTCAAGTTGCAGACTTTAGTACTAAGTCAAGTCGCCAGTTCATCAAATGATCGTCGGCAATTCATGCCAAATAAGGCAAGTTAAAGTGTTAAGTCCCCTCAACGCGACTCTTTAGTTCTTAAAAGTTATGAGTTGCCACACACAAAAGCCAAGTACAAGTCAAGTCGAGATTAAAATATGTCAAGTCGCAAGTTGGATATTTGATGTGACTTAGGTCTGACTCAAGTTTCCACCTCTGGATGGCCGTAATCAACCTTGAATCAGTTATTTTGCCAAAGTCCCAAAATCTGCCTAAGCTCTGTGATTTTGTAATATTATTCGTTTTGTGATTTTTTGTTGATTTAATGAAGTGTAAGATTATCACTAAGGTAAACAGCTGTAAGTTGTATATTATTACTGAGCATGAATTGACCAGACACGGTTATTGTATCAAATAGGATCATATATAAATCAGTGTAGGGGTAGGCAGGATTCATTATATAACAAGTTTTATATCACCACATTAGGTATGGTGACTCATGCATGATCACATTTCCAAAGTCCGTAAGGAAAGACCTGCAATAGGCAGATTTAGCTCTTGCATAATTTATGTTTAATTAGCATTAACTATTGAAATGGCCTGTTTAGACGAGTTGTTCGCATAAGTCTTGGAGATACTTTTCTACTGTTTGCAGGAAAGGTCACTATTCTAAACAGAAATTAAGATTGGTTAAATCGTTAATGTCCAGTAAGGTTCACCTACATGTAGGGTTCATGTTCAGATGCAACTTTTTCCTCCCAAATTGGATTTAACATATCAGTCTGTTGATCACAACTACAGGAAACAGATTTTTGAAACTTGCAAAATGTTTACCCACAGCTGACGCATCCAGATGTCATTGGAATTGGTCAATGCTACTTAGTTTATTTTTCATTAAAAACCGTTCATACATTGTTTCTGTATAGATACTTAATGTTAAAGGACAATTATACGGTTAATGCGGGCCAAGTTGGCACCGCCAACCGATCAAAATGTCAACACTGTGTACATCCAACGAGGATGGTGTGCATCATCATAAGGATATGATAGAGGTTATATATGTAGCTTTCAGACTGAATATAATATACAGTTTATAATTCAATTTAAAAAAGAACTAAACAAATTGTATCTCGAAATAATTGATAGATATTTAGTATTGTTTTGAAATTCCACATGGATTGATTAATCAATAATGGTGAATACTAGCCTTCGGTATTGAAGAAAACAATAATAGATCATTAATCATTTGACAATTTTTATTGGTTATTTTTAAGGTGTAGATTAACAGAATTGTAGACATTTGATTGATGATTTGTAATTGGGCTGATTTTTATATTTTTCAAACAGTTTTTCAGATCCAATTATTGACTTTTTACCCAAAGATTTGTCAGTTTAAAATTCAACTCTACCTTCATGATTATCTAACTGACCTACCTCAGCAACTGTTCAGATCTAAATTATAGTGGAGGTCATCAAAAATATAGATATATATACAACTGGCGGTAGTTGTAACTTTGATGTCCATAGCAGTTATATCTCATAACAATCTGTCATGACATCATCATAGGTTGATATATTCGTTCATATCAACCGCTGATGACGTCATGACAGGTTGATATTTCATATCAACCACTAATGACGTCATCTCAGGTCATCAACCGCTGATGACGTAGATGATCGAAATAATACAAAAAAACACAGAAATAAATTTTTATTCTTTTGACCATTAAAATTTGTAATGGTACAGTTTCTAACATTCAGGACCGAAATAGACGGCGTACTTATCGACATACATGTATTTAGATCGGTTATCCATGTCTAAGACATCTTTCAGAATTATCTTTTCATCCACATTGTGATTATTTCTCCACACACTACAAGACTTGGATGTATTTATCGCCCAAGAGTTCCTTTATAAAGTATTTTTGGGTACAGTCCACTTAAAACAGTCGGTCAAATCCTTCTCTGAACATACCGAAAACCTTCAATCATGGTTCACTGTCAGAATTCTTGGAAAAGAATGCCTTTTGGTACAAATTTTCTGCAGGCTTTGGATAGATCCTCGTCGATATTTGCATTCACATCTATTCCATCGTCAATATGTTGGCTAAAAAGGATTGATTATTCTTCTGACTTCGTATTACTATCCATTTTGTTTTTGCTTTCAATTCAATAGTCCAAAATGGCGACGTATAAACAAAAACATGCACGTAATTGCACGTGATTACTTCGGTAATTTTCGCTATTTGGCGGAATATATCGAGCAATTATCCAATCGTTGTTGCCTTTTAATGGAAGAGGCCATTAAATTTAAGGGTAAAATTGGCGTTGTATATGTCGGATATAAACCTACTCTCCCTCGGATTGATATGGTAGAGAATGCTTGGGCTTCGCCCGCGCGTTCTCTACCATATCAACCTCGGGTAGGTTAATATCCTATACATAAATAAAAGTTATGTAAATCAGATTGATGAAGAAATAAAGTAGTCTAAATACGTCTTTATATTTGTTTATATTACATTGAGTTTGGCAGTATTACAGTCATTACAAATATTGAGTTTGACAGTTACAAGTATTACAGTCATTGTAAATATTGAGTTTGGTAGTTACCAGTATAACAGCTGTCATGCAATTATTGAGTTTGATAGTCATTGGGAATATTGAGTTTAACAATCATTACAAATTTTGAGTTTATTATTATTATTAACAGTCTTTGCAAATATTGAGTTTAACAGTCATTACAAATATTGAGTTTGACAGTCATTACAAATATTGTAAATGTTGAATTTGATAGTCATTACAAATTGTCTATTAACTGCAGCTGATGATAGAGATAAATCTTATCTATTTATTTTCATGTCAGAAATAGAAAACCATTATCAGTTCAATACTTAATTACCGTAGAAAACACAGACACATAATCATAATAATCATACAGTTTGATAATTCTCTTACGTATTAGGAAATGTTTTGTAACATGCTTTTCATGTAACAAGCTAGTGATTGTTCTTGGACCATGTAAATAGTTTTATTTTAAGTTGCAAATCATTATTGCAATAATAATTCTGAATATCATACATATTTTGGAGTGTTTTTATCAGGTTAAAATCTTGACTAAATATTTTACAACTTCTTGGCAGGGGCTAAGAAAACCTTTCTGTTTTTGCAAGCCTTTAACCTGGACATGTAATATGTCGCTGTTTGTTCATATAAGACGAGAAACCTAGCGCCAGTGTGACCTGATTAAATATTGGGATGTCTGTAAAAGCACCATGATTGACAGTGTGGTAACTGCTTTCCGGGCAAAATTCTCCCAATTTTCATTAGATATAAATATTACTATATTGTCCAGCATGATGTTAAAGCCGCCTAATAATCTATATAAATGTACAAATTTTCATGTTTTGTTTTGATTTCAGGAAACTATGACCTGTTATAGATTTTAAAATGACAAAATGAGATTAACAAATGGAGAAGTGGACACAACTCTTTCTTGCTTTTGGAAAAGAGTAGGATCTTCATCCAATCAAAGTCCAAGATCTAGATTTAAACATTCAAGTTGTGTGCATGGTAACTATGTATATATTTATGGTGGCAAGGATGGAACACAACCGCTCAAAGATCTCTGGAGATTTGATACATGTAAGCTTATTTTTATGGTGTGGTTTAAGGTTTTGGGGTTCAGATGACAAGCAAGAGCTTCTTTTTTTCAAATCAAAATGAACTTACAATGATCTGTCTGGACAGGTTCAGTGGCTGCTGACCCAACAAGGAAAATATTTTCATTGGGTTTTTTGTATTGAACAAAGTGCACAACTAGATTATTTTGATGTAGCTTATGCTTTCAAATTTTGGCGGTCTTACCACAGATCTGATCAAGGACAATATTCTTTCTCACATTCAGTATCTCATAGATTCTTTTGCACATTCAGTTGAGGTGTATGGATTCAACATGTGAACTATTAGTAACTAGGAAAAATATATTATCACTTCAGTACTGTGCTCACAATAAAGTAGCAACAATATCAAAATTGATCCATAATTTCTTTTGAAAATATTATGATAATATGTTTTGAAAATATTGTGATAATGAGGGATATGACAATTATCAGTTATGTAGCGATAAATGGTTTTATGAAATGGAATTTAGATGAATAAATGATATGAACAGAATGCATGTATTTGGAAGCATCACAATGTTAGGGTTAAGCATATTGCATGGATATCTATGTGTAAATCAATAGAAATGATGTAATCAAAAAGATTTATATGGTGATCATGCTGTTATATAGCAATTCCATTGGGAGAAATTACCAAATGAAAATAATGGTGATAAGGCGATACTCTGAATTCAACAAATGATGATAGGATAACAGATTCACAGAAAAGTGAATCGTTAAATTGGCTATCCCTGATGCATTGTTGCAACCCAGCAAAACCGCCAATCCAGAGGGCAATAATTTCATTTTTAATTAAAATATCTTTTTCTGTCAGACTTAGTAAAAGTATAATAAATGTGGGAAATGGTTTTATTTAAATGCTATTTTAATTGTCTTGTAGCTACTGAGGAATGGGATGAACTTGATACTCATGGCTCAGAATTAGGCCATCTTCAAGGTCACACATTAGTATCTTATAAGGTAGGTTATATTTATCACATTATTAGCAGTTTTTCATTTGATGTACAATTTCAGACCATAACATTTCAAGCAAATACTCATTCAGGTTGCGCAGTGATTACTCAGACTGTCGTCTGTTCTTGCCAAATAATTCCTACAAAAAAAAATTAAACCAGACATAACTATAATTTCAACACGTATTACTCTAGTTCAGTAATGTAGCATTGTTAGGTTTTGCTAGATTAAAATCTCTAAATATCCTTTGAAGGATTTCTAATCCTTTGCAAAGTATATTACTGTGAATGTTGGATCTCTGAAAGGAATATTGGTCAAAAACTGGTTAATGGCTATTTAGTATATTTACATATATATGATGAATTGACGTTCACATAAAAGAACCATTGAATTCAAAGCAAGACTAGGCTGTAGCTCTGCATGGTATGTACTTACCTTCATTAGCCGGTTCAAGCGGAAAAGTAGGACGTTAAACCCATTTCATGTCATGTAATCATTGTGATATATTTTAGCGTTTGATATTAATATTTGGTGGAGAGTTTACCAATACTGTTAATACAGCACCACTATGGATATATAATCCAGGTAAGATATCTTATGTACTTATCTTTTTTATATGAAATATTTAACAGCCATCAATAAAATCTGAGCTTTGAAAAATTCACAAAAATATGTGCATGAGATTTTATTATCAACCAATATCATTATTTAACAAAAATGTTTTTAACCAAACAAAAATAAATTGGGGATTATCTCCTGTAGACATCACAATAATGAAATTCACCATAAACGACATTACCGCTATGGAATTTAATCATCTGACCAACAGTTTATACTTACATAAACCTAAATGAATTTAATGTCCAATCCTTAAAGATACATTATGGGAGATTGTTGGCCATTCTTGCTATAACAGTTCAAAAGTAGATGATGAAAGAAGAATATATTGAAAAATTCAGTCAAATTACTTTATTCTGAACATAGTTATCATCGTTGTAATATTTGCCTAGAAATGGTAGCGAAATTTGTCTTTACCTTCGCCGATCGTTTGATTGACAGGCGTTAACTCCACCTACATATCTCGATTATCAAGTAAAGTTTTCAATGGCATACGGAAACGCTTTACAGCGGCCTCGCTAAGTACACTCTATCATTTAGCCTCGATCTAACTGACGTATTTTCATCAGGTTACCCCTTATTTGATTTAATCAATTAGTGAAATCCTATTTAAATCCGAGCTGTAGCCGAGCCATCCGTGGGTCTACAGAGTTAATTTTGGTCTTGTTGTTTAAATAAAGATCTAATTTATAATTTCTATAACATCTGAAGCCTAAATTAAGACTTGCAATAATCAGATTTAGCTCTTGCATAATGCATGTTTAAATATATGTTTTTTTTACTCTGGTTTCTTTTTTTTTCAGACTTAAACCATATAAGGAAATGTTGGTGTGATCAGACGGCAAGTCAACCATGTGGTAGACGAGAACATACAGCTGTAATATATAATAATAATATGTATATCTATGGTGGTTTTATAGATATAAAAGGGTCGACATCCGAACTCTGGCAATATAGCATAGGTTGGTTCTTAATCTAATTTCATTGATATCTTTATAATTAAGCAGGTATAAAGATATAGAGCAATTACTTGCTAATCTAGAAGAGAGACATCCCTTGAGCCTATAGGTAGTGTGTCCATCAAATAATAAACATTTAGAGTCCTGGTAAAACATACTTTGATTATAAAGGTAAATTCCTTAACTAGACTGTAATTTCAGTTAACTTGGGCATACTCCAGACGGTATGAAATGAGGGATATTTGGCACTACGTCCCACTCTTATTTCAAATTCCAGATGTCAAGGTTTCTTTTTCATGCTCTTCAATGTGTACGCGGGACCCTACGTCCTGCAACACTGACAAAGGAAACCATGCCGGAAAATCCTGATGAACTTTGTCGGCCAACATCTGGAGTGAACCAGAGACCTGGGTAGAAGGAAAAAAAAACAAAGTACCTAAAGTATTAGTATGTTTTCAAATTTGCTGCCACTGGTCCTGTCTACAAAAAAAATAATGGAAAATGTGAATCAGCCAGGAAATGATGGAGACATGTGTTCTTTGATACTTTCTTCAGTTTTATAAAATATTTTATATTTCAATGTAGATGAAGAAGAATGGTGTTTATTGCCGTCGCCAAGAGGAGATTCACCAGGTAATCGTCATGGTCACAGTGCTGTAGTTAGAGCTAATAGTATGTGGATATATGGGGGTATGAAAGACCTTACCGTTAAAACTGATCTATGGCGCTATAATTTTAGTAAGTATTTTTATCAGTAAACAACAGGCAACTAAAAAAGATTAACAGTAAAATGTGTGGTGCGAGGTAGCCCAGAAAATCTAGTCTTGAATTCATCTTGATTTGTGACAGCACACCACATAAAGTATAGTTTTTCTTTCGATTTTGAACCGTTCAACTTTCAGTAGCATTATCCCATTTGAATTTGGGTGTTAAACTATGAGTCAATTGTCTTAGTATGTTTCTCCCAAAAATAAAATTTTTGATCTCTTTTAGTTTTAGTGTTCACAATATATAATTTTGACCTCGTTTAGTGTTCACAATATATGACATTAGGTATCTAACCTTGATTTCTTGTTTTAGTTTGACATTATATGACATTAGGGATGCACAATTCTTTCATGTCTATATGATTTCTTGTTTTAGTTTCTGGGAAATGGTTCTTGATGAAAAGTGTAAATGGTGGACCACCTCCTTTAACTGGACATACAGTAGTTATGGTAAGAATAAAATCAAACACACTAATACATAACAACATATATAAGGAATGTATATGTTTAGTATACCTCTCACTTGTCTCTTTAAGGCTGTGGTCATCATTAAAGGGATTTTGAATCCCTTGCAAACTGCATGTATTGTGCAAGTTAAATATCTTAAAGAAATATATGTTCAATTCTGTTCAGTATTTACAAAGATATATAATGCACCTACACTGTAACGTTGATATCGTTGAGTAAGCAACAAATAACTGTTATAAATGAAAATATATGACACTAATAGATCAAAGTCATCAGTTTATATACATAATGTGTATTAGTTAGTTAAAAGTGTTAGTAATCAGACAGTAGTCATTAAATGTAGGTGTTTTGTCACTAAGGTGTTAAAACTGTGATTATTGAATGACATACACCACTATTGGTTAGGTTTGTGTATTCAATAGTGATGGGTGTTATAAATAGTCACATTTTTTACAGCTAGTTACACACTTGTTAATTAATGACAACTGTATAATCTCTAACCACTTTCTATGCATACTAAACATTAGTTTAGAATACTGACCACTTATATGATTTAATGATAAAAATTGTCATTACTAAAAGGCCTAGCTTCATTAGTCAACGGTATCTGCTTTCACGTGCTATAATCTTCGCTAATATCTTTTGATGGGCTTTTTGGACATTTTAGCATGGATTTAGCCGGCTTTAATATTTTTCCTGTCAATTGAATAGGAAAAATCAGATGTAATGAATTCAATTAATATGAGCTTTTTTTAAGATTTTTACTAAAATTACTTATATCGAAGTAAATAAGAAAAAAATAAAAATTTACTTGCAGGTCAGTGATAATATGTTGATATTTGGTGGTGAAAATCAAGGAAAACTCTCTAATGACATCTGGTCTTATCATTTTGGTGAGTTCTTTACACATTTAGGTAGTCGTGGTAGTCTTGTGATTAAGGAACTGCTATCTTTATTAGAATGTATGGGGTTTGAACCACAATCTGGGTCGAAAAGAACCTGCACTTGTTAATCATAGCACCTGCAGGGCTGGCAAGAAAAGATTTGCCTAGTCATATGATGGTTCACTTTGGCATGGACATAAAAGAAGCATAGACGGTTGGAAATTGATGAAGAGTTGACAAAAGCACCACTGTCTGGGCAAAGTTCTCCCATTTGCATTCCAAACATGACCATAGAAATATAAATTTTGTCTCAAAATGACCAAGTTTTGTGTTGACCAGACATTAAACCCCATTCTATGAAACATTTTTATGATAAATTAAACATGCGTTATGCAAGAGCTAAATCCGCCTATTGCAGGTCTTTCGATATGTAATTCATGTAATAAAAAGTTCTTCTGTTTCTGACAATGCACTGAAGTTTCACTATAAAATTACAGAGATATTATATATCTTCTGTCAGTAGTGTAGGAGGAGGAGGGAGGGTGCTGGCAAGGAGGTCATTCGTATAGGATGAAAAATTAAGATTCCATGTGCAAGTGGTACAACCCTTAACAACACTTAAAATTCAACAAAGAGTAGACAGTCACGCCTTTTGCCGAGTAAAGTTTCTCTTACAGCACACAGCATAGCATATGCCTATCTTCATTATTAAACCCCATTCCATTTCATTTATTTAATACAATATTGTTGAGAGCCATGCTGATCCCCACCACATACAAAAACATGCCTTAAAAAATGTTGTGAGGTCTTGGAGTATAATGATTTAGAAAACTGCTTTTGCTGCTAGATCAGTCTCTTAAACAAATTTTTATATTAATCATTTTACTACCCAGTTTAAATCCGTGCATTTCATTTCATCCTTGTCTGTGTTCTTGAAGACATTCTATAATATTTATTTTACAGAATCAAGTACATGGACAAAGTTAGAACATGACAACAGAGCTGCTTTACCTTCTATAACCCAACATTCTACTGTTGTTATACAGAATTATGCATCACACAAGACAGAAGGTGGTGCCAGAACTTCATCTGTTCCTCATTTACAAAGAAAGAAAATACGATCCAGCCAATATTCACTTCCTGATCGACCACAGTCGACGCCTCCAAGTGGCCCAGCAAATGCATCTTCAGTTAATTTTCATAATAAAATATTTCCAGCCACAAGTGATGATCATGAAAGATTATCAGATTTTTGTTTGCAATCATTGACAACAGTGACAGGTGACGTTGGATTAAAACGGAAGACAGATAAACAACCCTTGCTAGACGATAGCTCAGGAAATCTTAGTTTAGGTTACGATAATTGTGTAAAAGATATTTTATCCGATGAAACGGACGGTGTACAGTCAGATATATGTGAAATACTCTCTGACAAGGATTCACATTTGTATAAAAAAGCAAGTAGCAGACCTTCAGATTTGTGTTCAAAATGTCTTGTCAAGCACAAAGCTACAAAACCAAAGATAGAATATACCTCACAAAGATCTAGAATTTGTAGAATATGTTCAGAACCGTTAAGACGATCGCGGCATGAGAGTGATATTTTTATAGAAGATTTAGAACAAGTTGACGATGAGAATCAAAATGAAACCGAGCCATTGCCAAACTCTTTTTATGTCATGCATCATGACTGTAGTAATAATCAAAATGGCCGTGAAATAATAGAACTTGACATTGTTAAACCAAATTCAGGGAAAGATAATTGTGATATAGTTTCTTGTTGCTCCAAATGCAATTTCAAGCATATATGCAATGGAGACAATTGTAGTTCAGTTTCCTTATTTTTACCTTCGCCATCTAAAGAGTTTACTTCAATAGCAACACAAACTGATGATGTCATTCACGATGTGAGAAGACCTGTCACTGAAAGTAGTAGACAACAAGTTTATGAAGTGATGGAGGATTCCAGATCAGATATTGCAGATAAGGTATGCATTCACATTTGACAGATACCATATTTTCCATCTAGACATATGCGTTTTTTGAAGCCATGGTGACTCAGTGATTGAATGATGGAATTCCATCAGTTTAAAAATATCAGCAGTGACATACATGTACGATTAACACACCTACTTTTGTTTTTAGTTAGGCCACATGCTGAATTCTGGATTTCAAACATTTGCTTGTATAAGTAATTTAGAATGGGCTAGGTCCTGCTGTTGAATTCTGTTAAATATATTTCGATTATTCTGTATTCATACTATTCCAAAACAGGTATAACTGGTGTTTTGTTCATCCCGAATTTCTTTATTTATCGTCAATTGTTTTATTTTGCAAAAATTGTTAATCTTTTCAAACCAGTTTTACTTTTGTAAATGATCCTCATTTGTTAATAGCCTATATAGTCACATTGTATGACTTTCACATCTTAATAACTCTACCCTTTCTATTATATAATATATGAGATTATTAAGTAAACCTTTTAATCAATTTTTTTTTCAGAACATCACTGCAGACGGTAATAATATACAAGTGATTATATTTGGAGGTAAAACCAGTACAACAAAGACTACGGAAAGATGTGCTATTAGTATATGGAAGTTGAGCATACTGTTATAGTCTGTGATATTATTATACTATTTTATATATTAGGTCATTCTCGGGAACCCAATGAGGAGTGCTCAATAACCATTACTACTATGATAAATGTGGTGTTAGTTGTTATTAGTTATCTTTCCCATCTTTCTCTAGGAACTGGGCCTAGAACCCTGGCATATATTGTTACATCTTCATACAGATTTTAACTTGCAATCACCCTGTTTTAAATATCGAGACAAAGGACATCAATAATTTTGATTAGTCTGCAAACTTAGTAAAACCATTGGTTCAGAAAAAGCATTTAATTTATCTGCAAGTATTATTAAAATGACTTTTGATATTATGGCCTACATGCATGACAGAATAATCCCTATAGTGTCACATATTGTTGACATAATAATCCCTATAATGACACATGTTGTTGACATAATAATCCCTTTAATGACACATTTTGTTAGAAAATATATTTTTAAGTGATAATAATAATGATATCCATAAAGCACCAAATCATGGCACCGGTATATATAAAAGTTTACTAGCTCTAGTCTTAAGTTTTTTGTAACTTTTTGTAATGAATTTTGAAAAGAAGAGTTTTTAAGATAGATTTGACGATTACAAACAAAGAAGTCACAAAACGAAGTTTAGCTTCGAGTAAATTAACTCTGGTATCAATACCTGATTGAGATTGATTGAATGCTAACTTAATAAAACTGCTGCTTTGGTATCATTATCTAATTGATATTGTTTGAATGCAAATTTAATAAAACTTTTGTTTTGGCATATGATTGGTTAATATTAACCAATACTAATAATCATATACAATGCTGGACGACTATACATTGATCATATTATTATGATTAGTTAATGGGCTTTTTAGTGTTCAATAAAATAGCTCACAGCAAATTTAATCAGGATTAATTGTTCATCATAATGTTAACTGATTCTTTAGTATTCAGTGCAAATTAACTAGAGCTTAAAGTATGATTACATTAAATCATATTGATCTGAAGTATTTCACTGGGTGCCAAATTCTATAGTAATCAAACCATACTGCAGTGAGGTAGCAGTACATTGTACATATAGGTCACACAAAAATATTAACGATTTGTTCCATTAAGCCAAAACCTACAAGATATTTTTCATGTGTAAATATATTTCTAATAATGATATTAAATAAATAAACTAACCACAAATCAAGTTATTCAATATTTGAATGACATCTTACCCTGCATAAAGACTTAAAAAATCACAGTCTGTAAATAAGCATGCTGCATAAAGACTTAAAAAACCACAGTCTGTAAATAAGCATGCAGCATTGAGACATATAAAACCACAGTCTGTAATAAACCTGCTGCATTAAGACTTATAAAACCAAAGTCTGTTATGAACATGGTACACTTCACAAAGACTTATAAAACCACGGTCTGTAATAAAGTGCTGCATGAAGACTTATTGAACCACAGTCTGTAATTAACATTTTGCATAAAGACTTACAAAACCACAATCTGTAAAAAAGGAAATATGTTGCATAAAGACATACAAACCAGTCTGTAAAAAAAATAACCTGCTGCATGAAGACTTATAAACTGCAATCTGTAAAAGCATGCTGCATGATGAATATTTATAAACCACAATTTGTAAAATGTGTTGGGAACTGTCCTTTTATCAAATTGTGCATAATTTCCCAAAGACAAGAATTTAATGTTTCATGATATATATGCAAATAATCTGAATGATTATTAACTGCTTTATGTCAGCTTTTTGGCTGATAATGTTTAATGCATATTGGTGGATTAGTATTAATTCTAACTGTGATAAATATAAAAGATATAAAACCTATCTATGACTGTTGTTGTTGACTAAGCATAGATTTAATCTGGGAGTATATTGTAAATAGATATTATTAAAGTACTTGATTATTAATTAAATGTCCAAAATTATTTGCCTTAGAAGTCCTTTCCATCATTCTTTTTCCGTCACCAAATGGTATATGAATAAAGACGATATCTCTTATCGCAACTAGACATACTTTGCATGATACACAATCTGATTAAAACACAGATCCTGTTTCAATTCATTTTTTATACGCCCAAATTGAAATGTGGTTGTATATTGTCGTCGCCCCCGTCCGTCCGGCGTCCACAATTGCTTGTGGACGCTCTACATGTAGAGGCCAAAGTTAATATCTGATTGACTTTAAATTTATACACAGTATTTAAGGTCTTGAGACGAAGAAACCTATTGATTTTCAGCGATTTTCGATAATTATTTCCAGAGTTATGGCCCTTGATCACTTCAAAAAATCTTGTCGACGCTCTAAAGGCCAAAGTTAATATCCGATTGACTTTAAATTTATACACAGTGTTTAAGGTCATGAGACAAAGAATCCTATTGATTTTCAATGATTTCCGAAAATTACTGCCAAAGTTATGACCCTTGATCACTTTGTGACGCTCTAAAGGCTAAAGTTATCATCCGATTGACTTCAGATTGATACACAGAGTTTAAGATCTTGAGACGAACAAGTATATTGATTTTCAATGAATTTTTATGTCTTGAACAGCTAAATCCATGATTTTAAAAGTTTTGTATACAAAACGTTAGCATGGGGCAGAACTTTATAAAAACAAACAAATTCTAATGGTTTTCTGATAATTACTTCATAAGTTGTTGCTCTTAATCAGATTTTAGTGTAATATAAATGTTTCATTACCGAAAAAAGTAAAAATATGCAACAACTTTTGTTGACTGCCCGGATGATTTAGCTGTTGTGGGTGTATGTTTCGTTGCCTGGCAACCTATCTTATAGTTCAAATTTCGTTTTAATTGTTTTTACGACACTAGGATCTGGAAGATTTGTTATTATTGACATGTTTTGAATAGTGTGAGGTATTAGCCAATGAAACGGTCTGTTACGGCGAGCTTTAGGCGTGTTTTTCACGGAACTGTGGGTAATCCACTAGTAACACTAATGCTGATTGGTTAATCAAATGTCTGACGTCATAGACTCACTTGCCGCACGTATGACCTCTGATGTGACCTATCGCAACAACTGGTCAGATCTTCATGAAGTGTAGGCCATCGAAAGTATAAAAACACGAAATGAAATATAGATCTATATTTTAATCAGATTGCATGATACAAATCGTTTGTGTAAATATTTGATGTCCAGGGTTTGCTTTTTTTGTGGCATTTGAACACAAATTGCTACATTGAAGATTTGAGGTAATCAATTAATATTTATATAATGCTATTATCTAAATTTTGTTGTTATGCTGAAAATACCAATAATGTCATTTTATGATAAAAACATTTTTCTTGAAGTGATTTACTGTAAAGATATCCCATTTGAAGAAACCCAAAAAGCAGACAAAATGGTCTTCACAGGATAAGTTGAAGGATCATGAAGGAGCTTCTTCTCCCTTCATTTCACCTCCCGTTGTTAACTGTGTGTTATAGAATAAAGTATAAATATAGATTTTTGCATCTATAATTCATCTGCATGAAAACCAATAAAATATGTATATAATGTTATGAGTAGTTGCAACAAAGTATGATCAAATGGCAGCCAAATGGTACTCCATAATGTATTTGTCAGTCTGGCTGTTTGACATTGGAAAGAACAAAAAAAAAAAATCAAAGACAAAAAAAATTCTGAAAAACAATTTGTGTTAAATTTTGATCTTATAAAATGTTTAGGTCGACTGTTTATTTATAGATCTATGTGTTTGAATTTCATCTGATCTATATAATAGGGATCACAAAAACCTGTCAAAACCTTCATACAGAAAATGGTTTCAAATTTTTATCCAAAAGTCAGTTTAATTGGCAAACATTAATTTGTACAGTTATTTATTGATGTTGCAGGTCCAGGATAAAATCTTACAAAACTAATATCTAGCTTTAATTTGATGGACCAGAATGCCAAAATATATATTTTGTAAATAATTTGGAAAATTATTCACAATTGTGATGTATGTGTTCATGTTGAATATGTTTAATAATTAGTATTTTTTTTGTTAGTTTATCAAATAGATTTATTTTAAAAATTTGTTGTAAAGTTCATAAATTGTTAATTTGTTAGTAATGTTATATTTTAACTATTTTTCCCAATATTGTATAGAAAGGTATTTTGTTAAACAACCTGAGAATAATTATTATTATGAATTTAATTTTAAATTTATCTATTATTATACTGACTTTTGGTATTATAGCCAACAAAATTGACATAATAATCCCTTTTAAGATGCATTATGTAAGAGCTAAATCTGCCTATTGCATTTCTTCATTTTACCTTCAAATGTTATATAAACTCTTATTTATTTATATTAACATATCAAACCCATAATCAACTCTCTAGACTATCGGATGACATTTTACCTTCAAATGTTACTTAAACTATTATTTATTTATATTAACATGTCATACCCATAATCAACTCTCTAGACTACGGTATTTGGATGGCAGCTAGAGGTTTAAATGGATTAGTTTTTAAAATCTAACATAAAACGGAGAAAACAAGACTATTTATATAGCAGAAGGTTTGTGACCTTCCTTATGGCCAGATCTGTTAAGGATCTTAATGTATCACTATATCTATATAGTCTCACTGGATTTACATGCTATTTTTATATAACTTTCAACCAATTTATATACAATGTAATCAGTACAATGTATATTATCAAATATATGAATAATACACAATCTGTTATAGGTACATAGTCTTCTGGCATTTAATAAAATTCCTATCTTGATATATTTGTCTGTTTTTATAAGCCCACGTATTATAAGGGAGTTTATTCTTATCACCCCTGACCTTCTTTATACAAGTCTACTGTTTTGAATTTTTTAAAAAATTTCCATGATTATTTGGTGAATCATGAGGAATTATTGCCTTTGTCAACTCTTCAAATTCAGAGTTGCACATGATAATTACCAATGATTTTGAGATTGTGTTATTACTCTTGTGGTCCTGCTTCCTATCATGTCATAAACAGTACAGTTAACAAAGCTGCAGGTGGACATTTTGTTTTCATTGCCTATTATTATAGCAGTCCTTCAAATCAGGAGGTGTTAGGTGGCCGAATGGATTAATGCGTGCGCATGAAATCACAAGTGAATTATTGAAAATAAAATTGAACTGGTTGTTAGTCCCAGATTGATCTAGTTTGTGTGGAGTGGACATTACACTTCATTTCTCTCTCTCTTTTTGTAGTTATAACTTCCTTACTAGAAAGAACACATCAAAAACTACCAATATGCTAATTATGATGCTTTTGTCAAAAAGTGAACGATTCTATGAAAATATCGACCTAAACTCTCGGACGAACATCAGTGCACTGGGATATGCTCAAGTTATATACAACCTTGTTTTTAAGATTGATATTTTTGACCTAGGTAGTAGTTAAATGCTCCTGCCAGGAAATACAGCGCTGTCACAGCAGTCTAACATCTTGATGGTACCAAATAGTTGAAAATGGTATTTCAAGTAATTCCAGCATTTAAGGTGTAACACCTTGCCAGAAAAAAAACATGATCACAAAATGAAAAGTTCACTAAGAAAAGTAAAACTCAAAACAACCATGACAAACTGCAAAATATATAATTTATTCTCATACAAGTTAATTTACAAAATTGTATAATTTGTAACATAAAAATATGAAAATACTAACATTATTTCCCACTTAATAACAAATGTGATTTGTACATACAATAAGTGATAAATACGAAAACATGACACAAAAGATTAAGTAAAATTCAATGGTAACTACTTCATAAATAGATTTTATTGTAAAACTATAAATTTCACCATTCATACGACTGATATAATTATTCGAAAATCTTTCTTTAGGGTTTGGCCTATCTACTTTTTTAAGTTGGTTAATTTGGCATCTTTAATCCTTGTATCAAGAAGTTGCACTTGAATACATAGGCTATTAAATAACCAATGTTATTAATGCCCAACATTTACTACATTTAGTATTGTACATTATAAATGGCCAGTGCACAGTCAATCAGCAGTTGAAACAAAAATATTGGCTCATGAATGCAAGGGTTCTAATTGAGAGAGTTCAATTTAGCCTGGTCATAGAAGACACAGGAAGTATCGATCGTGTGAGATTTCATCATATCCTACAAATGGTATCTGGCAGAGAATCTACTAAGTATAGGACCAGCTTATAACACTTTGTAAAAGATTCCTTAAAATGATCACTAACATCATAAATTTATTAAGAAAAATACAAAAATAGGACAGAAGTTTAGAAAATAGCACTAATAATTTTTAGTAAAATCATACATAATTTCAATGTTGGATTTCATTGATCCAGGAACTAACATAATGTAATACATACCACAAGAAATCAATTCCAAGCAAAACATAGCATTACATAAAGCAAAAAGAGAGACCAATCAAAATTATCTGTCTTCCAAATCATTTTTGCCCATGTGTCTGCGTTTTAACACAACCTTTTTAAATGTTTGACCGCATTGTGATGTAAATTTGAATAACATGAAAATATGGTCTAACCTAAATAAGATTAAAATGAGGCGAGTGAAACAAAATGTTAAAATACATTAATATATCAAAGTCAATTAAAATGCCAGCCATATACAAAAAATCCAGTATAGGCAGCTTTTACCAAATTAATGCACAATGTGTATGTGAAATGTGAACAAGCCAACAGTGAGGCTGATGTCCCCCGCCGAAATCCCAAAATAAATAGATGACACATATTAATTAATCACACATTTATTTTTTTCAAAAGTATCGAGCAATCAAACTACACACTAAGTTTCATCACACTCTATCAGATAGAATCAATATTATCTTGTCCCAAAGCATAGACCAATGAAATTGAATAGCTCTGCTTAGCTTTAGCTTGAAAGGTTAATCATTGAAATCAGTCAAGACATTCACCTAATGAACATCTACATCAGGTTTAAACATTCTACCTCAATTAAAAGCAGAGTTTTTATGTCCCAAAGTCTTGACCAATCAAACTGCCTATCGCTCCTTAGCCCAGGCAGAAAATTTGCACAATCAAACTTAGTCAAGGTAATGATATAATGAATCTATATTCAGAGTTTCATCGCTCTCACTTCATTATAACCGAAGTTAACGTGCCCCTAAAGCATCAACCAATCAGATTGCTTATCTCTGCCTACCGTAAGCAGACAATGTTCATCATCAAGTCCATCAAGGTATTCACCTAATGAATGCCCACACCAAGTTTGAACATTCTACCTCAATTAGAAGGAGAGTTATTGTGTTCCAAAGTCTCGACCAATCAAATTGCTTATTGCTCTGCTTACCCTCAGCAGAAAATGTTCATTATCAAACTTAGTCAAGGTATTGATGTAATGAAGCTATACACCAAGTGTTCTCACTCTCACTTTATTAGATCTAAAGTTATCGTGTCCCAAAGCATCAACCAATCAAATTGCTTATCGCTCTGTTTACCCTAAGCAGAAAATGCCTATCTTCGAACTCCATCAAGGCATTGACCCAATAAACACATACACCAAGTTTGAACATTCTAGCTCAATTAGAAGGAGAGTTATTGTGTTCCAAAATCTTGGCCAATCAAATTGCTTATCGCTCTGCTTACCCTGAGCAGAAAATGCTCATTATCGAACTTAGTCAAGGTATTGATGTAATAAAACTATACACCAAGTTTCATCACTCTCACTTAATTAGAGAGAGACAGAGAGAAAAATGGGTTTTAATGTCCACTCGACACAAACTAGGTCATTTCGGGACTAACATATGGTTTAATTTTTAATTTCAATAATTCGCTTGCACGTAGGGGTCTTTGGGAGGAAACCGGCGGACTCGGAGAAAACCCACAAGGTTGGAAAGGCGACCCTACTCCTTGTAACATACAACCGGGGATTCGAAACCACGCCAGTTGACTCAATGACAGGCTTTATGATACAGTGCGCACGTGCTAACCATTCAGCCATCCAACCCCCCTCACTTAATTAGAACTAAAGTTATCGTGTCCCAAGGCATCAACCAATCAAATTGCTTATCTCCGCTTACCCTAAGCGGAAAATGCTCATCTTCGAACTCCATCAAGGTATTGACCTAATAAACACCTACACCAAGTTTGAACATTCTAGCTCAATTAGAAAGAGAGTTATTGTGTCCCAAAAGGTGTGACAGACGGACGAACCCATTTTAATAGTCCCCTGCTTTCTTCGAAAGGCGGGGGACAAAAAATGGAAACAAAATACTGAGTTTATTACAATCAATTTTAAGGAATTAAGTGACTGAATGTCAATATTTTATGTTCCAACCAATTCATATACTTGTTTGATAAAATTGATAAATAAATATCCTATGAAAGCAATACACCATAAACAGGAATAATGTATGTTTTGTAGGTAGGCTCTCTATTCTTTTACTCTATGTATTTGTAATTAAACAAGTTTGAACATTCTAGCTCAATTAGGAAGAGAGTTATCGTGCCCCAAAGTATCAACCAATCAAATTGCTTATCTCTGCTTACCCTAAGCGGAAAATGCTCATCTTCGAACTCCATCAAGGCATTGACCTAATAAACACATACACCAAGTTTGAACATTCTAGCTCAATTAAAAGTTATCGTGTCCCAAAGCATCAACCAATCAAATTGCTTATCTCTGCTTACCCTAAGCGGAAAATGCTCATCTTCAAACTCCATCAAGGCATTGACCTAATCAACACATACACCAAGTTTGAACATTCTAGCCCAATTAGGAAGAGAGTTATCATGTCCCAAAGCATCAACCAATCAAATTGCTTATCTCTGCTTACCCTAAGCGGAAAATGCTCATCTTCGAACTCCATCAAGGCATTGACCTAATAAACACATACACCAAGTTTGAACATTCTAGCTCAATTAGGAAGAGAGTTATTGTGTCCCAAAAAGTGTGACGGACAGACAGACGGACGGACAGACGGACAGACAGACAGACGGACGAACCCATTTTAATAGTCCCCTGCTTTCTTCGAAAGGCGGGGGACAAAAAGTGAGTAATAATGGTTGGTGTTGTTGAAACAACCAATATATATGTCATTAATATAAATACATTTATATGTAGCAAAATTAAAGCACAATGTGTACATGTATGTAAAAAAGTGAGTAATAATGGGAGACCAATCAAAATTATCTGTCTTCCAAATCATTTTTGCCCATGTGTCTGCGTTTTAACACAACCTTTTTAAATGTTTGACCGCATTGTGATGTAAATTTGAATAACATGAAAATATGGTCTAACCTAAATAAGATTAAAATGAGGCGAGTGAAACAAAATGTTAAAATACATTAATATATCAAAGTCAATTAAAATGCCAGCCATATACAAAAAATCCAGTATAGGCAGCTTTTACCAAATTAATGCACAATGTGTTTGTGAAATGTGAAAAAGTGAGTAATAATGGTTGGTGTTGTTGAAACAACCAATATATATGTCATTAATATAAAATACATTTATATGTAGCAAAATTAAAGCACAATGTGTACATGTATGTAAAAAAGTGAGTAATAATGGTTGGTGTTGTTGAAACAACCCTTAATATATAGGTCATTAATACTAAATACACTTAAAGATGCATCATGTAAGAGCTAAATCTGCCTATTACAGGTCTTTCTTTTGGCTTCAAATGTTACGTGTATATAAATTATTATACAGACATTAATTAACATTCCATGCCTACAATCAACTATCATTGGATGGCCGAGAATTAAATGGATTTAAACATCTGTGAGATCTAAGAAATTAATGATAATATGGACAATCAAGGCTAAATCTCGGTTGTCAAGTACTGTTGCTATGATAATGAATGATCTACCCTATATGTTTAAGCAGTCATATCTTCAAACAGTCATTACTTTGCTCAGAATAAAGTAATTTGAATGAAATTTTCAATATATTCACTTTTCATTATCTATTTTTGAACCATAATAGCAAGAACGTCTAGCTCTTTATCTAAATCTTACATAATGCATCTTTAAATGTAGCAAATTTAAAGCACAATGTGTATGTGAAAAGGTGGATAATAATGGGTGGAAGTTGAAACAAACTTAATATATACGTCATTAACATAAAATAAAATAGAAATGTAGCAAAATTAAAGCACAATATATATGTGAAAAAATGAGTAATGATGGGTGTGTGGTTGAAATAAACTGTTAAATATATATGTCATTAATACAAAAATGTAGCAAAATTAAAGCACAATGTGTATGTAAAAAAAGTGAGTAATATTTGGTGGTGAGGCTGAAATAAACTGTTAATATATATGTCATATTAAACTACATTTAAATGTAGCAAAATAACTATGAGATTCTATAGTGGTGCGTAATTGTTGAAAGACTATGTTCATTGAAACAATGTAAACGTGTTTGTTCATAGCACACATATTTTTAAATACGGTAAGTTAATTTCTTAAATTTATAACATACATAACAATCATTAATAACAACATTTGAACAATATCAAAAAATATTTGATAAGTATTATACAGGATAACAAAAAATTTCAAATTAATATTGAGACACGATTCTATACATTTAAGTAGTACCAAGTGCCATTGATATAACTAATATAAGGTGAGTTTGGTTGCTAATAATCCGAAACCTAGATTCAGATGTGTTTGTTTTTAAAGTAAAGATCAGGGCTTTCATGTAATAATATTGCCAGTCAGTAAATTTTTGACATTTTGTTTACCGCAGATCGGCAATATATTTTCCCAAAGAATATGACCATCTTCAGCATTTCTCAATTTTCAAAATTAAATACATTAAAGTGTTTTTACACACAAAATCTATAAATTAAAACTGTATTTATTGTGATTTCAGGTTAAATTCTTTGTAATTATCATTTCATGACATTTAAATTAATTGACAGGTAAATTCTACAGTTGGTCAATTTCACTTTCAGTCAGTCAAGACTGTAAGATAATAATAATAATAGTCTATTTATATTGCGCAATGAGCATGCTCAAAGCACAGTCCAAAAATGATCACAAGATATGCCTGAAAAGAAAGTCCTGCTATAAATCATCGCATCTGAAGCCAGATACAAAATATGTGAATCTGTTTCTTCAGATTCAAAATGGCAGTCATACACAAATCAACAAAAGAGTGTCTCAGGTCATTGAAGTTCCTAAAACTGTTTGTGATAATTCTCGCAAGAGAATCTGGATCTGGATTCTTAGCACTCAACCACTGTGTTAAAAAATGTACTGTATAAAATAAGCTTTTAATAACTTTCTACCATTACTTCTTTATGAAATACAATAATTAATACTTGTCTGGGGAATACATATAGCCTACATGTATTTTTCAAAATTGATAAAAAAAAATTTAATAAAAAAATATTTTTGATATTTTTAAGCTCTGATTCAATCAAACTTTCTACATTTCGTTGTTTTTAGAAATTACATAATATATGGATGGTATTCTTTATATAAAAGGCATAAAAAAATATACCATAGGGACATACCGTATGTAAAAGTACTTGTATCAAAAGATATCAATATTTTGATTGCGATTTTAACTATAAGAACATGTATTTTGATTTCTAATATTATTATTTTGATTTCTAATATTATTATTTTGATAATAATACAGTATTATTTTGATTTAAGGATATAATAAACAGATGTTGTTATGACTATGGTATTATAGCACCATCTATACTATAGCTTATCTGCACATTTCAAGTTGCACTAAAACATCACTATAAGGTGGTTTACAAAAACGCTGGTTTTTGTTAGAAGGCAGGTTTCACTATAAGACAGGGCTCAACTGCATCATATTAAAGCCCTTCAGTCTAATGTTGTTTTGCCGGTTACACTATAGCAGTTGACTCTAGCGTTATAGAGAAGCCTTCAGTCAAATATATAAGGGATTCGCTATAATATCACAGATTATATATCATTGGATCCCAACAATAGCATAGTGAAGCCCTATTGAATACTGTATAAATAATACATCTATGATATAAAACTAGAATATACTGTACATATAATGTTAAACTACTTATAAACAACCTTTCATATACGTTCACCTATTTGAAATATAGATTTAGAATAAATATATTATAAACTGTTCCTCAGTCTTCTCAATAGAAACTACACCTACATGTATCATTGAGTTTTGACTAAATAGTGTATTCCTCAGTTTTGACTAAATAATGTATCCCTCAGTTTTGACTAAATAAAGTATCCCTCAGTATTGAATTCAGTACATAAAGTATCCCTCAATTCTGATTAAATAAACTATCCCTCTGATTTGTTGATTTGGAAATTCAATTGTTCCCTCCCATTTATTAATCTGAAAATATATTTTTTTCACATTTGTATCAATATTAGCATATTGTCTAATACAATAAGCTTACTTGACTGACCCTCCCTTCATAATTCTCTGTCGTCTTAATTAGCCCAGTCGGAGCAGAACAGTAGGATGTTAAACCACATTTCATTTCATTCATTAGGTTGTGTTAAGTAGAAATGTGACTAGCTATACTATTCAAAAAAAGTAGGGGATATTTGATTTTGGGGGCATAATACTAAAATATGCAAATGACTACGAAAAAAGTCACTATAGAACCTAACAGAAGAAACATTTCCAGTTACATGTGACGCCCAAACGCACCAATAGCTACCGCATAGAATGCAGGTGATGCTTGGGATCATCATGGGGGTCCAACCCAAGATTTGCACGACTCTGACTTTGAATGTTACAGTCATAGAACCTAACAGAAGAAACATTTCCAGTTACATGTGACGCCCAAACGCACCAATAGCTACCGCATAGAATGCAGGTGATGCTTGGGATCATCATGGGGGTCCAACCCAAGATTTGCACGACTCTGACTTTGAATGTTACAGTCATTGTGGCATCGAATTCCAGGGTGGAAACATCAGTTTAATTGTTTTAGTGACCAGAAAACAAATTTTGATATGCGTCGGCTTACCCAAAATGAAAGGTTACGTGCCCTTGGCATGCTACAGATCGGCAAAACACAGGCGGTTGTGGCGCGGACGATGAATGTTTCTCAGTCTGTCATAAGCAGGCTATGGTCCAGATACCGTGATACACAATCTGTACAGGACAGACCACGCTCAAGTCGACCAAGGGCGACAACTCAAGCCCAGGATCGATTTATCCGTACCTTGGCCTTGAGAAATCGTGTCATCACAGCAAATCAGATCAGCGCTCGTCTTCAAACAGACACTGGTGTGAGAGTGAGTGGCCAGACGATTCGGAATTGACTGCATAGGGGTCATCTTCGCCCCCGACGTCCTCGCATGATCCCTTGTTTGAGAGATCATCACATTCCGGCAAGACGTCGTTGGTGTAGGGATTGTCAACACTGGGATAATCGACGCTGGAGCAATGTGATGTTTTCAGATGAGTCAAGGTTCACTGTTGATTTTTTGGACAGACGTAGGAGGGTGTGGCGTCGTCGAAACGAGCGCTTCCAAGACGTTAACGTCATCAGACATGATCGATTTGGGGGTGGTTCTGTTATGGTGTGGGGAGGCATCACTGTTGCTGGAAGAACGGCTTTACATGTTGTTGCAGGGCGTGTTACAGGCCAGTACTACCGGGACAACATCTTGGCAGTCCATGTTGTGCCGTTCGCACGAAGTCATGGCCGCCGTTTCATCTTCCAGGATGACAACGCAAGATGTCACAGGGCCAGGATCGTTACAGGTTACCTCCAACAACAGAACATCACATTACCTTGGCCAGCACTGAGTCCCGACCTCTCCCCCATCGAGCATGTCTGGGACATGCTTGGACAGAGGTTACGTCAACGTCAACAACGTCCTACCAATGTCCAAGAACTTGCTGCTGCGTTGCAACAGGAATGGGACAATCTGGACCAAAATGACCTTAGACGTCTCATTAAGAGTATGCCACGTCGGATCAATGCTTGTTTGGCAAACAGAGGAGGATTTACCCGTTACTGACTTGGTTGTGATGCTGTGGTAACTTTGCTGTTTGACCCCGGGTATCATTTTACCCTTATAATGGTCAGTCTGTGCCTTACTTAGTCTAACGTTCATTTGGAATAAATCGATGAATGTGAACTTCATTTCATTTTGTCATTTGTTTCTTCGTCAGTTTCATTAGGTGACTTTAATAACACTTAAAAATCAAATATCCCCTACTTTTTTTGAATAGTATATTTTTTCAGATTCAAAATATAAAGTTCAAATCGGAATGTCCAAAAATTAAACATATATATAAGGTTTTCAATTTAAATTTTTAATTAGTTGACTTCAACTGGTCTGGACCAAATTTCTTCTGGTGTTCAAAAACAATTTTTGCTAGTTGACTTCTGCTGGCTAACCCTAAGGATCTACGAGTGAGACAACGCTGAAACATTTTTAAAGGAGCACTGGAAGGACAAGAAAAATTCTTGAATTTGTGTTTTAGAGCTGGTTCAATGGCACGGAAAACGTGGAGTTTCTGAGATTTTATGAACAAATCGTAAATATCAGCATCTTGTGCTTCTTCTGCTGAGAGTAGCTTTCTCATGTCAGTAAAATCAGAGACATAGAAACTACTGTGTTCATAAGAATTAGCATCATAATGACCAGATTTACTATTAATGTCAATATTAGTAGGATAGGGTTTCTGATCGTAAATGAGATTTGGTTTATACTGCCAAAAACCGATCGGGAAAAACACTTGCCAGCCTTGTATCGTATTCATACGCACACGGTTAAAATAGTCTGGCGCTAACTCCATACCGACACTACTCAATAAGATCAAAGATTCTGGTTGAAATCGACTGACAACTTCATCTATAATATATAAATCTGAAATATAAGCTTCTTGATGAGTGAGACTAACCCATGATACTTTCCCCCCATTCTGATATTTCCTTTCGTAATACGCAACTAGAGATTTTAATACGGAAAATGTATCCTCGATGCCTCCATCTAGTTGATGTCTATAAATAAAAACAATTAATAGATAGGTATTATCTCCTGAATCCAGACAAGTTTTTGCGTAAGAGTCGAGAAAATTTGCAACTCCGTCTTTCTCATCAACTGTGACTGGTAAGATCAAGTTGACACGGGTATTTTCTGTGACATACGGCATGGGCACAATTTCCACACGACCCAGGGGTCGAACGAGATGTACTCTTTTCTCCACCTCCCAATTTTGTTTTGAAATATCTCGTAAGACCAAATCTAATGTGTACTCCATGCCTCGTTGTGGATCAAATCTTCGATAACCATTGACCAGACTTGAATACAGGAACATGTTACCATATTTTTCATTCAAGCGCTCTACAGATATCTTGATAACTTCCTGTACATCTTGTTTATCTACACCTGAAATATTATATCAGTAAATTAGACATAGATTTAAACTAAATTAAGGTGCTGAACACAGTCAGAAATGAGCTCTAATAAAAGTTACTTCAGCATAAGAATGCAGTGATACATACAAAAATAATCGTGATTAATCATGATTATTACAAAATGAATAATCACGATATCTTGGATTATCATGATGAGATCATGCTTGAAGAATTCATTATTGCGATTATCGGCAGCCATTGTTTCTAACAAAAAAAAAGAAATATTATCCAGACGCATAACTTGTACATAACATAGTTGCTGCTGGATAATCAATGGTTAGCAATCGGGCCAGTGAAGTTGGTTTCTATGACAACAATGCTCTGCTCAGCACTGCGCGTGGCAGGCAGTAGGGTAACTCGAAACTGTTCACAGAAGATTTTTTATTATCCTACTGCCATTTTGACGAGAATTCAGCTGAAATAATAAGAAATACTTTCCAGATTCTATAAATTTGATTCTCCCAAATCAAAATTGAGATTATTTTAAAAATAATCTTGATATATCACGATACAGCGATTATTTAGAAAGGAGGTGAATCACTAAAAACTATATATGGAATAGTGGTACTCTTGTCTTTATCAAGCTTGTTATATGTTACATCTATAGCTTCTTTTCTTACTGTATACATACTTAGGTTATCATTTTACTTTAAATAAAATATAAATGGTTCTGAATAAATCACAAAAATGTACCTTTAAGTTCTTTATAATTAGTGAAATCATCTTGAAAATAAATATGTGTTTCAGTGAAATAATCCCATCTTATCACATCAAATCTACTTTTAGGTTTATATGGTTCTGGAACACCTGAAACAAAATAACCATGGTTGGGTTAGCTGAAGACTAAAGGGAAGTAACTCTACTTAAACATACATTATGCAAGAGCTAAATCTGATTATTGCAAGTCTTAATTTAGGCTTCAGATGTTATAGAAATTATAAATTAGATCTTTATTTAAACAACAAGCCCAAAATCAACTCTGTAGACCCACGGATGGCTCGGCTACAGCTTGGATTTAAATAGGATTTCACTGATTGAATCAAATATGGCGCACCCTGATGAGAATACGTCAGATAGATCGAGTCTAAATGATAGAGTGTACTTAGCGAGGCCGCTGTACAGCGTTTCCGCATGCGAAAAGTGGGACACCAATTAAAATGAATGTACATGTATGTCCGACAATGTATGTTTGATTGTGCAGCTTTACAATATTGTGTACAATAACTATCTCTATAATTACTGCCATATATCTGAAAAACTTTTATATATATCTTACCAATAGGCCAGTTAACACTTTCTCTACCCCCAGGAGCAAACTGACTCATGTAGATTATATTGTCTCTAGTTTTCTCAATCTCTTTCTTTGTTTGATTTAATTCATGTTGACAAAAATATCTGTAATAAAAATATAACATACAGTACGTACTACACATCATATTAACCAAACATTTACTGTGGCTTAATTCAAAATAAATTGCATTCTACAAGTACAAATTAAATATCATGCATGTATAAATGTTACTGACAATCATGAGTGACACTAGATAATCATACATTCCTATAAACAACATGATGAAAAAAATTCATTTAGCTCAGTAGTGACTTGATTAGTAGTAGTAACGGTGATATAATAATACGTTTTTTTAAATCGGATAAAAATTGTGACCTCTATAGGGTCCACAAGCTAAAAACGCGATTTTTCATACAATCAGGGGCCATAATTCAGAAAGTTACGTTCCAATATGCGCGAATATCGAAAGGAACCGAGATCTTTGGGTTATAAGCATACATTTCAAGTTTAAATCAAATCGGATAAAAATTGTGACCTCTACAGTGTTCACAAGCTAAAAACGTGGTTTTTTGTACAATCAGGGGCCATAATCCATGAAATTAGTCTGATACATGCCAATATCGAAAGGAACCGAGATCTTAGGGTGATAAAGCTATATTTCAAGTTTCATTGAAATCGGATAAAAATTGTGACCTGTAGGCTGTTCACAAACAATTGTGGACGGATGGACAGGGGCGATGACAATATACGTCCACATGAAAATCCAGTCAGCCTATTTATACCTTAGCTTACACCAAGCTCATGAAGAAAGGTAACAAGAATTTATAAGAAATAAAATACAATAATTGCAAAATATAAACAGAGTTTATGATAGATATGGAGATCAATCAGTATCCTGGTCCATCTTTAAGACAAGCAAGTTATTTTACAAAGTATCAATAGTAAAGCACACAATGTCTGTATGCAACTGGCTGGTGAGTGGAAAAAGATTTGTGAACAAAATACTGAGTAGTTTCGAGTTCTGCTCTGGAAACAAAACAGAACAAATAGAATGTTGGCCAGCTACATCTACCCACATTATATGCCAGGGAGATAAAAAAGTCAATAAATTCTACAATGATGATCAATGTACTAACAACAATATTGATAGAATCTGGAAAATTTTGTACCATTTATTTCTCATAAGTGCGTGGGAGAGTAAGAACAATTTATGATAATCTATTAAATTTTACTCTATCTTAGCCCATCCTCTGCACACTTTACACACAATTCACTCTATTTCATGCAGCATCAATAACCAAGATAAGTTAAATTGTAATGGTTCACATACCTGTGTAATTTATAATGGTTAATATCATCAGGCATTGGGAATACAGAAATAGATGCATTGAAGACTTCTTTTTGTTTCAATTTGGGTATTTCATCATCAAAATCAAAATCTGATACTTTGAAATAGGTATAGCTTTTAGTCTGTAAACATAAAATGTTATTAAGGAACTTGAAGCAATGTATGTAGAAGTACATGTATGTCATTTCTATTTGACCATAAATTGTTATGCTAGGTTCAATTCTTATCTTTCAACCTTCTTCGTAAGCCCAGTCGGAGCAGAACAGTAGGATGTTAAACCCAATTTCATTTGATTTATCTTCTGAACTGAAATATTCTCTGGGATATGGCCACCAGAAAAGATTCCCACAATTACTTGGTACATACATGTACCTATGTGGCTGATTCATACGAAAGAAAATGATTACAGATTAAAATATATGTGCTTGTGACTGACATCGGTACAAAGGAATTCATTCAGTAGAATCAAAGGAATATAAAAGAAATTTATATATCTTACTCCAGTATGTTCCTGACAGTTCATATCAGTTGAGTGTAGAAGACACTGTCCTAGATTTAAACTAGGATCTGAGGAATGACAATTTGTTGAACACCAATCTAACTCAGCTAAAACTCTTGATAAAATGGACTGAAAGATAAAACACAGGAAATTAAATTAAATAAAGTATTAACTTTTAAGAGGAAATAACAACTTAATTGGTTTCTGCAAGCCTGTTCAGAAATAAGGCACCTGTCACAGAACTTGCAGGCACAACCCCTAAGGTGTCTTCCATTTTGTCTGGCAAAAGGTTTGTTTGAGCCTTGAGTGTTTTTTTGTGTGATTTTGTTGGTATTTCCAATACCTGTCCATGATGTCCAAAACAAAGTTTAAACTGTTAGGAACTGTACATGTATATCAGTAGTGCCTGACACTTTGTCAGATACAAGTAAGATCGTTATTTCCAGGCCTATCTTCCTGTAGTCAAAATAGTTTTGTCTTTTACATCTACATATCATTTCCCACTACAGTACTGTGACAAAATTGTGTGTTACTACATGTATAGATCATATACAACACAGTCACCCAGTTGATGTTGTATGTATGTGTCACTGTCTATTTGAAGACTCCAATATCGTAGACAAAAAATTATACATTTTTAGTATAATACTGTACATACATGTACATGTATTGCATGTATTTTTTTGTAATTGTATGCTGCTATGGGCATTTTTATGCAATAAAAATTTATCTATCTTACCGGTATCTTATCTTACCTGTATATAGTTAATAAGACCTTGCCAAAAATAACATTACGGTACTTCATTTCTAACCATTTTGACCCAAATGACAGACCGATGGGCTATCTTAAAATGTGAATATTTACCTGAGAGAGAATGATTCCCCCTTCTAAAGGGCAATATGTTCCACTTCCATCCTTCATAATTTGGGGAAAACCCATGTAAACATGTTGACTAACACTGATATGATTGACTAAGTCTATAAGTTTCTCTCCGCGTAAATAAGCTCTATCTGATACAAACATATAATAATCAAATGTCTCAGGATAATGTTCTGATATGTACTTCAACACATGAATGGGTACAAGGTGTGGATATTTATCAGAAAAGCTGACTACTGACATTCCTGCAGGTAATGTCTGACCCTTTTCCTCCATAAAGAATACCATTTTTGTCACATGATGTTGTACTGTTTTATTGAAAGCGACACCTAATGTGTCAATAGTTGTCTTTGATGTCATTACAGCTACAAATAGGCGCTCTCTAATACCCAGTTCTGTCGATGCATATCTTGGTCTAATGAGTTTTTTGGTAGGACTTCTTTGCGGTGCAACGTTTTCTTGTTGCAGTCGTAACTTTGGTTCAAATTTCATGGAGTCTTCTACACCTTGGATTGACTTTTGTTCTCTTTTATTGACTAATTCCTGTGGGTCATGATTAGCTACAAATGTTTCACAACTATTTTCACTGAACGGGGCATACATCATACTCATGGCGATGCCTAAACTTATTCCGATGATTGCTGGCATTAGCAGTCTACAACATTTGGGATCGATTATAACGTTGATTGTGTTATAGCACTGTAACAAGGTGACATGTCTTGCCATGATTAATTTATGTAATCAGCAACGGTGACAAATTATAAATTAACTTTAAGGGGAAAAAAAATATTCCGAAGTTATCTCCCCTTGACTAAACAAACTTCTCAAATTTTGACGTTTCGAAACCTCTCAATTTTTTTTTAGGACAAGTGGGTTAAAAGATTATCAGTACGAAACTCAGAAGACTTATTCAGTCAGGTACTACTTTTACTATTTAAATACCCATTTTATAAATTATTTTCATCCGTAAAACACGTCAACAATTTCTTCTTGCCGACATTTTCTAATCTCGTTAAACGCGAGAATAGACGACAAACTTCGAGACCTTTTCACCAACATGGCGGAGCAGGTAATAATGAAAAGTCACTGTTGACAAAAATGTATTGTAAAGCTTACGAATAGTAGACATTTGGCCATTCCTCCAATTTCTAAAATATATCTGGACGCGTGACTACAAATTCTGAGTCCATCTTTCTCGTGTCTTGCTAAGTAACAAGGAATTGGCCATTCCACTTGTTTACGAATCACGTTTTGTTGTGAATATATATGTGTGTAAAAATAAAATGTGACCATATCTTTTTGTAAGATATTACTTATTATACTTATCTGTTTTGTTTTGCCGTAGAACTAAGCCTACCCCGCATCACACAATCACATCATTTGCAATTCAAATAAATAAAAATACTTCAAATAGAGCTGACCAGTATCTTGAGAAGCTATCATCATTGACATCATCATTATTTTTATTTTTATGCAATGTTTTAAAACATATCAGTATGAATTCGACAACATTATTAAAAAAATGTATTGTAAATCTTGTAGATTCTAGATTTAATGATATAAATAATGGATAGTAAAAGTCTAGATCTAATGATATAAATAATGGATAGTAAAAACTATTTTTTTGTAACAATTGGATTTGGCAGTCTGCGATACGGTAGCTCTTGTCTGGTTGCTCGGGACAAGTAAAATTTACGGAGGACAAATAAAATTTTCATTGTGACTTGTCCGCCGGTACAGGACTGTTTTTCAATAGAATTAGATACAGAAATTATGTAAATGGACATCGACGATGATGACACATTAAAATTTTGCCAAATTTAAAAAAAGAATATACCCATTTCCCTGTGGCTTGCACTGTTGTGTTAATGTATGGGGTTTGGCAAGAGATTTGTTTATCACAGTTATCCAGTACTGTAGACCAGTTAAAAAGTACAACAAATTCTGTATCTACTTTCGAAAAGAGTTACTGGGGGTGTAACTTTGCATATTAAAGTGTTGGCTCTTCCTGTTAATCTGTGAAAAATGGTCACTTCTTATCAGTCAATTGATTCTCGACTGTTTGGAATACTGTACAATTCTTGTTTATTTAATATTTGTCAGCGAAAATAACGAAGTTACCTGACACCAAAGTATCTTTCTAGACGACCAGAGATTGAATTTTACACGACATTTGTAATAATGAAAAGTTAAATACATGTAGCCTATGATGCATTGGTGTACCAGTATAGCTAGAAAATAGATTGATAAAGGGGTAGTTAACGGTTAGATCAATCCATTTTCCGCGACTGCACCAAATTGAATACTCGGTTGCTGAATCTTGAGTTTTCAAACCTTTTCACCAGTTTAAACTTGTGCTAACTTTTACATTTAAAAAAACCTTTACCCGATAGATTGAAATACAAAGTTACCCTTATATTGGCCTTTAAGCGTAGACTACTGAAAGTGGTGTACATAAAATCATAGAAATTGCACCATATCGAATGCCAAAATGCAAAATTTTCTAAGATGAAGCATACCCCCGAACTGCCTTAGGTTAATCCATGTCTATGGCGCTCAATTCGAGCGTCTGCAGAGCTGTTTAGATTCAGGCCTTTGGAGCGCAAAAAAATAAACTACCTTGATACTTTACGCACGGCTACAGTAATAATTAATAAAACTCCTGCATCGGTACGGTAAAATCGTTGGGGGCAAGTAAAAGCTGTCATTGTACTTGCCCGCTGGCCAAGTTTGTAGTGCAGACTGATTTGACTTGTAACGTATTTGGTGGCTGGTTATGTAAGTGTAATGTGTTAGCAGACTGCATTAAAAATATTAGCACTTATATATTTATCGAATTATTACCCCCGCTCCCCCCCCCCCCCCCAAAAAAAAAACAACCCCAAATAATAATTGTATTTAATTATTGATGAAAGGTTAGAGTAGATCCAGTGATTGCAGTATATCAATTTTATTTGAACGTATGGTAGTCAGTCAGAAAATCTCCCAGCTTAAATTCAGTCAGATTAAAAAGGGGCTTATCAAAAGATATTTGTGAAGATTGCAGGTGCTTGTTTTGAACTATTTTGGACTGATATTCCTATATTAGGCTTAGAGTCTCAACTTGCAGATGTGGGAATATATGCATAAAACAATCAAAATAGAAAAAAGAATTCAGAATTTATTTAGTAATGGATTCATACAAAATGGCATTTTGTGCTACAGTAACCTTTTTGATGAGATTTTGTTGGTTACACAATTTTCCTATTATTGCTTGTCCTATTTGTATATCTCGTTAGTTTTAGGTTTTGAGTGTTGATATTCGAGCCAGCTTACTCAGTAGCATGTATGATCGAAACAATTTAACTTTGATCAAAACTTTGTTATTCAGATAAAGAAAATGGAAGTAGATGAAAGTAGTAGCAGTCATGAAGGCATCAAACAGTATTATATCAGTAAAATAGAAGAACAACAGGTGGGTAATGTAATGTTAGAAACGGTTGCAATTAACTTGTAATTTTAAGAATTATTCATTGAAATTGATAAGAAGTTCATGAACATTTTACGTCTCATTCATTGAAATTTTTTCTGCATCACAATCTTAAGAGAAGTTGGAATAAAAAATATACCAACACCACTCCCCTCATACTTCTGTATTTGTATTATTTATTTATTTTTTTATAGTTAATTGTAACAGAAAAAACACAGAACTTACGCCGTCTAGAAGCACAGCGAAATGAATTGAATGCTAAAGGTTTGTTGGTTATGATTAACTCTTTATAAGATATTAGTAAAAATTACACCAGGTAGCTATATAGTGTCTCAATAGTGTTTATACAGTATATAAAAAAAACATTATGAAATGCCGGTAAAGATTTAAAAAAAGATCGAAAACTGTAAATGTGATAATTTTAATTGTCTTTAAAGTTTCCCACATGATATGAAAAAGGGTGTGATAGGTTTTCTGCTCAAAGGACATTCTACAGTGAAATTAATTTTTTAGGGAAACTGAAAGAATTGACTTTACTATGTTAGGTGAGCCACAGTGGCTCAGTGAGTAAGGCGCTGGCTTACTATCTAGAAGGTCTCATTGTTGGTTGAGAGAGCTCAAAGGGCTGGCAAAATTTCCTTCATAGCTCATTGCAGGATATCACTGTAACCCGGGTATCATTTAATCTTGTGTATTTAGCATTAATTTCTTTCACATTAATTCAATAACAAATCTTTGTTTAAATATTTGTAAAAATCGTTTAAAATCACCAGAAATCATCTAATTTGTACTTGTATCTGGCAGTTATGAAAATGAGTGTTAAATTTCTTGATCAGGAAATTAAATACTTGTAAATTGAACAGTCATTATCAAAATTAATCAATCAGCTTTCAACTAGACTAAAGTACAAATTAGATGATTTTGGGTGATTTTAAATGGTTTTTACAAATTTTTTTAACAAATATTTGATATTAAACGAATGTGTGAAAGAAATCAGAGCTAGATACACAAGATTAAATGATACCGGGGTTACAGTGTATGATACACCTGTCTTTATTATTTAAGTTCACACAAAAGAGTAGGAAGCTGAACCTCATTTCATTCCTATGTATTTTTCGTGTTTATTTAGTCATTCTTGTTACTATACTGTAATATTATGGTACAGGTAATAAAGTTGAAGATGAGCACAGTGTTAGCTGAAAGATGCTTGGTGGCAACATACTGATCCAGGCTATGGGAAAACCTAATCAATTCAGTTTGTCATTGAAAGAAAAAGTTGGCTTACGTATATTATTCTACTAAATGTTAATTATATGTTTTCAGTTCGTATGTTACGAGAAGAATTACAACTTCTACAGGAACAAGGGTCTTATGTTGGTGAGGTTGTTAAACCCATGGATAAAAAGAAAGTTCTTGTCAAGGTAAAAGACAATTTCATGATCTATATATTTGCACACATTTGTAGAGACAGATAAAACAAAAAGTACAAAAATGGCGCAAATGCCACCATCAATCCCAGGTTCAAAGGCTCGAAATGTAATCAAAGTAAATCAACACATCAAATTTAGATAAATTCATGTCCATACCAGTACCACTTTCACATTGAAATGGCCAATCTGTCTCACAGAGGATTACGAAAGTCTTCTGATATCTCTGTAAAAGATGACTGCCTTCAACACATTACGTCACATCACGCGGCATCAATCATTGGCTCAATGGCGTGTGCATTGTTTTATTAAGACATTACTGGTTCGGGCAGAATGGTGCCTTTTACTCAAATACCCATTTACACTAAAAAGGAAATATTTTTTACCTACAAATACTTCACTGCTGATCAGTGTGCCAAATGACTCCATATCAAAGAGATATTGTAACTTTAAATAAAGAGAATCCGAAGTGGAAAAGCATTATGAAAAGTTATAGTGTTGGAAACTCATTCATACTTTAACATCCCCCCTCCCCCTCTACCACATTTTCACCACCATCTCGCACCTCTCACCATTCACTAGCCCTGGATATGACTGTTTATATATGATGTAGTAGTTATAATTAGATTTAGAAAATCTTAAAGTCGATAATATGAAACTTTATAAGTGATCATTTTCTGTATATTTATTTTTTTATATTGTATCTTACAGGTTCACCCAGAAGGAAAGTTTGTTGTTGATATAGATAAAAATATAGATATTAATTCTGTAACACCTAATTGTCGAGTTGCTTTAAGAAATGATAGCTATGTTCTACACAAGATTTTACCTAATAAGGTGAGATTTATGCGCTTCATTTTTTGAATTGACCTAATCAGCATTCCAATGTTGAAGGAAATTCTTATGATTTATGTCCACTAGAGGCGACAACCATTTCATGGTTTTTATACCCTTGTCCACCAAGTGAGGAAACTGCACAGATAATATCATAGCAGCTCACATAGAAACATACAAGTGCTTGCGATTGACAATTTTGGATGGTTTGGTTCGTCCCGGTCTTATATCACACCAAGAATCCATTTTTACAAATAATTAATTGTCAAAAGGATTTTTTGTTCTTCAAACACCTTATGTGTTAGGGCTATTCAGTCTATATATACATTGTTGGTCAGATATCAGAAGAAACCCCTTTCTTAATAAAATAGTTACTATGAATTAACAGAAAAATGGCAACAGTAGAAAGCAGAAGCATTATCATCTTTGTTATTGTGCGCGGTTAGTAACATCTGCCATTGAAATAGAAAGTATTGAAAGGGAAATAGGGTTTAATGTCCACTCAACACAAACTAGGTCATTTTGAGTCTAACATGGTTCAATTTTATTTCAATAATTCGTTTGGGTGTAGGTGTCTTCAGCTGTGGGAGGAAACCCACTAGGTTGTATAGACGATCTTACTCCTTGTTACTTACAAGCGGAGAATCGAAACCACGCTGCCCTAATGACAGACATTATGATCCAAAGTGCATGCGTTGAACCATTCGGCCACTCAACCCCTCGAAGATGAAGATTATAAGTTATAACTAATATAGCATACTTTCTCTACTTTGTAACTGAACCATGCAACAATAGGAGATGATAGAAACTTCTAGTTAAATTCATTTATCTTTTTCATTGCAGGTTGATCCATTAGTAAGTTTAATGATGGTAGAGAAAGTACCCGATTCCACATATGAAATGGTCGGAGGTCTAGATAAACAAATCAAAGAAATAAAAGAAGTCATTGAGTTACCAGTTAAACATCCAGAATTATTTGAAGCTCTTGGCATCGCACAACCCAAGGTATATTGGGCAGGGGGTTTGTCTTTGTCTGTAATAATTCATATTATGTGTACATACATGTAGGTGACAATTTGGTATTGACCATAAGCGACCGATTGCCAGTTAACATGTTGCCTGACTTTACACTAAATTTAAATGTTAACAACCTAAAAGGGTTTAAATGTTAACAAATTAAAAATGTTTAAATGTTAAACCTAATAGGGTTTAAATGTTAAACCTAATAGGGTTTAAATGTAAAATGGTTTAGGTGTTAACAAACTAAAAAGGTTTAAATGTTAACAACCTGAAAAGGTTTAAATGCTAACAGCCGAAAAGGGTTCAAATGTTAACAACCCACGAGACTTTAAATGTTAACAACCCAAAATGTTAACAGTCTAAAAAGGTTTAATTTGAATTAGTTTGGCTTACCAATCTGTCTCTTTGTGGTTTAACATCTGCTTTCACAATAGTAATATTGCAGACAAGACTTGGCTTATCTGTTCCATAAGTTTATCATTTTATCTGCTTCAGGTTATTTACTGCTCTTTCAGTTTACCTTTCACTACCCCATTACAACGTGGACCGGGGGGGTTGGATGGCTGAATGGTTAGCATGCGCGCGCTGTATCACAAAGTCTGTCATTGAGTCGACTGGCGTGGTTTCGAATCCCCAGTTGTACGTGACAAGGAGTAGGGTCGCCTGTCCAACCTCGTGGGTTTTCTCCGGGTCCTCCAGTTTCCTCCCATTGCTAAAGACCCCTACGCGCAAGCGAATTATTGAAATAAAATTAAACCATATGTTAGTCTCGAAATGACGTAGTTTGTGTCGAGTGGACGGTAAACCCCATTTCTCTCTCTCTCTCTCACAACGTGGATCGTATGCAGGAATACACAAATTAAGCTTGATCAAAATGCTGTATATTAATTGGTTTCATCTTTGTATTATACATTGCATATACTCTATTGGATAGTGGTTTCAGGAAAGACATACAAGTATGTCTTTATCTCATTTCAGTTTTAAATAAAATAAAATGTATTGTTTGCAATAAATTAATTACAGGGTGTGTTATTATATGGTCCACCAGGTACTGGTAAAACTCTACTTGCTAGAGCTGTAGCCCATCACACAGAATGTACCTTTATTAGAGTCTCCGGATCAGAACTTGTACAAAAATTTATTGGTGAAGGATCTCGTATGGTCAGAGAACTTTTTGTTATGGCTAGGTAATTTGTTTTTAACATTATGTATTTATTATGAAATTAGGATTATTTATAGATATGTATATATATATATAAAAAGCAGGCAATGTGTTTTAATTTTCTGGGGATTCAACTCTGCATTTCTTCTCACCTTAAAACAAAATTGAATGATTTAGTCTCAAAATTTGTGTTAAGATGGAGTGGGTTGTAGACTGGGGTGAAGATTCACAGAAGCGTAAATTTAATAATTTGTTTAAAAACATCCAAGATGATGAATTTTACAGTGGATAGAAAACATTGAGAATACAGCAATATCAAGTAGTTTCTCTAAAATTGAATTAGTTATGATTTATTTAGCTGATACCAATGTTCTTATCCTTGGTTGTCGGTCTTAATTTACCTAATATATGTACATGTATGTCATTAGAGTTTGTCTCAATATTGGGACAAATGGAGTTGATTATAGTTTTTAAACACCAACGTTTTAAGCAAGTATACAAATAAAACACTCACTGTGAAGTCACAGTTCCAATACAAGTTCTGTTTGTTTTATTTCAGAGAACATGCTCCATCTATTATATTTATGGATGAAATTGATTCTATAGGATCATCAAGATTAGAAGGTGGATCAGGAGGTACTGTATTTAATTTGTTTTTATTTTCTTTACTTATTCCTGTTTTTTAAGCATTACATGGACTCAGAATGAGTAAACGGCACAACAAAACAACAGCTTGACAACAATGCAAATAGTAACAACAATTCAATTCAATGTTAAAATGAATGTAATAAAGTTTGATACATGAACTAATATATTTTGCCCCACATTTTTGTTAACTAAATTTTTGCTTGATAACGATACCTGTATGTGTATTGAAACATCGCATGTTAATAAAATTCAGAAGTAGTATATCCATATAAGTGTGTTAATTTTAGTATAATCTATTTCTATATGTCTTATAAGTATTAATTATTTGATTATTTCCGTAGGTGACAGTGAAGTGCAAAGAACTATGTTAGAATTATTAAATCAATTGGATGGATTTGAACCCAAACAGAATATCAAGGTACTATTGTGTGATATACTTTATAGGTTCTGGGGCCACTACTTACACAACCACTCACAGGATTGAAATCTTAACTGGTCAATAAAATAAAACATATATTTATTGTATTGGTACTTCCAACAAAATCGGTAACATTAAAAAACATGCTGTATAGCAAGTCACAACATGTGTTAAGATGGCCCTGCATGTGCACGTCGGTGTGTACACAGGATCTCGGTTTTCTGTTCCATCCAAAGAACTAGACACTGTTCCTTGCCAGGCCCTTACAAAAGGAAACCCCACTGGCAAATTCTGAGGAACTTTCTCGACTAACACCATGATTGAATCTGGGACTTAGGTTAACGAACCAGCAATACTCACTCAGCAATTGAGGCCCCTATTCCTTAAAACATTGATTAAAAAATTTTATGTTTCTTTAAGTTTCTATATACAAATTTTATATTTGTCATTAATCATGTGAGTAGTAAACATTATGACAATGAATGTTTATTTGGTAATTTAATCTATAATTATTTTTTTTCTTAGCAGTTAGAAATATCTTACTTTCATTTCTATTGGTAAAATAGAAAAACAAATTAGGCATGAAATAACATTTTTATCTGTTTGTATAATCAGTTATAATCAATTTTATCATTAATCATGAATCAGAAAAGACAAAATTATAAAAAAAAATAGTTCAATGGGTATTGTTTTTTTTAAAAAAAGGTAATTTACAGATTTTATAGTCCCTGTTGTTCAATTCATTATTTCTCTATTTTTGATGCTATGTATTTTATTATATTATAGGTGATTATGGCAACTAATCGTATAGATATTTTAGATTCTGCTTTACTTCGACCTGGTCGTATTGATAGAAAGATAGAATTTCCTCCACCAAATGAAGAGGTAACATATTTTTTTTATAATATAAATGTTCTTTTATTTATAGAACAGGTAAATTCAATTTTTCGTTTGTAAGGGACGGTAACTGAGGTGGGATATACTATTTATATTCCTCTCTCTGTCTGTACAATTTTTGGGACACAATAACTCTGCAGCTTGGCGTAGTGGACCCTAGGTGAATGCAATGGTGAACATTTTCTGCTCAGGCTAAGCAGAGATAAACAGTTTGATTTGTTGGGACTATAGACCACATTAACTTTGATTCTAATTAAAACATACATTATGCAAGAGCTAAATCTGCCTATTTCAGCACTTTCTTTAGGCCTGAAATGTTATCTAAATTATTAATTAGACATTAATTAAGTTATCCAGATCATTATCAACTCTCGATGTCATCGTTAGCCTGCGATATTTACTGGATTAAGATCCGATTTGCTGCTTAACTTTCATTCATGATTAGATCATGAAATGGATGATCGAGACTGTGTTTTTTATCGTACTGACTTTAGTAATGATGATCAAACCTAGGCTGGAAATTCAATTGCTAAATTCTCGGTTCAGAGTGGATCAATTTGACTCATTATCTAGTTTTTAACTATTATAGTGAGAACTGCCAGCTCTTTATCTAATCTCCCATAATCTATTTTTAAGTAAGATTGATGAAACTTGATGTATAGTTTCATTGATCAGTACCTATACTATGTTCGATAATGAGCATTTTGTGCTCAGATAAAGCCCATATAATCAATTTGATTGATTGACATTTGGAACTTTGATTCTAGTTAAGTGAAAGTGACGAAACTCTGTGTATTGTTGCCTTGAGTAAGTTTGATGATCATCATTTTTTCTGCTCAGACTAAGCAACATGATTAGTTGATGCTTTGGAACATGATTCTTTGATTCTGACTGAGTGAGCGTTTAATGTTAAAACACTGAATGTTCATTCAGACTAGCTGTTTGGATTCAGTCCAGTCAAACATTTCCTTGTACAAGGTTTGGTAAATTTCTTTGTTATTTGATTTACAGGCTCGACAAGATATTCTTAAGATTCATTCAAGAAAAATGAATTTGACTCGAGGGATTAATTTAAGAAAAATTGCTGAAATGATGCCCGGAGCTTCTGGTGCTGAAGTGAAGGTTAGTAGATACTTTTATAAATTAGTTGTGAGTTGCTGAGACTTCCTCAAAATATTGGGAATAGGGTGAGTGAAATATTTGATTTCACCCTCCATCACCCTCTCGAACCCAGACTACTCAATATACCAGAAGAATTTTGAAAGAACTCTAGGGCAGTCTATATGAAAAAATGGGTCCAGAGAAATGAAAGGATCCTTTAAGATGCATTCTAATAATGTGACACAGGATAACCCAGTTTGGGAGTATCTGAAATCCTCCCCCTCCTTTAAGTCAGTCATCGGGTGGGTGACTGTATTGGTTGCATTCCATAAACCTATTTACTTTTTATTATAGGGTGTATGTACAGAAGCTGGAATGTATGCCTTAAGAGAAAGGAGAGTTCATGTTACACAGGAAGATTTTGAATTAGCTGTTGCTAAGGTAAGTAATAATATACTTATTCCATTTAACACTTTTATCAAAATGTTTAAAAACTTTAAAATAATTGGTTTCTGTGTAACAACCAAGTTGCTTTTTGTTTCTTATTCTTGGACAATCCTTTTAATTGTGAGGAAGGAAATTGGGTGTTTTTATGTTAAGATCTATGGGGATGTTCTGGGGGGGGGGTGGGTTATTTTTTGAAATAAAGACAGATCATGCAACCCTTTTAGGTGAAGACGTAGTATCTGAGAGTCTAAAAAATTTGTATTTCTGGTTTTGAATTTTTGAAACTATATTGATGTTTCTACAAAAGTTAGTGTTTAATAATTATTTTACCTTACTTTCAGATTATGTTAAAGGATTCAGAGAAGAATATGTCTATCAAGAAACAATGGAAATAATGAAACATTAATGTTAGAAGTTACTACAAATGTATATTTATTGCCATTTATTGAAAAACATTTTTTTCGTAATACATAGTTTTCATCTCCAGTCAAAGGGGTCAAACAAATTTGACCTGCATATATGTTCCATAACTTCATGTTGCCATTTTGTTAGCGTCTTAAAATAGACTGTGTATACGATGGCATTTAATGTGTAATATATTAATAATAAATTTCTACTTGGTGGATTTGATTGTTGCTTTGTAAATTAGAAATATGCAGTCGATTATTGACCATTGGTAGGAGGGTATTGGCGCTGGCTCAGTAACCAAGTGTCCAGAGTTTGATCATGGTGTTCACTGAGAAAGTTCCTTTGATTTTGAAGGGGGGGGTAGGGTGGTCGAATGGTTAACGCGTGCAAGTTGGATCATAAGGTCTGTCATTTAGTCAAGTGGCATGTTTTCAATTCCGTGCTTGTAAGTAACAAGGAACAGGGTCACCTGTCCAACCTCATGGGTTTTCTCCAGGTCCCCTCACACTACTAAAAACATCCTAGGCGCAAGCGAATTATTGAAATAAAATTAAACCATGTTAGTCCTGAAATCACCTAGGTGGTGTCCAGTGGACATTACTCCCCCCCCCCCTCTCTCTCTCTCTCTGGTTTGAAGCCTGGTTTACCTTGCTCAGTGGTTTAGGACAGAGATTCTGAAAAGGAAAAATGTCTAGTCATTGGGATGGGATTGGTTTTCCGTATACCATTAATATTATGTTAAAGAAAATTTCTCTTACATAGCAATCTGCTTTCAATAGCCTAGTTGTTGCAGAAAAGTAAGTTGTTTAACTTTTTTTGACCATTAAAAAATTCGGTTAAAAATTTCCACGATTTTGATTTTAAAACTAAAACCAGTCGGGTCAATATGGATGATGGTTATCAAATGGTGTTAGAAAAAAGTAGCGTGGTCCAATTTTAAGATGGTTGCAGCAACCCACCTTCATTAAGCAAGACAAGACCTTGTCTAAATCTGTCTAAATCTGTTGAACCGAAAATACCCGTTGAGACGGAGGGATTGGTGTACTTAAGTGGATTTATCTCCCTTAGACTACCGAATTAACCCTCTCTGTTTTGTTGGTGTATATCCATACATTTGATTTGAATTATATAAGGAAGTTATGCATGGAGTCAAAATAGACTCAAATAGGCTATTACACTAGATTAGCCGGATCGATTTTTATATTTTTTTATGATTGTTTAAAATTATAAAGATTACATTCTATTTGTAATGAATGGAACCCGAGGAATATGCGCCAGTGACCGTGCAACTGCTTCGGCTACATATTAATTTCGGTATGAATTTGGTAATTATAATGAAAGTAAACGGTCGTGTATTTCATCCTCCGAAAAGTGCGAACGACGAATGTCGAAAAATGAACAAAGTGAATTGCTGATGGGAATACATTCACTTCCCGCCTATATAGTATTGTTCTCTAATTATTCAGTCTAATAAAGAGCTTCAATCACTTAGCATTGCCAAAAGTACAGGTCTAGATGACATTCCAGCTCGCTTTTTAAAAGATGGTGCTGATGTCCTTAAAATACCCATTACATTTTTGATCAATTTATCCATTTCAGAGAATTCAGTTCCGGATGAAATGAAATTAGCTAGGGTCAAACCATTATATAAAAAAACAGTTCTCTTCTTGTGAGCAACTATAGGCCTGTGAGCATTATCAGTATAGTGTCAAAGAATCTGGAAAAAGCTGTTTATATACAACTGGAGACTCATTTGAAAGACAATAATTTATTATATGAACAACAATCGGGCTTCAGGGGCAGCTATTCAACTGACACATGTTTGATCAGTTTGTTGGATCATCTCAAGGGTCAAAATGTTAAGGGGAATTTTACCGGTATGGTCCTATTGGACCTGCAAAAAGCTTTTGACACAGTCGACCATGATATCTTGTGTAAAAAACTTGAAATGATCGGCGTCCGATCCACAGGATGGTTTCGTTCATATCTTTCCAACAGGAAACAAGTTGTCAACGTTGGTAAAACTCTCAAACCCCTTGGACATTTCTTGTGGAGTTCCACAGGGCAGCATCCTGGGTCCCTTGTTGTTTCTCTGTTATGTGAATGACATGATCATTAGCATACCTGCCCCTTGTAAATTAATCTTATACGCTGACGACAGTGCAATCCTGTTTTCTCATCCAAATCCTGAAATAGTATCTTTAAAACTTAGCGAAGCCTTAAAGGCTTGTTCAGACTGGTTAGTAGACAACAAATTATCCCTCCATTTAGGTAAAACTGAATGCATGTTATTTGGCCCAAGTAGAAAACTAAAGAAAACTAGTAGTTTTGAAATAGTGTGTAATGATCATGTCATTCAAGCAACAGATAGTGTAAAATATTTAGGTCTATATATTGATCATTGTCTCTCTGGTGAATTAATAGTTAATAATATTATTAAAAAGGTCAATACCAGATTGAAATTTTTATATAGGTATAACAAGTCTTTAACAAAGTATACTAGGAAATTATTAACCAATGCTCTTATACAATGCCACTTAGATTATGCATGTTCAGCTTGGTTCTCAGGCTTAAACAAGAAGCTGAAGAACAAACTACAAATTATTCACAACAAAGTTATCCGATTCATACACGGCTTGGGTCCCAGAGATTCAATTACCAAAAATTTGTACAAAGATTTAAATAGTTTAAATCTTGATAATAGAGTCAAACAACTGAAACTGAACCATGTTCACAAAATCTTTCATAATGTGTCTCCGGTGTACATGAAAGCCAATTTTCGCTTAGTGAGGGATGCTCATCTACATAGTACTAGATCAAGCATTTATAATTATGTTGTACCAAAATGCAAAAATAATACCCAATACTCAACTTTCTACTATTCAAGTATTCAGGCCTGGAATGAACTTCCAAATCAACTTAAATCAATAGAGAACATTGGCACTTTTAAGAAAAATGTTAAACAACACTTGCTAGCAAAACAAATACAAATGTTTTAGTTTATGTATGTATACCCCGATGTCTTTCATACCTCTTTGTACTTCACATCCCTTATGGTACACACACATTTCACTATTAATTGTCATATTCCATCCTTCATCTTTCATAAATGAATCTGCCCCTCTATGATGACATAACCTGATCCTCCTCCAAGGACCCCATTGGAAATAAACCTAGTTTTACTTTAAGCAGGTTTTTATGGGTTATCCTCAAGAGGCTGGTCATCCATGACATCATTACTTTTTCTCTCATCAAAACTTTCTCATCTTATTATCATGTAACTTCATATGATCATCTATATTGTCATGTATGATATGCCTCTTGGAAGAATAAATAAATAAATTAAACATGTAAAGCGTCAACGAAGAAGTCATTTTTCGTCTTAATAATAGAAATAAGATGAAATAGAATTAAAATTTACGCTGAACAAATAAAGAATTATACATTGGATTATACATTGTCTTAATTTAGAAATTACATGAACAAAAGTTAGAAATTAGACGATAACACGACATTAACAAATTCAGAATTTTGAATCTAATATATACGCCCTTCTGTATCGTATCACAGCTCTAAATTCAGTTACTAGTTTTTGTAAATATTTGACAATTCACAAAGATATAGAGACGTCCTTCATATTAAACTCTAAAATGTTTCGTAACTAAATATAGCCATAATTATGCGTTGGCGAGTCTGTTGTCCTTCATGTAAGCATATTCTCATTCTGCAGACGTCCTCCGATGGCCCGGTCTAATAACCGGGTATTTTATAATTAATGTTACATAAAAGCGATGTCTTATGTTTGCCTTATATAATTATGGTACCAGTACAGACTTACAATAATATGACAACAATAAATAAAGTATCAGATGTAATGTTTAGTCTATTTTATTTATATTCTAAAAAAATACATCTCTTTAGAAACAAACCGGAGGCCGCGGTGGCACAATGCGTAAAGGGCTGACTCGCTAACAAGAAGGTCTCGGATTCGCTTCCTCTGGAATTTTCAGGGTGGTTTCCCCATGTCGGTGGTGCAGGACGAAGGAACTGGCAAGTAACTGTGCTTAGTCGTTCGGATAGGACGAAAATCCCCATTTCATTTCATTTCGAAGCAAGCCAGACCGAATTACTTCGATTAATATGTATGTAGTTTTAGCTCCCAAATCGAGACTAATATTGTGAGACATTCCCATTAACGAAAAATAAGTTGAATATAGAAAATAAACTGATTATATTCGAATTTTCATACCAAATAAGTTAAAAATATAAACTGCAGATTTATCTCATACTGTATGTGAGTAATAAAAGCTAAATGCTGAAATTGAAATCCAAGATCTAAATTGATATATTAATTGTCCGATGTCTTCAATTTAGCTAGCTCAGTTTTTCGAAATGAACATGTTTCATTATGTTCGTAGCTTATTAAGAAAAGAATGCGCTGATGAATAAATCCGGATAGAAAGCATCAATCTGTCAGATCTAAAAACAAACACTGTAGCACATTCATAATTGCAGTAGAAAACTTGTTATGCTAAATTATTCGGCGTAACTATAGAATTCTGTCGTAGTCTGCTAAGGTAAACAATGGAAGTCAATTTCAATTTGTTTCTAACATTATCGTGGGTGGAAGTGATGATTAAACATCACGGAACAAAATTATGAAGTGGACGCAAATCGAGAAATTTCATTTCATTCTTCTTCAGTTTATCCCTTGCATGCGAGATAATATTTTTAGTAGCTGAAGTCACAGTCAAATTCCCACTGACGATCTGTGGAAAAAGGTAGGGCATTAGCAGTTTCTCAATTTCACCTTTGTGAAAAGAAAGGGGATATTGAAATGCAAATACCTATTCAGGTTGCGATATGATAAATAGTCATGGCCATTTGGCATGCTTTGAGAGTATGTTTACAGACGCAGAACCTATCGGCCCAACAGGACCACTGAGCTGCATATGCGACACGCAATAGCGCCACACACGTGGGAGGGGTTCATTGTCAAATTTGACACTTCAAGGAAGGGTTGATGAAAACTGCCGCGTGCTGGTTTATCTATCCATGTTTGCTTTCCTATCGGTTCTTGCATAAGATTTACTGTTTAGCATATCTTTCCTTTAGTGTGTTACGTTTAATTTGATCGGTAGACGTGTTCGTGGACGTCAACGTCAACCTACAAGAACTGGCCGTGGTACTTCAAAGGGGTGGGTCAGATTGCCCCAAATCGTGATTGGACGGTTGATTAGGAGCATACCACGACGAAATGCTGAATGTCTGAGGATTGGTGGAGCAACTACTCATAATATAGACAAAAATCAAAAACGTCCATTTTCACTTTTGACGGTGTATCTCTTTGCGAGTGAAATGGGGGCCGTCAGATAAGCCGCCCATATGAACTGTTTATGTTAATGTGTAGGCAATTGGCCTGTTTTAACATACACTGGTTACCTCTAATAAAAACAGCAGTGCATTTCCGCAGTTTTGTATTGTTTCTGAATATCCCCTACTTTATTTTAAAGAGTAGATATGGTTCTGATTAATATAAAGCACCTATATAGTTAGGCCAATTACACCCGACCCGCCAATTTGTAGCCTGCTAGTATCAGCAAGTTTTAATTTTTAGTCATTTTAACCATAGAAATATTTCTATGTTTTAACATGCTAGTAGCAGCGCCAAGGGCAGTCTCTGCGCCTATGGGGGATAACAAGGGCTGTCTGTAAATTAGTATCCGCTATTAGCTTATTTATAAATCATTATTTTCTCAATTTCCGATAAATCGGAATAAAAGATCGAATTTGTACAGGGTTCCTTCTTATGGCGATCCGCACAATTCTTTCATGTTAGAAAAATCTTTCAAAAAACGCTGACCCAAAATACAGATACCGCACGCCGACCCTCGAAACTGTATGTTACCGGGTTGTCGAACCCGTAGCGCTGAACCTAGATAGCGATTAGTCTATAGCGTAAAAGGCTATGAAGTGCAGTAATTATTGTTTCAATTATTGCTACACCGATTTGTTGAGGCCAACTCAATTTTGGTCAAGATGTAAATAGGGTTAGGGCACGTGATTGTTGGCAAGATTGTATGTTAGGGTTATGGTAAGCGTTAGGACTAGATCCAGGGTTAGACACTATCCTTTGCCAGAATGTCCATCCTGAACTAAAGGCAGAGAGAAACCACGCTGCAAAATCCCTGGGAACTTTCTTGATCAACACCAGGATCATTGTAAATAATCATACTATAGTATATATATATTGAGAGGAAGGTGGCCGACATCATGACATTTTAGCCCGACAATGCAACATTTTAAATGTCGTGGTGTCGGGTGAAATGTCATATTGTCGGATTAAAATATCGTGATGTCGGGTTGTTGGGTTGTCGCCTTATGAAGGGCGACATCACGACATGATACCAATCAGTCACCATACCTGCTGGGTTTTTTTATACCCACATTTATAGTATGTTTTATAGCGCGGACCAGTGAGCATTCCCTTCCAGTTCAATGTCAACGTCTGAACGCGCTATAATATAAAAGGAGTGTCTTCGTGCGATGGTAAATTTGTACAGGTAATCTATACCTTACTAATAATTTGGTGAAATAATAATAAGCTTAGACGTTTCCATGGAAAGAATCTGGGTGGTGGTTAATTTGTCTCTAACATTTTTGAGAGAAAAATAATCAAAATTAACACAGAAGTTAAAATTACCTTTCTCTTCCCTACTAATAAAATACTTAGGAATAGTTATTAGGTTCATGGACTGTTTTTCCTTTATACTCTTCAAAAAAAAGTAGGGAATATTCAGAAACAATACAAAACTTCGGAAATGCACAGTGTATGTTAATAACAGGCCAATTGCCTACACATGAACATAAACAGTTCATATGGCCGGCTTATCTGACGGTCCCATTTCACTCGCAATGAGATACACTGTCAAAAGTGAAAATGGACGTTTTTGATTTTTGTCTTAATATTGCGTAATTGCTCCACCAATCCTCGGACATTCAGCAATTCGTCGTGGCATGCTCCTAATCAAACGTCCAATCACGATTTGGGGCAATCAGACCCACTCTTCTTGCAGTGCCACGGCCAGTTCTTGCAGTGTTGTCGGTTGACGTTGACGTCGACGAATAGGTCTCCCGATCATGTCTATAGGGGAAAGGTCAAAGCATATGGACAATATGGTGACGCTGGAGGTAGTCATTCACGACAGTGGCACGGTGGACACGGGCATTATCATCTTGAAAGATGAAACGTCGACCTGCACGTTGAGCAAAGGGCAGAACTATCGGTGCCAGGATGTGGTCACGGTAGTACACACCAGTGACACTTCCTTGAACAATATGCAAGTCCGTTCTGCCAGTCATGGTGATTCCTCCCCACACCATAACAGATCCACGCCCGAATCTGTCATGCTGTCTGACGTTAACGTTAGCATGACACTCATTTACACGCCTCCAAACGCGAGCACGCCTATCGGTGAAATCCAGAGTAAATCGACGATTACCCTAATTTCTACGCTGCCTACACCATTGACGCCTGTTTGCCATGTGCTGGCGAGTTAATGGAGGCACAACACGCGGTCGTCGCGCATGCAAATGGGCTGCATGTAGCCGATTTCTAATCGTTTGGGGTGTAACTCGAATTCATGTAACTTGGTACAAGTTTACAGAAAGCTAATTGGCCGTTTGTCCTCGATTTCGCAGGACCTGTGTACGAATGTGTCGATCCTGGACTTGTGTAGTGGCTCTAGGACGACCTGAACAAGGTCTATCATCAACATTGTGGGTCTGTTGGTACCGGTTCCACAGTCTGCTGATCACAGACTGTGACACATTAAGCATGTTAGCTACTGCGCGCTGTGTAGAATCCATTCGATGCATGCCAATAACATGTAGACGTTCATCATGTTGAAGACGTCTCATTGCAAATAAACGTAACACACTAAAGCAAAGATACGCTAAACAGTAAATCTTATGCAAGAACCGATAGGAAAGCAAACATGGATAGGATAAACCAGCACGCGGCAGTTTTCATCAACCCTTCCTTAAAGTGTCAAATTTGACAATGAACCCCTCCCACGTGTATGGCGCTATTGCGTGTCTCACTTGGCTCAGCGGTTCTGTTGGGGCGATAAGTTCTTCATCTGTGAACATACTCTCAAAGCATGTCAAGTGTCCATGACTATTTATCATATGACAACCTGCATATGTATTTGCATTTTAATATCCCCTACTTTTTTGAAGAGTAGCAGCCACCGTCCTCCCTCCGTCTGATCGCCTGTTTCCAATCCATGTCTAAAAAATAGATAGCTGACAGCATTGACAAAATTACATGGCAATTTATACTAAAGAAATGACATGTCGTTTAATGTCATATTTTCTGCACATAATCCCACTAGTGTAGGAAAGTACAAAAAGATTCTTCGGAACTAAAATCCAAATGGGATTATTCGGCTTATGAAGACGGAAATGAAATGAAAGAAAATGGGGTTTAACGTCCTACTGTTCATTTCGGACTGGGCTAATGAAGACGGACACATGCCATGCAGTGTGCTACTCTTATATCGAATTCCAACTGCCGGCGGATCTGTTATGCGCATGCCAATGTAAACACGGGGGACCCCGGTTTTTCGTCCCATCGAAATGACTAGAAAGCTGCCCTTGGTAGGTCCTCCGTCCCGTACCACTGAGTAGGGGACACCATACCGGAGAATAATGAAGACGGACATCCGACATGCAGTTTACTAGTACATGTACATGTATGAAGAATCTTTGCCAGCCTACAATTATTTCAAATTCCAACTGTAAAAGGTTCTTTAGTTACTGGTACATGCATGCCGACATGTACAGAAGAACTTGCTTTATCGACCATCTGAATGACTATAGTTCCTGTCAGAACGGTGTCTCATGGACAAAATTCTTTGACAATTCCTGTTCGTCCATATGAAGCTTTATTAAGAAAATACTGACCTATCCTACTTCAGTTTTGTTGAGTTCCTTACCTTTTATAATTCACCGTTATTTCTCACTACATCTGACAGAAGTTTATAGTAATCCAATACTACTTTTAAATAGAGTTTTGCGATTCAAAACACTTGAAAATTGTGATGGATTATTATCAATATATATTATTATGTGTCAAATGTGGTGGGAACCAAAGAAGTACAGTGAAAATAGAAGGAAAAGACTCCAAAATAGCCTTAGAACATGGGTTGTGGTAAAGGCTAAAAGAGGTGTTTTTTTCATATTGCAGCTTAATAAGGACTGGCAGAAATAGTTAGAAGACTTCGTCCATGAGAGACCGTTCCAAAAGGAATTACTGAATGTTCCTTGTCGGGGGGGGGGGGGCTGAATGGTTAGCGTGTGCGCGCTGTATCATAAAGTCTATCATTGAGTCAACTGGCGTGGTTTCGAATCCCCGGTTGTACGTGACAGGGAGTAGGGTCGCCTGTCCAACCTCGTGGGTTTTCTCCGGGTCCTCCGGTTTCCTCCCACTGCTAAAGACCCCTACGCGCAAGCGAATTATTGAAATAAAATTAAAACCCTATGTTAGTCCCGAAATGACCTAGTTTGTGTCGAGTGGACGTTAAACCCCATTTCTCTCTCTCTCTCTGTGTTCCTAGTCAGGCTCTGTTTCACTAAGCCACTACTAAAGTCGCAATAGTTAATATATAACATATCTTTTTGTTTTTCTTTTTGTTTTCATATTCAATCTATTTTGTAAAAATTGAGAAATGATATCTAATGTTGCTTCATTTTCTTTTTTTTTCAGTATGGCATTTCTTCAATAATAATAAAAATAATATTGTAATAGTATAGGCCTACATGAAATCAGAAATTAGCATCTGGCTGTGAGAGGAAGTAGGCCATGTAAAGCAAAATTTAATAAACTATTATGAAATACTTATTGCTTTGGGTCGTTAAACAAATACTGCATAGGTTGTGAAATAAATCAACGTGTTCTTTGACTTCATAAAAGCATAAAGGGTTGATCGGGGCCTATTTTAACGTGTCTAGAGGCACGGACGAGCCTCGAAATGAGAAATCCGTGTTTCGAGAATTATAAATCCGTGCTTTGAAAAGATGGTATGTATCCTTGCGAATTTGAAAAGATTGCATGAGGAAATTTAGTAAGTGTGCCATTAGCAATCATTGTGATAATTAGTCACTGCGTTTGATTTCCTTTAAATTTCGTGTTTTGTGTATAAATGTCTAAAGATAAAGCTGTTGATGACGCAAGTAGTCAGCTGCAGGTTACGCTTCTTTGGATACGCAGCTATAAATACAAATCTGAAAATAAAATAACTTTTTTTGTACGGCTACAGTTTCACATTAATTTGTGCCCCAATTTTTGCCCGTTATGGCGCAACTGGATGGGTTATGGCATGAAGTGTAACAAAGTTTATGATCTTTCTAGTGTGATGAATTGGGAACATGGAAGCACAAATGCTATCGATAATCACCGTTCCGCGACCTTCAGTTCCGGAGTTAAGTCCTTGTGGAAGCCATAGAGGTTACCGTTTTAACCGTGGTTTTATTCCAAATTTGGTGCGAAGCATTATGGTCACGAGACGACAAACCCCATCGATATTCAGCGTTCGTAATATTCCGTTCTTGAGTTACCAAACTTTTCCCAAAACCTTGTGAACGCGATATAGGTTACAGGTTTATTTTCAATGTGAGGCATTGGGACAATGAGAGGATGAGCCCTATCGATTTCCCAGTTCCCTGACAATCAGGAAGTTTTTACTCCACTTCTTGTGAGCCTTTGTTTTGGTCACGACTAATTGGTCACGATTTCAGAAGGTTTATTCCGACAAAATAGAGCTGATAAAGGTGATGGTAGACGCTAAATTGAGCCTATCAAGTTCTGTGTGGGAAATCGTGAGTCACGTTTTGGAAATGTTGTCTGAACGCAAGGGGGGGGGGGGGAATACCCATTTAAAAAAAACATCTCCGGAAACGGTGCTTCGTCAATAAAACCTTAAAATAGGCCCTGGGTTTGATCATGACCACATGCGCGTTTTTTTTTTTTGGGGGGGGGGGGGGTTGTTGATTTCAAAACATTCATCATTATTCCTTCAGACGACGAATTTATCTAACGAGGCAAATTAATCTAAGATTGTCTGATATTGTATTGACGAGACATTCGACCCAATACACTTTCTCTCGTGTAAATAAGACAATCCTAAGGATTTATATAATTTATATAATTATTAAATCGGTAACAGAATCATGAAATTCTGATCTGAAAGTGAATTATTTCGGTAAACGCAGCGCATAACCAGATCACGGCTCGTAATGGGACAATTTCGCAAAATAGTTCCAGGTCTTAAAGATAATAATCAATTACGTGACATAATAAATTGACGAGAAGTAGTCTCTGTTTGAGCCACGGTTATACCACTGCCGAAGTGCTGTTTTCTGGGGGCTGTAGCTTATTCCAACACTAACGACGAAAACCTCAGATAAATAGTTAAGATTGTACTTTTAATAAACGAGTGTCCAAAACTGGCTAACGGTCACAATAACGAGATAGGTATCGCTAGGGCGAGCCGGTCACCAGACTAAAGTTACAGTAGAATATAGAACATATATACAAGCTTAGGATTAAAATAATTATATAATAATATTTGATCAGAGATGTTAAATTGTAAATAGGAAACAGATGTTTAAATAGAGAAGAAGATATAGACATACCAAGAAGGCGTGTGAACTATAATTACGTAATATATATCGTTACATTAAGTTTAAACCCAAACAGTTAAAAGACTTGAAAGATTAGTGAGATATCAATTCGGACATTGGTCAATTACTACCTTAACTAAAATTATATCATAAAATACATACAAAGATACACTATAACAACACCCTTCGACTTCGACAAGCTTTTGACCCTAAAAGCAAATAAATGAATTTATATGGATTTAAAAAATCGTCAAAACAAGGAAGTAAAGTATCAGTATGAACATAATGTAAAATTTACATGGAAATGCAAGAAAAACAATTATCAAAAATTATGAAAGATAATATTTACACAAATTCTCAATCAAATTGCGGATAGGTCCGATCATTGTGCCACACAATATGTCGCATACGTGCATGGTGATGTTGCAGATATGCAACATGCTGGTCATATTGAGCGAGAGACGGGTCACGTAACTTGGGTCCAGGTATTTTTTTCGCATGGTCCTTTATGTACACTTTAGCAAAATCATCCAAATCATCCTCGGACACCCACGAATTCGTCATTGCTGAGAGACCCTTCCAACGAATTAAACATTCCTGTTTGTCCTTTTTAATTCGTCTTCGGACAACTTCCTGGGTCGATTTGGTTGCCGTGTTTCGTTTGCGAAGGTTGTTTATTTCAGCATCATCATTTGTGCTCTTGGTCCATTGATCTACATGTTGACACACATTGTCTGTATTCGCTGGTCCTTCGTTGTTCGTTTGACAACTCTGATTCACACTTTCCACAGAACACATTGTTTCCACCGAAACCAAAGGCAATGAGTCGGTCTCCACGGCCACTTCAGCAGTTTTAGGCACCCTGGGCCCATTTGTATCACTTCGTTTAGAAGAAATTAACGATACCTGCTGAAAGTCATTTTTCCTAGATAGAAATTCTTGACGACGCCGTTGATCACGCTCTTTCTTTGCTGAAGAACGATGCTTCTTCTCCGGATTACGATGATCAGTAGAATTGCTCCACTTAAAACATATTTCTGTGGTACTGTAATCCTGTCTCAGGCTCCAAGTTACTGGTAACGTGTCCATATGCCTGATGACGGCCAAAGCTGCTGCTGGTAAATAGCGTTCCATATCCATGCCGTTGTGACTTTACTCGCTGAGAGGGTTCACCGGAAAATATGAGTAACTAAATACTCTGCCCGCTTTCTCCACCAATTGCCGAAGTGCTGTTTTCTGGGGGCTGTAGCTTATTCCAACACTAACGACGAAAACCTCAGATAAATAGTTAAGATTGTACTTTTAATAAACGAGTGTCCAAAACTGGCTAACGGTCACAATAACGAGATAGGTATCGCTAGGGCGAGCCGGTCACCAGACTAAAGTTACAGTAGAATATAGAACATATATACAAGCTTAGGATTAAAATAATTATATAATAATATTTGATCAGAGATGTTAAATTGTAAATAGGAAACAGATGTTTAAATAGAGAAGAAGATATAGACATACCAAGAAGGCGTGTTAACTATAATTACGTAATATATATCGTTACATTAAGTTTAAACCCAAACAGTTAAAAGACTTGAAAGATTAGTGAGATATCAATTCGGACATTGGTCAATTACTACCTTAACTAAAATTATATCATAAAATACATACAAAGATACACTATAACACCACCATTAAGAATCAAATCGGAATCTAGGCCACGGCGAATCCCTATAGTAACTGACTATTTTCAAAACCGACCGAAATTTAAAATATAAATTTACATTTGTTACAGGATATGCCAAATCTATCTAGAACTTTTGATTTGATGATTTTACATAGGTAACAAAATGTTTTCATAATTTAGCACTGAAAAGAGGTATTACGAATAACAATATAACGCTCGATATTTACAATTAAAAAGAAATGAAAATTACATTTTTTTTTTATAAATTAATACAAATCATTATATATGGACCTCTGGAAGGACATTTAATGTTCGTTAGATAATAATAATAGGCATACAGGTTCCTGCTATAAGTAGGATAGGGACTAGATAATCTACAAAATAAAAATCCCATTTATAGCCCCTATATTAGTATTATTCATGAATTGTTTTTGGTAACAACAACTGAGATCGACAGGTAATATAGTTATTTATTAAAGAAGTCTTCATTCCGCCAATAACCAGAAAATGGGAATAAAATTAGTTTTCCGAGTCCCGATTTATTTATTGAGATAATAAAAACTATACGACTCTTGTTAGTTGCTACAAGTAGATAAGAAAGGCTTGTCAATTGATATTGTGCAGACTAACCACAGCTGTGTAACTACACTCTCTCCATCTTGTCCACTCAACACGTAGACATAATAGTTTGTTTCCATTTAGCTTTTCAAATGTTGCAATTGTTTAGAAAAAAAAGGGTGTTTTGTTGCAACTAGTTGCACTTTTCGACACATTTGACAATGGAAATGTCACTTGGTGCCATAAAGCCGGTCACAATCTTTCGGCTTTTTTTCTCTCTGCTAATGAAATCATGTGTGTGTGGGGGGGCGGTCGTGTGTCTACAAGCATTTTGTGGGCGACGGCCCAGGGAATGTCTCCACTGATCTTTGACAAGTCAAAATGCCGGCGCCTATGGACAAAAACCACATGTTAAGGCGGGCTGTTATTTTCTGAGATCACATTCTATTTTAGCTTGCGCTGATTGGTGAAATAAAATATAAATGCCAAGAGAGACATTGGTTGCTGTCAAGTACATAGCGATTAATGTAAGATCTCAGAGCGACGAGCAATTCTTTGTTGCCAAATAGCGAACTTGTTGGATATTTGGCAACTTTTCGCGGACGATTTCCTTTATGAATGGCAATTGAAAAGTCAAAATATTGCCCATGAAAAAAGAGATAACTAGGTATAAATCAGCATGGGTTTTATAGAACAGAAAATTAATTTCTGGACTGATCGTCTCTTGATGTGCCATGTTTTTGAAACTCTATGAACAGCCGTAAACCTTTTTAACAGTGCTTATTTTCAAATTATATTAGGTTCGATTTTATTTCAATAATGCGCTTGCGCGCAGGGGTCTTTATCAGTGGGAGGAAACCAGAGGACCCAGAGAAAATCCACGAGGTTGGACAGGCGCCCTTTCCTTGTCACTTTACTCAATGACAGATCTTCTGATACAACGCACACGCATTAACAATTCGCCCCCCCCCCACCTTCCGCCGGTTCGTGAACGGGCGAACCCAGCTCAATTTTCGTCAAGGTCGCTGAGATGTAAATAAGGTTAGGGTACGTGATTGTTGGCGAAATTGTAGGTTAGGGTTCGGGTAAGCATTAGGGCTAGGTCCAGGGTTAGGTTTAAGAATTTGGGGGGAGAGGTTAAGTCTCCACATAAGCACTGACCTAGGATGATGAAAAATTAGTTCGTGATATTTCCTAGTTTTATTAAAATACATACAATACATTAGATTTATATACAAAGGCGATTTCACTGTTTATTGGTGTTGGTGGCGCTGATGGTCTTCCTTGGGTGGTGCTTCTGGTATTATTGTTTCTGAAGAGAAAAGAAAATAAATTTGAGGCTCTCGGGAGAGAGCCACATTAGTGTGTTTCCTACAACGGATTGGATTTTCTAAAAAAATCGTGTTTGTTCCACATCACCGGGTTACGGCTAGGGATTCTTATATCTAATTGATTTTAATTACTAACGGTTAGGCATAGGATTTGATATATGGTTTGTTTTGGGTCAGGGTGGAGACTGGTCTTATTTAATCTAATTTACTGTGCACTAGGATGTCGTTCAGATTTTTATTTTTAGAATATGCAATTATAAGTTTCTGTGTGAATATTTTCGGGTGATTTTCTTGGAGATCAGTATAGTGTTTTCTGATGATTTTGGACGCACTTGCTGCTGTTGCGCTAAATGGAACTACAAAAGGAGCTATTGCGCTAGCCGTATGAATATTCAAACCTAGGGGGGCTGTTGTTTTCAATTTGTCAATCCAGAATTTTTCTCTTGTTAGCCTAAACGTTTTAATTTCTTCTGAAGTTTCAAAGTCGCTCTTGGTCTTTTCTATTGGCGTGACAATGAGATCTGAAATGTCATGATTTGGTTGGTTGAAATGAATTGAGACAGGTTTGTCTTTTTTGGTGACTATGTCAGACCGGTGACCGTTAATTCTTTCCCTAAGTGCATTTTGAGTCTCCCCTACGTATTGCTTGTCACATTTTCTGCATGAGATTAGATAAATTATGTTTGAATTACTGCATGAAAGTTGGTCTAATATTGGGAATTTTGTGCCAGATGTTTTGTTATGGAAATGGTCGGATATGTTTAAGATTTTGCATGTTTGACATCTTGGATGGCCACAAATTTTGGTTTTATGTGCTGATTGTATATTATTTGTTTCTTTGGCGGCAAGCTCAGCCAGAGTGTTGTTTTTTATACGTCGTAGATAGCGTTTGGAGTATCCCCTTTCCCGTAGTTTGCTAAATACCAATGTACATGCTGACTCAAAGTCGGTCTTCTGAGTACATATCCTATGAAAACGGAGAATCTGAGATTTTATGATGCCAGAGAATGTATGTTTTGGGTGAAAGGAGCTTTTGAACAATAATTGATGTGTGTCGGTTTCTTTGAAAAATACTTTAGTTTCCAATTGGCCTGTGATTTTGGTGTTGTTACTTTTAAAAACGGTAGTATCAAGGAAATCTATGCTGTTATGGCTTACATTTGCGGTTAATTTGACAGATGGATGATGATTGTTCAGGACGTTGAAAAACGTCCAAAATTCGTCTAGTGTGTAGGTCCAGACTATGAAAACGTCATCTAAAAACCGCCCATAGAAATCTGGTTTTAATGGACAGAGTGGCAGAACTTCCCTTTCCCACTCCGCCATGAAGAGATTTGCATAACTCGGGGCAAATCGTTTTCCCATCGCAGTTCCGGAAGACTGAAGGTATACTTGGTTGTTAAAAGCGAAGTCATTCCTCCTCAGACAAATGTTGAGTAGTTTGAGGATTTCTTCGTCCGGCCTGGATGCTTGCGGGTTCCTAAGAAATGCTTTCCTAACTGCTTCAATACCTATGTTATTATCAATGTTCGTGTACATGCTTTGTACGTCGATGGATATTAAAACGGTGTGTTCGGGGACTCTTAACTGTTTGATTTTCTGAATGAAATCGTTAGTGTCTTTAAGGTAGGATGGGTGTTGGCATGCTAGGGGTAATAAGAAATGGTCTATATATTGTGATACGTTGTATGATTCGCTGCCACAGTCTGATATTATTGGGCGTCCCTTGGGTATTTTATTAGGTATAAACCATTCTGTTTCTGGATTTTTATGTTTTTTTGGTAGTGTATAGAGATGTCTTTGTCGGCAGTCAGATTTAGCAGATAGATAATCATATTGTTTTGCTGTTATGTATTCCTTATCCTGCAATTCATATAAGATGTTGTTTATTAAATTTGCGGTGTCCTTAAAGATTGGTTGGTCTAATTTAGTGTAATGTATAGGATTACTTAATTGTTTTTCTGCCTCTGAGATATAGTCTGCACGATTCATTATGACACAACACGAGCCTTTGTCGCTTTTCTTAATTATTATGTTTTTGTCCTTTTTAAGGGTGTTTAATGCCGTTTTAGTTGCTCGGTTGAGATTTGGTTTTTGTGACTGTGGTTGAATGGATGATATTTCTATATTCATTTCGTCGAAAGTTTTTAGGATGGCTGGTGATAATGACTTTTTAGGTGGTTTCTATGTGGATTTTACTGTGAATAATTTTTTACCTCTGCCGGGTTTGTTCCTAAAAAAATAAGTCAACGAAAGTGTTCTTTGGAAGCGATCGGTTGCCTGGGTGATGGGGTCTATGGATGTTATTGTGGGGGTTGGGATGAATTTAAGGCCTTTATCAAGAATGTTCATTTCTAGGGGGTTGAGAAGTCTGTCGCTCAAATTGACAACTGTCTGTCCTAAAGACGGCTTCTCATTCCTTTTCCCTAATCCTAGTTTAAATTCCTCATCCAGCAGTTGATGATCTCTCTGGCCGTGTCCGGGCTCCAGTGGATTGCGTCGTTACCTTTCAGTTCTATTTTGCCCTTGAAGGTTGGTAATGTGGTGGCGTTTGGTGAAGGTGCAGTGGAGATCAGTTGGTTGTAGCTGGTGATGTTTTGGTAGGCGATCGGATTTTCTTGTCGGAGTCGGGAAGAAGTGGGGATCTGTGTGGCGAAGAGCTTGGTTGTTGGGAAAGCTGCTCTGGTCACCTTGAGTAGATCTAGCATCTGCTCGTGTATCCTTGGTCCACTTTCCTCCCTGTTGTTGAGCCCGACGTGTATCACTAATTCCTCTGGTGCAGGACCCATGTAGTTCTGGAGTATCTGTCTGATGTGGCTGATCTTGGCTCCAGAGTAGCTATGGATCTCCCAGTCCCCGACGAAGGATGCAATCCTAGCCAGGTTAGAGGATCCAATAACCAGGGTCTTTGCCATGACGGGTGGTAGGAACCATAAATCCTTCTCGTCTTTACCTTTGTAGCTGTGAGGTCTCTTTAGGGATAGGTTGAGTGATCGCCTACATCTGGTGGAAGATCTGGTGGCGATTCTAGGGTTAGGAATGATGGGCGATCTAGGGGACAGACAGTCGACAAGCGCGTTTAGTGGCGATATAGATCCCGAGGAAGTAGGTGAGCCAGACACAGCCCGGGGCGAACTGGTTGATCTAGCTGCACGCTTCGAGGGAGTGTTAATGCAAGTGCCTTCTCCAGGGGATAATTTTCTCTTGTTGGGTGTGTATCGTTTTGGTGTGTCCCGGAGAAGGTTGTGCGTAATGTGCATGGGTGATGGGGGAGGGGGCGTGACAGTTTTAGAGACCGTGGACAGTAGGCGGTGGAACTCTGTCTTCACACTATCCTGAAGTCGCTTGCCGTAGGACTTCTTGGCCCATGCTAGGGCGTGGCTAGAGTACTCTTGTACAGCATCTTTGGAAAAGTGACGTGACTTCAAGTACTCCAGTTTCTCCGCTAGCATGGCTCGGTAGTGTGTCGACAGGGATGAGGCGACGTCCTTGGCCCATTTCAAGTTCAATGTCTCAATGGTAGTGGCTATGGTAGGCGTCTTCATGGCCGGCTTCACGAACTTATTCAGGTCTTGGATCTTCCAAGTGAAACTTCTGGTTGGTGTTCCATTCTCCTGACTCTCCATAATGGTCAAGTGGTGGAGGCATTGGAGGACCTGAAAGAAGGCTTTCACGACACCTGCATTTTCTGGGGGTGGTTGGCGCTGGTTTGGTTGTCGTTTTGGTTGGCGCTGGTTTGGTTGTCGACTTGGTTGGTTTGGTTGTCGACTTGGTTGGTTTGGTTGTCGACTTGGTTGGTGCTGATTTGGTTGTCGACTTGGTTGGTGCTGGTAGCGGAATCCGGGTGGTGGTTGGTGGAATCCTGGTGGTGGTCGGTTGAAGCCTGGTGGTGGTTGGTGGAAGCCTGGTGGTGGTTGATGGAGGCCTGGTGGTGGTTGGTGGAAGCCTGGTGGTGGTTGGAATCTGCTTCGTAGCTGTGGCCATTCCATTGGTAGTTGAGTTGGTGTGGGAAGGAGTGGGCGTCTGGTGCGGGGCCTATCCATGTTCCAGTAGTGGTGGGGTTGGAGGAAAAAACTGCTTGTGTGGACGTGCAAATGGGACAAGATAAGAAAGCTGTAAAGACGAGATACAGTAGAGATTGAAGAGAAGAGGGGGGGGGGGGAATAAAATGTATCTATATAGAATGTTGTGCAGTATTTGTTTACTGTGGTATTTGTTCTAAGAAATGGAAAATGCGAGACAAAAAGTAAATTAGCAGAGAGACAATGTTAGATATTCGACGTATGTGAGTAGATTGGTAGAAGAGCTCGTGCTCAAGCGTGTACTGATTTCACAATATGTACTGGTAACGTAACAGAATGAAACTAGAAATATAACACGTATGAAACAAAGGGAAATCGTTTGAACTTTGAGGTTTATTAATTACACAGTATAGTATATTGTGTAATGTCAATTGTTCAATTTAAAACTATAAACAGATATAAAAATAAAAATACATAAAAATATAAAGAGAGAAAAAGAATCTTACATATAATATAGATGGGTCGTTCCTCGATTATATCGCGATGCACATTTCGGAGTGGTATCCTTTATCAAGCGATGATATCGCTTCACAACAGAGAATGACATGGAGAATTGTGTTTATCACAATGCGATCATTTTTTATTTCTGGGCAATGCGAGCTAGTTGAGTTGTGTCCTTACAGCGTAGTTTTTGCCTACACTTCTTCGATTTCCAAAGATCAAGTGGTCTTTTATCAATATGAACAAGGATGGGTCATGGACCCCAGTTTAGGACACGACTATTGTCACTCTCCTAAACAATCCCACTGGCGCAAATCCCAGACGAGTGAACAGATCATGCAGGTTCTTCGCGGCCAACGCCGGACGGAATTCAAACTATAATACATTCTCGCCGATTGTCTACGCGCTCGACTAACATGGTGCCATTTATCTAACAGCCATGTTTACAAAGAAGCTGTAGTTTCAACTTAAAATTCACCCGGATATTTAGATGTCAACCATCTCTTTCACACGTATTTTATTACTCAATTACCATCAACATGTGTCTAGGCTTTTAATTCCGGATCATCGGATAAAAGTTCTAATTACCTAACAGCAAGTTGGACGGCTGGAAAATTTCGATTGACAACGGTTCTTCGTTGATTCAATTTATTCATGTGGTGCCCGAAACGCTTTCCTTCAATAGATGCGAGGATGCACGTCTTGGTTAGAAATACAGTTATCTTAATTGCTAGATCAAAGAACCCCTATGAAGACTTAATAGTGAATCAATAGCCAGTCTTCGATAAAAAGGAAATTTTCTTTGATTCTGGATAAGCAAGACTTGAGTGCCGCGATCAATTCGGGTCGTCCAGTATATTCTTAGTTGATATAAATAACCTAATACGACACAATGGCTATGCAAGGGTCAACCCCGATCATCAGCGGCATCAAGAACAAAGGTGAAATAAGTGCACATTAATTATTGATGGCGTCACACGTAACACACAAGACTGATTTAAAGGACAATATATTGGTGTCAGCCATTATCACATGTGATAGAACTGGTTAAACACGTTCCAAGTATAATTTTAACACAGCAATCATTGCAGCGATAGAAGATTTAAAAAAACCCGGAAATTACGAAAGCAAAAGGAAAACACAAGTTATCCTTCTATATAACCGAATGAAGGAACGAGAAATAGCAGATACATGGCGGAATTTCTGCTCCCTGATAATTCGTTCGAAGACCAAAAGTTATTTTATGAGACTGTGAGAGGATATCTGACAATTTATAAAAAGCCTTGACTGTCAGTAGATAAGAGAAAACGAAAAAAAATAGAAAAAGTCCGCGCATTACCATGTTTTTATTAAAGGATAATATTGGTGTCAGTCATTATCACATTGTTATAATTGAGACTGTGAGAGGATATCTGACAATTCAAAACAGAAATTGACTGTCACTAGAAAAGAGAAAACGAAAAAATATGGAAAAGGTCCGTGCATTACCATGTTTTTTATAAAGCAGAGAATGAATAAAAACAAGTGAATATATGGACTATTTCTATTTTTCTCGTGTTCTCTTATCTATTGACAGTCAATTACCTTTTTGAAATGCCAAATATCCTCTCACAGTCTCACATAACAACTTTTGATCTTCGAAGGAATTGTTAGTGAGCAGAAAATCGCCCGTGTATCTGTTATCACTCGTCACTTCAGTCAGTTATATAGAAGGATAACTCGTGTTTTCCTTTTGTGTTCGTCACTTCCTTTTTAGAAACCTTCATTACAGTACAACACATCTATCGTATCAATGATCTCTGTGTTAAAATTTTATATGGAACGTGTTAACAATTTCTATCACATATGCGATAATGACTGACACCAGTATTGTCCTTTAAGTATAGAATACATGAAAACTAGGGAATTTACTGGATATTTCTCTTTTTTTCTCGCTTTCTGTTATGTAGTAACATTCAATTATTTTTTTATTTTATTTTTTTGGGAATTGTCAGATATCCCTTACAGTCTCAACTAAAAATTGGTCTAGGAAGGGATTATCAGTGAGCAGAAATTCGCCCGTGTATCTGTTATCCCTTGTTCCTTCAGTCAGTTAGATAGAAGGATAACCCGTGTTTTCCTTTTGATTTCGTCACTTCCGCTTTTTTTTAAAGTCTTCGATGCGCATGTATCGTAGCAATGATCTCTGTGTTAAAATTATATTTGGAAAGTGTTAAACGAATTCTATCACATATGTGATAATGGCTGACACCAATATTGTCCTTGAAATGTCGTAGCACTTACGGGTTGTAAACTATTGAACAATGTTAATAATTATTATTATTATTATTGTTCGATTTATAATAGCGCTTCATTACACGTGAAGTGTTTCTAAGCGCATATCACAAACATATACTTCAAACACACAGAAACAATCAAAATCTGGAGAACATAATAACCTACCACAGACAGCAATGAACAGGTAAGGCACTAGGACCCAGAAAGAAAAGTATATATTAAAGAAGCACGATATTAGAACTAGTAAAACAAACACACAGCACTAACGGGAGCCACGGTGGCTAAGTGGGTAAGACGATGGCTTGCTAGCCTGAAGGTCCCGTCTTACATCCTTGGGCGAAAAAATTTATCGGGTTTTTCCGCCGTGGTTACAACTTTCCAGTGGTGCAGGGTGGATGGCCTGACAAGGACAGTTGTCTAGTCGTTCGGATCGGACGAAAAACCGAGGTTCCGTGTATATATTTGCGTGCACGTAAAAGATCCCTTGGCAGTTGGAATTCTTTATAAGAGTAGACCATAGTACCGCTGCCCGGGATAAATTTCCCTCATAGCACATTGTATGGCGTATGCCAGTCTTCATCAGCCCAGTCGGAGCAGAACAGTATGACGTTAAACCCCATTCCATTTCATTTACAACAATAACAATCATAACAATACCTATAAAACAAACACACAAAAATAAACAGTCATAACATTACCAGTAAAACACAAACACGACACCAATAAACAATCATAACATGAATAAGACAACCGAATAACAAACAAATACACATCAATATATCAATATACAAACGTAAAACTATAGTATGGAAAATACACATCAATAAACATCAGAAAATAAATGAGAGAGAGAGAGAGAGAGAGAGAGAGAGAGAGAGATGGGATTTAACGTCCACTTGACACAAACTAGGTCATTTCGGGCTAACATGGTTCAATAATTCGCGTGCGCGTAGGGGTTTTTATGTACAACCGGGGAATCGACAGACCTTATGATACAACGCGCACGCTAACCATTCGGCCATTTACCCCTCCCCCACCCTCCCCTAAAACAAATGAGACAAAGGTATAATAATAGAAGACACAAACATAATAACATGAGTTCACAGATGACGTTGATGACACAAATCATCAATATAGAGGGTAAACCATCCACCTGTCCAGATGACAGCTTCCACCCTCCGTCTCATCCCATATGCTGAATGGGCAACTGCTTCCTTTCGCGATGAAGAGCTGCCTCCAGTTAAGTCTGTACAGGTGAGTCCCTTGCCTGTACTCGGCACCCCAAGATGTCCCTAACTGGTTGAGGTCAGTACTCATTGCGGCTAAGGTAGGGTCGTCACAGATCAATGTAAAGAAAAAGGCTATCATCTGGTAACGTGGCGGGTTTAGCCGCTATTGTGGACTCAAAATGACATTTTTCATAATCAATCATCATGTTGAATTGTGTTTCTGATTTTGCACCCCCATACTTTGTGACTCCTTTCTTTTATCTCTAATACGGCATCTTGGAATTACTTTCAGAATCATGATTATAATCTCAAAACTGAACAAACTCATTCAAAACCACATTTCTTTGTCCGAGGTTATATTATTAGGGTTTCAACGCCAAACCTTGTAAGACAAGCCATTGTGAAAAAGAAGGAAGTGCTTAAATATAACAGTCCAGGTTATATTTCACAATAAAATCTAGATCAAATGTTAGTCGGTCAGTTCAATTATTTTATTCTCTAACTATTATTTTATACAAAACCATTCTCTGCTCTATGTTTTATCAAATAATAATTCTAGATTAACTGCCGCCAACAGAGTTTATGTTTCCGTGTTTTCAATTAAATGTGTACTGTTCTTTCAATTTCGTTTAATGCACAAACATATTTTCTCCATTTTTATTCCCATTGCACTTAGTACAGAGGAATTATTGAACATGCACTAAAATAAATAGTAAATCATTCTCATGCTCTAAAATATCAGTGTATAAGTCCTAAAATACATTTAAAGGAATTACATTTTTTTGTTATTTGATTTTACAGATTTTCTTGTCTAAAAGTAGAGTTATTGAGTAATAAACGGTGATTGGAATCGTTTGAAAACCCCATAATGAAATTAGCTGCCTATTTACAGTCATCTGAGATTAAAAAGAAAAGTGATTTAAAATCCCATGTTGCTGTCAGTTTCTAACTGTAATTAACTAATAGAATTTAAGTTTTGATATGTACCACCATTACAGTCCTCAGGAGATTCGTGTTCTCGAAAAATTACTTCAAATTACCAGCTGGGTTCTATTGGAGCCTGTCTAAATATTTGTCGATTGGCCCTAGGAAAAAATCTTTTTACATTCAATTAGGATATAAGTGGGGCTTGATAAATGGCCCAGTTTATATAAAGAGATCTTTGTGAAAGATAGAAGTATTCCGTCTTTTTACCCCAAGCATGCAATCAACTATCAAACAATTAGGCTATGTAATTTACAAACAAAATAAAGCAATTAGCAACCATGATGGCTGTTGCAGTCTTCCTTTTTCCCAATTTTTAAGATGTGAACAAGACAAATAAGCAATAAGAACGCCGAGCTGACCTTTCCGTCGTTAACGTATTTTGTATCAATGTATTTAACAAACAGTATAATTAATGACACTTCAATTAAAGAATTAAATCTAGGTTGTAGACACCTTGTCTATCAAAAGAGGGGAGAAACAGGGTCAAATTCTGATAATTAGTTTTCTAGAAAGTTTTCTTTGTCGTAATACTAATAACCCAGAAATTTAACTTGTAAACAATTATTTGACTCCTATACATTGTTATTCTGATTTTTCTTTCGTTTTGGAAGGCTAGTAATGGGTTGAATAAGCATTGTTATTACTGAGATAATAAATTATTATATATAGTGATTGAAATAAATAATACTTCGTGTAAGAAAATAAACTTTATGGGAGTATGTTGCCGTTTACAGATACTCACCGGCGGATAAATTAGGAAATGAAATGGGGTTTAAGCGACTGGATTAAAAAAGACGGGCATACGCCATGCAGTGTGTTATGGGGGAAATTTTGCCCGGACAGCGGTGCCACGACTTACTCTTATATCGAATTCCAGCTGTCCAGGTTTCTCGATTTTCCGTCCCATCCAAACGACTAGATAGCTGTCCTTGACAAGCACTCCGTCCGGCACCATTTCGAAACCGTTAGGCTAGCGAGATTGGTTCTTTAATTTTATTTATGCTATAAATGACATCTAAATGATTATTTTAATTAACTTACACATATTAAACGAGTGTGGGGCGCTAACACCCATCCTCGGTATCCCCAGTGGTTTCATTCCGTTCTACTCCACTAACCCCTGGGTTAATCTATGGGGAGGACACATTTTCAAGTTATCCGCCCTTGATAATTGTGCTATTTTTTATCGACAAATCCCACAAATCGTTAAATGAAAAGAAAGTTGGCAAAGGGAAGTAACTCTCAGCGGACAAGGTTGGAGTTAGCCTTAATGAGAGAAATCCAAATTAGGCTAAATGCATATTTATTAACAACAAATTAAAAAATGTTATATTAATGAATACCGGGCGTTTATGTTTATGTTTTGTCGCAAATCGTTCGTTCGGTCGTTCCTTCGCGGAGTTTTACGTCCACGTGATATCGTTGAAAAGTTATTGTAAATCAAATTGCCAAGTATAAGTTCAATAATAATAAACATAACAGAATTAAACATTTCAGACAAAGAACGAATAGTAATAATAATAACAAAAGTCAAACATATAGATGTTATACATATTTGAAATCAGCGAAACATACTACGGATTTTGATAATACAATTAGATATAAATGAATTAGAAATATATACATAAATCATTCAGTAAATAGACATGAATATGGTTATCTACCCTTATTAAAACGAAAGCGAAACGACAGGTTTGTAAACTGTGATTGGTTCGTAGAACATAACTACAAACAAGGCCAGGGCAGATAATTTGAAATAATGGAAACCCTATGGATTAACCCAGGGTATAGTGAAGTAGAACGGAATGAGTACACTGGGGATACCGAGGATGGCTAACACCATGCGCACTGGCGACACGTTCGCCCTTGCCGATTAATACAAAGCTTATCGCCTAAGGGTTAGAACTCATTTAATACGGGATGTGGAAATTAGGTTTCAAAATTATGGGCAATGTTGTCCTTCGCCTCCATTCAACACTGCACTCTGTATCATTTTTTATTTTTAAATAAAGTTTTTATTTAAAAATCAATAAAACGACATAGTAAATAGTTCACATTACATGCACAGTGTGTAACATCATATTAATTTTTAGAATCTCATTAAAATTTCAAGAAAATAATTATTATACAAAACATTGATGTATTATTGAAAGTTATAATATATTTTTTTATAATTCATTTAGCAGAACACAAAGAAACTAAAAGCAAAACAAAACACAAAAATAGCTAGAGGTATGAAAGGAATCCTAGAAAGGAATATTAGAGGTATGCATTTATTTATTAAGGTTTCGTTTATTTCATTTTCTTTCTGTTGTTTACCTTTCAAGTACATGTAGTTTCAATAATTAATTATTGTTGGTCAAATATTTTCTATTTTTGATTTAAAGAGGTAATATTTTGATTAAAATATTAAATGATTTACAAAGAAGAATTCACGATATGGTTTCAAACCTGTTTCTTTCAAAAAACAAAATGAATATTTGTATTTTGTAATTGTACTGAAATGTCATTAGCTGAAAAGATTTCATGCAAATCATTCCATATTACGTGTGCGTAATTGCAGTATATAAAAATGTTTTCGAAGGTTTCTATATTTGAAGAGCAAAAAGAAGATTCTTTTAATTGGATTTTAAATAAAAGGTCGTTTGTATGTATAATTTTAGGGAGGTATTTAAATTGAAAGTCCTGTAACCTAGTGTTAATGTCGTTTTATAAACAAAATTGAAGACACATGAGATTTTACTTTTTTCTAAATTAAAACTATTCTCCTTTTCCCATTTACTTATTGAATAAGTGTTTTTTGCTTTAATCTCATTTAGTGATTTTTTATATATATTTATAAAATTGTTATTAATATTGTCAGACACACTTTGTTTTCTTACTATAGGCATAGACTCGTAGTCGATTATATCCAAAAACTCTTTAACTTCTAAGCAAACGCTTTTCATTCTTAATATTTTATTACTATTCATTATCCTATTGATTAAAACGTCTTCTTTATAAACAATCAAAAATAAGATATTATCATTCATCAATTCTTTGTCTATTAAAAGGTTTTGTTGTTAATCTTTGTATGCTTTTGTTCCAGATGATTTGATTTTGGGGGCTTATTAGCATATCGATTTTTGATGTATAGATAGGGAACCAATTATTGAAAATCTCTTGATAAAAGGGAGATAATTTTTAAAAAAAACCTGCTTGGTAAGTTACATGCCGGTAATATTTGTCCATCGTAATCGTTTAATATATTAGCGTACGGAATTTTCCATGATTGAACATTTTGTGATAGTATCTTTTTTTTTATCCAGAATACACTACGACATATCATCATTTCTTTAAGTCAATCATATTCAGTCCCCCTTTATTTATATCTTGATTTATAACTGTTCTCTTTAGTTTATAAGGCCCGTTCCATAGGTAGTTATGAAATAATTTATTAATGCTTTTAATTACATTTTCAGGTATAGTTTTAACTGATGCAGCGTATAATATTTTAGATACGCAGAATGTTTTTATTATATGGATTTTCCCTATTAAACTTAAGTTTCGTCTTTTCCAGGTATTCAAACAATCTTCAGTTCGATCTATGCAATTTTTAAAATTCATTTTTTCAGAAATTATTCGTCTAATAAATAGGTAATACCTAATATTTTTTATATAATTCTCACGATAAATAAAACCTAAACTTAAATATTATCACGTATTAGTGTGGTTCATAACTAAACCTTTTTTTGCGATTGAACTCTGCCATGTTCCATGCCTTTCAACTTGGGTTCAAACTCATCACCAGCAAATATTAGAATTTTCCCGCCAAAAATGGAGGCCTCTGCCATTTTGAATTTTTCCGCCAAATATGACTTCCCGTTACAGCAGAAAGATAAAACTTGGCACAATGCATAGGTACGGCACATAGATGATCTGCGATTTATTTCAGAATTTTAGCGTCAAAATTAAGGAGAGTTGCCATTTGGTATTTTCTTTTTCTGTAGAATTTATTTAGAGCACCATGATTAAACTCCGCCAAAATGAAATAAACAAACCTATCAACTACATTAATCATACAGGTTGCACTCGATGAATATATTATCATACAACAGAGCCAGAAATCATTCAAATAGTCATACAATTTTATCTATAACAATCCAGACGAGCCAAAGTGCACTTCGTATAGTCAGGAAAGTTAGTGCGATGCATTTCGACTGACTGTAGCAAGGCCTCCAACTGTTCGTCGTTAGGTTTAGGTGTTGAAATAGTTGTACAGCCATGGGTTTGTGGGTTGTAGTTTCGGTACTTGTGTATACACGACCGCCACAAACTCTTTGTCGTGCTGTGGAGCACTAGCAGGCAGACAAGCTTTAAACCAGTATTGCGAAAAGAAATTCAGATATGAAACACCCTACTCTGCATGTATTTGAAATCCTAGACGAATTTCTGAATTTTGAAACTACATAAATTTAGCGCAACATCTGTTGTGGTCTAGGCGGAGACAATAATTATGGTCAGGAATAACACATTCACTACAGGGCATGATCCCACTAAACATCGAAAAAGAACAGGCATGACCTAATATGTTTTTTTAGTTTTAAAAACCTCTGGTTGGCACCCCTTAGTCTGCGGATCCACGTTTCCGTACGTTGTGCTTCGCCCATGTAGATTCCAAGTCAGTTGGCTATTTGGGGTATCTTTTATTTTGGAGAATTTAGGGTTTGAACCACGATCCAGTAAACTTTATTTCCAGTCACACTCACAACCGAGCACATAATTACATATTTATAAAATACAGATAGTGACATATTGTATTTTCTTTTGTTTGTTATACCAATGTAGTTTTAACTATTTTGTTCTTGTAATTATTGAGTTTTCCGATCATAAAGTTTAAAGATTTTCTATCACATTTAACCAAATATATTGTATGATGTATGTTTATGTTATGTAGGTATACATGTGAATAAACAGTTTAAAAAAGATAATCTCAAATGTGATATTAAAAATCTCTGTCGAAAACTACGAATATGGGACGAATTCGGGGATTTAGATTATTTTAAAGAGGATTTAAAAACTAGATAATGTAAAGTGTAAAGGCAATTTGCTGAAAATTTAATTCAAATTGATCCACTATATGAACCGAGGCTAGCCTTGATCATCAGTACGATAAACAACATAGTCTCGATTATCCATTTAATCGTTAAATCGTGAAGGAAAGTTATGCAGTAAATCGGCTCATAATCCACTAAAGATCACAGGCTAGCGATGCCATCTAGTTGAGTATGGTCTGGATAAGTTAATTAATGTCTAATTAATAATTTAGATAACATTTCAGGCCTAAAGAAAGACCTGCAATGGACAAATTTAGCTCTTGCATAATGTATGTTAAATGTAAAATAATGTCATATTATGTATTATACTTTATGACCCTTTCTGGTACTTTACCTGACATTATTTATGATCCATTGTCATTGAAATCTATTATTCTACGAATGTATATATGTATGGCTAAATTTTAATTATATTATATATACATATACATTATTGATATCTGGAGACGCCTATAGAGGGAAGACAACTAGCTTATGATTCAATGTATTTCTGAATGAAGTAAAGTGGTGAATTTTGAACCTAGACGTATTTTATTTTTATTAATTTTATCTACCGTAAACATAGAAGTTTATCACCCTACCTTTCTACACCGACTGGGCTTTACGGGCATACGCCATATAGTATGGGCAATGAAAGTAATTTTACCCGGACAGCGGCGCTACGTCATTCTTTTTTAATAGAAATCGAACTTACAAGCCTTCTTTTACGTGCATGGGACCCCGGTTTTTCGTCCCATCCGGTGCAGGGCGGAGGGCGAGGCAAGTAAACGCGTCTAGTCGTTCGGATGGTACGAGAAACCTAGATCCACTCATGCGTGCACGTAAAAAAAACCCATCGACAGTTGGAATGTGATGAAAAGTATGCAGAAATGCCACTGTTCGAGTAAAATGATCCCCATACTTTACTGCATGGCGAATGACTGTCTTCATTAGCCCGGTTGGTACAGAACAATATGACGTTAAACTCATTTCATTTAATAGCCCTGGTTTCCCAGTCTGTTAAACGTACATTTTAACAACCAGTGGCGTATGAAGAGGTTACTTTTATGCCTGTGATTAATAGGCTGTTGTTTTGAACGGTTTTATAACATTATATTTGTATCTGGCTGAAGACTTTATATTTTAAAGGGTAAATGTTTTGTCTACAGAAGATAAATGTATAACTTTGTTTACTAGGCTGTTGTTTTGAAAATCTATTATTCTAGACATGCGAGGAGTGTAATATATCCCACGGGCCCTGTGATTTATAATCTAAGCTGAAATTATATTATCTCTGGCAATCCTTAGGGGTCTGTCCATAAACACGCCATAAAAAATTAGTAAACATAATAATATTATATAGCATAAATCTTTATTATCCTGTACCTTAAAGCAAACGTCTGTGCAAAATTAAGTTAACTTTTTATAATTGTATATGTATGTAATAACAGAAAAAAATTTCACAGCTATGTTCCTAATTTAGTGCATTATACATCCCAAAGGGGATTCTGATAAACTAGGAATATATTTCAAAAGCAATCATCATTGATGTTCGTCTTAATTATAGGACCTACTAAAATAAATAAGTTTTGGGTAGGCTTCAATGTTTAGAAAAATTCACAAATAGTTATATTTATCAGTTGTTTACATTGCTGATTGATTTTAAATGAACAATGCGGGGTGTGATATATTTGTTTATAACTTGTAAGTAAATTACTGGGAATTTTAACCGTGAATACTTATATCTAGAAACCGTAAATAAAATTTGAATATAGCTGGAAAGGTAAGTATTATCGAGAGAATAACTTTAATATTTTGATTTTTATAAGCACAAGCGAAGACGATGGGGCACATCAGCAGTCCATTAAATATGTACTAATGTTTTACTTCTTTATGTATCGTGTGAAAATGCCGAATATGCATGCATGACCACTTCATAGCTTGTCCATCTTTAACAGAATGACGATGAGCATGTTTACTATCTTTTGATAAATATTTACATTGTCGGTTGTACGTGACAAGGAGTAGGGTCGCCTGTCCATCCTCGTGGGTTTTCTCCGGGTCCTCCGGTTTCCTCCCACTGCTAAAGACCCCTTGGCGCAAGCGAATTAATGAAATAAAATTAACCATATGTTAGTCCCGAAATGACCTAGTTTGTGTCGAGTGGACGTTAAACCCAATTTCTCTCTCTCTCTCTCTCTATTTACATTGTTAGCCAACATTGTATTGATTGATGCTCGAAGTGTCCGTATAGCAAGGGCAACAAAACACAAGCTTCGTAAACTTTATTAAACTTTAATGGAACACATGCGGTCCATTGGTCCAATATGCTGAGTAGTAAACTTTTATTAAATTTTAATGGAACACATGCGGTTCGTTGGTCAAATAAGCTGAGTAGAAAACTTTTATTGAGATTTAAAGGAACACACGCAGGCCATTGGTCCAATAGCTGAGAAAACGTTAAGTGTGATTTAAAGGAACACATGCAGGCCAGTGGTCCAATAGGCTGGTAGGAGACACTTCGACCTGGGGGAAAAATCCGCAACAAATTATTTTTGCTTTTTTGTAAGTAGGTATGTACATAGTGCCCCAAGAAAAAAAAAATCCACCGCAATCTATCTCGGGCATTTGTTGGACGATTTAGTTTTGGTATCCGACTTCATGAATGATCCCCCCCCCCCCCCAACTTTACGCACTCTAAATGTATTACAAAATTACAAGTAACCATAAACACACTCAAAACTATGATTTTTTAAACATAATATTATTAGCGCAACTATTAAACATACATTATATTATGCAAGAGCTAAATCTGTCTATTGCCGGTCTTTCTTTAGGCCTGAAATTATCTAAATTATTAATTAGACATTAATTAACTTATCCAGACCATAATCAACTCTAGATGGCATCGCTAGCCTGCGATCTTAAGTGGATTGTGATCCGGTTTACTGCATAACTTTCCTTCTCGATTAAACGATTAGTTGGATAATCGATACTATGCTGTTTAACGTACTGACTTTAGTAATGATGACCGAGGCTAGGCAGAAATTTTATTCGCTTAGTTCTCGGTTCACAGTGGATCAATTTGAATGAAATTTTCAGCAAATTGCCTTTACCTGCCAACTCGTTATCGAATCTCCCATAATGTATCTTTAATATTCACCATACTCGTCGGATTTGGTTTAATGAACTGTCATTGAATTGTATGCTGACGCGGATGGGTGGTGATGACTCAGTTTTTGTTGACTTTGTGGTGAATTTAATTTCATTATGCTGTGTGTTGAGGTGGTCTAGTAAGGAGTGTGGAGGGGGTGGGGTGGGGCGTTACCAAGTCGACAACATCGTAGGCTGCGTTGATGTTATTTCACAAATCTTTGGTGTTAAGTGAAAATAAAAGTTTCGATGGTTTTGGGCTGTTTTGTAGAAGATATAATTTGGGAGCCCACATGTAACCCGATTTTGATGATGGCAGACGTGTTTCGAGTCTTTGGTTTGATGAGCAGAAATGGGGTCTTTGATTGTCTCTTTGTTCGCAGTTACTATGGTGATTACCATGTCTTTCTGAAGTTCTTTGAGGGCTTTGAGTGTGGTTGTTGGGTTGTCACCTGTGAGGAGGCTAACATTGATAACACTTTTGGTAATATATTCATTCAGAGATGTTTTAAAAGGTGCTTGGGTTGAGTTTTAGTTGGTTGATATTAAGTATAGTTTTGCATTGGCTTCAATCTGTTTCGAAGAATATTACATGTATTAGGAGTTATGTGGGGGCGAGCTGGTGACACTGAACTTCAGATAATTTGAACTGTTTTTCATACCCTAATAGCGACGAGAGAATCTGCATTGACACTTCGCCAGAAATAAACATCTTAGTAACCTGAGATTTTTACAATTGTGTCATGTGACATGTCTGAAGTGTTCTGTATAAGGTAATTCAATAGTCAGTGAGCAGCTAAAAAGACTAGTATACGTCCTCGTCTGGATCAAAATTGGATTCGTGTGTCAAGGATTCATGATCCAGAATCATTAAGGTCATCAAGAGATGCGGTCGTTCTCGCGATAAAGAGTTACAGTGAGTGCGGTGAGTCAATTATTGTTGGGAACGGTCCGATTTACAGTTTGTACGTTCCACGTGGCAGGGATACTTCATCGCTGAAATGCCTGGGAGTGGCCATTTTATGATTCGCTGGAATATGTTGATGGTTTTCAGATACAATTTATAGATTAGTCATGTGGTAATATAGTGGGATACCCCACTATTGAAAAAATCGGGCCATTGCCATTCTTATGCTGAGAATTTTGCAACAAGTTGCGTGCTATAAGTAAATGTGCTCATCTGGCTTAGCCTTTGATGGGGGGAAATAGGAACGTCTGGATGGGACGGCAGGAAGTTCACCCAATACTACCTAACATAATTGAAGTGTTATGTTAGTTTTCCGCAATAATGAGGTAGTATTTATTAGTTAGTATTGGGTAGTAGTGGGTCAATCGCCTAGCCCGACGGGGAGACCCCAACACTGAAAATGTCCAGAGGTGGTCTAGTTTAATACACGTGAATTTGCTGAACATTTTTCAACATGTTTCATGTGCTTAGTAAATTAGCTAGTAGTGGGGGTAGGGTGGGGTGCCTGGCGAGTTTACCCCACCACTGACAATATCTGACAGTTGCCACTTTTGATGCACGTGACGATGCTGAACATTATCCAACAAATTTCATGCAGTTGGTAAATACGCTGATCTAGCTTAGCTTTTGGGATGGGCAGGGGCAGTTATGGGCGTCTTTACAATTAGAATCCACCAACATCGGAATTTTCTGATTTTGTCGTTGGTCTAATAGCGGAAAAGCATTTGTGATGCACAAAAATATTCTCAGCATGCCGCAAAAAGTGACGAAAAGTTAGAAAAAATGAGGATTTTATAAGTCGAATGGGTACGAAAACCAGAACGATTGAAACGTTTTTCCCCCAAGGCCGATTTTGGTGGATTTTTTCCTGAAGCTGTACTCATATACACCTTTCATAAAAAACAAAAATCATTTATTTCGGATTTTGTCCCCAGTTTACCTAAATTTGAAGTTCTCTTGCCAGCCTACAATAGCCGAATAAACTTTTGTAAATATACTCAGCCAAATTAAAAACTTGACACTGATGAATTTCAACATGTGGATCACGTGACTTTTGAGCATATAAAGATGAAAAACCTTAAAAACACGTGCAAACACAAACTCGTGAGGTCAATCGATGCAAGTTTGCTTAAACTGAACACGCACACGTAACTTGAACTGGAAAAACAAATTAAAATTGTTATTTTCATCTTTGTTAGAAAATGCCGCGCCTTTCAAATGAAGAACGTCAACGTGCTATAGGTAGGCTCTATGCTGGTCAGTCTGTGGTCACTGTTGCAAGAGCCTTTAATTGTTCACGCCAGACAATAATTAATCTTAGAATGAGAGTGCTTTAAACTGGAACTATTGCCGACCGCCCAAGGGCGGGAGCGACACGTGTGACGTCACTCCAGGAAGATCAAGCAATACGATTACGTCATCTTAGAAACAGATTTGTCACTGCAACCTCCACAAGTAGAGAGATGTTTGGTGGAAGGGTAACTGCACAAACTGTTCGAAATCGCTTGCAGACTGCTGGTCTTCGAGCTCGGGGGCCCTATAATGGACCAATATTCACACCTCTTCATCGCCGTAACTGACTTGTGTGGGCCACAAGACACATAAGATTTACTCAAAGACAGTGGAATTCGGTTGTCTTTAGTGACGAATCTCGATTCACTTTGAGATTTGCCGATGGCAGGGTCCGAGTGTACCGCAGACGAGGTGAATGTTACGCTGAAGTATGCGTCAGAGAAGTTGACCGATTTGGTGGCGGCAGCGTCATGGTTTGGGGTTCTTTTTGTGCACATGGACGTTCTCCTCTTGTTGTTGTCCAAGGGAACTTAAATGCTGTCCAGTACAGGGATCAGATTTTGCAACCTGTTCTTCTTCCGTTTATGCAGAGACATGGGCCTGGGCTAACGTTTCAACAAGACAATGCTCGACCCCATACAGCAATTGCTACCCAGAATTTTTTAAGAACTGCCGGTGTCCAAGTCCTGGATTGACCGTCGCTTAGCCCCGACCTTAATCCTATTGAACAGATCTGGGACGAACTGGGTCAAGTGAATCCACCACTGACGTTGCAGGACCTTCAACATGTTCTTGCTGAGCAGTGGCGACGTCTTCCTCGGGTAGTGTTTACTAATGTTCTGAGATCCATGAGAAGACGTTGGGTGGCAGTACGAGACGCTAGAGGAGGCCACAACCGTTACTAAACACTTTATTCCGATTGTTCTCCAAGTCTGTGAATTTCATTTTGGGGGGTACTGTGACATCACGAACGTTATCAGTGTCAAGGACTTTCGGCGAGACGTATTCTTGCTTGCTGTTGATGTCAAGGTCGTCTGTGCACAACATAACACTAAAATAGTTGCCTTAAACCAAATATTAAAAATCTAGTCCCAAAAATCCCGAGTGTCAAGTTTTTAATTTGGCCGAGTATATTTAAAGGAACACATCCTGGTCAATGGTCAGGGGCGGATTGGGGCCAGGAACCGGTCCGGGATTCCTTGTCGGAGGGACCCCTTGGCCCCTTTTACTGACCGCGGAGCCCGGACCGGGGGATCCCCCTGGAAAATTTTGAAAAATGAAGCCAAATATGCGATTTGGTGGCATATCTGATTATAATCTCTGTCAAATAATATATCTCATAAATCGATTAATTTACAACCATCAACCTGTGAAATTATCATATCGTCATATTATTAATTAACTTATTATCATTGTATCGTCAAATAATTACTAATAATTAGTAAATTTGCGGCCGACAGTGTCGGGTGAATCCGATGAAATTTTCGGATGCAATTCGGAATCCCCATTGTAGGATTCCGAATTCCGGCCCACACCCAGCACACCCGGCCCAGAAAGTCTATTATACCAGCCCATTCTAGACTCCAGTGATGGCGTGGCGGCCCGTTAAAGCCACCGGCCACATACAAAATGATCATCATCGCTCCATGGCCGGTCCAATAGCCCCCCCCCCCTGTATAATGTTCAGCAGAAAAAGGTATTTTTAGACGAATTGGACAAAATTATTTTTTTCATTTTTTGTCCGACCGGCCCTTCGGGCGATCGCCCGATGGCCCAATCCGCTCCTGTCATTGGTCCAATATGATGAGAAAACCTTTATTAAGATTTAAAGGAACACACGCAGGCCATGTTCCAAATAGCTGAGAAAACGTTTATTAAGATTTAAAGAACACACGCAGGCCATTCGTCCAATATTTGCCGAGAAAACGCTAATTAAGATTTAAAGGAACACATGCAGGCCATTGGTCGAATAGTTGAATAAACTTTTGTTAATATGTAAAGGAACACATCCTGATCATTCGTCCAGTATAAGCCAAGAAAATGTTTTCTACCAATCTGTTTCAAAGAGAATTACGAGTCTTCTCTAATATCTCTGTAAAAGATGACTGCCTTTAACACGTGCCGTCACAGCACGCGGCGTCAATCATTGGCTGAATGGCGCGTGCATTGTTTACATAAGACGTTACTGCTTCGGGCAGAATGCTGCCTTTTAATACCCATTTACACTAAATAGGAAATAATTTTTACCTACAAATACGCCAAACGTCTTTATTTATTTTTCTAATACATCAAAAAATTTTAGAATTTAATTTGTCGGTCGAAAAAAGTTAATATTCGAGACTCATTAAGTGGAATTGATGTAATCCTTATCAGTGTTATAGCAGCCTAGCGAATATTCACTTTTGATCAGTGTGGTTTTCTACTATTACTAACCTGAACAACCTCTTAATATTATTAACTTTAGAATCTTTGTTGACAGTGTGATTCCAATAAAATATGATCACATTTAATCGTGGGCGCATAAAAAATAATTAGAATAGTTTCATCTATGATTCCCATCGTAAATACACAAACGAATTAAGTATTTGATTTAGACAAAAATATCACTACTTATCGATGATTGTGTAGTCTAGGTTATTCCCATTTTAAATCAATTTTTTCACAAATAATCGAATGTGATAGACGGGTATCGCGAACGATGCAAGATACGCTTACTCTTTCTCGAATACCTGGTGCCACTTTCAATTAAGAAGTTCAAAATCCTTTTAGACAATTTGGATTGTAATTAACTTTTATATCTAAACTACTTAGAAAATAATTCTTATTGGAATGCATAGAAATAGATTCGTTAATGACAATTTTTTTTTTAAATGGAAGCCGTTTTAGAATTGGAGAGAGTGGGAAATATTAGTAGACCGTTTCACATAAAACGAGGTGATACATTAAGCACAAGATAGTGAAACTTCCGCTCGTGTGAAAGATTCAGGAACGATAATTCTCAGGAGTTTCAAAATTGTTTTAGAGCAGACATCGATGACGTTGTAACACACACCTTTAATAGATGACGCAAATTGGACTCACTAGGGGTTTACGTGCCATAAAAGTCCATTTGCGTCAGTATATACGCGTTTTCTGTGAAATTGGTAGACATAACAATTACTTGACGTGGCACCAGAAAGAAATTGCCAAAAAAGTTCTAATACTTTGGGACAAGAACTTTAGAGCTTCGAATGAAAACTGACGATAATTATTTGAAGGTACTATTCCAAAGAGAATTAGTCTGCTCAGTAACTTTTCTAGGTGACAAGATTTTGTTTCTTAATTCCTTAGTTTGTAACAGTGCAGTCTGACTGGAAAACTGATTTGCTTTGACTTTTACAGTTCCAACTATCTCGATCTCAACATAATTCGACTGCAAATAAATTCAATAAGTAAAATCAAGGAAACTATCAAATACACGGAAGTACTTGATGTAGTACCAAGCTCGGGATTTTTGTTGCGGGGATCGGTCGCAAAAGGACCTCCCCTGGATGCGAAAATATTTTTGACTATGACTACCTGGGCAAGCAGGAGGGTCATTGGCCTTTCTAACAGACCGATTGTTTCTAGATATGTTGTTATTTCTGGTTGATCTAACCCCCTGCGTTCATTCCCTGTATACACATTGATTCATCATAACATACCTTTCTTTTGTAAGGTCAGAAAGTGTGGAGTGAATGTCTCGGATAACTTTGACAAAGAATTTAAATGTTGGTTTACTAGAAAGAGATCTTTCTTTTTTTAAAAAAAAAATTAGCCCCTTAGAATGCATGTCATTTATCACCCAATAACACGTTCTACAATAGATATTGCTTGTTTGACAACTTTCATATTCTATTGAGCAATATCTCATAGGAGATTTCGCTTTACATGAATTTGATTGGTCAATTTGTTATTTATTTGTGGGTGTAAGAAAGAAATAGACGATAAATAAACTCGTCTATCTTTATACCAAAAAATATTTTTTATTTATTTGTGGGTGTAAGAAAGAAATAGACGATAAATAAACTCGTCTATCTTTATACCAAAAAAATATTTTTTATTTATTTGTGGGTGTAAGAAAGAAATAGACAATTAATAAACTCGTCTATCTTTATACCAAAAAATATCAACACAAGTCGATAATGTAAAAGAAGAACGAGACTTTGTAGGCGATTCTCTATATATTACGTTATGATTATAAAGTTACAATATAAACTATGATTTTAAAGCCCTTAATCAACATAATTAAATATCAAAATAATACAACGATAAATCGTTATATTTGCCTTCGCTAAGATTCGATGAAAAGAACACTGAATAGATGAACCCAATAAAAACAATATGAGGATTTACGAAAGCTGCAAATAAGAACGTTATGAACGTTATTGCTGTCCATAATTGACAATGAGTCGTCTCGGTGAAATTAAAGCTTAAGAATATTGATATGCAAGATTGGTTAGCTAAGTTAATATTACATGATAGTCTTACTGAATATACCAATTTTAAACTTGAGTTTAGACAAGATCACTATTTATCTTGTAATGTAGGAATAAAGCTGAGGCGTAATATTACACGATCACGTTTAAACCTGTTACCAGTCTCAGGGAATTTATTGAAAAGATGTATGCCTAAGAACCCAAGTATGTCCTTTATGTAATGAAGGAAATAAAAAAAAAACTTATACCATTTTATGTGTACTTGCAACAATCTAACCGATTTAAGAGTTAATTATCTTCCAACAGACTACATTAGAGATTATTATGATGCAAATCTTCTATATAAGTTATGCACTGATAGAGATAGATCAGTATTGATATCTACAGCACAATATATTGAGAAGGCGTTGTGTTCTAGAAAGTTTTAGTTGTCATTCGTTGTTAACTCCACTGACACCCCATCTTGTTATTATTTATTGATATATACATGTATAATATACTCAATAACCGAATAATAATATTTATTATAGACATATTTATGTACGTTATAATCTGTGTACTATGGATATATGACCTTTTATCACTGAATAAAATATTATTATTTAATAAGTAGTCTCTGTGTATTGACATGTTCAAGTAATTTAGCTAGGAAATGATGCCGATGTATCGTGAGTATTAATAATGAGTATCAGAATCGAGTTACACTAGAAATAGCGTAGTATTCCTATCAGTATGAAGTTTAAATAGAAACACAACTTGACAATCACCGCAGAGTTAAAATAGACACACATCTTGACAATCAGTACAGAGTTAAAATAGAAAACAGAGAGTAAACATGTGAAAAACTGTCTTATTTATAATCATCGCTTTGTTGCGTCGTATCTATTTAATCATATTAACAGATACAATCTAAAAAACTTCCACGAAAATCATGTTGTTTATATCAAATTACTATGATTCGTGCAGTCAAGGTGGACGGAGACAATTTATATATTTAAATTCATTTTCGTGTTTATATTATATATTTTTTATTCCTTTCACTGCACGCAGAAAATATCTCCAAAAACCATAATTGCCATCTTTAAATATTTGACTGCAGATTTGAAAAATACATTACGATTCATTCACAAGATATTTGGAAAATGCACAAACACACAAGGACACCAATTTAAATAAAATTATGTCATTATTTCTTTTCGTTTTTTATTGTTCTGATTTGTTTTACCTATGTCATGTACTATCAGAGAAGGTTAAAACCTGTTAAATCGGGTTGACCAAGATCGTAACTGCGCTCACGTAGCCACACGAGATTTAGGTGATCAGTCAAAATGGCGACACTCATCTATACTAGAATTATACCCAGTTGACATCTTCACAAACATTCCAAGAACTAATTCAATTTATGTCAAGTCAAGGCCATCTATAATACAGCCAGTGAACATCAAAATATTGTAAACCAGTTCCCGTTTGCATTACTGAGTTCCAAAGCCCAAGCTATTGATGAAATGTAACTATTCACCATAAAATCGGTTAAACATAGAATAGCCTTGACCCACATACCTTTCACATGACCCTTAACATGAGATTGTGGAACAATTTTTTTTCCGAAATAATCAGATCTATTAATTGAATAATAAATTTCGTACATCAACCAAATAAACTCTCATGATGTTTTTCTTTCTCCCTTTTCACAACTAAGATTTTACGTATCCTACCGTCACACAGAAAGAATTAAATCACATACAGTTGCCTAGTGGTTGTTGTCTATTGGGTATTACCTCCTTAGATCGTAAGATATGGACTTCTGAACATACGACAGAACACTGATTTTATCATTTTGTTTCATTTGCAATGCTCCGTAACATTGGAACTAAAGTTTGAAATTTGATACTAAGCCAATTCAGTTTCATTTTATTCCATTTTAAGTGTAAATCGCAAATGGTTTTGTTATTTCGTTAATTTTTTCATTTGGTTTGACATGGAATGAACCAACAACGCAATACATGTAGCATAACAAACGAGTATTTGATTATAACTAAAAAAAAAATAAAACCCGAGTCAATAAAACGTGACGTTTTAGTTAGTTTCAAATCAAGTTTAGTGTAATTAAATAAAATCCCGTTGACAGTTTAAAAATGGCGATGTTATTCATGGTTTATCTGATCAGTTAACGTTTTATGGAATGCAAATGATACAAGTTTATGGTTAAACAATCTGTCACACAGGACCATCTATTTACCCAATAAAACATCCTGATTGATCGAGTAGGCATCTCAGTCGTTATCCCAAGTTCATTTTAGTGTGATTTAATGCAGAAATGAAACTTGTTTCATGTCCGTCAATGAAGAGAAAACTTCCCAGATAACATATAACATAGTAAGTGCATGTGGGGGTAGGGGCATCACACACCAACAATTACAGAGGACCAATCTACGGACATGACACAATATACAGACACCACCACAAACAACAAACGCATATATATTAGATCAAATGAATGGATCCCGGGGCTAGCCGTAAGCGTCCACTGGACTGTAGTGATACAGACTTCGCTCAAAATGAAAAACAAACTAACAATAAGGGCAGGTAACTCGATAAAAGATTATTTCCCAAACGTTGTATCATGCTAGTGTCGGTCATAGTCGGCTATGTACTACCAGAAATCTTAATGTAGGCACATTGAAGGAAAAAAAGACCCTTTATAAATAACCATTTTCTTCAAATGAAGTAAAGGGGCAAGTTAATAGCTTATAAATACATAAATATGCGCTGTTTTCCAAAACGCAAAAAGAAATTTGAAGAAGCTATCCCTATCATATGAAACTCATCTGTCAATTTAATTTGGTTGTTCATTTCAGATAAGCGTAATACAAACTAGGTCATTTCGGAACAAACATATAGTATATTATCATTTCATTAAGTCGTTTGTGCGAGTGGGATATGAAGAGGGTAAGTAAACCAGAAAACCCGAAGATAGACCGCTGGCACCTGACCGTACTCCTGGTCCCCCACCGCTATAGATCACATGAAAAGAACTGAAATCTCGCTATTTAACACGGCCGAAAGCGTTTTTTCAAAACGTGACACATTATGGTTTCGATCATTGATTTGTACGTGACAGGAAGTGGGGTCGCCTGCCTAAAACCATGAGTTTCCACTGGGCTGTCAAGTTTCCTCTTGATGTTAAAAACCCTGCCTTCATAAGCAAACCAATTAATAGCCCCGTTACGTCATAGTTTAGATTAAGTGAGCGTTAAATACACACTCAGTGTAAAAACATATATTTAATTTCTCCTCTAGCTAAGTCACTTAAGAATTTCGATCGAAAATATATTAACTGATAAGAATACAAATCTTGAAGGTGACATGTGATGTGTAAACACACACAACATTTAATTAATGTCAACAAACGTTTTCAAAAATGCATCGTTCAATGTTTTTTACATCGCTATTTGCTTTTCCCATAATAAGATTACAGTCAGAACTATTTTTTCGGTTGGATTTCACTCGTGTTTTAGTCACACGCCATAAACTGGCGAACGTCTATGTCGATAATTTCGAAGAAGAAAATGGTGATATTTGAAGAGCAGACAATGTCATTTTAACTATTACGAGTTCTAGTAGAAATCGAAAAGACGTAAGCAAACTCATCGAGAATTATTATTGCTATGAAATTCAAGAAAATATCATTTTTATCGGGTTATTGCACAATGGGTTGAGAAGTGAGAAATGAAGGAAACCCCCTACATCGGTTATTGATAGCCACTGAAAGTCGTGTCGATGACGCTCTTGTCTGATACTGGGCCACTAGGAATGGTGTCCAATCATTGTTCTGGCATTTGTCCGATAAAACCGAAACCAATGTAACTACCCTAATTTCCGTACTTGACGAGTTCAGTGGAACACCACACGGATCATAAGGGTTGGTTTTACTTAAAATAATTGGTGCTTGAAAAAAGACGAGGTTTGTTTAATATCCGTACTGTCATAATCTTGTCAGTTTGCGTTTAACAAGTACTCGTCTGTTTGGCGATCTCAAACAAATCTAAAAATACTTCCTGGGGTAAAGTATATGGACGGCAAATTTTTAGTGTAGGAGCTGCAGTGAACGGTGGGAATTTGTTTCTTAGTTTGGGCAACAGAGAGAGAGATAAAATGATATAAATGGGATTTAACGCCTTACTGTGCTGCACCAGCCGCGATAATGAAGACGTGAATACGCCATACAGTGTGCTACGGCCTATGCTCCTTTTTTGTATTCCAACTATGTACACGCCATGTTGAACCGCGGGTTTCCGTATCCAAATGACTGGATACTGTTGGTGCACCGCTGACAAGCGGAAACCACGTCGAAAAATCCCAAATCTCGCGGAACTTTCTCGACCAACTCCGGTAGTAAAGACGACACCAATTGGTTTTCGAATCAGCGACTTACTTACTGACACGAGGGAGAGACAGACAGATAGACAGATAGAGCCGTGTATGAGACGGGGTATCTTTCTTTTCTAAAACACTATCCCACTTGTGCATTTGTTATGTTTTTATATACGATCAAAATTACCAAACCTTATAACAAAGCCCCAGTCAGTATAGATAAATGTACTTTTACTTGCACAGACACATCAATTTGTTTATTCAACAGATTTATTTTAGATTTAAATAAACATCACATAAACTAGACATCTAAATAAAGCCAGTGGAACATGACGCAACACGAACGCCTGCTTGTCGTACAAAAATATCATAAGCGGCTTAGTGAACACGCCGTGATATCTGAACGATTAAAGGATGTAGCCGATAGATAATATTTATATTTATGAAAATCGGTCAAGCAAAATTTGAAAGGTTCAATGTCCAGACAGTTTCAGGAAAGGATTGAACTTTAGCGTTATCTTTATAAATACAATAAAAACATTCAACAAAAATAATCATTTTTCTGGCAACATAATCTGGAAATCATATCGTCTGTTTTCAGGACGATCGAGGAGGTCATTTCCACACTGGAATCGTGGTTAGAGCTTGGGGAGGGAGGGGGGGGGGCTAACGTTTTGCCCCAGCTTTGTGGTGTTTGACTGAGCGTGTTGAAATTTCCGCCTCCCAAAAGATGAATATGTAGCTTAGGGTCATGTATAAATATATTGTGGCCAACTGCAGCCAAAGTCGCCAGTTATAAGAGGTTATAATTTAGTTCTTCATTTCATATATGCGTAATACAAACTAGGTCATTTCGGAACAAACATATAGGTGGCTAGGGGCCATGTATAAAGAGATGGTGGCCAACTGCGGTCATAGGCGGCATTTTGTAACTAAATCGGCAAGTTTAATAGATCAAGATTAGAACAAAGCTAAATATAAAACAATGTGTATCAGTGAAAACGAACGGAATGATAGATCTGCAGAAGATATAGTAGGCCAAAAGAGGAAATGCGTACCATAATTTCATAGCACAAAGATTAGACAGAAAGCCAATTAGTTACTAAACTGAGTCAATAATTGGCCAGACACATGGGCCTGGTAAGTGTAACAACTATTAACAGGGTAAAGTCAAAATATTAAGGCCAACTGCAGATTTCGTCAAGGTCGCGAATAGGGTTAGGATAAGTGAGTGTTGGCGAAATTGTGGGTTAGGCTAGGAGCTTGCCTTGTTTACATCTCGTGACCTTTGACCAAATCTGCAATTGACCTTAATATTTAGACCTAACCCCGTTAATAGGGGGATATGGTACTCGTGATTACTTCCGTCCGACATTTACCCCAATTAGTGTAGGCTATATATTGACCACCATTAAATTCCCCAATTCGTTTAGCCAAATCCTTTTATTTACAGTATTCCTCCATCCCCCTTTGAATGGCGACTTTTGTTGACCTTTTGGTCTAAAAGTGAAGAAGAGGGGTGGCAGAATATTCATAATTTGGAGACGGATGGATAACGATAGGTTGGTTATGTGGGTCACTTGGATGTACTGCGGATCGTCACATGTGGGACTAGTATTCTATTTTCAGTTTGTGGACGAAATATTTGCATTCTGAACTTGACACATTCGTTTAGGCACCCGTTTTAGAAAACACTCAAGCCATTGAAAATGTGAGAGAAAGTTACAGCTGGCAAAAGATACGAGAATTAGCATTATATATAGCCATACTTCCTGTTATAGTCTGTCTGTTGGGTTTAAAATACTGTGAAGAGTGTCATGTCATGAACATTCATGATGTACATACAGGGGAAAATGCGACCATGTTAATACCATTATTAGTTCTTATAATAACTTAACTGTGCCGACTAGGAATCCAACTATTTGCCGATTTTTCATTGTCTGCAATATGACTGACGATGAGCGACATTAGTGAGTGGCATTATGGATGTGACCAATGAACTTGGTTAACTAAGAGATTTATAATCCACATACATAAAATATACACAAAATATATATAATCAAACATTGAAATGATAATAAATCCACTTTATCATGGCGGATATTGTACATCAATAATTGTCAACTGGTGCATCTATTAACTGATTGGAAGAGCCGGTTTATGGTAACAGAAGATTAGTTTTAACTCCCCCAGTAGTACTACCGGCTCCATAATAACAAACTTTTATTGCCATCCATATTTTAGAGCTAATTCACATCGCTAATGCCCGTCATTGAAGTGAAACATGGCGCTTGTTAGCGTGTGGATATAATATTTATGCCACACATAATAAACCCAGATAATTCGCCATAAAAATGTTAGAAAATGAAATCACGCGTTTTGGTATGCTAAACAGAGGATCTTGGTAAAACCGGTTGAAAAGTGTGTATACGTGTGTATGATTATGCTAATGCGAAACTAGGTTATAGCGATATCTAGAATTGACTGCTTAATTAGTTTTTAATCTCCATTACGCAAGGAACAATTGACAAATAAGACATAACCATTCAAAAGCGACGTAAATATCAACCAACTAGTCACATCAGTGTCCAAGATTGCAATTGTTATCAAATCAAAAGGATGCTAAGCAGTCTGAAACAAGTTATGTCTGACAATATCTATTGATATAAATTTGAAAACAAACTGGCAGCCACCTACGTAGACAACAGTTTTTCAATGTAATCATAAAAACACAATACATGCACTATTTTAATGTAAAGCGCTCCTATGTGGTCTGGGGATACCACCATCCACTGCATTCACTTCGCGTGTTTTGAAAGATCTAATTTTTGATTCGCAGCATATTATATGCTCAAATGAGAATGTTTGAAAAAAAAATTGAAGCCACGTTTACATCACCGTCACTGGTATCTAAACATTAAAAGTATCAATAGCGCTTGCTTCGGAAGCTAACAAGTAGTTGATATGCAAGATAAACCAAATTTTCCAAGAGATGGACGGAAAGCGGGCAAAATCGACAGGGCTCATCCTCTCATTGTCTCTATAAAACAAAACTGCCTTTAAAACAGTAGCCTCTATGACGTTTATATTACAAGGTTTTCGGAAAAGCCGGATTACTCTGAACATCAATAGGATTCGTCCTCTCATGGCCCAAATTTGAAATATATCGTTAAGGGAGCGAAACGGTGAATATCGGTAAGGTTCGTGATCTTATGACCCCAATGTTTTAAAAGTATATTGAAAACTGTAACCTGTTATACGTCGCTGTCACCAGGCATTCGGCAAAGAGAGAACAGGCTGGGGACTTGCATTTAGAGGAGATTCACCCTTCAAGACCAATTCTTTAATTTCGTACCATTAATTGTTCACAATCGAACCCCTACTGCCACCGGGACATATCCAAGCCATCGTGTTAGCTCTACCACTGTATATTCTTCTGGATCTTTTGAAAAGCAAGCGCAAGAAATAATTATCTTCTTCGTCTAAAATTATATCCTCCGAAAAAGGCAATGCTTGAAAGACCTATTATCATTGACAGAAGTCCTAAATTAACCCCATGCGTGTCTGTGTTTGTCCGACTTACTAGTTACAATGCCTGATGTGATTGTGTCAAAATATTCGACGCCATCAATAGAAAATGCTTATTTAGGAGTCGTTCAACTTTTGTCTTAACGTTTTCGCACAAGAGCTACTACCATCTCAAGTCGGCGCAAAAAATAAAGCAGCCAAACAAATCATCGATCGAAGTACACAAACCATGATGTCAATTCCAACCGGTACTTAACTTAACTCTTTTGATTCGCCTGTGTATATCGATTAAAATCAAATTTGTGAATACATTTTTCATGATCTTAATACCTGTTATCTGATGCATTTTATGATTCTTTCTGGTCAAAGATTTTGAAGTGGGAATTGTATGGCTGGTAATTGAGATGAAACCCATCGGACGTCGGAATCGAGTTATTTCCCCTGTCATTATTCGCTTGTTAACACTACATGGTTTAAGTTAACACACAACCGTTTTATTGGGATACGGTTTAAAACATGCATGAATTGTAAGGTTGATATTATTGGAACATTTATTGTCGTAGTTTTATTGGCTTGGAAATATAATTTGTTTGTTTATATAAGCCATTGTGTTCATTAAACATGAAGTTCATCTCGATGACCGAGGCTAAGATAAAACTAAGAAAAGATAACCAGGGCACATATTCTAGATGTCCACCAAAACATCTAAACTGAATTCGCGTAATAGAAAAAAACATAATAGTAACGACACAACCTTGGTAATGCACAATGAATAATGCCCTGTAATCTCGTCACATGATATTTTTGCGTTGTGTTGAAATCGTTATCTTTAGAAATGAAATGGGGTTTAACGTCCCACTGTTCTGCACCGAATGGGCTTATGAAGACGGGACGTTCTCGTTAGACATAAGCTATCATTTAAATGTTGATTTTTTTCAATCTAGACTAGAGATTCAGCCATGTTCATGAAATTCATATTGTCAAAGAAAGAGTTGATGGATAACGAAGTAAAAAAAAAAACAATGTATCATTTTTCTTCCTGGATCAACGAAGATAATAATCGGTTAAAGCGATAGCTGCATATATCTACATTATTATATTGCATAAAGATGCATTAGCATTAAGTAAGATTAAGATGATACAGCTGACAGAATTCGCTTTAATAGTTCATAGATAATGAAAAAGTAATATAGTGAAAATTTCAGGTAAATTATGAATGTTAGAAGTTTTGTTAAGAATAACGGCATTTCGATTTCTATTGCTACCACCGTTACGATAATAAACAAATTCTCAATTATCCATTTTTAAATTAACTTATCAAATGGCGACAATGTTTCAGTCCGTTAAAATTTGGGAACATCCGATGGACTAGAGGGTTGATTATGGGCCTGTCAAATGTCAAATTAATAATTTGTATAACATTTGAGGTTAAAAGAAAGACCTGCTCTTACATAATGCATCTTTAATAGGTTGTTAAATCACTAGCACCAGAATAATAGCAAAGTACCTCCCTTGTTTTTTTATACGCTCTGTGGAATTGGCAAAGCTCACCGTTGATATTTTAACTTGAAAATGATATACTGTATTAATTTCGCAATTGACAATCGTGAATTATAGGATCAATACAACTGTTCTTTAACAGAGCGGGTCAAAGATTTAATGTGTTTAAAAACTTTTTTTAAACACATTTTAAAAATTCCAATTTAAAAAATGCAGCTATCGCTTTTAAACCATACCAGGAAGCAATATATATTAATTTCGCAATTGACAATCGTGAATTATAGGATCAATACAACTGTTCTTTAACAGAGCGGGTCAAAGATTTAATGTGTTTAAAAACTTTTTTTAAACACATTTTAAAAATTCCAATTTAAAACACCAATGCACGTTAACAAACGATCACCTTGAAATGGTTGGAGGTGATCAGTTTCATCAACATGGAATGATCTGATTACATTGAAACAAAAGATCCGTTGTAACATTAAACAAAAATATCTAATCTTTTAACGATTTAATCTGATATAAATATAGTGGGTGTAGGCAAATATGGCGATACTTCCGGTTTATCTTTCTGAGTAAGTAAATGTCACCTTGACCTTGTTACAAACATTCTCGTGGCAGCCACGTGAATCAACAAATACAACCCGGTGTTGCGGTTTGACACAGTACCCAGTTCGGCTGTGTTCTTTATTTATTTTTGTTTGTATGGATAAGGTACAGAACTCTCAAAATAACCTCTCTATATAGTTGAAATCACTGACCGAGAAGAACCTTGGAATGTATCCATAGTACCTATTCGTGCGGGTGGTACACATACTGAAGTATACCCGTGTACACATTCGGGTACATGTAAAATTAACCAATGTCACTGAATACAACAAACAATAATAGTTATACGTTAGTCTCAAAATGACCAAAGTATTGTGCAGACAACACATTAATCTTTATTTCTACCCTGTTCATTTTAGCAACACAAAGAAGCGACCTTGACCTTGATACGTTTTCTAAGTGTAAGTATAAAGATACACAGTTCATTACTCAAAAGACCTGAATATTGATAAATGAAATACATGATCAAATCAAGGAATGTAGATTAAATAATGGAAAAGTTGAACATCTATTTAGATCGAGATTGATGGAATATGAACAGGGCCAAACCGCAACACCAGCTATTTTTTCGAATTAACCATAAACAACTTATTGTCATTAAATTATAGTTTCCCATGATTGATTTTAATTTGATGAACACACAATTAATATTAATGAAGAAAAATACAGTATGAAAAGGCAGTAATTATAACAATTACACATTTCCATTAAATTTAAAAAAACCAGAATGCTGTAATCAGAAATGGAATCGTTTAATATTAGCACAGAAACAACTGATCTGTTCCCCTGTCATTAGAGTAAGCACTCTAGACCAAAATCTTTTGCGTTTCGTTTAATTTCTTTTATGTATTGTAATGCATTAAAATCTGACATTATGTTATATGTAAAGAGTGAGATTGTTGACAAATCCGATTATCTGTCTAGGTATAAGGAACTTTGTTTTGTGGTAAATTGTGAGAATTTTAAATTCCAAGCGTATAAGAGTGATCCGAAGGGTTTTGAGTGTCGGTGGTGATGAATGAAAGGGCGTATATCTCTTTGCTTTAGAATGTCAAAGTAGAAGTAAATTGGTCCAAAAGCACATATTTATGTAATATTAGTTTATATAAAGGGAGTTTTCATTCAATTTTATTGTAATTTCTAATCAATTATGTTCGGTGAAATACCCGAACAGTCTTCATTAGCCCGGTCGGAGCAGAACAGTAGGATCATTTCATTTCCAAATTGACAGACTTAATTAACCCCTGATTATTTCATTCTATGCAAGTTTTTTTTTATTATTACTTTGTCGTTTGTGAATCAGCCATGTTTAATTGCACCCGCATTGTCTTCTGGGGTGTTTTTCTTTGTGCATTACAAAAAGCGCTCGAAACCGTTATGTCAATAGAGTACAGGACGCCGTGTACTGATTTTCAAATATTCACTGTTTCTTAAATATTGGATATTTAGGATCACACATTTTCACGGCAAGATAACAATTATATCAATATTGATTGAACTGGACCAATACTGAATTCTAATTCGTGTTTTTAATTTCGAATATTTTGGATACTATTGAGTTAGAGGTTTGAAACCTTTAATGAATGAAATTCTGCTTTTCTGCCCCAACCCGGCTAATGAAGCGGGGCATACGCCATGCAGTATACTTTGCGAGAAATTTTGCCTGGATAGCAGATGAATTCAAAATACCAAAGGTGCCAGTGGGTGTTCACCAGAGCGCTACTTTACACAATTTTCAGTAGGGGATCACGTGGCTAAGTGGGTAAGACGCTGGCTCGCTAGACTGGAGATCGGGTGTTCGATCCCTGCATTGGCCGAGTAAGTTCATCCAGATTTTCCCGCGTGGTTTCCCCTTGTCAGTGATGCAAGACGGAGGGCCTGACAAGGACAGCTGTCTAGTCGTTCGGATGGGACGAAAAACCGAGGTCTCGTGTACAAATTGGCGTGCACGTAAAAGATCCCTTGGCACTTGGAATGTAGGCCGTAGCGCTGCTGCCTGGGCAAAATTTCCCTCATAGCACACTGTATGGCGTATGCCCGTCTTCATTAGCCCAGTTTAGGAGCAAAACAGTAGGACGTTAAACCTACTGATTGTATACAAAGAACTGCCACTGGTTGTGATAGAAAACAAGCTAGATTACAACCAATCGTTAAAATCAAAAACAAATAAAGGAAACGAAATGTAATGTAAATCTAATTTTTATCAAACTATCTAACACAAATGTCATATATTACTATACATAAGCAGTTAACTTAATTTTTGAAATTCATTCCTTAGTTGTAAATAATAAAAACGTAAACAGTAGCCTAAGCGGGGTGAGTGGATCGTTTGTCCCCGAGTATGTCTACCAAGAGTGACACATGTCATCCGATCATCATAATCAATTACACCGTAGGGGTGAAACGTATATTAGTATTCATTACATATAGTCTTATAAAGTTATAATGAAGTACTATAGGGCAGGTTACGACCGACTATTCTTCCTCCTACAATAAATCATCACAGTATTCCCCCAAGGGTCTTATAGCAGTTACTATCTTACTTCTGTGAATCACAATTGTCAATTTTATATTCAATAATTCACGTTTAATTACGTGTTTCGGCACACGTATTGTTTCTGTATTTTTTTCTGGGGAGGGGGGGGTGGGTGGGTAATTTAGTCAATTTGTGCAGCCAAAACTGTACACGGTGCAAACATTCTGCCAACGTAGGTGTGGATGACCTCCGTGCCTCTATTTATTAAATATAAATTGGGTCATCTTTAATAAACAGGAACTGTTTTACGGATGGCACAAAAACTAATCTCAAATTGCCCATATCTCGGCTATTTCTCAACGGTTCTTCTTCGGAAGTTCGCTCGATTAATATTAACATAATGATTTGCGAAAGTTTTCTTCATCATTTTGTCGAGATATTAAGTTGAAACTTAGTAGAAATAAGGAGCACATCGATACCTTCAAAATGGTATATTAAAAATTAAAAAAAAACTGTGACGGCTTCCGGAAACCTCCGGAAATTACCGAAGCTTACCGATTTTCCCCGAACATGAATAGTTCTCTCTATTTTAAAAATAGACAAACAATGACATATAGGGGTGTTAGCCCCAGATATTATCTTTCATTTTCAAAGACCTTGTGCGATAGCATTTTCAACCGCTTGGCCGCCATATTGGATTTTACAAAAAAACATTCAAATCGATATTCAGCCGCCAGTTTAAAATCGATTTTCGAAAACATTTTTTGGATTGAACCTCCTCCAATTGGCAACAATTCTTAGGGAGCTGATATTTGAATTTCGATTTTGTTTACTTCCGGCTTCAATTTTGAATTTTGTTCGACTTTTCACCTTCTAGGTCGTGACCTAACCTTCCCCAATGACACTTGACCTTTGTATATATGAAGACCCTCATGTCTACTTACAATTAACATAAAAAAGTTCGATCCTAACTTCCGGTTTTGGATGTTACTATGCTCAATAATTCATGTTGTAACTTGATTGTTGACGTGACAAGGCGTGACATAACGTGACGTGACGTACCAAAACACGTCAGTACTCTTTGGAGTTCTAGTATTTATTTGTTTCTTGTAATGATTTCTTTGGTTTTTGTCAAGTTTGAACAACTATTGGTTAGCAGAGCGATCTAATCCGTGCACTTTAGATCATAAGGTCTGTCATTTAGTCAAGTGACGTGGTTTCGATCTCAAACTTATACGTGCCAATGAGTAGGGTTAACTTACGTAAACTCGTCGGACTTCTTTTTTTCGTTACAAAGCGCTATAGACCACCACGCGCAAGGGAATTATTGGAATGTCGATCTCAAACTTCTACGTGCAAAAGAGTAGGGCTGCCTAACTAACACGTCGTTTTTCTCCGGGCCTTCTTTTCCTCCCAAAGCGTTAGGGATTCCTATTGAAATCGAGCCATATGTTAGTCCGAAATGACCCATCTCTCGCAGAGAGGTCTGTTTTTCCTTTTCTATATAATATTCATCCCTATACGGGGCATGGCCGCCGACTAGGCCTAATCAGTAATTAAAGGGACCATTTCGATATGAAATTTAAGTGCCAAAATATAGACAAATGGTGTATTTACCATGTCTTACAATTTCAGCTCAAAATATTGTGTCGTTTGGACGTGAACGTCAAACTCGCTAATCCGGACACGTAACCTTTTTAAGATTTCGGACCAATTTCTTCGTTGGGTGACCTGGTAATCTATTGTCGTTCCTTTAGAGATCTATACAGTGTATGACCTACGTGCTGTACTTGATAATGAAAGGTAAATTTCACCTAAGCGTTATTCTTATAAAAAAAAGTCTGGTTTATCCAGACACCGTATAATACATCTTGGCACACCAATCTCCATTTCCCGATGAAGGCTGACGGGTTTAAGTTGTTTGACAACGTATCACGTATATTGAGTTAGTTGCTCTATCCTAAGGTAGAGGATTTTAAGGGCTTTTAACACAGTTTGATTCTCCAAAATATAATCGAGATTGACCCTTTAAATAGTCTGTTCAAATGCTATTATAACCGTTTTTATACGATAAAACTGCAGAAAGCTGTGTATAATTGAATTTCACGATACCCTATAGTATTATGATTATATATATTTTTGAATTATAGATTTTCTCGACTCTCTAATAGAAGATATCAAATCTGAGCACAGGTCATTTATAGAGGAAAAACAGGGTGCCAATTTCATGGGTAAGTCTTTATTATATAATAAGCTAAAGCACGTCTAAAAAACCAGTGATATTTTAAATTATCTTTGGGAATAAATTGTTTAGATTTCCAATTCATAGCAAGTGTTTTGTTTTTCAAGATGTTATTTATTCCTTATCCCACAAAAGCGAAGAGTTAAATTTGTTTTAGATGCCTCTATATATCAAAGAAAAAATAAGACTCCTTCAATTTCGCTTGTCAATATCTCGGCACCAGTTTCCATACGGAGTCGTGTATTTTATTCAAGTAATGGGAATAATTGATGGATAAATACAACAGCAAAAGATCATCAAGTTTCCAAAGCTGTCAGTTTCTGTCATACTTAAGCCAAGAAAATTGCTGCGAGGATTTTGACCAGGGGGCACCCGAAACGCTAGACAGAGAAACACAATCAAATCATCCGAGATTACAAAGAGAAAGAAAAACGGGCTGTGATAGCCCACAGTAAATATCTAAAACTATCCACATCTATACAAGTAAAAGAGATACGATAGTCGCCAATCATACCCTGTTAATACGTTTCAAGTTCGCCTCACGCGCTGCTTTAGGCTTTTCACTGTCAAAAGTCCTAATAATCAAAGACAGAAAAGACATTTTTTTAACACGATATGTAGATTGCCCTAAGTGGTTAACTTGGTTTTCTAATAACTTGTTACACACTTTTATCGCTGATAATTTTCTTTGTTAATAAAACATCCAAGTACGTTTAGTGAACGATTGCCTGCCGAATGCTGTTTATACTGATGGCATTACCGATGGAAATCTGTTAGAAGAGTGCTGGAAGCCAGTGCCCCTCTGTGTTTTTCGAGAAGGATTATCCATTTATAGATCCCTTAAAAGTCGCATAGTCACCCTGAACAGTTGTTTTAATACAGTTTAAATTTTTCTTAATTTTTCCAAATCGATATTGACTCCATTAGGCCCATTCCGTTTCCATGCCTTCAGCTTTTGCTGTATACCTAAAATACAAAAATATGTACTATTTTTATTGATCAGTATGTTCAACATAACATAATTTCTCGATTAAGGGAATTTCTTTAGGACTATCTCAAGCAAGCACAATATTATAGAGTTCATTCGATTCCCTGTGTGTTTAAAATAATTACTATTTGATTTTTATTCAGCATACAACATATCATTTGAAAAAAAGTTTCGAAATTTTTTTTGGTTGTTAGTGAATGGGCTTTTAAAAGAGTGACGTATAATCATAATTTGAAATCACACCGTTTCCGACCTTTTACCCAAATAAAGATATTTTCGAATGTCCAGTTTTTGTATCAAACCACTATACTTTCAAACCCCCATGCGCATCGCCCTTTCAATAAGATTGATTCACTCTGGTCTATCGTAAAATTAAACCTTTTCATGCCCCATTACGGCCTATTATTTGTAGCTTATTTCTTTGAACTAGAGTCACGCTATTTTGCAACTGAAAGCGCCTTGTATGAATATATGTAAATATTTATGGGCCACATAACACCATTAGATAGATCAGAGTTGACAAAAGTGATTATGGTTAACATTAAAAATCGAGTTTTACGATAGATTTATGCATTGGAGCTAAAAGGCTTTGAACATACATCATCTTCTTGAACTATCATTCAGTAACACTTGTATCTCATGTTAAAAATAGGAATTCACTTAGCATTAGTCATTAAAATAGCGTAACAAGTCGTATTTTCGAGTAATTCACCTTTTTTTTTCGAAACATGGCGTAAATGCTGCATTCAGAATACTTCTCGCCATCAAACTTTTTACTTTAAATGCCATATTATGAGTTCTTACACCTTTATTTAAACATTTAATTTTAGGCGAATAACATACGGTACGACTTCTCAGTCAGCGTCGTACCTGCTGCTTAGAATAGCGAAATTGGGTATAATTAATCCAACAAGCAATAGGGCTGGGTTTGGGGGGGGGGGGGAATTGGAACAAAGCGTTTTCAGAAATGCAACAAAGTCTTTAAGAACAAAGCAACAAACAAACTGAAGAAAAATGGACGAAAATGAGTAAACATGGGATGCCAGTCAAACAGTTTTGGTCAAAACAGCGACCACCATTAATTAGCTAAAATCAATACATGTAGTTATCTTTCTTTCAATTAGGATAAATTAAGACTGTAAGATGCTAATCAGATTTCGTGATATAAGATTATAACTATGACAGATATATTCGAAACTTGTTAAAATTCAGTAGTTATCTCCATTTCAATAAATCAATTTATCTATTAAAATGTACTAGCTACCGTCTGATAGTTTTTGTCTCGTGACAACCACGTTCTCTTTAATCGTCAGAGAGTTTGATAATAACTGACTCCTTCAGAATGATGACACTATTTGGTAACAAAGAGTCATAACTCTACAAGTGATCTTCGAAAATCGCTGGCAATCAATAAAGATCCCCCGTTTCCTTGATGTAGAAAGCGCTAAACATTTCAAAATGAATGGATAAAAACTATTGATTTATTAGTGCTAAATAGAACCAGGAGCCAAAGACCGATCTGATAAAGGGTAAGTGCGTCAATATAAAGTGACTTTATTAAAAACATGTAGGAAGGTACTAATTGGACCAAGAACCGACTTTGACTTCATCACCGCCATCTTGGAATTATCAAAAATAGAATTGTCCAAGGAACAAAATGAAATGAAATAAAATGTGGTTTAACGTCCGCCTGTCTAAGGAACAAACATGCATTTTTCATGTCGATGGTACGAAGAACGTCACCACCAGGAAGAAGACGAATAACACGAACGACAAGATACATCATTTAAAAAATATGCTCTAAATGGCAAATTGTGAATATATTCAAAACAAATTACTATGGCTTTTGCCTCTTAAAATTAATTTTAAAGACTGTGCACGGAAATTTAAATTCGCTTAGATTTGAATTTAATTTCCATCTTCCTTCTTTCATCCTACGTCTTTTCTATTTTCGTTGACGATAACCAGCGCCAACGAATGCCATGCAGTAGGAAAAAGCCCAGCATGAAGATTCAATGTTTTAAGATTAGTGAAGTCTAGAATTAGCCAGATAACGTACAATTAAATGTATACATAAATACAAATTTAAGAATATTAATCTCAATAAAGAGAAGACCAGATATATATATCAAGTCCTGATCATAGTGTTTAACTCGACTCTTATGATAACAATAAGTCTAGTTTTCTGCCGGTTAAAATGCAAGGCGTATTTTAAAGACATAATATTTTCTCCTGACACGAAACAGGCTACTACTTGTTATGGAAACTACATATATCAGATGATTAACATGCAAGTGTTTCAAACTAAATTATATTGATTATGCGTTAAGCCAAATTTTACTTGCTTATTAAAGTTGCACACTCTATTACCAATTGCAGGGCGACCGCTCATAGATCCTGTAATCTGGAAAACCCTAGTAAGTCAAATTTTGGTGAAAATGAGTTAGACCCATATTTGGACTTATTAGGTTTTTCTCCTTCAGTTTAAAATGTTAAAGTGTGCGAGTGTTTTTTCATCTGGAAGAACCTAGTATGTCATATAAGTATACTGATGTAATGTATACTGACTTACTAGGTTTTTTCCAGATTACAGGAGATAACCGGAATCCATCGCTAGCTATCCTTCGTAATGGAATCAACAGTTTGATTTTGATAGTAATCTCCAGTAGGGACTGACTATCAATTATTAATATGTTTCGTTTCCGAAATTTTATGTTCCGATATTTGAGTCAATTTAACTTCAAGGACAGGACGATCAGACATTTTGATTTGTTTTGTAGTCTGGCAATCTATGTTCGTTCAAAATTTAATATCCATGGTCACTATAATCGATTGGTTGTTCTTATATATGTCAACACAGTCGGATATTATTTAAAATAAGTTAACAAACGGACTAGCGCTTAATCTATGGATACATGTAAACATCTTGTCCAAACGTTTGAAATTATATGACCGATCAACCCATTTAAATACCTCTTTTGGCATAAATGAAAGAGTTTTGGTATGTTTATTTTTCTTTGATGCACCTGGTCGTCATTAGTGAGATTGATATCCCTTGCCACCCACAGTTCCGTTCCGTTTATAGACTTGATATAGCTATAATGAGTTAAATAATGTATAACAGGGATATGTTTAAAACAAGATAGTCACCACATTCCTGAAGTAATGGCCCGAGAAACCCCTCTCTTGAGTGGGATTAGGGCTAATCAAACGAACCACTGCGAGAAGTATGGACAGTCGCTATACATATTATCTTCATTACAATCCTTTGACGCGTCTCCTTCTATTCCAAATGAATCCCAGCCGAAGATTATCTACAGTTAATATTTCAATTTAGTGTTAAATAATCAATTTGAGTATAGTTTACCGTAGATTAAGTCCGAAAAATGCCCATCAGCACCTTTAAAGGCGTCACACAAGATATATATTATTGAATCTGACGGGTTATATCTGCCTGGACGTTTCGATTAGAAACTTTTATCTGAAAATATAGGATTTGGTTTCCATACGCGGTTGGGGGGGGGGGGGGTAGTAATGGGGGGGGGGATATAGTTAAGATTCTATCTGTATGAAACCTGTACATATCCCAATATGGTTTACATTGCTAAAATAAAACACAGAGAGAATCATCCTTGAAACATGTGTGAAGTGAAAAGTAACTGTGTTCCATAAAATTGTGTCTAGTTAATTTTTGTCTGCCACTTATCAGAGTGAATCGCATGTAGGTTCCCAAAAACATTATCGCCTAAACCAAATATTTGTCGCCCGCTCAGCCAGCCACGTAACCATAATACTTTGCACGCGGTGGGCCAATCAGCAAACGAGTTGTGTAGACAGCATGGCCACATGGTGTTTGTGTATATTTTTTAGGGGTTTTAAAATAGGGTTAGGGTTGCGGACCCCCCCCCCCCCCCCAATATATATTTCACGGCTACTCCTCTGGTGGTCGGTGCCAAAATTCCACCTCAAATCCAAATTTCTGGATATAGTCATACTTGCCTAAGTTTTAGTGGTAAGTATTCGATACGATTAGCACCCCACTCATATAAATAAACAAACGCAATCCAATCTACCCGAAACGATTCACCCTTGGGTAATATATATATGAAACGACAAAAATTTGGGCACCTTTTCTTTGTTGGAACTTCCACAGCTATGAATCATACACGGCTTATACTGGGGCATATTTAAATTCACCCAAAACAATATATTCAAGTCTTTATTTTTATACTCTATGAGAATTCAAAGGAGAAATTCCATTGTTAAGTTTGTTCCTTCGTTCGTCGGGTTCTCTTCCCCTGAGGGTGATGCCACAGAAAATGTCCAGTGTTAAGTGCGTGAAATAGCTTTATTTCAACTTGATGAACGCTGTACTCCAAAATATGGAAAACGTTCCATGTCATATATTCAGTTATAATCAGATTGGTATGAAATTGTTGTAAACTGTACAGTAAACACTAGCGTCAAGTATATAGCACTTTTTATGATCATTCATATGCTTTGTAAATGAGTTACATGGCCCAAAACGATTCAATATTTTGAGATAAAACTTTCGGATATGACTATTTCTTCGCATTGTGGTTTCTAATTTGTAAAAACGGCTACACTGATAGTTTGTGTCTACTTCTTTATGAAATTCGGATGGATAACAAACATGTCCAGAATTTATATACTATGTTGAAATAAAAAAAAATTAAAAAAAATACTGTTGAGATGAAGGAAAAAAATGATTACTGATTTATGAGAAATTCACCCACAGAGCAAAATATTACGGGCTATGGGCATTATGTGTAGGATAAAGCACCAGACTGAGCTTATGCTGGGGAAAGAAAGACTGAAGAAAATAACCCGAGAAAAAGAAAAACAGAGACCGGCTTTCTTCCCCAGCATAACCGAAGTCGATGACTTTATCTTGCTTATAAACCGTCAATGTTTACATGTACGCAAGATGAAAATATCCCAGACTTCCGTAAGAAAAACCTTATATATTATGTTTTCTTATGGAAAAATACCCCTACCCTGGAAGAATAACCCATTACAGGTTTAAAGAAAATCTTTTAGAAGAATAACCCCAAACTTCCTTGTATATATCCAAAGCCGCCCCCGACTTTCAGACCACAAGTTATTCCGGTCATAGAAAATATACTCCAAAGATCAAAGAGATTTATCGTTACAGGTTTATAAATAGCTTTAATATGATCTTTGTGTTTAAATGACGACACAGTAAAGAATAACACATAATGAAACTACTGTTCTTATAAATAATAGTTTATGGTATTATTTATTGGCATTGTAAAACATGTAGTATGTGCTTTCGGAACACTTGTGAAATTTATGCACATTTTCATAACATGTATAAGAATTGTTAGAATGTTCCCAAGTCATATGTTATAAAACAATATGATCTCCCACGCATCGGAAAAATAGCATATCCCAATAAAGAAACTTCCGTCAACAACAGCCGTTCGATGACAAGACACTTCCACGCATTTCTATTTCGTTTAATACAATAGATGAAAATTAAATGTCAGCTAAAGCTTCATTTTGCAATAATAAAAAGCAAAATGTGTTTAGTTTAGTTAATTTATTGATTACATTGCATGAGAGAGCTTGATAACAATCACATTATTTATTAACGGATCGACGGACGGTCTCTTATGTGTTCCACGGATGGAACTGATCATCCTCCCTGGAGACATGATCTTTCTAGTTTCATAGCCACACTAAAGGTTGATGGGAAAAAGGCTAATTAATTGATTTGGGCGGCAGAACAGGCGATTTCTGTGAAGGGATTAAAGGGGAATTGATTCAGAAGAAAGATGCCAAACAAAGATGAAATCAGATTGAAATATCACGCCATATAAATTAAAAAGGATACCGTGTGTTTGTGTGGGTTGTTGAAAGTCTTTTCTAATCAAAGATAAATCGTCAGTGTTCTGTGAAAAACGTTATCATTTATTTCTGTCTAAAGTATAAATTAGTATCCGGAAATGTTTTAGGTTTAAACGTTCAACGTTGAGGGAAAAACATATTTATTTCTGATGAAAGTATAGATTAATCAGCATCTAAATTACAACACAAAATTTAAAAGCAAAACAATGTTAGTGGTTTATTTATTTATTCATTCATTTTTTATTCAGAATTGAAAACTTAAGACCTGAATTACCAAAATTAGATGTATTTTAAGAATATCATTTGGCTTTATTATTATTATTCCCCCTTCTTTCTTAATTTGACTACAGTACCCAGTTATCCAATTCATTGCTTTTTATACATTTATAGACCAGAACCATTTATCCAGTAGAAACATACTCGGGGAAATGAAAAGTTATGGTTAAATTACCACCAGTAATTGTATTTTAAAGAATTGAATTTTAATTTTTTTTTACCACACACCCTGTTATTAAATGGATGAATGAATAAATAAAATTAAAATTTCATGACGGTTAGTAGGAGAATATTTAGAGAATAAAATACATAAGTGAATACAAGACATGGTAAGAATTGCTCAAGACTGGGTTTCTCTTGTGTTGGTTGGAGTCCGCAGGGATATATAGGTAAGTGACGGTTAGTAGGAGAATATATAAAGAATAAAATAAATAAGTGAATATACAAGACATGGTCGGATTTACTCAAGATAGTATTGATTCAAGATAGCATTTTCATTTCACTTCAACATGTTTAATCTCAATTAAAATTAATTACCCTTTTCATACAATTTATGGAACCATATTTCATTTCAGTCCAGTGTAGGCATAGGTAAGATCCATGGTGTAAGTAACAAGGTTCAAAGTCAGACATATACCGCGTTTAATAAATTCCAAACAACTTTGCAAGGGCCAATCAATTAAATGCCACATTATGTTGCAATTGTTGGATTTTATTGATATAAAATAATTGGTGCATGTAATCGCGTCATGACCTGAATACATATTGTAAACATCCTAAATTAGGCAATTGTACCTTGAAACTACAAGGCCCTCATCATTACGTATCGAAAAGTTGATTTATTTCTGGTTATACTTGTTACAGTGATGGGTGCCACATAGGACCTATGGAAATTGATATTGATGGTCTCTCGTCTTCAACGTTGATTTCGCCATATTAAAACCCCAACTACTGTTGCTATGCCAGTGATGGAACATTGCGTGCCGTTTTGTAGACTCATTATGGCGCGGGTCATGATAATGTATTTATGGTAATTACCAATTTTCTAGCGTGTTAACATCTTTTAAAAACGTCGCTTCTTTCCACTAGATTGTTTTCCAAATATATCCGGGTTATTGTAACCGACTTCAGTCTTTATCTGTGTATATCGGGAGAAAAACCAGACATTAATTTCAGTGGACATGGTGAGCTGTAACTTTGATTTGCCGCAAATGTTGAACGAGAATCGAATGTATCATAAAAGCATGACAGCGATTGAAAGTAATATGTCTGTTTTGATATGTGATTCAATCATGAAACAAAAAGAACTGTCGAATTTTGTCTGAGTCTGGCCCCCACTGTTAACTGACATATTTTTTTAACACCCTCCAGGAGTTCCTGTAGACTAGAACTCTTGTACTGTTATTTCATTTTGATATGAACAAGAGTTAATATTAAACATACATTATGCAAGAGCTAAATCTGTCTATTGCAGGTCTTTCTTTGGTCCTGAAATGTTATCTAAATTATTAATTAGACATTAATTAACTTATCCAGACCATAATCAACTCTCGATGGCATCTGATTTCTCCGATAGTAAATAGCTTAGAACAGTTCAGCCATATTTTGAATTAAGCTAAAAATGGAGGAGCGAGACTTAGCTTCGAACAACCAGTACGGTGGTTGAAATTATTGCACATGTCTTGTCAAACCTTCAAAGGCTAATATCTTCGCTCGCAATAGAGTAATTGGTTCATTTAAAGCATTAACGAACAGCGAAGGCAGAACTTGGGTACCAAAAATAACAAATCCTTTCAAAACTCTACTATAACAGTTACTATTTTAAAAAAAACCAAAAACATTTGTTGTGCATCCAGACCCACCGATTAACCGCATATGGGACAATGATTTGAATGGATACAAAATTTAAAGGAGCTAACCATCTAACTCAATATTTTCCATAATATTAGAAATTAAAAATACAACTAGAATCCAATATATGCCCATTTCAATGAATATTGATGTATTTATCTTGCCGTGAAATATATGATACCAATATCCAATATTTAAGACACTCTGAACATTTTAAATTCAGTACACGAGTTGTATACTCTATGTTTTCGCAAAGAAAACCGCATACTACAAGACAATACTGAAGTAATTAGCAGTGGCTGATTAACAAAAAACAGAGAGAGAGAGAGAGAGAGAGAGAGAGGGGGGGGGGGTTAACGTCCACTCGACACAAACTTGGTCATTTCGGAACTGACATATGGTTTAATTTTATTTCAATAATTCGCTTGCGCGTAGGGGTATTTAGCAGTGGAAGGAAACCGGAGGACCCGGAGAAAACCCACGAGGTTGGACAGGCGACCCTACTCACGTACAACCGGGGATTCGACACAAACAACAGTATAATAGTTATAAAATCCCGTGTAGAATTGACTAAGTAAGGGTAAAAGACTGTCGTTTAAAATGGTTTGTTTACGTATTTCACCGAACATAACTGATTAGAAATAACAGTGGTATTTATGAAAAAAATTGAATATAAATCACTTTATCTATATATATATATTTGTGACTGTCGTTTGTCTGTCTGTCTGTCTGTCTGTTCGGGGTTGGCGGCTACACTAGGTCTGCCCCGAGTCTGAAATTTAGGGTATAGGGGTAGCTCGGACCGGGGAGTAACATAGGCCAGGTGGCGTTAGTCTACCACTTCCGGTTTCGGAGTCATCGCCGAGCGAACCCGGTCTGTTCGGGGTTGGCGCCTACACTAAGTCTGCCCCGAGTCTGAAATTTGGGGTATAGGGGTAGCTCGGACCGGGGAGTAACATAGGCCAGGTGGCGTTAGTCTACCACTTCCGGTTTCGGAGTTATGACCCCCGAGCGAAGTCGGTCTGTTCGGGGTTGGCGGCTACACTAGGTCTGCCCCGAGTCTGAAATTTGGGGTATAGGGGTATGATCCCCGAGCGAAGCCGGGTATCCTGCTAGTATGTATTAATATTACATTAATATGTGCTTTTAGACCAATGTTCGTCTATTTTAAGGTTCCAGAGAATATGGGTAAACACTCTTTCAGTACAAAATAACATAAACTAACAAAACAGTCATTAGATTTTTCTTCATTTTCTTTTAGGAATTTGAGAGTTACGACAATAAAGCCTGTCGACAAATATCGTAACCTTTTTGTCCAACCTATCATTGACCAAAATGTTATTTCAAATAAATACCTTCCAGATCTTTATGATCTATTTATCTCAAAATCTGACAACCATCGTCTCATATAAATTATTTGCTAAACGATAAGAGATGATAGGAAATGGAAAATTATTGTTTCTGGTATAAAGATAAAACGAATGTGTAACCGAAAACAAAAATGTCCAGACAACTTCCTTGATTAAAACAGTTTTTGTTACTATCCTTTGTTCTACTAAAATTACTGAGTAATTTCCGCGGCGGAATTAATATAGAAATCATAACTTCACTTGTATCGAACGCCAGATAGGTTCTTTGGACCATATGGTTAGTATGACTTTTATTATCGATATAAAAGTGTATTCGTTGTAACGATTGGGACGAGACCACGGTTACTTCCCCTGATTTCAGTACACACCAATACGGATATTCTGTGTCCCATTTCCTCCCATTTACATGCCAAGCTGTGTTGACTTTTTGCTGTCAAATCAATATAAAGGGGACGAATTCCTATTTTCTGTTAGATTCTGCTTAATATACACGATTTCTGGGTGGACGTACAAGGGGGTCAACAGGCGATTCTTAAATAAAACCTACGGTTTAAAGCGATCCCACGAATGGTTGAGACTCGAAATTGTGATGATCCTGTCCACACAAGACCGTGGTCAAATTGAAACCACATGGTCATAGTTCAGGTGGGGCAATCTTTAGTTTCAATGGAAATTTTGAAAATATGCTACAGCTGACCGAACGTGTGGGATTTAAAAGACAATATTGGTGTTAGCCAATATTAAATATGTGACAGAACTGGTTAAACACATTCCAAATTTAACACAGCGATCTTTTCTACGGTAGATGCGTAACGAAGCTTTGAGGAAACGGGTAGTGGCGTAAACAAAAGGAAAACACGGGCTATTCTTCCACGTACCCGATTGAAGGGCAGAGCTTTAACAGATACACGGTCGATTTTCAGCTCACTGATAATTTTTATAAATATAGACACACAATTATTATTTTCTTCTTAAAAGCTACGCCTGTCTCCGTCACGTGGATTACAAATCGCAACATGGCGAATTAGTCAAGAGAGAAAACAGTTTAGATCTACAGCTTGTTCAGTAATGCTTGGAGAGAGAGAGAGAGAGAAATGGGGTTTAACGTCCACTCGACACAAACTAGGTCATTTCGGGACTAACATATGGTTTAATTTTATTTACATAATTCGCTTGCGCGTAGGGGTCTTTAGCAGTGGGAGGAAACCGGAGGACCTGGAGAAAACCCACGAGGTTGGACAGGCGACCCTACTCCTTGCCACGTACAACCGTGGATTCGAAACCACGCCAGTCGACTCATTGACAGACTGTATGATACAGCGCGCGCACGCTAACCATTCAACCATCCAACCCCCCCCCCCCCCAGTAATGCTTGGACTATTTACTGATGAAGTTTGTGCTACTATGGTCATAGAAACATGTCAATATATATGGTTAAACCCCGAGACAAGCATATTCATATCGGTATATTATTACAAAGTCATGTGAATTATAATTCTACAGACTACACCAAGTAGATTACATATAGTAATTCTGCATGCGATTATAATGGACTAGAACTTTATTCCAAACTTGTAGCCTATCCAGATTGAATTTTAGACATGATTTGCACATTTTAAGCCCCCCTTGTAATTTTCCTTTTCGTGGGTGTGGTTTTACAGAGAAATATTGGTATGCCAGATGGATAGAAGCACCGGCTTCTGAAATCAACGTCTGGTTATAAGTATGTGTACGAGGCATGATACGCTTACTGTTTCCAACACACATAATACCACTTCCCATGTTATAAGTTCGCATACCTTCCCTGTATTTTTTTTACCTTTGTATACAAATACATTTGTCTGGTGCGCAGTTGCCAAATAAAAACGAATTTCACAGTTTGTTCAATTCGGACCTTAAGGAGACTACACAAAAATCCACAGAGAAAACTTTTCAATGAACTTTTATTGCACGAACTTTTAATAGGTCATATGTGGTAATGGTAAATTAAGATCGCCTAATTGTCGTTTTAGAGCGTATAGCAAATTGCAATTTGTGATACACTCGACAGAGACAGAATTACATAACTTTAGTTTATATATAGGACTACCAGAATAAGCTATAATTATCGTTTAAGCTGTGTAAGTAGATAATTAATATAAACAAGTGAATGCACTGATTTTCTTCTATTTTTCTCGCTTTCTCTTATCTAGTGACAGTCAATTCGTTTTATGAATTGTCAGATTCGAGTAGATATCCTCTCACAGTGTCATATAACAACTTTTCGTCTTTAAAGAAATTATCAGTGAGCTGAAATAAGACCGCGTATCCGATATAGCTCCGAAGCCAGCCCTTTTTTACTGCTGAAAGTGCCTTTTCTCAGACCCAAATATGTCCGTTCCCAACCCGTTGCAGGGATCCCAAATAACTCAAACCATCGACCCAAACACGCCAGTCTGGTCTAATTAATGGTTCCACTTTCAAACGAATTCTTGTTGTTTAGCTGACGGTGCCCTAATCCTAGAGAGTGACTATAGACAGACATCAATGATAGCATCTTGTGGAATCGGCGGCGTATACTAACTACTATACACTCATGCCCATCACCGACGCGCATTAGTGCAACTTGATGTAGCATTGTTTCATGTGTGGACAGTACAAGTTACAAGGCTTAAATAGCGAAGTGGCTAGGGAATAGTTTCGTCTCTTTTCCCACCATAATGCCTCGCTCGCCTTGAAAATTTTCGAGTCGGGTGGTCAACTGGCTTTTTTGCTCGATTTTAAGGCTCTTTTTCAACGATTTCCGAACGTTTACTTAGACGAAAATATCAGCCAAATAGCTCTTGGAATGGCTACATATGCAGGAAATGACGGGTAATTTTCTTGGGGGACACCCCCCCCCCCTCTCTGCGGCGTGCCGCGTCTCCGCGGTCAGTGCCCTCATTTTGCGGTGCCCCCCCCCCTTTTCAGCATTCCTAGATCTGCCCCCGAGCTCTCTTCTCCAGTCAGTTATATATACTCTTCAAAAAAGGTAGGGGATATTGAAATGCAAAAATACCTATGCAGGTTGTGATATGATAAATAGTTATGGACACTTGACATGCTTTGAGAGTATGTTCACAGATGAAGAACTTATCGCCCCAACAGAACCACCGCACTGCATGTGCGACACTCAATAACGTCATACACGTGGGATGGGTTCATTGTCAAATTTCTATAGGTCGTATTTCTATAGGTCATCGGCTTTCCTCCCACTGCTAGAGACCCCTACGCGCAAGCGAATTATTGAAATAAAACTGAAACATATGTTAGTTCCGAAATGACCTAGTTTGTGACGAGTGGACGTTAAACTCCAGTCTATTGGGACAATAGTACTTTACATAGGATTGGGGTAATAATTGCCCAAACCTAATCGAGAATTAAACTGCCAATCGTTGGAGACAATTTAAGCGATTTCTTGTCATATAAAATCGTTCACCAAGAATAAAAAAAATTCAGTATCATTTCTCATTATGTTTTTGTTTTAAAACGTCGATTTTCCGGCGTGGTTTCCCCTTGTCAGTGATGCAGGACGGAGGGCCTGACAAGGACAGCTGCCTGTTCGTTCGGATGGGACGAAAAACCGAGGTCCCGTGTACATATTGGCGTCCACGTAAAAGATCCCTTGGCAGATGGAATTCGATATAAGAGTAGGCCGTAGCGCCTCTGCCCGGGCAAAATTTCCTTCATAGCATGTATGGCGTATGCCCGTATTCATTAGCCCAGTTTAGGAGCAGAACAGTAGGACGTTAAACTGGAGACTGTATGTCCTTTGGCTGAAGTTTATCATTATTTGGTTATTATATATCTAGTAGCCGCTATCCGGGCAAAATTTCCCTCATAGCACACTGTATGGCGTATGCCCGTCTTCATTAGCCCCGTATATGAGCAGAACAGTAGGACTTTAAATCCCATTTCATTTCATTTCATATATCTAGTATACTACAAGAACTCTTTTATTTCGTACTATTGATAAGGGAGACAACTCATATTGGAAGTAGACTACTTATTATTTTTCTCCATTGACGTCAGAGAGAGAGAGAAATGGGGTTTAACGCCCACTTGACACAAACTAGGTCATTTCGGGACTAACATGTTTTTTAAATTTTATTTCAATAATTCGCATGCGCGTAGGGGTCTTTAGCAGTAGGAGGAAACCGGAGGACCCGGAGAAAACCCACGAGATCGGACAGGCGACCCTACTCCTTGTCACGTACAACCGGAGATTCTAAACCACGCCAGTAGACTCAATGACAGGCCGTATGATACAGTACGCACGTGCTAACCATTCGGCCATCCAACCGTCCTATTGACGTCAGTGGCAAAGGACAATGTTGGTGTCCACCAATATTACTTGTGTGATAGAACTGGTTAAACACGTTTCAAATATAATTTTGGTTAGCACGTGCGCGCTGTATCATAAGGCCTGTCATTGAATCAACTGCCGTGGTTTCGATTTCCCGGTTTTACGTGGCAAGGAGTAGGATCGCCAGTCCATCCTCGTGTGTTTTCTCCTGGTCCCCAGGTTTCCTCCCACTGATAACTGGATTTGAAGACATGGGAAGTGACACAATCCAAAGGAAAACACTGGTTTTCCATATATTATATACTCTTCAAAAAAAGTAGGGGATATTCAGAAACAATACAAAACTGCGGAATGCCCTGCTGTTTTTATTAGAGGTAACCAGTGTATGTTAATAACAGGCCAATTGCCTACACATGAACATAAACAGTTCGTATTGGCGGCTTATCTGACGGCCCAATTTCACTCGCAAAGAGATACACTGCAATAGTCTCTATGCCAATCTGCCAAAACATACCTTGTTACCTCCTCAACGAATACAAAACCTTACAGCAAAAATGATCCTCGGACAGTCAAATCCTCGGAACTTCACATTTTGCCTATAAACGACCGTGGAGAATATAAACTAATGCTTCTATAAGTGCTTAAACAATCTCGCTCCCCAGTACTTGATAGATTTGCTTAAACCCAATCCTAACCAATACTCAACACGATCTTCGTCCTACCTACAAAACGAAAAACATATGCGGACAGGTCTTTCATTCCAGTGTTGCCAGTCCACGGCCATGGAATGATCTACCCGATCTAATTCTCAAAAATCAATAAAAAGGTATAGTATGAATTGAACAACTATATCATTATTAATTGTTTAATCACTGTCTAATATTTTCCGCCACAGGGGCATCATCAGGACATAACATACCAATATTAACAATAACGATAACGTAATACTAAGCAACGTCGTCATAGCGACGTTATGTATAGTAATCCGGGAAGAAGTTAATAGTTGGACACGGCTGGTCAATTTCCTTTCGCATTGAGTTTTGCTCCGAACATTTTTATGAAACGAAGCTCTTTGGTTTCAAGCAAAATCGTGTCTTCAAAATTCAGTTTAAAGATTGGGCTGACTTTAAAGCAACCCTTCCCACATTCATGCAAATGTTTGCTCACGGGTATCATTCTATTTTCTTGAATTTTGAATTGAGAGCGATGAAGATTAATCTGCGACTTAGTTGGTGGTCAGTCTGTCCAATATATCGCTCACCGCATCCAGCACACACTATCATGTACACCACATTCTTTGAATGACAATTCATGTTTTGCCTAAATGTAAATTGGGAGATGGTTATACTGGTTCCTTCGATTATACCATCACATAATTTACATCTTTAGTCGCCGCACTTTGAAACACACGGTGGAGTAGAACTATTTTCTGTGTCCATATCGAATTTAGAAGATGTCAGCATCCTTCGGATACTCGGCGGTTGTTCATAACTGCTAATAAAGTTTGTTGTTCGAAGGATGTTCTTCATTTTTGGGCACCTCTCTAGAATCGACATGTTAGCCTCCACAAAATCCATTGGTCTAGTATAACTTGGATTAAAAGTCGTTACCAATTTCATGATGTTTTCATTTTCAGTTATGGTTTTTGGCGTTCTTAAGGACTGCTGAAGGAAATTTAAAGCTTCCTAAATTGCATCTTTTATCACCTATTGAGCGATAAGGAACAGAACCAAAGTTAAATATTAAACCTGCGTCATTCAGTCACAATGCCACCTCCCACTAAAACCCTTCAGATATATATCTTGGAACGTATAAAGAAACGAAACGAAATTTAGATTTGTTTTTAAGCAGATTGCCAATTACGTCGAATTACTATATAGCTTAGTAATAACCAGTAATACTAATTTACATTCCACAGAATTGTCCCCTGTATGTTCAGTTACCAAATACCATTGGAACAGTTGATTAGCTCCAACTGGCGTTCCTAGTTAGTGTAGAGTGGACATTACACCCCATTTCCCCGTCTTTTTTTAATCCACGCACGGGATTACTGCCCCAAAAACGTAGAGAGAATTTAACGTCCACTCCACACAAACTAGGTCATTTCAGGACTAACATATGGTTCAATTTTATTTCAATAATTTGCTTGCGCGCAGGGGCTTTAGCAGTGGGAGGAAACCGGAGGACCCGGAGAAAACTAACGAGGTTAGACAGGCGACCCTACTCCTTGTCACGTACATACCTTACGATGCAGCGCGTACGCGCTAACCATTCGGCTATCCCCCCCCCCTCATAAAAAACATAAGTTGAGTAGGCCTTTTAAAAGATATGAATAATACAGTTATGAATTAATAGAATTTTAACTTTAGTTATAATTTTCTTCCATAATCACCATAAAGGAAGGTCAACTAAATGCCCTCGAAACACATTTTGTTTGACCTATTATGTCTGGTTTACAAATAGATTTGACTATGTTGTACCTCACAATAAATCGCCTCGCCATGATTTAGTAATAATATTAGGTGCTTTAATAATCAACACTTTTTATGGCAGCGAATCGTGTAAAATTATTACTTTGTGTCAGCTTGATTTCTCGTAAACGTGAGTACCCTGTTTTACACAACTTAAATCAATCGTCAAGTTCGTGACTTCTGTTTCTCCAACTTGGTAAAAACTTAGCGAAATTTACAGAAAACAGCACATATCAGCGATTTTATTGGAAATGGACGGATGGGAAAAGTTAATTGAATCGAGTTGAGACCATGTTACCTATTAATGTTGATATCCACTGACGATGTTATCAAAAAGCACGTGCCCCAGACAAAACCACGTTTGCAATGCACTTGTTATCGATTACGTAATCAAATTGTGGCCGCGAGCTAGGTATACACAGTCACAGACAGTTTTTTTTTGTCTGTTTGCTTCTTCAATAGTATCGTTGAAAGTATACAATATGGTGATAAGCTCGTGCGTCTCAAAAGAATGTGCATAAATACGAACAGCCCTATTTATTTGCCGTTTAAAACTATGTTTTACTCTGTCTCTTGTTAATATACTTACTCACATTTTACAAGTTATACATACCGTACATTCACTTTCAGTACGGTGTTGTAAAATATGTATTCGCATTTTACATGTTAAACATACATACATTCACTATCAGTACGGTGTTGTAAAATATTTATTCGCATTTTACACGTTATACATACAGTACATTCACTATCAGTACGGCGTTGTAAAATATTTATTCGAATTTCATATGCTATACACACATTACATTCACTATCAGTACAGTGTTGTAAAATATTTATTCGAATTTTATATGTTATACACACAGGAGTATATTGAATATCAACACAGTGTTAATAAATTATTTTTACAATCAGGCACAATAAAAAAGGACGGTTTAAGAACATCCTTTCTTTGCCGTTAGGCTTTAAAACTAAAACTTAAAGGTTTGATGTACAATATCATAATATACATGCCTGATGTAAAGATTTGCCGCAAAATGACGAAATGCATATAAATATAAATTCTTTTAAAGAATGTTTGATTTTAATTCTATAATAAGGCTTAAACGAGCTAATTCTTTAATCTTTGGCACCTAGAAATGCACACAAATGGGTCGCAACACATATAATAATGTACGAAGGTATATAAACTGATTTACATTCAATGTTCGGCGAAATACGCGAAGAGTCCTAATCGAGTAGAATTATTTGGCGTCTGGTTACTACGGTCTATACCGACAGTATTCCCCCTGTGATATGTTAGCCTCGTTAATCGAGTCGCGTCATTATAAATAGCGCCCAAAAGCATTGTGACATGCGATTCGTGTGCCAATTTTAAAATGTTCACTGTTTCTTAAATATCAGATATCAGAAGCCCATCTCTTCACGGTAAGATAACAACACCAATGTTGATTCAAATTGACCAATAAGTCGTGTTTGCAATGTTGAAGACTGTGGATGATATTGCGTTAAAGACTTAGCTAATTAATGTTAAATAACGTATTGACCGTAAATAGCTTTCCAATGTCTACACAACAATCCAGTTTATTTATCATAATATTCTTTCCAATACAAAAATTAAAAATTGTGTTACATAAGAATTCTATAATCTACGTCCAAATATCTTTAACAACTTACTGTCTGAACCGTCTTGGATTTTACACGGATTTCTTCGATTATGAACAAACTACGTAAATGGTTATATAAACTTGCCGGGGTGTTTGGAATTACCTTCGCTTAATAACATTGATTGAACATTAAAATATTCCAAAGAATAAAAAAGTTATCTCTTGAAACATTGAACTCCTCGCAAACTTTGACATCGAGAAATACCAAAATGGAAGCTAATTACGTTATTCATCGCAATATATATTAGCATTTCGTACAAAGGGGTGGCAGCAAGCCGTGGCTGTCGAAACGGTGTGTGGCTTTTTTTTTACGACAATTCAAATTTTGTGTATGAATAAGTTATTACTCTCGGCCCAGTAATGAGTTTTGGTGTTTACACATAAACACACCCATAGTTTACGCCCGTTGTCAGTTATTTTCTTTCCGTCGTGTATTAATTACTTGATTAGAGAGTTGGGTGCGATGGTTTTCCTTTGAACACAGTTGCAAAATAACAAGAACGACATTCGTTTTAAGGGCCATAATTTAACCCTTAAATAAGTTGTTGATGAACTAGAGCAGTCCTGACAATTAACCTCGCCATACAGCTATAGCCGGGGTAAATGCGTATGTATTGTACATTTTCCCCGGCAAAAAATAGCTGAGGTCCTTGAGCATCCCCTTCTCTTTGGGTCTATTTTATTTTTATAAATTCATTCATCGATAATTTAATACCAAAACGTATCAACAAATCAGATACCTCCACTGCTGGTTTCGTTATCGACATACAGTTTCATATCAATTCTAATCGTATATTATCACTGTGGAAGAACTGTTTAGAATTTTAAAAACGTGCGTCTCCATAACACCGGCTTCATTTTGAATTCGCTGGGCAATATATCCACACGACTGCACTCTCAATTATAAACTATTATAAACCTGTAATGGTAAATTTCTTTGATCTTTGGTGTATATTCTATGCCCAGAATAACTTGCGGTCTGAAAGTTGGGGGTGGCTTTGGATATATACAGGGAAATTTGGGGTTGGTTCTTCTGAAAGTTTTTCTTTAAACCTGTACCGGGTTATGCTTCCAGGGTAGGGTTTTTTTCCATAAGAAAACATGATATAAGTTTTTTCTTACGGGAATTCTGGGATATTCTCATCTTGCGTACATGTAAACATAGACGGTTTATAAGCAAGATAGATGCGTAATGAAGGTTTCAACAGCCGGAAGTGACGAACGCAAAAGGAAAACACGAGTTATCCCTCTAAATAACTGACTGAAGTGACGAGCGATAACAGATACATGAGCGAATTTCTGCTCACTAATAATTCCTTCGAAGACCAAAATATGTTGTGTGAGACTGTGAGAGGATATCTGACAATACATAAAAAGAATTGACTGTCACTAGATAAGAGAACACGAAAGAAAAATAGAAAAGGTCCGTGCATTACCATGTTTTTATTAAGTACTGTATAGCATGAAAAAAAACCCAAGGGAATGCACGTACTATTTCTATTTTTCTCGTGTTCTCTTATCTAATGATCATTCAATTACTTGTTTGAATTGTCAGATATCCTCTTACAGTCTCATATAACAACTTTTTGTCTTGTCTTCGAAGGAATTATTAGTGAGCAGAAATTCGCCCGTGTATCTCTTATCACTCGTCACTTCAGTCAGTTATATAGAGGGATAACTCATGTCTCCCCTTTGCGTTCGCCACTTCCGATTGTTGAAACCTGCATTACGCATCTATCGTAGCAATGATCTCTGTGTTAAAATTATATTTGGAACGTGTTTAACCAATTCTATCACATATGTGATAATGACTGACACCAATATTGTCCTTTAAAGAATATATTTGAAACCAAAAGGCTAATATCGAACTGCAACAGGCATTAAGACCCTAATCTCGACGGAGCTTAGGGTATAACGGTACATTAATGCAGTCGACTTCCCTTAAGACAATCTAATGATAAATGTGCATGCGCCATATTTAATACGTTTCCATCTCGTGATTATCCTACATTATTATCTATTGTGGCTAATACAGGGGCAATTAACTCTCCATTACCTAACTTATATTACGTGAAGAAAGAATGACGGGATTTTTACGAGCCTCTAAAACATTGTTAGGCGAAAAGTAGTGACATTTTATCATAGTTGAAATCTCTTCATAAACAAACCCAACAGGATGGTTGATCACATCAAAACACGCCATGCAACAATTCTAGTTCTCTGCCATTAAACAAGCTACTGCACCTTACATCCCTCGGGTCCACGTAACATGCAATAACTCGCTTCATTACCAAAAGAGGTAAAATTCAAGATTAGGACGAAAAGGAAATGACATAATCAAATATATAAAAATGCATTAAAATTACATGAGTACTCTATCATGAACAGCATGTTAAAGGAAATTAATTAGAGTAATTCCCCCTTGCTCTATTTTCTCGATCTGAAAAAAAAACTGCTTAATGTACTATTTCTTTATTGTAGTTTATACCAATGAAACATTACTTTGAATGGATTGACACTGATCACTGCAAAGGTATGAAGTTTATAACTTCATTTATTTTATGATCAGTAGTGGAATACCGCGTTTTATCAGTGAAATAAAAATGTTATTCCACTGGCTAAAGTAGTCCATGTTGTTTTTACCTAAAATGATTGTAAAATCATAAAATAAATAGAACATTTGTCGTTTTGTCGTGAATAACATATTTTATTTCATCTCAAAGCAAGAAAACGTTTATATTTTCACTCATGCTACGCATTCGTGAAAATATAAGTTTTCTTTCTTCTCGATGAAATAAAATATGTTATTCACTCTCAAACGACAAATATCCTCTATATATTATGTTTGATTTTCTAAGAATAGATGGTGTGCCGTATTACTACAGATTAATATTAATATTAATATTCTACAACAAATTATCTCTCAGTTCTTTCATGCTTCATGCAAAGGCGTTTCAATTTTGGAAATGCGTTAGGTGAGTTGAAGGGAACTTCCTCTCGCCAATATTATTCATAATATTCTATCTACAAAAAGGTATCTCTCAGTTCTTTCATGCTTCATTCAAAGGCGTTCCAATTTTTGGAACTGCATTAGGTGTGTTGTAGGGCACTTCCTCTCGCCAATATGGACATCGTTATTTTTTCGTCTCATCCGAAAGACTAAACATTACCCCTAACACGTTGTAACCGGGCTTGAAACATTCCTAGATTCTTCTTGGCCCAGGTCGGGACTCGACGCCGGAACATTGTAGTCGCGTTAGTTCAGTGCTCATCAACTCCCGAGTGTATTTCCTGTTTATGTATAATATTACAAATATGAGATGTCTCATGTTCAAACCGAGCTTACATCATTCAAAGCATTGATAACTGAGCGATACCTCGATATGGTAATAGAATATAATAAATATAAAAATTGATAATGGCAACCACGTGGAAATACCGGTGATATGTTTACTTTTATCTCCCTTTCATCTTTAATCGATTTCATATCTAGGCTTCTATTTTATCCTGTTATTATAATATTGCTTTATTAATAAAATCAAAAAGCAACAACATATAAATAGTCATCTCTTATCTTGTATTTGTGTTATTTATAAAAACAACTGGGTCGCGTATTCTCATCAATTACATAAATCTAACGCGTTGGTAGGGAGGGTGTGCGAATGGTGCGTGACAAGAAGGGGGTCGCCTACATGACCTCGTAGGTTTTCTCTATCACCCCCCCCCCCCCACAAACACACACACAGACATTCCCGAATTATTAATGACACCAAAAAGCTATATACAATGATAAATACTCGCTGGTGTGTAGAGGCACTGGTTTGTCTATAGGGCGCCTATCTTTAAATCATAAAACTATACACTTTGGACAGAGTGCATCGATAGTTTTAAAACAAATAATATACAAAATATACGCTTACCTTAAATGAAACAAACACTGTATTAGATGTATAGCAAGTTTATAGCAACCAATTTAGTTAAACACTAATTAAAGTTTATAGTTTGCAACTTAAGACGCTGCCCTCACAATACTTGCTAGTACTCCAATACAGATTATACCAGAATTCATCTAATTAAGGTAGCGTTTAGAATAATCTTTAAAACAACAAGACGGATTATAAGATTTAAAATATACATTGAAACACTATTACAATATGCGGCGTTGCCCCTTGGTAGTTCAATATCACGTGATTAACAACATGGCCGCGACCCACTCATACCGACGAAACTATGATCTAGTTTTGTTGTTTAGGGCTTTTGGGTTAGTAAATTAACCTTGGTTCGAATTTCAAATTTCTGTCAAATGATTTAGTGTGTCGTATAAAAGCAGTCGACTAGCTCGCCACTAACTTTATAAACAGTTAACAAAAGACCAATGGGGTATAAATCTGCATAAAATAGTTATGTTGGGTTCTTTTCTATGGATTAGGCCTATACATCAACAATTTTTACCAACCCGACCAAACACATTAGTCCCATTGTCCAAATCCAAATCAGTTTGTGTGACAGAGTAAGTGTAAGAACTGCTGTTATACGTATCAGAAAGTGACTAAACTAACTTAACAACATTAACCAACGAGTCCTTACGTTTACTAGCATTGTGATGGGCATTATTATATAATATAATATACTTTGGTAGTGGACAATGATATTATTTAGTTAATTAAAAGAATCGTGATATCTCAGTCTGAACTCGTATTGACCTGACGTTAGGAGGCCGAAAGCAAGGGTAGTAGTTAATGATACATCGCAAAGCCTTTTAGGGGCCCTGGACAAGTCAATGGGTGGTTGGGGCGGGGGCTGAATATTATGAAAAAAAATTCGATTTGGCGCATTCGGAGAGAGAAATGGGGTCCACGTCCACGCGACACAAACTAGGTCATTTCGGGACTAACACAAGGTTCAATTTTATACCAATAATTGTCTTTAGCTGTGTGAGGAAACCGGGGGACCCGAGAAAACTCACGATGTTAGACAGGCGACCCTACTCCCTGTCACGTAAAAGCGGGGAATCGATACCACGCAACTTGACTCAGTGACAGACCTTGTGGTCGTAAGCGCACGCGTATAACCATTCGCCCCCAACCTTCCATGGAATGACAATGATTTAGTTCAAAGTTACCTAAGAAAACAGACAACATTTGATTAATTACACGCATATCCCATTTACCATAGTCCCATTTTTCAAATGACACAGACGTGGACGTGTTATATTGCAATGGGAATTAAATATTTAAAATGCATTTCCAGATTAGAAAAGATATACAGCTGTAGCCGTCAATCATACGCGAGTAAACACAAAAAAACGGAAAATCTAGAAAATGAAAATCACAGTGTGTTATTTTCTTGCTTATAAATGTGAGCTGAAAAATATCGATAATTAAAGACAATGTTAGGGTGACCCACCATAAATAAATATCTCCAAATATCTCGACAATTACGCCATAATATTTATATATATGCCAAGCCTCAAATCAGTTTCACACAATTATAGTCACTAAATAAACGTTCATGTTGTACTTAATAAGCTATGACCATTAATCATCTATAAATAATAGACTTAAAACTGGTTCCAAGTGTCGTCCATAACATCCAGACACTTTTGAGTAAAAGATAGGTTACGTGCCCTTGTTTTGAAATTAGTCTCGCTTAATCAGTCTATCGACAATTCTACGTCTGATTGACAGGTCGGGATAATCAAGACTACTTTTTTACGAAACATAACAGAAAGCTAGAACAAGAAATTGAATTTAGAAATAAGCACGTTAGCTAGCCCAACAATTGTTTTAAGAAGCTTGTATGTTAAACATCTAATTAATTAATAACATTATTCTTTTTATCCAATTTGACTATTCCCCCCCACCCCACCCCACCAAACACACACACAAATAATGAAATTGCTAATATTTGCTTAGCATTGCGGAAAATGCTAATTATCTAACTCCGTCAAGACATTTACCTCATGAACAAGTTTGAATACTCTACGTTAATTGGGATCAGGGTTATTGTTTTCCAAACTCTTTACCCAGAAAATTGCTTACCCTTACTTAGCCCAAGCAGAAAATGATCATCACCAGTCTGTCAAATTTTTGACTATACACCTTTCACATCTAAGCATCAAGTAAACTTTCTTGGGATACCTGGTAATTGGCATTCTGACGAACTTGCACCAATAATTAATACTTTACAACATGATTTCCCCTTTTTGCGTAAGAGTAGTAACACACTTGCCCCAATGTATTCTAGATGAGAAAACGAGGCCCAGATAAAAATAATAATTCTGACTTGTCGGTGATTTCCCAGGTTCGAATGCGATTTTGGCCGACAAAGTTCCTCGGTATGTTCCAACGTGACCCCCCCCACCCGTACCTTATCAGTAGCGTAGAATGTAGGGTCTGGCAGGGAAAATCGTATTGTCGTTCGGGTCGGACGAAAAACCTGGGACTCGTATACACGTTGACTTATCCATAATTGAACCCCTGACAGTTGGAATTCGAAATAAGAGTAGGCCGTATAGCGCCTTAGTCTGGACAAAAATCCTACCATTGCACACTGTATTTTCTGTGTGCTGGGGAAATAAATATAGTTTCATTGTTTATATGCCACCTTAACATTGAGCGTATTAAGAGACATCACATAAGGCGTTTTTTTATATTATATTTTAAATATCCATATGGGAGAAGTTCTCAGTGTAAGACGTCTACAAATAATACCTTATGTAATCTGTACATTTTTATCAGTTTACAGCCTTAAAAATGTTACGATGGCTTATTTTCGAAAGTAATTGACAAGTTTTTTTTATATTATATTTTAAATATCCATATGGGAGAAGTTCTCAGCGTAAGACGTCTACAAATAATACCTTATGTAATCTGTACATTTTTATCAGTTTACAGCCTTAAAAATGTTACGATGGCTTATTTTCGAAAGTAATTGACAAGTGAAATAACTAGATTGATGTTTCTAATAAATACCCCGCTCTGTGATCATCGTGTAATGAAAATATTGCGTGTAAAGTCCTTCCAGACAAACACACACATATATAACCTCTAATGTCAAATGATTTCCACCAATTACCTATAAGATGCATCAAGTCTGTGCCGAAGGAAAAAAATCAACAGGAAGTCAAAATGACTTAACAGTTACTTTACTTTAGTCATGGAGTCCAGGGTTACCCCGTAGACAAAATTCTACGTGAACCTAATGCACCGTGTCTGCGCGAGTAAGGCTCTCGTTAACTAAACTGGAAGTCTCGGTTTCGATTTGAAATTTCATCCTTATTTTTCAGTCTGGTTTTTTTTTGTCAATGGTGCAGGCAGGACGCGCATAAAAAGAACCCTTGACTTTTGGAATTCGATGAAACTTTTCTGCATAGCTTGCTGTATGTCGTATGTACGTCTCTAGACCGCAGGCTCAGAGCGTGGGGGGAGGGGGGCATCAAATGGGCACAAAACCAGACGCAACCCGATAATCAAAAACTAATGGCCAGTTTACTGAATGTGAAGGTTTCAAATATAATATTGTTGTAGCCCAAAACGGATATGTTTGGGGTTCTGATAATTTTGTTGAATATTTATAAAAGTCTTCTAGAATGTCTTAGCAATGGCAAAATAATCTACGCCCAAGATTTGGTCTGTCAATGGTAGTTATGACCACCCTGGCATTATTATACTCGTCAAATTCCACGATTGTCAATGAGTGAATAAAAATACTGCAACTCAGAATGGGTCGTTATTAACTGATGGAGACATATCATAACAAAGTACAACACAGTTTTGATTGGCGAGAGAAAACGACGGGTTTTCCAACATAGTAATAACCAGTCGGCAATGAACCAAATCGAATGACAGTGGCGTGTTATCTTATATAATGTCATGATGTTTTTCCTACGTCAAAATTGCTTTTCTTTGGTTTTTACCGCAAAAAATCGAGAAAGAAGGTACAAAAATATTGGACTACAATATCGATTAAATCTCCTTTTTAGAATTTAGAGGATTCGTATTACTTTTGATACCGATTCATTTTATAGGTGGTGCTGCTGGCTTGTTTTGTTCATCTCGAATTTATATCGTCAGTAGGAGATGTCAAACGATGAGAGTTTTTCATTTCATCACATCTTTGTGAATACTGAGCGGGATTGGGCTATTTTCTGACTTATGTTCCTTTTAGAGAATCAATTATTACAGAAGTATGGTTTGCAAGGGATTGTAAAGATATGGCTTATATTGGCGTGGACGTGGCGAAGGAATACTCGGCGAAGTAAGAGCGTTGTGGGGTCATGTTAGGAACGTGGAGAGCATGGGCACGAAGGAGCGTGGCAAGAGTTTAGCGAGGGTGTCTGGGGCGTGGTCTGTGCGCAAAGAGAACGTGGGAAAGGGTAAAAATTTCGAGATTCGGGGGGTACTGAGAGTGTAGCAAATTGCCTTAACAACTGAGGTTTCCCCCTTTCACCCTGACCTCGCTATACTCTTTCCAATTTTTGCTCCTAATGATGTCTTTGTAATCTGTGAAAATGGCATTCGCAACTAAAATCACTAATTGTTGCCTATTGAATTGTTATTTGACTCAAAACGGTACAGTTTAACCCTTAACAAAGTCATCCCATAATTATGTAATTATGACAATTGGAGCTTCGGCATCTATTTATGCCAGAAGCCACTGAACTGAAAATATTACCCAAGGCAAAATTTAGTTACATTGCACATCGTCGAAAAATATCTAGCAAGTAGTTTATCAAAAACGTTTGAATAAAGTCAGTTTTCGTGTTAAGGAGATAAAAGGCTTTTGATGTCTGTTTTCCGATAGCGTTAAACATGTTCATCAGATAACACCTTGCTAGATATGAAGGGAAAATTGTGGGAAATAGTATCAATATCAACCTTTGAGGAAATAAAACCCAAGCAAGTGCTTACAGGGTATTTATAAACATGGATCCAATCTTGAAAGTTAAAACTGAAAAGCATAACACGGCCTTGGGCTACACTGCAATTTCTGTAATCGATTGAAGCTGAGTGAATAGGTTTTGACGTTTGATGATCAAAATACTGAGTCATTAGAGACTAACATATGGTAATTTTCATTTTCCATGGTTACATCTGCAAACTCAGGGAGTATGTAAACGGTTTAGCCTCGTTTTTTGTCCGATCCGTACGACTAGTCACAGCTTAATATGCAGATAAACATCGAGAAATAAAATGTATGTTTCTGTAAATATTCTTGGCGAAATAGAGAAATTTTCAGTTTCTTTAAACCGACAAATTAATTAGACGTTTCATGCAATTTAACACGACTACATTCTGTTGTATCGAATGATAACATAAAATAGAAGAAACGCCACATTTATTTCCCACCTTAATTTACGTAATTTCCTGTAGGAAATATTGACTGCAATATCAATCAAGTAAAATGTCTAGAACTAGATACAGCTTCTGAATATTCTAACATAACAATCGGCATATTACATTGGAAACACTATTATCAAAATCTAATGTAACATGGGTGGTTGGTTGATCGAATGGTTAACGCGTGTGCATTGCATCATACGGTTTGTCGTTGAGTCAAGTGTCGTGGTTTCGATTCCCCGCTGGTACGTGTCAAGGATTAGGGTCGACTTTCCAACCTCGTGGGTTTTCTCCGGGTCCTGCGGTTTCCTCCCACTGCTAAATAAATTTGAACCATATTTTAGTCCAAAAATTACCTAGTTTGTGTCGAGAGGACGTTTAACCCATTATCTCTCTCTTTCATGTAACATTTCTTAAGCCCTGATCCCAACAAGTTTTAATATACTCTTCAAAAAAAGTAAGGGATATTCAGAAACAATACAAAACTGCGGAAATGCACTACTGTTTTTATTAGAGGTAATCAGTGTATGTTAATAACAGGCCAAGTGCCTACACATGAACTTAAACAGTTCATATGGGCGGCTTATCACAAAGAGATACACTGTCAAAAGTGAAAATGGCCGTTTTTTGTCTTAATAATGAGTAATTGCTCCACCAATCCTCAAACATTCAGCAATTCGTCGTGGCATGCTCCTCGGTCCAATCACGATTTGGGGCAACCTGACCCACTCTTCATGACGTCGACGAACACGCCCCCCTATCAAATTAAACGTAACACACCAAAGCAAAGATACGCTAAACAGTAAATCTTATGCAAGAACCGATATGAAAGCAAACATGGATAGGACAAACCAGCAAGCGGCAGATTTCATCATCCCTTCCTTGTAGTGTCAAATTGACAATGACCCCCCCCCCCCTCACTTGTATGGCGCTATTGCGTGTTGCACATGCAGCTCAGTAGTTCTGTTGGGCGATAAGTTCTTCATTTGTGAACATACTTTCAAAGCATGTCAAGTGTCCATGACTATTTATCATATCACAACCTGCATAGGTATTTGCATTTCAATATCCCCTAGTATATATTCGACCAACAACATTGACCTTTATTGTGTTTACAAAATTATGATCTGGAGGGTAAACCATGAGATAATTGCATTCCGGTCGAATTTCGATATGAGTTTGCCTTATGTCAAAGTTTATCACAAAAGCAGCAGATGACAAATATCAATTAATGCACATTTATTTGTTTATTAAATGAAATGAAATGAAATGGAGTTTAACGCCCTACTGTTCTGCTCCTAACCTGGGCTAATGAATACGGGCATACGCCATACAGTGTGCTATGAGGGAAATTTTGCCCGGACAGCGGCACCACGGTCTACTCTTATATCGAATTCCAACTGCCAAGGGATCTTTTACGTGCACGCCAATGTGTACACGGGACCTCGGTTTTTCGTCTCATCCGAACGACTAGACAGCTTTCCTTGTCAGCCCCTCCGTCCTGCATCACTGACAAGGGAGAACAACGCCGGAAAATTTGGATGAACTTTCTCGGCCAATGCAGGGATCGAACACCCGACCTCCAGGCTAGCGAGCTAGCGTCTTACCCACTTAGCCACGTGATCCCCTTTGTTTATTAAACATTCGACAAATGTAATGTAACGCCTCCACAGGATTTAATATAATTAAGCAGATAACTCCAGAAAACGCGTTTATATTTTCTGCCTTTGTTACCCAAATGTACGATACCACAGAGTTTAAAGGAATCGTATCACCAAATCTATCCTGTACTGCGTCGTGTTGATACTCATACCATATTTATTTAATAACTGGACATAGGAATGTGAATTACAATTACTAGGCTTCTCATTAATTCTCTCCCTCGTATTCTTCCGCATACATACCAAGGGAACTCACCCTTCCTGCTTCAACCCCCCCCCCCCCTCCGCAACAAAAAAAGCACTTTATATGAAAACAATATATGTAAGAAGTCATTCGAGAATATAACCATGGGATGTAATCCAAATATCTTTTGGAAAGGAATATCATTGGCTGCGATAAATAGTTACTGGAGTACACAATCCTGTGACCTGTAAGTATCTTGGCGGGCGTGTGTACCGACGAGGACGAGTATTGACATCAACATCCGATTGCGGCCTATCAACTGTAGGCGTCGCTACCGGGGCATATGGGTTGGTAATTTGGGGTGCGAATATACGTGATGGTATTCTGTGCTAAATATCTTTTGAATTCCATTGTGGTCCATTGTCCATTATGGAACGTGATGTAATAGTCTCTGTCATAAGGGACTCTGGCCATTTCGAAAAATAGTTTACTAGTACTAGATTAACCAAATATAGCATACCGTAGGGGGCAGATGTATAGGGTCCCTGAATGTCGATACCGAGATCTTGCCATTGTCCATTAGATGGCCCCCCTGAGCTGTAAGGGGACAGTAGCGCATTTATCAGATTTATCACTTGATGAACATGGAGCAGTGAAAGAACAAGGTTCTCAATATCCTTATCATATCTAGGACCATATGCACAGTTGTGCAATCAACTATTCGTTTTATCTATGCCCATCTGACCTTCGTGGGCCATTTCATAACACCATTCCGGAAGGAATGAGGGATAATGGCGTGGTCACCGAAATGAACAGTTCATCCTCGAGTTAAAAGAAGGTAAGTAACCCTGGAGATAGTTGAGAATTTCGTGGCCATCCGAAGCGTGCGTATATGAGCATAGTGCAGAGCAGTTGGTTACTGGTGGTTTCATGTGCTAGCTTTTCATATGAGATAGCACAAGCACAGCAAAGCTGGTCGGCAAGAACATGCTCATCTATTGATAGATGACAGACTGTAGAACCCAACTCTTGAGTATGCGCTGTCCACAATCTTGAAAAGGCGCCAGCAACAATATTGGAAGTACGCCTTTTTGTATTCCAATGTAAAATGTTAATAAACTTAGAGTATTGGTTGAAGAGACCCAGGTGGAAAAAGTTGAGTAATGACCTCGACATTTGTGAGGTTTAAATGAATTCCTGAAGCCGAGATGGTATAACCCAACCATTTAAAAGTACATTTATCTCGGTGTATAGTCAACCCGTTGTCCCGTTCCTCTATAGTAGATGCGACCACAACAATGTATCCAAGAAACCAAAAGGGTACACTTGCAACCCGCTAAAATGACATCCAACATTTTCTGGAAGCTTCCGTGTAGATCTGCAATACCAAACGGGCCACGTTTGTATCGAAAGGGGCAGATTTGTGTAGTAAAGCTATAACGTTTTATTGTCTCGGGATGTAAAGTTAGATGGTGATAGACAGAATTCATGTCCAATCTGGTGATAAACTGTAGGTTCCGGACAGATATTCTTGTATATACACTCAAGTCTTGGAGTGTGTGAAGAAATAATCGAGATATAACTCCTATGCACATCAAAGAAAAAACTATGAAAGCATTTATGGCCCAAGAGTTCCTTTGTAAAGTATTTTTGGGTACAGTCCACTTAACACTGTCGGTCAAATCCTTCTCTAAACATACCGAAAACCTTCACGGTTCACTGTCAGAATTTTCAAAAATTTGCCTTTTGGTCCATATTTTCTCCAGCCTTTGACTAGCAGTAGATTCTCGTCGGAAATTGCATTCACGCCTATATTCATTCCTAAATGACGACAGTGTAAACAATGCATTCACGTGATTAATTCGGTAATTTTCGTTATTTGGCGGATACTATCCAGCAATTAAATCTCGCAGGTCGAAATAAACTGATCAAATGTTTGGCCAGGATATTGGGGGCGTGGTCTGAACCGGTATCGTTCGGTGGTGAAATGCCGCTCGAGAGCCGCCAAGGCAGCTTCGTAAGTGATATCTTCCGTGCCCAGAGTGTAAAAGATAGTTTGATCCTCCGGGTCTAAGGAATGAAGAAAAAATGGCTTTCTCGTGTTGATTTGAATAATCTGCGCCACAAGATGCAAATAGATAGTTCTAGCATATTTTCTTCTAGTGAGTCCAAGTGTAAATCAACTCGTCAGGTGTAGGCAGTAAAAACTTGACATAAAATGTAGAAGCATTAGAAGTAGGTGGACCTAAACACTAGTCGCCGCTTTGTGGCCTTTATACCCATACCATATTTATTCAATAACTGTACATAGGAATATGAATAACAATTACTAGGCTTCTCATTATTTATCTCCCTCGCATTCTTCAGCATACATCCCAAGGGAACTCCCCCCCCCCCCCCACACACACACACTTAGACAGGACTCCGCCCGACACCACAATTTTGATATGGTTCTTTCTCGTGACGAGATGAGCCATATGCAAGTTTGAAAGAAATTTGACAGCACTGTCTGTAACCTTTCAAAAGATAAGCTAAACGAACCGACGGACGCGGGTCATCGCCTCTCCCAAAACAATCATCAACATGACGGGACGGTCTATGTCGTCTTTAACACGCCTGAAGACGGCGTATTGATTCAATCAATAAACTTCTGTATTAATAAGTTCTCTTACTAACTAGGTTGTTCAAGATTTAAAATTCCATGGATATTGCGTCACTGTTTTTCTACGATAATGAGTCTACAACTGTCAAAATTAAGTCCCTCTCCTAATTTAAGTTGAGATGGTATTTATGTCTATTTCCCTAGATTCCACATCGCGTTAGCGTTGTCTGCGTTGCAGACAGTGGCTATCAAATCCGATTCACATGTCCAGTAGACTTATTCTTCAGGGAAACGTTAAAGTTTGTGACTATTTTAACGAAATGTACTTAGAGATGATTTATGCAAGAGTTAAATCTGCCTATTATTTTTTTCTCTGGCTTCAAATGTTATGTAAATTATTATTTAATTAAACATTTATTCACACGAAAAACCCATGATCAACTCTCAAAACACCACATGGCTTAGGAATTGAATGGATTAGCACACAAGATTGTTATGCTTCTTCATACTTGGTATACTCATTAACAACCCCTGTACGTTTAATGTTTATTAATGAATCATGTATGTCTTACAATCAGATGTCCCCCCGAGTATATAAGTAATAATATACCGCCAGAGTAACTCATTATACCATGAGTGACAATATACTATTCGGGATGATTTTAACTGTTCGTCCTTATCTGGTAACGTATCCAACATTCTCGGCACCTGATTCTGCGGAAACACCAGTTTTACTACTATCAGATATATTACCATTACCATTTAAACCATTGTCGTTTGAACCTTTAACTACTGCTTGTTCCCGTTTCATCGCTATAGGATTCTGCATACGGATTTTGTGCAGGCTCTAAAGTAGATAGTGGTTTACTATTTGTTATCATACTGTTGTTGATACGATTCTCTTCGCTCTTCTAACTTCGGTTTTATATCACCTGACGATTTAAAATTAATCACAGGAAGGTTTGACTTTCGATTAAACATAATTCTGCTGGTGATGGTACTCCTTGTGACGAAGGAGAGGTCCTTAGACATAATTACGTCATATCAGGATCTTCTTTAGATTCTAAACATTTCTGAAGTAATTTCCTAACAATTCCTACATGTCTTTCCGTTTTCCATTTGACTGCTGGTCACGTGTTTAAAACCATATTCCCTTGAAAGTTGTCTGAAATCAATTGACGTATACTACGGTCCATTATTACTAATAAAAGTATTTGGTATTCCATATTCTGAAAAAATACTCTTGTTATGATTCATAATTGATGATGAAGTAGTGGAAGATAGATTGCGAATAATTGGAAGAAAACTGCAATAATCAACTAAAAGCAAATAATTTTGCTGATTCCATCAATATAAATAAAATCCAAGCACTTGACAATTTATGCCAATTTAAATCAGCACGTTTAAATTCTCTTGATTTTAATGCTTACAACAAAAAATGGGAAGAGATTTTTAAGATAATCACAGATTAGTCTGGCAAACTATAATCTGGCCACCCCTTGATAATTTTATTCAAACATTGTACATGCCATAAATAAAACAAATGTCTATTTTGTATTTTTTTAATAGTCCCTCAAGACATTGCACAAATCATTTAGCTCTGCCATCAGCTTCTTTGTCATTGATGTATAGGCCTGTGTTGATTAACTGCTTGTTTGATTTTTCTGATTGGTTTATACTAAAAAAATAAAACGGAACATAGGCAATTAAGAAAAGGTTATTTATTGGTAACTGTTCAAAAAGGCGATTATAGCCATGCAAAGAAAAATAAATATAGCCTTAAACAGCAGCTTATCGGAAAAGAAAACTTGAATATTGACCAGATTTAATAAGGATGCCTTCAAGGAATCTGATCTTGTTCATGTTCATAAGCTTTTCTGGACACGCAATGCATCTCTGGAAAAGAAAACGATGAACAGGGCGCATCTCGACCGATCCCAATGATTCACACCAAAAAAGAGAATCGATTCGCTTCATCTTCATCTTACAAACGATAGGTTCGTCTCGGAAAGCTAAACGTCGATAGGATTTATGTCCATACTTTCAAGACACCAATGCTCCACAACAAATTATGCTGCCCTTTACAATTATCAGTGGTACATTAACACAACATCGGATTTTAAAAATAATAACACTAATGGTCCACGTTATATCACCCTCGCATAGATAACGTGTCACACTATGAGTCCAGTCGATCCACCGTGGAACATGTGCTGTAGTTAGCTGATGAGTTTGGACGACCCTCTCCTAAGAGAGATAACAGTCTGCGATAGCAATGCATCCAATTAAAATATGCAGTGTGGAAGTTCGCTAAATCAATTTTAAATACCAATAAAGACCGGGTCATTTCCAGGTATTTGGCACCAGTACAATTTTTTACGCGGTGTTAAATGGTTACAATACGCCTGTAAAGGAAGCCATTCTTGCAATTGAATTGACCCCCCCCCCCCCCTTTAAAAACTAAACTGTTGGATTTGTGACCTCAAGGAGATTTCCATTTGTGTAGGTAACCGTGGTGCATTTACTGGATCAACACAGATTCATCATTGCTAACATATTTTCCCCTGAGAGAGAGAAGGTCGTAACGTTTTTCAGTTTTTGAGAAAATCGAGTGTAAATTTTTTAAAAAGGTACTGTAAATTATCATTTTTTATTGGGTTCTTTTTCTAATGCAATATAAAGTTTTCAATATTCAGGAGTGGTAACACGGGAAAGTCACTTACCTTTTTCTACGCTCTACCTATAACCAAAGATACATGCTTACTGCTGTTTACGACCTTGTGTGAATTAGCAGTGGGGTGGAAGTTCGAGTGGTCTAAGTTAACGGGTACGCTTTAGATCTTAATTGAGTAATTGACTCAAGTGGCGTGGATAAGATTCCCAGCTTGTACGTGACAAGAAGTATGGTAGGCGACTCAGCCTCGTGGGGTTTTCTCGACATTCTCTTATTGATAAAGACCCCTACGCACAAGCAAGTTATTGAAATAAAATTGTGCATTAGTTAGTCCCGAAATGACTTTGGCCCCTCGTCTCTCTATCCCTCTATAGCTCAGGCTCTGTAGCTCTCGCCCACTCTTTCGAGGGACGAGTCTCATCGTATCTCTAACCCCCCCCCCCCCCCCGATGCCCCAGTCTCCTCTCTCTATCTCTAGCTCCCTCCCTCTGGCTCGCTCCCCCCCTATCTCTCAAATTCACTATGTAGATCTATGTTTCTCTCTCGTGCGCTGCCTGGCTCTTTCTCACGGGACAATTCTCCACCAACAAAACTCTCTATCCGCCGCTATTTCTACTCTCCCACTCTTTATCTACTTCTCTCTGTAACTCACGCCCCTATATCACTCTAATAGTTCTCATGAATCGCTATAGCATTCACTTATTTTGATATATTTATTTGCTCTTTATTGCTGTTATTATCTGAGTGTCTTCCCAGCATCCGAACTACGTCTCTATGTGAAATTACTGCGATCGCCTGCGGTTAAGTGATAGGCAATGTGTCGGACGTGCTGAGTCTGTTATGCCCCCGTCAGACCGGAGTGGCGTCCTTACTGCGCTGCTGCGACCGTACGGCGACCAGGAAATTTACAAAGTCGCCGGTAAACGTAAGCACAATGCGAGAAAATGTCCCATAAAATTACAAACTTGAAAAAGCCGCATTTTCGCAGCTTTCCAGGTCAGATAGCAGAACATGCTCAAAACAAACGCCGTGACTCGACGATCATTGGCGACCATGGTGACCACAGCACGATATATATGGCGTTTCCACCACGCTTAGCACGATCTTGACGCGCTCTGGGACCATTTTCCGTCGCCGTAGCAGCGCAGTAAAGCGTCTCTTACACGCCGTTTCTCAAATTATCGCAAATAAAATGGCTCTCCTACACCCCCGTCCTTTGTGTAATCTACAGTTGGATGATCAAGTTTGAACACTATTATCGCAAAAAATGAGCTTAGGCTTTTGTGGGAAAGCCATGCTTGGTTTGCCAGAAAGAAGTAGCTACTGCACATATCTAAGTGTCACTTACGGCCTTGTTACACTACCATCACCACCTTTTCCCAGTGACATCGGGGTGAAATCTTCCACTTACTACCTAATATTAATTACCCATATTGTATTTGTAGTTTGTATCATTGCGATGGCCACCATTGTCTGCTATAACCTGGAAGTTTCAAATTATAAACTTTTGGTGAAAAAATATCAATTTGCCTGTTTTGTCAGTTGCGGTCTTTTACCTCTCAGAGGACGATATATTAAATGGTAGAGTGTGGGTTGGAAAGTATATTAATCAAGACTGATTTTAAAATCAGTGTTTATCAGAGAGTCTCGAGTCTGTGTATATTAACTTGTAAGATGGTTAACCGAATATTTTACCAGACATAGATAGAGACCATATTGTTTCCAGATAACACACAATCACCATGTAACAGATCGTCTTTACAAAGGCTTCCATAACAATTTTAACCGTAATTAAGCATTAAGAATTGACTCTGTTGAATCAATTTATAATCATTATTTGATTAAAGCACTCTGTCCATTGTCTAGTCTTAATAAAATTTGGTACGTTATTGACCATGAATTAATAAGGAAATGTTTTGGAGTGAACTGGAATTCGAGCTTAATTTGGAATGGAATATTTCTATAAAAAAATCAATGGCGCTCGAAACCAGCTTGTCCATGAATACGCACTATCGTGGACTGATTTTAAATGTTCACTGTAAACGGCTGTTTCGAGTTTCTCTTCCAGGTTCTTATTGCAACCATACTGCCACTGTCTCCTCTAATATGAAACTCCTACACCATTCGCTTAATTCCATTTCTAATCTAAAACTAAATCAAAATAACCAAGGGCTTTTTACTCTAAACCCGGTCTTAAGCTCAATTTGTCGCAAGGAAAAAACATAAATTATTTATAATGCAGGTGTTCTGTTGTTGAGATAACAAAATAATGATTTTACCCTTTCAGAAAATTGAAATTCTCTTGCTATCCCATTAAATAATTCATTTGCTGATTCAGAAGATATATGAAAAAAAATCAGTGACTTGGAGATACTGGAAATCACGTAGACATCTCATGGCGACAGTTTACAAGAGATTTAAATTAATGTCATGCACTTTATGACCTGTCTTCATTAACCCAGTATAGGTGCAGAACAGTAGGACGTTAAACCCCATTTCATTTCATTTCATTTATGACACCCTTTTTAAAAGATCATCTCAACATCGATGTGTATACGTGTCTCTATATTACACCTCGAACGCAAGGCCATTGACCAAGTACATCTGGGGAACAAACAAGTCAACTATTGCTATAACTGTTCATCATATATCTGAATAGGAATCCCATCAAGGATAAAAAAAATAATTAAAAAATTTAGATTTGTGTGAGGACATGACCTTACAACTCCATTGGAATATTATGTAATTAATATGGGAGTAGTTTTATAAAGTACATGGGGTTTATTAGTTAATAAGCATACGGTCAGCGTGGGTTGTAAAAGGTGATGATGTGCTTTATTAATGATAAATACTTCAATTAAAGTTCTCGGCTTTCAATTCAAGGGAATAATCCATTCCCACGTTAGCATTTATACACACGTGTAGTAGTGGCAAACAAAAATTAATATATCGAATTACCTGTGTCAGAGGAAAACTGTATATATTAGGTACAAAGGATACACGGTCTTCACATGCCTACAATCATGACTTGGAAGTATAGACCGAGGAAAACCTTTGGGACACTCCGAGACATAATTTCATATCTCATCGCGGTTGTACTGAAATTTAATTTAGCGCTGATATTTTACGCTGAACATAAACGTCATTTGGATGTCTGCTCTGAATTATCACCCCTTATTTGATGAGCACAACGAACTTATTGTAATTGTCATCATACCTGCGCGATCAATTCTGGATGCCTCCGCATAATCTATGTTTTAGACCACGAAGTCGCATTTCTTCCATCAAAGGCTCTCGTGGGGGCACCCTTCTCGTCGAGTACTTAATCATATGATCTATTAAATACGACATATTTAAGAGTCGAGCATGGTGAACTATAAGAGCTGTAAAGATATCATCGTCCCATTATTCTCAACCTTTGGCTGGCTGTCGATATGGCCTTTAAATTCAGATTAGTTACATTAGCTCTTGTTCAATTATTAATTCTGTATGAAATATGACCAGACGACATAAAGTCCACAGCACTCAGCAATATATCCGGAAAGCCGCAGCTAAAAATACGGTCCAAATCTTTGTTTAAACGTCTGTGAATATGGTTCTATAATGAAAAGATGTAAAATCGTGTTTACATAAGGAATGCAATCCAGACTCGGACTGGAATAGGAAATCTCTTGGCCAATGGTAAATAATAAAAGCCTTGTTGCATTATTGTCGGTAATTAAACTTACTTCTTGCAGGGGCCTGGGCATGTAATGTTCAAAGGCAGTCAATTTTCAACCATCTTTGTAAAAGTTATTGGAATTGACACAGAGAAAATAGAGAGATCGAGGTTATAATGGTTGATGAATAACAGTCCTTCATTAAAGCGCATTAAATGCTCAGCGATCAATCGGTCGTGTAAATACGGTTTAAGTATTGAGGTATATCCACAATATAGGAAATCAAATTTAAAAAAAACAAAAAACAATTGGATTAAAAGTAATCCAAGAGATCTTTTTTTGTGATGGAGTAATAAAAAGCTTACGTCATACCATCATGAATTTTTACTGATTGAGCAACTTTTTACTCGATCCTGGAAATCTTCTGAAGTCTTGTTCGAGTAGAGATACGAGATTTTACCTGGAATGTGGACTTTGTTGTTAAATAAGCACTCACTTGATCGATAACAGTTTTCCCTCTCTAAATAGTGAGTAGTGATATAGCCATTACACGCGTTTTGACTTTCCCCATGTTTATCCGGAGCAAAACTAAAAAACTATTCATATTTACACGAAACTTTGTTACAATGGTATATAAAAGTTAACTTGTAGGCGTATTAACAGTTATCACCAAAAAAAATTAAACTAAAAAACTATTTTATATTTTTGCACCAAATTTATACATCACTAGTTTTGGTAAATGCTAGTTCAGATGGCACTTCAGAAACCACTCAATATTTTGAAACAAAAATGAGAGTAGGAATCATTACTAAAAGGTTATCGCAGGATACTTTATAAAAACATTTTCACAGAAATTCAGTAAACATATGCTTCTAGTGTTTTCCTACGGTTTTATTATTTTAATCTTGTTGATTTATTTTTTTTATTGTGAAATCGGGATTATTGAAACCGAAAAATAATTTATATTAAACAGTTTATACCAATTGTCTAGTGTTTATTTTCATAAATACTTGCTACCTCAAAGATTCAATGTATTTATGCAAACAAGAGTTGGCCACCACATATGTTCATTGTAAAAATAGTAGAAGCCGGGAGGATATACCATTTCATCATGGTTCTTTTCTTAACCAGAACAGTGGGACGTTCTACCTCATTTCATTCCATTTCAATTTTTGGACATTCCAATAATCACAAGCATTATAACGACAAAGAAACACAGCATATCAAAGACATCTCATAAAATTTCTGACGGGACTTTAAAAATGCATCTATAGACTGTGATGACACGTCTGTTTATCTCACGATCATGAATAGTCACCCAAACCTGTTAGGCAATGTAAATTCATGTTCGATTCTAGACCAAAAAGGAAACAAAGTGCCATACAAATTTAGCATGGATTTTTCCCGTGAATGCTGGTTATTTAGACTACAGTTTACCAAATGTGGCGTAGAGCATTGTTATGGGTAATTCTTATTCAAATTTCAAGATGATTCCGATCTTAAATATCTTTTAATTATCTAATGTTCCGTAAAGCTGCAGACGCAGGATATTTGGTTATGGGGACCTTAAGTGGGATGGGGTGTGTCCACCTGGATCTGCCATTACTTCCGGGTTATATAAAATGAGCACAAAGCGGCACATTGTTAGCACTTCCAGTACAAAAGAAGACAGACATACAAAGCTAAGCAAAGAGACAATACATAATGGCGCATTACAAAATGTCGTGAAAGACAAGAATTTCTTGCGCAAACCATCTGCAATCCCATTTATTTCTCACGCCAACCGGCAACTAAAATAAGTAGTGTTATCCGTAGATTCCACTCATACAATAAAAGGAGGTATGCGGAGTCACCCAATTTATTTTCACAGCCAGATAAGAAAGTAGTCTGCTAAGATCTTATTACATATTTTTAAAACAATGTGTTACATTAATCATATTGGCCACCCTCTATGTAATGGGATAAATAATACAAATTATTCGACATGAACCAATAGGTGAGTGGGTGAAACCTATATAAAAATGGAAATTGTTTTCTTTACTTGGAGCCGGTATGTCGCCAAATTACTTTAGTATTAATATGACCTGTAGCATTTTAAAATTTATTTGCGCTGGAATATCCAATTAAATAAACCATGGAAAAATAAAAGTTAATTTGTAGACTTTTAAACAGTTTTTTAAGAACTAAAAAGTGAGTAAGATTACCATAATATAACTATTTCAATCCAATATGAATATATAAACCGAAACTGCTTAAAGTCGGCTACATTCTAAATTGAATTACTTCCAATTCATGACTTTCTTAAATAGATAAAGAAAAACGTCCCACGCCTAATGGGAGTCGCGGTAGCTCGGTGAGTAAGTCGTTGGCTCGCTAACCGGAAGGTGCCTTGTTTTATCCTGTTGTTGGCCGAGAAAAGGTCATCTGAATTTTCCGCGAGGATCTCTCTTGTCAGTGGTGCAGGATCAAGGGCCTGTCAAGGGACAACGTATAGTCGGTCCCAAGGCTCACAATTTCCTCATACCACGCTGTAAGGTGTATGTCCGTCTTCCATAGCCCAGTCTGTGCAGACCAGTAAGACGCTAAACCCCATTTCATTGCATTTCCCACATCTATTTTCACCAAATCCCTTATAATTTTGATATATTTATTCAAACGTGGAATATCTAATCCACCATATTAATAATAAATATGGCTATAAATACAACCGGTATCATTATCCCCTCTTTTTGTAATGTAAGGATTGTCATATCTACCAATAAATAATCAAATTTTATATACAGCTGTATTATATTTTGTCAGGTGGGTCGATAAGACAGTGACCCATATCGTTCCTGGTGTTGGCTGAGGAAGTTCCCCTGAATTATAAGACGTTGTTAGTGGTAAAGGACGCAGGGCCTGGCATGGACAAGTGTCTAGTCGATTGAATGGGACATGAACCCGAAGCTCCGTGTACATATATGTGTGGACGTACAGGAATCTGGAATAAAAATAAGAGTTGACCATAGCGCCGATGTCCAGGCAAAATTTACCTCATATCACACTGAATGGCGTGTATAAACCCAGTCGGTGCAGAAAAGTAAGACCTTAAACGGCATTTAAGTTCATTGTAGTATTTGAAAGCATCCTCAACCAACCTAACTTTGAAGATGGCTTATGGGGCTTTAGTGAATAATTTATAATTGGTGAAAATCCTTTCTCTGTAATAAGGTTTACATATCCATTAATATTTATTAAGCCAAGAACAATACACAAATATTGGTAAAAGTTAGAATATAATATCAGATGTATCTTTAAATACTACTGCAGGCCTACGTGTCTCCTGTTTGAAGAATAGATAGATTGGCAGGGCAACGTCCGCCAATTGATCTGCATCATCACTCATCAACTCAACTTAATAAAGTTATAAAGAGAGCTCGTCTGTTAATTAGAGGATGATGGCATGTAGTTATTCCCCTTTGTATTCCAGCGTAAATAAATATACGACGGCGATCCATCACTGTCATGTGTAATTGGGATGACCTCTGACCCTTAAAGGACACATATGCTAATTTACAGAACAGTTGATGAGTTATTAATTCAATACATCTTACAAACAATACTGTGACCAAATACTTTGAAATTCGTTTCAAGAGTGAAACTTTTCTCTTAAAGTACATCAATCAGAACTTGATCATCTAAAGAAAAATCTTCTAAAATTTTCTTTTACTCGGTCGGATCCATTTCAGTATTAAAGACCAACTTTCCAGATCAATAGGCGTATAGACTTTCTGGCCATATGCAGAGGATAACGGTCTGTCATTAAGCATATCGGTCCGCAAATTATTAAAATCGATCCATCCTAATACAAGTTTTAATTATCTAAAGCTCACATTACTCTGATTTCGCGCCGAGATACTTTTAGCTTATAACTGATATTCAGCAATAACATTAATATATTAAAGAGGCATTATGCGATATTTAGAGAAGGAACTGACCGTTCTTTCTACAATAGTTCAAAAATAGATAATGAAAAGTGAATATATTGAAAATTTCAGCTCTCTTGCTATAATAGTTAAAAAAATGGATAATGAAATATGAATACATTATTAAGATTTTTAGAATGCTTTATGTTTTTTTGGTTTTTTTTAAATAGGTGCATTTTAAACAGTTTATCATCCTTTTCACAAAGGCACCAGAAACGCACCCACTCTAATGAAAGTCCTCGAAAGAATATGAGATATTGTTGAACTGAACAGAAAAAAATTAAAACATGACTCTGATTTCAAATATAAAACTGTAAGTGCCATGCGAAATTTTCCTTTTTAATTTGTTTTTAATATATACCGCACAATTAAGTATACAGTTTTTATGGGAGACAACACTAGTTTTATTCTAAAAGCACGACGTTACGACAAGTATCCTCTTATCGTAAATAAAGGTAAATAAAGATGCAGTAAATACTTTTTGACTTATACTATCACAATTATCCTTACATCAGGTGTTAAATCGTAATATTATAGACTATTGACCATCATTATCAAGAACTGTCACACCTTTTAATGTCAACATTATTCATACGGGGCGTTGTATAAATTGATGAAAACAGAACTGTCAAAATCTATTTGTTGTTATATGTTAACAAAAAAGCTTGTTTCTATATTTTGGATAGATTGTTATTCATTTCTGTTAGAATAATGAGCATTTTGAGGGTTTGGTATAGAATTTGTAACCTAAATATAATTTTTGTATGGCGAATACTTTTCTATGGAGTACCATTTGCCACCCATATGTTCCAATCAAACATTCAGCTGGACATTTCCAAATTCAGTTGTGGACTATTAGTGTACAATTTAACAAAGATTAAACACTGTGGTGAGTGTGAATAAATATTGAATAAAATGTATTACAAAATATTTGAATAAAAAACTTAGTAAATACATATGTCCAGTGTCAGTCTGTCTTTGTGATTCCAGGCAAAAAGTTTCGAAGGGTGAATTGAAAGACGTCATAAAAATGTTAGGAGTTTGAAGAGAATTGTGATCCAGTATTTATTATTTTCGATATAGACCCGAAATATTTCATCTAGATGATGTTTATTATGGTACTCCATACACAAAATCTGAAAGTTTTTCCTTGGAAAAAATGGAGGATAAGTTTCAAAATTTGAAGTCTTGATGATTGTAGTGTATATTCAGGCATCTGTGTGAGATTTCCCATGCTGTGTTATTTACCCTGTAGCTGCGCAGTGCTGAATGGTATATTTGCTTCATATTTCCAAAGTTACAAATTCCAAAGTCATTATTTTTGATTTTCATCCATTTTTTATTGTCTAGTATCATCTCAACCACATTTAGATACCAAAATACAGGCACTACAAATGTTGTGAATTATTTTTTTACCCCACCCCACCCCCCATTTCAGGTGTTGTCATTTTATTTTTGTCACTTTACCTTGCCGTTAATATGTTTCCCGATCGCTTAATGCCACTCAAAGATTATATTATACTTATTCAACATGTAATATTGTTTTAAAGTCATCATTAATAGCGAATTACGCCATGTTATGTACCCCACACAGATTACTGTATACTTATTCTAAAGGTACTAATGAAATATTGTTTTAAAGTCATCATTAATAGCTTATTATTGCGTCATTAGAGGAAATTGTAGTATTTGGCGGAATAATTTTAATGGCTATAAAATAGGCTCTTAACAGCTGTGCGAGAACATGAACACATCCCATGTGAGTTTGGTTTATTGTTTAAATGCCGGTATAAGATTTATAACATGTCGACACGAAACGACAAAAAAAACCCCAACCAAACCTAAGCGAAACCTTTTACCAATCGATTGAAGCATTCATTTGAACAGAGATGTAAAATAGGGAATCTCTTCTTTTTCCCCTTGAAAATACATTCCGTAATTTATAGGCTATTAAGACTAAAAGATGCGAGTTATTGCGTGTCGTTGGTTTTGAGTACATTTATAGAAGCAAGTATAAAATTCAAGGGAAAGTGGTTTTCTTCTTACGTTTAGTTGGAAACAAATTAATTCAGTCTGTAATAGAGCGAAATGGAATTTGTAATCCTGCTCTTTGTGTAGTTTTCCGATTAAATGAAATATCGATAAACAGTTAAAATCGGTACAAAGGCGATTTGTGGGCGGGAAGGTGGCCTAGGGGGTTTACGGTTTGGATTATTTGTAAAATGAGTAGATATGTATGCTTGCTCCGAATTGCATAAATTGACAAGATTCTAGAATATAATTATATATATTAAAATTAAAGCCATTTCGCTTTAATAAAATGCATGTGTATTCTGAAAAGTAAAGTTTTCCGATAAAGCTACAATTTGCCTTGTGTTGTTATCTATTTAAAATAAATGTATTGTGGTGCAGATTAACTACCTTTTATCAAAGCTTGTACGTTGCCATAGAGATAAAGGGATTTGAGGGATTTGTAATCCCTTGCTAACTATAATATTGTTTAAGTTGAATCTGTAAAAGAAAATGAAATGAAAATGGGTTTTAACGTTCTACTGTTCTGCTCCGACTGGGTTTATAAAGACGGGCATATGCCATACAGTGTGCTATGAGGGAAATTTTACACTATAGCTTACTCTTATATCGAATTCCAACTGCCAAGGGATCTTCTACGTGTACGCCAATATATACACGGGGCCTAGGTTTTTCGTCCTATCCGAACGACTAAACAACCCTCAGTCCTGCACAACGTCGGAAAATCCCGATGACATTTCTTGACCTCCAGTCTAGCGAGCCAGCGTCTTACTCAGCCATCCTGGTTCATATCTGTAAAAGAGCACCATCCCAACAATGGTTCAAGTCCATTCAGTATTTACAAAGATATGATCAATTGAATATTTATTAACCTTCCAGTATGGATTAACGTGTGAAAATTAGATATAGTTCGAAAAATTAAAATGACGCTCATGCAGTGGCTATAAATTGTTATTAGCCAAATTGCACAGCCAATGGATTTGCATGCTGTTTAAAAATAACATTTCTACTCATAAGTAGGGTAGATATTTGTATGTATTTTATTCAATTACATTCCATCAAATGGAATACGTGGCAAGGAATAAGGTCGCATGTTCAACCTCGTGGGTTTTATCCGTGTGACCGGCCTTCCCCTGCTGTTAAAGACCCCTTGACACAAACGAATTTTGGAAATAAAAAGGTACCGTATATAAGTCCCGAAATGACCTAAATTAATTATGTCGAAAACGATTCTGACTGACAGGTATTTTAATAAGTATTTTTGGTTGATATACTTTTATTTTAAAGTGTTCTCTACCGTAGAAATTCTTTGTTATCACTGAACTTAGATATCAAGATGGTATTAGGCTTTTGTCGAATCGTCTAAATGTTGTGTGCTATCCATTATTCCGGTAAATCACAAATAGTGACGAGTGTCGTGTACCATGCTGAACATGCTTAATTCACTTATTTGAGGCGTTTACAGACATCGTTGTATCGTTGATGTACTCAAGTCCAAAAATACAACAGATTAAGTTGTGTTATAGTACGTTGGCTATATAAGTGGGCGAAATAAGCGTGTATTAATTTTTATGGTTCGCGCGGATCAGCATCTGATCAGTTTGGTGACATCGTCATGGATACGTGCCATTAAATAGAAATATTTTGTGTGAACTCAACCACTGGAAAGAGTAAGAATAATATTATGCCTCGAGCGGTTGAACATCACAGAACCGATTGTTTGTTGACATCGTACATGCATTTCCGTGAATACGCACCTTTAAAAATGTACTCTGATTCATGAATAGTATTAGTTCGACGAAAACTCGATACAAACCAAAGATAAATAAATGATTGATGAGTAGAGGGAAGCCATATCGCGTGACATGGAAGTGGGCTTGAGTTGTATTTCGCTTTTCCTGAAAATTATCTTCCATTCTAAATTGTTGATACATTCCGCAATTAGGCGAACTGACAACAAACATATATATATATAGCATAATCTATGATACGTGCCCAAAAAATGGCCGAAAACGTAACATAAATGCTAATGTATTTATAAAAAATTGTACATGCCACTATACCAGTCTGTAGTGCAGAATGGTCAAAGAAATATGCTAAAACCTTATGGGTTCAAATTAACTATGATAAATTATTGAGGGAGATTTTCTTAGGCAGTTTGTAAGCGATTGTTAATTGTCGCCATATTGCAACAGATAAGACAACATGATGTCAAATATCAAAAAAGAATTTGCATTCGGTCACAAAGAATTATTCGTCGCTCTGTGACAAAGAAATAATTAAATAAATAAAAGGTCCGTGTGCGCTGGGCTTTAATTAGGCAACTATAACAAGTCGCGTGACACTAAAATTGGACCCCGTTTATGCGACATCGATCCATTTTAACAATTTGAACGATAAGGATTGATCAAAAGAATTATATAAAACAGTTTTATGATAAACAAAGGTTATAGGATATGTTTCATATAATTATGAATAAATTCGCATTAAACTGATTACTAACGTGCAATAAATAGATACTCTGTTGACAAGAATTGTACAATATATAAACCCACATGCAAAATTTGATTTAAATCGAACATCATCCAATGTTGACGCATGGCATCGCGATCAATAAACCTATTTCCTGAGTACCGGTCCAGTCTAAGATCGAGTCTAGACCTGTTGTAATAAGCCACGTGGACATAAGTTAGCTCGATTGGAAATCTCAGAAAACATTTCTATTTTTGTTTTAAATGTGAGATGTATACTGTACGACCTTGGGCTTGTTCAATCGAAGTTCACCAAATCGCCTTATTTACGTACAGAATTTGGATTTGGACTTTTTGAGGCAAGGCGCCTGATTTTTGTCTAGGAGTCCAAGAAAAGGTCCCCGAATCCTAGAAAAGAAGCCCTTTCGCTCTAGGGTAAGGGTAATGTGTCCAGTCGAAAGGCACACGAATCTTCACGTCATTCATCATTGGCATTAACAATAAAATAACATTTCTTTCAATCTTTGGAGGCCATTTTTCTTTTGTCAACAATTGCAGAAACATTGTTCAATTAGAATCCTCATCTATATCGAAAATACCTATTGCTCGGTAATCGTGAGGAGTTCACTAAAAATGCAGTCCGGAATACGTTTCTCATATTCTTATTATCACCTCTGTCTGGCGAATGTAAATGAGGGTTTAACGTCTTACTGCCATTCAGCAAACCTCGACAGACCCCGGTACCCTACATCTAACACCGGCTGTATGACGGTAAGTGATATGTACCTACATCCATACAATTGTGATGCGGCTACCGGTTAACTTATTAGGAAAACTTGACGCTTTTAGACAGAAGTTCTAAAAATGGGGTCATTCAAAAAGTGTGTACAGTTTTCATTGCAATGTAAGCGTTTCTTGGGATAAAACATTCTTCACAGGCGTCTTCCTGGACGATACCATTTTTAATACGGAACTTTAAAAGAGTTCCAATGACGGAATTCGTCATACAGCCGAATTTAGACGAAGGGTATCGGATTCTGCCGAGCTTTGCCAAATGGTTCTACTGCACAATGAAACGGTCTGTTACGGCGAGTTTTTGGCGTGAGGTGCACGGAACTGTGGGTAAGCCACTAGAAACATCAACGTTGATTGGTTAATCAAATGTCTGACGTCATAGGGTCAAAGTCCGCTCGTATGACCCCAGACACGACCTTGCACTACAACTGGTCAGATCTCCATAAAGTGGAGGCCATCGAAAGTGTAAACAAAATTGAAATGAAATATAGATTTGTATTTTAATTAGATTGCCACACAATGTTCTATGGAGGAAATTTTGCCTGGCTATGATTTACTATTATTTCGATTTCCAACTGTCAAAAGTTCTTTTACGCGGACACAACGTGTACACCGTGACCCTGTTTCTCGAAATCTAAACTTAAGATAAAATCCAAATTTTAGTAGATACTACAATTTTGATTGGCCAAGCACTAAAATCAATCTATTATTATCCAATCAAATTACTAAAATTTGGATTTTATCTTAGTTAAAATTTTGTGAAACAGGCACCAGTCATCTGTAATTCATCCAATCCTTCCGTTCTGCACCATTGACAATGCGGAATATCTTGGGGAACTTTCCCGGCCAACAAGGGATCGAACACATGATCTTCAAGAAGATTCTGCGGAAATGACGCTCACACACTGCATAGGTACGCCCATCTGCATTAGTCCCCCGTGAAAATGAAATGGAGTTCACTGTCCTACTTTTTCTGCAGCGACTGGTTATTATAGTGCCGGGGGTGGGGGTGGAGGGCCGAAGGGTTAGCACGTGCTCGCCGTATCATAAGGTCTGGCAAGGAGTTGGGTCGCCTGTCCAACCTCGTGGGTTTTCCGCGGGTCCCCCGGCTTCATCCCTACCCGAATTGTTGAAATAAAATTGAACCACGTGTTAGTCCCGAAATGACCTAGTTTGTGTCGAGTAGACGTTACCCCCCCCCCCCCCCCTCTCTCTCTCTCTCATATAGTGTAGACAGAAAACCAAGCCTTTAAACCCCATTTGAATTCTTTTAAACACGTGCCTAAAGCACACTTTATTATATCGTTTGCTCGTCTTCATAAGCAAGGTTATGCAGAAAGTTAAGACATTAAATCCTATTGCAATTATTTCAAAATTACCTCGCCACCATTGCTAATAAAATTATTTGTGCCAATGGTTCCGTCACCTGTTGTATTAAATTGACCTTGATTAACTGATCTTTGCTTTGAAGGTATTAACTTCTTTAAGTGGCATTTAGTAATTGAACAGTTGATGATGAATTAGTTGTATTTTACGTCCGCTTTCACCGAGGTGATATCGCAGACAATGACGTGTTATGTGTACAAGGTGCATTAATTTACAATGTGATTAATGAGAAATAATAGGATAATTAGGTTTTCATATATATGTACATAGGACAATGACGTGTTATGTGTACAAGGTGCATTAATTTACAATGTGATTAATGAGAAATAATAGGATAATTAGGTTTTCATATATATGTACATAGGACAATAAACAACAGTAGGATAACATGTGCAAAGGACGAAACAGGTGCCAGTAGACGTTTACAAGCATGCGATTTGACGGAACAGACATGGACAAAGACGGACATTTTCACAGACATAGACATATTATGTACATATATATATTTTGGGTCGTTTGGGTTGGTCTGGTCGTTCTGTCCGGTAGAATGGCAGGGCGGTGCAACTCTACCTTGGGGCTTTGTTGGTGAGTATGAGTCCTGGTCCATTCTTCCTTCCATTTGGGTATGTTGTCCGGTATGGTGGCGTTGTTACATCTTTATTTCTGTTATTCATTCCTTTTATTGTTGGTTCTCTGAAAATTGAACAGTAACACGTAACACTATTTATGGAATAACAATCACTGGTTTATTAACATGCAACGTTTCGACGATGATACTCTCGTCTTTATCAAGCAAATGAAAGTATTAAATACACCGACTGAATCCCGTATAATTTCAACACATGATTATGTGAAACATAGAATCAGTTGGAATCTTATCATAATATCATCTTCGACTCTGCGATCTCAGATCGAACTATGTGAAAATTAATTTGATACCCAGTTATATTCGACCAGATATTTTTTTTCTGAATGATTGATGTTGGACATTGTTTTAAAGGCGTTGACACGCACAAGCGCTGTAACGTGGAAAATATTTCAAATATAACATCAAGCTATGACTAAGTATGTCTAAAGTCTGTTACGTCCATGTTCGTAAGCGAGATTATCAAATAACTGGGGCAAATAACTCGTCTGAATCCGATTCCTTTTCAGTAGACATGATAATACCAAGTTGAGAAACGGGTTAGAATTAAATAATTGGGGTCAAAGTTCACTACTCTAGATTCCGTCAACCAGTGACAATACACACTATGATGACGTTTAAAAATTGTCCACGTGACTTTTGGCAAAAAATCAATTTCTTGCAACCGCAGTTTATTGCCTCTTCCATACGTGCTAGGTATTAGCATTCTGCGCATCCTTGCAAAAAATTTAAATTTTTAGAACACGGGAACAATACCTGCTAATCTAGCCTTGTTGGGGCGTGGCATTTTGGGGCGTTTCTGTTATGTGTATCCCACCGCAAACACTGTCTGGCAGTAGTCATTCATGATTCCTGTGGTGGTACTGAACAACTTCAAAGCTGTTTTAGGTGGTACAGCTATGGTCTGGAAATTAGATAAACCTTAAATTGTCAGAGATACTCCCCCACTACAAATGTCTGACAATTACATAACTCTGTCAGGGGTACGCAACAACTATAAATGTCTGTCAGAGTGTTTTTGTAATACCTGAAGATGTACGGTACACTGCTGTTCCTGTATGATTTTCAGTTGCTACACTTTTGAGCTAATCTAGCGAAGTTGGGGCCATGGCATTTTGGGCGTGGAATACCACACCCGCCATCAGAAACCCGGCAGACTTACATTCTGATGATACCAGATATACATGCATTGATATTATATAGGAGAAAACTGGTACACTTTTTAGCTAGACGGACCGCCCCCCCCCCCCAACTCCCCGGTCTCCTGGTCTATTTAGACATTATACTTAGTCATAGCTTTATGTTATTTATGAAATATGTTCCACGTTACAGGCGCCTGTGTTGACACCTACAAAGTTAACCGTGGGCAACAACGTGTATTATTATTATTATTATGGTCGTTGCTTGTTAGACTCCACGTCCTGCAATACATGTAAGCCAGGCCGGAAATCCCTTGGAACTTAATCAGTAAACACCGGGATCTCCTAGCTACCCACTGAGCCACCGCGGCTTCCAATGATAAAATGAATAATGACGCGGCCAATTCAGCTTGAACTTCAGACAGCTAAAATCTGACTGGCAGCATCTCAGAAAATAGAATATTGCCGTAAATCCAACTCGAATAGTAATCAGCGAGACTTGAGCTCTCATAATGGCTAATATGGAATCAAGCGACTATATGGTTTATGATCTGATCATTAAGAAGTCAAAGGGGCATAAGATAGTGAATTAGATTTTCTTCACTGCTATTAATATGCTAATACAATTGTCTACCTGTCGCTTTCGTCATGCCAAACATTAAATAGGTCTGACAGTTTGTCTATAGAATTCATTATAGACAACATAAACACTATACATGAGTGTGTTTCTTAGTATCTGCAATTGTTCTCAAATATTGTAGAAACTAAACATTGGTATTTACTGGAAATAGTAACCTAATATTTCCCACGACGCCATACCTATTAGAACCAAATTGGTGTCGTGGTCTTATAGTAGTAATTAAACATTGGTATTTACTTTAAATGGCATTTTATGGTTCCCACGTCATTAACAGGTGAGTGTTTGAGAGAGAGAGAGAGAGAGAGAGAGAGTGATGTTCGAACCAAAATAGACCACCCTAAGTTTATTTTCCCATTTCCCAGGACCAACCAACCCTATTTTGAGGATCCAAGTACCGGAAACATAGCTATTATATTTTTGGTCTTACAGTGGATGTAGTGTAGTGTGCTTTGACTAAAAATTTTGGTGTTTTCAATAAATAAATCCATTGCATGTGAATAGATCACGTTATTACCATGAATCTAATGGGGGTTATCTTCTCTCCTAAATGGAGTTAATTCCCCTTTGTACAAATTTTCTTGTCCGACACTTTTCAAGTTCTACCCTTCGCAAATTAAGATATCTTCCATATTCTAATAGTAATCATTATATCACTCAGGGTGCGAGTCTCTTTTAACCGAACACTCCAGCACAAAATGTCTTAATGCCAGCCGTCTGTAACTAATATTTTACAGATATAGAACGATGAACAAAATGTCAGTAAATTTTCAAATCTATCTGAAACGATCAGTAGGTGTTAGATTAGCTTTTTTTCTGGAGCTTTTAGAACTATGCGTCTTTTACGCACAAGCAGGGCTCATGGCCTAAAGCGCGCATGTTAGACTATTCGGTCAATTAACGCTTCTCGTTTTCGTTATGATTTCCACTTAAAGTTTGCAAGTTGACGGAAACAATTTATTACATGCCTGCACATCTTCATACTTTCTACGCCCAAACAAAATCGGCTTTTATTTTTTCTAGCCACACGAAATCCTACGGTCATTGATCAGCATCATTAACACTTTGAAAACTGGAATCTCTTTAATATATCCAAGGGAACTTCAATCTTGGTACTAAAAGATAAAGGCACAAAACTCAAAGTAATATCAGACATTTATGTCTAGAACAAAGGTACAATTGTTTTAAACTTTAAGATACATTTCATGTTTACATACTATCAGTTGCTGTGTTTTTGATCAACTTTTGAATATAATGTTGTTTAAATTACCAGTTATTTCTGTATAAATGGTTTAACTTCTGTACCCATCATGAAAGTAATGAATTGTGTAAGAGGAGAGAACACATACAAATATGTTATGTAAACAAACCTGTTGCGGTTTTTATTATTTTAATTTTGTGTTTGGGCCTGCACACGACATAACTGTTGTGGTTCTAATGTCGATAACTTGAGAAACGTTTTGGCCCGCTTTCATGTGTCTACGAATGCCACGAATCGTCACGAATTTAAACTTTTTTCCGATTCTTGAAATTCGTAAGTGATTCTTATTTAGTTCTTAAACATTCGTCTCGCTTTTACATGGGCTACAAATGCCACGAATCCTCCTAAATCCAAACTTTTTCCGATTCGTAAATAAATTGTAGACGGTTCTTGGAGTTCGTAAGTTATTCCTATTTAGTTATTACACATTCGTATTGTTCGTAGCAGTTCTTAGTTCGGTCACGAAAGTTTTTGTTTGTCAAAAACTTTCGTGACTTTATCGGCATTATTCATGAAGAGCGTAGTGTATTCGTAACCGAAATCGGCATATTCATTAAGCAAGGCTGACACTTGCACGATTCCGTGGCACGCATTGGCACGACTCGAGTCGTGCCAGTGCGCAAACTAGTCGTAAACTGGCTTGAAGTGTGCGTAAACCAGTCGTGACTGCGTGCCATGTCGGGACGAGAATTTTGAAATGTTCAAAATTTTGGTCACGACAAAATTTAGCGACCGGGTCGTGAACTATGCCCAAACTGTTCGTGAACTCGTCGGGACGATGCGGTAGGATGCGTGCCAGTGCGTAGAAGTGCGCGCCATGCCACGACTGTCACGAACTGCCACGACTAGTTCACGAATAGTTCACGACTACTGCGCGACAGTGGCGTTCGCGTCGGTGCAGGTGTATATATAGGGCTCCATCCACTTCTGAAATTGCGTGTGGGTATCTGATGAGGAAGAGGTTGTGCAGGACACAGGCGCACATGCCGTCAAGAAGCAACGGAACCTTTGAGACGATATTCCAAATGAATTCTCCACGACACGTTGGTCACGAGACAACCTGTAGCTGTAAATGCGTTCTCGTAGGACCTGTGACCGAGAATGGTTTCATCATCCAGGTTCGGAGAGCAAAGGCGTAATCCCCTAGGAAGTGATAGGGCACTGGCTGGTCATCATTAGGGAGTGGTTCTGGTTGAGGCACTCCAGCTCTGTTCTCTTCTACAGCATCATGCAGGGAACAGTTACTCCATGTTCCTCCATCCGACGCACCACCCTCTGCCCCAACATCCACATAGAGGAACTTGTAGGTAGCATCTGCCACTGCCATCATAACAATGCTGTGGAAGCCCTTGTAGTTGTAGTAGTAAGAGCCAGCATTCGTTGGCTTCTTCATGGCGATGTGCTTGCCGCACACAGTCCCCAGACAGTTGTGGTAGTTCCATCTGGAGCTGAACCTGGCAGTAACTTCCTCCCACTCCTCTTCAGTTTTGGGGCAGCGCAGCACTTCGTCCTTGTAGACCGCGATGATGGCTTTACACACCTCGGGTATGAACTTGCAGATGGTACTGGCTTCAACCCTGAAGCTGTACTGCAGACTTGGATAGGAATTTCCAGTGGCTAGGAAGCGAAGGGTGACAGCTAGCTTGAGTCCAACTTGAAGCGGTTCCCTCATGAAGGTGGACTGCTTCTGGAGGCGAGGAGTTAACTTCTCAACCATCTCGTGGAAAAGATCAGGTGTGGCTCTGAGGTAATTTTTGTAGCCCCTTTGATCTTCCTTGTGGAGTTCAGTCAGTAAACTGTCATACTGTCCAAACTCTTGCCTTCTGGTCAACCATTCCCTTACCCACACTTTCCTTTGTGTCTTTTTTCGAGGTGGGGTTGCCTTTTCTTGCTCTTCTGCCTCTTCCAGCCTTTTCTGCTGCTCTTGAACAATGGCTAGAGCAGCTGCCAGGTATAGGCATCTTCTCTTCCCTGCAATGATTGTGTCTCTGACATTCAGCATGTTGTCTCTTCCACAGCCAATCCAAAAATGACCAGGGGTTGGGGAGGTCCCCTTTTTATATGGCGTGCCCAAGTCGGCACGACACCGTCCGAATTGCGCAAACTCGTCGTGCCAATGCGGGAAGTGCGTAAACAAATGCGCAAACTATGCGTGAACTCGTCGTGCCAGTTCGTGTCAATGTGGACTCTGATGGGCACGCATTCGTGAACTCGTCGTGAACTAGTCGTGAACTGTGCGGGAGCCTCCCAGTTCGTGCCCCAAAATGGTCGTGCAAGTGTCAGCCTGGCTTAAGCAATTCGGCATATTTGTATCTCATTTGTAACTGAATCTCTACAATTCGTGAATGATTCTTTCATTTCGTACCTTTATTGCAACCCTCCCGGCATATTTTTAACTATTCGGGTCGATTAGTGGCATTCGAAGCCCACGTGATAGCAGGGCATAAGAGGCGTTTTAAAATATTTTTCAACTGTTTGATACGATGGAATTAGAGTAATCATGTCCTTTAAAATAAAACAGTGCTGACAGCAGATGATCGGTATTTCTGATTATTTCACAATCTGATTAATCTGATTTTACAATTTTGACAATTCTGATAGATTGTGTGATGAAAGTTGTAACCCTGTCCAGGGATGTGTGACTGCTGACTACTAATCCTTGGAGGCCATCAAATTACATTCAAACTACCAACGTCTCGTTAGTTCTGGACGGGTAAAAGGTCAATAACTGAAGCAGAATTCTTTTGGTCCTCATAGACTAGGGGGTATGTTTAGAATCACGATACCTCCCAGTGGATAGGAAACGGAAACGTTATTGACATATTCCCGGAAATCGCTCGGTTGAAGATATATAATTTATAGCTTACAAATAGCGAGAGCACACACATTTCCAAGAACCTTGGGTTTGAAAACAACCAGGTTTAGTAAACAAAAGGCAGATGTTACAAAGAATCTGTTATTCGATGCCTTCAAATGATAGTTAGAGCCCCCACCCCCACCTACACACCCACACATTCTCACCTTCACACACCCCTCCGAAATCCCTCCAGAATAACAAACTGGCAAAAATTGATGAGTTTGTTATTCGATACAGTATAGTGCACAAACATCCATCTGGAACCAATTGGAACGCGCCATAGCAGAGTTCGTTATTCACGTTACAGTATGCAATACGAATAACAATGCCATGTGTGGTTTATAGGTCGATAATAAGGCCTGAAGTAATATATTTATTGATACTGCATTAGGGCGTTAGCTCGAATGTTCTATCAATATATGTTGTAATGTCTCGCCCGAGGACTACAAACAACTTAAAATACAGAGATATGCTATCCGGCATGTGAATTTTGTGAAAACAACAATTGGTTCCAATATCTTGTATACAAATGCACGATTAACACACTGCCCGTACCATATTTGAAACGCTGCGCCAAAATAAATGCATGTATTTGATTACATCAGTGGTCACAGGCACTCGGAAAATAATGTATTTGTTGCCGAGGTGATTAGATACAGGAAACAAAACTTATTATAATAATGGCTAAATATCTAGGGGCCCATTAAACCCCTTACCGTGGAAATTATTCAAACAATGGCAAGACACTTAACCCCATTCTATGATGGTATAATTCCCTTGACTAGGACAACACCAGAATTATTTCTTTTGCGATTTATTAGTTAATAGGATAATGTAATTGGTATGAGAATAATATTTCTTGCTCCAGTTTTAATAGTATACGCCACAACAATTGATATATAAATAAATGATTAGGTTATATCCTCACCAGGCCAAATTCCAATTGCTTTCCAATCATTTGGACGATTGTAAAACAGCCCTAAAGCAGGGTTTTATACGCTTGTCTGCAATTCAAATTATGTTGTCTACACACATAAATATAACCAGACTATAAAGATCAACTCCCTTATTCTCTATACTACGGTGGCTCATTTAGGACACGCAAAAAAAATATAAAAAAATAAATAAATAAATAATATCTCGAGCGCTAGAGATACTAAGTCCGAAGGCGCGCCGCTGGTAGGGGGGGGGGGGCTGGGGGGGTTCTCCCCCCTTAAAATTTTTGAAATTTGACAACGGGAAACGCGTTTTGCAAGCACTTCTGGGAGAAATCTAGGTATCATATTTTCCAAATTTATGCTGCTATTTTGACTATAAGACATACTACTGTACTACACAAGACAGGTCTGCTTAATATAATGCTAATACAATGTATTTCTATCCAAATAATAAATTGCATCTTATACATATCGAGGCATGAATACATGTATCAAAGACCATTTCACCTTAAGGTGACAGACATTTGCACTTCAGCATAATATATTTTACTAATCGTTGTGTATGTATGATTTTTCGCGTGCGCACTCTCAATTTTTTGAGGGGATTCCGCGTGACAATTAGAGCTCTCAGGGGGGCCCGCTTATACGGGTGGACTTATTGTTTAATGGGGGCCTGGGAGGACACCGTCCTCCTAAACTCCCTGCCAGCACGCCCCTGCCGTTAATATTTAAGCTTCCACATTTCTGTATTGTAGAAATCAGTGGAATAGTGGAAACATGCTCTGAAATTAAAAATTTTGTAGCCATTTTCGGTAACTTGTTTGAAAATGAAATCTTAAAGAGACAATACAACAAATATGTTAAAGGGACAATACGACAATACCAAATATACAATAAATACAAATACACACTTATATAGAGTATAACATGGTACAACTAATGGCTATGGATATGATGAAAACGTATAAAAGTCAAAAATGTTATTTCTCTAATTAAATTTGCAAAAAAATGTATCACAAAAGCTTTTTTTTAGCACTTTTCAATAAGCTGTATATTTTAAGTATGTTGCATTCCGGTCATTTTTTTTACACCTATGGATACTATGTGCTTCGCACTTCAAAACCATCCAAAGAAATTCTACTTGCGACCATGAAAGAAAAAGTTATAGTGTATCTTTTTCTGCACTATAAGGACAATGTGAATATGGTACCCTAAAACAAGTCCACACAAAATTAGTATGTACTGATTTTTTTTTCAAATTAGTGCTGGGGTAGAAGTTGACCACCCGCTTTATCAGACAGGGTCAAAATTAGAAGGTTGCTTTTCCACCATAGAATACAGTCTGTGCTTTAAAAAGGTGATAAATACACATGTGAAAACCGCAATTTTACCCATAAAATAAATAATTCCTGTACAGTCCTTTAGAGCGACATCAGACTGTAACCACTTCAGCATGTTACCTCTTGCCCCTAGGGGGTGTCATACCATAAGTTTGATCAAAACTTCCGACCCCCCATCTTAGCACTTTTTGCGATTTTTGCATGGTCTTCTCGCGGATACACTCTTAAAACATCGGTTGAGACGTGTTCGATTGTATTATCTCGAGCGCTCGACATAATTTTCTCGAGCGCTTGACTTTGTATCTCAAGCGCTCGACTTAGTATCTCGAGCGCTCGAGACATTTCTTTTTTTTTTGCATGTCCTAAATCAGCTACCATACTATACGGGTACTAGATAGCCGACGTCAGAACAATCCCTACTTATTAAGCAAGTCATGTCTTGTAAGTCTAGCAAAAACGCTATACATCAGGTTTGTCCAGACTTAAGGATATACGATTGTATAAGATAAAAGGGTGTTGTATATCTTTATATTGTTAACACGGTAATTAAATCGAATCTTGTAAATTCGTGTAGTCTAGTTATTAGCTTAATATATTAGTACTTCATGTACTAACAAATGCCGACACCCACTCTTAATAATCTAAACGAATTTCGGAAAGAAAGCCAAAACATTTGAAATCTTGTAATGATTTTCTAAAAACCAAACACGTCCAGACCATGCGTTGAGTTAAAACATATTGGTCATCGTGCAAACCTCCACATTTTTCAAACACAAGAATTGAAAACAAGACTGACTGGATAGCAACATAATGGTTGTTTATAGTAAGGGGTTTAACGTCCTACTGTTCTGCTCCGACTGGGCTAATGTAGACGGACATACACCTTACAGTGTGATATGAAGGAAATTTTGCACGGGCAGCGGCACTATGGGGCCATTTCATGTCAAGTGGGCCAGAGGTGGGAAATCGACCTAACCAAAAAATCTGGAAAAATATATGATATTGTACATACGTGTAAAAACTAGAAACTGTGCAAAATTTGTGGTCTGTAGCTTGAAAATTGACTGAGATTTGGGTTTCATGAGTCACCGATAAGTTTTCGAAACAAAATGTGTGTCAATAATTTACTCGAGTTTCAGATATAGTGAAGATATACAGCTCAAATTTGGTAGTCTTAAAGAACAGGTGAGTGGTAGGGTTTGTAACCTACTTGACCATAAATACCGAAAACAAATTGGTGTAATTGTATATCTTCTAGATTTTGTATTGCTCCAGGAGCTACAAAGTAATAGATATAGATCTAAATTTTGGACTATTCAGAGATTGCCGGTAAGTGACAGGGCGAAGGACCGACTGCCTTACCTCATGAATTTTCAACTGGTTCCGCAGTTTCCTCCCACTGCTTAAGACTCTAAGCTAATTATTGAAATGGATTTTCCCTTAATCCTCCAGTTTCCCCCCAATGCTAAAAACCCCGAGTTTTACATAAGAAACAGAGAGAGAGAGAGAGAGAGAGACACACAGAGAGAGAGAGAGAGACAGAGAGATGGGTTTAACACCCAGTCGATAAAAACTAGGTCATGTCGGGACTAACTTATGGTTTAATTTTATTTCAATATAATTCGCTTGCGCGTAGGGGTCTTTAGCAGTGGGAGGGACGCGGAGAAAACCCACGAGGTTGGACAGGCGATCCTACGTGTCGAATGAAATACCAGTACAGTTTGAATTAATAACAGGTTCTAGGATGGACTTAATTAGTGTTTAGTATACATAGTTATTTTGTCGAAAACTTTTTAAAATATTGCAAAACCAAAAGTATCTGAATAGAACGGAGTTTAACGTCTTGTCAACACAATACTTCGGTCATATAAGAACAAAGATATTATAGTTTTATTTATTTATATGGTTGCATATTATGTAGGCCTCTTCTAGTTTTCTTCGATTTCCAACTGTCATGGGTGCTCTTTATACTCTCTAATGTATGTACTGGTGGACCTCGGTTTTTTGTACCATCCGAATGACGACCATATCCCTGACAAGGGAAGGCCTGGCCTCTGGACACTCTAGTTAAGGGTTATCTAAGATCAATATTAAAATATTTTACCCAATTACACCATTACCAAATTCGGTAAGCATTGTTTAAAGGTCTAGAGCGAAGCGTAATATACATACTGCGCGAGGGTGCCAGCTCGAGTGTTCTATCACTGAATTACCCAATCTTGCTTGAAACGGTTAAACTACTTTAATTACATAAACGTGTAAGCGTACGGCATCATCATGCGAGTCCATCATTTCCTCCTACTTGAAATAATAGTACACCAACATCAACGGATGACATCAAACGGGTATTCACCAAGTCGGCAATTCAAATTCATTCCTTAAGCGTTGTAGATTGTCAGATCCAATTTTGCCCGGTTTTCCTGAATTAGTCCATTTTAACAGACAATCTTTAACTTACATAAATTCAACAGTTGGTTATTATTTATACGCCCACTATTTGACTGATAAGTGTCATGGATTCAATGGATACCAATTGGAAGTACAAATCGTATTGGCAGAAAATTTCAGCAGAGCATTTGACCAATTATATGAGAATGTAAATAACTTATAGAATATTCCACGATCCGTGAAATTAGAAATAGCCTCTCCAGAAGTTTACATGACCTCCAATATGCCTGCCTTGTAATCAGCAAAATAAATTCACATTTATCGATAATTGCTTTTAATAAATGATTACATACTTGGAAAATTGGAAAACATGGCGCTGTTAAGTATTCGTGAGACTGTCAATAGTATTGTCAATATGTTGACCTGTAGATGAGATAAGATACAGCTTATCTTTAATCTAAGATCAGAAGTAGATACTTTAAGAAGAATTACCACTTTCAAAAAGAAATGTAATTTGATTTATTCAAAATAATCATAGGCCCTACATGATTTTCAAGTACCAAAGCTGAATCCTCTAAACAAAATCAATGTGAAATATTGTATTCAAATTCATCGATGTGAATAATGTGTGTGCAACCATTAACCCCATATTTAAACATGCATAATGCAAGAGCCAAATCTGCCTATTGCAGTTCTTTCTTTAGGCTTTAAATGTTATCTAAATTATCAAGACCATGATCAACTCTCGATCCCATCGTTAACCTACGGTATTTAGTGGATTTGAACTCGTTTTGTGATGGATGATTTAACGTAAAAATGGATAACCGAGACTTTGTTTATTACCGTACCAACGGCAGTAATGATAATCGAGGCTAGCGCAAAAATTGAATTGCTAATGTCCCGGTTCAGATTGAAGTCATTTGACTGAAATTTTAGGATATTCTGTTTTCATTGTCTATTTTTTGTAACTATTATAGCGAGAATTGTCAGCTCTTTATCTAATCTTACCCAATGCCCCCTTAACCTTTATTCGGGCTTTAACGTGGCTATAACTATGGTGCTTAGCAATTGGACTAACTCTAAATGATTGATTACATTTGTATTTCAAAAAGATTAAGTGGAAGTCGATTGTTTACGAACTTTAGTATCATTTTGGCTTCTGTGATAATCTTACATGTTTCATCGAGCCTTCGTCAGCTCCAAAAGTGAACATGTAGATGAGAAGATAACTATTTTGCCTGTTCCTCATTGCGACCAATGACCGATCTCATAAAGTTTCAAATAACATCCTTCGCCCTTCTCCCGAGAACTCCAAAAAAGTAAAACGATAAAATATAGATGCACAATTGTCCCCAATTTGTCGATTTTAAAACCAATCAATCTCATTCTATATCAAATAAGGTGTTCGTCGGAAATTCTGATCGGACGACGGCAGAGGGGGCGACAATACGACACCATATCTCTGATGTTGTTTGAAACAGCTAAATTAAAATTTAATGCGAACGTGTATTTGTATTTGTCTGTAAAAAGGTAGCACTCCTAGGGTGATAAATGTTGAACCTGTGACTTAGAACATTATCTAGAGCACTGTATGAATTCTAATGAATTTCTACAAACAAGAATATTGTTTCCGATTCCAAAATCTTCTTCACAAAAAAGCCAGATATCAGATGACATTTGCAATAACTAAGAGCATTGTTTCACATAATAATAGCCCCAGGAGTATAATCCCTTTACCGTTGCATTCACATTCAATAAGAAATTAATGCTGAAAATAGCAATAAATTTCATTGTAATTGGATAATAAAATCCCCGTAGCTTCCATGGAATAGTGTTTTATTATTTTTTAGCAATTAGATTTGGGGATTAGAATTCATCTGATTGCAATAATTTAAAGGAAACATACGAAAGACAAATAGATAATGGGCCTTATGGAAGGAAACTGATATTTGTTTTATAGAAAAGGCTGTTCAATTGTAATGCTACATCATTTGATGAGAGATTTTGTCATGCTTATCCATTTTACATCTGATTAGAAAGTTCTAACATCTTCGCGGTGACGGGGTGGGGGTGTTCTATAATCATAAAGTCTGTTATTTCGATTCCAAGTTTGTAGTGACAAGGAGAAGGGTCGCCTGTCCAACCTCGTGGGTTTTCTCCATATTCAGAAATATTTTATCTTGGGTGACTAATAAACATAACATTAGTCTTTAAATTTCAAATAACCTCTTTGGTATAGTTTCCCACACAAAACATTTGGGAATATACAAATTTGACTGGTTGAAGTGCAACGCCTTCTCTCACGGTAGTGATATCATTTCATAGAGGACTGCAGAAGTAAAACAACCCATGCAATTTGACGATCTGTAGCAATTGATTGGTTTTGTTTTTCTCTACGTTATTTCGTTTATTTTTATAGTAAAAGATGACTGTGAAAAAATGTTCTATGTCCACAGTACAAATTCCTACGGTCGCTGATTTAGGACATGCCAAAATAATAATTTTTCTCTAGCGCTCGAGATACTATGTTGAGCTCTCGAGATAATTTTAAGTCCAGCACTCGAGATACTAAGTCGAGTGCTCGAGACACACCATCCCACCACGAAATATTCCCCATCTTATCTACCCCCTTTCCAGCTAGGAGTGAGTAATCTGGGATGTGGGGAGGGGTTGTCGCGCTTCAAGGTATAGCTGTTCAGCTACCTCGGGCCTGCGGTCGTGGGTTAGATCCCTGGTGTGAACGTATTTGGCTTGGTACAGACACCTTCTCAATCATGTGGCTTTACTCCGTGTCCTGAGGTCCACCCATCCCCCACAGAAAAGATTCTGAAGTAAATAAGATAAAGGTTTTCCTGGAGAGTGGCAGCGGACGCTGAATCTCCAGCTTGAAAATGATGTGAGGACTGGCGTGGTACTAAATGGATGGGACAAGAAAACATGAACAGGCTTGTTGTTTCAGTGAAATAATATCAAATTTTTACCCAATTCTATTATATATAAAATGGCATCCGTCCTGAGACACGTAGTGTGAGAATGGATGGGTATGGAACAGGAACCTAATACATTTACATTCTATTTTATTACTACAATGTTACAGTATCATATATATAACTTTCTTCTGAGAAACAGGTAGAGATCTCTACCTGATGTTTCACCTGTTGCAATATTAGGGTTATTCATATTCATACAATCTTGACATAATTCATAAACATTTTCATCATTTGAATGTACACTCTTGTCTACATGCTGTAGTGTATATACTGTTTAAAGGTCGCAGATAATCCTGTGTATCAAAATGCTCTGTGAAGTAATTGGAAAATAATCATGTCCTTCTCTTTATTTACAAACAATGTCGATCAGTGTACGCGAGACCCAATATTGATCGAGGGCGATTGCTCTGTCAAAAAATTTATGGCACTGCTGAATATATAAATAGGGTACAAGATTCTACCAAGACATACACGCCATATTGAGTTAACTGAGCCAAGAATAGTGCTTAATCGACATGTGGATCGAGGAACATAAGGAACATAAGGAACACAGCAAGTTGTAAATATACCACTATGGGTAATACACGTGGAACAATCTCTTAAGTTTGAAGTAGGTTCTGTAGTATCTTTACAAGAGCCGTTACTTCGTCACATTTTAAAGTATTACTATGCCTCTGACATTAAATAAGGTTTTGCTAAACTTTGAGCTCAACAATCCCTGTAAGTTTGAAAAGCATATATCATATCAAATAATGTCTTAAACCATGTACCCCAACCCACCCTTCGATTTATCATAATATTGTACGAAGAACATTATGTATATTATGCGGCGTGTCATGCTCATAATATTCAATCGGCTTTTACCACGGATAATGTTCGTAGCCATTAATGCGTAGAGATATATAGCACAAATATGACTGGCCGATGCTTTTAGGATATAGCGATTTAATTGCCAATGAAATTTATAGCTGTGGATTTAAAACAATAATGAAGTATTTCAGAAATAAGCGGACCCTTTATAAAGTGGTTAAGCGTCTTTGATTTAGGCCAAAGCGTAGGCCGAGAAAGGTATAATCGTTCGGAAGGTACAAAAAAATCAAGGCCCCATGTACACATTCGCGTGCACGTGAAATATCCTTTGACAGTTGCAATTCGATTTATGAGTAGACTGTAGCGCCACTGTCTGAGCACACTGTATGGAACTTGCCCTTCTTTATTATCCCGGTCGGAGCAGAACAGTAGGACATTAAACCCCATTTCATTTCATTTCATTTCATTTCATTTCTTTTCACAGTCGGATATATCTCTATGATGACTTTATTCATAAGGACCAGAATAGGATGGTTAACGAACCCCTATTGCACGCAACAAAACAAGTCAAAATCCAATTTCATTTTTGACCCAAATCAAAACTGTCTGGTCATTTTAAATGAGATAAACGTCTAACTCAATATCCATAATCAAAAAATGCAAATTAGAATTAAATATTGGTCCATTTTTATAAATATTATGTTGTTATCTTGCCGTGAAAATATCGGTTCCTAATATCTAATTAAGAAACAATGAACATTTATAATCAGCACACGAGTCGTGTATTCTATGGTTTAGGACGCCATTCGTGATGAACAAAGAAAAACACATCCTACAAGACAATGCGAAAGTAATTAACGGCCGATTCAAAAACGACAAAATAATAATAAAAAAAAACCGTGTAGAATGAACTAAGCAGGCGTAAACGAATGTCGTTCAATTTGGACTGTTCGCGTATTTAACCGACATAAATGATTATAAATTAGATCATCTTGTATACACTCATATTACATTAATATGTGCTTATAGACCGAATTTCGTACATTTTTATTAGGTTCCAAAGAATAGAGCTTTACGTCCTTTAAATAGTCCTATACGATGACAGCTCTGGTGTGGTGTTCACCAAGTTCCATTTGTCAGTATTACTCGTATAGTTTGATTAAAAGATACATTATATAGTTATTATATTAGTGGAGATTTAATGTAATAAAAGCATACCTGTAAATTAATGCCGATGCATTATATGATAGCAACCAATTAACTTAATTACACATTGTCAAAACAATCCAGAGAAATGAAGAGTGTTGGCATTGATATATAAAATAAAACGTTAAAATATTCATATAGAAATAATAGAATATGTCTGTTAAATACCTTTATCTTAATCAGTATGTCATGTATGTAATTTATAATGGATTAATTTATATACCACAATACACCAGAATAACGGTTAATATGAATTTAAGACTACAGATAATAAAAAGTATTTTTATTTAAAAACTGCAGTAGTGTCGACTGCATAATTCCGTTCGTTTTATACCCTCCTCAAACTCTCTCTCTCTCTCTTTCTCTCTCTCAAGCGTATATGATCTATATTTTGATAGCAAGTTGATCGCAAATTCTTCAATATGTTTTCAATATTGTATTGGCTAAGATTTCATATTATTATTGCATGATTAATACCGTAATAACACACATATCAGTGCGATGCACCCATTCATTACTATTATTAGACAAAAATTAATGAGTAAGTAATCAAACAGTCCGTGGGAATCTTGATTGAATCTTAGATAAAAGTTATTATTTAATCAATCTGTAACATGTAACCCATAACACACTTTATGAACTTACTGAATAAAAATGATAGGAGAATTATATATAATTATTGACTTGGATTCTTAGAACAATTTCCATTTCTTATAAGATAAAGGTTCAACATCGTTCATAATATTCATGCAGTTATTGAAGACGATTCAACTAGTTCTAATTAGCAAACTAGAATGCCTACAATTAGATGCTCTATATGCACTGTATGTGTAGCGGTTAGCAGACATGTCTCACTCTACTGGGTTTGTTCCACTCTCGGAAAGACGCCGATTTAAAATTAGTGCGTACAATTAGAAACAATCTCATTATATCTCCCATTTCCTTTCTCTTTAGGGCATTCGTTATGGAATCTGAAGAACTGTCGCATATAGGTATGATCGTTGAGAGGGGTACTGAGAGAGCACCCATCAAACTTGTATATCTTTTTGGTTACTGTAAAACGCAATAGAAATCAACTTCGTCCCACCTTGTCGTTATTCAACAACAAAAAGAAGGTCTAAATATACTAATTTATCTCTCTTAAATAGTACCGAAACCTCGTGATTCTAAGTTAACAACATCCTCGATATTTCCCCCACGTCTTCGTTATTTTTTGAAAAGCATGGGTCAATTTTTGTCAGTGTGGCAACCACTTTATCTATCTAAAAAAGGAGTAAACGCCACGATTCATCCCCAACAATGATTTCATTTTTCCCGGTAAGTTTAGCACGTGCGCGCTGTATCACAGGGTCTGTCATTGAGTCAACTGGAAGGGTTTCAATTCCCCGATTGTGCGTGACAAGGAGTAGGGTCGCCTGTCCAACCTCGTGGGTTTTCTCCGTGTCCTCCGGTTTCCTCCAACTGCTAATGATTCCTACGCACAAGCGAATTATTGAAATAAAACTGAACCATGTGTTAGTCCTGAAATGACCTAGTTTGTGTCGAGTGGATGTTAAACTTCATTTCTCTCTCTCTCTCAAATCGGGGACGAATTGCGCAGTGAATGATTGGAATTTTGATACTCGTTCTCATTGTTGATCATACAATGACATTATCTACTTCGACTCAGGTAAATTGATCATCACTTGTAACAACGTCATGAAACCACTCCTCCATCCACCCACACTGAGGGAAAACTGGCACAAGGGAGTGAGTTGAAAGACTCAGAAAGGAACGAGAGAGAGAGAGAGAGAGAGAGAGAGAGAGAAATGGGGTTTAACGTCCACTCGACACAAACTAGGCCATTTCGGGACTAACATATTATGGTTTAATTTTATTTCAATACTTCGCTTGCGCGTAGGGGTCTTTAGCAGTGGGAGGAAACCGGAGGACCCGGAGAAAACCCACGAGGTTGAACAGGCGACCGTACCCCTTGTCACGTACAACCGGGGATTCGAAGCCACCCCAGTCGACTCAATGACAGACTTTATGATACAGCACGCGCACGCTAACCATTCAGCCATCCACCCCCCCCCCCCCACTGAAAGAAACGAACAAAGGGACTCAAAGTAAGAACAAATGTTCTTTAAATAGTCGTAAATTATTTACACAGAAACAAAAACAGCAAATAGAAGAATATTTACAAATACCACATTTTTAATAATTATAGAAATATTTACATAAAAAAATTTGTGAACTCACGATGGATTATTTTTTATACACTTTCTTGTAATGTTTAAAAAAACCCATAAAATATATGCTCAAGAGGAGCAGCTATTTTCTTATAATAAATTGTATTTAAAAAAAATGAGCTAATGTATTCACATAGAAATACAAAAATATATATGATCATTTCTGATAATAATTAAATATAAAATATTCACACAGTATATGAGCTGGGGGATAGTTATTTACAAATTGCTAACACAATTTTCAAATTTCGGAAAATGATAAATGGGCTAAAAGTAGATGGATGATCGAGACATTTGTTGTCTTTTGCTGAAATAATGCCTCTAATTTTGTTTGATATTTCGGAAGAAGTTGTGACTCAGCAGTCAAGCCAATCACCAAATCCAATTCCCGTGACAGATGTGGAGTTATGCTTGTAGATATTTAGAACTTATGTTGTCGTAACAGACCAGAGAATTGTATTTCTTTACAACCAGTAAGTCATTCATTTCTGTCATAATATCCTTCGAACGATTTCTTCAAGGAAGACTAATGGCATAGGCGTATGTAGTGCAGACAGCAGTAGTTAAAACCTCTTCATTTCACTCCTTTTCAAATTACCTGGTTTGCTGAAAATTATTTTTAAAAATAGTTAAAGATACAATATTATGGGAGATTAAATAAAGAGCTGGCAGTTCCCACTATAATAGTTAACCAGCGGCTGCCAGGCAGGATACGCTCACATTTTGCAAGAGATGGATAGAGAACAAACTAAAAATAAACGGGATTTTTTGTACAATCAGGGGCAATAATCCAGAAAGTTATAGTCTGAAATGCGCAAATATCAAAAGGGATATAAAGATATGTTTTAAGTTTCATCAAAATAGGATAAAAATTGTGACCTCTACATGGACCGCAAGCTAAAAACGTGATTTTTTGTACATTCAAGGGCCATAATTCAGGAAGATACAATCCAATACGCGCGAATATCGAAAGGAACAAAGATCTTTGGGTTATAAACAAAATCGGATCAAAATTGTGACCTCTACATGGACCGCAAGCTAAAAACGTGATTTTTTGTACATTCAAGGGCCATAATTCAGGAAGATACAATCCAATACGCGCGAATATCGAAAGGAACAAAGATCTTTGGGTTATAAACAAATTCGGATCAAAATTGTTTTGGCCCAATTTTCACGCAATTTGAAGTCAACAAACATACGGTGTAACGGTGATATATTCGAACGATTGTTTTAAATCGAATAATAATTGTGACCTCTAGAGGGACCACAAGCTAATAACGCGATTTTTTGTACATCCAAGGGCCATAATTCAGGAAGATACAATCCGATACGCGCGAATATTGAAAGGAACCAAGACCTTTGGGTTGTAAACATGTATTTCAACTTTCATCAAAATCGGGTGAACATTGTGACCTCTAGAGGGTCCACAAACCTGATTTACCAGATGTTTACACTATCTGCTTACGAGGGGCGGCCATTTTGCCCAACAGTTGTGGCCCTATTTTCACGAAATTCGAAGTCAACAAACATTACGGAGTAACGGTGATATATTCGAGCGTTTTTTTAAATCGAATAATAATTTTGACCTCTAAAGGTACCACAAACTAAAAACTCGATTTTTCGTACAACCAGAGGCCATAATTCAGGAAGTTACGATTCAATATGCGCAAATATTGGAAGGAACCGAGATCTGTTGGTTATAAACTTGCATTTCAAGTTTCATCAAAATCGGATCAAAATTGTGGCCTCTAGAGGGTCCACAACTTTGATATACCAGATGTTTACACTATTTGCGTACGAGGGGCGGCCATTTTGTCTGGCAATTTTGGTCCGATTTTCATGAAACTCAACCTCAGACAAAATTACGGTGTAACGGTGATATATTAGACCGTTTTTATTTTAAATCGGATAATAATTGTAACCTCTAGAGGGACCAAAAGCTAATAACGCGATTTTTTGTACATCCAAAGGCCATAATTCAGGAAGATACAATCCGATACGCGCGAATATTGAAAGGAACCAAGACCTTTGGGTTGTAAACATGTATTTCAACTTTCATCAATATCAGATAAAAATTGTGACCTCCAGAGGATCCACAACGCTGATACGAAATATTTTGACACTATTTGCGAACAAGGGGCGGCCATTTTGTCCGTCAGTTTCGTTCCGATTTTTACGAAATTCGAACTCAACCATTCTTAGGGTGTAACAGTGATATATTCACAAGGTTTTTTTCGATGCAAAGGAAAATATCTGACAATTTCAGTCAAATTGATCCACTCTGAACCGAGAATTTAGCGATTTAATTTTAGGTCTAGCCTCGATCATCATTACTAAAGTCAGTACGATAAATGCATAGTCTTGATTACCCACTTTTTGATTTAATCATCAATGACCGTTGAGCAGCAGATCGGATTCCAATCCAGTAAACATCGCAGGCTAGCAATGACATCGAGAGTTGATTATGATCTGGATAAGTTAATTAATGTCTTATTAATATTATAATTTAGATAACCTAAAGAAAAGCCTGCAATAGGTAGATTTAGCTCTAGCATAATGTATGTTTAATTTAATTTTTTTCAGGAGTTTCTACAGTTTTGTTTAAGAGCCAGGAGTTCTGGATCTTGCCAATGCAATCTGATTAAAACACAGTTCCCATTTCGTTTCGTTTTTTATAGTTCAAAATTTCGATTTACTTGTCTTTACTAAACTATGATCTGATTTAGTGTGTGTGGGGGGGGGGCCACCGGATTCTTGTTTCAGATCACTGGAAATGGCATTTCCGGGCTTCTAGTTTTCGAAATTTTCTGACTGAGGCCACCTGGTCTTCGTGCTCACAAAGTCCGACTTTGTAGCCCGTGTGCACCCCCCCCCCATCCATGGTCTCTGAATCCACCTTTGTAATTTTTGTTTTCCATTTTTGCTCCTTATTGTTGACTTTCTTTTAATCTAGTTGGTTAAAAAGATCATTTGAGCTAATGTTTATATGAGTAACCTGTATTTAAATTATGACAGGATGAGGCTGATAACCCAAGGTTTGTCATTTTGTTTTGCGATCATCATTTCAACGTTTTCAGATCAGTTTGCAAAGATCCTAGCAATAACTGAGAATTGGACTACTATTCTAAGGACTGTTAAGCATGTCGTACAATAATTTAGCCCCAAAACAACAACACTTTCATAATTTCAATCCTTCAGGTACCACAGAAAATACTCTTACGAGGGTATCAAACTGGGCTTTTGCGCCAATAAAAGGAGCCAAGCATTATGACGACATGTTATCCTTGCTATGGTGAAGGCCCCCGGGCCCAGATGCCAGTCAAATCTACAAACCGTAGCCCCGACAGATCACAGCACTGATGGATAATATTTTACCTGGGACTCTACCCTGGCAAAATTCTTAGGAATATATATATATATATATATATATATATATATATATATATATATACAGCTTTGCCTGGTTGCCAATTCTTTACAGCTTTCTATATTCAGCATTTTCCTTCAATTCTTCCCACCTAGTTTGCTCTGTTACCAAATTCATTTTTGTTAACGACCATTTCGGTTGGTAACCTGCTTGCTTGCGTTTCTTAGCCGAATCAATAGGCATGATGATCTACTAATAATTACACGCGTGACTTAAGTATTACTAGACTCCGACTTGTCAATCGACGGAAAAAACACTTGTCAATGTCGAATCGAGCCTCTAAATGATATTGACACCAGCGTGGTATAGGCTATATATCTGTAAACACTACAAGTAGATTATCCGCGGACGAACGTCTAGAGTGTCATTAATCAACTTAAATTAATTGTGTGGTAATCCAAGTCATTTTAATCCCCATTTCGGCTGATCAGTGATCGTATGTATTTATTTATTTCGGACAATAGCGCATCACACGAGGGATATCACGGAGATAACATCATGGAAAGCTATTCTTAGAACAGGAAGTCAATCAAATCTGGAGCTTATTACCTCCCTTGATAGAAATGGCTTTACGTAAAGCTTTTCAAAGGTGACTTGAATTTAAGAATATTTTCGAACCCTCTGGACAAGTAAAATATGATTTAATGGATAACTTACACAACAGGTATGACACTAACGCATCTAGTACTTAGAATAAGGCTATTTATTTTTATCTTCTGGAGCTGTCAAACCAGCATGAGTGACATTGTCCCTTTGACGTTATTCGTCTGTTTTCCATAAATATCTCGTCGGTGACATGGACAAATCTCCCAAGTCATTTTTCACGATTTTGAGAAAGTCACAAAAAACAACATTTTGGCATAATTGCATTCTTCGCTGTAGTTTTGACGTGTTATTTGTAAGATATTTATACAAATTAACACGAAATAATGTAAATAATTGGGTATTTAAGGAGTTTCAATTTAAAAATATGGACACAAATGTGTTTATCTTACATAATTACAAATTAATAATTAAACCCCAAGAAATGTGTTTCAAACTTTAGTGATCGTGGAATACCTCCTAAATTCTTTTTCAAATTGAAATTGTCGATAAACTACACATTGATAGATGAAAATAAGTACAGAATATGAATCCCAAATATAATTTATTTTTGTTAAGTAGACTTCTGAGGTTTTCCCCGGTCACCGACAATGTGTTATAGTTTATTGCTCTATGTACTAAATGTCCCTACTGATTTTGTTTAGCAAAAACGTTATGAGTTGTCCACAACGCTTCTCATTATTTCTTATATGCAAATGTATTTATGCGGCAACGCGACACACGTTCCGTTAAGACGAATAAGGAAGGATTATTTATCGTCGAAAGCCTAAGTTTATACTGAGCCAAGGAATTTGTTCCATACTTTAGTGATCATAGAAAACCTCGTAAGTGGTTATTTTTTTCAAATTGAAATTGTGAATAAACTATACATTGATAGATGGAAATAAGTAGAGAATATGAACCCCGAATAGAATTTATTTTCGAAAAGTTAACTTCTGATGTTGTGTTATAGTTTATTGGTCTATCCAGTTACTAAATGTCCCTAAAGGATTACTGATACAGCAAGAATTTTTGTTCACAGTAACATTCCATTCCTAAATTTTGAATATTGCCTTAGCATAGCCGCGAACCTCTGACCTCCGGTCTGCGCAAGCGCGGGTTTCCTAATGGCAGACAAATTCCAAGGAATCTGTTTTTCTTTTTGAATCGCAAATTATACTTGAGAATAGTATTGAATTATTATAAATTTATGTCAGATGTGTCGAGAAATGATTCATTTTGGCGAACAAGTAAGAAACACGGTGTAAAAACAGACGATAAGGATCCCAAAATAGACTTAGAACCGAGGTGGTGTAAAGCGTTATTTTCATATTACATGTGTTTAGAGACCGGCAGTAACGATGAGAGGCTAGTCCGATCAGACATCGTTACCAAAGTAGCTATTGCCCCATCGCCTTCCGATGGTTAGTTAAAGATACATTATGGGAGATTTTTATAAAGAGTTAGCCATTCTTGCCATAACAGTTCAAAATTAGATGATGAAAGAAGAATATATTGACAATTTCAGTCAAATTACTTTATTCTGAACATATTATAGTTATCACCAGTGTAATTTTTGACTTTTTGACTAGAAATGGGATTGAATTCCATCTTCACCGATTCTTAGTATGGCCGATCGTTTGATTGACAGGCGTTGACTCCACCTACATAATCTCTGCTGTCTTTTGTCATCATATCCGAATTTGTGTTTTACCTTTTTGGATTTTTATAACAATTGGACAAAATGAGTGAGAGGGTAAATTTTCATTCTTACTTGTATTTTGGGCATGCATTATATCAATTGAATATAGGACATAATATTATAATGCAATTATGATAAATCTATTATTATCTATTGATATTATTAAGACAGAAGACCTGTCCGTCTGTATTAGTCATCACACGGTCTCCAGGAATTGTATAATTTGTCATTATCTGTGTTTAGTTTATTGCACTTTAAATAGTTTAGATGTCATTTGTTAAGGCATCGCTCAACAGCGGCCTCGCTTCGTACACTCTATCATTTAGCCTCGATCCGGGAGTATAACGTCAACGTAACGGTTAATCTCCGCTCACGACGCCATTTAAAATTAAATCAGTCAACGAAGTCCCGTTTAAATCCAAGCTGAATCCAAGCCATCCGTGGGTCTACAGAGTTGATTTTGTGCTTGTTGTGTAAATAAAGATCTAATTTATAATTTTTATGACATCTGAAGCCTAAATAAAGACTTGCAATAATCAGATTTAGCTCTTGCATAATGTATGTTTAGCGTTCACACATACAATGATTTGTGAAATGTAATATGGGGTTTAATGTTTTACTGCTCCGACTGGACAGCGGCGCTAAGGCGTACACTTGTTTCCAATTCCAACTGCCAAGGCATCTTTTACGTGCACGCCAATGTGTACACGGGACCTTGGGTTTTAGTCCCATCCGAGCGACTATACGTTGTCCCTCGCCTGGTCCGCAACCCTGCACAACTGACACAGTGATAGATATATCCAAAACTAAAGATAATGACCACAACCAAAGGCTTAAAAACAATCACCATTATATAAGCCATACTCCTCGCAATGTTTCAACTTTGGTTTGCTTAGACCTAACTCCACTCTAACACTGTCGTACTCACAGCAAATTTGGGTCCCAAATTATGACTGGTTAACAGTCCGATCAACAACCAAAACATTACTACGTAACAAAGAATCAATCTAAATATGTTACCGTAAAATGCCTGGTGACATTCGCAGCTACATCATGTCATAACACTGGAAATTTATTACGCTCAATTAACTAGTACATAACTGAATATTGCAGAGAAACTAATTGTGTGGTAAAGGAGGCTATCCAAATAGCTACAATGTAAACATTGGGTAATCGCCGCGCACGTGCAATCTTTTTGTCATCCCTTGGACCACAAAGCAGAGGAATAATATCCCCCCTCCCCCTTTTAATGTATTTAATCGACCCCAGATCATGTTACGTATTGTTTTTCAACATAATGGATAGAAATATGACATAATTCATGGATTTTCTTCACAAAAATGGATAAATATTATCGAATACTTAAAGGTAGGCAGTAATAATTGATACAAACATACACGTTTATAGAATTTATATCGGAGATTTGAGACAAAGAATTTTTGTTCCAATGGCCAGTTTCAGCGACGGCCAAAGTTACCTATGCATTTAAGGGTAAAATTTTTCTTGAAATCAGCACTAACACCGTTATGCGACCAGTCATAAAAAATTCCTTTATTTTACTGTACTCAGGAGAGATTTGATTGGACGATGAGAATGGATACACTCGGTCAAAAACTCAAGTTTTCAGTCTTAATACATCAATGGCCAGAGAAGGATTTATCGGGTCATTGCTTCAGGAATATGTATATAAGCGTACTTTTGGGAATATATACTCTTCAAAAAGAGAAACGCCGCAGTAACATTTCGTCATCAGTGTACCCTCGCTCTACCATCAACTAGTTGTAACACTCGTCGCTCAACCATACTGTTCTCCAGCGTTGATGTGGCCATACCTTGTGTGTCTGAACCCACTGAAGTTGGATTTGACGATGTCAGCGTATTTCAAAACAACAGCTTTAACTGGAGCTCTGGCTCGTTATCCGGTTTCAGGTAGGCGTTTATGGACTGTCTGGTCTGAGATCCTACGCCGTCTAGGAATTGCTGCCGGTACCTATCCCAAAGTCGAGAAATGGTACTCTGGAAGCATTCAGAAGCCTGGCTACATCTGTCTGGAATTCACCTGCTTGTAACCGGCCGATTGCGTGGTTGCGTTGGTCGTCGTTCAGATGTGGCATCACTAGTCTTGGATCGTTAAATGTTTACATGTGCAAAGGATTTTGAAACCAAGAACCCCGGGATTTTAAAGGACTTCGATTTGGGTTTCATGTGAAAAGCTTGCGAAGATGTTAACTCAGCGAAAACAAATTGCGGCAAAAAGTATGACCAGTCACACTTAGTGACCTTACATTTAAAACCAATAATGAATTTCTTTTATCCTTACATAATGACATTAAAAACAAGTAAGATTTATGGAAACAACGAGCCCCGTTCAAATACAAAAATGTGCGTTTCTTTTCGTTTGAAGAGTATCAATCGCGACACTTAGTTGGAGATGGATCTTCTGTCAGAAGTGTACATATGACCGACATATTTGATTGAAATAGATGTCATCTTCGTTTTATTCTGATGTTTCATCTGATGTCGGCGTTCAGTGTACGTGAACTAACCGGTCAATCAAATCAACTGCAGGGTCGTAACTAGCTCAAAGCAATGAGGGGAGCGGAAAGTGTTCTCAGGGGTGTTGTAATATTGACGGACAATGTATATCTATTTTTTAATGGTCGAAAAATTTTCACAGGGGGGCGAAACTTTTTGCTGGAGGAGGGGGGGGGGGGGCTAGTTACGGGTCTGATCAACTGTAATGATATTCGGCGCGGTGTTATCAAAGGGGATGGTGGGATAAGAAGCCCAAAGTGGACTAATGGATTCATTGATTTTACTATCGACGAACATCTGTTAAATGGGCCGTATACAAATGGTCCCAGATTTTCGTCCCATCCGAACGACTAGACACTGCCAAAGCCAATTCCTCAATTCTAAATTACTGACAAGCGGAAACCGCATCTGAAAACCGGGGAACGAGCTCGCTAAACACAAGAAACGAACCCGAGACCCGACGTCTTATGTAGCACCATAGGTCTTTTGTCTGACGTGGAGAGCGTACCAGGAAACCGGTCGCCACATCCTACGTAGACCCATGCATCTTTTCTTACTACATATTTCTGTAGCCTTGTGATTGTCTAGAATTTGTCTCTAGCTGTCTTTACTTCTGCTTCACGTTGTGTATTTACTTCTTACAGTTTCTTAAGACGTTTGTCTTACCAGGAATAACAATGCAACAGTTTGCTTCTACATTTTATATAGCATAGCCGAATACATATACTATTCAAAAAAAGTAGGGGATATTTGATTTTTAAGTGTTATTAAAGTCACCTAATGAAACTGACGAAGAAACAAATGACAAAATGAAATGAAGTTCACATTCATCGATTTATTCCAAATGATCGTTAGACTAAGTAAGGCACAGACTGACCATTATAAGGGTAAAATGATACCCGGGGTCAAACAGCAAAGTTACCACAGCATCACAACCAAGTCAGTAACGGGTAAATCCTCCTCTGTTTGCCAAACAAGCGTTGATCCGACGTGGCATACTCCTAATGAGACGTCTAAGGTCATTTTGGTCCAGATTGTCCCATTCCTGTTGCAACGCAGCAGCAAGTTCTTGGACATTGGCAGGACGTTGTTGACGTTGACGTAACCTCTGTCCAAGCATGTCCCAGACATGCTCGATGGGGGAGAGGTCGGGACTCAGTGCTGGCCAAGGTAATGTGGTGATGTTCTGTTGTTGGAGGTAACCTGTAACGATCCTGGCCCTGTGACATCTTGCGTTGTCATCCTGGAAGATGAAACGGCGGCCATGACGTCGTGCGAACGGCACAACATGGACTGCCAAGATGTTGTCCCGGTAGTACTGGCCTGTAACACGCCCTGCAACAACATGTAAAGCCGTTCTTCCAGCAACAGTGATGCCTCCCCACACCATAACAGAACCACCCCCAAATCGATCATGTCTGATGACGTTAACGTCTTGGAATTGCTCGTTTCGACGACGCCACACCCTCCTACGTCTGTCCAAAAAATCAACAGTGAACCTTGACTCATCTGAAAACATCACATTGCTCCAGCGTCGATTATCCCAGTGTTGACGATCCCTACACCAACGACGTCTTGCCTGAATGTGATGATCTCTCAAACAAGGGATCACGCGAGGACGTCGGGCGCGAAGGTGACCCCTATGCAGTCGATTCCGAATCGTCTTGCCATTCACTCTCACACCAGTGTCTGTTTGAAGACGAGCGCTGATCTGATTTGCTGTGATGACACGATTTCTCAAGGCCAAGGTACGGATAAATCGATCCTGGGCTTGAGTTGTCGCCCTTGGTCGACCTGAGCGTGGTCTGTCCTGTACAGATTGTGTATCACGGTATCTGGACCATAGCCTGCTTATGACAGACTGAGAAACATTCATCGTCCGCGCCACAACCGCCTGTGTTGTGCCGATCTGTAGCATGCCAAGGGCACGTGACCTTTCATTTTGGGTAAGCCGACGCATATCAAAATTTGTTTTCTGGTCACTAAAACAATTAAACTGATGTTTCCACCCTGGAATTCAATGCCACAATGACTGTAACATTCAAAGTCAGAGTCGTGCAAATCTTGGGTTGGACCCCCATGATGATCACAAGCATCACCTGCATTCCATGCGGTAGCTATTGGTGCGTTTGGGCGTCACATGTAACTGGAAATGTTTCTTCTGTTAGGTTCTATAGTGACTTTTTTCGTAGTCATTTGCATATTTTAGTATTATGCCCCCAAAATCAAATATCCCCTACTTTTTTTGAATAGTATATATGGATACAAGCATAATATATAACAATACTAGCTAAAACCATTTCTCTACCCTAGCCAGCCTCACGGCTGTCTAGGAACTCAGATGGTCCGTCTCTGGAATCTAATGGAAGTCTAACGAATTCTTCTCACAAGTATGATAGTTTTGTAGCTGTGGGTTTTGGACGTTCAATTATCTAATTGGTCAAATATCATGTAAATAAGTATAGAGATTGGTCAAACAAGCAAAATGATGCAATCGTAATTTTCCGTCACATGTTTCTCGACACACTCTATCCTTGAACTCAGACCCTCTTTCCTGTTATTCTCACGCTATTTCATAAACAGTTAATTTGCATTTTAAATAAACTCATACCTTAATATACTGACAATAGAGAATAATTTGTAAAGATAAAAAATGTTGTTTAACCCATCTTATTTCTCTATTCCTTGTCAATAAATTTAAAAACGACGATAGTGCTACACTTACGCACCGAGCCACCGCTTCTCCGGAGGTAAATAAAAATAGATTAGTATTGTTTTAATATGCCATATAATGTATATAGTTATAAACCTTTGAAAGAACGAAAATGTGTCAGAGGATGTATCAACCATTTTTAAATTATTACCTTCTATCTACAAACCATGTCTGTACTCGATTTGTTGTCTTTCCGGAGAAATACCCCAAGTAAGGAACTGTACTTATATCAAGTGGACCCTACTTTATCATCCAAATATATCAAACCCAATAAACCATTATTTCGTTCTTCATTAATATAACAAATTTTAAAGTTTATCATAAATACACTTAACGTTTACGATAATTAAAATCTCAATGCGTCATTTAGCGATATAGGAATCACTTACAAACTACAATAATAAGGCGAAAATACGAAAATATCAGTCCAAAAATGGACCAAGTCGCTTCAGTATTTACAAAGTTATGTGGAATTGAAGTGCCATTATCTAGCATTGGTTAAACAATCAATCTGAGTACCCATATGCATGGATTAAGACGTAAGAAATGTTAGTGAAAGAAAAATGCAAATGACGTATCGTTACTTTAATCTTGAGGATATTTATAAGAAAATCATCGTTAAACGTGTTACTTCGTAAAGTATTTTTTGATTTTATCATAAGGATTAATTGATAAACAATCAAGATTAACTTTAATATTTAATGACTTCCAGTATTCCCAATAGTCATTTTTTTCCATTCCTTGATTAAGAGGCCAGAAATAAATAACGAACTGGACACATGAAGTGACCGCTGCGTGGCCCTCTAACAGTATATATAATTATCAGCGTATTAGACATTATTAAATATTAAAGCCAATGTCCAGCGTGTTTACCTCTCAATAGTGCAATACGACCAGCTGCTCACCAGCGAATCTATAAGATATTGTCAAGATGATAATTTGATCAAACACTTTTATAATGTTAAGAACCAGTTTTACATTTAACTATTTCAATCGAGGGATTTGAAAGATTAACCATATGTTGCAGCTTGGTCTTGGAAACAACCAAGACATGCGTTTTAATAAACGCATTATTTCAAATGAAAATACAAATTAGCAGGTAATTTCTAATGTGACGTTTGTCTTTTATGCATAGGGAAAAAGATCATGGTAAGAAAGATGCAGTGCAGGAAGGTCGTTATGTATTTCGTATCGCTCTAATAAAACATTCTTATTTAGATAGCCACAAATTTTAATAAATTATTTAATGAAAATATTTAGGAAGCGAGGCAAAACTCATTTCGTAATATTTCAAAGCTTTAATTCAAGGACGTGTGACTGGTCGCTCGGGTGGATTCTTGCACTATGTAGATTTTCCTGGAATCTAAAAAAAAATTAATCATAATTTAAAGTATTGAGATGTTAAGCCCATGTGGTCGTCAAACCTCCAAGATGACAGATTAAAGGTTATGTTTTAAGACAATTTACAATCAGAAGCGTATCATGATTCAAATCGATCAATTCTAACCAGTATTATTGCCATTTAACGCTTACATTAATTTGTTTCTGTTAATTTCACACCGCCATGGTTATTAAGATTTGATAAACTAATTACATAACAACCACAGTACACAGTTTAAACCTTTGACATGCACGTTAATGATCTGGCGCCTTTAAAGGGCCCAGTTCTATCTTCTCAACATCAATAAACGATTTATGTCGATAATTGTTGTCAAAATGTTTCGAAAGCATTCAACTAGTAATTGTTTTCAATAGGGTGTCGGCGCGGCCGATGCGATTAATCTGATAGTTTGTGCTAAGCGAAACAAACAGAACTGGCCAATGTTACGATGCAATGAACTGAAATGAAATGTAATGGGATTTAACGTTCTAGTCATCTGCTGCACTGACTGAGCTAATGAAGATGGGCATTTACCATACAGTGTGCTATGAGGGACAGCGGCTCTACGCCCTGCTCTTATTTCAAATTCCAATTGTCAAGGGTTGTCTTACGTGCACCCCTATGTGTAAACAGAACCTCTCATCCGAACGACTAAACACTGTTTTTCTTTTCAAGCCCCTCGTCAATCGAACCCCCGAACTTCTGACAAATCCCGAGAAACATCCTCGGGCAACATCGGGAGCGAACCCGAGACCCCCTGGATCGTGAGCCAATGTCTTATTCACTGGGCCCCCACGGTGCGATTCGCCTGACACCTTATCATGCTGTTTTATATGTATGTATAACCTGGTGATATGCTTACCAAAGCCTAAAACGGACGCATTCATTTTTCTTCCTCTGAAAGGTATAATGACCACGAACTTGTCATCATTGACATAAAAATCAGAAGAACTTGACCAAATACGTGTAGTCGTTTGGTAACATGCATGTTTTATAATTGTTTGTTGATCTTAAGTAACCTTTTACAGTTGACAAATCGCCACACAAGTATCTAATTACATGGAGCGATTCAAGTTTTTCCGTCTGTTATAGCACATTAGATAAGATTAGATAAAGATCTGACAGTTCTCGCTATAATAATTAAAAATGTAGATAATGAAAAGAGGATACTTCTCTCTGAGCCAAGCTATCGGCGATACAATTTTGTCTAGCCTCGATTGTCATTACTAACGTTGTTACAATAATAAACAAAGTCTTGGTTATCCATTTTTACGGTTATTTCATCAACCACAAAACGTATTCAAATCTACAAAATATCGAGAGTTGATTATGGCCTTGGTAAGTTAATTAATGTCTGGTTAATAATTTATGTAACATGTCAGGCCTAAAGAAATGCCTTATCACTGATTGATTATGAACTCAAGAAGAAATATAGCAAATGACAATAAAACTACAACAGAATAATGTCATGGTCCGTATTCAAAGAATAGCTTAGGTCTAAGATAATCACTAGATTTCACTTTAAAAACACGTAACTTCCTGTATGTTAAGGGTAAGTGGTATTCAAAGGCAATGTCAAGTATAAAATTTTCCCTGAAGTTAAGCTGCCTTAACTTTTAAGTGTTTAGTCTTTTAGCGGTATTCAAAGGTCAGTTTAAGTGAGACAAATCCACTTAACTTTAAGTGATCTATGACAGGTACCTTAACGTTGAGATTATAATGACTTCTTTTAGCCGTAGTACACAAAGTCTTAGCAGTCCCGTAATGGCGATTTTAAAAGTTAGGTGATTGAGATTGAAATAAAGACAATTCCACCGAGCGTAGCTGGCCTCAAACTTATTTTTATCGTCAGCTTTGATGTTGTAGTGCCATAATAGTGTATAAGGTTATTACCACCGAGATGTTCGAGGACACAATGTATATTTTTTTCCGATCAATTTTATTCTTTTCGTTTTGCTTATTCAATGTTTTGCACGACTGTCATATAATAAAGTTTAATGCGTTAAATTGATTTATAAAATTTGATATTCTGATGACATTCCATTATAGATTTCGAAAAAAAATTGTACTACCATGAGAAACAAGGCAAGATTTATTTTTTAAACCTGATTCCCATATACATATTTGAAGTTAGCTGCGAATTGACAATAGTATTGTTTGCAACATGTTCTTCTCTTCGCTTGTAGTGGGTAGTCCATAATTGAGAAATTCATGCTTTTTAGCGATCGCGGATATTCCATAATCTAAGTGTGCAGTTAAGTTTTTGCATAGCCAAGGAGATGTAACATACAGCCTTTGAATACCGATTTAAGGTAACACACGAAGTTAAAGATACATTATGGGAGATTTTAATAGAGAGTTGGCCATTCTTGCTATAACAGTTCAAAAATAGATGATGAAAGAAGAATATATTGAAAATTTCAGTCAAATTACTTTATTCTGAACAAAGTTATCACCATTGTAATTTTTGACTAGAAATAGGAGTCAAATCCCTCTTCACCGTCTACGTGAATGTAGGCCGTTTGATTGACAGGCATTAACTCCACCTACATAATATCGATTATCAAGTAACGTTTTCAATTCGTATCACATTTATTTTTACTACAAATTAAAAATAGGACTTTTATTATATAGATAAGAAGCGAAAGTTTTATAGGAATGGACCAAATCAATGAGGCATAATTATAGCCGACGTCTTCAATCTTGTTAGCCTGCGTGTACTCCCGAAGCAGACAAATTGAAATAGGAAACATTGATCCAATGCCGCTGCATGGGCTGCAATTCAACTGGGGTGGTGTTACCTGCGATGTTTATCAATTTCCATAATTTTTCTGTAAACGCAAGTGACAAAAGAGCGTATAATACCGACATCCAAACTCTCATTTTAACCACAAATAAACCGACATATGCGGCCTCGCTCAACAGCGGCCTTGCTCCGTACACTCTATCATTCAGCCTCGATTTAAAATTTCCCGGAGTATGACGTGAACGTAACGGTTAATCTCAGCTTACGACGCCATTTAAAAATTTAATCAATCAATGAAATCCTGTTTAAATCCAAGCGAATCCAAGCCATCCGTGGGTCTACAGAGTTGATTTTGTGCTTGTTGTGTAAATAAAGATCTAATTTATAATTTCTATGACATCTGAAGCCTAAATAAAGACTTGCAATAATCAGATTTAGCTCTTGCATAATGTATGTTTAAGTGGAAAAATTAAATATTTTTACTCAACTTTAATACGGACACAGATTCATAAATATGATTTTTCCATGTGGCATGCTAATCTCTAATCTCAAAAACGTTATCCTTCGCCCAAACTAATAAGGTTCCGTGTGACGATTAGCCGAAAAATGGGACTAAACCTTTTTTGGACCAATAATTGGTCCCCAAGCGCTATTCATATTGTTCATCTTCTGCTTGGTGGCGGCGCTAAGACCTGTCAATTCAAGTACGAGCAACATGAAACGTGTTCCTTGGACAAGCATCGATTGACGGAATGTTTTATATTACGTCACAATTCTAAGCTGGCGACGATGGTCGGTTGCTAGCCAATAGAGTACTGTTGTATTTGTTTTGTTTTTCTCTCACAAATTTTGGTAACAATGAATGGATTCCTATCAAATTATTTACGTATTATCATTAGAAAAGACAACGGGGTTGCCTGCAGGTCCTTTCTATCGTATAGTTTACAATTATTTGGTTGGGTTGGATTCTGGTGTTGGCCGAGCAAATTCAGCTCCGTTTCCCCTTGTGGCAAGGGGCGGCTTCTATCCGTTCGGATGGTAAAAAAGTCGATGTCAGCGTACATTAATAGTTGGAATACAAAGAAGAGTAAATAGAAACTGCGCTCCCCAAATTCTAAGATAAAATACATTACTCACATACCATTTTGTTTTAATACAACTGTCCCTTTAAGCTTGTGATCACAGAGGCGTTAATTTATGGTGAAAATATCACAAAATTTCCAACGTTTCTTACTCGACTATTGCCCCATGGTGTGTACAATAGCCATTAAGACTCATTTTTTTCAATTAATCTCTGTCTATCAATGTAATATGAATTTCATTACGTCGGGTACACACTCGCATGTGCTTTAGCCATTTTGGCATTTCCTGAGAGCCTTCTTCTCCAGTGACCCCCTGTTGACATATCACTGAGCACGAAAAATCGCCAGGTTGATGGAACCTTCTGACGGAATACAAATCGAGGTAAATCAATTATTTACATACCTATATAATTTTTAAAGCCAAAATCATTACAAAAGACCTTCAACTTTTACAGGCATTAGAAAATTTTAAAATAATTGTGGCAATATGTAGCATCGATGTCGTTTGTGATCAGGATACCGATCTCAGGAGATGCGGAGTTTTTTTTTAGAAAGTTGGTACGTGTGGTTTCGTCGTCCGTTGGTTTCAAATTCTTTGAATAAATTTTATTTTCATATTTCAGGCTGCATTCTTGCTTTGAAACTTATATTACGTTGGTATACTTTAGCGAAAAAATAGTTATTTTTAATGGCTTATCCTGTATTTTGTTGGTGACTAGAAAGAACGCCACAGGTAGCATGCGCCAAAGACGCCAGTCTTCCATTATTTACCTAATCACTTACTGGGACTTTTTGAAATTCAACCTTTACTAAGATACATTATTACCAACTTTAAAATTTATTGTCTGATATTTTCAGTGTCTTCTATGCCACACTGTGTTAAAATTATAAAGCTTAGCCTATATAATTAAATCATTTTTTTGTGTCTTACTTTATTTAAGACCCGCTTTGTTGGAGTTTCCATTTTAAAAATTAGTATATGATTATATTATTAAATCTGCGTGTGTAGTTTATTTAAGATCTGTTTCATGTAAACTTTTCAATGATATACCCGTACATGTAATTCTTTTTTTACAGAGTTGGAGAAGGTAATCTACACAGATCATGGTGGACGTGTTGCTATTAATCTTGTGTAATTGACAGATAAACGAGTAAAACTAGGATTTCTTCAGAATTTAAAGCAGCATTACAAATTATGTGGAATTCACAATAAAACTTTAAAATGATCCGTATTGTCAGATGTCCATTTTAAAACTAAATAGCATACCTAAAGCAACAGTAATATCCATGTAATCAAAATTGTCATTATCTAGTTAGTAAAGTTACATTTTTGGCAAAGTGACGAGTGCTGTGCACGGACAGGGTATACTCACGTTTTCTAGAACCCCAGATATCACTCTTTCACTGTTGGCGGGTTTACAAATCTACATCGTACCAACCCTTGTTGTAGATATATGCATTGTACATTTATGAATGGATGTCAACATCTATTTAACAACTGAAGCACTAGAATATCTAATGCCACTTTACATTGGAAAGTTTGCAAATTATGCGGAATGCTTTACACATACATTTAGGCATGTACTGGTACATGTACGCGAATATTGAAGTTGAATTATAGAATTTGTGTATGTGTTGGATTTAAAAAAAAATAAATTGAAAAATATACCTTTACATTATTTGTTATATTTCAGAAAGGACGGAATACTTGTATAATGAATATCAGGAACTGAAATGTGATTTAGGATTCGTTTAATATAAATATAATAACATGTGGCTAACAAACTGTAACTAATGTGAATTATTATTATAATATATTTCATGTCAGGAATATGAAGTCTACTTGTAGCACAGTATGTTAAATGTAGTAACATTCGTAGCAATTGCTGTTCACTGTGTCACTAGTGCTACACCATACATCTGAGTTGTAAGTATACGTAGTCCATGAAGCGAAATAGACTTTTGTTTACAAATTTTTTTTTAAACTTTGAGAAATTATAATTAAGTTTTAATAATTCTTTTTCAGATTTCGAGTCTTGATCGTTGGAGTTGCTTATCTGGGCAACTTTTAGTCAGTATAAGTTTCCTTTGTTTTTATTTATAAAGCTTGTAGCTGCGCAGTCCTGATTTAGGGATTTGCTTCATTATTTGGTAACTTTTGTTTATTGTTCTGTGTCATCACAGGCATATAAAGGTATTAAAACTAGTGTAAATGCCTTTTTGGGACAAAATTGTGTACTTTACTCTGTTCTTAACAAATTTGACTCACATACATGGTTTGAGTTAAATGAAGAAGCAACACCGCCCCGTAAATTGATGCATTTCTTTGAATTCAATATGATTTCCTTCTTTGTTTTATTGAAACATTCTCCTTAGTCGCAACATAATCTCGCAAAAAAAAACCAGTTGTAAAAGGACGGACGGATGCACCGAAAAATGTGACCATAATATTCTACAACAGGAACCGGAAATGTGTTGATCAGACGTTAACGAAATTTCACCAATTAACCAATTATTATTGCACCAAAAACTATCAAGTAATATAATTCTGAATCGTCTTATTGCCACAATTACTAATATCAATTCCAACTTATTTATATAAAATGACAATTTGTTCTGTTACACCAAATCAATTGAGTAGTTCGTTACTTACTATTAAATCGGACATAAGACAAATTGTTCTATAATACCAAATCAATTGAGTAGGACGTTAACCTCGATTTCATTTCCAAATCAGTTGTTTAATGTGAAAACGTCCTCGCAATTCTCTACAGCTACTAAAATCATATTTCGTCAATTCTATTGATATATTTTTTTTAATTCTATTATTATTACAAAAATATTCCTGTCCGTACAAAGCGTTTGAATACAAATCATCTCTGCATTTTGAATGTAAGCACCTACATACTGAAGTTCTTATGATGTATAATATTGATATTAAAATGCACTAGCTCATCTATTTGTTCAGTGGTTTAAGAGTCACCAGGGGAGTACGGTTTACTCTGATTGAATCATCAGTAATATTGATACGGGTTGTGTTTGTTTAAATACAAATGATGTCATGGAGTACCTTAGTATTGAACAAAAACAAACCAGCCCGACCAGTCGTCTACAATATGACACTGTTAGTACTAGACGGTGATATTCCGGTTAATGGAATTTTACAATGGATACGAATTGACATGATTAATTAAATTGACAGTTTGTTCAAATGACCCCAAACAGATGAGTTCGTATCCCCCAATCCCCCTCCACCATTGTCCAACACGTAGTCCTCCACTAAAATTTAGTAATTTTGGCCATTAAACCCACACAAGAGACGTTCTTTTAAATGATATAAAGAACATGTCTCGTTCTTGCAGAAACCGGGAATTGCCTCTTTAATGACAGGAGACAAATGGGCATGCTGGAATTTGTAGTCTTTTACAAATATTTTACACTTTTTATATTTTAGACATAGAAACATAATTTGTAGATTAAAACGGGTCATTTAAAATACAAAATTGTGCATGTGAATGTTTGATCCATGTAAGTCGGCTTAACAGAGGGTGGACACAAAATGTCAATATGAAAAAGATTTAACTTTACAGAGCATATTACATATGTCACTTTTTCATTCAAAACTTTACCTCGATTACCCGTAATTCAAGAAAATAGCCCTATCATTCCGGTATTAATGCTGGCAGTTAGTCATAGAAGCACGTCATTGTGTATGTCGTGCGTGCAACTGAGAGCAACTATCATTTCGGCAACAGAGGTCAACTAACTTCACCCGAAAACGGGTCGACATGTTCCAAGACTATTTGCACGTTTCTAGATATTTAAGAAAAGATTAAGTAGACACGAACTATACCACTTCCTAAAATGATAAAGTACACCGTCGCACAGAGGGAGTAACCCTGAACTAACCAGACTAACAATTAGTGCTGCAAGAGGAAAGTTCCATTAAAGGGGAATTATGTAAGATTTATATAAAGCTTTGCCCGTTCTCGCTATAGTATTTCAAAAAAAGATATTGCAAAATAAATATATTGAAAATTTCATCCAAAGTATTTTATTTTGAGCGAAGTTAACAATGGTTCTAGTTTTGACAAAATGTGTGCATTGATCGTAACCACCGTACTGGTCATTCGGGTCTTAGCAACGCTTCTCCATTTTTAAATTAAATCATTAAATGGCCGAACCGTTTTAAACTACTCAAAATCGGAACCATCCGATGGCATCTAGAGTTGATTATGGTCTTGTTATGTTAATTGATAATTTATATAACATTTAATGCCCAAAGAAGACCCACAATATGCAGATTTAGCCATTACATAATGCCTGTTTAAGTGACACAAATCACTTATAGTGCTGGATTTAGAAGCAGAGGAGACCCATATAGGATATTCTGAGCAAAGGTAGCAGTGGCGGCGCCAGCCGTCGGTGATTGGAGGGGTAAAGCTGGGGCAAAGTCCAAGGTTAAGGGGGCAAAGACACGAGCTTCAACTAGGGGTAGGTGGCCTCCCCCAGAAAATTTTAAAAAATAGATTGCCGGAAATGCAGCCTGGCAGTATTTCAGGCACTGATCGATGAGGTAAAGTGTCAAACGAACGGACTTGCGAATCACGACGAAGCCCACTCACGAGCGTCAAAGTAGGGAGTCCTCCCCCAGAAAATTTTGAAAAATAGAGTGCCGGAAATGCTGTCTTACAGTATTCCCAGGCACCGATCGTCGAGATAAATAGATCTGACCAGATACCGTCCGTCGCCTGATCACTAGTTAATCGGACTAGAGAACAAAATGTCAAACGAATGAACTTGCGAACCTCAAGTTTATGACTGAGTGGGGATGTTGGATTTATTCACCGTAGAAGGTATTGATTACCGAAACGTATCACAAATACTTCTTTTTATTTTCTAAAATTATTGGGGGGGGGGACAGAGGGCAGGCCAGGTTAATGCGTGGCAAATGCCTCCTCCCTGGCGCCGCCACTGCCAGAAGGAGGAAGATGAAGGGACGGGGGGGGGGGGGAGGCACAATTGCGTAAATGTTTGAGATGGTAGATGTTAACGACAAACAGCGCGTGTAAGAAATAGTGTCAAACATAATTATTATAAACCTTGGGCGGAGGGTTTTCCCAAGTCCTCTGATTTCCTCGTATTGCTAATTATAAAAATAGAATTGCACCCTATGTTAATCCGGAAATGACATGTTTTTCTTGAGTTGTCGTTTAACCCCACCCGTATCTCTTTTGACAATCGAGGATTAAATTTTCTATTACCTTTCCTGGAATACCAAATACAATATCCAGAAGATTCAAATTGGTTTCCGAACTTAAACAATTCCTTTGATTGTATTAAAAGTATGGCCATAAATTATTCACCTAATGATCGCAGACAAAAGTCAAAGGTGTATTACATTTAACGGTTTGCCAATAAAGTAACAAATTCAGATTAATTATCACTAAGATAAATCTTAATTTAAAATGTAAACTAATTTGGACTCCCCGGTATGCTTTGTAATGTCTGTATTGCTAACACCAACATTAACTGTCTGCTTTAAACGGTTTCGTTTAGCTATTGTCAGACTCGGATAACTCCTTATTGTAAATAAAACGCGTTAATGCAATGTACGCTGTAGTTTTGGCGTGGAACAGTATGGTCATGAGCGGAAACCAAGTGGGACATTTAAGGACTAACGTATAGTTCAATTTCATTTCAAGAATTCGCTTGCTCTTCGGAGTCTTTAGCAGTTGGGGGTGGGGATGAGGATGGGGGGGGGGCGGGGGACCCGGAGGAAACCCACCAGGTTCGACAGGAGACACAACTCCTAACCACGCCACTTGACTCAATGGCAGGGCCTTATGATCTATTTTGCGCGCGCGCGATACCCCCCCCCACCACCACCATGCATGTGACACATGGGATCACATCTCTGGGGGCATTAACAATGAGATCTTGTATTATCTGTTTCCGTTGACCCCTTATGTTTTCACAATCAACAGATTACAACAACTGACACATATGCTGGGCATCGAACTGACCTTGTCAATGAGAATTGAGCCTTTACGTTATAAGACCACGATGAAGCCAAAAAACACATAATTACATGTTCGTAATAGTGTTAATAGAAAATGGAAGATATAATGAGGTCAGTAAGGATACATAAAACTAGAGGGTTGTTTAAGCGATCCTTTGGTGCAAAATGACATATTTTAAAAGTTGACAAAGATCTTATAACAATCTAAATCAAAGTAGTTTTAGGGATTGTTGACAGGTTTTAGTGCCGAAATTGTTATGTAGTATCTTACTCTGTGTCAATCCTGGTCCAGGAAAATAAAATCAACACTGAATTCACTGCAACGGCGGGGCTATGGATGCAAATACACCCCAGCACTGCAAATACCTGGCTGTTCTTTAAAATGTATTTCAGCAACATGTTTACAAGCACTAGGGACCGAAATGGTTCAATAGGTCACACTCAGGACCTTGGTTGAAGATTTTTGTTCTGTATTTACGTCAAAATGCACCAAATTATTCTTGTATCTAGTTTTTTGAGTTGCATTCTGATCTGATTGGGTTTAAATGGTAACATGGCCATAATGTGTCAGGTTTCATCTTTTCTGCACCAGAATTTAAAATAATGTCTCGGGAAAGATCTCTGGGGTTGAGAAAACAAGACACCTCTTTGGCATTATGGCCTATTATTATATCGCATTCCAACTGTCAGGGGATCTTTTACGTGCACGCAAATGTGTACAAGTTCCGTTGAACTTTCCCGGCCAATGCAGCGATCAAACACGCGACCTCCAGGCCAGCATTTCACCCACTTCGCCACCCTACTTTGAAGAAAAGGATAAAAGGATTAAAGTTGAAGTGAATGGAGTGCGGGGTTATGAAGTAAAATGTGAAGCTTGCATGATATTTGGATTCGCCCTAATGGTAAGCCGACTTATTATATGGTGACTTATTGTATGCCAGCTTGATCTCTGCCCCTTTCACTTTCCTTGACCTTGTAGATTGATCGCGTAAATTATTAATTTCAGTCTTAGTCCGGACTTTTTTTCCGTATGCAAATGGGTTTTGTCGTTGATCCCATATAAGGTATATGTTCTAATATGCCAAGTTCTAGTATGCTGAATCCAGAATAGAGAAGTGTAATGTGAAAAATAACTATTATACTGTATTTTGTTTTATTGAAAAGTGCATTCTGTATTCGAACAACGTGACAGCAACAGAAATTGCAAAATGTAAAACTAAAATACGCATTTTGAACTGCTGACATATGCAGTTTGCACAGTGAACATTGAAAAAATATTGGCAAAGTTATCCTTCCATACTCAATGGTAAGTTTTTTTTGAGCGTGTCTATTTTAATTAAATCATCCAAGTGTATGCTATGAATGTGACTCTTTTCAAAGTTCAGTCCCATTTCGCCGACAGGACAGATATTGTAGACAGGAATTTCGTCGGCGTTAAGTGTTTGCCTGATCTTAAAAAATAGTTCATATAAGCTGTAGACTTAAAAGTAATTAGATAGGAATTCGGGAGCATTTATTTGTTTCTAGAGTACACATATAAATATAAAATACAATGTTATTCATTGTTTATTTCAATAAAATATCCAACTCGGTCTAAAAGTTCATAGTTAGATTTTGCTTCTTCCATCTTTCTGTTTATATCTGTATATTTCATTTATTTGTTGGTGGTTTCCTCTGGCAAGAGGAATACTGCAGAAGTATTTGCGCCTAATTCGAAATCCATTTGAAATACTTCGCCCTTCGATAGGTATCTTCTTTCTTATCTGACAGAAAGAATTATAGTAAGTTAACTAACAGTCGTTTATGTTATGACAGTGTGTATTGTATAACGTTGGTAAAATAGTTTAGAACCTGTATAAAATGTATCATCACCAAATAATTCATCTACCTCACCAAAAGATTCCAGATTCTGTACAGTGGAGAAGCCCAATACTCTATCTAGCTCACCATCGTTTATAAGTAAAAACTGGTCTCCACCTTTGGTTCTTTGATAAGATTCTGGTATGGTTATATCCTCTAGCGGTTTCGGTAATTTCGGAAAAACCGAATGGCCGAATGGTTAGCGCGTGCGCTTTGTATCATAAGGTCTGTCATTGAGTCAACTGGCGTGGTGTCGATTCCCTCGTTGTACGTGACAAGGAGTAGGGTCGCCTGTCCAGCCTCGTGGGTTTTCACCGGGTCCTCCGGTTCCCCCACTGTTAAAGACCCCTACGCCCAAGCAAATTATGGAAATAAAATTGAACCATATGTTAGTCCCGAAATGACCTATTTTGTGTCGAGTGGACGTTAAATTCCCCCCCCCCACTCTCTCTCTCTCTTAAAGAGGCGATTTCGTTTTGGTAGACGAGGAATAGATGTTGTCGACTGGACCTTTTCGATTACATTTTGCATTATTTATATCACTTTAATATCTGAATGGACTGCTGGGTGGTTATAGTTACTGCCGACTCCATGAGTAACAATATCTCTAACAGTTGATGCTGTTGCTGGACACCGGTTTGTCTTGTCACATCACCAAGTCATCATTATTTCTCTCACCCAACCTAAACTAAACCCATTCACACATAAATACCTTCCACCATTGGATGTCGGAGGGAATTTCGAAGTTAACTGAGTATTTTCCATTAAGATATTATAGAACGATGTATGTAATGTTGTGAAATAGATTACTGTAGTATTTTTACTGAACCTTTGTGATAGTATTTTTTACCGAGCCTTTGTGATTACTGTAGTATTTGTACTGAGCCTTTTTGAGTTAAGTTTATTTAAAACGGAACATAGATCATTAGTTGTCTAATAAGTATGTTGCGTTCATTTTAAAGAAATATAATTTAAAACAGAACAGATATCATTAGTTGTAGGTGATCTTAAATCAGAGGGTTGAATTCCATTGAAATTACTGATACCTCTCTGTTTAACACATTTAATCACCTTAGTCCATATAAAACAGTGTCGGAGTCGGCTGTAGGGGAATTCGTAAGTATGGTGCGGCCGGCGAAGCGGGAAGACGCCGTTTACGAAATTTTAAAATTAATGTTGTTTAATCTAAAGATTAAGACCATTATGAACAATGGACTTGATTATCCGACACTATCATTACTATAATTTTCGAAGACATAAAGATTGCGATATGAAATCATTGAAAACTTAAAATGAAACTTTTAAGCTAGAATTTGAATATTTTATTAGACAAAAAATTCTCTTAATATAAGTACCTTTAATTGGGTAAGAATTGTATATAACTTGGTATATTGGGGCTATTTGATTTTGATAAATTTCTATTCCAGCATTGCATAGTCTTTTATGAGATAAGTTCAATTTTTTTATTTCTTAGCAATTTGAGTGAAGCATACATTTATAATGCGAAAACAACTGAATTGGATAAACCTATATTAAAACGTCTTTTCTAGAATAAACAATAAACAATTATAACCTTAAACAGTGCGTAATACTTAACACAATCAACTGATTACTCGACCGGTTGTACCTCGAACTTCAAAATCGATTGAAACAGAAACTCCTATCACTCTTAAAATCAGTTGTACTTTCTAGTCAAATTAATCACAATTTAAGTTTAGACCACAGACTCGTTAATCTTATTTCCATCTTGGTGAACTTTGAAAATGATCTATTTTATTTTTACTTCTGGGAAAAAAGCTTCTTTAACACATAAAACGTGTCAATATCCCGCCAAGATCAAGGTAACATAGATAATGTGGGATGTGAGGAAATGTTTTTTTCCTGCTTTATTCAGATTTTCATCTGGATGACCAAATAGCAGAAAGAGTTATGTCTCGTTCATTTGTTTATCATCCATGCAAAAGTAAGGCCGACTGCACGATCTATAAGAAAATGTGTAGGTGCGCTATTACAATAGGGATTGTGACTACGCAGGCCTTATAAATAGATCAGGGCGGGGGTTAATGCAGCAAACAAGCAAAAATTCTTCAAAATGTGTTCTTATTGATAACCATAACTGCTGATAAAAACAACATTAACTCACTAATTTTCTGGGTTTTTTATATAGGGTGCCGAGTTCATCTGTATTTTCCGGCGTGGTTCCCATTTGTCAGTGGTTTAGAACGGGAGTCCTTGCGACGGACAACGTATTGGCGTGTACGTGAAAGAACCCTTGACGGTTAAAATTCGAAATAAGAGTAGGCCGTTGGGGCAAACATTTCCACCATAGCACACGGTATGGCGTATGTCCATCTTCATTAGGCAGTATGACGTTAAACCTCTTTTTATTTCATTTCATTTGGTTTTAGGTCATAAAGTTATCGAACGGTTAAAACAGGTTGACGGTAATAAAATTGGAACGGGTGCATTTTACCAATCAAAACTTTATCCCGCTTACATCTAATTCAAGTCGTGCTGTATCATAAGGTCTGTCATTGAGTCAACTGGCGTGGTTTCGATTACCCGGTTATATGTGACAAGGAGTAGTGAAATGACCTAGTTTGCGTCGAGTGAACGTTAAACCGCATTTCTCACTCTCTCCCTAATACAAGCAAATAATCAATAATTCCGGTATTAATGTCGGAAGTTACCACTGGAAGCACGTCGTTAGATACGCTTATCTCGAGCTTACAACTGGGAGCAACTATAGCGTTTCGGTAAGAGACACTGGTTTCCACTGAAAACGGGTCGACCTATTCCCAGACTATTTCCACGTTTCTAAATTTTTAATAAAGAAATAAGTAGACAGGAACTATACGATCTCTTAAAGTTAATAACGGCACCGGCACGCAAATGTAGTAGCCCTGAATTAACCAGATGAGAGAGGGGTGTGTGTGTGTGTGTCGGGGGGGGGGGGGGTAACGTCCGCTCGACACAATCTAGGTCATTTCGGGACTAACACATGGTTCAATTTTATATCAATAATTCGCTTGCGCGTAGGGGGTCTTTAGCAGTGGGAGGAAACCGGAGGATCCAGAGAAAACCTACGAAGTTGGACAGGCGACCCTACTCCGTGTGACGTACAACCGGGGATTCGAAGCCACGCCAGTTGACCCAATAACAGACCTTATGATACAGCGCGCACTGCTAACCATTCGGTCACCCCCACCCCCTCCCGGTGCTATATAAGTTCCATGTAGTTATATCACTTATCGGCCACTGACAGTGTAAGATTGAGATGAAGAGAGGTCATAGGCTATTCCACTTATGAAACCCATCCCATCCCCCCACCTTCACGACTAGAGGAAGGTGGAAGTGTGTTTTAAACACAGTTGCGCAAAATGTTTAAGATGACGGAAGTTTAAGACCACAGTGCGTGTAAGAAAAGATTATAGGACAGTGTTAAAAATATTATAACTCTTGGCCTGGGGCCCTTAGATCTCAAAATGCTAGAGTTCAGTCTGTAAAACCTATAGGTAAATCCGGCACTGGCCACTGAGTTATTAAATCGTCCATGTTTGGTAACCGCGGTATAGGATTCTATAACAGGAAATATGATTATGATATCTTAACAACGACCAGATTATGTCAAGATCAAGACATTGAATTTCTGTTGTTTGAATTGCATACACATGGAAATGTATATATGAGACATGGTTTTCATAGATGGGTGATAATTGTGCTACACGCCTCTAATGTACGGTTTCCAAAGTCCATCGATTTCCTCATTGGTATAAAATTGTACCCTGTGTAAGTCACGAAATGACCTGGGGTTTTTTTTAGTTGCGATACCACACTTGTTCGCTACCTCGTAGGTTTCCACAGTGCCCCGATTTCCTTCGATTCCTAATTATTGAAATAGAATTGTACCTTATCTTAATCCCGAAATGATAATATGTTTTTTGTTCAGTGGGCGTTAAACCCCATCTGTCTCTCTTTTGACAATCGAGTTTTAAATACATCATTTTAATTACCTTTCCTGAAATGTCAAATAGAATATCCAGAAGATTCAAAATGATTTCTGAACTTAAACAATGTGTTTCTTTTCCCTTTGATTGTATTAAAAGTATGGCCATAAATTATTCACCTAATGATCGCAGACAAAAGTCAAAGGTTTATTACATTTAACGGTTTGCCAACTAAAGTCACAAATTCAGATTAATTGTCACTAAGATAAATCTTAATTTAAAATGTAAACTAATCTAGACTCTCCGGTATGCTTTGCGTTAATGTCTGTATTGCTAACACCAACATGAACTGTCTGCTTTAAACGGTTTCGTTTAGCTATTGTCAGACTCGGATAAATCCTTATTGTAAATCAAAATAAACAACACCCCTGTGTTGGTATAATACTTCTCTGACTTGTTTTGAGAACATGTGTAGACGCCTGAAAGCGTCATTTAAATAAGAATTTATTTTTGTTAGTGCTTTTAGCAATCAGCCTAATGTTATTAAATATTCCTATTCCATTTCAGTAATCACGATTCCAATTAATTGGTAAGCACTGAAAATTAGAAAACTCTAAAGAAGCTCAGCAAATACAACATTCTTCCAAAAAACATTCTGTCCTTAAATGACCATCTATGCTTGAAACCATGTAATTGCTTGAAAGGACTATTTAGATATAAGTACAGTCACATGTTAAGCGAATTGGTATATTTCATTAAGACAGGAATATCTCGACAACTAAGTAATTTTAGGGACTCGTATACTCATATAAGCGGATTTTTACACGCCCACATTTCACGTCCATTTGACACAAACAAGGTCATTTCGGGACTAACATATGATACAATTTGATTTCAAGAATTCGCGTTCCCTTAACAGTGGGAGGAAACCGGAAGACCCTACTCCTTAACAAACCGGAAATCGAAACCAGACAACTTGACTCAGTAACAGACCTTATGATCTAAATTGCACGGCTTACCTCCCCCCCACACACATACAACCCAACACACGTGCATGTGACACATCGAATCGACTTTTGTTATCAAGAAGATAATGTAGTTAAAATCAACAAGAGTTCAACAATTGACAAGTTTGTTGGACATAAAATTGGCCTCGTCAGTATGAATAATTGAGCCTTTACAGACGAACACGACTCAGTACAATGGGACCAAGCCAAATAACACATAATTACCTGCTTGTCATAGTGTTAATAGAAAACGGAATCTTATAATGAGGCCAATAAGGATAACATAAATGTAGAACAATATTTAAGCGATCCTTTTGTGCAAAATGACATATTTTATAAGTTGACAATAAATACGGTGTAAATCAAAGTAGTTTCATTCGGATTAGGAATTTTGGACCGGTTTTAGGGCGGACATGGGCCACTCTCTCAGAAAATTGATTCAGGATTTTTGTTCTATATATACGTTAAAGTGCACCAAATCGTTTCTTGTGTCTAGTGTTGAGTTGCATTCTGATCTGTTTAAGTTTAATGGTAAAATGTTCAGGTAGGCCTACGCGATCAGTTAATTTCACTTTCGACAAATAAACAATGTGCTACGTCACTAAGCCAAATTGTTTAATTTCTTAAACACTATATTTGTATTTCCGGACACGTGGAAACAAGCCATCGTAGTTCAAATTTTTAGGCCAAGTGACATTCACGATCCCTCGAATTATGAACCTATATCATTACTAAGTTTACTTGGAAAAGTCTTTCGACTAATTAACTAATCATCTGTTAAGCCCTTTACAATCGGGATTCCGAATAAGCGAATGTACTATTCATCAATTAATTAACATATATGATTATATATCTTCAGGTCTCGACAAAGGTAAAGAAGCAAATGCCATCTTTCGTGATATTAGCAAAGCCTTCGACAGCTTGACAGTTTGGTTCGCAAACTATGTTGTATCGATATCCGAGCTAAACTATTAACTCTTATATTAGATTAATTGTCGAATAGAAAACAATCAGTCGGGTTTTTTTTAAGGCGAAAGCTCTAAAAAATAATATAACAAGTGTTCCCCAAGGATCAGTATTATGCCCACTTATTTTCCTTATTTATATCAATGATATTACTGAAAATGCCAATACTAATATACGTTTATTAGCAGACGATACGTCGCTGAATTTAAGAATTGAAAACCTAGGTTAATGTGAACATGTATTAAATTTAGATTTGAATTTGATTAACAACTGGTTGACCAAATGGAAAGTAAGATTTAACCCCATAAAGACAGTTCCCATGACATTCTCTAGAAAGCAAATTTCTTTTGCATTAAATTTTGAACAACGTACAAATTAAGGAATCATATATTAAAAGTTTTATGGCCGTCATATTGCATTGATTGGTAAATATAACATGTCTCTTTCGGCTATTATTCTAGATATATTTAATTGACGCGTATACTATCTCCCTGATTATGTCTACTACATCGTTACCACTGTTCAACGCGTGCATTTTGCATACGGATAGTCCATTGGACAATCACGCTATTTTACCGGTTTGGATGCAGCTATGGTGGGTGTGGCGCCAGGCAGGTTAAGCTTACTCTTCCGGACACCTGTTTGTCGTGTATTTTGTATACGATGAACAGTCCATTTGCTGATTACACCATTTTGCCTATACCATTTTTTTAGGACTTCGAATTTTGTCTAATGGTTTGGATTGTTCGTACTTGGTTTGATTTTATTTTTATTACAAGCAGCTTGGTCTTTTTTTATAAAGCAATTGTCAGCGGGATAACCATATCGAATACTTAATATCTAAAGTTAAACACTCTATTGACTGTCTCCGTGGCTTAAAATATCACATTTGTCGTAAGATATTATTTACAATGCATTTGTTTATACTTATTTGACCCCAGTGGGGTCGTTTGGAACAACTGTAACAAATTTGAGTCCTTAAAATTAGAAAATCTCCAGTTAGATGCACTGGGAACAATAACAGGTCTTGTTAGCGGCACTTCCCATAATATACTTTACTTTGAATCTGGGTTAAATCACTTACAAAAAGGCGTATAAGACACACACTTATTCTTATGCATAAAATGGTTACCCCGTTCTTAAGTCTTCTAGTACCACCTAAAATTTATTTTTGAAGTAAATTCTTACCCTGTTGGTACTAACAGCGAATTGAAAATATTGCTGCTTACACTAATTATTATAAAACTCTTTTTTCCTTCAACCGTTGACCTTTGGAATGGTCTTCCTAATGATACTCATCAGGGCTCAACTATACAATTTTTTAAAATTAAAAAAAGTGTGAATAAAATAATGACATATTATTACTTTGGTGAGCGTAAATTTCAAGTTATCCATTTCAGATTTCGCAACTGTAAAAGTACTCTAAATTTTCATAGGTTTTAAATGCATATTTCTGATAATCCGATATGCAGATGTGGTCATATCCTAGAATACATCGATCATTATTTTATGCACTGTCCAAATTCAGTTTATCCCCCTTCCCCTCTTATACCAAGTGCAATTATATTAATCTTTGTTTTTATTTGAAGATCCGCACAGCCCTGGGAAAGATCTCCGTTGTGAGAAAACAAAACACCTACTCGCTAGCCCCCTTTCACGTCCCGGTCCCCCTGCCCACAATAATATCGCTTAGGTGTAGTTATACCAGGTGCAATTAAATTAAACTTCGTTTTAATTTGAATGCTATTATAAATAATGGAAGATCCGCACAACCCTTTACGGTATTGGGAAGCATGTCAGCTGATGACACGGGGTTCCAGGCAATTCTGAAAATGACACCTCCGTGTCGGTTTCAATACAAATTGGATTATTAAATTATTCACAATAAGCACAATTATTTCGAGCTACCAGAAGTATATTATCTATACTCAAGATGCTAACGTGACTACCCATCATACTGTGAAAGAATTAGTATGGCTCTATTTGTTATTGGGTTTTTTTGGGTTTCTAATCCAAGTATGTATGGCAAGCTAGATTTTGTTCACAAAGTTTTATTAAATGGTGTTGTTAATCTAAAGATTAAGATCGCGTAAGAATAAAAAGGGCCACAAGAATAATGGACTGGATTATCCGATATTATCATCACTTATTAATTATCTTTCTAAGACATACAAAGATTGCGATTTGAAATCAATATAAACTTAAAATGGACATAACTTTTAAGTTAGGATATTTCAAGAATATAATAAGGTATGTGTTTCATGGCGAAGAAAGTTCAAATAAATAAGGTAAATATATACATTTCATACCCAATCAAATGTACTTTTATTAAGAGACATTTTTGTCTAAGTTAGAATTTGAGAGAGAGAGAGAGAGAAATGGGGTTTAACGTCCACTCGACACAAACTAGGTCATTTCGGGACTAACACATGGTTCAATTTTATTTCAATAATTCGCTTGCGCGTAGGGGTCTTTAGCAGTGGGAGGAAACCGGAGGACCTGGAGAAAACCCACGAGGTTGAAAAGTTAGAATTTGAATATTTTGTTAGACAAAAATGTCTCTTAATAAAAGTACATTTGATTGGGTACGAATTGTATTTATTTACATTATTTATTTGAACTTTCTTCGTCATGAAACATATACCTTATTATATTCTTGAAATATCACAAGGAAATAATATTAAATAATATAGCCATGTATGAAGCAAATTTATATAAGCCTTTTGCTTGTTTATGTATCATATTTTTAAACTGTCCTGTTATATTTGATATTTCATAAATAAATACAGTATTGTTTAAACCACTTGTATTTATATATGAACTGGTATTTTGGGGCTTTAAGTTTGATAAATTCCGTTGTCTTCTTTTCCAGCCTAGTCTTTTATGAGATTTGTTCAATTTTAGCAATTTATGTGAAACATACTTTTATAATATGAAAACAATTGAATTGAGTGAACCTATTAAAAGGTCGTTGCTCTTATACACAATGACATTTAGAATCTTAAACAGTGACTTTTTTAACAATAGAAGCGACTAATTATTCGACCGATTGAAACAGAAACTCCAATCACTCTTAAAATCATTTGTGGTTTCTAGTCAAATTAATCACAATTTAAGTTTCGCCCATAAGCTCATTAATCTTGGTTCCATCTTGGTGAACTTTGAAAATGATTCCTTTGTTTTTACTTTTGGATAAAAAGCTTCTCTATCACATAAAGCGTGTCAATATACTGCCAAGATCAAGGTAACATAGATAATGTGGGGTGTGAGGAAATGTTTTTTTCTGCTTTATTCAGATTTTTATCTGGATGACCAAATAGCAAAACGAGTTGTGCCTCTTTCATTTGTCTGTCATTTATGCAAACGTAAGGTCGATTCCATGGTTTACGAGAAAATGTGTAGGCGTACATGCCTTATATATATTATTTGTCTTCAAGAAAGCTTCCGGTTTACCGATTTCCTTGAATATGTTTATTACTTATACTTACGCTTTTAGTTAAGATATAAGAGTAGGCCGTAACGCCGCTGTCCTCGAAAAATTCCCGTCAGTAGGACATTAAACCCCATTTCGTTTCATTTCCTTTAATTTCACGGGGTTTGAGTTAATTATCTAGTTAGAAATTGTATGTCTTTGAGGGGGGGGGGTTCAGTTTCTTCCTACTCCGTTTCAATTATAGGTCAATTAATTTAAAAACATTTCTTGCTGGAGATCCCCACCCTTTACCCGAACCATAGGCATCTTTAGCATACAATACAGATGTTTACACGTCACCTTGGCTGTTCATCTCGTCCGACAAAGAGCACAGAGTATTAGTCAACTAGAAGAATGCCCGGCTTCGCTCGGGGGTCATAACCGCGAAACCGGAAGTGGTAGACTAACGCCACCTGGCCTATGTTACTCCCCGGTCCGAGCTACCCCTATACCCCAAATTTCAGACTCGGGGCAGACCTAGTGTAGCCGCCAACTCCGAACAGACAGACAGACAAACGACAGTTACAAATATTAGTATAAGATAGGGATACTATGTTCTTATTCAGAGTGTCGGGTTGTGTGTTTGAGGAGTTTAAAGTCTCTCCCTGTTGAGATTTTGAGATTTAAAGTGATATTTGAAATAAACAGATCATTCAGGATTTGTTTAGATAAACCAAAATTCCATAAATTGTCATAATCCTTTAAAACCCCCACATTTACCGCATATAAATATGTTGTAAATAAACCTCGACTAACACCTAATTTGACACTTTATAACTGTCTAAGTATATACTTTCTGGACTAAAATGCGTGACGGAACATATTATCATGGGAACAAACTATTTCATTAGTGAATA